>NC_133326.1:66841924-68106823 GCF_042186555.1 Aquarana catesbeiana | reverse complement strand
GTAATCACTGACAACCAATTAACAAGCAGAAATCATTTGCTGTAACCTCTAGCAACTAATCAGTGAGCTGTAATGTGTGCTGTAACCTCTAGCAACCAGTCAGTAAGCAGTAATGAAATGCTTTAATCGCTGGCAACCAATCGCAATTGCTACTTGATCTGATACAGTCTAGCTTGTATGTCTCAGAGCAGGTGGAGAGTGAAATTGCATGGGGGGGGGGGCAAGACAATTTTTGCCCAGGTTCCAATCAATATTAAAGACGGCCCTGGTCCCTGTCTGGCACTCAGTGGGATCTGCGCAGGAGATCTGACCTGTGGGAACTACTGGGAGATAAGCTATCACTTGTAAACGTAGAAGCTGGACTTCAGTGTTACCAAGTGATAGTGGTGAGCAGGGAGCAGAAGACCTGAGCCAGAGGTGGTGGAACTGAGTTCCCCCTAGTTCCTGCTGAAAAAAAGCCCTGGATGAGTTTATAATTTTGCTCAGTGTATATCCCAGTAGATCTAAAGACATTACACTGAACTAAAATATGGAATTAATAATTCAGTTTTAGGCAGATGTAGGCATACTAGTTACTACTACCGATGTTTGACTGAATTGAAATGCAAATGACTATCCTCCTACCAGCTTTTTTAAACTACTTTGGTTGGTTCCATTTTCTAATCAGCTTTGCTGGCATTTAAACTGAAACAATTGTTATGTGGTGAATTGTCAGCAATGTGCTTTTTTTCTGCAGCAGTTAGGATGGGGTATACTTGCAAACCACAGAGATCTTTAGCTAAAAGAATTTAAGACTCATTGTACATATAAGCATCTAGACCAGTATCTAATATCCTTGTCCCCATCACAAAAATTGATGCAGATCTTTATAATACACAGGGAATATTATACACCATGGAAATTGTCTCTGTTTGGGGGACGTCTGGATGCATCATGTCCAAGGTGTGGGGATTCATTTGGAGGTTTCATCCACATGTTCTGGAAAAGCCCTAAATTATATAGATATTGGGAGGATGTGGTAGATAAAATAAGCTTGGTGTCTGCAGTAACTCTTTTGGTGGAATATGGGACATCAATAAGCCCTCCCCCCCTTTAACACAGGTAGCAGTACTGCGGTGTCTCTATCAGGCTAGAAAATTGATTGCCCAGAAATGGTTGCCCTCTTACGCAGATTGAGAGTGGTTAATAGTATGCTAATAAGAGAATTTTTTTTTAAGTAAGGGGGGGGGGGTTTGAAAAGATATGAAAACCCTGGATGGATACTCCTAGACTGGCACTGGATTTGGGATTTTGAGATAATTTACTTTTCTTGTTTTGTTGAAAATTTGGAAATAAGTAATTTGGTATAAGTGTCTTATAATTGGGGGGGGGGGGGCTGTTGTTTTTGGGGGCAATGAAATTGATTATGTGTAGAATGTAATGTATGTTTTTATATATATGGAAAATACATATTTTTTCAAATAAAAAACGATTTGAATTAAAAACAAAACAAAATATCTAGACCAGCCTTTTTCAACCATGTTGCTGTTGCACTATGAGGTGCCTTCTGGGTTCTTCAGGGGTGCCCTAAAAAAATGCCTACAAATTGCCCCAAAAACTGTCCACATGCCAGCAAGTAGCTCAAGGCTGCCTTTTTGTTATACAAAGCCACATGTTTTTATTGTTCAGCATTAAAAGCAGCTGCCAGTGTCCTAGCAATTGATGATGTCATCAGTTGATAAGGAGCACGTCAAGTGCTCCTTGTTTGCCCCTCTCCTGCTTCTCTCCATCAGGTCACATTAGCTGAGTGAAAGAGGGAAACTAAGGGAGAAGTGAAACACTGGAATACTAGTCAGTACCAATGTACAAAGGAGTATTTGCTTTATAACAATAATCACCTCTAATGCTAGGTGTCCTATGGGTGTGGGTGTTAGGGCTTTTTTAAACTGAGCGGAATCTGTCCAAGCAGATCCACCTGCTCAGTAAGGGATCTCTCTGCTGATCCCTGCTGAGCAGGTGGATGACAGGTCTGCATAGCAGAGCGGACATGGACACAGCCCACCCTCTGGGGCGGTCAGATAGAAATGGACTGCCTGTCTGTTTCCATCCGATTGTCATCCAATCCGATCTGCCGGGGAATGGATCCCATCCATCTGTTTTTAGTGGACTGGATCAGATGCCAGTGGGTGACAGCAGACACATGTCCGCTGACATCCGCCGCCCCATAGAGAACAATAAGTGGTTTGATCGGGTCCACCTGAAAAACAGACAGGCGAATCTGAATGGTCCGCTGATGTGAAAGGGGCCTTATGTAAAACTATTAGTTTCGTTATTTACATTTTTTATATTTCAAATCTCAAGATTGTGCAGAATTGGAAAGGGTACCGCAAGTGAAAAAAGGTTGAGAAACACTGATCTAGACAAGCAGACTAATAAAAGTGGAGCGAACATCAGGGGAGATAGCTTCACTACAGTACGGTACAATTATGGGACAGCTAGGCATGCTAGGTCAAGAACATCAATCAAAGTTACAAATAGAACATCTGAATATCAGTGAAAATACTGTACCTGTACACTTGACGCCATTCCCTACCCATCCAGGATTACAGCTGCATTTGAAAGCTCCAGGGGTGTTTGTACATGTGGCATGTCTGTCACAGTTGTGGGCACCGATCTCACATTCATTAACATCTGCAGGAATATTATCATGAATTTATTATATATGATAAAACATTTTTTATGACATTACCAAAATCATACACGTTTATAATGATAAATTACATAAGAAATGCTCAGCAATTGCCTGTCATACTCACATCACTATGTCAGTTTCCCTACTGATTTAAGGCATTCTTTGTTCTGCTAAAACCTGACGCTAACAGACTGGATGAGATCATGAAGAACTTCCTCAACACATTACAGCACGCCTCGCAGCTCTTCCAAAATAAGGATCCCTACCATGACAACCATACGTTTCTCATCCATGGCCTACAGCTGGGGAGTGGGGACACAAGAACATTTTTACTAGTCTCAGGATCAACATGAAAAGTCTTGCTGTATTCTGGGGACCAATAAAAATAGGTGGAGGAACACATTGACCTCATTTACAAAAGGGAATATTTCAGTGGGGCTTCCTGATGCTTGTGACAGAAATCTCTGTGGCTTACAATGATGACATTTGGGATGACCTGAAAAACAATAGTGCACAGATGCATTTAATGACTGCAAGTAAGATGTGTCTTTTCTTAACGAGTCACTGAAAAAAATGTGAACCAAAGGTGATAAAGGGTTAAATGGTATTGTTTTTAGCAGGGATATCTCTCTGGGTAATTACTTATGTAAATGTTGGCATGATAACAAACATATTTTTCTTATAATTTTGTAACAGAAAACACATTTCATGCGCTGCTTAAACTTCACTGCTGAGGATGAAACGTTCTAAAGAAAAATATATGATCGAGCCAAAATTATATTTACAAAGAATACAAAAGTCCATAAAAAAGAGGAAAATAATATTTAGGGAAAGTCAGATGATATGACTGCATCAATACTTCTCCACTCCCCCTCTACGTTCACCATAAGGCTGGGTTCACACTATCGCCGCATGCGGCTCACAGCAGACACATGAGCCCTGTGCGTCATTTGGTCTGTTTCAGGCTGAATTCAGCCAAAAATTCGGGCTGAAATCGGGCCTGAAATGGTGAACCAAGACGCACCAGACTCTGGTGCGTCTTGGTTCACCATTTCAGGCCCGATTTCAGCCCGAATTTTTGGCTGAATTCAACCTGAAACAGACCAAATGATGCACAGGGCTCATGTGTAAATTCGCACCAGAGCCGCAGCAGAGATATGTGAACTGGCTCCGTAGAGAGTCGGTCAAAATCTCCTGCTATTGCAAATTCGCAATAGCATGAACCCAGTCTTAGTCTTACCACTCTATTCATTTACATCCACTTGTTCATTCAGCCCCCCCAAAAAAAAACCTATACCTGGGAACCTCCCCGATAAGAAGAATCCTAACTCCCACTTGATCATTCCCCCAAAAAACCTACCACCCAGCTTTTTCTGTATTTTTTGTGTTGCATTAATATCTTGGGAGAAAAAAAACACAAAATAGTGTCTTCAGTCTGAAGCTTCTTACACAGTAATAATTTGCCTAAAACCCAACATTCTTTAGCTTTTCTGCATGTACGTTATGTACTTTACATTCAGTGTTGGCTTTAAACTTCACCATACAAGCAGAAACTGCGGATTCTCTCTATTGTATAGTAAACTCATTGCTAATAGAATTCAGATTTCCAAATGAAAATCGTTTTCAAAACAAACTAATAAATGCATTATTATCCCGATTAACTTAAAATTATTAATACGCAAGACATCTGTTGAAATGATTTGCAAACCAAACTCAGCTCTGTTGGAATGAATTCATGAGTATGAAAATTATAATTTTTTTTTCTTTCTGAGTCTGATTTACTTTGTTCACTGAGGGAATAATATGACTAATATGATTACATATGACCTTTAAAAGATAAGCTACAACACTTATGAAAAACAAGTCCTAAAGTTTTCCCTGACAATTATTTCAGAACTACCAATGCACAACAAATGAAATAATACATGGAAGAACCTCGATCCAAATAACACTTAGTTTATTTGCTGCAGCTCACAGTTTGAGAATGGATAACTATTCCAATTTCACATCAGTTCTTAGTCAAAATGTGACTCATCAATACATGTGACTTTATGTGGCTATGTTACAAGTACTGGAAATAAACATACATGAACACTTATGCCTAGTGTATGTATCGTTTAAAGTAACTGATTAAGCTACAATTGTCAGTTTAATAGTGTAGGATAAAAATAGATGAAAGGATTGTCTGATACAAAAAGGCAGCAGGTACTTTTTGAAAAATTACCCCTTAATGTTTGCTCTACATAAGATGAGTGAATAGGCCTGCAGAGAAACTACATGCAACTGGCAACTGTCCAAGGGGCATAAGGTCTTCTGCTTATGTATGAAAAAGCTACATACTTTATGAAATATATCTAACTTGCCTACCTGGCACCAATTTTTTTTAGATCTGCAAAGGGAAAAGACATTTGGAGAATATATGTTACAGTCTGATTGCTTGTAGTGAAGCGATATAGTTTTCACTACAGACTCCTTGATACATGAATTTTCTAGGTAACCGAGATAAGCAAATTGATCCACCTGGATATTCTCAGCTGTAGCTGTCGGATGGGGGAAGACAGCAGCGGGCAGTCACGTGAGCGACGCTTTGAAATTAGGTATAAAGCAGCATTTTTTGGATAAACAGCATGCACGGGGGCACATACTGTACCACTAACTAGGTGCTTGGAATGAATAGTGACAGCTGTATCAATGATGCTGGTCACCTTAGTGATGTTTAGGTGTGTTACGCTAACTGCAGTCATGATGAGAGGAAGGAGTTGGCTACTGGAGCAGTCACGATTACAAGAGCAAGTATACAAATGTATGTGTGTATGGCCTTTTTCGTGGCCATTGTTAGGATTAACTTATTATGTGATAAGCCAACCCTAGATGTTAACAGAGGCAAATATAGTATAAGCAGCTTACATGCATTAGGTTATATGTTTCATGGAGGCAGTCTTGTTGGATACATATAACCAGCATTTCAAGAGTGTATGAATGACATGCAAAACTGGCTTAACTTAGATCAATATAAATGTAATTTAACAGGACGGCACCCAAGCTGATCCTTTGTACTCCTACATGCATGCTGCTTTTCCCACAGAGCCCCAAAAGCCTGAGAAATGGATGTTTTGCACATTGTTCTGTTGTGGAATGTGGAACGTGTCACATTTATGAAGACTCATGGAAAGAACTGGGTGAAGATATATTGGGCCCTTTGTAAGAGACCATGGAGTTCAGGGAGATTCCTGTACTCAGTATAAAAACAAACATTGCAAATATCTTGGCAAGTGAGAGTGAGTAAACTAGGCCAAGTTTCATCTCATAGTCCTTGCAGTACCAAGACGGTGAGGTTAAGGAACAACATAAGCAGCTACTCTTATCATTTGGGGAACCACTTCTACATGAACAAAAGGCTAAACTTCAGGCAACATTTTTTGCATGATAGAGCCAGGACCTCTGTTTTATTTGGTTTTGTTTTCTATATTTGTAATGTTAACTGCCAAGCTAAACTAGCACACACGCTATACTACTTGAGGAAAATCGCATACAGGAAATTAGCCCATGCAGTAGAATGATTTTTAGCAAGAAAATACCAATTGAATTAAGCTCCAAAGAAGCAGCAAACTGAGATATTCTCTTATAATAAATAGATCTGCAAGCAATCTCTGGCTTACTAGGGTCACAACATAATTAGCAGAAAGGAATAGGAGGATAAGATTCAGGGATCATTAGCATACGATATGACGGATACAATGAGAGGTGTTACAGGGCACAATACACCGAGTAACTTAAGCATCATCTTGGTGAAAATTCAAGACTTGCCACACATAGTTCGAAAGATTTGAATTTGTCACCAAATGGAAACCTCGTGAGACCTTTCACTTATCTTTAGATAGCAGTACTGTACTGTAAGAGAACCCACAGTCACTCACATACAGCTGTAGCATTACATTTGACCAGACCACCCACACATTCTCTTCCTGCAACTAACTATTCAACTGCTTGCTTTTTGTGACTCCCTCTAGCTCAACCACTTGAGCTGAAAAGACCCTTGACAGTCAGAAGCAGGGGTCCAAACATTAAGACATGTCTCCTCAATCTCTTTACCATACCTTACCATAACTCCACTCTCATGGCCTTCAAGACTCTTTTCTGGTTCTCCTCCTACCTATCACAGCACTCTTCCAGTGTTACCTATAACCGTCTCCCCTCTCCAGTCCCTCCTTCTGTAGGGGTCCCACGAGGTTCTGTCCTTGGACCCCTCCTCTTCTTCATCTACACCTTCTCCTTTGGTCACTTGATAAACTCCCACAGCTTCCAGTACCATCTCTATGCAGATGGCATCCAAATCTATCTCTCTATTCCTCACCTCACTCATTCAGTCTCCTCTCACGTTACTAACTGACAAATCAGCATGGATTTTGTATAATTTCCTCAAACTTAATTGTTATAAAACTGAGCTCATACTATTCTCTCCTTCCCATGGCCCCTATCCTGACATCTCCATCAAGATCAATAATACAGCTATCAGTCCCTCTCCTCATGCCAGGGTTCTTGTTGTAATCCTAGAATCTGACCTGTTCTTTCAGCCCCAAATCCAAACACTATCCAAATCTAGTAGACTTCACCTCCATAACCTCTTCAATATATGCCTCTTTTAACTGTTGAAACCACTAAGCAACTTATTCACTCCCTTGTTGTCTCCCTCTTTGACTATTGTAACTCCCTCTTTAAAGGCCTGGCTCTTTGCAGGCTATTCCCTCTTCAGTCCATCATGAATGCTGCTGCCAGACTCATCTACCTTACCTACCATACAGTGTCTGCCTTCCCCCCTCAGCCAATCCCTCCACTGGCTTCCCAGTGCCCAACGAGTAGAATTCAAAATATTACCAACAGCATACAAAGCCATTCCCAACTCTGCCCTGAGCTACATCACCAATCTTATCCCCAAATATCACCCAAATCATCCACTCTGCTCCTCCCAAGACCTCCTGCTCTCTACCTTCCTTGTCTCCTCTTCCCATGCTCATCTTCAGGACTTCTCCAGAGCTTCTACCATTCTCAGGAACTCCCTACCCCAATCTATCCGTCTATCTCCTATTCTGTCAACTTTTAGGTAATCCCTAAAAATTCATCTCTTTAGGAAAGCCTATCCTGCCTTCAGCTAACAACTGAATATTTTATTTCTTCCATCAGTTCATCCCTCATATCCCTATTAGATTGTAAGCTCCCAGAAGCAAGGCCCTCCTAACCCTGACATATAATCACACATAGGTTTGACTTGATGGACTTGTGTCTTTTTTCAACCTCGCCTACTATGGAACTATGTAACTATGTAACCCTCATGTATTGAATTGTATTTTGCTGTATTGTCTCCCTTTATATTGTAAAGTGCTGCGCAAACTGTTGGCGCTACATAAATCCTAGTAATCACAAATTATCAAAAAGATGTAAACTGTGCTATATAAATCCTATATAATAACAATATATATATATATATTATATATAATATGTAATATTTATATATATATAATAACAATAATATAAAAATCTTTATTCTAAAAAAGGAGTTTAGAATGGAATCTCCTCTACATATTTACTGTACAATGTGACATTATTTTTACATGGAGCTTCACTATCCACTCCTTCTGGCAATTCTGTATAGGTTGGACAGCAGTGGCTTACATAAAGCAAACTGCATCAGGCTCCTGTGTAATGCAGTTCAATAAAAGTAGTTCTGGTGTGTAATTCAGTTCTGGTACCTCCAGGTAAATATACCCCAATGTCCAAAAAGAGGGTGCTAGTGAAGCGCCTGTCCAGCATTACCTGCACCTCTCAGCTGATAAGCAGCAACTCTGGAATCTGGGGAGGGGGACAACAGCTAAAGGTCCCAGAAGCCACACATCAGAACAAGACCCGCTGTGTGTGAACAAGTGGCAGTCTCACCCCTGCCAGGCCATTCCCTCCAATGAGTTTTGCTCTGTCCACCAGAACTTACTCATGGGGATGGAGTCTCCTGTAGGAGGGGGCAGTTTATATGCATCATCGGCCACCACTGAGTAATGAAGTTTCAGATGTGTGAAGTAGCATACTCACATCTTGTGAAGGGGGACAGGGGGGGGACAGATGTACACATAGATAACAATTGTAAAAAAAAAGTACCCCCCAACAAGTTCACAGAATATGTCAAGCCGATCCTTTTTGTAGGGATATAAATACCAATTATTGAGGGATTGTTGATTTGATATGCGGTTTCGTTTACTCTGTTAAAGGATGTTTATTATAATCAAAAGTCATTCTTCTCAAGGAAAATTTTATTCATGCTAAAATTGGCACAGCAAGTAAGTTCTAGATTGATCTCCTTCCTGTCAGTTACCCAAGTATAAACTCCCTGGGAACAATTTAGTTGAAGGAAATGCAACTGAGCATAAAGTTTGTAAGACAGCAAGAAAAAAAGAACGCTTTATTTCAATTTGGGTTTTTTTTGTGCTTACAATCTTTAAATAACAAACTGTAGTATTTGTACTACAAGTACTTGTGTTGATTGCTACAGGCAGAGGGAGCACTGTACAGCCTGTGAGCAAAAGTCTGTCTGAACTCTTATCTACATTCTACCCAGAAGGCCAAAACCATCTGTGTGGGAAGGGAATGCACACCATAATAATGGGTGGATACTAAAAGTGATTAAGAAAATAAAACATGTTTACTTGTTATAATGGAAACAATCCACAATGACAAGGGAGTTCAAATATTTAGCTAGACTCTAAATGAAGCCCAAAGGACATATCAGTAAGAAGCTTTTGGGCATCGTTTGTTACATCTTTACATTCCAGCTAACTTAAAGACCCACTTCTATTTTATTCATCAGCAAATTCTAAGCAGTAACTACTGAAGATTTTGCAGGAATAGACCAAGGACATGGCATTTTGAAAAACAAATTCAATCCAAAACTTTAGTAAATGTTTTTTAGTGGGTGAGCAATGCAAGGGCCAGCAGCACTGCACAGTTCCCTCAAAGCCATTTATACAAATGACAAAGCATATGCCGTACAGGACAACTTTCTTTGACCCAAAGAACTGGAAGAGCCAGAACAGGCTACTGCTGGGTATTGCCTCCTGTAGATGGGTAAATCGTACTTTACTGATTGAAGGAAATTTCTTCCTCATTAGTGGCCTAATGATCACAATCATATTTTCAGGAAATTCAGGTAGCATATACAAATGTATCTGCACATAAACAGGTAAGTATTTTACCTGTAGATCTGTTTAGTCAGATCTACAGGTAAAACAGTTGCATCTAGGCCCTAAAGCTGAACTCCAGGTATTATCTTAATTGCGTACTTACATTGGGTCAGCTTGGATCAATGTAAGTATGCATATCTCATACTTAAAAGAGAATTATGGACATAGAAAAAAACAAACATTTATACTCACCTAGGTGGATGTAGCATTGATCCAATGCTGCATCTGTCCCCCGCTGGCTCTGCAGTGAGAACTGAGCAGTCAAACACTGCTGATTGCTCAGTTCTCCCCTCAGCTATGAGCAGAAAGCAGTGATTGTCAGTCATCAAGTCTCTACTCTGCCCCTTCAGCGCTCACTGGAACGCTGGGCTGTGGAGGGACAGGAGGGGCAGGCTCTTAGTGGATTGCTGAGAGGCTGAGCCAGGTGCCGGTCCAGGCATCTGGGTGGATCCCGACCATATGGTCAGGATCTTTTCCGAGCCTGGACTGGCTGCACTGTTGGCTGAAAATGGGTCACAGGACTGCAGAATGAACTGCTCTCCTGTGACCTACAGGAGAAGTATAGCCAAAATAGCTTTGGCTATACTTAACCTTTAAGGAACTGCTGGGGAAGTTGACAATCACTGTAGTAACGCTGACTACTACAGTGACTGCCAGCTTTCCCAGTGGTCCCTCAGGTATGAAATATGCATACTTACACTGTGCCAATCTGGACCAGCTACCTTGGAGTTTTTTTCAGACAGGCCATGCACAGGCTATGGAAAGGGAGGGAAAATGAAGAACCTCTGTAAGGAGTGGTATGTAATGATCTGGGGATGCTGGAAATCCTGGTGGGATTTGTTGAAAAGGTGCATGAAAGGTGAACTAGGGACTTTAAGAAGCTTTACTTAGTCCTCATTCACACGGGCATACTAAAGTGTACATCTCTGCGAAGGGCCGCGTTTGTTCGTACAGATTAAACAGATGTTCTGTGCATCTGTGTGCAGGCGGTCACATTAATGTCTATTGGGATGCATTGGCCTGCACGGACACAGTTGCTGGTTCCAATTTGACAGCCGTGCAGGTGCACAGTGTCTGTGTTCGGGGACACGCACCCGCACCGGCATGGTTATCAAATCAGGACCAGCAACTGTGTCCGTGCAGGCCACTGCGTCCTAAAAGACGTAAAAGGTAATGCCTGCAGGCAGATGCATGGAACAGCTATGCAAACACGATCCTTCGCACAGACGTAAACGTAAATACACCCATGTGAACAAAGCCTTAGTAATACTGAAACAAACATTCCACGCAATTTTGTTTTCATGGTAGAAGAAGCAAAGAGAAAACTATTCTGTGCTCCCACAAAGCTTTGTTTTTTGGAAATTGTAGATGAAGTGCTGAAGCTCATCGATCTATGAGCACACAGACTTAATTATTTTTACAGTGCGCATAGATCGCACCTTGATTTGGCAGTCTGTATAGACAGGTCAGTTTTGCAGCTGCATTTTTTTGTGTGTGTATAAACCTTATGTGATTGTTTTAGCATCTAAGCCTTGTTCACACTTTTAACCAGGGGCAGTTAAAATAGGTGGTGAAGCTGTGGTTTTACCACCCCCTGACGGACTTAAGCTACAACAGTGGCTGGAACTAGACATGTGCAATCCGTTTTGTTACAAATTCTGTTTTTAACGAATTTTGACAAATTCTTTAATTCGGAAACACCCGAATTAATGAAAACCCGTTTAACAAATTTTTCCAAATATTTGTAAATTTGAAAATTCGTAAATTTGTAAATTGTAAATGAGAAAACCTGAAAATTCGAAAATGTGAAATAACAACTAACTATTAAATTATAGGTATTGGAATTTCCTTTCAAATTTGGCTGTTAGTGAATGTAACGAATACGAATTTATCCAAAGTTACGAATTATCCGAAATAATGAATGCCCTATCTAAACGAATGGAACGTAACAAATTAATAATAATAAATAACAATAATAATAATAAAACTTTTTTATTTTTATTATTTATTAATAATTGTTACGTTTCATTTGTTTAGATGCGGCATTCGTTATTTCGGACAATTCGTAACGTCTGCTAAATTTGTATTAGTTACGTTCACTAACAGCCAAATTTGAAAGGAAATTCCAATACCTATAATTTAATAGTTAGTTATTATTAGTTAGTTAGTTATTAGTTTAGAAATTTCAGATTTTTGTTCTTTCGAATTTTCAGATTTTTTTTCTTATTTTCGGGTTTTCAATTTTTCATATTTTTGGATTTTTGAATCTTTGAATTTACGAATTTTCAAATTTACGAATTTAAGAATTGCGATCATAACGAATGACACGGAAAAAAACAAAAAACAAATAAAACGAACAAATTTTTCAGCAGTGCACATGTCTAGCTGGAATGAGTGGTACCCCATGTCGCATTTGGCGAGCAGTATTACTGACAAACCTGACCCATTAAATTGAATGGAATCCTGCCGCAACCGCCCTACACTTGCATGCAATGAACACAGTTGTAGTACAGACTAGGCTTTTCAGAGTTAAAATAGGCAGTGAGGAGGCATCATATTGCCTGTCAACTGTCCTCTGGAAGGTGAACTTATCGCAAATCACTTTTTAGAGGGGCTGCAGGTGTAAATTACCCCTTAGTTGTTGCCTACAGCATTTGCTTCCCTAAATTCATATAAACATGGGAAATACATCAGGGGCCTTCTAACAAAACACAGAGACATACCACCAGAGAAAATAACTGACTGGATCAATGTAAAAAGTTGCATTAAATGCAGCTACATACTCCATTGTGCATGACACTTTATCTTTGTCATCTGGATCAAAGCTGCTTAATCTCTACACACAAAAGACTCACAAAGAATCAGTCTATGATTCACAGTCTGACTGCTGCCAAAAACACTTTAGGTTTCCAAACATCATGTAGAAGATAAAAAATAAAATCTGAGCATAGGCACTCCTCTTCTTCAGCATGCCAGGGAAGATTGATTCATTTGCACATCGGTGCTTGTCCCAGCTTCTGGCCTGATACAAAAGCTCCAGTTACGTTTACCTAACAGATTCCTCCATCCACGCTAAACAGCATGAATGGATGAATCTCCTGCTGGGGCTTTTGTATTCTCACAGTTGGCCCTGCCAGCTGTCAAAATACCCAAGCCGTGCCTGCATCTGACTGGAGGCATGTGTGGCCAACAATTTTTCTAGCCGGCTCCTTCAATTTTTCAAGTATATCTGGGCAGGAGGTGGCCGACAGGGCAACAAACTAAGTGAACTATAGCTGGTTCTTGAGGAACACTTAATGTATGGCCAGGTTAAGGGTAGTTGGGGTGCCGGAGTACTGAAATCATGCAGATCAATGTAAATAGTGAACACTGGTACATTTCACACACGGAGTATAATATCTAGAATATCTAGCCGTCTAACATTTCTACGTCTAATTACTTTGAGTATGCATGCCTCAGATTCCATCATACTATCTGAAGGTAAAATGTAACCATGTCGGCCAAACATTACATATTTTTTTCATATTAAAATTCTTCTTACCTGTGCATCCAGTTTGTCCTTTCTTTCCAGAATACCCAGGATTGCAGTGGCAGATGAACGAGCCTTTTGTGTTCTCACAACTTCCACTCAGACAGATGTTATCATGGAGATCACACTCATCAACATCTGAAACACAATACACTTGTCATGTCGGGTGGGAAGTGGTAAATACACATCTGTATACAACACAGGCTTCCAAAGACATGAGATGACACAACTTCACAAACAGGCAAGCCTTTTAGTGATAGGTCTTTATGAGATCACTCTTATATCTATAGTTTTAACTAACTGTCTGCCATAAATGTTAGCCAAGTGCTGCTAACCCCCTTTAACAGTAAAACAAATACTGAGCCTAGGGAAAACAACAAAATGTAGTATACTAGCTTTGAAAGGCTACCGTGTTCTTCGTAAAGGACTGTCACTTACCTAAAGAAACTGATGTAGGCCTTGTTCACACAGGAAGTATCCTTTTATACCCAGTGCAAGGACCACGTTGACCGACACGGGGACAACAGGTGTTCCATACATCCCTTTGCAGGTAAGTCCATGGATATCCATTGGGACACAGTGGCTGCAGGGACATGACCACTGCATCCAATATGACATCCGTGTGGTGCACAGCCCTAAATGCAGATGTCATTTTGGGAGCAGCGGTTGTGTCCCGTGCAGCCATTGTGTTCCAATTGGCATCAATGGGACTGTCTGCATGGAGATGTACGAAATATCTGCGCTTCTCCATGGAGTTAAACGCATCCATTGCACAGGGTACTCATTACTAAGGGCAAATAGGGAAAATTTTCCCTTAGCTTGGAGAAAATACTTAAAATTAACTTAGCAAAATACATCCAAGCACGTGCAAGTAAAAAAAACAGTATTATTGCTTGCACGTGATTGGATGATTGAAGTCAGTAGGGCTTCACCTCATTTACTAAGCTCTTAAGCTTTGGGGAAAAATCCCAAAACAACCCAAAGTATCTTTACTTATCTCTTGAGCAGTGTTCTTTTGTTCCTCCATGTGCAGTATAATGTAATGAGTGGAGATTAACAGGAGGAACCAGTGAGCGCTGCAGGGGGCCCCGGAGTTTAATTCCCAGAAGAGTGACTCTCAGATATGTATAAATTTGACATGTTTTTTAGCTTGTAATATGCACATTTGTTTTCTTAGCAGGTTAGTCACATTATTTGTTTCTATTTATTTTTAAGTAAAATGTTAATTTTCACATTCCATAGTGCGCCTCATAGGAAATAAAGGCACATAATCAGCATAATTGAGATGTTCAATGCACATTGCAAACTAGAACAACACATTGAATATCAGTGTATAATCAGCTACAGTAAATAGGTTCAGGCTTCACAATCACTGTGTGTGGGGACAAATAAGTGCATCACAATGGTTTACCCTACAATGGTTTAGTTGCTTTAGTAAATCAGCTCCAACACATCTTTTTAGGATATATCAGCAGATTAATAGAATTAAATTAAGGGTAAAGAATAGGAAGGCACAACCACTGTGTTGCAGAAAGTCTGCAAATGTAATGAATACACGTGGCTGCCCCATGTGTATGTGATTGAAAATGATTAATAAAAAATAATGAGACGTTGATAAAACTATTTATATTAAGTGGAGTTCTAGGAATTTTTTTTTCATACACGCAACAAGTCTAATAGATTTTCTGAAATCACTCTTCTAATAAATTACCTCTAAGGATTATCTTAGGTCTGCATCACTGCTGTATACTGTAATAATCAGCCCATGCTTTTCTTCTAGTGCTATTCTAGTGCTATGGCTGAGAGCTCCAGCCCCCATACAGTGAAGGGATCCTGTCATTCACCCTTCTTTTCCTCTACTATTGCCCATTCACAAAATGTCTTGTCTTGTCTGTTATTTTGTATAGAGTACAAGACATTTTGTGAGTGGACAATAGAAAAGGAGGGCAGGTAAACAACAGGATCTATCCTTGTCCATTCACCGAATGCCTTGTATTCTGTGAACACAATAAAAGGTGTTTTGTGAACATGCAAGGGGTAAGGAAGGTGAGGGTGAACTTCACTGTATGAAAGCCATAACGCTGAACCACAGTGCTGGAAAAAGAGCGTGGGCTGTAGTATCCGGCATCAATGAAGCTATAAACAGCAGCAATTTTTTTGCCCTAGGATAGTAGTCATTAAAGGTAATTTATTTGAGTTGTAGTGTGTAAAAAATATTTTTTTCTGCTTTCGGATGAGCACTATCACATATACTGCATCTATTAAGAACATGTTGATTTCCTTTAAACTGTAACTGATCCTTTAAATGTGTATATACAGTAGTTGAAAGCACATATTAACAGAACACATAATTTGCTAATGGAATACACTTTCTATCACAGTAAACTGTTCTCCAAGTTTAAACTAAGACATACAGAACTGTCCCTTGAATATGCTGTAACATCGGAAGAATGCGTACTGTCCACAACCAACTAATTCATGTACTTTTTGCTTTATTCATATTCAAGCATATCTGAAACTGTAAATTACCTAGACAGGTCTTCATATCAACAGATGCCATGTAACCATCAAAGCAGAGGCAGCGGTACTCTCCGGGTATGTTTGTGCACTGTCCTCCATCACAAATATTGGGATTTGTTTCACACTCATCAATATCTAAAGAGAAACAGGTAGAAGAAAACTGTAAAACAACTGAATTACTATAATACAGTACTTTAATTACTTATGAAACATTTCTGCAAGTTAGACACATTAAAAATAAGTACATTTAAAAACGCATTATAAGCAGATGGAGTGCAAAATCTGGTGCACTTCTACATAAAAACCAATCAGCTTCCAGGTTTAATTGTCAAAGCTTCATTGAAAAGGTGAAATTAAAGGCTGATTGGCTACCATTCAGAACTGCACCAGATTCTGAGTGCTCCAGTTTTAGTAAATCTCCCCCAATGTTTAGTAATTTTAATGATTCTGGGGCGGGTACTGCTTCGGCTTTTTCTTCAGGTTGATAAGTTGGAAACTAAACAAAAATGGCAACTGCCCCAATTTATAACAAGCTTTAAAAGTAAAGTGCACATAAAAGGGCTTTGCACAGAAAAAACAAAACAAAATGTATTTCCCAGCATGCTTACCAGCTAGCAAGAAAAAAATACATAATATTGTCTAATAATTTGCATTAAAAACAGAGGTTTTGGCTGCCCAACATTTGCAAATTTATGTGGAAGTCTTGTCAAGGCCCCTCTGTGAAGTGTGGTCCCTAATGCCGTGTACACACGGTCGGACTTTTCGACCGGACTGGGGCGACGGACCAAATCCGGCGGACAATTCGACCGTGTGTGGGCTTCATCGGACCTGCAGTGGACTTTTTCGGTTGACATACTTTAGATTTGGAACATGCTTCAAATCTTTCCAACGGACTCGAGTCCGGTCGAAAAATCCGCTCGTCTGTATGCTAGGACAAAAACCAGCGCTAGGGCAGCTATTGGCTACTGGCTATCAACTTCCTTATTTTAGTCCAGTGTACGTCATCACGTACGAATCCGGCGGACTTTTGTGTGATTGTATGTAGGCAAGTCCGTTCGTTAGAAAGTCCGCCGCAAGTCCGCCAAAAGCCTGCCAAAAGTTTGCCGAAAATCTGTCGGAAGGGCTGTCGGACTTTTGTAGCCGAAAAGTCCCACCATGTGTACGCGCCATTACTCTAATCTATGAGAGCCTTCATCTTGGCGCATACTGTATATAGCAATGGCTAAATTAAGGGCTAGTATGTCTGGAGGCAGCCCATAAAGATGCAAGGATACACCTGAAACCCAGCATAACACAATGGCAGCTGAAGGCGTCCAATGTATTCCCAAGAGAAACAAAAATGGCAATCGCACCAAATTCTAAATAACTTTCAGTAAATTGTAAACCGCCTGGGTTTTTTGGGCCTTAGCAAAAGAGTAAGGATTTTAGAAACTTTACTCCCTCTTTGAAAGCCATTTGATTTTTAGAATGTAAGTGAAAGTCCCCTTTAAAAAACATCTGTCTAACATTCAAAGAAAGTCCCTGAGTCCCACAGGCCCTCCAGTACTGACTTCTGCACTGCAGTGTTGAAGATCAGATTATATAAAAGATGTCCTGTCTTGCATGTGGTCAGACCGAGAAACCATTCGGGACCTGTTTTGTTCTAGCTTCAACATTCCATTCCAAATAGAGAAAAGTTTGTCAGTATTTGCACAATAAATCTATGTTCTTGTAAATAGACTATTATGTAGATGGCTTTATCTTGGCGGGAAACTGACTGACTGCTTCACCCCTCGCCAAAGTGGGTCACCCAATGGTTTAATTAAGTAAAGGTCTAGGAAAAGTTTTCTTTCCTTTGCTGAGTAATAGCATAGTTATGCCATAATATTTAATTAGGATCTTATCGGTTTTATGGCTTTAGACCAACTCTTATAAAATTCTGTCTCTCACTTTTTTAATAGTGCTCTAATTTAACAAGGGGGTGGTATTTGTTGCTTGAACCATTTATAGCTTGTTTACTAAGATTAGTACCATGATAATGTCTGGGAGTGATATTCTGTAAATTTAGGATCTACTATAGAGCTGCTTCCTAAACCCATCCTTAAAGTGAAATTGCAGGCACCACTTAACTAATCTTAAAAATGCTCCCTCTTCCTCCTAACAATTATTCTCATCAATTTGTATAAGAAAGATCTGTTTACTTACCTAATTTCAGCCAGTCATGTGATCTCCCCTGTGTCAGCCAGTGCTGGCTGCAGGGGAGAGGGATGGGTGCTTGACAATAGCTGGAAAGCCTGACAGCAGTGGTGTCACCCACCCGCCCTTTAATGGCCCAGTTGGCTGATGCAGGGGAAATCATGAGACCAGAGTGGTCTGAAAATAGGTAAGTATACAGTTCTTTCTTACACAGATTTGTCAGCATACAGTAGGTGTTAGGAGGGGGAAGGGAGCACATTTAAAATTAGTTAGGTGGTGCCTGGTATTCCACTTTAAATCCTACCAACTGGTAACGTTTTGTGAAAATCAGGCCACAATGCTGACACGCTCCACTTGTGTATATGTGAGGTTCATAGGTGTGCACAGTGCACCTCCAACACACACGTGTGTGTGTGTGTGTGTGTGTGTGTATATATATATATATATTTTATAGCAGTAGAGCAATGAACGGTGTCAGTAGTGTATGGTATTTTTAATTATTATAACTTTTTTACTATTTTATTATTTTTTTACAATAGTTTACCATTTTTTTTTCACAATTTTTTAGAAGCCTCATTTGGGGGCTTTGGTAAAATAACAGGGGTTTAAACAGAGCCCTGATGTCTCACTTTTGAAACAGAGAAAGGGACTGAGGACAAAGATTCCCCAGTTCCCTTCTCTGAAGCCAAGCAGCAGGGGAAATCTGCGCAGCACAGTGTGATTAGGGTGTGCCCAGGCACACCAGACACACCCTGTGTGCACGCCTATGGTGAGGTTACCTATAGAACGTACTCTGTCAGTGAGACCACAGGACAGGCTTAGAAAACACTTTATTTTTTTTTCACCTGTGTCCCATTGGGGAATTGGGGAGATCTTGCTTTCTCTTTCTGTCCAAAAGCCAAAGCAAGAAGTGAGAGGAAGTCCATCCAAAGTGAGGGTGTACCGGAGTGTCACCAGAATCACTATACTGTAACTAGTTCCTCCATTGGAAGATTTCTCCTCTATTCCTGTTTTGGCGGCAACACAAAATTTTGGATTTTCCTTCACTTTCACTCTCAGTTTTTTTGTAGCATCCTTCATTTTCTTTTCAGTATTTATATATGTTGTTCTGTCATGATTTTAATTTTTTGATACCAATAAACTATACATGTTTTTGCCCTTAAAAGTCCCGTCAGAGGAAAACGATGTTCTAATACATTCACTCTCAATGATGATGATAAATGGGACAAAAAGATGGGGTGAATCTTCCTAACGGGCGCTCAGGCAGCAATAATAAAACTTGAAAGGTGCTGTAATTACTCTCTACTCTATCAAAAACTAAAAGTTTTGCCTTTTGAGTCTATTTTTAGATAAAACATCATAGAACATCCGCAGACAGCTATAGTTACTTCACAGCTGTCACATGTGAGTGTTTGTAAGGAATGTATGGTTCCTGTTCCCCTACAATCGTTAACCTAACATCAAAAACATTGGGAATACATATGGGTACTGACATAACAATGTTAATGCCTAGCTTAAAAAAAAAATATGAAGATGTTTACTCATCACTAGATTCAAATAAGTGGAATAAAGAATCCCCTTTATAAAACACAATAAAAATAATTTCTTAAATTCGAAGTCTTGTACCTGTTAGTCAATTAATGCACAGGGTTTGAATAAAAGTGGTCTCCCTTAAACCATAGTTTTATTTCTATCCTGCCATTTAGTGGTCAATAGAGCAGGACCAAATCTAGGGGGGTACTGGGGTGGGCTGTGGACCCAAGATTTCAGCCATACCCCTCCAGGCTGCTTGGCACACTAAGCTCCAGCTCCCTGCACTGCCACACAGGGCTCCCCCAGATACAGCCTGCTGTACACACTTCTCTGGAAGCCAAACACAAAGCCAGCTGCTGCAACTGCACTATTGTTCCCTAAGCCATATTCTGCTCTAATTGTGGGATGTTGCTCTGCTCAGAAGTTTTGTGCAGTTTATGGAGGAAGGGTTCTGCTAACTGTTTTGCCAGTGCCAGTGCCTACTATGAACATCAAGGACCAGTGGTATCCATGACGTGGCGACAGAGAGAGATGCAAGAGGAGGAAATGGAGGGGTAGGGCAGAGCTTAATCCAGGCAAGACTTTAGAGAGAGAAAAAAAAACAGGAAGGAGGGCAGTGGGGGAAGATGGCGTGGACTATAAAAAGCCAAAAAAGGGAGGGAGGCAAGGGGGCTAGACTTTAGAGAGAGAGAAAAAACAGAAGGGGGAAGGTGTAAGGAAGGCTGGGCTTTAGAGAAACAAGGAACAGAGGATGTATGGTGGGGTCTGAGGATGGCTGGACTTTGGAGAGACAAAAAAAAATTGGCAGGGGGTTGCTGAGGGTGGACTTTGGAGAGACAAAAAACCGAGGGGGGGATGGGTTCTTTGGCTGGACATTAAAGAGACAAAAAATGTGGGGGAGGTGAACTTTAGAGAGGCAAAAAACGGGGATGGGGGGAGGTGTTGGATGCTGGACTTGAAAGAGGGAGGGGAGGGTGAACTTTGGAGAGACAAAAAAAGGGGGGATGGAGCTGGACTTTGGAGAGACAAAACAAAATTATGTAGGGGGCTGGACTTTGGAGAGACAAAAACGGGGGGGGGGGGGGCTGAACTGTAGACAAACCGGAGCTCCCATGCACCAGTTGGCAGTATACCCCCCAACTTTCAGTTCTGCGATAGAGAAGCATGCTGGTGACTGGCTCTTGTAACAATTCCCTTTTTTGTTTTTCTTTCTTTATTTGTATAATGTTCTAGCATAATGGTCAAGAGTATACTTTCATAATGTGACAATAACAATTCAGTTTCATATTATGCTAACCTAGAGTCTTATTGGCAAACATTGTATATTACATAACCTATAAAAAAGTCGATTTAAAAAAAAATATATATATACTACTCAGGATCTACTCTTCATGAACTCCCCTCTGGAGTGGTCCATAGCTAGGAAATTCCCAGGGGATCTCAACCCCAATACCAATTACCCCCCTTTTTTTCCCCCTGGTTCTAATATGTTTTTACCGTTTGAGATGTACATGTAGAGTATGTCTAACCCAAGTTGTACATTTCAAAGCTAAAATTTGAATATATCTTTGTAAACTATAATGCAAACACTAAACTGCACCTAAAAATGTATTAAAAGGGAAAAAAGTGACACCTTTATTGGCTAACTTGGGTTATCAAAAATGCTATTGGGACCCCTTCTTCAAGCTTTACACAATTATTTAAACACTGAAGAAGGAACCTAATGGGCCAGCAAATAAGTAAGCAAATAAACAGTATCAAAAGCAGTTTTTTAAAAAAACATAGTAAGCTACAGCATGTGTTTATGAATAAAGGTATATAAAATGGTAAGAATGTTTTCCTGTTAAAAAAAAGGCTAAGAATGTAAAGGGTACTGGATGTATTTATGCCCCCCCCCAATATACAGTATATACTTCACTAGGATTTGACCAACATTCTGTAGATTAGTCAATGATAACCCAGTTCTGCAGTAAACAGTGAAGTGCTTTGTTCTTTATTTGTGGTTGGTATGAGATCAGACTTACCTGTACAGGTCCTGTGGTCTGGCATTAAAGCAAAACCTTCGATGCAACTGCATTCATAACTTCCTTGGGAGTTTGTACAATTTGTGTCACATCCGCCATTGAAAATTTCACATTCATCAACATCTAGAAATTTAAACAATGATCTAATTAAACACAGAGACAATAATCAGGGGATGACTATCTTACATATTCTGAGTATGAACATAGGGCAAAATATGATCTTTACCGTAAATAATTAAAATAATGACAGCGCTCACAATTTTATTTACTATCATATAGAAAATATTTAACTTTATCATTTTTTTACAATAGTATCATAAGAAAGACTTACCAACACATGAGAGTTTATCATCTGATGGTTTATATCCAGGTTCACAAGTACATTGGTATCTTCCAATTAGGTTTATACATCGCCCATGTCTGCACAAGTCAGTGCTGAGCTCACACTCGTTGATATCTACAGAGATGAGATGAGATGAGAGAGATCAAAGATGAATGTCTGAACTTAGAATCTTTGCCTGATAGGCACTATCACTAGCAGACAAACAGCAATCATTACAACTACCTGACAGTACACTGTGAATTCTTTCTAGGTCACAGCAAACTATGAACAGGATGCTTTTAGGCTTCATGTACACTACAGCTCCTAAACTTGAGTTTATGAACTTTTGGCGTTTTTTTTTTGCTAAAGCTCCTAAACTCAACTTCATAAAAGCTTATGTTTCAATGTAGACATAGGCTTTTACCAGAGTTTAGGAACTGCTGCGGTTAGGGGAGCTCCAACCTCCCTTAATCTCCCTCTCCTGTACACAGAAGAATTGCCTTCAGGATAGGAACGTTTTGACCGTCGACCGCCGGAAAATGCAAACCGTGGCAAAATCGTGCCGCGATATTGCCGTGTTTTGCGTGTTTCCGCGGTCAAAGTAGGCTGTGTGTACATGAAGCCCAAGTGACCATTCAGATTTCAGCTACTATTTTGAGGGTAATGCAGTTTTAGGTAGATTACATTTTAATTAATCTTTTATTAAATCATGACATTTTTGTATTATATACTCTTAATTTTCATAAAAGTTAGTACCAATAAAATATTTGTCTAATTTGTGTTGGCACCATGACATTTTTTTCTTGAGGTACGTTTAGGTGTCTGAAACAGTAAAGATTTTTTAATTTTACTTCAGCTGGTCATACACCAGTAAAATTGAATTCAAATGTTTGTTCAATTTTCTAATGGTTAGTAAAATCAATGCTGGTTTTGCATAATAAAGACTAGAATATTCAAAGAAGCAGGATGCAGAATGTAAATTGCATTTAAAATGTTCGATCAATCTGGGATTCCATTCAAATAGCAGGTCTGGATGAAAATGTAAGGGCTTTCAAATGAAATTCATTAACTCAATGATGGCAATAAAGAATTTTCTGACAAATGATTTTTCTAAAAATGTTCAAGCAAAAATCTAACCGGGTATGGCCAGCTTAACTACTTACAAAGTGTCTGGATTGACCAGTTCTGGCAATTTGAATGTTTAACCTAGCTTGTAAAATATCAATCAGATAGGGATGGAGCATTACAAATAAAATAGACATAGGGCTTGCATGATGGGTGAACACGGGAGGCAAGGTGGAAATGGCTAATCGTAGGTAAGGGGAATGGGAAGTCACTTACCAGATTGGTGGAATTGAATATCCAGGAGGGGCTTCAGAGTGGACAGGTAGGGGTGGAGAAATAGACATGAGTTTGGAATCGTCTGATTAAGAAGAAACTTCCTACCCACCTACCGCCAAATTTTCGGATTGGTTCAAGGTTCGAATGTCATAGTAGCCTGGCAGGAAAATTGAACACACTCACGACTTGAGAGAAAATGAGCTTTAATGTATAAAATTCACAAAAGACATCACAATCCACGATATAGAGAGACAGCAGCATGGTTAACGCATTTCATAAAAAAATTTGCTTACTCATAAGCTTACGTTAACCATGCTGCTGTCTCTCTGCATCATGGGTTTGTGATGTATTTTGTGAATTTATACATTAAAGATCATTTTCTCTGAAGTCGGGAGTGTGGTCAATTTTCCTTCCATATTTTCTACTACGCCCAGGCCACGGACTGGACCGGCACCCTGTCCTTCAGAAAGGGAATTGTTTCACCTGAAGCGGCGTTGCTCTCTGATTATGGTGGCCTGGAAGTTGGGGTCTTTGGAAGCATTACAAATGGCAGTGCTAATATATGCTGGGGACCCATCTTTGGAATGCCATCCCCTGGTGAATATTGGTTCTCAGTGTGTTAGCCGAGAAGTTGGGACAGTGAGGTCTCTGCTGCTAGTTGGAATTTTGTCCCCGAGCTGGTGTGTTGCGGCTGAGACCTAATGAGTATGTGGTTCCGCAGATACAAACAGGTTATGGGTATTAGTGCCTCCAAAGATCTGCAACCTTTAACTTGTTTCTGTTGTAAAGGAATGTTTGTTACATTTTGGTTATATGTTAATACAAGGCTGCTAGGGCACATTTTCAATCTAAAAGTGTCTGTGTGCTGGTTATTATCAGGTATATTATTGAGGTCGTTTGGCTGGCCTAGCAGCTTGGTTATAAAGTTTTGGAGACATATGTTCTACCCTAGTCCTGTATTTGAATCAAAAAATGGCTAACACAAATGACAACAATTCCCAGATACTGGTTTAAAGGAATTGAAATGTTAGCCATCTTTAGTACAGTGTAATTAATAAAAAGGTTAGTAATGATGACACTGCTACTGGGCACAAGCTTGCTAGCGCACTTATTTCTACAAAGTTATATAGTACTTAATTCAGTCTAAATATAATTGTATTAGATTTAAATGGGCAGAAAGTGCAATGGCAAAGATTAAGACGGATATGTCAGTATTTGTAACATACCTAAGCAAGCCGTGCCATCAGGTGTGACCTCATGCCCATCAGGACATTCACATTTAAAACTTCCCTCTGTGTTGAGGCAGTTCCCACCACGACAGAGGAGTGGATTCTGCTGGCATTCATCAATATCTGAAATACAGATGTTTCAAGTCATGCGATTACCAAAAGAAAACAATATAATAAACATGTGTATGAAAACAGAATATAATAAAGAAATCAAAGAATTACAGGGATATAACAGAGCAAGTATACAACATCCTTTTTCATAACAAGCTGACATTCCCATGATAACACAATACGGGATATGAAAATAGGGAGCATTTGTCTTTCTCTATCCGTAAAAAGAATTAACTTTTATCTTTCTGTCTAGGACAACATTATCCATGCACTTATGATAACAGAACACATCTATAAAAGAAAAGCCATCGGTAATTACACAAGGCCAGGTTTTGGTCGAGCTCACATTTGCGGGTCGGCAAACTGTTGAACAAACCGACAATATTTAGCTAGTTCGCCTGCCCGGATCCCCTGCTTCTATAATGTAAATAAAGCAGTGAGTGATCCAGGGTGAGGTCATTAACCAAATCTGGTCATGACTATATCCCCTGCACTGTGTTTACATTGCAACAGTGCCTGAGATGTCTGAGATTCAGTCATTTTGACAAGAGTGTGTTGTGGTTGCAGGGAAGCACAATTCCTTGGCAGGTCAGTGATGTCACTAATATTAGATCTACATTGTGAGACATTGTTTACAAGGTTTTTTTTTTGTTCGGCAATAATGGACATTTTCACAGTGTGGATGCCTTTATTTACTTCTGACATTTTATTGGGAACCCTGCTCTGCTTGAAAATTTTTTTAAAAGAGACTTTCAGATTCATATAAGTTCCGCCCCCCCCCCCCCTTTTTCCCCACCAACATCCACATCCCTTTTGGGGGACAGGATGCAGGGAAGAGGACCTTGTCCCTCAACATAGGGAGAAGGTATCTGGCAAAGCTTTACTGCACTTGGAACCCTCTTAAGGCTGTATGGCACGTTCCCTTCCATTCCTGGCCACCCAACCACTAACTGCATGCCTAGTAAAAAGTTCTGGTATGAATTTTAAAGGAAACCCTAAGTCACTTTTTTTCTTTCAAATATGTACTGTCAACGTTGGGGGTGCGGGGGGGGGGGGGGAGTGCCTTGAATAGGGAAGAGAGCCTATTTTTGCAAAGCACCTTGATCCAGTGTTGAGAGACAAGAGCCTCTTCCCTACATGAAGTCCACAAGAGGATTTTGGGGTTGTTGTTGGGGGGACTTTATAGCAATCTGGAAGCCCCCCTTTACAATAAGGTAAAAGTACATAAACCAAGGTGTTTATGTACTTTTACAATTTTTTTTTGTAAATGTCTCTTTTAAAGAACTACATTGTACTGTTCCGTAAAATTTACCTTAAAGTGATTGTAAAGGCAGAAGGTTTTTTTTATCTTAATGCATCCTATGCATTAAGATAAAAAGCCTTCTGTGTGCAGAAGCCCCCCTCAGCCCTCCTAATATTTACCATCTGCCATCTGAGATTCTCCTTCCTGATTGGCTGAGACACAGGTCGGGGCTACTTGCCTGAATGGGCACAGGGAGCTGTGACTCAGCTTGGGTGCCCCCACAGCAAGCTGCATGCTGTGGGGGCGCTGAACAGGAGGAAGGGGCCAGAAACACAAAAGAGGGACCCGAGAAGAAGAGGATCCAGGCTGCTCTGTTCAAAACCACTGCAACAGAGCAGGTAAGTATAACATGTTTGTTATTTTTAGGCCTGATTCACACCTATGCAGGTTGCAATTTGCATATTCCAGGTGCATTTTGCATTCTTCAATACACGTTTTTGATTCATTGAAGTCTATGGAACCAAAAACCAAAAAAAAGTCCCTGGCCCTTTCCATAAAATGCACAGATGTGAACTACAGCCATAGGAAACCATGTTAAATGGACAGTAGTGCGTTTCTGCAAAACTGAAAACGCACTAAAAAATACACAGGTGTGAACCAGGCCTTAAGGCATTCCCCAAACATGTTACTAAAAATATCTGTTGCTCTTTAGGCCACATAAAAAGACCCTCTCCCCACTGAATGATATTAAAAAAATATTATTTTCTTTCCAATTGTACAGCTACCCATGCCATTTTTTCAAACCAGCTTGAAAATTAGCCTTGAAAAAGGGCAGAAAAAAATTACAAGATTTGCCTCCCATAGAGTTTGAGGGTTTGGTGCTATGTTTGGGACTTCCTGCTGGGTTCACTAAACCTTGCCAAAATCATGTGAACGTGTTTAAATTGCATTGGATATTCAATAATATTTTATAGTCCTCTGAGAGCTGGTTCACACCAGATGTTTTCCATTGTATTTTAAACCACATCCAGAAGGCATGCACAGTGTTTGTCATGTATTCCAATGGCCCTAGTTCATACATGTGCGGTCAGTTCAAGTGCTATAAACAAAAGTACATCCTGCTGCTGTTTATTCATCCAGAATGCATCAAGATGCATGACAAAGAATCAAAATGCACATTGTCCTAATGAAACCAAAAATGTTACAAGTGTCAAAAAAATAAGGAAAACGCATAAAAAATGTGTGTAAATGTGTATGCAAAAAAGTATCCAGAACACCGCTATTTTTTTTTTCTTATCCTACCCAAATAATTGTGCAGAATTAAATCACCACCTACCCATGCAGTTCTTCATCATCATAAATCCACTCTCGTATCCTTCGAAGCAGTCACACTCAAAGTCTCCTGGTGTATTGATGCAGTTGCCTTGTCCACACACATCTGGTGATATCCTGCATTCATCAATATCTATAAAGGCCAGACAAGGTTACAATCAGCAACAAACACATCATGTTTAAGATCCATTGCAATATATATATATATATATATATATATATATATATATATATATATATATATCAACATTTACCTGTGCAGTTCCTTTCTTCTGCATCCAGAGCGAAGCCACTGTCACATCGGCACTTGAAGCTGCCAATAGTGTTTCTGCATTTTCCATACTTGCATAAGCTTGGGATCATCTTACATTCATTAATATCTACAAGAAATGGAAATATTATAATAGAAACTTTTCTTCCATGTCTATGGCTAGATTACAGTTTATATTAACAAAAAGTTTACAGAAATTAGAGTAAGACAGGCGTGTCACATGGAAGATAAAATTCTGAAGTCAGTTACAATCAAGAATGTAATGTATCATATGTGAGTAAAAAAAAACTATGGAAAATAATTTCTCTTTGTCAACTGTCAATGGAAATCCAGAAAACAGTAGCAGTGAATGGTGCACATATACTTAAAGAGCACTCACTAGTGGCACATATTGAGAGACTTCAACTCGATCTAACTAATAAATTGACTGCCACTGGTTCAAACTAATCAATTACAGTACACTGGTACAGTTTGGGGTTTTACTGGAGAGTGCAAAATCTGCTGCAGCTGTGCATGGTAGCCAATCAGCTTCTAACGTCAGCTAGTTCAATTAAGCTTTGACTAAAGCCTGGAAGGTGATTGATTTCTATGCACCAGATTTTGCACTCTCCAGTTTTAGCAAATCAACCCCTTTGTGTTTCTTCCATATACACAAAGTGACTAAACAGTCCCTTTGAACTAACAGTTACCTTTTGAAAATATTTTTCCGGGGGTTATTTCTTTAGAAGCAAAGCCAGGTCCTCTTGGACAAAGGGTCTCAAATTCTGTGGTTCCTTTCGGGGGACACTGCTCGCAGTCAAAGCCCCAGGCAGCCCCAACAGAACAGCAACAGGCATCCATCCGGTGGCGTCCAGCAATAGGAGCAGAGCACTCTTCATCCTCATGCTTTAGGTAGCAAGTCTCCAAGCGGATGTCTGATGAAAACAATACAACCACATTTCAAACATCTTTTCTCATTTCCCTAGTAAGTGAATTATAGTGTGAATCCTTCTAATTGCCAATCAATTACACTATTGTGAAACAATATCATTTACATTTAAAGTATAAATTTAGCAAAGCAAAGCAAGCAAATTTTTTTATTTAAAAAAAATGTTGTGGAATAATTAATCTAACAGAATGTTGTGGGTTGTGATAGGAAACTAGAGCACATGGTGAGAATCTGGTAAAAGCTAGATGAACCTACATACAAATGTCCTGAGTATAAATTATACCTGTCCAGCACTGCAGGGCCATGGTGTTAACAAGAATTTCTAGTACAGCATGCAATACATGACTTTTATACCTATTGTAAATATATTTTTCTATATACTTTGCAGTAAAGTAAGTCTATAAATAAATGTTTCAATAATTGTTGCATAAAAAGTAAGACAGACCATACACAGTGCAAATGTATTTTCTGCAACCTTGGGTTGCAGGAAAGTAATTTGCACAATTCCCCCATCAACACAGACTGTGCTGACAGGGGAATCCCTCCCACCGAGCAATTGCCTGCTCCCGCCAGGAGAAGACAGTGATTATCGCTAGCAGCTATAGAAGCCGCTAGCGATAATCGCAAGAGAATTCAGCAGGCTGATTGTACCCAAGTTGATTGATCAATCAACTTAGTACAGTCAGCCTGCCTATTAACAGTTTGAATCTCGGCTGGTTCCTGCCATGATTAGCCGGCCTAAGGCTTATTCTAACAGCTGATTAGCAACATATACTGTAATATCTGATTAAGATATCTCTCTATATTTATCTACTTGTATTGATTTATTACCCGTATAGTAATGATTAGCAAAATCACTAGTTCCCTGGTTATCATTCTTCTAATTTTTGGCATGAACATCTGTATAATTTGCATAGAATCACCCAATTCTCCAATCTGGATAATCAATCGTGTCTGAGTAATTGTACGACTCTGTGCAATCTATATGCAAATATTCAGGTGCTTGCACTCGCAATGATTCTTTATAAATAGAAAAAATATATAAATAGAAGTTTATGTAATCTACTGTATATGCAAACATTCTGCAAAATAAAGAAATTGCAATTGACTGGTTTGCTTGCTTTATAAATTGATTCACTCATCAATTAGTTACCAGTTAAACATTGCAAATCCACCTACTATTTTTTATGTCAAAAAACTTCTATTATAACTGATCTTTCATTTAACATACAGTATGTAATCCAAGCTCCTGTATCATTCTTTGAAACCTCACTAGGAAACCGTTGAAAAATGTTAAACAAATAATTCTGAAGGAGATGATTAATTTGTGAAAGTGCGTAATATCATACCAAGACATGAGCGTCCAGAAGCATCAAGCGTCATCCCATTGGGGCATTCGCAAGTAAAGGATCCCATTGTGTTAACACATCGAGAGTTGATGCACAATCCAGGAAACACCTTACATTCATCAACATCTGCATCCAAAACAAATGCATTTTTCATTTTTGAAACAATGTAAACAATTACAAATTTTTCAAGAGCTCTCCAAATAAGGGTGTGGAGTAATTCCCAATAGGCGTATAACTCATCACTGAAAACTAAAGGGCCAAAAAATATTTATGTAGGAGACCATATGAGGTACATACCAGCATTCAGAAATGTATGAGTGAAGCTTGTGTCTGGATAGACTTTAAAAGGAAAAAAAATCTACTGGGTTCCGTTGTTTGTAGTTTTAAGTTTGGGAACCGTGTCCAAATTGTATTTTATTTGGCTTACTAAGAGTAAACCTTGGAAACTGTAAATACAAAAAATATTCTTTCTCTGTATTCAGTTCAGATAGGTTTGTTCATGTAGTTATTATGAATATTACAGGTTGTTTCTTTAAACATTATGTGGTGCAATTCAAGTGAACTTTTGGTGTTATTTGGAAAAGCAGAGAAGATTTCTACTTTGTTAGGACATGGATATTGGGAGCCAGACAGTACACATGATTACATAATTTTCTTTTGGAAAGGGGCATTAACACATAGCTAACAATTCCATATGCCTGCATAGTTTTAATTAAGAGTGGGAAAAGGATGGGACCACCCTTTTTTATTGGTGTTGACATTGGCTAGAACATACCAAGGCGTGTTAAGCTTTGTCATGGTGAACACAAAACAAGACCAAAAGCCAAAGTGTTTGGTCATAGGGAGTAAACCCTCTGAAGCACAAAACAAGGGTCTCTGGGGATCTGACATCAGGGCAGAGCTATCCTCCCCATAGGTCAATGGAAGTATACAGTAGATCATCATGCTCAGTCTTCCAAGCCTGGGCCACCTGTCAGTTAATTAGGGGCAAAATATAATGACTAAAATAATACCGGACTAGCACACAGTAGTTACCAGGCACACACTGTTATTTTAACTATTTAGCCATTGCAACCTCACAATTGTCTCTTTCTTTTATTGAAAACAGGAGATCACATCAGCTTGTGCATACATCAGGAATATTTTAAATGACATCTGAAAATGTATTAATGTTGGAGTACAATAATCAATCCTTTAAAAGAGTCCATGTTTTTAAGTAAGACCTATACTACATATAAGCCTAATGTTTTGTCAACACTCTTCCTAAGATGGAAGAATAAAGAGAAAAGAAAGGGCTCTAATACATAGTTACATAGTTACATATAGTTACATAGTAGGTGAGGTTGAAAAAAGACACAAGTCCATCAAGACCAACCTATGTGTGTGATTATATGTCAGTATTACATTGTATATCCCTGTATGTTGTGGTCGTTCAGGTGCTTATCTAATAGTTTCTTGATACTATCAATGCCCCCCCCCCCCCGCTGAGATCACCGCCTGTGAACGGGAATTCCACATCCTTGCCACTCTTACAGTAAAGAACCCTCTACGTAGTTTAAGGTTAGACCTCTTTTCTTCTAATTTTAATGAATGGCCATGAGTCTTAAACTCCCTTCTGCAAAAAAGTTTTATCCCTATTGTGGGGTCACCAGTACAGTATTTGTATATTTGTATATCCCTTCTCAAGCGTCTCTTCTCCGGAGAGAATAAGTTCGGTGCTCTCAACCTTTCCTCATAACTAATATCCTCCAGACCCTTTATTAGCTTTGTTGCCCTTCTTTGTACTCGCTCTATTTCCAGTACATCCTTCCTGAGGACAGGTGCCCAGAACTGGACAGCATATTCCAGGTGCGGCCGGACCAGAGTCTTGTAGAGCGGGAGAATTATCGTTTTATCTCTGGAGTTGATCCCCTTTTTAATGCATACCAATATTCTGTTTGCTTTGTTAGCAGCAGCTTGGCATTGCATGTCATTGCTGAGCCTATCATCTACTAGGACCCCTAGGTCCATCCTAGATTCCCCCAGAGGTTCTCCCCCCAGTGTATAGATTGCAATCATATTTTTGCCACCCAAATGCATTATTTTACATTTTTCTACATTGAACCACATTTGCCATGTAGTTGCCCACCCCATTAATTTGTTCAGATCTGTTTGCAAGGTTTCCACATCCTGCGGAGAAGTTATCGCCCTGCTTAGCTTAGTATTGTCCGCAAATACAGAGATTGAACTGTTTACCTCATCCATCCTCAGGTCGTTTATGAACAAATTACCTTACCCGTACAAGCAATGCTTCCGGGTCCCTGATCAGAGCACAAGACTAAAGCCTGGTACACACCATGAGTTTTTTTTTGTTCAACCCAGCTGCTATACTAACTGTGCAAAGTTAGTGCAGCAATCTCCCCTGCTGAGCTGTTGTGTTCTGACAGGGGGAAAACACTCCGATCAGCGCTCTCTGCTATTGACTGAGAGTGCTGATCAGGAGTCGGTCGGCTGCTGGTTTTCCAGCATGCTCATCTGACAGAAGGCAGCCGAGCAGCCGGCTTCTGTCAGACTGACCGACATACACACAGGCTGGTTATTTTTGAACTGGTCAATGTCTCCCGATATTCAGCTTGTATACACCAGGCTCTGAATGGTCTAAGGTTATCAGTGGTGTACCCCAAGATTTAGTGTTGGGACCCTTACTTTTTAATATATTTATAAATAATATAGAGTCTGGGATTAAAAGTACCATTTCAGTCTTTGCAGATGAGACCAAGCTATGCAGTGGAATAACATCCTTACATGCCAACCTCAATGCACTGTTTAATTGGGCAACTATATGGCAAATGAGGTTTAATGTTGAATTATGCACTTGGGGGCTAAGAATATGCATGCATCATACATACTACGGGGCGTACAACTGGGGGAATCCATAGTGGAGAAGGATCTGGGGGTTTTGGTGGATCATAGGCTTAATAATAGCATGCAATTCCAAGCTTCGGTTTCCAAAGTGAGCAAAGTCTTTTCTTAAGAGAGGTATGGAATCCAGAGAGAGAGATATCATTTTGCCCCTGTACAAATCATTAGTAAGACCTCATCTGGAATATGCAGTTCAGTTTTGGGCACCAGTTCTCAAAAAGGATATCGGGGAACTGGAGCAAGTGCAGAGAATGGCAACCAAACTGATTAGAGGCATGGAAGAGCTGAGCTATGAGTAAAGATTAGAGGAACTGAATGTATTCTCTCTTGAGAAGAGGAGATTAAGGGGGGATATGTTGAACATGTACAAATACATAAGTGGTTCATATAGTGAACTTGTTATTAAGTTATTCACTTTAAGGTCATCACAGAGGACAAGGGGGCACTCTTTACGTCTAGAGGAAAAGAGATTTCATCTCCAAATATGAAAATGTTTCTTCACAGTAAGAGCTGTGAAAATGTGGAATAGACTCCCTCCAGAGGTGGTTCTGGCCAGCTCAGAAGATTGCTTTAAAAAAGGCCTGGATTCTTGCCTAAATGTACATAATATAACTGGGTACTAACATTTATAGGTAAAGTTGATCCAAGGAAAATCCGATTACCTCTCAGGGGATCAGGTAGGAATTTTTTCTCCTGCTGTAGCAAATTGGATCATGCTTTGCTGGGGTTTTTTTCCCTTACTCTGGATCAACTGTGGGTATAGAATTGTGTATATGGCAGCCCTCAAAAATTCCACTTGCCTGCTCGCATTTTGCGAGTGGATTTTGAGGGCTGACAAGCGTGGGTTGCCTGGGAGCGAGGAGGGGCGAGCACCGCCAGCCAGCGGGTTGTCTGGGAGTCCTTCTCCCACTGCTCGTGGAGGGGAAGAGAGAGGAGAGAGCTGCCTGGATGATCAGAGCGCAAAGGACATCACTAGCGGCTTTCATTTCAATAGCTGAGTGTTCCCCGCACTCGCTGTCACACACAGCCCCACCCCCTGGTCCCGGGGAATTTGATAGACAGATCACCTGTCCAATCCCGGGACAAGTGACGTGTATCAAAGTTCCCTGGCCAGGGGGCAGGGCTGTACGGGACGCCAATCGGCGGGAACACAGCAATTGAAATCAAAGCTGTTCCAGTGATGTCCCTCGGCGCTCTTATCATACAGTCGGCAATGCTCTTCCTCTCCTCTGCTCCCCTGCATAATGGACACAGGTAGGCAGCATGATGGATACGGCTAGGCTGCATGATGGACACGAGTAGGCTGCATGATGGACACGGGTAGGCTGCATGATGGATACGGGCAGGCTGCATTGGTGGACATGGGCAGGCTGCATTGATGGACAAGGAAAGGCTGCATTGGTGGACACAGGAAAGCTGCATTGGTGGACACAGGAAGGCTGCATTGGTGGACATGGGCAGGCTGCATTGGTGGACACAGGTGAGGCTGCATTGGTGGACACAGGTGAGGCTGCATTGGTGGACATGGGCAGGTTGCATTGATAGATACAGGTGAGGCTGCATTGATGAGCACAGGTGAGGATGCATTGTTGGACACGGATAAAGTTGCTTAATTCTGCATAAAACATTTTAAGTGTCATTTCATGAGATAACTTATGAGGGCATGTTTAGTGGCAGAATTAGGGACGGGGCAGGGTAGGGGTTGGGTGGGGCAACTGGTGGCAGGTCACCTTGAGGCCTGGCTAGAAGCTCAGGACTTTAAATTTTGAGCCCTGGTATATGGGATTGTATGTTTTGTTTTGTTTTTTGGTTGAACTAGATGCACTTGTGTCTTTTTTTAGCCTAACTATGTAACTATGTAAAATAAAAATTATATGACATGATATCTGCCAAAGAGAAGGATCAAGTAGTCAGAACTCTGATCCTTTCCTTCGGCAGAGATTACATGGCCAAATGTCCAGGTACTAAATATGTATCTAAATATGTACTAATTATGTATCTTTTTAATCCTTGAGAGGGACTGTTATTTCATAACACTAGTTGTCATTAAAATCTGATTCAGCATTTATAGAAGAATGATATGTGTAACCTAACAGCAGAAAAACAATTAAACTACTTCTACCCAGCAGCGCTAAATAAATAATGTACAACACTGTACTACCTGTACATAAACAATTATTATACCAAAATTCATTGACCAATACTAAAAAGATACAAATGCATTATGATTAATAACAAAGTGCTTACGTGTAATAAATAAATAAAACAAATAAAACAAACAGCCTGCACCACCCACCGAACTGGCCACGCCCCCAACACATTTCGCCCGTCACAGGCGTTGTAAAGAGCAATTAGTACATGAATTTTGATATATTGTTTATGAACAGGTAGCACAGTGATGTACACTTTTTAATGATGCCGAGTAGAATTGGTTCATTGGTTTTCTACTGTTATACACATATTATTGCAAGGGTTTTTATAACAGCTGATTTATTTAAATATTAATAAAATAACATTCACATATCTTTATTTAAACTATATTCACATATATCTACTTTAATAAGAGCACGGAGTGGGGTTTCAATTCTTTTTCTGTTTATATAAGAATACCTTCACATACTGTGCCTTTTGATCTTGCAAAACCTTTAGCGCAGACAGGATCTGTGGAAACAAAACATGTAATTTAAAATCTAAGAAATAATGGAAAAATAAGTGAAAGAAGCGAAATACTAAGCAGTACATCCATATGGATGCTTCTGAGGACTTTTTCAGATCCTCAAATAATCGCAGATCAGCCATTGATTTTCTATTCATTAGACATAATTTGAGTTGTAAACATTTTTTTTCAAATTACTTACAAATCATGATAAAATGGCATTAAACTTTTGTTTTTTTCATTGGGACTTTGTCCACTGGCATTATAAATAATTGTTATCTTCGGTGAGAAGAATTTTCCCCATACCTAATATATAGAATCTTATTCTGCTTTTAACCAACTTTTTTTTCAGGTTTTTTTTTCCCCAGATTTTAGCAGAAGGAGAAGTTCCACCTAATTGTTACAGTGGCTCCATTCTTAATTTAGGTTTCTGGTGTCTAGTGGGATAATTTTCCTCCACCCTGCTGATTGTCACAAGGCAACATGTTCTCCAAATATTTATGTAGAGTACAGTACAGGCTAGAAAGGGAGAAATCATTCTATGTGAATAACCACATACGTCTTATTGTATACTTCTAGCTAACTGAAACTTTATTAAAATCCTATATTTAAAGTAGAACTATGAGCAAAACTTTTTTTTTTTCAATTTGGATAGTGTAAGGGAAGTTTATAACTCCTGATTTTATTCACCATTTTTTCCCATTGAGAAGATTTCTTTTCACATCCTGTCCTATAGCTAAACAGGAAGTGAGAGGAAATCCCTGCAAATTAAGGCAATCCCTTGGGGCCCCTCAAGTCACCAGAACAAGTGTGCCCAATGGAAGATTTTCACATTACTTTTTGGGGGACAACCCAAAACTTTGGATTTTCTTTTACTTTCACTTAAAACAATAATGGTAACCAGGACAGATAGAGAGAAAGATGAATATCCATAACAAAAGCATAGACAGCAATAAAAACTGACAGGGGTACTTTAACAAATTCTGCAACATTTGTTTATTAATGTAACTGCAGCCAACCTTTCCTTTTTATTTTGGTAGACTGAAGAAAGGTTTGATTATTTGCCAGGTTTGTATTTCTAGCAGTTTCTCCATTAGAGAAATACCCCTTCACTTCTTGGCAAAATCTCCCAGACATAGCTCTAACCCTTTCCACTCTATAAAATGGTATAGCTGGAAGTCCAAATTTGCCAAAACACTGCACAGTTCTGTTGTGACAGGGGATAAGCTTGGAATTATTTCAAACCCAAGTTTGACAAGTCCCAGAAGCTGCCATTGCTAGGCCAATGAGGTGCGGGCAGCGGATTCCCTGCCCTGCAGCTGTACATACACAAAGGGGTGGGGATACTTATGACATTAAACTAATTTGGCCACGTGGCCATGAGCATCTCCACCCCCCCCCCCTTTATGTACATGCAGCTGCGGGGTGGGGAATCCCCTGCACACAGCTCATTGGCCTGGCAATGGTGGCTTATTCCAAGGATTTGCCGAACTTGGGTTTATATCAAATCCAAGCTCATCATTATTTGTAACGTGAAAACTGTTGAAAAGTTACTGCCAGTTCCCCTTGTCTCTGATAAAGATCAGCTATAAAACAAATCTGTGATCTGAGTGTTATTTGGCTGTATTGGCCTACATGCTGACTTAAAAAGTAGTTAAAAAAAGTAAGGGCACAAAAGTACCTGGTTCACAAGGTAGACAAGGACTTCCCCAGGCGGCACCCAATGTAGAACAGCACTGTGATCGTAAAGTTCCCCCATTGATGTTGACTTCACATCTTCCATTCACTATATCTTTCCAGCATGTACCTTTAACAGTTTCTGTGTAATATAACAATAAAAAAAAAAAATTAGTGTTTCAAATTTTACATTTTACTGGTTATTCTTTCCATAATGTTCAATAAATTAGCTTGTGATAAATAAAAGTTTTCTTGAACAAATCATTTTTGTAATCAGTTTTTTACCTCAACATCCTGCCAGTAACAACATTCCTGTCGCAGACTGACAATGTTAAAGGAGAAGTCCAGCCTGAGCTCGTTTGGCTGTACTTCTCCTATGGGTCACAGGCGTACAATTCGTTTTGCACTAGGGTTGCCACATCATCCCTTTAATCCAGGACACATATGAATTCCGCAGGTTCTGAGGCTGATTTAATGCAGATAAGGCACCAAGTGAGTTTAATTACCACCTTAATCAGCCACAGAACCTGTGTAATTAATGCCTGGATTAAAGGGATGATGTGACAACCCTATTTTGCACTCCTGTGACCCTTTTTTAGTAGAGAGCGGTCTGAAGTTTGCTCTCTGCTGACGTCACCAAGATCAGTCCAGGCACCGCATCATCACGACAATGAAGTCTGGATCCGCCAGTTGCCTGGACTGATGCCTGTCTAACCCTCTCAACGAGCCACTGAGAGCCTAAGGCGGCTGTTCCCCGCCCCTTCACAGCTCAGCGCTCCAGTGAGCATGGAGGAGCAGAGCGGAGAGCTGCTGATTGACAGTTAGCAGCTCTACTCTCGGGGATCTGTGAGAACCGAGTCATTGGTGATGTTCGATGGCTCGGTTCTCAGTGTAGAGACGCCGGGGGGACAGATGCAGCATCAGTCCCATGCAACATCCACCTAGGTAAGTATAAAAGGGGAAAAAAACAAAAACACTTCTCTTTTAAGCCACTGCCTTAAAATTAGCAGCAGTATTGTCCACCTGCCACACACACTCCTGCATTTGGGCTACCTATGAGGTCAGGAGGAGACATAAGCAGACCTGATAAGCAGCCCAGCATACAAATAAAGAAGCTTGCACTGCAGGCTGTCAAGGGTACTGCTAAATGTGAGGCAGTGGCTTAGCATTGTCACTCTAAAAGAGGAAATGCTGCTACTGGCAGGATCTCAAAATAAAGAACATTGCAACAGATTCACAAAAAAAATATTTCCTTACAGAGTAACTCCCCCTTTTGTTGAGCAAAAAAAAACATTTCCCTCTGGGTGATCTATGTTGCAAGGTTTTAAACAAACTTTTTTTCAGATTCCTATGTTTTGTTATTGTGAAGAAATCCCTGTATGTTTTTGTCTGTGTCCATGTGGAAAGTGAATCTGTATGGGGGTGGTTTCATAATTATCAATGAGCTGCTGCACCTGCAGAGCTCTAATGAGGAACATTGCAGGGTCCCCATTCCTTTAGACATGATTTCCTATTAGGAATATCTCACCAAAAATGACATTTTTGTTGCAGGGGATGTCTGAAATCAGACTTGTATCTTAGTGTAGACTTTTGGGAAAATCAGTCCACTGCCTAATTGAAAAAAATGTAAGCCTTGAAGGCTTACATTCACTTTGAATATTTGCCACTTTTTGAACATTTTTGTTTGCAGGGGATGTCTGAAATCAGACTTGTATCTTAGTGTAGACTTCTGGGAAAATCAGTCCACTGCCTGATTGAAAAAAAATGTAAGCCTTGGAGGCTTACATTCACTTTGAATATTTGCCACTTTTTTAACATACCTAACCTCTATTAAAAAAAAAAAAAAAAAAAAAAAAATGATGATGTTATTCCCTCTAGTTACCAATGCAGATGGTCTTGGTTGTATCCAATGTACTTCCGGGAGGGCATTCGCACACAAAGGATCCTGGGATATTTTTGCATGCACCATTGATGCAGGGGTTGGACTCACACTCATCAACATCTATAAAGAAAAACAGAAAGAGACTCAGTTTTATTTCATTTGAATATTGACCACAAATATCTTAAATACTTGTTATCCGGGCCAATTTTGACACTTTGCTTCTACATGTAAAAATGTACTTTTGTTTGCTAGAAAATGACTTAGAACCCCCAAAAATGATATATATATATATATATATATATATTTTTTAGCAGAGGCCCTATAGAATAAAATAGTGGGTGTTGCAATTTTTTATGTTACATGGTATTTGCTCAGCGGTTTTTCAAAAGCAATTTTTTGGGGAAAAAAAACACTTTCATTAATGAAAAAAAAAACACTAAAGTTAGCCCAATTTTTTTTGTATAATGTGAAAGATTATGTTACGGCGAGTAAATATATACCTAACATGTCATGCTTTAAAATTGCGTCTGCCCGTGGAATGGTGGGAAACTACGGTGCTTAAAATTCTCCATAGGCAACATTTTAAAAGCCTTTACAGGTTACCAGTTTAGAGTTACACAGGAGGTCTGGTGCTAGAATTATTGCTCTCACTCTGATGTTCGCGACAATACTTCACGTGTGGTGTGATCACCGTTTACATATGCGTAACATATGCGTTCAAATTTGCGCATAAGCACGGGGGGGGACAGGGGCGCTTAAAAATTTTTTTTCATTATTATTTTATACAAAAATGTTTTTTACACTTTTTTTTTTTGGATTACCTTTATTGCTATCACAAGGGATGAACAACATCCCTTGTGACAGCAGGGGCCATGACAGGTCCCCTTTATGGAGAGATCTGGGGTCTATTAAACCCCAAATCTCTCCTCTAGCCTCCCATGCAGCCAACCAGACACAGATCGGTCTGATTGGCTGCTTTCCTGGCCGCTGGTGACAAGGTAAACAAAGAGGCAGAAACTGGAAGACGACATAACTCATCGCTCCTGGTTTTCGGGGGTTACAGAGAGAGGGGAACGACATCAGTTCAAGGCATCCATCGCCGCCGGCCACATTGCTCTTGGGCACCACGATCGTACGGTAGAGCCCGGGAGAGGCGGTGGCGGTAGGCAGGTGGGACCCCCTTCCATCACCCACAAATGTGATCGAGTGGCTAATTATCCACTCGGATCACTTTTGTATGTTAGGGAATCACAAAGTCAGTTCCTCTCTTTCTGTTCAGGGCAGCCATGGACGTCCCCCTGGCGGGAAGTGGTTAACTACAGTAGAAAATTAAAGTAAAACTAAAAGTTCCTACATGACAGTACAAGCAAGTACCAGTTACTATGTGATGTAGAAGTCTCATAAAGTAGACAAAAAAAAAATCCTTCCTTATTTTTGTCACTTGTTAACCCTCCCAGACACTGCAGCTCATAGAGAGAGAGTTTCAGTAACATTCAGAGACTTTGCTGGCAATCCTGAAAGCAGTGAGCAGGACTAGATGCAGCCAGGTGCTCAATAACTACAGGCTTGTGAGCTATCAGTGACAATGCTGATAGCCATGTCCCCTGCAACATTTTCTCCATTTGACGAATGTGAATTTTCACTTTGACCTTTCATGTGTTGAAGAGGCTGCAAGGCCAATGGAAACACCATGCTAATCCAAAGTAGAAGAAATGGCCAGCAGTCCAAAAATAACAGATCTCAAAATGTTCATAAGTCCAGGTATGGGAGTTGTCCCAAGCGCATTACCCATACCTCTCCCTCTCCCCTTCTAACCCTCATCCCCTTCACATTCCCTCCTTGTTCTTTCCTTCGCCTCTGTACATTATCTTTCAAACCCCTACATGAGTGTTGACATACATGCTGGTTTTATGGATCTTAAGCCCCGTACACAGAATATCAGGAGACGGTTCAAAAAAAAAAAAGGCTCATGTGTGTATGTCGGTCTTTCGGATGTGCATGCTGGAAAACCAGCAGCCAACCGACTCCCGATCAGTGCTCTCAGCCAATGGCAGAGAGTGCTGACCAGAGTGTTCTGGCAGGGGGGGGCATCCCCTGTCAGGACGCAACAGCTCAGCGGGGGAGTTTGCTGGACTAACCTCGCATGGCTAGTACAGTGTCTAAAACTGGAGCTGACAGGTTTTTTTTTCTTGAAAAAAAACTGTAGTGTGTACTGGGCTTTACATAGGCATACAATACACACTTGATTTGATTATTATAGTTCTATTGTAAAACTCAAAGCTTATCATGTTCTGATGGGTTAAATAACCTTTGTCTTGAATGGACATGACTTGTCTGTCAAATAAGGAATTTTAAAAAAGTGAAAGATCTCAAGTCTTTACTGAGATCACAGTTGAACATCACAATATAGCTTGTGCCAAAAGTGAATAACCACCAATGTTTTAGAGACAGCGTGGTCCACTTTCTCAAGGTGACAGACAATGTGCATGTAGAACGAAAACTGACAATTTTGGTACGGAGGTGAAGGTCTTTTTTAATGAATTCTTTTATGAATTTATGATTTTTTTAATGAATTTGATGAAACCACCCCCCATCAAATCATTCCCTGCATCTATTACCTTTTGTACCACCACCCCCTCCCTTTAGAATGTAAGCTCTACTAGCCGGGCCCTCCTGTCCTTTCTGTATTCAACTGTACTGTAATTGTCCTGCCCCCCCCTCTACATTGTAAAGCGCTGCATAAACTGTTGGCGCTATATAAATCATGAATAATAATAATAATAATTAATTCTAGTGACTATATTTACTAAATATTGACTTTAAATTGATAAAAGTTAAAATTATTATTTCTCAGTTTTTCGTCCCATTGGAAACAAATTGGTACCTATAGCTTCCCAATTTTTATACAATGCTACTCTTTGCAATTAGCTACTGCTTTTCTGCAATACCCATTTGTTGATTAGTGATTATGGCAATGATTTACTATTTGATATATTTAGAAAATACTTCAGGTTAACAATGAATGTTAATAAATCTGAAGTTACAGATAGTAAAGTCCATCTTGTTCTGAGTTACCGAACTTTGCAAAAGGAATGAGAATATGCTTAGGACTATTTACCAGCCCACAAACAATAGCAATCAACAATCTTGTAATAGTGGACTTATTTTACAATGTTTTCATGAAATTGAGTTACCTTCACAAGTCTTGAGATCAGGTTTATAGACATATCCTTTAGGACAGGTGCAGGTAAAGCTTCCTGGAGTGTTCCGACATTGTCCATTGTCGCACAGCAGTCTGTTTATTGCACATTCATCAATGTCTGAAAAAGAAACCAGGACAAAAAGCTTGGACAAGGTACAAATAGTATAAATTTAGAGCAAAATATTATTTTGTCACCTTACTTGTTTACAATCTGCCAAGGAATATTCTTTCATTCACCCCACCTTATTCCATTGACAATACAGAAGGGTATTCATATCATCTTATGCATTTGCATAACCAGTTGACAAAGGTCAGGACCACAAGATCAGGATAAGGGTCACTATGCAGTTTACTATGCTATTAAGATACCTCCATATTATTCCCTGGAGGGGTCCCAATTAAATACGAGAATTATGCTTTTTATTTATTTTTTTGGTGCATGAGTATGACCAAATGCTGTATTCAAATATGTTGACCTACAGTCCCAAATACATGTAATCCTCTAATTGCTTTGATCTGCATAACTGTATCACCAACAAAGGTCTATGGGAAAACTCTGGACTCATGAGGAGAACCTGAAGAAGCTTGGACACTGGAAGTGTGAAATAAAAGCAGTCATTCTCAACCAGTGGTTGCTAGGGGTTCCTTGAGCTGTGGCTGATTAACCTCCCTCTTGATGGTGCCTGTGTGTAATTCCAGGTCCATCACCACTCGGTAGAGCCAGCAGCATTACCAAAAACGTTTTTTTATATCTGTCTGCAAGGGTGGCATTCTGACTACCACTGTAAAGGGGCATTCTTCCGACTGATCACCAAATGCAAGGGACATACATCCCACTGGTCCTAATTAATTCTTTTTTTGCTGGGGTTCCCTGATACATGAAAATAATTCAGGGAATAAGGGTTCCTAAGGGTTCCTTTGAGGTAAAAAGGCTAAGAAAAGGTGAGCAAGAGTCCTCAGATCAGTGTATGAAATATATAGGGGAAACATAATATCTACTTTAACTCCTTTTCTAATCATCTTTAAGGTCCTATAGTTGGGAATACATGAGGTTGTTCTTAAAATGGTGCAACCATAATCTGTGGAAAGTAAAAACCAATGAAAGCCCCAACTTATTAACTGCTACTGATTTTGCGGTTATGGAAACCTCATCCATACTTGCAACAGGCATCTAAGAGCCATGAGGTAAGGTGCACAAGAATCCTCGTTGTATGCTGCTCCTAGTGAGACATTTAGTTATTTGCTCATTCCTGTCAATATGCTTTAATAACAAGACAGAAGTGATTACATCAGAACAAACTTGGATTCTCCCAGCACAGCAACAACTTTGTCAGCCATGGCTTCACATAATTACATAATTAATTTTATTTTTGAATGCAATTATTTATTATTATGAATCATATATATATATATATATATATATATATATATATATATATATTTTTTTTTTTTTTTTTTTTTTCCAATCATTTGTTTATATCTGGCTAGAAGTACAACAATAGTAGAGGAATATATCCATTATATACAAAGGAAAACAATAAGGATTTCATACCATTGCAACTCTTCCCAGTAGTGTCCACATCGTATCCAGAATTACAAACACATTTATAGGTTCCCCGAAGGTTTTCACAAATTCCATTAGGACATATATCAGGATCCAGAGCACATTCATTAATATCTGAAAATAACACACACAATACACTTAATTGTGCCGTTGTGATGGAGTCTTACAAGGTGCTTACATTTCCTGTTGCATGCAAGTAAGAGACACACTCAACATCTGAAATAACAGTGTACAAAGTACATTAAATACAAGATTAAAATGTGTATTTCAATTTTTCAGCCGTTTAAGCTGACAACCCACCAAGATATTACTTCTGGCAGGGCTCCGGTATCCAGGAATGCTATTTATATACAATATGTAATTACACTGTTTTGTACAGGCTGTATTTTTTAATTGGCCCTGTTTAATCACTTGCTTATGTGCTGTGGAAAAACTGTTTGTTTACATGAACTAAACAGTGAATGGGAAAAATGAGGAAGCCAGAAAACAAAAATGGATCCAATTAGGAAAAAGTATCTCTTTTTTTGCAGTGTAGGTACACATTTACAATGCAATTCACTTATTTACTCCCTTTTGGTCTGCTAAATGTAAGTGTTTTGTTATATCTATAGGTTAAGATAAATGATCCTACCAGAAATTCAGTGAGCTTGTGACTTCCCTTGTAAATCTGAAACAGTGCTATCGGCCCTGCCCAGGTTATCTCTGTGAACTAGGGAATACCTCATCTTTATGTTATGGAGATAGGGAGGGTTAATCATTCCATAGTTCAAATGAGGAACCTAGGGTGACACCACAGTGGGGTTGATTTGCTAAAACTGGAGAGGGCAAAATCTGGCGCAGCTGTGTATACAAACCAATCTACTTCCAGTTTTTTTGTCAAAGTTTAATTGAACAAGCTGAAGTTGGAAGCTGATTGGCTACAATGCACAGCTGCACCGGATTTTGCACTCTCCAGTTTGAATCAAGCAACCCCAGTGTCTCCATAGATACACTACAATGAGTGAATGTTGTCAATCTAGCAGAAAAAGAATGTTTTGTGCAGAATTACCAGGCATAAAAATAAGGAAGAAAGCAGCAAAAAAAAAGAAACCTAATGTATACACCACATCTAAAGATGGGCAAGCCACAAAATATAACATTTTTGTTCTTGTGTTAAAAATATTCAGATTTATATATTGCATGTTATTGTATTTTATATGTGAAATTTAAAATAACTTCAATCCTCTCTCAAAAGTTAAAAAAAAAAAAACTAAAATTATTACACTGCATGGAAAAAAGAGTAAGCAACAAAACTGATATAATACTCCACAGGGGGCTGCCCCAGTTTTTCGTGCAGGTCTAAATTAAATTTATATGCTGTCTTAAGCCTCGTACACACGCTTAGATTTTCGGATAACTGAACCTCTGTTTTTTGTGGCATGCTAGTCTCATGTCGAAAGTGAAAAGGTTACTCACAATACGAACATTTTCGTACGTCAGAAGTGACGTAATGTGTTGAATAGTTTTGTATGTATTCTTTCCTTTCTGAGCATGCGTAGTCTTACTCTTATGATTTTTTTTCATACGAAAACCGTACTAATGAAATGAAAATCGAAAGTTGAGTTCACATCCGACAAAAATGTTATAGTCTGCACATCCAGCTTTTGTCTGACAAAAAAGCGAAATCGGCTGTTGAAAGTACCGTACTAACGATTCGAAAATCGGCAGACAGCTCGTTGTACAAATTTTTCCATCCGATTTTCGTATCATGTGTACGGGCCTTTAAGCTGGATACATTCCATTTCTTGTTGGGGGATAAGGAATAAGTATTGTGGGGTAAAGTTTTCAACAAGTTGAGCATTAGAACAGAGGCATAACTAGAACCTTCAGGGCCCCGGTGCAAGAAAAAATGAAGGGCCCGCTGACCTATTGGTCCCGGGCCCTTTCCTCTGGTCTCAGGGCCCTTCCCTCCATGCTCAGGGCTCTTCCCAATGATCCCATGGCCCTTTAGTCCTGATGCAGAGCATTTTTTTATTGTTCTGCAGTGAGAACCTTTTCTTCCATCTTGGGGCCCCCCACAGTGGTGGAACGCAAGTGCAACCTTTGCAACCCTGGTAGATCTGTTACTGCATTATTGTGTACATTAGTGTACAGTTAACTATTAGGGTCATCTTAAATGTTGGTGCTTTCATATGATTAGCTTGGACCTCTGCACTCCAAATGGTCCTCCAGTGTTTTCAGACCTCATTATCCTACAGAAAACTACACTTTTGGACATTTTAGTAATAGATTATATGGAATGTTATGTCTGTAAACACATGAAATTAATAATTGCCTGCCCAGTACACAACAAACCATTAGAGGTAATCACAACACATCCTTTCCCTTTTCCGTACACTCAGGTACTCCCCCCTCTTGATTATACAAGGTTCTAGGTATACTTTAGTATTTTAGAATATTAGTCACACATACCGGTTCCTGTAGATGTTATTCCTGGGCCACTGCTGCACAGAGCTTGATATTCATCTGAAAACACAGGAAATGCCATTGCAGTTTGTTGTTAAGAAAAGCAACAATAGAACAGTGTATCTAAAAATTCTTAAAACTAAAATGAGCAAGTGAGGTATTTTAAAAAGAGCATGGACATTATTTTTCTTCTAACATGCTGTAAATTTATTAACATATTTGTATTTATTATGCACTTAATTATTTATATTACCAATAGAAAAATAATAGCAATGATTTAACAAGCATCTTTATTTTCAAAAAAGGTGACAGTTATTTTCAGCTAAGTGCAATGAGAGTTAAACATTATAGTCACATGACTAAAATAAAGATTGTATTCAACCATATTAACGTGATAAATGATCCTACCAGAAATTCAGTGAGCTTGTGACTTCCCTTGTAAATCTGAAACAGTGCTATCGGTCCTGCCCAGGTTATCTCTGTGAGAAATGCCATGTAACTGGCATTTGAGAGATGAAGAAAGCAGTGGCTCATAATGCAGGGCACAGGGGCGCAGCCCCCCTAATTCATGCATCCGGCCCCTAATATACATGCGGGACGACGGATGCATGGATGCCAATGGAGTTTTTTTTCTTTTTTTAAAGCAAATGATTAGAGCCAGAGGCTCTAATAGGCTTCATAAAAGGGTGGGCTCGGGGTGCTCATTTTCCACCCCCCCCCCCCCAAAAAAATACCACCAGGTGCCACTGGAAGAAATGAATGAAAGAAACATTTTGCAGTAGGTTGTGTCAAATACCTGTAATAATAATAAGTGCTGGAGATACTGTACATTAGAAAGCCTATTTTTCTTGTTGGGGGGTGGGGTGGGGGGATCAATTTTCTTTTCTTTTTCAAAGTGTATATGGTTTGGAACTGCTGTTTGATATATATATATATATATATATATATATATATATATATATATATATATATATATATATATATATACTGTATATATATTTTACTATATGGATGCAATATTTGCACTACAAAAACATATTTACTACAGACAAAGTATTCCGAAAGCACTAATAAATAGCACCACAGGGACTGCTTTAGGGACAAATTACACTGTTGTTTTAACATATACATTCTGACACACTACAATGCATATGTTTTGGTTACCCATAATAAAAATAGTGTTTGTTCCCATCTCAATGCTGCAGTGCAGATTGTTTTGAAAAATACATGTTTGTGTTTTTTTCAGGGTTTTAGGCTCGGTTCACACTGCTGCAACTTGGGATCCAACTTGAGACCCCAAGTCGCATGACATGTGAAATCCCATGTTAGTTAATGAGAGCTGTCTTAATTAGACCTACTAAAGTCGCTCTGACTTTAGATAAGGTTCCTATACTAATTCAAGCCAACTTTTACCGACTTGTGCCCATAGACTTTAATGGACATCATCTCCAAGTCGGATTCTCACATATATTGATGTGATTTGGATCCCACCTTACAGGAAGATTACACAGACATTCCCTGTGGTGTAGCTCTTCCCTCACTTCAAAGTTGCATCAAGTTGCATCAAAGTACTACTCAAGTCGCATCAAGTCACCAGCAAATTGCCAGGAAGTTACCTGGCAAAGTTGCGCCTTAAGTCGCATGACTTTCAGGTTGTGAACCAAGCCTCAAAGGCCCATAAAAATCATTTGCATGTTTTGATTCATTGGCAACAGATGTTAAAAAGCCTTGGTGGTTGTTAAACCTATCTTGTCCAACATACATTAGCACTCACAAAAAAGGCATGTTGACTCAATGCACCTGCCTAATGCTACAAAAAGTGCACCTTTATGCACATGCATAGATCTAAAAAAGCTATTTAGGTTCACTTTTTCTGACTTAAAACTCAAACTGAGCTGTCTGATAAGGGGTGAGTAATTACTCTCACTCATTAACATCTGTGTGTAATTTGCAGCCCAAGCTATTGAGCTTTGTAAACAGGCTCACAATAAGTGAAAAGGAGATAGAGGAAAACATGTGACAAGGAGCCTTAAGCCTCGTACACACGATCGCATTTTCCGCAAACAAAACCTCAGACTTTTGTTCGAAGGCGTGTGCCTGGATTATATCTTGCATACAAACGGCAAGGAATTGTTGGCCAACAAACACGAACGTAGTGACGTACTACGTGGTTTTTCAGCTCTTCAGCGCCACCCTTTAGGCTCCTTCTGCTAATTTCAAGTTAGTGGAAGTTTGGTGAGTGCTGATTCACGCTTTTCAGTTCGCACTTTTCATTTAGCGCTTTTCAGTTTGCGCTTTTCATTTCTTGCTTTTTAGCTTGTTTCTGAACAGCTATTCGTCAACCAGACATGTTGTGGAATGAGAGGAGATAACGTGTTATTTATTATTGGCCTTGGAGTTATTGCTTTGACCCAAGTCCAGTCCAGGAACAGGAGGAGGAGGAGTTCTTGGTTTCTTTATTAATCGTGTCCAATTATGTCATATGCCTTTGCTGCGGGAGCTCCAGGAGAATAATCCACATGATTTTCGGAATTATCTCCGGATGACGGACCCCTGCTTTCACCAACTCTTAGCATTGTTGACCCCCTATATTAAGAAGCAGGACACATGCATGGGGTTTTTTGTTTTTTTTTGGTTGAATAATAATGATTTGATTTGTTATATTTTCTATATTTTTGGATGCATAGAATGCACGTTTTGGTTACGTTCTATTGGCAGATAACATGTCTAATTTTATTTGTTTTCTTTTTTTAATGCACAATAAAATAATTGTGTAGAATAATACTTGGCTATGTGTTTTACTTCAAATGACAGTTTGGGAGTAGGTAGTTACATTAAAAAAAATAAAATGTAAAATTGACAAGGGACACTAACATAGTTGTATCTTTGATCTTAAAAACTACGGGATAATGGTGTTGTGGTAACTTGACCAAAAAAAAACGTATAATAGTATTATTCTTGATATCACTAGAAAAAAAAAGCCTTTGAAAATTTGTTTGCAATAACTCCGTTATCAGTATCACCAGCAAAGTAGCTTCATTATTATCCCATTAAAGAAGAAGAGAATTGTGCGCTGCATTTCGAGATTTCTTAATTTGCCTTGTCACGAATGTTAATTCTCTATTACGAACGCTAATTTACAAGACCGGCCCCTTCTGGCTCGTCCTTGCTTCCGAGCATGCGTTTGTACTTTGAACTTTTGTCCGACGGACTTGTGTAAACACGATAGGAAAATCCAACTACAGACATTTGTCCGCGGAAAATTTTAAAACCTGTCATCCAACATTTGTCCACTGAAAATCCGGCAACAATTGTCCAATGGAGCGTACAACGATTGGATTTTCCACCAACAGCCTGACATCACACAATCCCCGTTGGAAAATCTGATCATTGTAAGCTCTAACGAGCAGGGCCCTCTGATTCCTCCTGTATTGAATTGTATTGTACTTGTACTGTCTGCCCTAATGTTGTAAAGCGCTGCGTAAACTGTCGGCGCTATATAAATCCTGTATAATAATAATAATAATAATCATGTGTACGCGGCTTTTGGCTTCACATGCTGCAATGAAGAGAAGACTACAAAATATTTAAATGCTACAGTTTATATTTATCCAATGAAAAATATTTTCAGAGAAGGCATACATTTATATGTACTGAAATACTGGAGATGCCCAAAAAAAGATTTATATAACTGATATACTGTGATATGCTTTTAGTATTCGGGTACTATGCAGTTCTTTTACTGTGGTTACATACAGACAGACACTCTTACCTGAAGTCTTGGCAGGACAGGGTTTACAAGGTTCCCCAAATGCAAATTCTGTGCTTGCACAACAGCACTCTGATTTTGTCACTGCTCCTTGAAGTGGTCTGACGCACTGACCTCTCTTGTAACCTCCATAGCAAGTGCTCCTCATGTGAGTATCTGCAACAATATGCATGCATTAGAATGAGATGGTAGGAGATATTCTACCGACTAATATGTGACCTATACATATTCACATATAAAAAGGTTCACAAGCAAGTCGATATAAGAGATTCCATACACTGGTGCTTGGAATGGAATTTCCCAGTCACCCGGACATACGCAGCCATTTTTCCACTGACAACACGACATATGTTTTTTTTAGACTTGTTGCCCTGCTTTGCACATGTGCATTTCAAGCCTTAGCGAGTTGAGCACAGTAGTTTTTTTTTTTTTTTTTTAATATTGTCAGATGTAGACAAGCACAAAATTGGCAGATAACATGTGGACAAGCACAAGCCTTAGTGCACTTTATAGGAACAGAATGCATTGTCTCATTATTATTAATAATTATAATTAAAGGGCATTATAAGGAGGCAGAAGCAGCATTATTTAGATATTTGAAGCAAACAATCAACTAGGACTAGCATTCAATCTGTTAGATAGAGTCAGAGACTGCAATAGCTGCATGTGCATACAACCACATTTTTTGTCTCTATATACTGTGTATATATATATATATATCTCTGTCAAATTGGAAAAATGCATGCAAGCTATATGCTCTAGCACATTCTTTTTATTTGTCATGCTACATATAGATGCATGCAATTATAAAGTCAACATTTTTTTTTCTAAAATAATAAACATGTTATACTTACTTACTCTGTATGATGGTATTGTGGCCCTGAACCTCCTCTTTTGGGAGCTCTAGGCTACTCATTTTACTGCATGCGCCACCATAGTAAGCCGCTTGCTATGGGGGCTCATATGTAGGCTAGCTCCAAAGGCATGGTGTGTGAGTCCACAGACACACACAGTGTGGCTTGGCCCTCCTTACAGGATTTGATTGAGAGCAGCACAAGCCAATGGCTCCCGCTGCTGCTTCTCTGTCCTGTGAGAAGAGGGAGGCCAGCGCTGCTGCAGACGACTGGCGTAGCACTGGTTCGAAAAAGTATAAAGGGAGAAAGGAGAAAGTATAAGGGGGGGGGGCAACAGCTGGGACATATTTTTCACAGGGAATACATTAAGGTAAAAAATGTCTTACCTTTACAACCACTTTAAAGTGGTTATAAAGGCAGAAGGTTTTTTATCTTAATGCATAAAATAAAAAACCTTCTGTGTGCAGCAGCCCCCCTCAGCTCCCCGAATACTTACCTGAGCCCATCTCTATCCAGCAATGGTGCAGGAGAGACTCCGCCGTCCGGGGCTCTACCTCCTGATTGGCTGAAACACAGCAGCAGCGCTATTGGCTCTCGCTGCTGTCAATCAAAGTCAGTTAGCCAATCAGGAGAGAGAGAGGGGCGTGGCCAAGCCATAGCTCCATGTCTGAATGGACACATGGAGCTGCTGCTTAACTGGGGTGCCCCCATATCAAGGTGCTTGCTGTGGGGGCACTCCACAGAAGGGAGGGGTCAGGAGCACTGAAGAGGGACCAGAGAAGAGGAGGATCCAGGCTGCCCTATGCAAAACCATTTCACAGAGCAGGCAAGTACACATGTTTATTATTTTTAAAGAAAAAAAAATAGACTTGAGTATCACTTTAGGTTTATATAGTTAGGTCAAATTTGTACTTACCTACACACACTCGACCATCAAGTCCAACTGCTAGACCAGGGAAGCATTCACATCTAAAGGAGCCATCTGTGTTCACGCAATGTCCATTCATGCAGATGCCCGGTGTCTCACACTCATCGATATCTGTAGTGGCAAGAAGACAGAACAACCAAATTATGAAGTGACAGTTTATAACAAAAATAACATATTGACTATATTTTTAAAGCAATATTATTGATAACAAATAAACTTTGTATTTTACATCATTACCTTAAATGCGTTCAAGATATTTTAAGCAAATATATTTGTTTTGTGACTGTGTTACGTGATGGACACCCTTTGTATTAGTTGTTTAACTCAGAAGATGAACAAAGTTTGGAAGCAAACTATTTAACCTGCTGACTGCATGTAAAATCCTTATTCCAGATACTGTTGGAGGAATTTGGGATTTTTACCACAGTGACACTAGTGATCCACATTCACACAGCGGGTGGTTCATTCAGGATTGGAAGGTAAAAACAAGCCAAGCAGCCCACAGGAGGCAACTATTCTTTCGTCCATCAGCAATTTCTCTCCATTTTCTGCCAGCCAACACCAATGAATATGCACTGTCCTAGTAACATCTGTCAAACACTAGAAGGAACAATCTTACTGTATTTTATCCACATATGAAAAGTGTCAGCATTTTATGCACTACGGTGACCAATCTGAAAATAATATACAGATTTGATTCTGACCAATAGGTGGACAGCATAGCAATTATCTATATCTATAAAGGTATGGGCACCGCAGACCTCGGAGACAAGCTGCATGTACTGCTAAATGATAATCCTATGGCTTTGTAAGAGGTTTGTGCATCCTAAAAAAAGATCCTTTGAATTGTGAACACCAACAGCTGGCACAAACAGACTACTGAAAACAATGGATTTTCTAATGTCCGTTTATATTGTTTGCATAATAAAATGAAACAAGCATTGACAATATACCAGGAAAGAAGATTTTCAAACCACTGCACACCAGTGACCATGTCATATGTAAAGTCTTAGCTTTACTAAGCTCTGTGGGCAGGGTGAAACGCGTCAGTTGGCCTGACTTTGCAACTGGCTTGTTCTGTCTGTGGTGGTTCGATAACCTTAATTACTGGTATGTTTGTACAGAGCTGGGACAAGCTCTTTTCTTTCTCTGTGCCTGCACCTGGCAGTTTGATTTGAGGGTGTTTATCTGGAGCGGTGCCCTAAGTTTATACATGGTTACAAGCATTGACAATAGATCTGCTCTGAATAAGACTACTATACTGGGAGATAACTATCTAATTAATAATAATTATTGTTTATTGCATAAATTAAAGTGATTCTAAACCCTTTTTTAAAATTTTAGTTCAGGAAGTCCAGACTCACATATAATGTATAGTCTGCTTACTTGAAAATCCTTCTTTCTTGTATGCACAGTTGGTCCCTAAACCGCTAGGTTGCATGCATCCATTGAAACACACAGCGCCTCACACCTCTGCTCACACCTACCAGCTCCTGACAGACACACAGAGCCTCACTCTCCACCTCTAGCACCACCTCCATCCTACAATCAGGAATTTAGGGATAATAGCATGGATTAGACATGTGCAGGATGAAAAAATTTGTTTAGTTTAGTTTCGTTTCGATTCGTTATTTAACTTAATTCGTTTAGTTAAATTCGTTGCATTCATTACATTCGTTTTCGGAATTCGTTTCGTTTCGTATTCGAATTCGAAAAAATTCGACCGCATTCGAAAAAATTCGACCGTATTCGAAAAAAACTATCAAATTCGAAAAAATTCTACCACATTCGAAAAAAACTGTCAAATTCGAAAAAATTCTACCACATTCGAAAAAAACTATCAAATTCGAAAAAATTCTACCACATTCGAAAAAAACTATCAAATTCGAAAAAATTCTACCACATTCGAAAAAAACTGTCAAATTCGAAAAAATTCTACCACATTCGAAAAAAACTATCAAATTCGAAAAAATTCTACCACATTCGAAAAAACTGTCAAATACGAAAAAATTCTACCACATTCGAAAAAAACTATCAAATTAAAAAAAAATGTTACTACATTTGAAAAAAATATTAAATTCGAAAAAATTCTACCACATTCGAAAAAAACTGTCAAATTCGAAAAATTTCTACCACATTCGAAAAAAACTATAAAATTCTAAAAAAACAATAACTGAATTTGAAAAAGTAAACTATATATAACCATTTTGCGAAATTTGAAATTCGTATAGAATGAAATCGAATTCCAATAGAAAAGATTAGGATAGAATAGAAAGTATAAAAGAATAGCATAGAAAAACAATAGATCAGAATAGAAAAAAATATAATATATTGTATTCTAAGCTTTTCTATTTGAATTCGAATTCATTCTGTACCAAATTTCAATTTTGGAAGATGGTTAAATATATATATTATATTTTTTTTCTATTCTGTTCCATCGTTTTTCTATGCTATTCTTTTCTATTCTATTCTAAACTTTTCTATTCGAATTTGAATTAATTCTATGCGAAATTCGAATTTCGGAAGATGGCTTCTAAAATTAGAATTTCGTATAGAATGAATTCGAATTTGAATAGAAAAGATTAGAATAGAAATAGAATAGACTAGAAAAACAATAGAACAGAAGAGAATAAAATATAATATATATATTTTTTTCTATTCTGTTTCATTGTTTTTCTATGCTATTCTTTTTTATTCTATGCTAAACTTTTCTATTCGAATTTGAATTCATTCTATACGAAATTCGAATTTCGGAAGATGGCTTCTGAAATTCGAATTTCGTATAGAATGAATTTGAATTTGAATAGAAAAGAATAGACTAGAAAAACAATAGAACAGAACAGAATAAAATATAATATATATATTATATCTTATTCTATTCTGTTCTATTGTTTTTCTAGTCTATTCTTTCTACTCTATTTTAATCTTTTCTATTCAAATTAATTTTATACGAAATTCGAATTTTGGAAGATGGTTATATATATATATATATATATATATATATATATATATATATATATATATATATATATATATATATATATATATATATATATATATATATATATATATATAAAATATTTTTTCTATTCTGTTCTATTGTTTTTCTATTATTTTCTATTATATTCTGATCTTTTCTATTTGAATTCAAATTCATTCTATACAAAATTCGAATTTCAGAAAATAGTTATATAGAAATAGAATGAAATCAAATTCTAATAGAAAAGAATAGAATAGAAAAACAATAGAACAGAATAGAAAGAAATATTTTATATATATATAAAAATAAATAAAACCATCTTCCGAAATTGGAATTTGGTACAGAATGAATTCGAATAGAAAAGATTAGAATAGAATATTTTATATTTTTTTCTATTCTGTTCTATTGTTTTTCTATGCTATTCTTTTATATTATTTTCTGTTCTATTCTAATCTTTTCTAATTCATTCTGTACCAAATTCCAATTTCAGAAGATGTGTGTGTGTATATATATATATATATATATATATATATTTTTTTTTCTATTCTGTTCTATTGTTTTTCTGTTCTAGTCTTTTCTATTAGAATTCTATTTCATTCTATTTCATTCTGTTTCTGTATAACCATTTTCGGAAATTCAAATTTCGTATAGAATGATTTCGCATTCAAATAGAAAAGATTAGAATAAAATAGAAAAGAATAGAAAAGAATAGAAAAACAATAGACCAGCATAGAAAAAAAATAAAAATAAAAAATATATATATAAATATATATACCGTATTTATCGGCATATAACATGCACTTTTTTCCCCTTAAAATCAGGGGAAAATCATGGGTGCGTGTTATACGCCGATCCCTTGCGATCCTGAGCTGACAGATCTTCAAAATCGCCGACCGCGATTAGAAAATGGCGCCGAAATACACAGAGCCGGTCCTCGGCTCTTCTCAGCCACTTTCGGCTTCACTCGAGCGCCGCCCGAACCTAGCCGAGTGTACTCGGCTAGGTTCGGATAGCTCCGCTCACAGTCACGCCCATCCCGGGCGGGACTACGAGTGGAGCCGAAAGTGAACGAGAGCCGCCGAGAAGAGCCGAGGACCGAGGGCTCTGTGTATTTTGGCGCCGGCGGCACCATTTTCAAATCGCGGTCGGCGATTTTGAAGCTCAGGATCGCAGGGGATCACAGGATTTTCAAACTGCGAGCTGCAAGGCTGCACTGGGGCAAGGCTGCACTGGGGCAAGGCTGCACTGGGATAAGGCTGCAATGGACACTGGGAAGGCTGCACTGACAAGGCTGCACTGACAAGGCTGCACTGACATGGCTGCACTGGGGCAAGGCTGCACTGAGAAGGCTGCAATGATGGACATTTAAACGTAAGTTTTTTTCCCTTAAACTTCCCTCCTAAAAGTTTTTTTTTCCTTAAAATTCCGTCCTAAACTTGGGGTGCGTGTTATACGCCGGTGCGTGTTATACGCCGATAAATACGGTAATTTTTTTGTATTATTCTCTTCTATTGTTTTTTTATGCTTTTCTTTTCTATTATTTTATATTCTATAATAGTCTTTTCAATTCAAATTCATTCTATACGAAATTCGAATTTCGGAACATGGCTTCTGAAGTTTGAATTTCTTATAGAATGAATTCGAATTTGAATAGAAAAGATTAGAACAGAAAATAATAGAAAAGAATAGACTAGAAAAACAATAGAACAGAATAGAAGAAAATATAATATATATATATATATATATATATATATATATATTATATATTATATTTTCTTCTATTCTGTTCTATTGTTTTTCTAGTCTATTCTTTTCTATTATTTTCTATTCTATTCTAATCTTTTATATTCAAATTTGATTTCAGTCTATATGAAATTCGAATTTTGGAAGATGTTTTATATATATATATATATATATATATATATAAAATTTTCTATTCTGTTTCATTGTTTTTCTATGCTATTCTTTTCTATTCTATTCTAAACTTTTCTATTCGAATTTGAATTCATTCTATACGAAATTCAAATTTCGGAAGATGGTTTTATATATATATATATATATATATATATATATATATATATATATATATATATATATATATATAAAACCATCTTCCGAAATTTGAATTTCTTATAATATGAATTCGAATTTGAATAGAAAAGATTAGAATAGAGTAGAAGAGAAAAGACTAGAAAAACAATAGAACAGAATAGAATAAATTATATATATTATATTTTATTCTGTTCTGTTCTATTGTTTGTCTAGTCTATTATTTTCTATTCTAATCTTTTCTATTCAAATTCAAATTCATTCTATACGAAATTCCACTTTCAGAAGCCATCTTCCGAAATTCGAATTTCGTATAGAATGAATTCAAATTCGAATAGAAAAGTTTAGAATAGAATAGAAAAGAATAGCATAGAAAAACAATGAAACAGAATAGAAAATTTTATATATATATATATATATATATATATAATCTTTTCTATTCAAATTCGAATTCATTCTATACGAAATTCCACTTTCAGAAGCCATCTTCCAAAATTCGAATTTCATATAGACTGAAATCAAATTTGAATGTAAAAGATTAGAATAGAATAGAAAATAATAGAAAAGAATAGACTAGAAAAACAATAGAACAGAATAGAAGAAAATATAATATATATATTATATTTTCTTCTATTCTGTTCTATTGTTTTTCTAGTCTATACTTTTCTATTATTTTCTGTTTTAATCTTTTCTATTCAAATTCGAATTCATTCTATGCGAAATTCAAACTTCAGAAGCCATGTTCCGAAATTCGAATTTCGTATAGAATGAATTTGAATTTGAATTGAAAATACTATTATAGAATATAAAATAATAGAAAAGAAAAGCATAAAAAAACAATAGAAGAGAATAATAAAAAAAAAAAAAATTATATATATATATATATATATATATATATACATATTCTATTGCTTTATTATTTTATATTCTACCTTATTGTTTTTTTTTAGAAAAACATTTTCTATTTCTTTTTAATTTGATTATGTTTTCGAATTCGATTCGAATATGTTTTCGAATATGGTTTTCGAATTCGATTCGAATATGTTTTTGAATTCGATTCGAATATGTTTCTGAATTCGATTCGAATATGTTTTCGAATTTGATTCGAATTCATTCGTTTTTTTCGGATTCGTTTAAATTCTTTACTTTTGTCATTCGGAAATTCGGATGCATCTGAATTTCCGAATAATGAAAAATTCGTCCGAATTTCGATTCGTAACGAAACGAAATGCACATGCCTAGCATGGATCATGGGGGACCCACAAGTAAGTGGTTGGGTAGGGGGAGAAGGGTGTTGGCTGTAAATGTATAGTAAAGTAATATTACACTCTCAGTTTTTAAGCATTTTCAGCAACTGATTTAATCACTTATGCCTCTTCTTTATCTTTTTATCCTTGCCTATATTCCAGTTTAGGTGCCAGGACAACTGCCCCAGGTTTCCTCTTTCAGGGTGGCTTCTTTCATGGCAATGTCCTATGGAGCCACCTTTGCATGAAGGGGCTAATGTTGTGTCTCTCTACACTGTGTGCATCAATACAAATACACAGCCCTAGGAAGGAAAGGAACTCCCCTGGTCCTCCCCCCTCCCTTCTTCATGCTAACAGAATGGCTGGAGACTACACTGTCCACTGGTAACTATTTCCTGTGAAGGTCAAAGTTCAGGGAAGCCACACTGAGAGGGTAGGAACCAGCAGCATTGAAAGTTGTAAACTGCAAGTGGTGGGGTAAGAGTTCTAACAAATAGTTTAGTAAGGAAATGTGCATTTCAATCCTTAGCGAGTTGAGCACAGTAGTTTTTTTAGTTTTTTTATATTGTCAGATGTAGACAAACACAAAATTGGCAGATAACATGTGGACAAGCACAAGCCTTAGTGCACTTTATAGGAACAGAATACATTGTCTCATTATTATTAATAATTATAATTAAAGAGCATTATTAGGAGGCAGAAGCAGCATTATTTAGATATTTGAAGCAAACAATCAACTAGGACTAGCATACAATCTGTTAGATAGAGTCAGAGACTGCAATAGCTGCATGTGCATACAACCACATTTTTTGTCGCTATATACTGTGTATATATATATATATATATATATATATATATATATATATATATATATATATTTATATATTTTTTGTGTTCAGCATGTTAAGTTACAAAAACACTGAGGGTTTAATACTACACGCACATGAACATTAATGGCATCCCAGTCTTAGCACGTAGAGGTCAGTATTGAGTTGGCCCACCCTTTGCAGCTATAAGAGCTTTAACTTTTCTGGCAAAGCTGTTTACAAGGTTTAGGAGTCTGTCTATGGGAATGTTTGACCATTCTTACAGAAGCGCATTTGTGAGGTCAGGTACTGATGTTGGACAAGAAGGCCTGGCTCACGGTGTCCACTCGAATTCATCTCCAAGGTGTTCTATTGGGTTGAGGTCAGGACTCTGTGCAAGCCAGTCAAGTTCCTCTACCCCAACCTCGCTCATCCATGTCTTTATGGGCCTTGCTTTGTGCACTGGTCCAAAATCATTTAGTGGAGGGGGATTATGATGTAGGGTTGTTTTTCAGGGGTTGGCCTCTTAGTTCCAGTGAAGGGAACTCTTAAGGTGTAAGCATACCAAGACATTTTGGACAATTTCATGCTCCCAACTTTGTGGAAACAGTTTGGAGATGGCCCCTTCTTGTTCCAACATGACTGCACACCAGTACACAAACAAGGTCCATAAAGACATGGATAAGTCAGTTTTGGGTGGAGGAACTTGACTGGCCTGTACAAAGTCCTGATCTCAACCTGATAGAACACCTTTGGGATGAATTAGAACAGAGACTGTGAGCCAGGCCTTCTTATTCCATCATCAGTGCTTGACCTCACAAATGCACTTCTGGAAGAATGGTCAAACCATAGACACACTCCTAAACCTTGTGGACAGCCTTCCCAGAAGAGTTGAAGCTGTTATAGCTGCAAAGGGTGGGCCAACTCAATATTGAACCCTATGGACTAAGACTGGAATGCCATTAAAGTTCATGTGTGTGTAAAGGCAGGTGTACCTAAACTTTTGGTAATATAGTGTACTTTAACCACTTGCCGACCAGCCACCGCAGTTTTACTGCGGCATAATGGCATGGCTGGGCGAAACGACGTTATGTAACGACGCTTCGCCCTGTGGCCACTAGGGGGGCGCGTGCGCCCGCTGCTCGCCCCTGGAGCCGTTCTCTGAGTGGAGAAGAGACTGATCGTGTGTTCATACAAAGTATGAACAGCAATCTGTCATCTCCCCTAGACAGTGCTCTCCCCCCTTCAGTTAGAACACTGAGAGGGAACACAATTAACCCCTTGATCACCCCCTAGTGTTAACCCCTTCCCTGCCAGTGACATTTTTACAGTAATCAGTGCATTTTTATAGCACTGATCTCTGTATAAATGACAATGGTCCCAAAAATGTGTCAAAAGTGTCCGATGTATGTACTCTTAGATCGCCGCCATTACTAGTAAAAAAAAAAAAATAATAATAAAAATGCTATAAATCTATCCCCTATTTTGTAGACGCTATAAATTTTGCACAAACCAATCAATATACGCTTATTGCAATTTTTATTACCAAAAATATGTAGAAGAATACATATCAGCTTAAATTGAGAAAAAATTAGCTTTTTTTTAAAAAAAATGGGGATATTTATTATAGCAAAAAGTACAAAATATTGTGTTTTTTTCAAAATTGTCGCTCTTTTTTTTGTTTATAGCGCAAATAAATAAAAACCGCAGAGATGATCAAATATCACCAAAAGAAAGCTTTATTTGTGGGAAAAAGGGACGTCAATTTTGTTTGGGTACAACGTTGCACGACCGCGCACTTGTCAGTTAAAGCAACGCAGTGCCGAATCGCAAAAAATGGCCTGGTCATTCAGCAGCCAAATCTTCCAGGGCTGAAGCTGTTAAAGTAAAAAATGCTTATCCTTAATACTACTTTATTATACTGTATTATGTTACCAAAAGCATGTAGTTTAGTAACAGAATCTACAGTATATTTCTCAGCACACCTTTTTGTGCTTTGCTAGACAGACACAAGTACACGGTACCAACAAAAAAAAAAACATCAATACAAAACAGAATGAACGTGAGAATGATTATGATTTGGCATTGTTACTATGGAGGTTACTAACTGTTTTTATGTTTGTAGCTACAATAAATCATCACAAGTTTCAGCAATAAATGATATATACAACGTTACCATGCAAACAAGTAAAGCCACAACACAGAACAAGGCTGTGTAATGTACAACAATCCAGACCTTAAAAGGACAAAATGAGTATGAAACACCTCTATTCCTTTCTTTAATCCCTGGCTTATGGCCATCACACACTCACAATATCCAAACTCACTCCAACTGTACTTTATTAATAGACAGCAAAGCTTAAAATTACTAGAAATACGTGAAGATTATTTGAAAATTGTTAGGCATTTATTTAAAGTGTTATATAAAAATAATACAATTGTATAAATGATGTATACATTTTATTATGAAAACATTTAAAAATATAAAAATAAAAAAATACTAGGGACAAAACAAAAATACGCGTTTTCATGTTCAGTTTTTGCATTTGTTCTTAAATAAATTTGATGAATGAATTTTGGATATTTAAATGATAAGACTAAGGAGGCTCAAAGCCTCCAATGACAATGAGGATATAAAATTTGACTTTTTGACTTGTGCCCAGACAGCACAACTCTACAGTCATTTTAGAGCAGGGGTAGGCAACCTTTCAGAGGTTGAGATCTACCTGCACAACATGGAGGAACTCAAAAATCCTCGGGGGCGTGGTGCCCTTTTAAAAATAAATAAATAAATAACTATCTAGTGTGTGTCACAATAGTGTTCTTTGCCCCCCTTTTCATCACTTTACCCTCACAGTAGTATCCACTGCCCCTTCACATCGCTTCACATCATGCTCCAGAGTAGTGTCTTCTGCCCCCTCCCACAGTAAGGTCCTCTGTCCCCATTCATATCACTCCACCCCACACACAGTAGTGTCCTCTGTCCCCCCATAACAGCATCCTCTGCCTCTCCTTCCCCCTTATATTAGTGCCCTTTGCCCCCTCCCAGTAGTGTCCTCTGCCTATCTGCCCCCCCAACAGTAGTGTCCCCTGCCCCCCCATAGTAGAGTCATCTGCCTTTCTGCTCCCCAGATACAGGTGTACTGCAGAGCGGGAGGCAGCACAGTACTGGATGGAGGGTGGGAGCGGAAGCTGACAAAGTTACCCTTTACGGTTAAAAAGCTGGTAAGCGGTTGCTATGACCGCCGGCGTCCTAGCAATCAATCACTTGCTGGTTAACTTGAAAGGTTAACTAAGGCAGCTCCCACTCCCGCCAGCCCCTAGTGATAATCGAAAGTGAATTTCGGCAGGCTGGTTGTACCCAAGTAGATTGATCAATCAACTTGATGTATTTAGCCAGCCCACACATGGTTTGTATCTCGGCCGGTTCAGCAGGAAACCATCTATGGCTGGCTTAAAACAGACCACATACTTTAAAATCCTACTCTTCACTAATACAGGTGATTAGCTTGGATTTCTTAGATTTGACAAGATTAGCAGTTCACTCATTTACTGTATTTAAATCTTGCAATGCCTCTTTTAGATTCAACTCTATTTCTACACTTGTGGAATCCTAGGACCTAGCAGAACATAATGTTTGTGTAGATTTGTAATAGTCCCAAAGTGGCTAAACATATGCTGTTTTGTTCTGTCTCAGTTCAGTGACAGTTTACAACTATAAAGATTCCTTCATTAGTTAATCCATGCAAACATATTTCACAGCAATAGAGCTCAATGTTCTGTGTTTTCATTGAGCATATCAAAAAAAGAATTATTTTTGACAAAACAAAATACAAGACAAAGCCAGATAAACCACAATTAATTTGGCTGTACATGTGTTTGTGCTCTCTTGTTGATGATTTCGTAGGTTGGTGTTTGCTCGAAACCACATTCCCAATGGGCTGAAAACTGCAGTCATAGATATGTATGCAATATTTGTAATGAACTCAGGCTGTCCAAACATGTTCAGTAATAAGAGAATACTGTTCTTAATTGTAAAGAAAAGATTGAATCTTTGTCTTACCTGTAACATTTTTTTAAAGGACATCAAAGGACACAGGGTGGTAATGATGGAACCACTAGGCTATGCAGCTACCTTTAGGTGATTGGACAAATCTGAACAACCACACCCACTCCTAGCATGCTTTCAGTTTTGTCCTAAGTACCTAAGTACTGTATGTACTCCAAGAAAAGGATTTTACAAGAAAGGCAAAACATTCTAGGACACAGGATGGTAATTCTGGAACCAATACGATATCTAGAAGTAATCTACTAAGGGGAGTGCAACATAGCAAATGAACAGCTAACAGACTCCAAAAAAAAACAAAAAGTAAGAAACAGAAAAAAATCCATCAGGTCACAGGACCACTTGGAGAACCTTATGTCCAAAGTTGGGATCTGCTGAGGCATGAATGTTCACTTCGTAAAACCTAACAAACGTATGAACTGAGGATCAAGTGGCAGACTTGCAGATTTGAGTAACTAAAGACTGATACTGAAAAGCCCAGGAAGCACCAACACCTCTAGTAAAGTGCGCCTTGACTGAAAGAGGGGGGATCTTGCCACTAAGGTCATAGACCTGAATGTTGAGCTGCCAAATCCACCTAGCGATAATGTAATGAGAAGCCAACTGAACCTTGCAGAGGCCTTTAGGAATTACAAAAAAAGGGATGTAGCTAAGAGGCAAAAATGAAGACTGCACCACATCCAAACAATGGAGAGGGATCTCCTAAGGATTTATAGTTGCAGGACACAAAGGTTGTAAAATAATGTTCTGGTTAAGATGGAGAGAAGAAACCACCTCAGATAGGAAAGTGGTTCTAGGCCTAAAAATGGCCTTGTCTTTGTGAAGCATAAGAAAAGATTTCTAACAGGTCAAAGCTACCAACTCAGAAGGCCTTGCAAAAGGGATGGCAGTGAGAAAGCATGCAAGTCAGTATCAACAGAGGAAAATCTCTAATAAACTCAAAGGACAACCTCTAAAGAGCTAAGAAAACAAAGCTGAGATCCCATGGAGTCACTGGAGAAAATACAGGAGGAACGATATGAGAAACCACCTGTATTTAGGCTTCCACTAACGAGTGAGAAGCAAGCGACCTCTGAAAAAGAACAGCTAAGGCCAAAATTTGACCCTTGATGGTACTCAAGAACAAACGCTGATCCAGACCCAACTGGAGAAAGGACAGAATTTGTCTCATGAAGAACTGAGATTGAACTTTTTGGCCTTGCACCAAGCAAATTAAGTCTTCTGAGTGTGATTGTCTTTGAGAGAAGTTTCATAGCAATAGACAATTGCTATCACAATCTTGGAGGGCCCATGGAAAGTCTTCTTTCTTGATACTGCTAAGAAGGGTTTTAGAGGGGCATAAGCACAGATAAGGCTGAACCGATATTTCAATGAACAGCGCCCTAGCCTGAAAGGTTGGCATCCACTATGGGCACATTTCAGACCATCGCTGAATTGCAGATTCACCACGCAATCTCAAGCCTGGTCTTGCTGGGCAAGCATATAGGGTGTTCCAGTGACTGAGCCTGTTTTTCCCATGCTGCCAGAATGTTGAGCTGCAATGGTTTGAAGTGAATATGAACACAGGGGACTGGCTTGGGACCAGATAGACACAAAGGCCAACAGACTTCCCCCTTCCTCACTTTTACAAGTGGGAGTGCCCCTTCATTGGAAAGAGGGCTTGCTCCCAGATTTGGCAGGTTTGTGGGACCAGGTCCCACGATGAAACTGAGTTCCCAGCTTTAACCTGGCTCTGGAAGCCTGAGAAGAACGAAAGGATTTTTTTTTTAATCCCAGGAGCAGAGGGTTTTCCCATTATAGGTTTTGCCTTATGTTCCTGTGGCATCAAGAACCTGTGATTTCCAAGGATTCACAAAACAGGTGTTCCCCATCAAAGGGAATTCGCTCGGGGCACTTCTTTTGTCAGCTCCACAGACCAGCACTTAAGCTGAGTGATCTGCCTCATATCAACCAAAAGGAGATATATCCTAGATACCTGATGAAAAGTATCTACCAGCCAATTGATCCTGGGTACCTAGCCAATGATTTTGACCAGACGCCTAGAGTATGGCAGACGGCCAAGGTGGCAACAAGAGATTGTATAGCAGGGCCCATCTTGGTGAGCAAGGCCTTTAAAGGGACTTCTGACTCTTGAATACAGGACCATCCTCAACAAAAACAGTCAAGGTTTGGCTAAGAAATGAAATGGCTGGGTCTACAAACAAGAACATCCCATTTATTCAAGAATCCCTCCTCAATAGATTATTATTACGCAAAACTTCGGGGAGGGGTGAAAATACAGGGAGGGTCTTTACAAAGGTGCATGATGTTTCAGCATTGGGGGAAAGTTCTAACCTGGAATAGTCAAGGTGCCTAGGGGGGCATTATAAAAAAACATTATAGACACATAGCAGCTTGTCTAGTACTAACAGAGGCTGCAGCCCCAGTTGCCCTGCAGCTATGGTATGCCATGTGTGGTGAGAGATATTATGCAATTGGTATTCATGACCTTAACTGCAAAACAGGAGGGATGCTATAGGCAATGGGGCACAGTACATCCAAGGATCGCTATGCTGTAAATCCTTTGTAGATAGGTGTCGGAAGAACCGTAGGTCAACGCACGTGGAGAGAGAAAATGGAGCAGGTTCTTTAGCAATCCCGGGCTACAGAAAATGCTGCCAAATTCAAAAAGAAAGATAAATACTGAACTGTTACCCATTGTTGACTGCAATATAAAGAGTTGCAGTCAGTACTGCCTTGTTAACCACAAAGTGACTAAAGGGCAAGACACTGGGCACCAGGGTTGGATTACCAGTCTTGGCATACCTCACATTTGCAGTCTTCTCATGAAAGTTGATGGTGGAATGATTGGACAAGCACACAGCAGGACTTCACCCTCCCGAGGGCGTGTCTGGACGTCGAGGTGGGTGGACGTACTGCAGAGGAGCTCCGCCAAGCCCTCTGCAATCCAACACCATCCAGAGCTTATACAGCCTAAAACCTTTCCCCAACTCTATCCCACGACTGCCGGGTACTAGCTGCACCGCTCCCGGGGTAAATTGACCAGTCCAGCCGGCGGATTGAATTACCCTCAGGCCGCGGCCGGCCCTGCACTAGACGTCGGCCGCCATCTTGCGGCCTACAGGACAGCCGGAATCCCCAGACTCCCGCACCGCGATCAGCGGTGCAGGGGGCGATTGACTGGCCTGTATCCAAGACCACTGACTCCGGAGCTGACCGGACTAAAAGGGGACACAGGATCCTGCAGAAGCATCCGCGGCCTATAGCAGCCTCCTGTGAGGCCTCCACCACTACCGGACCAAAGTGCCGCAATCGGTGATACAGGGGGCACCCAGCTCACCATCCTATACAGTGGACACCCCTCCACCGACCCCAGAGACTCAGGTACAGGCCTCTTTTTTTTTTTTCTTGTTTGGGGACATCCAGCACCGGCCGCCATCTTGCGGCCTAACAGTGAAGATGGGCCCACACTTTAACGTGATGAGTCATAATTAGACTGTGCCCCCCTCCCTGTACCTCCGCGCACACGGCACTTGTGCGAATCTGCGTCCGCGCTGGCAGGGGGACACTGCTGCTTTCTCGGGCCTGCCCCCCCCCCCAGACCCCCTTATTTTTGTGGAGGATGGGGTTTTGATAGAGAGCAATCGATCAGGGATGGCTGAAGCCACACACCCCTGAGTCCCGTGCCATCCCGACAGCTACAGGCTATCCCCGCAATACAGCACACCTGCATTTTACATGGCGGCAGCTAGCTCACACTCCTCGGAACTTGCTGACTCTCAACAAGGCACCATACAGAGGTATCTACTTAGAACAGCGTCGACTGATCCCCGAACCCCTAAAGACAAGATGGCGCCCGGCCACAACCCAGGGAAGACCAAGCCACCCACCGCCACTCCCGCAACAGCTTGCATGACAGGAGACACAAACGAGAAACTCCAAGATTCCAGAGGAGAAACTTCAACCTCCTCTACAAGGTCAGTCACATCGCAAGACACAGACACCGGGGAATTCCAGACAACCCCTCATCCCTTGTCGGGAGTGCCCATTAGAACGGAAGCTACAGCCCTACTCTCTGCCTTCAGAACTGATTTCGAATCATGGGCAAGCAAGATGGAGGATTCCCTACAAGTAGAGTAGAGCTGAACACTCTGAGACAAAAAGTCACAGCTAATGAGGAAGCGGTATCGGTCTTAAATACTGCTCAGGATGACCATGAGGCACGTATAACAGCTCTTGAATCTGCATCCGCGACACATCTCCTTCGCCTACGCCACCAGCAGCTCCGCATAGAAGACAGAGAAAACCGCAGTTGCAGAAACAATATTAGACTGCAAGGTCTACCTGAGGCAACATCTGGAGCAGAACTGAAACCCACTGTCATATCCATCCTCAATAAAGTGCTGGGAAGAGAGGCAGCATCACCAATTGAATTGGATCGTGTTCACAGGGTGGGTGGGCCGGGGAGAGCCCGAGAAGGTCGCCCCCGCGATGTCCTCTGTCGGGTCCATTATTATACCTTAAAAGAGGAGATCATGCGAAAAGCATGGAACGTGGGCCCAGTGGACTTCTTTGGAGCCTCTATCCACCAATACCCTGACTTGTCTCGCAATACGCTATACATGCGTCGAGTGGTGCGGCCTCTACTAGACCTTATACGGCAAGCCGGTGCCTCCTATACATGGGGTCACCCCTTCAGCATCAAGGTGACACGGGGAGATAGCAGGTTCACGCTCTCCGATCCAGACCAACTGCCTGACTTTTTCCTATTTATTCAGCAAGAGCCGGTAGACGTCTTTAACTGGCTGGACCCTCCAGAAGACGGATCGAGACAGTTGGGACTTGGTCCACTCCCACAGCGTTGCAGATGACCTAGGTCTAGGTCAGTCTCTTCTGGCCCAGGGATGAGACGACCTACCTCTCCAGAAGATTAACTCAGAAGTTGGTAGGAGACGGACAGCTTGTGTTGTTCTGCAAAGATGCCCCTATTCTTGAACTGTGCTTTTCTACCCTAAAGCCCGAGACTCCTGGAAAACTTTGTAAATGATGTAGTGACAGCAGGGGTCGGACCTTTTGGCTCTTTCCCTGCTCTTTGCCAATTTACTATATGGCTGGGGTTCAGGAGAGAACATAGCCTATGGTCACCTTGGGACTCTCACTATGAAGGGAGTCTGGTACTGCTACAATACAACAACAGTTTTATATAAAATGTTCTGCTTTGTGTCAGATTGTTCCATCTCACCCCCTCCCTCAGTGGCGTGCAGTGGGGGGGGGGGTGTGGAGGGAGTGGGGGATGCTACTCCGGAGGGAGGTTTGGCCACCGGTCTTAATTAATCCCCAACTCAGGAGAATGTAAGTTTAACAGGCGCCACGCATGTTGCGATTGGATGCCTCCGCGGGTGGGTCCCCCGCTCCTCCTGTTCTCCCTATGCGCATACTATAGTTTTGGCTAACTGATTTATTTACAAGTGGGAACCAATGTAATTGCAATTTATTTTCTATATGATTCCAGGTTAACTACTTATACCCACTGTTTATATTTTGTTGATTGTTCTCATCTGTTCTCGTTAAGCTGCCTTATGCTGCACATACGTTTTACATGTTTAGTGTGCCACATACACTATATGCATGCCTGATTCGCTGTCGGGATCATGGCTTAGCTTCACCCATCTCGACCTTCACCCCACAGTAGGACAGGCACTGTTTGTGCCTAAAGCGTGATATAGCGTAAGCAAACACATTCATTTTCTGGACACATTTTTTAGGTGTCCTTCCACTTACACCTTACTTCTTCCATTATCCTCATACTCTTCTCTCTTCTCCCTTTCCTCTCTTTTTCTTTTTTTCCCACTTCAGCATTTCGCCCCTTCTCCCCACCCTACCCCAAACTGTTTTACTTACTTTTCTTCTATATCCTATTGCTTTCCCTCCTATACGACCCCTAGCACTCCAGCATGGCTCACACAGTGATCTCGCGCCCCCAATTGAAACTTTGTTCAAACAATGTAAACGGGCTGAACATCGCCTCGAACCGTGGGCAAATACTATATCAGATGCACAAAAGACGAGTCAACGTGCTTTTGTTGCAGGAGACCCACTTCCATTCTGAATCCACCCCTTCCTGCTCCAGTAGATACTTTAATAGATGGATCCACAGTACCAATCCAATGCAAAAATCTAAGGGAGTATCTATTGCGTTTCATAAAACACTCCCTATTGAACTGCTTGATCGTATGGCAGACCCCAAGGGTAGGTACGTTTTTGTGAAAATCTCTCTATGGGGAACCAAATTTACAATAGCTAATCTATACTTGCCTAACACACACCAAGTCCCATCGGCCTTGCAGTATTTCAAGATCTTGTCGGGTTTCGCAGAGGATAAGCTCATACTCGGGGGGGACTTCAATACTCCCCTGGATCCACTTTTGGATTAATCAACATCCCGTTCCTCTATATCCTTTCCTAAAATACGGGCCCTAAAACGTGCCATCTACAATATGCATCTTGTAGACATATGGCGGATACTGTACCCAGAATCACGAAACTACACACACTTTTCCAACATGCACCAATCATACAGTCGTTTAGATATTTCTTAGTCGACCACGGCTGTTTAGATTGGTCCCCAAATTGTGAAATAGACCCTATGGTTTGGTCCGACCACTCTCCTATATTCCTGACACTTACAGTCCCCTCTACCCCAATAAAAGAATGGACATGGAGGTTAAATGACTCGCTTTTGACTGAGCCAGGGTTTGAATCTCGGATAGTGGAGACTATTTCAAACTTTTTTACAGACCACGCCTTTGATGACACCTCACCACCCATTAAATGGGAGGCATTAAAGGCGGTCTTATGGGGTAGTTTTATCCAAATGGGTGCCCGCATGAAAAAAGAACGCTCGGCTGCGATAGCCACGGCGGTACACAAACTCAGGGCACTAGAGACTACCCATAAATGTTCCCCGACTGTGGAGGTGCTTGCGGAGGTTTCTTCCGCTCGCTCTCAGCTTAGGGAATTATACGAGGCTTTAGCCCGTACCCTTGCGAACAAACTAGCCTTTCATCAATACAAATTCCGGGATAAATGTGGTAGATCACTAGCTCGCACCCTACATACCAAACAACCTAACACCTTTATACCCCACATACGGGACAATTCTGGGAAAACTGTCTCGTCACCCTCTGAGATGGGACAACTTTTCCGGGACTTCTATCAATCCCTCTATAACATACCCATAACAAGCCCCACTGAGCCCCTCTATACTAGAGCGGACGCACAGGCCTCATATATCGCACAAAATGCATTACCTACTCTAGATGACAAAACGATAGAGGACTTGGAAACTCCGATATCGGAAGACGAGGTTGCCCGCACCATTGCATTTACCCCATCTGGTAAAAGTCCGGGCCCAGATGGCTTTACCCCGAAATTCTATAAACAATTTGCTCCCCTTCTCACTCCCTTCTTAACAAAAGTATTTAACTCAATCTCTGAGCGATCAGTATTCCTTCCGCAAACTATAGAGGCACATATCACTCTCATCCCAAAACCAGACAAAGACCTGACTATATGTGCTAATTACCGACCCATTTTGCTGATAGGGGTAGATCTGAAAGTGTATGCGAAGGTGCTGGCTAATAGACTACAACCGTTGCTACCCCGATTAATACACTTAGATCAAGTGGGCTTTGTGAGTGGACGAGAGGCACGAGATAACATCCTGAAAACACTTCTTATTGCAGATTATGCTCGAGCCCACAATGTCCCATTGTGCCTTCTCACGGTAGACGACCACGTCGATTGGCAATTTCTGCGCCTATCACTACAACAACTGGGTCTAGGCCAAAACATGCTCTACAGAATAATGTCCCTCTATACCTCTCCCTCCACCAGGATTAGACTAAATGGATCTCTAGCTCCAAAATTCACAATGGAACGCGACAGGGGTGCCCCTTGTCCCCCATTCTCTATGTTCTTGTTATGGAACACATGGCCATCGTCCTTAGAAACAACCCGGCTGTCCACGGTTTTAGTATAGGCCCCATACATACTAAACTTGCCCTATTTGCAGATGACTTGCTCATATTTGTGACCCAACCGCAAGTCTCCTTACCCTCTATTATGCCGGAGTTTCAGAGATATGGAGATGTTAGTAACTTTAAAGTTAATCATAGTAAGTCAGAAATACTCAATATTTCACTCTCAGAAGCAGCTCTCCAACAACTCGCGTCTTCCTTCCCTTTTAAGACAAACTCCACATCTATTCTTTATTTAGGAATTCATATCCCAACAGACGCTTCCCAACTATTCACCAGCAACTTTACCCCTCTACTTCTTAGAACACAAGCGGATCTGACCACATATGCATCTAAACAGCTCTCTTGGTTGGGTAGGGTGAATGTTTTAAAGATGGATGCCCTCCCTCGTTTCCTCTATCTTTTTCAAACCATACCTATTCACATCCCCACCCCGTTTTTCAAAAAGCTTCGCCAGATTTTTTCTAAATTCATATGGCAAGGAAACCGCCCTAGGATAAAGTATGAAAGAATGATTCTTCCTAAGGCCCGGGGGGGGGGGGGGGGGGGTCCCAGATGCCTCTTCCTACCATAAGGCAGCGGTACTCACACGTATTGTGGATTGGTTTCACCACCCCTCCTCCAAGCTATGGGTTCAATTGGAGAAACATCTCAATGAGGCTGATCTTTGCGCCCTGCCGTGGATACCTACGGCTCGGCGTAAAGGTAGTACCCTCTCTACTACCCTTACTCGTCAGACTCTTCAGATATGGGACTGTGACAGACTCACCCAGGACAGAGGCTATTGGAGGGGACTGAACGCTAGCCTGTTGCTTTGGATTCAGCTCCATGTCCCCCCAAAACACACAGACTCTGGGGACCCTGTATTTGCCATAGTAGCAATAGTGACTGAGCCATACTGTTGGGGCTCATACTGTGAGAAGATGCTAATGTCATCAATTCCTCTCACCTGTCTGATGTCGGCTATAATGTGTTTAATGTAAATAAGTTTAGTCTAGGTTCTAAGGGTATTCAACTCATTGTTGTTTGTTCTAATTAACCCTGTGTTGATGTTTATGGTAATGTGTGTTAATTGAATGAGCTGATCACATTAGCCACCAGCACTGGCTAGGAGACGAACAGTCTAGGCTGAGGAAGGGGGAGATTGTTGTTTGTATTGTTAATTGTAATTAGTTTCAGCTATTGTGTTTATACTACTGTGTGAAGTTCGATGCCCACAAGTCTGTCATCTGGTCTGGGTAAATTTTGTAGTAAATTAGCTCATGTTAATTAGGTTAGCTTTGAGTCAGCCTGCTGTATAAATGTGTGTGAGATCTCAAATAAAGAGTTAGTTCTGGTGTACTCCAAGACTGGTGTTGTCTAGTTCTTGGGGGTTCCGATAGCCAGATCCATTGGACTCGTGTTCCAGAACTTAGGAAGCGGCATATGACGGAAGCACTCAAGCGGAGTGTGGGACGTTCCGTGACATTGGTGGCAAGCAGCGGGAAAGCTTCCTGCAGTCTGGGACATCCAAACCTCCAACTGGATCCAAGATCAGCATAGCAGACTTCAGTCACCCCAGCGGAGATATGGACCTGGCATCAGAGTTCCCGGGGCTGCTGCGGATCATCCTTTCAACATACACCAGCACTGTGTCTGAGGATGAATACCTGGAGCTCAGGCAGCTGATTCGGGTGAAGCTCTGGATTGGAGCCCTTCAGCTCGCTGGTATAAAACAGGGCAAGTGCTTTCCAACCCAAGAGCAACGGGCCAGTGACCAACGGGCACTGCGGATGGCATTCCTGGGAGAGCGGCCCCAGGAGCAATGGGTGACTGAGTTGGACAGGCTGGTCCAGCAGGAGATAGAGCTGGACAATCGTTATCGGGCTCTGCAATGGCACGCAGAGGAGGGATATTTAGGGGAGACAACAGAATGCTCTCCGGAGGGATATGACTTTGGAGGCCCTGGATTGCTGTGGGAGAGCCTAACAGATCATTTTATGTTTGGTGATGAAGGGGAACCTGACCTTGAGGACCTGCGAGAATATAGAGAGGCTATGCTTGGTCTTGCAGGGGTCTCAGAGCTTAAACCTGATCTGGACCATTTGCTAAGGAAGGAACAGCATCTGGAAAGGGCATACAGGAAACTGCTAGAACACGTTCAGCAGCATGCCAGAGAATCGGCAGTGGAAAATCTGAAGATTGCCGTCCCCAAACCTGAAGTGCTGACCACAGGGCAGAGTTCTGCTAACCTCTGTCCAGCACTGATAACATCTTCTCGGTTCCATGAACAGGAGATGGTGAACCTCTATCCCCAGACACCAGTTATAGAGATAGGGGATTTAATAGACTTTTCTGCTGAGGAAGAACAACCTGATGAGCCTCCAGCAGAAGAGCTGGTATTAGGGCCAAACTTTACTGTGCTCTGCCCAGCACCAACAGCAGTATCTGTGGAGTTACAACAAACTTCTCCAGCAGAAGTGCTGGCAACCGGACAGAGGGTCCAAAACCTCTGCCCCACACCTGTGGCAGTTTCGGAGGCCCAGGGTGAGAAGGTGGCAATCACTTCCCAGCAGCAGATACAGGGGGAGAAGGGAGAGGAGGTGTGTGTTGTCCCTCCCCAACAGTTGGCCAGGGTGGAGGAAGCGGCCTTTCCTCCCCAGCAAAGATCAGTGCACCTAGGAGACAGTACCATAGACATGTCGTCCAAGCAACCAGATGAGGGAATAGAAAAGGAAGCAGCCAGCTCACCTCCCGAATGGCAGCTACACAGTTTGGGAGTGGAGGAAGCCAGCCTCCTGCCCCAATGGTTAGCCGGAGCGGAGGATGCGGAGTCCCCAGCAGAAGTGCTGGCAACAGGGCAAAGTGTTACCAACCTCTGCCCAGCACCGGCAACAACTGTGGAGATCCAGGGAGCTGGGGCAGTTGGCCCCTCTCTCCGACGACAAGCTGATATAGTGGAGCTGCTATTCCCAGCTGAATCGCTGGCAACAGGGCAGAGCACCACTGGCCTCTGCCTAGCACCTAGTGTCTCGCTACAGCTTCAAGAAGTAGGGGTGATTGGCCCCTCTGCCCAGCAGCAGACCGAGCCCAGGAATGTTAAAAAAATCCAGCTGAAGCCCTGGCAGCCAGACAGAGAGTAAATGACCTCTGCCCCACACCTACTGAGGTCAACTATTCCTTGCAGCCAAGAATGGAGATCATGCGGGAAGACTATGTGAGTTCACTCTGCCTGACTAACGCATGTCCAGACCAGGTGGAGGTCTGGGACCTTGTTAGTCAACCTTTGATGGGGGAGAAATGTGACAGACTCACCCAGGACAGAGGCTATTGGAGGGGACTGAACGCTAGCCTCTTGCCAACAGATTATGGGCCCTGGCATTTGGGGAAATGGTGCTCTCTGTGAGCTGTATGCCTGGGGTCCCTGGGGTTGGTGTTACTTTGGATTCAGCTCCATGTCCCCCCAAAACACACAGACTCTGGGGACCCTGTATTTGCCATAGTAGCAATAGTGACTGAGCCATACTGTTGGGGCTCATACTGTGAGAAGATGCTAATGTCATCAACTCCACTCACCTGTCTGATGTCAGCTATAATGTGTTTAATGTAAATAAGTTTAGTCTAGGTTCTAAGGGTATTCAACTCATTGTTGTTTGTTCTAATTAACCCTGTGTTGATGTTTATGGTAATGTGTGTTAATTGAATGAGCTGATCACATTAGCCACCAGCACTGGCTAGGAGACGAACAGTCTAGGCTGAGGAAGGGGGAGATTGTTGTTTGTATTGTTAATTGTAATTAGTTTCAGCTATTGTGTTTATACTACTGTGTGAAGCTCGGTACCCACAAGTCTGTCATCTGGTCTGGGTAAATTTTGTAGTAAATTAGCTCATGTTAATTAGGTTAGCTTTGAGTCAGCCTGCTGTATAAATGTGTGTGAGATCTCAAATAAAGAGTTAGTTCTGATGTACTCCAAGACTGGTGTTGTCTAGTTCTTGGGGGTTCCGATAGCCAGATCCATTGGACTCGTGTTCCAGAACTTAGGAAGCGGTATATGACGGAAGCACTCAAGCGGAGTGTGGGACGTTCCGTGACAGGGACCGACTGCTATTAACGAGTAAATTATCTGAACCCGGGGCCCGATGACTCCTCTCTTTGGGACTCCGGCTTTCCCCCCGGCGAGGGTTGAGGAGAGATTTGGACCCTGGAATAGGGATAGTCATAGATGTTTGGCACAGGTATTATGCGCTGACCCATCTTTGAGACCAGACATACCCCCCCAGACGGGTCCGGGGCCCCCAATCATGTGGTTACAAAGGAGTCAATTAATATCATACATACGTACTTTCTCCCCCATTTCAGAAATCCTAGATGACCCGTCAGACTTTGACGAGCTGCTCTTACAACCAGACCCGCCAACACATGTAGTATCATTGTTATACTCCCTTCTATTAAACGTATCTGCTCCTGACCTTCCAACATACACGCAGAGATGGGAAACAGATCTACAGAATTCCATCTCCCCTGCTGATTGGCAAAAAAGCTTTATCTTAACGCATAGGATCTCTTTGGCAACTAAGACTCAAGAAAAAGGGTTTAAGCTATTAACGAGATGGTACAGATGCCTGGTGACTATCCAACGATTTAACCCCTCTATATATTGTTGGAGATGCCTGTCCTCTAGTGGGACAATGCTACACATCTGGTGGGCATGCCCTCTAATTCGGAAATTTTGGCAAAAGGTCTTTGATCTATACAGCAGGCTAATGGCGACCTCAATTAAGCCCACACCAGAGATAGCCCTACTATCTATGCTTCCGGGCCCAATCAAGCTGATTAAAAAAGACATACTGCGCCACTTTCTGGCCGCGGTCAGGACAGTGATCCCCAGACATTGGAGAACAATAGATGTGCCTTCCTTGGGTGATTGGGCTGTCGAAGTGGATCGGATAAGAGATCTGGAGCGTCTGCTGGCGCAGGAAGCAGGGAAGGAGGAACAGTTCTCCACTACCTGGACCTCATGGTCAATGTTTCGATACTCCGATGACTTCCTCATATGGATCAGGGATGCCCCGTCTTTGCTCGCTGATTAGCCATGCTGAGGTGCTTCCCACTTTTGTTGTCATCCCTTATCTCTCTACATGCTCTCACTCCTACCTTTCTCTCTGCCTTCTTTTCCTTACGTACTGAACCAGTCACTCAAATATACAAACAAAGATTATATCCCCAGAATTGCTCAACAACTTGAATACCTATAATAAATGATTGAATGATCCTTACAGCGTCCAAGCCCGACTAGGAGGAACCTCCAGATAACACAATCACGCTAAATTACAAAGGTGGTTATAGGTTGGTTCCCCCACGCATGTTATTTTACTATTACATTAAAATCCTCTATATACAATGTGATACTACAGTATTTCACCAGAAGCTGTATACCAAAGCATATAGTCCTATACATATATAGTAAAGGTTACCCTTATTGTTCTGTATATAATTTATGCAATACTATAATGTACAGTACCTTATCTTTCTGTTATACCCTTATATTGAAATAAACTAAGATTGAAAAGGACTTCACCCTCCCAGTGAGCTCACCCACTAAAGAGTCTTCAAGGACAGGGCTCTACAGATGGATCACAGCCCTGGACCTGTATAGTACCCCAGGGCTAATGTAATGCTGAAAAAGGTGAAAAGGTGAATGCCTAATGTAAGATCCTGTGCTCAGAACATCATTACAGGCAGCCCCACCTCTTCCTCCTAATACAGAATCCCAAGGCTCAGCCAAACAGTGAACCAGTGTCCAATCACATTAAGACAGCTGCATAAACCATTGGTTCTGGAACATCTGTTGTAGTACCAGTGCTTCGTTCACAAAAATACTGAAAATAGGCTTATATGTGATAAAAGAAACCATTTTGATGACCAGTGGAATGTTCATGGGATTAAGGCTTTTAATTATTAGGAACATATTGTATCTTTTAGGGGATGATGTCATAAAGCATGACACTGGTGATATTATTAAAGTGGATGACAATGCTGCATTATGAACAATGATTGACTACAACTTCTAATGCAGTCAAACAGGACAGCCAATGACAGATCTGTGAAGTAGGAAATATCTCCCAAACATGGAGTATAGATATGAATAATAATAAACTGACCTGTTTTTTTTTCTTTTTCTTTTCTCAATCTATCCAAAAGTGGAAAACAACCTTTGCCTAATGTTCCACTAATGAATCTATTAATACTTTTTGTATAGTTTATAACATTTAGGCTGGGTTCACACTATGGGAATTGGATGAGGGTTTCCCCACATATAATTCGCATAGCAGGAGATTGTGACTGGCTCTCTATGGAGCCAGTTCACACATCTCCGCAGTGGCTCCAGTGTGAATTGTTCAGGAGTCCTGTGAGTTTTTTGGTTTATTTCAGGTCCGAATTCAGCCCAAAATTCTGGCTGAAATCAGACCTGAATCTCTGAATGTTCCAGTGTGAACCAAGCCTCTGACATTTATACTGCATACTAATTCTGGGGAAAGGTGTATAGGTTAACACACAGCCAAACTGAAAGCAAGTAAACTTTATTAAAATGTGCTGAAAACTCTGCTCACCTTTATTTATTTTTTTACTTAATGCTGTATGACACAAGACCATTAGTACATACCTGTACAAAAGCGTCCATTTGGCGCAAGCTGGAACCCAGGTTTACAGATGCATTTAAAACTTCCATCCTCATTAATACACATTCCATTAAGGCACATGTTCCTTACGCTGCATTCATCCATATCTGTAAAATAAACATTTTTACATATTACTTACTTTGACTAATTAAAATGTATTTGTGATAAGTATATACAAACTATCAAACCTGCCAGTGTGATGGAGAGCTGCATGTGGTCTCTGGACCACAAATTAAGTATCTAAGTTGTACATGGATAATTCTCAGCATATGGACTTTATCAGAATTTGATCTTTTTCTGTTTCGTGCAATAGAAAAATGTATTTCAGAATTTTTATTGCCACAGCCTGCATTTCCAGACTTATTTGTTCAGGTCTCTATTCATTATCCACCAATTGAAAAACATTTAAAGTACAATCTGCACACATGCACTGTTCACTAAATACAGTAGGTAGGTTAGGTTAACTGGCTAAATTTGCCCTAGTATGTGTATGTATAAATGTGAGTTAGGGTCCTTAGACTGTAAGCTCCTTGAGGGCAGGGACTGATGTGAATGTATAACAAATATGTGTAAAGAGCTGTGTAAAAAAATGACAGCACTATATAAGTATCTGTAATAATGAAATAAATAAATAGTTTAATCTGAATGGTGCTTTGGGGTACAGTAGTTGCTATATCAGACAAACTGATCAATGAAAACGTTCCATACAGAGGCAGGTCTCTTAACAATGATGGGCCTGAAGATTCCACCCATCCTTGTTAGAATTGTCCACACTTTCTCCCCAACTCAAGAGAAAAAATGATCAACTATTTGGAAGTCAGAACACTTAAGCCAGACACTTGTCAGTGCCTCAAACATTGTTTTTAGCTTTTAGATCACCATGACAGCCAGACAGAAAGCATTTTCATAAGGAGAGGCCAGCAAAGGCATCCCACTTCTTTCTGTCAGCACAAGTTTCCTTTAAGACTAAAATGTTATTCCTAGATAATGTTCGTCCAAAGGTCATATCACCATTTCAGAGAGTTTTTGTAAATCCCACTATTGTACTGTAAGCACACAATATTTCCCTGAAAACCTCGTCTGCTTGTTGGAAAACTGCCAGTCATCAACCACTATTGTTTTCAGTAACAATACGAATACTTCCTCAATCAAACACACACTTTCTTTTTGAAAAAACTCTGATAACAGTTATTTATTAAAGACCATCCAATGCTAAATTAGGCACACTGTTAGAAAAGGGGCAAAGCAATACAATTTTAAAATAGTTCAGTTCTGTGGCATTTATGTCCTTTAAGGCCCCTTTCACACGAAGAGTCGGATCAGGTCCACCTGTCAGTTTTTCAGGGAGACCTGATTAGATGGTCCATTCAACCCCATGCACCGGCGGGTGTAAATAGACTTGTGTCCATTTACACCTGCCGACCTCTGATCCACTAAAAAAATTAAAAAAAGAAAGAAAAAAAAAGAGATCCATCCTCCTCCATCTAGAATCAGATCAGAGGGCAGTTGGGTATAAACGGATAGCGGAGTCGGTTTACACCTGGCTGCCCAAAGAGCAGAGCAGGCTCTGTCTGTCCAAAAACACCAAATCAAGGTAATTACCACTCAACCGCTCCAGGTGGTATCGCTTGTGTTCACACCATCCTAGTAGTAGGAGATGAAGGGTGCCGTCTCAGCAAAGTCAAATGGCAGAAAATGGAAAAAGGATGGCCGCACTCCAAAATAATGCCTTTATTGAATAAAGCTTAATCCATACATCAATCAGAGACACAGGTCCAGAAGAAACTGACACATTTCACACCGTTAAAGGCACTTAATCATAGCTATGATTAAGCACCATTAACTGTGTAAAACGCGTCAACTATCATCTGGACCTGTGTCACTGACTGATGTATGGATTAAGCTTTATTCAATAAAGGCATTATTTTGGAGTGTGGCTGTCCTTTTTCCATTTTCTGCCATCAGGATCTGTCTGTGTCTGCTCTGCAAAAACTGAGCGGACGTGGACCTGCAATCTGCCCGCCCTGCTCTGGTCACCTGGGGATCAGCTGACAAATCCACTGCTGATCATGTGAAAGGGGCCTAAGAGTATATTTTTAAAATATTTTTTAGACTGTAGTTAGTCATACTGTGTTATTGAAAGCTGCTGACAATAAAAAGACCAAAGAAAAGGGACCCTCTGTAGAAGACTGAGCTAGTTAGGGTAGCATATTTGACTATACAGTTCCTAGGAAAGCTAGGAAACAGAGTGCATTTGATTAATAACTGATTAAAATTCATGAGACATAAACAATTGCAATTACTACCATTTTGTTCTGGAGGATCTCTGCTTTCAGAAAATGTATACTTTTTTTGGGGGGGGGTTACAGTAATTTCTAGTGAAAAATGCTAATTTAATATGTGTGACAAAAATGGAAAAACTGCACGGCAGGCATGTGGTTAAAGCTTTTACATGTATTTAAAAGTAAGTAAAAAAGATTATTTATGAGAAAAAGATTACCTTGACAATTCTTCCCATCAGGTGACACTTGGAAGCCTGCATTGCACACGCAGTGGAAACTACCATCCGTATTCACACATCTGCCATTGTTACAGATTCTTCCATTCTGTAAGCACTCATCAATGTCTAGAAAAAAGGAAAACGCGATATTATTATGTAATTGGCATGTGAATACACAGAGCTACCTTAAAATTATTTTACTAAGAGTATGGACAACTAATTCAGTAGGGACCAAACAAAAGTATAATTATACAGTAGCTACAGCAGATCAAAAGACTGTTAAGGTGCTCAGCAACATAGACGTGCAAACAGGGTGTGCTGGGTGTGCCTGAGCACACCCTAATCACCCCAGGTTGTGCCAATTCCCCCTTCTTCCCATCTCCCCCCTGCAGTGATGCCAGCTTTCCTCCTCAACCCTCAGGAGCGGGGAAGGGGCTGGTAAATATTTAATTAACCAGCCTTCCTTTTCGGAATAAACACAGTGCGTGATCTGTAACGATCGTTCCTGTTTTTTTAATTCTTAACTGAAGCATAGTAAACTATGTTTACTGCAGGCTGCAGAGAAAGAGACTCGGGAATCCCTGTCCTCTGTCTCAAAAATGAGGCACCAGCAGTCTGTTTAAACCTTTGATATTTCACCAAAGTCCTATATAGGGGCTACTAAAAAAATTGATAATAATATAATAAAAATATTGTAAAACATAATTTAAAAAAAAAATGACTGACACCGTCCACTGCCCTACTGACACCAATCTTAGCTGATGACATTTAATAAAAGGGCACTTAACACCCTGGCTGGCGTGAGATCATAGCGATGAACAGTTTTAAATTACACAAGTCTATCTCTAGCCGAGATCAAATGGCAGAACAGATCGTCCCATATAACCACCCGATCATCATTATCCAGGATTGGGAGGTCCAGAGCCCAGGGCTTCCCTATATTAATTTAGGTCCTGCGATGAGGATTGTTGTAGTGCTCCTCCAAAGAGATTCTATATTGGTTGTCACCAATATGTTCTAACGTGCTGAAAAATGTTAAACCTGTTCTAACGCCCTTGTCCCTCTAGACTGACATCCAGAATGGGAGCACTCTAATACAGGAGGTGTGTTACTGGCCAAAAAAAAGAAACACAATGCAGCCACCACATCTAATGATTGGTAAGCTGCAATATATTACATTTTTGGTTTGGGGTTTAATACCACTTTAAAAGCCAAGCATTATCAATCTACTATACCATAGTTTCTCTTAGCCATAGTTAATTTAAGAATGAGAAAGACCACAAGATGCTCCTCTTCATGGATGACCTGTTACAGAAGAGCATAGCTCTCAACTGTCCCTGATTTTGAGGGACTGTGCCTGATTCGGAACTTGTGGGTTTAACTATTCTTTTTTTGCATGATCTTCCTTTAAGAGGGGGTGGCAGGGGGTGTGTCCTTTGCCTACATACTTTTGTTAATAGGTGTCCCTCGTTCCCATCTCAAAAAGTTGGGCGGTATGGAACAGCTATTAGTCCCATATCAGGGTTGTGGGACTAGGTACTTCATGCCCAATAACATCAATGAACCTAGGTAAATTGGACAAAATTCTCTTGTTCCTTTACAGAAACTTCTTTGTTTCATGGATCTGGGCTTGTGATCACCACCTGGCCGCTGTCCAAACAACTTGAGGCTCAAGTCTTACACTTTCCAAGCCATTCACTGATTTCCTGTCTCTCCGGGACTTCAGTACATTTGCATGAGAGCGCTGATAAGGTTTCCTCTTTGGTTGGTGAACTCTGTAATTCACCTCTGCCACTTTAGCCAGGATCTCAAATGGGCCTTTCCATTTGGTCAGAAACATACTTTAAAATGTTTATTCAGCACTGCTGCCACTCAATACACTACTTGGAAGGGCCTTACTTCAGCTGACCTATTAAAAACCCAGCAATGTACCTCTTAAAGTGTAGTTCCACCCAAAAATGGAACTTCCGCTTATCCGGTTCCTCCCCCCCCCCCATAGTCCCATTTGGCACCTTTCAGGGGGAGCAGATACCTGTCTAATATATTTATTTGCTCCCACTTCCGGCGATAGATCGCTGGAGAATCTGCGGCGATCTACGCCATGTCCAGCCCTTCCTCTGTCCACTCCCCGCTGTCTTCTGGGAGACACACAGGTCCCAGAACACAGCAGGGACCAGTCAGAACACGCAACGCTACTCTCGCATGCGCAGTAGGGAACCTGGCTGTGAAGCCGCAAGGCATCACTTCCTGATTCCCTTACTGAAGATGCCAGCGCCTCCACCAGGAGCTGAGGGACATGTCGGGTGCGGACAACACGGGTGCCCTGGACAGTGTCCTTATTTTAAAAGTCAGCAGCTGCAGTATTTGTAGCTGCTAACTTTTAATTATTTTTTTTCGGCGGAACTCCGCTTTAAGCACTCTGCAAATGTTCCTTTATCAGCGGTATCACAATTTCAATCCCTTGCTGCATTTGGGAGATGCCAGTAGAACCTCCATTTTCTCATTCTCCCTCAAAACATCATTATGTCTCAGATAGAGGACAATCCATCTCTATGGTTGAGTCATCCACAGTAGTTCAACAATGTTTTTATGAACCCTAGTGACCCAATAAAGCAGGTTTTTATTGACTTCAAAATAAGGCTACTGCTCATTTATACCAGGCTCCTGGAGAACCCCATTTATGGTAAAAACCTGATCCCAATGTGCGGTGCCACATTTTAGCCATGCCAAACTCCTTCTTGGACACATCGAGATCATGGGGGGGCAGGACTAGATGTGGCCTCCTCAGCATCTACCCACTAGTATGACCTATAATGCGTAAGTCTCCTACCTCTCACAGAGCAGATTGGTTTCAGAACTGTGCCCCCCAGTACCAGAAACCTTTCCATTTTGGGCTGGGTAAACAGACCCTTCATCATATTCACTTCAACATAAGTCATCATTTGGCATAGCTATAACAACATCTACTGATTGGAGGTCTGATATAACCATCTTGTCAGATTCCTTTTATGATTGGAGGAGGTGGGCAGAAAGGGCAGGCATAGTCAGCACTTCTGACAAGTTCCTGTTATAGGTCCAGCACTGGAATGATCCCCCATAGCACTGGAAGCTGCAGGGTATGGGGCAGGGCAGACGATTTCCACTATTACAACCAGCACAAGGGACACTTCAGATTAAATGCAACACCCATTTTCCTGATTTTCTTTAAAGATTTTCTTTTCCTAAACTTATGCCCCGTACACACGATCGGATTTTCCGACAACAAATGTTGGATGTGGGCTTGTTGGCTGAAAGTCCGACTGTGTGTATGTTCCATCGAACATTTGTTTTTGGACTTTCCGCCAACAAATGTTGGCTAGCAGGTTCTCAAATTTTCCGCCAACAAAACTTTGTTGTCAGATTTCCGATCGTGTGTACGCAAGTCCAACGCACAAAAGCTGCTCGGAATCAAGCAGAAGGAGCCGCACTGGATATTGAACTTCCTTTTTCTTGGCTCGTCATACATCTTGTACGTCACCACGTCACCACGTTCCCACGTTCGTAATTGTTGGCCATTATTTGTGTGACCAGTCGTGTGTACGGGGCATTAGGCTTTCAAACAAGCCTAATAGTTCTGATGAGATTATTTAGCTATTTATGCATCTTATAGAGAAAAACATTCTGATTCTAATGGTGGCAGTAGCATAAAATGCTCTGAAATGATATTCAGTTAGCTTGGAATTTACCAGAACTTTCTGTTACAAACTTTGATTTACAATGGATTGAATTTAATCTAGAAGAGAGCTGAAACTAGGAAGGACGTTCATATCCAATGACACTAAACATGTCATTCCATGTAGTGGTTTAAACTCAAGAACATAATCACCAATGGCCGCCACCCAACCGGACAGGGTGAATACCTACACAAACAACAAATGTCTGCTTGTTTTATTAAAATTACGGTAAAGCTACTATGAAGCATACTTTGCACCTTCAAAATGTTAAATATATTGTGTAATTCAACAATAACAATATTGTATTGTAATAATAATAATTTTCCTGCACAGAAGAAACCACAAGGTCAGAGTGGTAAACCTTTTAATTTTATACAGGCTTCATTCGGGCTGACTAAGTTGTTCTATTACTCATGATGGATTCCTCATACCTCTGCATTCTGTCCTAGTTGATGTACTCTGGAATCCAGCATAACATTGACAGATGTACGATCCCTGTGTATTTACACAGTCTGCGTGAAGGCAAGGATTTCTTTCACACTCGTCAACATCTATAATTCAGAGAAAGAGAAAATATTAAACAATGCATCAACCAGAGGAAATAGAAGTATTTCCTGTAACAGAAAATACATGTCTTTTTTTTTCTGTTTGTTTAACAGAATAATAACAGTATGTTGTAATAATGTTATTGGTAGAGAGCTAGATTTAGGACTTTTTATCTCTGAAAGCGGAGTTCCACCCAAAAATGGAACTTCCGCTTTACGGATCCCCCCCCCCCCCCCGGTGTCACATTTGACACCTTTCAGGGGGGAGGGGGAAGCAGATACCTGCTGTCTAATACAGGTATTTTGCTCCCACTTCCCTCCACCCGCGGGTATCTACGCCACTTCTGGCGCCTTCTTCGTCCCCCCCCCCCGCGCTGTCTTCTGGGAGACACACAGATCCCAGAAGACAGCAGGGACCAGTGGGAACACGCAGTGCGAGTCACGCATGTGCAGTAGGAAACCAGGAAGTGAAGCCGCAAGGCTTCACTTCTTGATTCCCTTACCGAAGATGGCGGTGGCAGCACCCGAGAGCTGAAGGACAGATCGGCTTCAACATCGCGGGCGCCCTGGACAGGTAAGTGTCCTTATTTGAAAAGTCAGCGGCTGCAGTATTTGTAAAAAATCATCGGAGCTCCGCTTTAATATTTTTGCATCCCCATCCTTTATTTTATGATTTATTGATGATTTTTCTTTTACCTTCTATGAAATGTTTTTTCTCCCAGTAAAAACTGTTTTGCTCTCCCAATCCAGTGCTCTATGCTGGAACAGACTGGTAATGCAGAAGAAGAGAGCAGGCATGTTTGACTGGCTCTGTTACTGAGCTCTGATTATTGAGTGCACCGGGTAAAACTTGAACAGCACATTCATATTTAGACACAGGGGTTGATTTACTAAAACTGGAGAGTGCAAATCTGGTGCAGCTCTGCATAGAAACCAATCAACTTCCAGGTTTTTTTTTCGTCAAAGCTTAATTGAACAAGCTGAAGTTAGAAGCTGATTGGCTACCATGCAGAACTGCACTGGATTTGGCACTCTCCAGTTTTAGTAAATCAATCCCATTCTGTTGTAAAAGGAAAGTAGAATTAAGACCATGAAAATTGAGATTGCTAGTAAAATGTTAAACTGACTGCATATCTACTTCTTTGGCTTTAAAGTGATATTAAATCCTCATTTTTTCGTTTTGGATAGAGTGGAGAGGGTTTAGAACACCTGTCAATTTTTATTTACTAAAACTGGAGAGTGCAAATCTGGTGCAGCTCTGCATAGAAACCAATCAGCTTCCAGGTTTTTTTTGTCAAAGCTTAATTGAACAAGCTGAAGTTAGAAGCTGATTGGCTAACATGCAGAACTGCACTGGATTTGGCACTCTCCAATTTTAGTAAATCAAACCAATTCTGTTGTAACAGGAAAGTAGAATTAAGACCATGAAAATTGAGATTGCTTGTAAAATGTTAATCTGATTGTATATCTACTTCTTTGGCTTTAAAGTGATATTAAATCCTCCTTTTACTTACTTACTTACTTCACTTACTGAGTATGCAGCTTCTTTATCTTTTAATCCTTGCCTATGTTCCAGTTTAAGCTGGTGCCATGATCACTACTCCAGATTTCCTGTTTCAAGGGGATTCCTCAATAGGGAATTTATTGGGGAAATAAACTCCCTATTGGGGTTTATGTCCCCAATAGGGAGATTCACCCTCTATATTTGTCCTGTTTATTGTTATCACCGAAGCTGTAAGTTAAAGAAAATCCCAAATTTTGGGTTGTCCTCAGAAAAGTAATAGAGCGGAAATCTTCCAATGGGAACACTAGTTCTGGTGATCTGGGGGTCCCCAGGAGATTCCCTTTAATTTGAAGGGATTTCCTCTCACTTCTCACTTTTGGCTATGGGACAGGAAGTGAAGGTAAATCTCCCCATTGGGACAAAGAGGACAAAAATAAAGCTTACAAGGGATATAACCCTCTACTATATCCAAATTGGAAAAAAAAAGGTTTTGCCTATAGTTCTAGTTTAACTGTTTCCTGTGAAGACCAGAACTTCAGGGAAGCAGCAATGAAAGAGCAGGGGCCAACAGCAATGTAAGTTGTGAACTGCAACTGCTGGGGTGAGAGTTTTAACCAACAGTTTACTGGGGAATGTTTCTTTATCATGCTCAGTATGGTGAACTGAAAACGGAGTTTGAAGCGGAGTCCACCCGAAAGTGGAACTCTTGCTTATACACTCCCCCCCCTTCCAGTGCCACATTTGGCACCTTTCAGGGGGGAGGTGGGGAACGGGGGACCTGTTTTTGACACTTCCCCACTCCGGAGATGGGCCGTGGCCCGATCTCCCGGAAGTTCCGCCCCCCTCCCCGTTCCCCTGCTGCTGGGCCAATTAGAAAGCACAGCGCGCTTTGCACATGCGCAGTAGGGAACCCGCTGTGAAGCCTAAAGGCTTCAATACCGGGTTCCCTTACAGGGAATGCCAGCGGTTGCACCCGGGTGTTGATCCAAAGATCGGCTAATCCCCTAATACTTACCTGAGCCCCATCTCTATCCAGCAATGTCTACGAGTCCCTCGGCCATCCAGGACTCTCCCTCCTGATTGGCTGAGACACAGCAGTGGCTCCATTGGCTCCCGCTGCTGTCAATCAGTTAGCCAATCAGGAGAGAGAGGGGGTGGGGCTGGACCACAGCTCTGTGTCTAAATGTATACACGGAGCTGCAGCTTGGCTTGGGTGCCCCCATAGTAAGCTGCTTGCTGTGGGGACACTCACCAGGAGGGAGGGGCCAAGAGCTCCAGCCAGAGACCCGAGCAGAGGAGGATCTGGGCTGCTCTGTGCAAATCCACTGCACAGAGCAGGTAGGTATAACATGTTTATTATTTTAATAATAAAAAAAACAAAAACACAAGACTTTACAATCACTTTATTTAATGCTTGATTTAGAACACTGTCCTAACATTTATCCAGGTTCAATTACCTTGACAGATGGCTGGATAAATATTCTGAGATTAATGTCCTATGCTGCTGAAAACAAAAAATGCTAAATTCTGCTCACAATCTAATCTAAAAGCTAAAAACAAAGTGAACATTTTGCAGAAAATAAAAGTCAAAGGAAGTGGACTACATATTTCTGAGACAACTGATAGCAAGGTAATTCTTTAAAATACAGTCAAGAAAGAATGCTAGTCCAAAGGATTACCATTCATCATTCCTTGCATAGTAACAGAAAGAAACGTATCATACATAGAATTGGTCTTATGTGACTATGTCCTGCATACAAAAATCAGAGTTATCGCTGGTTAAAAGTAAATACTTAGTTGCATGGTTGACCTCATCTTCTATTTATTAATTTAAAAAAAAAAGTCAAGAATACATTAAGCGGTTTTTGAAAGTTCATTTTGCCTACAATCTGGAAAAAAGATCAAGAGTCAGCAAAGACTGTTGCTCATTCATAATTCTAGCCCTTAGGTAAACATGCTTTTCCAGTCAAACATCCTTCCTAAAGCTGTTCTGCAGTGAATGTGCTCAGCAATGACATGTAGCTATGGGAGCTCTTAGCTAAACAAACAAGCCCTACAAGTACCATGCTGCACTACTGCTCTAATAAATACTGTCATTAGGAAGTTGCTTGGTGCAGTGCTTTAAATTCTAACCACATAAGCAACGCTAGGACTGCAATGAAATTGGTCTGTTTTAGTTAAATGCTAACATAAACACATATCTTATACTAAATGCTGATCGCTTTAAAAACTGAACTCAGAGGAAAGGGAAAATGCTCCCTTGAAGTGGGGCTATCCCTGCACTGCAAGGGTTAAAGAATATGCAAACCCAACACTTCATATTCCCGATATTTGCCTGCTGTATCATGTACTTGTATGAGAAAGTATCCTTTTCTCTTTGTATTGCTTCCTTTGTGTGAAATCCCTGCCAGTCCTTTTGCTTTCCTATTAAAAACTGACCACACTAGACAGGAGACTACAGCGTGGTCAGTTTTTTGGCTGTGCTGAGAGCTAATCCAATGATCGGGCTTGTGTTGACACTCCCCCCCCCTGCACAGCCATTCACTGGGAAGGTCAGTGTACTGATGTTTCTCCTCCTCTAGCTCCTATGCAGCTGAGAACAGAAGGTATGTGATTACTTCCCAAAAAAGGGGGAAAAATGTGTTTATAATGCTTTTTAAACATACAGTTGTGCTCATAGGTTTACATACCCTGGCAGAATTTATGATTTCTTGGCCATTTTTCAGAGAATATAAATGATAACACAAAAAGATTTCTTTCACTCATTGTTAGTGTTTGGCTGAAGCCATTTATTAGTAATCAACTGTGTTTACTCTTTTAAAATCATAATCGCTACAGAAACTACCCAAATGACCCTGATCTAAAGTTTACATACCCTGGTGATTTTGGCCTGATAACATGCACACAAGTTGACACCAATTGTTTGAATGGCTATTAAAGGTAACCATCCTCACCTGTGATCTGTTTGCTTGTAATTAGTGTGTGTGTATAAAAGGTCAATGAGTTTCTGGACTCCTGACAGAACCTTGCATCTTTCATCCAGTGCTGCACTGATGTTTCTGGATTTTGAGTCATGGGGAAAGCAAAATAATTGTCAAAGGATCTGCGGGAAAAGGTAGTTGAACTGTATAAAACAGGAAATGGATATAACAAGATATCCAAGGAATTGAGAATGCCAATCAGCAGTGTTCAAACTCTAATCAAGAAGTGGAAAATGAGGGGTTCTGTTGAAACCAAACCACGGTCAGGTAGACCAACTAAAATTCCAGCCACAACTGCCAGGAAAATTGTTTGGGATGCAAAGAAAAACCCACAAATAACTTCAGATGAAATACAGGACTCTCTGAAAACATGTGGTGTGGGTGTTTCAAAATACAATAAGAAGGCACTTGAAGAAAGATGGGCTGCATGGTTGAGTCGCCAGTAGAGAGCCATTACTACGCAAATACCACAAAGTATCCTGCTTACAATATGCCAAACAGCACAGAGACAGACTCAAACCTTCTGGCACAAAGTCATTTGGAGTGATGAAACCAAAATTGAGCTTTTTGGCCACCACCATAAACGCTACATTTGGAGAGGCATCAACAAGGCCTATGATGAAAGGTACAGGGGTGGATTGCTGATGTTTTGGGGATGTGTGAGCTACAAAGGCACAGGAAATTTGGTCAAAATTGTTGGCAAGATGAATGCAGTATGTTATCAAATAATACTGGAGGAACATTTACATTCATCAGCCAGGAAGCTGCGCATGGGACGTACTTGGACATTCCAGCATGACAATGATCCAAAACACAAGGCCAAGTCGACCTGTCATTGGCTACAGCAGAATAAAGTGAAGGTTTTGGAGTGGCCATCTCAGTCTCCTGACCTCAATATCATTGAGCCACTCTGGGGAGATCGCAAACGTGCAGTTCATGCAAGAAAGCCCAAGAATTTACAGGAACTGGAGGCTTTTTGCCAAGAGGAATGGGCAGCTTTACCATCTGAGAAGATAAAGAGCCTCATCCACAAATACCACAAAAGACTCCAAGCTGTCATTGATGTTAAAGGGGGCAATATTATTATTATTAAGAACTGGGGTACGTAAACTTTTGATCGGGGTCATTTGGGTAGTTTCTGTTGTCATTATGATTTAAAAAGAGTAAACACAGTAGATTGATAATAAATGGCTTCACCAAACACTAACCATGAGTAAAAGAAAAGTTTTTGTGTTATCCATAGTCTCTGAAAAATGGCCAAGAAATCATAAATTCTGCCAGGGTGTGTAAACTTATGAGCACAACTGTATAAATAAATGTTTTTCCTTTAGCCCCTGTTCACACCAGCGCAACTTGTCATGTGATTTCACAGTTCCATATCGCATGACAAGTCGCACCCCATTGCCGGCAATGGAACCGTTCATTTCGCTGCGACTCATATTGCAGCAAATTTGAAAAAGGTTCCTGCACTACTTTTTACTGATTTCATTGCAACTTGCATAGACTTCTGGTTAATGAAGTCAGAAGCTGCAATGAAATTGGCAATGCAAATTGCACTGATGTGCGGCTTTGAAATCGCGCTGAAGTAGTGTGATTTTAAAGCCTCACTGGTGTGAAACAGGGCTTCATTTATATTTTGAACTGAATGGGTTGTTTTACAAGGTGACGGTTTACATATTCTTTAAATGCTAGATTTGGGGGGCTCTAAAAGCAGTTTTACTTCTTCAAACCTTCACTTCCGTGGGCTCCCTCAGGGCTGTAACACTGGTCCTGGCATGCTTCCCCATGCTCAGGTGGTCACAGATCCTCTGACATTGTCAAGTCCCATGCAGAATCTATAGCCCTACATTGGTTTTGAGGACACCCAGGGACAGTCCACTGTTGAAAGGTAGGGAAGCAGAGGAGAGTGCCAGCTGCTGGGTGAGAGAAGGATTGGGCAAGTAAAATGGCTTTTTGCTGCCTCCCTGAATGGACACGCCCACTGCAGGGGAACATTTTTCTTTTCTCTAGGAGATGGGATTTAGGGTATCTACAAGTCTATAGAAAAACCCTCTAGTGGGACTTTTAAGGGCATGAACGCCAAAAAAAGGGCAGGATTTGTAATAAAAAAGTGCAACGTTTTAATTGGCAAATGTTAAAAGACAAAAATATAATGATGCAGATTAACCACTTAAGGACTGGAAGGATTTGCCCCCTTAATGACCAGACCATTTTGTGCGATACGGCACTGTGTCGCTTTAACTGACAATTGCACGGTCAGACAAATAGATCTTTCATTCGGTGGTATTTGATCACCTCTGCGGTTTTTTGATTTTTTTTTGCGCTATAAACAAAAAAAGACCTACAATTTTGAAAAAAAAAATATATTTTTTACTTTTTGCTATAACAAATATCCCCCAAAAATTAAAAAAAAATGAATTTCTTCATCAGTTTAGGCCAATATGTATTCTTCTACAGATTTTTGGTAAAAAAAATATCGCAATAAGCGTTTATTGATTGGTTTGTGCAAAAGTTATAGCGTCTACAAAATAGGGGATAGTTTTATGGCATTTTTAATATTTTTTTTTTTACTAGTAACGGCGGTGATCAGCGATTTTTAGCAGGACTGCATCATTGCGGTGGACAGATCGGACACGTTTGACACTTTTTTGGGACCAGTGACATTTATACAGCGATTAGTGCTAAAAATAGCCACTGATTACTATATAAATGTCACTGGCAGGGAAGAGATTAACACTAGGGGGGCGATCAAGTGGTTAAGTGTTCCCTAGGGAGTTGTTTCTAACTGTAGGGAGAGGGGACTGACTGGAGGAGGAGAGAGATAAAAAAATAAATTAACAGTCTGCAGCTACAAATACTGCAGCTGCTAACTTTTAAAATAAGGACACTCACCTGTCCAGGGCACCCGCGATGTCCTCACCCGAAGCCGATCTGTCCTTCGTCTCCCGGGTTGAGGCGCCGGCATCGTCAGTAAGACCCCTTTCACACTGGGGCACTTTGCAGGAGCTACAGTGCTAAAAATAGCTCCTGCAAAACGCCCTGAAAGAGCCGCTGCTGTATCTCCAGTGTGAAAGCCCCGAGGGCTTTCACACTGGAGCGGTGCACTGGCAGGACGCTAAAAAAAGCATCTTTGAAGCGGTGAAGGAGCCGTGTATACACCGCTCCTTCACTGCTCCTGCCCTGCTGGCAGGATGCTAAAGTAAGCATCTTTGGAGCGGTGAAGGAGCGGTGTATACACCGCTCCTTCACTGCTCCTGCCCATTGAAATCAATGGGGCAGCGTTGCTATACCGCCAGCGGTGGTTTTAACCCTTTCTCGGCTGCTAGCAGGGGGGTAAAAAAAAACGCCCCTGCTAGCGGCCGAATACCGCCACTAAAACGACAGGAAAGCGGAGCTAAAAACAGCACCGTTTTACCGCCGACGCCGCCCCCGCCCCAGTGTGAAAGGGGTCTAAGGGAATCAGGAAGTAAAGCCGTACAGCTTCACAGCCTGGTTCCCTTCTGCGCATGCATGAGTTGCACTGCGCATCCTGACTAGTCCCTGCTGTCTTCTGGAAACGTGTGTGTCTCCCAGAAGGCAGCGGAGGAGGGGGAAGGACATGGCGTAGATCGCCGCTAGTTCTGCGGTGATCTATCACAGGAATTGGGAGCAAATACCTGTATTAGACAGGTATCTGCTCCCCCCTCACCCCTGAAAGGTGCCAAATTTGACACCGGAGGGGGGGGAGGAACCGGATAAGCGGAAGTTCCCTTTTTGGGTGGAACTCCGCTTTGATGATATAATTGGCTGATATATCCAGCCATATTCAAAAATGAATTGTAAATGTAATGTACTTACAATGTAATGCAAAAAAATAAAATAAAACAATAAATAAATAACACAGTGGCTGGCCATTGATGAATGGTTGACTGAAAAAAACGAACTTGATTCCCCCATCCACACACTCAATGTAGATTGGGATATCCTCCTGCTGTGTCTTTGCATTTTGATGACAGGGAAGATTTCCCTGCCATCAGAATATATTGATCACGGCTGCAGCCTAAAGTCTGCAGCCCTGATCAAGTGGAAATTTTCCAACAGGCTGGCTGCTTCTACCAATCGACTTCTGTTCAGCTAGCCTGTCGGAAAATTTCTGCTTGATCAGAGCTGCAGGCTATATCAGTGCCCTTATTACATTGGTTGAAATTTGACTAGCCCCTGTTGAACTGGCTACGTTTCAATCCATGTATGGCCAGCTTTAATGGTTAGCATTTCTGTCTGGCAGCACTAATGTTGTCTGTTCAAATCCCAACTGTACTACCTGCATGGAGATAGCATGTTTTCCTGTCCTTGCATGGTTTTCCTCCGGGTACTCCAGTTTTTTCCCACACTCCAAAGACATATTTGTGGGTTAACTGGCTTCTGTCCAAATTGTCCCTAGTATGTGTATGTATGTATGAAAGACATAGAAGGCAATTTCGATAGCGGCACAACACGCCAAGTCATGCATCCAGCTGATAGTAGCAGCCTTCGCTCAATCCATCTTAGCCATGCCCCCAACATGTTTCGCCCCACCCAGGGTCAAACAATTTCGGGGTGTGGTGTAGTCAGAGCGATCTGAGGCTGCTACTATTAGCTGGATGCATGACTTGGCGTGGTGTGCGGCTCTCAGAATTGCCTTCTATGCCTTCACAGTGTGCTTTAAGTCAGGACAGCTCACTTCCGGCCTGCTCCCTACAGCAGAACCTGCCAAATAGGACTAGGGTAGATTGAGAGGAGATCCCAACCTGCATTCAAGTTCACAGTATGTATGCATGTGAGTTAGGGACCTCAGATTGTAAGCTCCTTGGAGGTAGGGACTGATGTGAATGTACAATATATTTTTCTAAAGTGCTGTGCAATTTTTTGGCACTATATAAATATCTGTAATAAATAAATAAATAAAGTAAAATGTGCAGTGCTCCAAAGGCCTCATTCTCACAACCGATTACTTGCACGCCCCATGTAGGGCCGTGTTTTGCCGGCACGGGGATGCACAAAAGTTGTGTGCATCCCCGTGTCGGCAGTTCCATAGATGTCTATTGGGACACATAGCTGCACGGACGCCGCTGTGTCCCAATGTGACATCCATGCGTGTGCAAGGCTTCGAAAAGCACTCGGGGTGAGTTTGGGGACACGCACCCGCATCATATTGGGATTCAATTGGCTGTGACTGTGCAGCCGTGTGTCCAAATAGACATCTATGGGACCAAAAAACATGGGGATGCACGCAATACCTGTGCATCCTGGTTCTGGCAAAACACAGCCCTGCAGGGGGCACACATATTAGGTCGTGTGGACAGAGCCTAACTCACATCCTAATTAAACATAAAACTCTTAGGTGTTTGACCTGAAGGAGCAAATAGCTTTGTTAAAAGCTTGCACTGTAGAATGTATTGGTAATGGTCACTGAATACTGAAATGCTCAGTTCCTTACCCTTTTACTAAAGAGAACCTGTCTGATTCATTTATCCTAGTCCTAATGATTAAAGGTAGAGCTGACTACCTTATGAAGTGGCCCACAGTCACGTGTTCAGAGGAGAGGTTTTGTAGCATACATTTTATGACTTGGCCTCCTCTGTCTCAGATAATGACTCACCACAAATGCTTTGGACTCCCCATTGCTGTTTATGAACCAACATTCTTAAGTATAAATTCCACATACTTCCAAAGTTATTACACAAACATTTCACCCAACTAGGACTCACAGCACTCCCTGTGTCTCCGTTCAGAAGGAACAATCTGACACTCTCTACTTTCAAAGTTAACTTGTACATGTGCTGGCGCACGGGATTTTCCATTTGCACAAAAACCATAAAGAATTCCATGGCAGGTGATTCTGGCAAATGATGTAAGAGGCATTTTCATCCTTGTTAACATTCCTATTTGCTTTTCGCCTTGTATCTACACTTTAGTTTCATTTTACATTTTGCTCTGCGTATAACCTCTTCTACCATAACATTTAGGGCCGGGGCACACCTGAATCACACAGGAACTCGGTCTGCATTCCTGTGCGATTCCTATGTGGCTCACTGCGGCGTGATTTTCAGCCTATGCATTTGAATGGGCTGAAATCACACTGGATTGCACCAAAACTTTTCAAAAAACGCACTGTACCAGATTGCATAGTACTGCGGTACCATGTGATCCGGTGCAGGCCAATGCATTGCGTTTGTGATCAGCACTTGGGGTGTCATTAGCATTATATTGACACCCAAAGCATATAGCACACTCAGTACATTTTTATCAGGGTGTGGGAAACGCAGAATTCCTGCACCACATTCCGGTGTGAATATGTATAATCTACATATGACTTAAAGGGGTTGTAAACGCTCACGATTTTTCACCTTAATGCATTCTATGCATTGAGGTGAAAAACCTCTTGTAGTGCACCTGCACCCCCAGAGCCCCCCTTTTACTTGAGCCTGATTGTTCCTGCGGGGGAGACGAGCACACCCGCTCCAGCCGGTGTTTCGGGTCCTATCCTATTACATATCATTTAAAGTGGATGGAAACCCTCTCCTACACCCAGTGAAGTGAACAGCCTTAGATGATACACAGAGATGAAACAAATCTCCCTATATAAGTTTTACATGTATATCTGCTGTCTTCATCTTTATATACTTTTTATTAAGTGCAGATCCTGTTAGGAGATTTTCTCTTCCTGTTCAACACTGCAGTGAAGCCTGGGCATACAGCCAAGACAGCTGATTGGAGGAGAGGCACGCACCCCCTATCCTCATAGGTAGAGGATTCAGCTCTGTTTGTTGAATAGTTCAGGACTCTGCTAATCTATTTATAGCATCCTCCCCAACACAAAGCTCAGGCTGCTTTTATCTCAGTTGACGGAGAACTTGCCAGGGGTTATCAGGCTGATAACAGAAGAATGGAGAAGAAGAAAGCTATGGAACATAGTGCTTTGCAGAGAGATAAGAAAACTCTGCAGATATATGTGCCCAGCTCAAATTTCATGAATTGGGTTTACATCCACTTTAAATTTGAACTCAAAATTTAATTTAATTTAAATATCCCTCAATAGCCACAAATAATATAAATCCACTTGTGTGCCCCAAATGCCTTTGCAAATCCAGTTGTTCCCTTGCATATGTAGCAGTGACATCATCACTGTGCTTTACATACAGTAAGCAAAGCAACGGAAGGGACCCATCAAGCTCCTTCTCCCTTCAACTATTATTTTCCTGATAATTTTTTTGTTCATTTCAATTTTATTAGCCATTCATTGTTACATTGTTTTTTAATCAGCTTTGTTGGTTACATTTTTTTAGTGTCGCATTTAAAAGAAGCGATTTAACGGCAGGGTTACCAGGCTAAAATAAAGGAAAAAAGAGTGTAAAAATTAAAGAAATTAAACCACTAAATCTAAGGACTGGTAAACTGCAATACTATGGATTTTCAACCTTGGGCTTAGATACGTGTTCATTCTCCTTTTTACGCCCTGCGCTTACTAGTCCCAAATCACTGTTGGTTACAGCTCTCCTTTAATCAAACTGAGAATGATTCATCCCAGTGACCTATCTCTCAGACAGTCCGGTCTGAAGTTTCAGTTATGCCGCGTACACACGACCGGACTTTCCGGGAGACTAGGTCCGACGGTCTTCCGGTGGACTTCCGACGGACTTTCCGAACGAACGGACTTGCGCACACATGACTGGACTTTCCCGGCAGACTAGGTCCGACGGTTTTTCCGACGGACTTTCGGCGGAGTTACGGCGGACTTCCAAACAAACGGACTTGCCTACACACGGACTAAAGTCCATTCATTTTGAATGTGATGAGGTACAATGGCACTAGAAGGAAGTCAATCTCGCCGCTTTTATCGGCGAGATTGACACCTTGCGAGCCCCGTCGCAGGAGCCAGCGCAGAGCATACCAGGCCCTTAGGTCTGGTATGGATTTTAAGGGGAACCCCCACGCCAAAAAAATGGCCTGGGGGCCCCCCAAAATCCATACCAGACCCTTATCCAAGCACGCAGCCCGGCCGGTCAGGAAAGGGGGTGGGGACGAGCGAGCGCCCCCCCTCCTAAACCGTACCAGGCCACATGCCCTCAACATGGGGGGGTGGGTGCTTTGGGAAAGGGGGGCCCTGCAGCCCCCCCACCCCAAAACACCTTGTCCCCATGTTAATGAGGACAAGGGCCTCTTCCCAACAACCCTGGCCGTTGGTTGTCGGGGTCTGCAGGCGGGGGGCTTATCGGAATCTGGGAGCCCCCTTTAATAAGGGGGCCCCCAGATACCGGCCCCCGCCCTATGTGAATGAGTATGGGGTACATCATACCCCTACCCATTCACCTGAGGGAAAAAAGTGTCAATAAAAAAACACACTACACAGGTTTTTAAAGTAATTTATTAGGCAGCTCCGGGGGTCTTCTTCCAACTTGGTGGGTCTCTTCCGACTTCTCCACTCTCTCTGGCCTATTCTCCCGCTCTCCAGCCTCTTCTCCCGCTCTCCAGCCTCTTCTCCCGCTCTCCGGTTCTTCTGCCAGGCTCCTCTGCTATCTTCTGCTCTTTTGCCGCTCTCTTGCTAGCGTTGGCCCGGTCTTCTCCATTGTCTTCTTCCCTCTTCTCTTCTTCCGATGTTGACACGTCACTCTCTCCTGCTGTAATGCCGTGTGAGAGGTGCGCAATGACTTATATAGGCATGGGGCGTGGTCACCGGGTGATGTCACCCGGTGACCCCGTCCCTTATGACGTCACAGTCCCGGGGCATGCTGGGACTGTGACGTCATAAGGGGTGGGGTCACCAGGTGACATCACTTGGTGACCACGCCCCATGCCTATATAAGTCGTTGCGCACCGTGCACACAGCATTACAGCGAGAGAGAGAGCGTTGTGTCAACATCGGAAGAAGAGAAGAGGGAACAAGACGATGAAGAAGACCGGGCCAATGCTAGCAAGAGAGCGGCAAAAAAGCAGAAGATAGTGGAGGAGCCCGGCAGAAGAAAAGGAGAAGTCGGAAGAACTGGAGACCGGAAGAATAGGCCGGAGAGTAGGAGAAGAGGTCGGAGAGAGTGGAGAAGTCAATAGAGACCCATCAAGTCAGAAGAAGACCCCCGGAGCTGCCTAATAACTTACTTTAAAAACCTGTCTAGTGTGTTTTTTTATTGGCACTTTTTTCCCCCAGGTGAATGGGACGGGGTACGATGTACCCCATACTCATTCTCATAGGGCGGGGGCCGGGATCTGGGGGCCCCCTTATTAAAGGGGGCTCCTGGATTCCGATAAGCCCCCCGCCCGCAGACCCCGACAACCAGGGTTGCCAGGGTTGTCGGGAAGAGGCCCCTTATGACATCACAGCCCCAGGGCATGCTGGGACTGTGACGTCATAAGGGGCGGGGTCACTGGATGACATCACCCGGTGACCACGCCGCATGCTAATATAAGTCATTGCACACTGTGCACACAGCATTACAGCGGGAGAGAGCGTCGTGTCAACATTGGAAGAAGAGAAGAAGGACAAGACGATGGAGAAGACCGGGCCAATGCTAGCAAGAGAGCGGCAAAAGAGCAGAAGATAGCGGAGGAGCCCGGCAGAAGAAAAGGTCGGAAGAACTGGAGACCGGGAGAATAGGCCGGAAAGCGGAAGAAGAGGCCGGAGAGAGCGGAGAAGTCAGAAGAGACCCCCCAAGTCGGAAGAAGACCCTCGGAGCTGCCTAATAAATTACTTGTTTCGTGTGTTTTTTTATTGACACTTTTTTCCCCCAGGTGAATAGGTAGGGGTACAATGTACCCCATACTCATTCACATAGGGTGGGGGGCCGGGATCTGGGGCCCCCTTATTAAAGGGGCTCCCGGATTCCGATAAGCCCCCGCCCACAGACCCCGACAACTAACGGCCAGGGTTGTCAGGAAGAGGCCCTTGTCCTCATCAACATGGGGGCAAGGTGCTTTGAGGTGGGGGGGCCGCAGGGCGCCCTCCTTCCCCAAAGCACCCACCCCCCATGTTGAGGGCATGCGGCCTGGTACAGTTCAGGAGGGGGGTGCTCGCTTGTCCCCACCCCCTATCCAGACCGGCTGGGCTGCGTGCTCGGATAAGGGTCTGATATGGATATTGGGGGGACCCCCACACCGTTTTTTGGCGTAGGGGGTCCCCTTAAAATCCATACCAGACCTAAGGGACATTGTTGTCTCTTTCTCACGCTTGCTGCAACAGGAAAATGTGTTTTACCTATTGCAGCGAGCGCGAGATGTACAGTACCCTGTTGCTGAGAACCAGCACAAAACATTCTCGCAGGCAGGTGCTGTAGCTGCCCTTGCATCGTATTTGGTCCATCAGGCCAACATACAGACGAACGGATTTTCCAATAGGAACTGGTTCCGGCGGAGTTCCGCCGGGAAGATTTGAAACATGTTTCAAATCTAAAGTCCATCTGATTTTCGACCGAAAAGGTCCGTCGGAAGTCCGATGAAGCCCACACACGGTCGGATTGTCCGACGGATTCGTTCCGGCAGACAAGTTCGGTTGAAAAGTCCGCCCGTGTGTACAGGGCATTAGACAAACCCAGCCACAAGGCAGGCTTCCACTGCTGTGCTGTCTCTTTAGATAACCCTATGGTGTTCTGGGATTACTTGTCATATAAAACTTTATTTGGAAAAAAGAAAATGTATAAACAATAAAACTTTTTTAAATTTAGAAAATAAATGGAATATAAGACTCTACCTGCATGGAGCTTGAATACCTCCCATGCCACCAATTTGCTAAATAAAGCTGGCCATACACTAGTTAAACTTTTTTTATTCAAAAGCGTTTGTTTGATTTTCTAATCGTTAGTGGGTTCAATTGTGTTACTAGCATTGTACCTATTATGTACTTGCATCGAAAGTACGATTTACACACGTTTGCGTGTTGCGGCTAATGTGAACGGGGTCTTAGGCTATCCTGAGCTCAGTGCTGAGAACAGATACTCAAAAACATGGCAAATATACCAGCCTCCATTGGTGGAGGGGAATCTGTTACAAAAAATACTTGTACGCCCTACTGATGGACTAGTTCCAGAGTAGTGGGTTCTCTAACAGGGAAGTTTTTAAATATGTTCACCATCACCAACCACAGCCTATAAATTGGCAATTTACCTCTTCGATCAAAGGCTTCTCAGATGTTTACCTTAGTGATAAAATTCAGTTGAAAGGTGTCGTAATATGTTTACCCCAAATATTTGATTGAAAATAAATATCATAATTGTGTTTTTCCTATATTTTCCTTCATCCTAAATATATTTTATTTGTTCTAGTATTTATTAAGAAAATTGTGACCTAAATTTTCTATCATCCCTTCGGGGAGAATTTCTTTTACATGTTTGATGCATTCTTGGGATTGTTAGAATGAGCATTTCCTTCTTAGCTTTGGCTTCCTGGCTAGCTTAACAAAAACTTCTCAGAAGGTTTACCAGTAGTAAATAGAAAAATTACACAAAACCGAATGTATTCTTCAGTAAAAAAAAATAGTAAAAGTAACAATTTTGATTTGGAACTTGGAAGAACTGCATTACTAGTTTGCTGATAAGCAGGAGCTCGGAAAAGCTTTTTTGTCTATAATTTCTGTTTTTTTTGTTACCCGTTAATTTAAAAAAAAAATTTTTTTAAGGTGCCTTATAAAACAGATCTGAAGGTGGTCATTCTGGTGTGTATGATTTCTGGCATAAACTAATTGTATGCTCTTCCTTGGATGAAACAAACTTAAAGCGTTTGTTACCCTAAAAAGAAATAAAATGGATCCTGTTCCTTTAAAGTATGTTATACAGAACAGTGCTTAAGTGTGTAATTTGGCCCCTTCTATCATCTAAAATACCTGGCTGATCCTGCCTGGTTCTGCCCTCCCCCTTGTAAACTGACCACGGTTTATCATGGCTGCTGAGCCCTGACAACGTGGTCAGTTTACCTGCCTCCGTCATCTGCAACTCTCCTGTGTCCTTCTCTGTCCTCTCTCCCCCTCCTCTCCCTGCCTGTCAGCTGTGTGTCAGTGCCCACCCCACTGCTCCTTCTGCTAAAATAACTTTTAGATCTTCATACAATCCTCTGTGTTTCCTAATGACAGGTGCCCCTGTGTCTGTGCCTTACAAAAAAAATTCCATCTATACCTTATTTCATAGCGCTGGTCAGGGCTCACGGAACTGGCCGCCTCTCTCCACCTCTCCTCAATACTGACGTCAGTGGGGGGTTCTTGGCCCCGCCCACTCTAGCTTTGAGATCAGGAGAGGGGAGAGGCAGCTGGTCCCGTGAGCGTCAAGCAGCGCTATGAAATAAGGTATAGACTGCATTTTTTTTAATAAGGAACATATACAGGGGCACCTGTAATTAGGAAACACTGAGGATTGTATAAAGATGACAGAGTGGCTTAACAACCACTTTAAGGTTAGAATCTCTTAAATTATTATTATTATAAAAGATTTATATAGCGCCAACAGTTTGCGCTTTACATCATGAGGGCAGACAGTACAGTATGGCTCATACACCACCATTATTGGTACATTTCCTGTGGGTGGTGGGTGAGTGGAGTGTGGGGAACTCATAAGAGATCCATGGTTCCCAAATTTTGAGAAATTTGGTGTGTGAGTCATTCACAATACTGGACATTCGTTCCTGAAGCAACATAGCAGTCATACGTGTCCTCACCCCTTGGAAAGCTACGCGTTGGGTCTTCCAGGCTTGAGCTATAGTCCATTTAGCTGCTATAAAGAGGTAAGTGGCCAGCTTCTGCTGCTCTTTTCAAAAAAAGAGACAGCTGGTACAGGGAACTTCTGCCCATACTGCTGTCACACAGCGGCAGCGGATCCCCGACCGGCAGCAGGAGCAGATACATGTTACATGTTCCAGCCTAAAAGCAGGTAACATGTTCCCGATGGTAAACATATTCTTTGAGTTAATTATTTTTACTGTACAGAATATCATAGTAAACAGTTTATCAAAAACATTAACTGCAAAAAGAAATAAAATGCACATTACCTATACATTCTCCTCTACCATCCAGGTGAAATCCCTTGTTACACTCACAGCGATAGCTTCCAGGAGTAGGTATGCAGCGACCATGCAAACACAGGTTTCGGAATAAGACACAGTAATCTGTCACAGGCTGCTGTTGTGTAAGGTTTACTGGCAGAACCACTGCAAAAAAACAGTAAGAGGAAATAAATAATACATAAATTAGATTACAAGCACAATTTAGACATCTTGAAGTACTGAACCACATATTGTAACATGTGGGGTGCAAAGCAGAAGATAGCAGCATGGATAGCAATTTGGGGTAAATGATTGCGACTCATAGCGGAAATTAAATCATAATATATTAATATTTTAGTACAAATCTTATTTTTTTTAAATTTGTGTGATTCCAATAATCGGAAAAAACACCCCAAGATTAAACACTATAAAGCTATAACATTATGAGTATTGACAGGTAAGTGAATAACATTGATTATCTCATTACAATGGCATCTTAAAGTGGATGGGATATCATAGGTAGCATGTTACCATGTTGTCCCTGAACAGAAAAAATAGACAAGCATGACTTGCGTGACTTTGACAAGGGCCAAATTGTAACTGCTACACAACTGGGTCAGAGCATCTCCAAAACTGCAGCTATTGTGGGATGTTCCCCCTCTGCAGTGGTCAGGATTAACCAAAAGTGGTCCAAGGAAGGTATGCTCGTGAATGAAGAAACAGGGTCATGGGTGGCCAAGGCTCATTAATGCACGTGGGGAGTGAAGGCTGGCCAGTGTAGTCCAATTCGTAAGAGGAGCTACTGTAGCTCAAATTGCTAAAAAAAAAGGTAATGCTGGTTCCGATAGAAAGGTGTCAGAAAACACAATGCATCACAATTTGTTACGAATGGGCTGCGTAGCCGAAGACCTGTCAGGGTGTCAGTGCCGACCAACACAGCCAAAAGCTGTGGATATTTATTATAGCAAAAAGTACAAAATATTGTGGGGTTTTTTTTCAAAATTGTCGCTCTTTTTTTGTTTATAGCGCAAAAAATTAAAACCACAGAGGCAATCAAATACCACCAAAAGTAAGCTCTATTTGTGGGGAAAAAAAGGACGTCAATTTTGTTTGGGTACAGCATCGCACGACCGCGCAATTGTCAGTTAAAGCGACGCAGTGCCGCATCACAAAAAATGGCCTGGTCATTCAGCAGACAAATCTTCCGGGGCTGAAGAGGTTAAACATTTCTTCAGAGTAGAAACAGGTAGGAATGTGCAAGAAAGTTTGTTAAAATCCTTGCAATGTACTTTAATCACCCCTAGGGGATTTTTTTTTCTCAACAAAAGTGAAATGACTCTTTAAGTCTGAGAATTGTGTAGCAGAAGTTTCTATCAGTCTGGATATTCCTGTCATCCTGTAGCATGCAGATGGTCATCACCCATTGCAGATTGTGGCAAAAGGAGGACATAGTGGACCATTTCAGAAGTCCTTATTGTGGATGTGACTATGCTCTGCCTTGTAATTCTACATAAACAGGGACACACAAGTGGGATTTTTCTTATGGATTTGTAGAAGAAGCAAAGAAACAAAAGTGGGTCATGCTGGGGCTTGTAGCTTCACATGGATAGGAAAGGCAAAAATGTGGCAAGCTGGCCAAAACATGGCATTGTTGAAGGTGATGTCATGTGGTGATGGCTACAGCAAGTGCAAAAGGGAACTGAATATTGTTGGGGATTGTCAGAGACAGAGACTAAACAGCCTCAATTGATTCCTTTTGAATTACCCAGAAGAGAGGAGGTGCCATGTAAGTCAACCCATCACTATATTAGGTCAGGAGGCATACAGATCCGTGACTAGGGTTGCCACCTGTCCGGGATTCACCCAGACAGTTCAGATTTGGAATCATGTGTCTGGGTTCAGGCTGCCTGAAACCCGGACACATTATTTAGACTGGACTATGGCTTCCCAGCAGGGTTGCTGCACGCAGCTGTCTAAGCTGAGAGTGTCTGTTACACTTGTTCACACTGCCAAAAAGCCAGCACTAACAACCCCCCCCCAAACACACACATAGATGGGAGAGGAGAGAGGGCTCAATCTGCACCTCTTCCCCTCACCCCTACCCCTCTGTGTCTGCCCACACTCCAATCCACGGCGCTGTGCCTCAGAAAAGGAAAGTTGGGGCCGGAAATTTGAAGTCCAGCAGCCTCAGATACATCTGGATGAGAGGTGCTGACTGCCGAGGGGTGAGTGAGCTCACCATCCATCCCTGTCTGTGACTGAAGTCTCCCCCTTCTCTCTCCTGCATCTGAGTAAGTATGGGAAAGGGAAGTAGGGAAAATCAGGGTCCTCAGAGCCCCCCTTACATCAGAGTTCCCCTTTACACCAGAGGCCACAGTGTTTCCCCTTACATCAGAGTCTTCTACATACATCAGAGTTCTCAGTGTTCCCCCTTAAATCAGGGTTCCCAGAGCATCCCTTATGGTAGAGTCCCCAGAGTTCTCTCTTACATCAGAGTCTGCAGAGTCCCCCCTTACAGTGAAAGGGAACTCTGTGAGTTCAGATGTAAAAGGGGAACTCTGTGGACTCTGATGTAAAGGGGGGCTCTTGTTATTAACTTCATATGATTTGAAATGTTATTTAATAACAAAATATATATATAGTTTATACTATAAAAAAAAATAAAAATTGCTGTGCGCCGCTAAAATGTTCGTGTTTGACTTGAAGAAAAGGTGGCAACCCTATCAGTGACAGATCAGATAAACAGTCTGAAAGTTTCTTATTAAACCTGTATACTAAAAGTTAGTTGCGGAGCAGTAAACACAGGGTAGGAAGTAAAAAATGTTGTAGGCAGGGCCTCATAGAAAACATTGAAAGGTATAGGTTTAATAATCCTGTTGAAGTCCCTGCATAGCAGCATGAGAATTGATGTCTGCTAAGGAACCCGCATGGCAGACAGATAAGAAGGCATTCACTATACTACAAAATTAGAACAGCACAAAGCTGAAGGCTGTACACAAATAACTCCAAGAGATTTTTGTTTTACATGTACAAGACATAACAACATTAGCGGAAACTACATCCGATAACAAGCAGTCTCACTGTAAGTGGCTTAGACGTAACATTAGTAAAAGAGACAAATATTTAATCTTATATAATCTTTGCAAAAAAGTTCTGTACTTTTTCTGTGACTATGTATTTTTCTAGGTAAAATTGGTGTTCATGTTTTTATTTGTAATTAACCAGAACCATATAGGTGTACTTGCACACAGCTGAGTACTGTCTGTAATACTTTTTTTTTATTTGCAACATATTCTTTTTTTATTTTGAACTACAAATGATATTTCTGTTGGACACAAAAGATAATGGGCTGAATGTGGATCTCAGTTTTTTTTTTTAATCACTATCAAACATTCTCCATTCCATAACTTCCCTCCTAATCTTTCTAGCTGAATAAAGCTGATCATACACTATGCAAATTTTAACAAATTCTTGAAGACCCTTTCCCACTCCTGACAAAGCTCTATTGAGGAGAGAAACATGTTGAGTTAGATTTGATTTATTTTCCTTTTTTTTTGGGGGGGGGGGGTACACATGGTTCTTGGAGGGTGACCAAATACTCCAGTTGTCCTATGGACTAGCGGTGAGCCATTTTAAGAGGATTCAGCAGATCCTAACCTCTTTGGGCTTTATTATATATCTTTTTTTGGGGGGGGCGCGGGGTGGACTGGTAGCGGTGAGATATTTGATACATACTGAGTACCTCAACAGTTCTTTAACCTCATTATTTTTTTGTTGGCATCTCCCCTGCAGGGCTGAATATATTACTGGGACTGGTCAATACGGTGGCAGTGTTGATCTAATTATAGCCACAGTGACCAGGACTTCAAATTTCCGGCCCCCACTTTCCTTTTCTGAGGCACAGCGCCGGGGATTGGAGTGTGGGCAGACACAGAGGGGTAGGGGTGGGGGGAAGAGGTGCAGATTGATCCCTCTCTCCTCTCCCATCTATGTGTGTGTTTGGGGGGGAGGTTTGTTAGTGCAGGCTTTGGGCAGTGTGAACGAGTGTAACAGACACTCTCAGCTTAGACAACTGCATGCAGCAACCCTGCTGGGAAGCCATAGTCCAGTCTAAATAATGTGTCCGGGTTTCAGGCAGCCTGAACCCGGACACATGATTCCCAACCCGAACTGTCCGGGTGTTCATGTTTTTATTTGTAATTAACCAGAACCATATAGGTTTACTTGCACACAGCTGAGTACTGTCTGTAATACTTTTTTTTATTTGCAACATATTCTTTTTTTATTTTGAACTACAAATGATATTTCTGTTGGACACAAAAGATAATGGGCTGAATGTGGATCTCAGTTTTTTTAAATCACTATCAAACATTCTCCATTCCATAACTTCCCTCCTAATCTTTCTAGCTGAATAAAGCTGATCATACACTATGCAAATTTCAACAAATTCTTGAAGACCCTTACCCACTCCTGACAAAGCTCTATTGAGGAGAGAAACATGTTGAGTTAGATTTGATTTACTTTCCTTTTTTGGGGGGGGGGGGTACACATGGTTCTTGTAGGAGGGTGACCAAATACTCCAGTTGTCCTATGGACTAGCGGTGAGCCATTTTAAGAGGATTCAGCAGATCCTTACCTCTTTGGGCTTTATTATATATCTTTTTTTTTTGGGGGGGGGGGGTGGACTGGTAGCGGTGAGATATTTGATACATACTGAGTACCTCAACAGTTCTTTAACCTCATTATTTTTTTGTTGGTGTCTCCCCTGCAGGGCTGAATATATTACTGGGACTGGTCAATACGGTGGCAGTGTTGATGTAATTATAGCCACAGTGACCAGGAAAGCCAAGCTGTATTATATAACTGCAGAGTTGCTGGACTATTTTAGAATATATAGCCAAGAGGTATTTTCATGGGACGTCCTGGTTTTATTATATGAGAGATACTTGCATTTATTATAATACAGGGCAATTACTTTTTTGATTTTGTTTTTTACTACAGTTGAACCTCTTTTTTATGGCGCCACAACTTTTGGTTGGGATTGGTATACATTCTTTAATCGCCCCCAACTTGTTTGGTGGATTTATGGAGTTCTGATTCCCCATCTAAGAGTATTGGATAACACATACAATAGTTCCACCATTTATTTAAATCATAATAAATGTTAGGTCATTTGCCCTTCCTGTGACTTTGGTGTGTGGTTATGCACACTCCCGTTCTTGTAGTAAAATTTGCTCAGTAGGTGGACTCGTCACCACCCTCCTGACTGACATCCTTTGAATGAAAAATTAGAGGAGCTGGATGTGCAACTCAACCCCCTCTTTTTTTATTCCCATCCACCCTTTTTATCTAATGTGTTCTGGTAGGTGTTGTTCTTGCCTAGTGTAGGCTAAGAAATACTTCATACAGGATCCTGTATGGACCCAAACTATGAATCTAAAGTGCAAAAAAGGAAACACATCACAATAAAGCTGTATTAACAGAATATATGAAATAAAACTGTAGTAGATTCTTGTTTTACCTGAAGGAGTCCGGGTAGGAAATCCAGGAAAAACTGGAGGTGGAAACACAGGAGGGTATCCTGGTGGCACCTGTGGACCTAATGGAGGAGGGTATTCTGGAGGATAGGGCAACCCAGGTTGAATAACTGGTCCTGGTTCCAGTCCAGGGATCTGTCCAGGACGTGACCAAGACATCGTGCACAGTTTACGGTATTCCTCTAGATAAAAACAGAAACATTATTTAAAAAATGGAAATACATTATTTTGAATTTCGATATTTAATTTCTACTTTTTTATTAATTTTCAGTCCCCCCCCCCCCTCCACCAGCGCCTTTCACTGTGAAAATTTGTACAAGCAAATCATATTACACAGCAGCATATACATTGTTAACTATAAGATAACCTGTACATATACAATGGATAGTAGAAAGAAGGTAAATAAAAATATTTAAAGAGAAAGAGTAATATAATTGTAGTGGGTAAATATTTTGAGTTTTCATTGTCAAGCTTAGTTTAAAGCCATTTTTATGACATATGACTTCTGCAAGCTGTAATGCATGCATGCCATATTTTTCCTACAGTACTAAACACAGAGATTTGTAGATTGACCATTAGAGGGAGCTCTGTATTTGGCTCAGCTTCACTAAACCGCATTGCTTCATTTTTTTCTCGTAGCTTTGGATAGAGCATGAAAGGGTTGCAAACCCTGTCATGTTTTATTACTGTCTGTGTCCCTGCTGAAGGAGATCCTCTCTATTTGCTCTAATGACCATTTTCCCTGAGAAAGAAAAGTAATGGAAAATCCAAAATTTTACAGTTGAATAAAAGAGAAATCTTCAAATGGGAACACCTGCTCCCTTGACAATTGTCTAAAATCAGATTTCCCTCACTTTGAAAAACAAGATTTCCTTTTGCTTTCTGTTGTGTCTATGGCAAGGGAGGTGAAGAGAAATCTGCCTAATGGGATACAGATGGCAAGAAACCTGATGGGGTTTTACAATTCCCCACTATATCCAAAACGAAAAAAGTGTATGTATAAATACGCATGCATGTTCAAGTGTGTGTATACCTGAGGCTTTTATTTTTTAATGGAGCAGGGAAGTGAGTCCCTGTCAGTTTAATTTTTCTCTGTCTTTGTCTTGTTGGCAAGAGTTACACTCACTTCCTTTTGTAAAGACAAAACAGGAAGTAAGGCAAGCCATAGGCCTGACTAAACTCGTGTACCCCCTAATTTAAATATGACCCACCCCTTCCTGTCAAGGCCACACCTCTTGCTGTTTAAGACCCGCCCTGAAATTTTCGAGTGGGGACACTAGTTCTGAGGGCCTGGGGGGGCAATGGATTTCCTTTAATTTGCACAGATTTCCTCTCACTTCCTGTTTGGCTATGGGGCAGGAAGTGAAGGGAAATCTCTGCAATGGGACAGGGATGGTAAAAAATAAACTGACAGGGGCTATAACCCTCCCTTATTCTATCAAAAAAAAGTGTTGCCTATAGTTCTACTTTAAGCACACATTTCTGATAATCTTATGGAGAGGACTAAGAAGATATAACCATGCCAATGGTGCAGCAGAAAACATATAGCACAGTGAGGAAGGTTTGAGGTCCAGGATGAGAGGACAGTCAAAATTAGAACCACCCCCACCTCACAGTTGAGGAATGCCGGCCGCTCGCATACCGGAAGCAGTGCGGCCGCTTTATGGGAGCGCTAGACTAATTTGCCTCTCAGCCCAGTCTGCCCCATAAGACTGGCGCTACACCAACAGTGTAGTGCAAGCCGGCGGGGACTCTGTTCGTGCTGCCCCGCCTGCAAAGTGCTGCCCTAGGCCTGGGCCTTGTCAGCCTAGGCCAGGATACAGCATTGCATAGAGGTGGAAGGAAAGAAAATCTCTTAATTCCCCCATCAACACAGTCAGGGTTGATGGAGGAATACCTCCTGCATGGCAGCTCCCTGTTGGCAGAATACAATGATTACTGCTAGTGGCTATAGTTGTAGGCAGTAATCACATGTAAAAAATCAATAAAGCTGGTTGTACCCAAGTCGATCAATGGATCAACTTGGGTACAATTAGCCTGCCCCATAGATGGATCGAATCTCGGCCAGGCCATGCTGAAGTGGCTGAGACTCGATCCATCTATAGCTGACTTAAGGAAGTAAATCTGTACAAATTGTGGAAGTCCCTTCTTAGACAGTCCCCATTTGAAGATTTCCCCTTACCTCCTTCTTTCCTGATAACTGTAAAAATGTGGGTATACCATCTCTCTCTGTTTTGGTGACAAGAGCCGACAACACAACAAGAGAAGATAAATCTGTCCAGCAGGGACACAGACTGGAATACAATATTGACAGTTCAAATCTTTCCCCACTCTATCCAAAACTAAAACAAAAAGTTTTGGCTATACATACACTTTCACTTAGAGTAAATTCCAGCTTCCACCTAGCTGGCCCTAAAATTGTCCCCTCCCCCCTCCTAACACCTATGCTAATTAATCTGTGTAAGAAAGAGGATACATTTACCTATTTTCAGGCCAATCTGGTCTTGTGTAGGAATCTAGGTGCAGAGCCACCCCCGTCCCAAAGCACCCCCCTATGTTGAGGGCATGTGGCCTGTTATGGTTCAGGAGGAGGTGGGGGCTTGCTTGCTCCCCCCTTTCCTCTCCTGCCGGGCTGCAAGCTCAGATAAGGGTCTCGTATGGATTTGGGGGGGGGCATGCTGGTTTTTTTTCTGAATTTTCTATTGCCCACATTCTTTTGTTTGTATTTCAAGTCTCAGTGGGGGTGTAGATAAAATAAACAGGAATGTGCTTTTCACATGATTGAAAAACTGAAGCGAATATTCACACAATTATTTGCGTGAGGATTCTTAACTCCTTAACGTCACTTCATTATAGAAAACCGTCTTTTGAATATTAGTTGGAAAGTAGTAGTTATATCTGCATAGTTGCTTGCTATGAATTGATACATTAAAAGAGCTCATGCTAAAGTAACGTTATCCTAAAAAAAAACAAAAAAACAAAAAACAAAAGCTTTAAATACTGGCTCACCTTGGAAGCAAACATCTCCTCCAACTATGTCAATAAGGTAGGGATTGGCAGTGTGTGCATAGACATTTGGTCGGTCCAATCCAATATAACAGTAAAAAAACAACCTAGTGCACAAGGCCAAATGTGTGGTAGAAATAGTATTTATTATACACAATATATAAATGCAATATCCAAAAAGTTTATGATTAAAAATATTAACATATACTGACATGAAACTTAGCTGCTCTATACAGAGGTTATGGGCTAGCAGAAATCGATGCCGGAAATGCCGCCTGACATGTTTCGGACGATGACGTCCTCCCTCAGAGGCTTAGTGTCACTTACAACAATCATGCTGTATTATTTGTTTTTCTACAATATGAATATAATAAAGATTAGTACAACAAGGTAATGGTATAAATCAAAATATATTACTCATTAGAGTTACACTTTAAGCAATAGTGTAAATGCCAAACCATAGTTCGTGACAATTGGACAATGGATTGAACATACCTACACAAACACCCTAGGTGTTCAGTATCGACCGATATACTTGTCTATTGTCACGAACTATGGTTTGGCATTTATACTATTGCTTAAAGTGTAACTCTAATGAGTAATCTATTTTGATTTATACCATTATACCATATTGTAGAAAAACAAATAATACAACACGATTGTTATAGGTGACACTAAGCCTCTGGGGAAGGACGCCATTGTCCGAAACATGTCAGGCGTAATTTCCAGCATCGATTTCTGCTAGCCCATAACCTCTGTATAGAGCAGCTAAGTTTCATGTCAGTATATGTTAATATTTTTAATCATAAACTTTTTGGATATTGCATTTATATATTGTGTATAATAAATACTTTTTCTACCTCACATTTGGTCCGTCATTTAAAATCCGGAGGGGTTATACCGTGCCTTGTGCACTAGGTTGTTTTTTACTCTCCTCCAACTATGAGCCATTGCTTTGTGAGGTTGACTGAAATCAGATTTTTGAAAAGCCCGACAGCCTCGCCTAATAATAGGCAAGATGCATTTCAGGAGACATGGTGGCCTTGGACAGTGTACACATGCTCTGTGCAGTACCTGGACAGCTACCCCTGGATGAGCTCGAACTCTTTTGGCATTGTTTAGTGGGCGTTACTGTCTGTCTCTGGCTCTAGGCACTGGCTTGATTTCCGGAAGAGGGGAGTAGCTGGAGTTGAGTTCCTCGCCCCTCCCACCCCTTGGATCCGCTTCCAGCCCCGTCTTCATATTTCCTTTTTGTTCCCTTGCCCCCCACCCCCCACCCTTTTTGTTTTTTCTCTTTTCCCTTTAATTTCTGTTGAGGCCTAGCGTTTGGATGTTGCTCATGGTTTTTTTTTTTTTTTTTTTTGTGTGTGTTTTTTTTTTTTGTCTGGTTTGATATATTTCCTGTTCCCATAGTTTACATGAATGAGGTGGTTTACCACAGTAAACTGTTAAAACTCATGCATTGTGTAAATTGGGATCATTACCCCCCATTTCCAGCTTATTTGTTTGATACCTTCCAGTCTTCTACATATACATTATATTCCTTTTCTAGGGTTCAATGTTACTGGAAAATCACTGTTAGTTTGTGCTCTTAAGAGCTTTTGCTGGTTCTTTGTGGTGCTCTTGCTCACATGCATTGTTTATTGTAGTACTGGCACAATCTTTTGTAAATGTACAATGTCTAAATAAAGAATTACAAAAATACTGGCTCACCTGTCCCACGGAAGGGGCACACTTCGGGTGGTGTGGTTGCAGCTGAAGACCAACATCTTCCAGTATCACAGCAACATTGCATCTTAGGTAGCAGTTGGGGGAGCTGATTGGTGCAACGGCCATTGGATAACGAAGTAAAACAATACCCAGGGCGAACATCTAGTGCAAAGAACAATAGAATGTCATCCTTCTAGGCTCAGACATACGTGTCTTTTACTGTATATGTGTGTACAGGTATACACTTTATACTGTATAGACTTTGGGAAGTTTACCTATGCATCTTGATCCATCTGCCGATGTAAAAAATCCTGATGGACACTTGCAAAAGTAACTGCCCACTGTATTAGCACATTCACCGGCTTCACAGATCCCCGGGATAGTGGCACATTCATCAACATCTAGAGAAAAAGAATCATATCATTAATATAAAGTAACCAAGTCAATTAATATTTGCAGCAAGTGCAAACACATACACATACGGCCGCAGATCCTTTGCAGCCTATTTTTTTATGTAATAGGCACATGATGCTGTCAGCCATTGGTTTGCTAAATCAGTGCGACACAAACTTAGATTGAACCATTTAAAACCCACCTACCAGGGAAAGAAAAAAACGCTCCCTTGCAGTGCAGCTGCACCAACACTGCAAAGGTTAAATGATTATGTAGGCCTAGATGACCAGTTAAAGCAGAACTTTACCCAAAATAATGATAAAAAAAAGTTCTTTAGCAAGAAACATACATTCCACATTAATAATATGCTACCAAAATGAGTGTGTGCTGTAATTTGCCTCCAGCATTGTTCCTGTTTCTTCTTGCCAGAGGCTGCCATTTTTTTAAAGCCCAGAGCTCCTGAACAGCAATAAATCTTTACGCTATCGGCAGATCGGCCTCTACAAAGGTAGCACGGTGCCTAAAATAGAGAGCAACTGAGCATGTGCAGAGCAGGGTGAGACAGTGTATTACTGGATTTTAAACCATATATAGACACTTATTTTTAATGTTTTACATATCTATACCTGCAAAAGGGGCCAGCATGAAGTGATCTAGCAGGACATAATTTTCTGACAAAAGTTCCACTTTAAAGTGGTATTAAGTCCAAAAGCAAACATTTATTATATTGCAGCTTACCAATTCTTAGATGGGATGACTGCATTAGGTTTCTTTTTTTGGCTTCTTTCTTTTATTTTCATCTGGTGATCCAGCCAGTAAGTCTGTTGCTTTTCAACAGAGCAAGCTCTCTTATTGATGTAGCAGTTTGAGGGTTAAAACAAACCATTTACTATGCACAGGGGTACTTACAATGGTCATCTTTTATTTATTTATGTAAAACATTTATCCCAAAAGGTAAAAAAAACAGTTTGGCCCCTTTTCACATGGGAATTCTGTTTGTTACAACAGTTAAGTCAATTTTTTCTAAGAAAAAAAAAAAACAGATTCAGTTTTACATCAGTAAACTGTCATCAGTAATCAGTTGACCACCAATGCAAAAACGGATGCAAAAACCCATTTTCCGGCCGTTCCGTTTTTATAATGAAAGAAAAATAGAACTTTGATCCAATTAAAAAACAGATGTTGACGGATGTAAATGAATGATCATCGGTTTACATTTGTTTTTTCTATAGAGGTGCATTGATGTCCATTCTACATCCAGAAAAATGGATGGATGAAAAACGGACAAACAGAACATCCGTGTGAAATGGGCCTTTGCTGTAACTGCTCAGAAAGTGTTAGCTGGAGTTCAACTTCAGTTTGTTAGTGTATTAAAATCTGCTAGTACATCTAACAATACCCTCCCCCCAGACTAACAATGCTGCTGTCTAAAGGTGCCTCTGTTTCTCCTTAATCCAGAGTGGAGGCACTCCAATACAGGAGGTGTGCTACTTGCCAGATCAGCAGGTGAAAACAGAGGGGAAAAAAGCTTTGAAAAGAAAACGAATACATCTAAGGATTGGTAAGCTGCAATATATTACATTTTTGGTTTTGGGTTTAATACTGCTTTAACCAATCCCCCTCCTTCTGCAGCTGGTGCCCTCCTCTATTCCCCTATAACCTGGCAGTGGACTGTCCCTTAGCATCCTCATATCCAATGCATGGCTATTGGCTCTACATGGGTCCTTATGGCAGAGGACCTTAGACCGCCAGAGCATAGCAGAAAAGAGGTTGTAGGGATCAGTCACATAGGAGGAGGTAACCTGCGGGGAAAAAAAGTATTGGGTGGTTCCCTAGACCTAAACTAGCATTTAACCCTTGCAATATGGGGGCAAACTCCACAATAAGGAAGCATTTTTTCTTTACCTTAAATTTAAGCTTAAAGTGATTGTAAAGGCTTTTTTTTTTTTTTTTCAAATAACCAACATGTTTTACTTACCTCCTCTATGCAGTTGGTTTTGCACAGAGTAGCCCGGATCCTTCTCTTCTCGGGTCCCTCTTTGCCGCTCCTAGCCCCTCCCTCCTTTGAGTGCCCCTCAGCCAGCAGCTTGCTACAGGGGGCACCCAAGCCGAGTCAGAGCTCCGTGTATCCATTCGGACACGGAGCCCCAACCTGGCCCCGCCCCATCTCTCCCCTGATTGGCTGACTGACTTTGATTGGCGCCCCTGCTCTGTCTCAGCCAATCAGGAGGCGTGTCCTGGATGGCTGAGGGGATCATGGACATCACTGGAGAGAGATGGGGCTCAGGTAGGTAATTGGGGGTGCTGGGGTGGCTGCTACACACAGAAAGTTTTTTTATCTTAATGCATAGAATGCATTAAAGTGGTTGTAAACCCTTACAATCCACTTTTTGCTACAGGTAAGCATATAATAAGGCTTACCTGTAGTTACCCCGGATATCTCCTAAACCTGCACAGTTTAGGAGATATCCCCTGTATCTGCATGTACCAACGTCATCGGCACATGCGAACTGAAGCAATGGCACGTACGTGCTGTTTGCTTCAGTGAGTGTGCCGTTACCAGCAGCTCCCGGGAGTGACGTCATTGCGGCTCTAGCCAATCACAGCGCCGGAGCAGCAATACCCAGGGAGAAATATCACTGGCTGGTGCTGTGTACGGGCACCGCAGCGGGGGGCTTCGATCTCAGGTGAGTATTACATAATGAGCTAGTATGCTATGCATACTAGCTCATTGTGCCTGTGTCTTGCAGGTCTTTTTTTTTTTTTTCATGTGGGTGTACAACCACTTTAAGATAAAAAACCTTCTTCCTTTACAACTCCTTTAAACTGCTTCACCCCTGGCCAGGTGTACACATTACAGGCTTCTTGTTGCTTTTGGGTCCAGGTTTATCCTCTTTTTTTTTTTTTACGTAATTTACATAATCCAAATACATATCACTCCAGAAAAAAACTATTAAAGTAAGCAGAAAGTTGTTTTTTTAATTCACAGGCTCTGACTTTGCAAGTCAAAATTGCGCATGCATGAAAACTTACAAATCTGTCAAATCTTTTTCCATATTTGTGTATCCATATTTAATGTCATCAATATGACATCTTTCTGAGAATGTTCCATTACATCGGCTGAGCATCACATGGAGGTGATCATGATGATACTATTGTTTGAGGGAAGTGATGTAATCTTCCCATCACAAGAAGTTCTCTGTACAAACCACTTTAATTATTTTCTAAGAACCAGGCGTGCAACAGGGCCGTTTTATCCCCACCCTAATCCTTTCTCTCTTCTACTTTTTTGTCAGCTTCTTGTTACTTATTTTACTAAATGTTGCTCTCAATCAAATGAGAAGGGAGGACACATGGTGGGTCTGGGATGAGCATTATCGTTCTGTTCAGTGATGTGCTCTGACTTGGCGGCATCTTGCATGCACATTTTTTAACATGAAATTTCAAGGTGTTTGCATTTAAAAAATGTAGTTACATAGTTACATAGTAGGTGAGGTTGAAAAAAGACACAAGTGCATCAAGTCCAACCTATGTGTGTGATTATATGTCAGTATTACATTGTATATCCCTGTATGTTGCTGTCGTTCAGGTGCTTATCTAATAGTCTTTTGAAACTATTGATGCCCCCCCGCTGAGACCACCGCCTGTGGAAGGGAATTCCACATCCTTGCCGATCTTACAGTAAAGAACCCTCTACGTAGTTTAAGGTTAAACCTCTTTTCTTCTAATTTTAATGAGTGGCCACGAGTCTTGTTAAACTCCCTTCTGCGAAAAAATGTTATCCCTATTGTGGGGTCACCAGTATGGTATTTGTATATTGAAATCATATCCCCTCTCAAGCGTCTCTTCTCCAGAGAGAATAAGTTCAGTGCTCACAACCTTTCCTCATAACTAAGATCCTCCAGACCCTTTATTAGCTTTGTTGCCCTTCTTTGTACTCGCTCCATTTCCAGTACATCCTTCCTGAGGACTGGTGCCCAGAACTGGACGACATACTCCAGGTGCGGCTGGACCAGAGTCTTGTAGAGCGGGAGAATTATCGTATCTCTGGAGTTGATCCCCCTTTTAATGCATGCCAATATTCTGTTTGCTTTGTTAGCAGCAACTTGGCATTGCATGCCATTGCTGAGCCTATCATCTACTAGGACCCCCAGGTCCTTTTCCATCCTAGATTCTAGATTCTGTAGTTCTGCAATGTAGTTCTGCAATGCAATGTGCACAAATATGCGTGTATTAGCAGTTCATTGCTAGATAAAAAATCAAAATGTGAAAAAACAAAAACAATCTACATATTTCTTCTCTGCCTTTGGGATCATACAAATAACTCTGCTTGCCTTTAAAATTAATATTCAGATTTTCACAGTCCAGGTCCAAAAAAAAAACATAAATTAATTTACAGTTGTAATTGCTACAGGATGGTAAATACTAGGGATTATTCACAGAATTTGGAAGGCGTTAATATTGATGTCATTTGGATATTGGCTTTTCTTAATTCCAGCTTTTTAAAAGAAGCAAATATGTAAATGACAACCCTACTCACTTAACAAGGCCTTAGGGAGCATTTGTGGTTTAAAAAATCACATACATGGACGGAGTCCCTAACTCTCGCCCTCAGTCTGATAGCTGGTTACATAGATTCTGTGGGAAATTCAACTGCTGGATATGATTTGGACGAAAATAAGCAAAATAATAGCTTAATAATTTATATAATTTATCTTTTTTTCATCTGGAAAACTTTTAAATCATAGCAGCAGTTGTTCTACTGCTGAAATTATTTAGTAATATGAGACTAGGTTATTTCCTGGACAGTTCCATAGAGAGCAACAAAAAAATGATCAAGCTCTTCTAAAAAAAAATGTTAAAAATCTAAACTCACAATGGTCACATCTTTAAAGTGGTTCTAAAGGCTCAAAGTTTTTTTACTTTCTTGTATACTATGCCTGAAGGTAAAAAACCTTCTCTGTGCAGCAGCCCCCCCACTCTAATACTCTCCAGCGCTGTGCATGGGAGCCTCGATCCTGGTGGGTCTCTGCCTCCTCATTGGCTGAGGCAGCCAGTGAGTCAATGAGGAGAAAGAGGGGGTGGGGCCAAGCCATGGCCCTGTGTGTGAATTGCAAGCTCCTTGCTCTGGGGAAACTCGGCAGGAGGGAGGGGCCAGGAGCGTTGGCGGGGGACCCGAGAAGAAAAGGATTGGGGGCTGCTCTGTGCAAAACCGCTGCACAGAACAGGTAAGTATAACATGTTTGTCATTTAAAAAAAAATATTGCCTTTATTATCACTGTAAGTTCTTTAACCTCTTGCTGCCAATGTAACGCATATGTGCGGCAACAAAGTGGTTGAGCATTAACGACCACATGCCACACACATGGTTCATGGTCGGCCGAGGATTCTGTGCTGAGAGTGCACTTGCTGCATGCTCCCAGCGCTGTGTCTGAGCTGACATAGACAGCTCTCAGCCTCTTGTTATAATCGGTAGTTGGCGGGATGGGCTCCTGGTCATGTGACCTCTGTGACAGCCAATTGCAGTGGTCACAGGATCAAGAAGTCCATTCTGCCCTCAAGGCACTTACAGGGATGCCAGAACTGGGAAGGAGAGGATTAAACAGAGCAATTGTTCAATGACTTTAGCGTCAGGGCTGCGCTCAGCTCTTCCTTCTCTGAGCTGGCCACTCAGCTGTCGGCTAATTGCCAGCTCCTATCTCTCCACAGTTACTCAGCTGTTGATGATATCCTGCTCGTCAGTCCTGCCTACTTAAGCCGTCCAGTCCAGAGGAGCTCTGCCTTCGCTTTGGTCAACATCACAAAAACGATCACCTGCGATCATGTTCAAGACTTGCTTTGCTGACATCCCTTCTGGCTCCAGATCCTGCTTGCTGTTCCACTATATTGATCCCTGACTTCTGGCTTGGCTGATGATCTGTTCAGGTTACCGAACTTTGGCTATGTTTTGACTACGTTTGTTCTTTTTACTTTTGTTATTAAACAAGGGTGGTTTAACTGTACTACTGTCTCGGCCTGATTTCATGGTTTCTGACATTTAGCTAAAAGGCATTAGGGTAAAAGTGCCCTATCTGCAGTTACAAGAAAACTAAACACATTTTTTTTTTATAAAGACGTTAGGAACTAGGCATATAGGCACAGAGCTGTGGAGAGATGCAATGGGGTTTATTTACTAAAACTGATGATTTCAACATTTGGTGCAGCTTTTTATAGAAACAATTTGGGACTTATGAGATTAAATAAGGAAAGAACACTATTCAACAAGAGCTCAAAGTTTTAAAGCTTACAGTACTAAACCACTAAACTGACAATAATCAACACAAAAAAATAAACTGTTCTCCTTTAGTTTATAGACCACCAGGAACAGAATGGATCATACGCTTTCTGCACTTCTTTACTAATAATCCACTGGTGTTGATTTACTAAAATTGGAGAGTGCAAAATCTGGTGTAGCTCTGCATAGAAATCAATCAGCTTCCAGTTTTTTTTGGCAAAGCTTAAATTGAACAAGTTGTAGTTAGAAGCTGATTGGCTACTATGCACAGCTGCACCAGATTTTGCACTCTTCAGTTTTAGTAAATTAACCAGGGCTTAGGGCAGCAACGTTTCAGGGGGGTTACAGGATTTCTTTAAAGAAAGCTTTATGTAACAGCATTAGGGAAATTAATTTTTCAGAACATGTACAATAAAGTTTTTACATTATACAAGGTAGTTTGAACTGTGTTGTGACAGTGGGATTGATTTACGCTGCCCTGGCCCAGAGAAGTTGATTTACCAAAACTGGAGAGTGCAAAATCTGGGGCAGCTGTACATGGTAGCCAATCAGCTTCTAACTTCAGCTTGTTCAATTAAGCTTTGCCAAAAAAAAAAAAAAAAAAAAAAACCTGGAAGCTGATTGATTTCTATGCAGAGCTGCACTCTTCAATTTTAGTAAATCAACCCCAGTGGATCTCTTAGTAAAGAAGTACAGGAAGCTTATGATCCAAAACAGTTCATATATTCATTCTGTTCCTGGTGGTCTATAAAGTAAAGGAGAACAGTTTATTCTTTTGTGTTGATTATTGGATGTCCTTGTCAGTTTAGTGGTTTAGCATTGTAAGCATTTAACATTTAACATTGAGCTCTTGTTGAATGGTGTTCTTTCCTTATTTAATCTCATAAATCCAAAAATCCCTCACAAAGCATATTATACATGGATTTAAGCACATTTGTATATATTATGTTTATGATACATGATATCTTTGAGTATTGTAATTCAGCTCTGTAAGTAGCAGACCAGATACAGAGTCTGCTACAAAAGAAGCTAAAAGTAACTAAATTTTCATTTGAACGCCCATATGGAAATTCTGACCAAAAAAACATGGAACAAAAAAAATGGAAACTGATTGGTTTCTATGCAGAGCTGCACCAAATCTTGCACACCAGTTTTAGTAAATCAATTTGTGTCACCAAATTCTACATAGTATTGCCTATTCCCCATAACTTTTACATTAGAAACAAGAAAGCCTATTTTGTTATAGATATTCTTTAGGCAACAAAGTACCCTTATATGAATCTTTAGTTGTATACATATAGGGCTGGTGATATAACATTGTTTCTTTGGCATACAAAATGTAGTTTTGATTTTTAGCATTTTTCTTTGTGTATCTAAACTGCACTACAAACTATCACCTGTGGTCATTTAGAGGCACCAGCAATCACACAACACTCACTGCCACTCTCAGTGGACAACTGTGGGCTGCCAACCTAACGTTCTCCCACGCTGCCATATTGTGGTTATGCTGGGCTCACACTGACCCCTGATGTATTTGTGGTTGATCTAGAGACCACTGGAAAAATATTTCTGAGAAACATGGTTCTGGACAGCTTGGGCTGGCACAAGCTCAGAAATGTTTAAGCCTTGTTGATTATGTGTGGTTGCAGAATTCAAATTAAACTGATGTTCCTCAGAAAATGTGGTTGAAATCATGGGGAGAACAGCTGTAATTTCTGCAGTCGTTAAAATTATATAAGTTAACCCTCAAAGTTGCAGGTCATCCCATGTAATGGCAGCTGAAATGCTTGTAATATGTTTGAAATGGCTTTTTTAACATATAATCTCTTTTCTAGATGCATGTTCTGCTGGGAAGGTAATTTTCCACATTGTAACTTATGGTCAGCTAGTGAACCACTCCACTCTCTACATAGCAATTTAGGTTACTTAAAACATTTCTTGAAATGAGTTGTTGACTTCTGTACACATTTTATTACAGGCAGAATTTTGTTAAGTCATTGATATTCTGTTTATACTATTGTCAGAAGGATGAGCAAAAAAAGGGGTGCCAGAACATATTTTCTATTTGTTTATGTACATTTTTAGGGGATAGCTTTATAGTCATTTACTTCTAATTATTTGCCGTGAGCCTTTGCAGAATGTCAGAAGAGGACTGTGGTTTGGTTGATCTGCAGCCAAATCACAAAGCCAAGTTCTTTAGAGCTCCATGGTTCTCCAGTAAATTTGTTCAAAAATCTGGTTTCTTAACCTCTTTTGGCCACACCTAATGTCTTCAGGTTGTATTGAGGGATTGGTAAATTGCCTAATGCAGATCCTGTTATAGATCTAACTGTTGCCAGTACTCAAAGTTGGGAGCTCTTGTGCAGTGGAAGCAACAGCTTCATAACTTGGCTTAGGTTTGGTTTGAACCCAAGTTCATCCTAACTCGGAAGGTAGCTATCATTGCTGGGCAGGAAATTTCCCCAACTGCAATTGATGTATACAAAGAGCGGGGATGCTCATGACATCACTTACCAATTATGGGTATATGGCCATATTAGGTTAATGTCATTGACCTAATATAGTAATGTGTCAGGACCTGGATCACCTGCTGTTGGCACTGTGGTTCCCTGGGTGGATAGTAGTAGTTCCAGTGTCCACCAGAGGGTGTCTCCCAGCAGCCAGCAGATCCCAGTGATCAGTCTCCACCTGATGCTGACTGCTGGGAGGGTATTTAGTGTTTCTCCTGCTAGCCAGAGACTTGCTTGCTGATTCATACTGAGCCTCATTTCTTGCTCCTGTCTTGTACCCTGCTGCCTTGTACCTGTTCCTCTTATTCCTGATTCCATTCCTGGTTCCTCCTTTCCTTGCATCTCTATCATTGCCCTGTTTTTCTGTGTTTCCCATTTTGCATATATTGTATATAGTTAGTTGCTAGTTAGGCTTTCTGTTACTTAGGTAGGCTGTTTGTTAGGTATATTTGTCAGTTGGTTATACAGTGGAACCTTGGATTACGAGCATAATCCGTTCCAGGAAAATGCTTGTAATCCAAAGCACTTGCATATCAAAGCGAGTTTCCCCATAGAAGTCAATGGAAACGAAGATAATTCATTCCACATTGACTTCTATTGCATGAAATACCGCATGTGGCCAGGGGTGGGGGAGCACCAGAGAGCCTCGGAAATATTCGGGGACAGCTCGGCTGAACTCGGAAAGGCTCGGAAACACTCAAGAACGGAGTATTTCTGAGTGTTTCTGAGTATTTACGAGTGATTTCGAGTATTTCTGAACAGCTTCGAACCGTTCCGAGTGTCACCGGCACCTCCGCACCTCTGGCCAAATGTGGTACTGCACACCCCATTAGCTTGAATTCTGCTCGTTTTGTGAGACAACACTCGCAAACCATGTCAGAATTTTAAAAAAAGTTGCTTGTCTTTCAAAACGCATGTTAACCGTGTTACTCGTTAACCAAGGTTCCACTGTAGTTCACTTGTATCTTCAAGTTTGCTGTGTTTTCTGTTTGCTGGTGTATGGATTGATTTTTTTTTTCACTGTAAATAAATCTTATTTTAAATGTATATGGTCTGGTCTCAGTCTCCTGAGTGTAGCCACGCAGATCTGGCCATCCCTGCTGTTGATTCCTGACACTATGTGATCATATTAGATCAATGCTGTCATGATCATCTTAACTTCTTTGTATACATCAGCTGCAGGGTAGGGAATATCCTGCCTAGCAATGACAGCTAATCTCTGCGTTTGGACAGCACCCGGTTTGGAGTGAACCTAAGCCCACCCCTCCTGGTCAGTAAGGACCAGAGGAAGCTAGGAAGAAAAAGTCATGGAAATGCTAAGAATCTAGATGTAACATGTGTTTATATCTTTTAAAAACAATAGTAGGTAGCTGTTTTCAGGTAGCCTTAAATAATATGGCTGACATTTTCACTCTAATGCTGATTTTATAATTTATAGTAACTCGGAGTACACAGGCTTCCGTGACCCCCTTGGCACATTGGTCCCGTGCTTACAGCTACCTCAGTTCCACACGGAACCGAACAAGCATTTACCACATTTGCCTACTTCCATTGCAATGGTAAGGCAGTTTTAATTTTATCTTATTTTAGGCTGATACAAACCTTGCTTACAATTAGCGCTGAAAATTTGCATTTTTTTTCATGGATTTTCTACTCTGGCTCAGACATTGTAGTTGTGTCATACTAAGGAAAGAATCAGCGACATGCAGAAACAAAAATGTAATTAATGCTGAAGTTTAGGCAAATTTTACATTGTTACATTAATCTAGCTTGGACCAATGTAAGTATGTGTGTGCCGTACCAGTGTGATCCCTGTGGAAGCTGGAAATCACTGAAGTAGTCACCTCTAAAACAGTCACTATGCTGAGCAGGCGACCTCCTGTGTTCAGTAAGCAGCAGGACATCCACTCAGCACAGGACCCGGAAGCCAGTGGCAATCACAGTAGTTGCAGTGTTTGCTACAGTGATTTCTCTCCTCCACGGGGATCCCAAAGGTATGACACATACATACTTACATTGTCCCAAGCTGGACCAATGTAAATATGTAAACATTGCCATATCTAAACTTCAGCTTTAAAGGCATGGAAAAAAATCTTTCATGAAAAGTTTAGTGCAGTTTTTCTAAAATTTTAATACGGTCGTGTTATTAGGCCAAGTTAGTAAAGCTTGTTAGTAATGGTTACTTTGAGGCAATCAGATCTTGTGGTGCATGGAAGGTAATAACAGCTCTGCCTCTCATTTCTTCATTCTGAGAAAATATTATCTGACAGTAGAAAAAAAATTATACCGACCCAAAGGACTCATGAAGAAACTTTTGAGTCATGCCCGGTTCTCATATAAGCGGTGCCGTAAATGCAGCGAATCCTGTGCATTTCCCGATCCACATTGAGGCTGGGTTCACACTGGTGCGAATTGGATGCGTGTTTTTCCGTATCCAATTTGCCTGTCATAAGACTGTGACTGGCTCTCTATGAAGCCAAGTTCACACAGCTCCGGGACGGCTTCAGAGCGGCTGTGCGTCTTCTGGTCTGTTTCAGGGCCGAATTTTGGGACGCACCGGACCCCTGCTGTGAGCCGCTCCGCACAGCAGTATGAACCCAGCCTGAAGTTGAACAGCATTCATGTAAACCGCCGGGAGTGTCAATATTAAGTTAACGATACCCAAAAAACGCAGTGAGATTGACAGAATCGGATTGCGTAGGTGTAACACCCATGCAATCTGATTCCAGTGCGGGAAAAAAGGTCAAGCGCCTTTTTTTGTGAGGACTTGGTGCGATTTGAGCCATACAAATGAATGCCTTAAATCGCGTCGCACAGACATTGCATGTGTTTTGAATAGGAATGTGGTGAGATTCCTAACTGAATCACATGTGGTGTCCCGCACCACATATATGTGAAGCCAGCCTTAGGTCAAGATATGTTTTCATGTTGGATTGACTGATGGTAACCTGTATGGAGAATATGTGAAAGGTACATGTTACATGTACATAGGAAATCATATTTTATGCATCATTTTCGGTCAATGCATGCTTCCAGACACAAAGAAAAAATAGCATGTTCTAAAACAAGTTCAGTTCTATAAATAAGAAGTGTAGTAGTATAAGGGATGTCCTGTATTCTCTGAACAAACAATGCAACTTGAAAAAAAAAAATGAAATGTAATGTGCCATACAAAATTGACCTTTATCATTACAATACATTTTTTGTCTCGACCTATTGTATGTATTAGTACAATGGGTACAAAATGTAATTTTAATCCCTTCATGATGAAAGTAAAACAAATCTTAATGCTTGAACCCAACTTTGCACGTTAGTAAAACTCTACTGACTTAGTGTGTCCAGGAAAATTATACCTTGTTTTTCAGGACATTTGGCCATCATTTGGTGGTAAATGGTAAAGGATATCTCATGATTTTTGATTATTGGCCCAAAAATAGTATTTTTTTAAGTTTAGCTGTGTATTTTTTGCAGATTCCATGACCTACCAGCAAAAAACAACCCAAAACAAATTCTCCTACTGCTGATGATTGCAGGAGTATGTGCATGTTATTTGTTGTTTGTACTCATAATAGGCCTCAGAAACATTAATGTGCATTTTGCTTTTTTTTATCCTACCTAAAACACACTTGTGCCCCATACACACGATAGGATTTTCCAACGGAAAATGTTCGATGGGAGCTTGTTGTCGGAAATTCCGACCGTGTGTAGGCCCCATCGGACATTTTCCATCGCAATTTCCGTCACACAAAATTTGAGAGCTGGTTCTCAAATTTTCCGACAACAAAATCCGTTGTCCTGAATTCCGATCGTGTGTACACAATTCCGACGCACAAAGTTCCACGCATGCTCGGAATCAAGCAGAAGAGCCGCACTGGCTATTGAACTTAATTTTTCTCGGCTCGTCGTACGTGTTGTATGTCACCGCGTTCTTGACGTTCGGAATTTCCGACAAGATTTGTGTGACCGTGTGTATGCAAGACAAGTTTGAGCCAACATCTGTCAGAAAAAAAACATGGATTTTGTTGTCAGAAAATCCTATAGTGTGTACAGGGCATTACACTAACTGACCCTGTTACTAAATAACATTTTTATTTCTTTAACCACTTAAAGTGTTTGTAAACCGCTGTACTTTTTTTTTACATCCTGTAAGGTAAAGGCATAATGTGCTGGTATGCATCGCATACTAGCACATTATGTTAAACTTACCTTAAAATGAAGCCCTCCCTCGCCGAGATCTCAGAACTGCAGTGGGCTCCCATCTTTACCCGTCTTGCTTCCGGGTTCGCAGACTCCGGGTCAGTGACTGGCCGGAGCTGCGATGACGTCACTCCTGTGCTGAAGCCACCAATTAAGGCGCAGGGCTCGGAAGGAATGGCATGGCTGGCTGTTCCTTCAGAGCGCATACGCCAGTGACATCATTTGCTGCATGTAATGTAAATATCTCCTAAAAGGGTGCACATTTCGGAGATATTTACACTACCTATAGGTAAACCTTATGATAGGCTTACCTATAGATAAAAGTAATGTGTGGAACTTTACTTCCACTTTAATCTCTGGAAGATTTTATCCCTTCATGATCAGAGCATTTTTTGCTATTTGGCACTGTGCTACTTTAACTGGCAATTGCGCGGTCATGTAACGCTGTACCCAAATGACATTCATATCATTTTTTTCACACAAATAGAGCTTTCTTTTGGTGGTATTGATCACCCCAGGGTTTTTACAGCAATAGCAGGGACAATATTCACTAATGTTTATAGAAACATCCTATGCTGAATGGGCCAGACAGGGGAAAGGGGTCTTAGAAACATCTGCTGTGTGTTTACATTAAGGCTGCATTTACACATGAGCGTTTTCAATCGCGGCATAATAGCCACGATTCTGCCTGCAATTTTAAAACGCCCAGGTGTGAATGAAAAATTGCACAATGCACATTTCAGATGCCATTCATTTGAATAGCACCTAAAAACGCATTGTGGTTCTGCGGCGACTGTCGCACAATAAATCACGCTGCAATCGTGGCAAACCGCGTCGCATAAAGCTTGTTGCCCAAAAAAAGTTCAGGAGCTTCTTTTGGGCGACGTGCTTCACGTGATGCGGTTTGCCACGATTGCATGACAATCATGGCAGAACTGCACTCCATTTTTAGGTGCCATTTAAATAAATGGTGTCTGAAATGTGCGTTGTGGGATTCATCATTCACATCTGGGCATTTTGAAATCACGGGCAGAACCGCAGCTATTCTGCCCGCAATTCAAAACGCCCATGTGTGAATGAAGCCTTAAGGTCAAAGATTCTAATTCCACAGGAGATAGCTGAAAGTGTATTGCCCCTGTTGTGAACTTGAATTTGTAAGGATTAGTTTCTCTACAATACATATAACTACAGAAGTGAATTTGGGTTTTTAAAGTGCTTTTACTGCTTTTATAGCATATGTAAATACTTTTATTATACATTATCTGGGTTCACTTCAGCTAATAAGTGAAACTCAAACCATAAACAAATATATAAAAACAGATCTACCTTCCTAGCAATTGTATATAAAATGTCCAATTATGATCCAACACCACATCTCAATATAACTTCAACCAATGTATGAGAAGACTTTATCCCTACTAATTACTCCACTTAGTAGAATCTTATGACCTTATTGCATACAAAGATTAACAACACATATGAAATGGAAGGCACTGGAACAGTGTAACCACCAGGCAACTAACATTTTTAGAAGGAAAGGCTAGTAATCGCAGCCTTATATTTCCTCAGGACAGGTTTTCTTCGAATGTACGTGAGATGACATTTTCTACAATGTATTCACGTCAAAAATGCTGGTGATTTCTTGGGACTGGCAGCCAATGGTGGATACTATAACAGGGTAAAACAATGGCCTATTCAGCTAAAAATAAATGATTTTTTACATAAGTTCTAAACATTTATAGTAACCATTATTGAAGACATTCTTTAGCCAAAATGTAATCAGCAGCCAAGAGAAACACATAATTGTAATTACATTTTAAAGACTGCTTAAAAAAGCACAAATGTGACACATAAAGTGTTTGATAAAATGTTATTGTTCTTTAATGTCAGGATTACAAGAACTTTTTTTCACCCCTTCATAGTTATTTCTGGTCCAAAAATCTGGGATTGTGGGATCTTTGTGTATGTGTATCTGTAAATTACAACACATCAAGCTACCGTATTTATCGGCGTATAACACGCACTTTTTTCCCCTTAAAATCAGGGGAAAGTCGTGGGTGCGTGTTATACGCCGATCCCCGCTATCGCTATGTGAATGTCGGCGATCGCCGCCGACATTTACATAGCGAGTAGTTTCAAATATGGCGCCGCGGACTTCGGAGGGACTCGGCGGTGCTGAACGAGCGCCGCCGAAATCACAGAGCCGAGATACACATAGTCGGGTGTATTTGGCTCTTTCCGGCGCCGCTCACTGTCACGCCCAGTCCCGCCATTGGACCTGTGTTATGTCCATCATAGGGCGGGACTGGGCGGGACTGTGAGCGGCGCCGGAAAGAGCCGAGAACCCTCGGCTATGTGTATCTCGGCGGCGTTCGTTCACTTCCGCCGGCGCCGAGTCTCTCCGAACTCCGCGGCGCCATATTTAAAACTACTACCATGTGTATGGCGGCGGCGGCGGCGGCGGCAGCGGCAGCGGCAGCGGCAGGAGGCATGGACACTGGGGACAAGGCTGCACTGGGGACAAGGCTGCAGAGACAAGGCTGCACTGGGGACAAGGCTGCAGGGACAAGGCTGCACTGGGGACAAGGCTGCAGAGACAAGGCTGCACTGGGGACAAGGCTGCAGGGACAAGGCTGCACTGGGGACAAGGCTGCAGGGACAAGGCTGCACTGGGGACAAGGCTGCAGAGACAAGGCTGCACTGGGGACAAGGCTGCAGAGACAAGGCTGCACTGGGGACAAGGCTGCAGGGACAAGGCTGCACTGGGGACAAGGCTGCATTGATAAGGCTGCACTGGGGACAAGGCTGCATTGACAAGGCTGCACTGGGGACAAGGCTGCACTGGGGCAAAGCTGCACTGGGGACAAGGCTGCACTGACACTGAAAAGGCTGCAATGACACTAACAAGGCTGCAGATGAACACTGATGAGGCTGCATTGATGGGCATTTTAATGTAAGTTTCTTTTCCTTAAACTTCCCTCCTAAAAGTTTTTTTCCTTAAAATTCTCTCCTAAACTTGGGGTGCGTGTTATACGCCGGCGCGTGTTATAAGCCGATAAATACGGTACTTTCCAGGAATAATGTGATGAAAACAAAACACTTAAAAATATTCAGATTTATGTGCCGAGACTGGTCGTTCTGGCTGGATCATATCGGAAAAATGTTTTAATCTGGAAGCAGTTTTATAAATTTGAATGAAGATCTCTAAATAAAAGACAAGACACTTTTCAAACACCTTGGTATACTAAAATTATGTTTCAACCCCTTTATTCCATTACAGGGTGGGCCAAAAATAGGTATACATTACTGATCGTATTATGGCAATTTATTTTGATTCTATTTTGTTTTTCATTAGCATTTAGACTGTATGTATATATATATATATATATATATATATATATATATATGTAGGAAGGCCAGTATGGTGGCCTGAATTTATGGGAGGAGCCCGGGGGGTATTTAAGCAGCCCGCTCACCTGTGGTGCTTGTCGGTTTCCTGTGCGCGATATACGTCACTAAGCCGACTATTCGATACCAGCGTCCGCAAGTTCTTGCCTCGCAGTTCCCGTATTCGATACTCCGTACTCTAAACTTTCGAAGTCCGCGTTTTCGTTTATAGTTGTACCACGCGTCTGGCTTGGCTGTCGCAGGTAAGGTCCCGTCGGACTTTTCGTTTTTTATATCATGTCACTAAACCGTGAGTTCAAATTTCGTTTCACCCGCATCGCATAAACTGCAATGTATATCGCTCGTACTTTCGATATGTTACAATTCGATAGCACAGCGACGCTGACGTCGCATCATTTCTAGCATGTCGGTATTAGTAGACAGCCATAGCCAGTCGCAGCTTGTAAAGTTATCAAATCAAGTTAGTTCGGTACCAATCATTTCTCATTTCTAAAACATTTAAAAAAAAAAAAAAAAAACTCATTTCGGACATTTCAAATCATTTCTCATTTCTGGAAAAACATTTCTAAAAAATCATTTCGGACATTGCAAATCATTTCTTATTTCTGAAAACTCATTTCTGACATTTCAAATCATTTCTCATTTCAGTCACCTACCGCGCTCCGATTCGAATCCAATCGCACCAAAGATGCGCCGATTCGTCCCGGTGTGCCCCAGTTATTACGGCCTCATTTCTATACATGCTCCAGAGTTACGTTATTGTCAGCCAATTGTACCTCTGCCATGGTTATCATTTCATTTCCATGTATCACGTTCCGACATGAATTCAGTCGCATAAAAATGCACCGATTCGTCTCGGCGTGCCCCAGGATTGGCCTCATTTCTATACATGCTCCAGAGTTACGTTTTATCAGTCATTTTGTACCTCTGTCATGGTTATCATTTCATTCCCATGTATCACGTCCCGACATGAATTCAGTCGCATAAAAAATGCACCGATTCGTCTCGGCGTGCCCCAGGATTGGCCTCATTTCTATACATGCTCCAGAGTTACGTTTATCTGTCAATTGTACCTCTGTCATGGTTATCATTTCATTCCCATGTATCACGTCCCGACATGAATTCAGTCGCATAAAAAATGCACCGATTCGTCTCGGCGTGCCCCAGGATTGGCCTCATTTCTATACATGCTCCAGAGTTACGTTTATCTGTCAATTGTACCTCTGTCATGGTTATCATTTCATTTCCATGTATCACGTTCCGACATGAATTAGTCGCATAAAATGCACCGATTCATCTCGGCGTGCCCCAGGATCGGCCTCATTTCTATACATGCTCCAGAGTTACCTTATCAGTCATTTGTACCTCTGTCATGGTTATCATTTCATTCCCACGTATCACGTTCCGACAGGAATTCAGTCGCATGAAAATGCACCGATTCGTCTCGGCGTGCCCCAGGATTGGCCACATTTCTAATACATGCTCCAGAAATCCGGATCATAGCTGAATCGCAGACACCGGGGATTGACCCATATCTCTGTCACGCGATTTCTACCATTGTACTCTCACAACGCATCACCGTTTCGAAACCAGTCGCATCCAAGGCGCACCGATTCGGCACGGCATGCATCACAGGTTTCGATCACATTTCATACCCACACCAGAGCTCGGTTGGTTGCCAGTCGCTAACACGGCACAACCAATACGAGCCTCGGTCAAAACAATCATTTCTCTCATTTATTCAATACCGCACTCCTATTCGAATCCAGATGCAGCAAACAAGCACCGATTCGACCCAGGAGCACCAGTATTTTAGTTGCCTCATTTCAGTACATGCTCCAGAGCCCGGTCCACGGTCGAACAAATCGTGACACGACCAGGCCGCACCTCTGTCATGCAGTTCATTCATTTCACAATCAAGGCAAACATTTCGAACCATTTCATTGTCACAAATTGCAAGCACCATACAAATCATTGCTTCAAGTTATTTAGCAATCCCTTCACGAATTGTCACCTTTCATCTTCCTCAGGTCAGTCAAAGTTCAGTAGGTCCACCCTGCACCAGGTTGGACGATATCCCCCCAGGTAAAAAAAAAAAAAAAAAAAAGAGGGAGAACAAGTCGGGTAAGTATGACGCAGCGGATCAAAGAAAAACTTGAAATCCATCTCACCCCCAATAGGTTACAGTCAACCAGGAGATAAAGCTCGAGAGATCCTCACCAGAGCAACCATGTCCCAGGCCGGCAGTGAAGACTTCACGGCCCCTCTATCACCTACTCCGGTCTCAGAAAGCGGCAGCGTGCAATCCCTCAGGGGATGGACTATCCCCAGACTGACGGCAGAGCTCAGACGCAGAGGTGTCCCCTTCCCCGCCACAGCGAGGAAAGGCGAGCTCTTCAAACTCCTCTTCCCCCCACCAGCAGCAGGAGCCAGTACCCAACAGGCATCTCTCCAGTCCATATCATCGGCCATCTCGCAGTTACACACAATGGTATCATCTCTATCCACCTCAGTTGCAGACGTCCAAGCCAGGGTGGCACTTCTGGAGGCCCGACCGGCCACAGCAGTCCCCGACCCAACGGCAACTCAGACCTTGACACCTCTTCCTACAGGTACCTCAGGCTCAAGCGTCATTGTCTACCCCTCCCACCTGGTCCCAACCAGTATCAGGAAGGACATTTTGGACGGCAAGGACGTCAACCTGGCCTCTCTCCTTATCTCCGTGCATGATTTAGCAGAAAATAAAGCCTACTCCTGGGGCGACATATCGGTGGTCATTAAAGCCAAAGACCCCAGGCTGAACCGCAAGCTATCAGTCCCCGAATTTACCCTGGCCTTTGGCATGCTTAGAGATGTCCTATGCTCAGCCACCCCCAGCAGGCGGGAAGAGCTGGACTTATACCTCCATACTGTGGTAGACTTGGGCCACAAGTATGGAGGTTTCGCTTTCTACGATTATCATCGTTCCTTCTCAGCCAAGGCCGCCGCCAGATTCGCACAATTCCAGATCGCGACAGATTGGAGTCTCATGGACACAGAGCTCTTCTGCCGCCACTTTGCCGGCTTACGCTCACCTCTGTGTGCAATTTGCCAGTCTTCCACCCACACTGCCACCTGGTGCTCCAATACGGCGATCAGACGGCCCTTCGAGTTCCCCTCTACCTCAGGTACAGTACAGGGCCAGTCACCCCCTGAACCAACGCCTCAGGTGGACAAACTCGGACGCCCAGTCCGAACCGTGGGAGGGGCAGCCATCTGTAATAACTACAACTACGGGTCCTGCAACTTCAGCCAATGCCGCCTACTTCACATCTGCACTTTATGCCAAAGAGCACACCCCAGGAATTTGTGTGAAGTCAAGCAAAACAAGAGGGCATGACTAAGCCGAATCAACATCTTATGGCTAGGACTGTATCTCACTTCACACCCCACCCCTTCCCTGGCCACCTACCTTATCCAAGGCTTCACAATAGGCTTTCACACCGGCCTCATTGCACTGCCCCACAGTACTCACGAATGCGCCAATCTTCGTTCGGCAGCCATCGACGAACAGGCCATAGATCAGCTCTTACAGGCAGAGGTAGATCGAGACTATGTAATAGGCCCTTTCACTTGCCCCCCTTTCAGCACATGGAGAGTCAGCCCTATTGGGCTTGTCAAGGGCAAATTCTCTAATAAATTGCGTTTGGTGTACGACTTGTCTGCGCCTCATTCTTCGCACATACCCAGTCTCAATTCCCTGATTCCCTCCGAAGAGTTTTCCCTAAAATACTCCTCAGTGGACATGGCAATACAAGCGATCATCAAAGCAGGCACAGGTGCCTGGCTCTCCAAAGCCGACATCTCGGATGCCTTCAAGCTCCTGCCCATCCACCCATCCCTGTGGTGCTGGCATGGCATCAAATGGAAGGAAGCGTATTATTTTGCTACGAAACTCACCTTCGGTTCGAAGAGTAGCCCGTGGCTCTTCGACACGTTCGCACAGTCCCTCGTTTGGATACTATTACACAAGGGCCAATGCCATGAAGTCATCCATTACCTGGATGACTTCCTACTGATAGAACCGCCCAACAAGCCCCCAGGAGATCTCGACAAACTGAGAGTAATTTTTGGAAACCTCAACGTTCCTATCGCCGAGCACAAAGTCGACGGTCCAGCAAACATCATCACCTTTCTCGGGGTCAGCTTGGATACCTGCGCAATGCAGGCCAGTCTCCCTCCCGACAAATTAACACGCATTAGGGCAGTTATTTACGAGTTTACACACACCAACGGCTGTACCAAAAAACAGTTGCAGTCTCTCCCAGGTATGCTCAACTTCGCTATGCGAATTATCCCACAAGGCCGCACATTCGTATCACGCCTACTTGGATTTCTGTCAGAAACTCAAGACCCTGATCAGATTTTGAAATTAGACTCCGCAGCTATAGCGGACCTATCAATGTGGGAGGAATTCTTGTCCGCCTGGAATGGCATATCTCTATTCATACCTATGGTTTCGATCCATTCACCCCAGGTAGTGACTGACGCTGCAGCCTCCACAGGTTTCGCGGCAATTTTTGGCCATCATTGGTTTTCAGGACCCTGGCCTCAACAGATACTATTGATACCTGGCTTTTTCCAAACATCTGCCCTGTTTGAGCTTTATCCCATAGTGGCAGCCGCACAACTCTGGGGCCACCACTGGACAGGACAAACCGTAGTCTTCACCACCGACAACCAGGCCACGGCAGACATCATCAACAGAGGCAGGTCCAAGTCCCTAGCAGTCATGTCCTTCCTGCGCAGGTTGGTTCAACTGTCTTTACAACATCAGTTCAACATACACTGTGAATTTATACCCGGCAGATACAACTCAGCAGCTGACGCACTATCACGTTTCAATTATCCCTCCTTTTTCAAACAGGTTCCCGATGCCGACCCAATGTCGGCCCCTATCCCCGTCTGGTCACAACTGACCCTGGATTAGTGCAACATCTACACGGAGCTACGCAACTCATAAATAATTCCCTCTCCCGCAACACACTCAAAGCCTACCAGACAGCTTGGAAGGCTTTCAACAAATTCCTCACGCCCTGCCGCAAAGAACCAACAGATATCAAACAGGTACTGGCCTTCACGGCACACTGCCACACGCAGCTGGCCTTATCCTACAACACCATCCGGTTATACCTAGCCGGCATTCAACATTTCATGGCACTTGAAGACCCGACGAAGTCGTCACTGTTCTCATCCCACGCTATACGAGCCATCCTAAGGGGAATACAGAAACAACAACCAGTCATCAGCACTAAGCGTTTGCCCATTACGGGGCCCATCTTTAGGGACATGTCAAACATACTGGCTACTTCGCCATTCGGTCTGCTCCCCAGCACGGTCCTACAAGCAGCCATATATTTAGCTTACTACGGGTTCTTGCGGCCTGGCGAATTCACCACTAACAAACCCACAGACCTAGTACTATGCAGACGACACTTGCTTCGACACCAAGACCACTTTATCCTGCATCTCGAGGTCTCTAAAACCCAGCAAACTGGCTCGGGAGTGAACATCCACCTCTACAGAACCAACAACAGCTGGTGTCCAGTCGCTGTACTCAACCGACTCCTATCTCTCCTGCCTGAACAACCAGACAGCAGTCCCCTTCTACCATTCCCAGTCAAACCCTTAAATGCCTCTCAGTTTGTGAGCCACATAAGAATACTTCTCCGCAATCTCCACCTTAACCCTAGTCAGTATTCCGGACACTCTTTCCGCATCGGAGCAGCCTCCGCGGCATCCCGCCACGGGGTGCCAGATCACATCATCAAAAGGTTAGGCAGGTGGAAATCAGCCTGCTTCGCCCGGTACATCCCCAATCCACAAACAGAGATGGCACAGGCATTCTCCAAATTGGCTCAATAAATAACTGAAAACCAATAAAATTATAACCCTACCTGAATGTTTTTGCCCCCTTATTTTGGCATACCGGCCATTAGACCAAGGCACACTTTCAGGTCTATTTCATATGGTAAGTCCACACTTTCAGGTCTATTTCCGATGGTAAGTCTTATCTTTACTATAAGTGTTATCTATGTCCATATCGGACATAGGGCTCCGACCATAAGTAGGAAGGCCAGTATGGTGGCCTGAATTTATGGGAGGAGCCCGGGGGGTATTTAAGCAGCCCGCTCACCTGTGGTGCTTGTCGGTTTCCTGTGCGCGATACCCACCCTCCCATCCCCATTTCACAGCATTTCTCAACTACTCATTTCATTCATTTCTCTTACAGAATAATCATTTCTTAAACCAGGGTATGCCCCCTTATTTTGGCATACCGGCCATTAGACCAAGGCACACTTTCAGGTCTATTTCATATGGTAAGTCCACACTTTCAGGTCTATTTCCGATGGTAAGTCTTATCTTTACTATAAGTGTTATCTATGTCCATATCGGACATAGGGCTCCGACCATAAATATATATATATATATATATATATGACTGACTCGCTACCTCTGCTGGAAGTATATTCCAAGCATCAACTACTTTTTCTGTAAACGAATACTTTCTAAGATTAGTTTTGAACTTTCCTCCTGCTAGTTTGAAGTCATGTCCCCATGTTCTTGATCTTAGCTTGATATTGAAAATATTGCTCTCCTGAACCTTATATATACTTTTGATAAGAGACCAGTTCAAAGACACAATAAAATATTATTTAAAATATATTTAAAGTGTATGTACAGACTAACACTTCTCCTATTTTCTCCCTTTTGGTTCTGTTAAATATGAAATTAAAGTGTCTTATTATATCTGCTCAGTAAGTGCATAAAATACACATTGACATCCTGACAGAAATCCAGTTTGCCTCTAACTTCCTGTAGTGTGCTGATAATCCTGCATTAAAATCTCCAACATTATCAGGTCTGGTGGATGTCAGAACACCTGCCCCTATATTTTCGAGATGGGGAGAGGGGGATGTGTTCTCTAGTGCTAACACCCCATCCTGGGGTAACAATGGTGCCCCTCCATAGATGTAGTATGGTGAGTGAGCTTTGTCACCCTAGGACACGAACTGTGTTACTGGCAAGATCAGCAGGTAAATAAAGAGAAAATACAAATGCAGTCACCACCTCAAAGAACTGGTAAGCTGTAATATATGTGTATATAGAAAAAATATTTTTGCGCTCAGTGTATGATAGGATGCATCACTCTAAATGCATAAATACAAAAAACAGCTTTCTAAATAGGTAGTTGTGCTTCCATAATTGGATCAATAAATAATCTCATCATGTATCACAAAGTGCAAGTGCATTGAGTATATTACAATAAATAAATAAATAAACATTCCTAAAAAATTAATCGATAAATAAACAAAAGTGCTTTTGCCACCAATATTTCATCCAACAAGTGCAAACGACAAAAGGTAGGTAAGTGCTTCACCACAAATCACTCAGCCTCTTAGAGGCATAAGATGCTGAATGGTTTGTGGTGGATGATTGCTGCAATTCTAGCCTAGGCTCCTTCAGCCCTCTGGGATATCCCCATCGTTTAGCTCAGGGGGCTGTGAGAGCACATACATAGAATAGTGGATCTACATTGCACCACAGGGGGCCAGAGTGCCTGAACATGGAAGAGGCAGCCAGCTGAGGAGACCAAGATGGCTCTTGGGACACCTGACCAGCAGATCACTGAAGGACAGTGGAGGATACTCTGGGAAGATGATATGTCTTTTGAAGAGAACTCAGCATAACAGATAATAGGAGGGGGTGGCAATGAGAAAAGCAGTGGGGAATGAAGTTCCTCTTTATGCAGCACCATTGAGCCACCCTCCTCGTGGTTACTCAGTTGCTTCCTGCTGCTAAGGACACTAAAGAAACAGTGCATAATGCAGAACAAGGTTCGGTTCACACCTGTCAGGGCTGGGCTCAGCCCTTCCTTCTCTGAGCTGGCCGCTCAGCTGTCGGCTAATTGCCAGCTCCTATCTCTCCTCAGTGATTCACCTGTTGATGATATGATGCTCCTGCCTACTTAAGCCTTCCAGCCCAGATGATCTCTGCCTTCGCCTTGGTCACATCTCTAGAGACACTCTCCTGTGTTCCTGTTAAAGACTTGCTTGGCTGACATTCCTTCTGCCTCCAGATCCTGCTTGCTGTTCTACTATGCTCCTCTCTGGCTCCCTGACGTTTTGGCTTGTCTGACTATCTGTTCCGGTTCCTTAACTCTGGCTATGTTTTGTTTACCTTTTTTTTATTATATTAACCAAGTGTGATTTAACTGTACTTCTGTCTCAGTCTGATTCATGGTTTCTGACAACACTGCTGCGACTTATCATGTGACTTGAGAGTCACTTTGAGTTCAAAGTCGTATGAAAAGTTGCACCCCATTAACTGCAATGAAACCGTTCTAATTGGTGCGACTTAAGTCGCCGCAACTTAGAAAAAGATTCCTGCGCTACTTTGGGGCAACTTCAACGCGACTTGCATTGGAATTCAGTTAATGAAGTCACAAGCAAGCCGAAATGAAGTTGCGCAGGATGTCGGCTGTCAAAGTCGCACGACTTTGTAGACGCATAGATGTGTACTGGCAGTTAGAATGTCTGCATGGTTTAGTTTATTATCATAAGATGTGGGTGATCCAAGGATGAGATTAAAATGGTTGTAAAGCTCAAACATGAAATTTAAACCAAAAATATCCCTCTATAATGTGTACTTGTCTCAATTAGGAGCACTAAGTGTAATTTCTGTCTGTTGCTTTGTTCCTCTGCTATCAGCATGAATCACTTCTGACAAGTTTTCCTGACACCAAGAGAGTAATGGTGATGGGGAGGGACCTCCAGCAGATTGACAGCCTCAGCTATGTTCCTGTGTGCTGTGTGGAGGTGTCCCTTTACTCCAATCAGCTCTCCTCACTGATCTTTGCAGAGTGTAATTTCAGCTCCCGGCCCCCTTTTTTTCCTGAATTCTCAAACAAGATTTATAATTCAGCACTTTAAACGGATGTAGAAATGAGAATACTGCAGATAAACAGGTACAACTTATGTAGGGAGATTTGTTTCATCTCTGTGATTTACCTAAGGCTGTTCACTTCTTATTTGTAAGGATAAATTATGCCTTATCTTGTGTTGGACCTTTTAGTCAGTGCAGAGTAGTGGGTTTAGAGCCAGGACTCTTCTAGCAAGCACTTTAGTAAGAACTCCCAGACACATCTCCTAGAGAGCTGATAATACAAGCAGGGAATAAAAGCCTAGCGAGTACAACATGAGACCATATAATAGAGAGATGCCAAAGCACCTGTTTTTTTCTCCATCCCACCCTTGTGAAGTTAACTCCCTTAAGCTCAAGATGCATCCTATTTCCTTTCACACTTTAAGCCAGCTCACGATTTCTGCTTCAATATGTGCAAATAACCTAAGCTCAGTGAATGAAATATTAAAGGGCAAACATGGCTGCTATTAACATTTTCTTCCTGCTTTAAATAAAGATTTATTCAATTCCTCCTATTGCACATCTTGAGAGGTAAAGGACCAAGGTTTATTCTGCTACAGGATTCAAATGCTATTACTGATTTTAAATGACCCCCTCTATTCCAGGGGTGGTGGGACAGTAGCTCAGCCTTTGAACATATGGGGTTGATTTACTAAAGGCAAATAGGCCGTTCACTTTTCGAGGTTGAACTTTGTCTTTGTATGGAAATTGTCTCCAGAGCTTAGTGAATGAGGTGCAAATTAAAAAGAATACCCAATCACGTGCAAGAAAAAAAATATAGGATTTTTACTTGCACATGATTAGAAAAGTCAAAGAGCTTCACTGCATTCACTAAGATCTGGGGAAATGCCCTTGCAAATTGCAGCTTCCCTTGCACAGTGAACAGTTTATTAGTAAATCAACCGCTATGATGTTCTAGAGATTTGCTTCCTTCTACTTCCTCTGGATACCTATATAAACCATTGTAACCACACATTATGAATCAATCAGTACTGATGCCTAAAAGGGATTTTTTTATTGCTTTAGAACATCTAAAGTCAATGGACAGAGAAAGTGTCCTGCTACAGCATGGCAGACCTGCCAGTTTTGCATGCTTGATGGTATAGTCTGAATTTCCCTTTTAACAAATCAATGTAAAATGCAGTAAAATAACTTATATCAACCATTTACCCATTAGGACACACTAGAACACTTTAACACTCACTGGGGGATGCAGTAAGGTGAAAAAACACGGGCCTTTACAACCCCTTTAAAGTTGTTTAAAGTTGATTAAAAATAAAATTTGATTTGTTACCAAAGATCTCTTCTTTTGGCTCTGCCTTGTGAAAAATGCCTAAAACACATTGAAAGTAAAAATGATTTTGTCCAGATGGGTTTGGAGAGCGCTTACCTTCACATTTTTGTGTTAATTCATTAAATCTGTGTCCAGCTGGGCATTTGCACTCAAAAGATCCAACTGTATTAATACAATTTCCTCCTTGACACATCCCAGGGATGGCTTGGCATTCGTCCACATCTGCCCCAAGGAAACAGAACAACAAAAACATGGAATGTTGAAAACATCTCTCAGTATGATCCCTTGCAGCTAATTATTCTTAAGGACTGTCACCAGTTCATTAAAATGAACGTTATGCAAGACCAGTTTGTACCAAAATAATTTCAATGCAGGAGATCAATCAAGGAACAGCATATTTTAAATAATGATAAAAAAGAAATCAGTCACACGAGGAAGATGTGGGCTGCATTGTGAACTACACCAAACAATATTAGTTGTCTGGCTGTCTCTTGCTTCTATAAGTACTTAGAATAAATATTAGACATGTGCAATTTGTTTCGTAACGAATTGAAATTCGGCCGAATTTTGCATCTTTCGGACATTCGGATGCATCCGAATGTCCGAATAAAAAAATAACGAATTTCAACTAATACGAAAGAAATTATAGCGGATATAACGAATGAATTCGACATGATTCGGTAATTTGTTAAAGATCTAATGAAACAAAAGGTCAACTCAAAGTAAATCTTACAGTCCAATCAGCTGATTCATTTTGGATTAATCTGGAGGTTGGATTACTGGCAAAGTGCATTCCTGAGAACTGAGTGAGAAGGGTGTTGTATTGTATTTGAGCAGAGGAGAAGAGATATTGTCATTGTGTGTGTTAATAGATTCAATAAACAAACGACTTTCCAAACTACGAATCATTATCACGAATATATATACACATACATAAATATTGAATTTCAACTAATATGAAAGAAATTATAGCGGATATAACGAATGAATTCGACATGATTCGGGATTCAGTATAACGAATATCGACACTCTACGAATAATAACGAATTATCCGAAAACGAATTAACGCAACATAACGAATATAACAGAACGAAATTATGTATTTTACGAATGGCAACGAACCGAAACTAAAGGAAATTTCCCGTTGTGCACAAGTCTAATAAATATATATTTGTTCTGGGTCAGGATTGAATGTACTGGAATAACATGGGAGCCAGGTAACTAGAATTTCAGTTTAAAAATGGCAGCAATTTGTATGTGGATCAGCTGGTGGAAAGGGGACCATATTTCCATCATTTTGATTAGTCTGCTAATATCATGACATGAGAATAAAAACAAATAATAAAATTATATCAATTAAAATAAAAAAGAATGTGACTGTTATGGGTTACTGTCTATCACTGCTTATTCAGCTAGTATGTAAAACCCATCATTTTCAAAGAACATCAATGCTAGGGTTTCTAAATTAGAAACAAATTCAGGATTTAGAGGGTAGTTCCACTTTTGCAGGCAAATATGGATAACACCTACTTTATATTTATTGCATGTCCCCATTCACATACAGTAGCATAACTTTAAAAGAATATTTAAAGTGGTTGTAAACCATTACACACCACTTTTACCTACAGGTAAGCCTATAATAAGGCTTACCTGTAGGTACTGGAAATATCTTCTAAATATCTCCTAAACCTGCACGATTTAGGAGATATTTACCATATAGTCCCCGAGACGACGTCAGATTGTGATGAAACGCACGTAAAGAGGTTGATGTGCTGATGTCATCACGCTGTACTCAGTGGCCGGGTGTGTTTTATGATCATTTTTTATCTTCATTTCTGTGGTTGATGCTCGAGTCTCCATGGCTGTCTGGTGCTTAGTCCAAGTTCCTTCCCCATCATTATCTGTGGATAATCAATATCTCTTTGGACAAAGGCCCTGGCTGGGTTTTTTAGCCGCAGGCTCTTAAGAGCTTGCCCTCTGATAAGCACGCATTTTATGTGGTGGAGGTGCACTGTTTTCAAGAGGTGTCATATCACAGGAATCTACATTTATGTGCAATTTATGGACTGTTCATTTATTGTTATCAGTAATGTTGTTTGTGTGTTTTAGTTCACACAGAGTCACTGTTTTGGACTATTCACTTTCACTTTATGTTTTTTATAGCGCTGCTACATTGTATTGTGTTATTTACCATATATGCTTGCACCGACGTCATCGGCGCATGCGTCACTTCCGCACTGCGCGCGGGAGTGACGTCATGCGATTCTGGACAGTCATAGAGCCAGAGTCCACGGCACCGGAAGGAAGAGGGGTGAAGATGAGAGATCACCAGCGGGGACATCGCGGGCTTCGTTTGCAGGTAGGTGCAACATCATGGGCTAGTATGAGAAGCATACTAGCCCATTATGCTTTTACTTTGCAGGGGAAAAAGAGGAAGCAAAACTCATCGAGGGTTTTTCAGCTTTTCAGCTTACCTTTAGATGCTCTTTTCTGGAAACTTCAGCTATGAAAAATCCTACTCAATTCTCTTTGTTTAGGTTGGGAGCTGAATTTGCTATAGTTAACCCTGTCTTTACTGTGCTGGTAGATCTCATTGTCAGTTAGAACCTAGATCTCAACGCTGTCTGTCTTAAAAAAGGGTTAAAGATTTAGAAGCTGGGCTGCCTTCTCCATTGTATGCTGAGAATAAGCTCAGACAGTCCCTAGCCTCTCTACTGGGACAGGCTCACATTGAATTGTATGAGGACAGATTAGAGTATAAGAAAAGATTAGAGAAACTGAATTTATTCTCTCTTGAGAAGAGATTAAGGAGGGATATGATCAATATGTATAAATACATAGGTGGTCCATATAGTGAACTTGGTGGTGAGTTATTCACTTTAGGTCATCAAAGAGGACAAGGGGGCACTCTTTACGTCTAGAGGAAAAGAGATTTAATCTCCAAATACAGAAAGGCCTCTTCACAGTAGAAGTTGTAAAAATGTGGAATATTCTTCCTCAAGAGCTGGTTCTCTCCAGTTCAGTAGATTCCTTTAAAAAGGCCTGGATTGTTTCTTAAATGTACATAATATAACTGGGTACTAACTTTTATAGGTAAAGTTGATCCAGGGTATAACTGATTGCTTCTAAGGGGATCAGGAAGGAATCTTTTCCCCTGCTGGATCAAATTGAATCATGCTTTCCTGGGGGTTTTCACCTTCCTTTGGATCAACTGTGAGTATAGGATTATGTATATGGGATTGTATGATTTTTATTCTTTTTATTTTTTCCTTTTATTGTTTGACTTTGAAGGACTTGTGTCTTTTTTCAACCTATCTAACCATACCTCCAACTGTCCCTTATTTTGAGGGACTGTTCCTGATTTGGAGCAATGTCCCTCTGTCCCTCATTCCACCTCATTTGTCTCTCATTTTGGTCTGATCTATAAAGTTTTATCTTTTTATCTTTCAAAAAGTGTTTCCCAGTGCTAAACATTTCATCCATTTTCTAAATTGCTGCATTTGTACATTTTAAAAGCCAATATAAAGGAATAGTAGTGGCAAAAAAAAAGCACTTGTGGATTTAAAGCGGAGGTCCGCCGAAAAAAAAAATATTAAAAGCCAGCAGCTACAAATACTGCAGCTGCTGACTTTTAATATATGGACACTTACCTGTCCAGGCAGCGCCCGATGTCGGCAGCCGAAGCATATCCGTCCGTCGACTCTCGGCAGCTGCCGCCGACATCCTCGGTGAGAGAATAAGGAAGTGAAGCCGTGCGGCTTCACCTCCTGGTTCCCTACTGTGCATGCGCGAGTCGCGCTGCGTGTCCTCTCTGGTCCCTGCTCTGTTCTGTGTCTCCCAGAATACAGCGGGGGAGGACAGTGTAGGCGCTGGAAGTGGCGTAGGTCACCGCAAGCGCCGCGGTGATCTATGCCAGGAAGTGGGAGCAAATACCTGTATTAGACAGGTATCTGCTCCCTCCTCCCCCCTGAAAGGTGCCAAATGTGACACCGGTGGGGGGGAGGAATCCAAAAAGTGGAAGTTCCATTTTTGGGTGGAACTCCACTTTAATTAACTTTTTTTTGGGGGGGGTTAATTCTCCTTTAAAGGGGTGTGACAGGAAGCATGCCCTATGCCTACATACATTTGCTAGTAGGTGTCCCTCATTCCCATCTAATTCCCATGTAACTATGTAATTATGAATTTTTTGAGAAATGTTTAGGCTCGGTTCACACAGGGGCAACCCGACTTACAGTGCAACTTTGCAAGGCGATTTGAAGGCAATTTCAGTGCGACTTCAGCGCAACTTTGTGCAACTTACAACGTGACTTAAAGTTCCCTCCAGGACAGGCGACTTTGGCTGTGGCCAATCACAGAATAATCAGCTCTGTGGGAGGGTGGGGGTTGCCTGGGTAAACGTGGGATGTACCTGTGTAAATTATTTTCTTTTTCCTGTAAAGGCGCTTCAGTATAGATGGAGATCCGACTTGGAGGCAACTTCCATTGAAATCTATGGGTACAAGTTGCCTAGAAGTCGCCTTGAAGTAGTACAGGAACTTTTTCTGAAGTCGGAGCAACTTCAGTAGTGTACATTGTGACGGCTCTCATTCACTTCTATGGAATTTCTCATGTCCTGTGACTTGGGGCAACTTGAGGTCTGACAAGTAGGATCCCAAGTCGCTGTAGTGTGAACCGACACTAAGTCAGCCATGACTCTTTCTCCTGAAAGACATTTAAATGGTAAGACATTTTTTTTTATTGTTTTTTTTTTTAGTGCTGCTATGTTAATGGGAACACATAACAAACTTATAGCTGAGTTTTCTCAACTTTGACTGCAAAAGTGTAAATACAATTTAACCTCCCTGGCGGTATTCCCGAGTCTGGTTCGGGGTGGAATTTCAGAACCAAAAGCGGTAACCCCGAACCAGACTCGGGATCGCAACCCAGGATCCATGAAGAGCTTACTTACCTTGTCCCCTGGATCCTGCGATGTCTCCCCGCAGTGAAAGCGGCTCGTCCTCCGCTCGATTCATCGTGGAGCCGGGCTCCATACCCTGTGAGTGTTTCGACGCACGGGGATGGAGAACGGTGCCAAATTCAAAAAGTGAAACACAAGCTATACATTCAGTACACTGTAATCTTACAGATTACATTACTGTATGAAATTATTTCACATCCCTTTTGTCCTTAGTGGTTTCTCCAGTGCCCTGCATGCAGTTTTATATTATAGATTTTATAGTTTTAGACCAGCTAGAAAACAGCGATAATAAATTAGAATCACTTGCAGAATCGAGCGATAGTGATGTGTGGGGAGATCCGTCATCAAACACTGAAATTAATGACAGTCACAATTCTGCAACTGAGCAAATTTCAGTGTTTTTGATTTATTTACATTATTAAATAATTTTTATTATTATTATATTATTATTTGGTATAATTATTTATAGTTATTTATTATATTATAATTTATGATTTCGTGTTTAAAAATTTATCATACCCGAGATGTCTACTAGACTCTGGTTTGGACAGATTTAAGTGAGTTATTCCTAAGAATTACAGGCCTACAATATAAAACGCCAAATTTCCATGCAAAATAATGGTACCGCTTTCAGCATCAAAAATCTAAAATAATCATACCGCCAGGGACGTTAAAGTCTATGGGACACGAACATGAAAAATCAAAAGTCCTCATTTTAAAGGCTTACATGCAAGTTATTGCCATAAAAAGTGTAAAGAGAAATAATCATACCACCAGGGAGGTTAACATACCTCCCAACATTTTGAGATGGGAATGAGGGACACCTATTAGCAAACATATTTAGGCATAGGACACGCCTCCTGCCACACCTCCTTAAAGGAGAATTAAACCAAAAAAAAAAAGGTTAATTAAATCCACAAGGGCTTTTTTTTACCACTACTATTCCTTTATATTGACTTTTAAAATTTACAAATGCAGCTATTTAGAATTTGGATGAAAGGTTTAGCACTGGGAAACAATTTTGAAAGATAAAAAGTGCATTTTATATACAACTATATAGATCAGACCAAAATGAGGGACAAATGAGGGGGAAAGAGGGACAGAGGGACATTGCTCCGAATCAGGGACAGTCCCTCGAAATCAGGGACAGTTGGGAGCTCTGACTTTAAGCTCACCCTAAAAGAACTACCCAAGTTCACCCTGAAAAAAGGAACACAAAAGAGAAGTGAAAATGAAGTAACCTCAGGTTGAATTCTTGAATTCTTCCCTGTTTAGTTGATTGATACATTTATTGTTTTTTTTATATGCGCCCATGAAAAAAATTGCACAAACCTTTAAAAAATCCCCCCCCCCCAATCCCCCGCAGTACTGGAAAGTTAGATTACTCAACAGTTTAGTATATGGCTGCCTCTGTTAACTTTCTGCTGCTTCCTGCCAGACATCCAGACAATAAAAGAATTTATACAGCTGGAAGTAGAGCAAAAGCCAAAAACTGTGTCAGAGCTCTCTATCAGGAGGCATGCTCAGAAAGAAGTGAGTAACATCTGGGCAAAGGCAATGATTTCAATCAGCTGCTCGCTCCAGCAGAATTAAGCATGTATTGCAGACATAGGTGGTTAAGTAACGTTTTCACACCCCGTGTCAGTTTAAAGCAATCTATCAGCTGTCCAATGAAAAGGCAGTGTCTGCGTTATGCTGCATGAGGTTCTTGCTTTGATATTTTAACCATGTTAAAATCTCCTATTTTCTGATACATGGAGGGACTCTTGTCAGTGTGAAATTCATTAAGGCTTTGGCTTGTCTTGACCTCACTTGCTAATGTTCTCCCCCCCTTACTTCATAATTCTCGTATACAGTCATGCGGTAATGTATCTGACAATGATTTTCCATTCTCTGTACAAATGCCGGGGTATGAAACAAGGCAGCCTGTCCAAACTGCTCTAACTCAGTCAACATCAATACATCACCAGTTGCAGCAGCTCCATGTAGACTGCATACCTTGACACGCTCCTGTTCGAATGTTTGGAATAAAGCCTCGTCGGCAAGGATGTGGCTGGGCCGGGCACATCTCACAAGGGTGGCCCCATGCTCTTCCCACTGTAGCACAGCATAGTGTCTTTGTGCAAACGATGCCACTCAGCTGTCCTTGGCACATCTGGTTACTGATAGCGGAGAAACAAGGTCCAGTCCTGTAATCTGCAAACCAAAGAATAAAGATGCATAAGAAATTGTCTCCAGCAAACGCATTTATTAGGAATGTATGGCATTTTATATTGCACCAACATGCTTCACAGCACTAAACAAGCATTTGCTTCATTGTAGTTTCCAATTCAATGTCCAGACCACAATCAAAAAAGGAAACAAAACACATGAGTTATACCAATGAAAAGGAAGAGGAGAAAAGTGGGATTTTTACGGTGCTGACAAATAATAATGAGAACCAATATGATAAAATTCATCTAATAATTTTAATGAGAATATAGTTAAAACGTAGGCAGAGCCGCTTTGTTCATTGATAATCAATATATGGCTGACAGAGGTGGCCCCAGGCGAATATTCAGCTTTAACAGAGATTACTTTTTCGTATATTAACCCGACGTGTTTCGCATTAGTTTCGTCAGGGGATATACGAATCAGAAAAGCGAAAAACAGTACAAAAATAACAAACAAAAAAAAGAGAATACCATTAAATACAAAATAATGTTTTGTATTTAATGTATTCTCTTTTTTTTGTTTGTTATTTTTGTACAGTTTTTTTTCGCTTTTCTGATTCGTATATCCCCTGATGAAGCTAATGCGAAACGTGTCGAGTTAATATATGAAAAAGTCACCTCTGTTAAAGCGGTAAATTTAAGGGCAAGAAATTAGAATGGGCAGGAAGATGATGATGACACCTCACTGACACATCCCCTCCTAAGTCAGTCATCCCCTTTCAGTCTATTTCAGTCCAAACAGCACTGACAGTCCTGCTCCCGGCTTGTCTAGCTCCCATCCTGCAGACCCACACACAAAGCTGTGGCAGCTCCACTCGGCTCCCTTGCACCATGACATCACATGACACCCTCAGGAATTGCCTCTGCCAGACCCGCCCCTCCGCTGGTGCTGCCCGAACACACTGTAGCAGATGGTTTTGGCTGGACCAGAACTACGCATGCCGACCCGAGCGTCACAGCCATATTTTTTACTGGCAACCTTTTCCTGTCACTGGCATTAACTGACAGGAGAAAAGTGCCCATTTTTTACTGGCTGCCAGTAAAAATACTGACGGTTGGCAACACTGGAGCAGACCAATAACTTAGTGATCAACAGTCATGTGATCGCTCAGTTGTCGGTCTTCGAGCTGATGGAGGACAGCTGCAGCATCACATAGATGCTGCAGCAATGAGGGGAGTATGTGTGTTTATTTTTCTTTAAACCCAATGCTTCTCCTAAATTACATCATATTTGAATAATAAATATACATTTTTTTCAGGTTTATTTTGTTTGGGATGAAATAAACTAAAATGTTAATTAATACTGTGGTCTTTCCAATACTTGATAAGATATGTTCTTCATGAATGAACACATATTTCCCTCCTCCAATGGTGGCCATACACGCTTCGATTTTATTATTCGATTGATGTGTGATTCGATCAAAATGATCAAATCGGCAAACAACTGAACAGGCATAACTTCCTATCTGATCGATTTAGACTTAGTTTAGAGTCGATTGGCCTGGTGGGAAAACTATCTACTGCGTCGCATCGATTGGCAGAACAAAGATGATTATAGCAATCACTCCCGAAGGTGCTGCTAAGAATAAACCCAGCTCTTCCTTGCTAGTACAGAGGCTGCCTACCACAGACCCAGTTCCATGCACACCGACAATACATGCACTAGGGGATGTCTTTTCAGAATTTATTGCTGAGTAACTTGAATAGTAGAGGGGTTCAGGGACTAGGATACTCCAAACGATAGCAGAAATAACAGCAGAACAGCTTCACACTAGTCTTCCCTAAGCAGCCTTTCCTGGTGGTAGCAGGGGATGGCCAGTATATCTAGGACTCTAAGAGCAGTCCCAGTCCATATAGCATCCTCTGGTACTTAGGTGCCTTCTAGCACCTGCACACCCAAAAGTCCACAGCAAGGTCTTCACTCACAATGTCCCAGGAGCTGTCTGCCACCCAACATCTACAGGTAGTTCCTTGGAGAGGGAGACAAAAGAGCCTTCTCCAGAACAGGACTTCAGGACAGTGCCCTCCAGCACACATAATCTTTTAGTAATATACTCGATGCCCTGTACCTGCCGATGCCCATATTGCAATTTCTTGTCTCACTAGCTATTTCCCAGGGACACCATCCCCAGGATAACTGGAACCTTCCACGGAGAGTAAAGAACACTTTAGAAAGGCCTCCCAAATATTTATTACCTCCCTACCCACCGTCTGGGCACCTCCTTCAAGGGATTGACTAAGGCATGTTAAATATTCATACTAGTCATTTGATTTTCCCTGCCCTATATTCTGGAAGTTTCTTCCATCAGCAGGTGAGAGAAATGAAAATCCTGACTAGACATAAAAAATTTAAAATAAATCACTGCTCCACTGATTACGTGAAGCCAAAAAACGAAAGTAAGCCTGGCAGCCTAATTAGAGGATGGTGGTCCATCAAATTTGATTGTATTTTGATTAGATTATGAGATTACATGGTGAAAACAAAGATACGACTGATAACGTATGATTGTATCTTCCAACCAAATCCCAGCATACTCTGCTGTTTACACAACTGTAGTCCGCCCAGTAGGGCCCCACAAGTGATGTTTCTGGGGTAAGGGACGTGAAGTAGGAGAGGAATGCTGGACCTCAGGAAGAGCCAAATATAGACCTTGGGGGGCCCGGAGCACTTCAGGTTAGGGGGGCCCCTTATACACACAGAGTTGAGTTACTTTCTCAATGAAACACACTTTATCATCTGAAATTTGTTTAGAACTTACAGTGTTTTTGTACAAAATAAAATAAACTGACATGTAAGTGACTTTTTTCCAGGTCAAGATATCTTTTGGAGTGGCAAATAATAGAAGACTTCTGAAGTGTTGGAACAGTAGGTAAACGTGAGCAACCTACAATTTTCTTCTGGAGAATGATCCAGTTCTTATTACCATACATTAAATGAATAAATGGCAAACGGTTGTCACATATGACATACACACTGACCGACCGCTTTATTAGGTACACCTGTTCAATTGCTTGGTAACACAAATTGCTAATCAGCCTATCACATGGCAGCAACTGAATGTATTTAGGCATCTAGATGTGGTCAAGACGACTTGTTAAAGTTCAAACCGAACATCAGACTGGAGAAGAAAGGGGATTTAGGTGACTTTAACTGCTTGCCGACCTGCTGCCGTTGTTATATGGCCGCAGGTTAGCAGCGCTGCGCAAATCGCTGTACGGCGGTCTTTAAATAGCTATAACAGTAGCCCGAGTGCCCCTCCTGCGGCTGCACGTCGCCGGAGCCGATGCACCGGCGATCGCTCCACAGAGAGCCAGAACGGGGATCTGTCAATGTAAACAGACAGATCCCTGTTCTGACAGGGAAGTAGAGAGAGATCTGCTGTTCCTAGTGATCAGGAACAGCAGATCTCTCTCTACTCCCGGGCAGCCCATCCCCCATACAGTTAGAAACACCTCCCTAGGACACACTTAACCCCTTGATCGCCCCCTAGTTTTAACCCTTTCCCTGCCAGTGACAGTTATACAGTAACCAGTGGCTATTTTTAGCTCTGATTGTTGAATAAAGAGAAATGAAGGTACCCCCAAAGGTAAATGGGATTTTAACAGCAACACCAGTATATTAAAAAAGCAATTTATTAATACAAACAACTAGACCAACAACTGAGCGATCACATGAGCGCTTTTTTAATATACTGGTGTTGCCGTTAAAGTCCCATTTACCTTTGGGGGTACCTTCATTTCTCCTTTCTAGGGATGTTGGCAAATTTCATGGTCTAGTTGGATGGTCTCTCTTTTTAGATCGCTGTATAAATGTCACTGGTTCCAAAAGTGTCAAAAGTGTCCGATCTGTCCGCCGCAATGTCGCAGTCCCGCTAAAAATCACTGATCGCCGCCATTACTAGTAACAAAAAAAATAATAATAAAAATGCCATAAATATATCCCCATTCAGATGGCAGGATTTGGCGTAAACAACATAAAAGCATGGATCCATCCTGCCTTGTATAAACAGCTCAGGCTGGTGGTGTAATGGTGTTCTTGGCACACTTTCGGCCGTTTAGTACCAACTGAGCATCATTTAAATGCCACGGCCTACCTGAGCATTATTTCTGACCATGTCCATCCTTTTATGACTACAGTGTACCCATCTTCTGATGGCTCCTTCCAGCAGGATAATGCACCATGTCACAAAGCTCAAATCTTCACACCACTGAACAATGAGGTCACTGTACTCCAATGGCCTCCACAGTCACCAGATCTCATCTTTTGGGATGTGGTGGAGCTAGGGGTTCACATCATGGATGTGCAGCCAACAAATCTGCAGCAACTGCGTGATGCTATCATGCTAAGCGCTGCAAAAACTGTTGGCGCGATATAAAACCTGTATAATAATAGTAATAATAATAATAATGTCAATATAGACCAAAATCTCTGAGGAATGTTTCCAACACCTTGTTGAATCTATGCCAGGAAGAATTAAGGCAGTTCTGAAGGCAAAAGGGGTCCAACCCGGTACTAGCAAGGTGTACCTAATAAAGTGGTCGGTGAGTGTAAATGGTTGATTTATAAATTATGCTCAAATCATTTCATCCTAGGTTTTCATAAGTCAATCACTTTTTCAAGTTCTCCAGATGGGATGACACAGCAATAGGACTACAACTAGATACATTATTGGCCAGCCCAAGCAGCACATTTCTAGACCATGACACACATTTAGCACATGATTACCTCCCTGTGCAACTGCATGAGAAATGAACATCACACTAGAAAAAGACTTACAGGGGATCTTTGAAAAGAGATCAAGTATCACAAAATGGAGCCAGGAGTAAATGTCATTTAAAACAACTAAATCCATTTTTTGTTTTGGATACAGTAGTGACCCTAACCCCAATTCAGGTTTTATTGCTGTCCAAGTTGCCCCTGGGGAGATTTCCTCTCATTTCCTGTCTCTGTGAAGGGCCAATAAGAGAGCCAGTGATACTCTCACCAGCCTCCTGGGAATTATCTAAAGTAACAGATGGAGAATACATGCCAAAGAGAGGGCGTAAATACCCTGGTCATACAGCAGTACCTCGGTTGTTACAGGAAGTGAAGGGGAAGCTTTCTAACTAGGTCACAGACCGCAATATGAAGCCTGATACACAATACAACCTTTCCTTATTCTTTCCTTTTTTTCAAAAAAAAAAAAAAGTGATGTTCCACTTTAAGGCCTCATGCATACTGTTGCTCCTAAACTGACCTTTTTGGGGCTTTTGGTGTTTTTTGCTAAGCCTCTGAATACACTTAAAAAAAAGCCTATATGTCCATGCACACATAGGGGTTGATTTACTAAAGGCAAATATACTGTGCACTCTCATAGCTCGCTACTGTCCCTGATTTCGAGGGACTGTCCCTGATTTGGAAGGACTGTCCCTGATTTGGAGCAATGTCCCTCTGTCCCTCGTTCCTCCTCATTTGTCCCTCATTTTGGTCTGATCTATATAGACGTATTTAAAATGCACTTTTTATCTATCAAAAAGTGTTTCCCAGTGCTAAATCTTTCAACTGAATTCTAAGTTGCTGCATTTGTAAATTCCAAAAGCCAATATAAAGGAATAGTAGTGGTAAAAAAAGCACTTGTGGGTTTAACCAATCTTGGGGTTTTTTTTGTACAATTCTCCTTTAAGGGGGCATGGCAGGGGGTGTGTCCTTTACCTGCATACTTTTGCTGATAGGTGTTCCTCGTTTCCATCTCAAAAAGTTGGGAGGTATGTCCACTCTGCAAGTGCAGTTGTTTCAGAGTTTAGTAAATGAGGTGAAGCTTCACTTTGCAAAGAATACCCAATCACGTGCAAGGAAAATAAAAAAACAGCATTTTAGCTTGCACATGATTGGATGATGGGAGGCAGCAGAGCTTCTGCTCATTTACTAAGCTCTGGAGCAACTGCTCTTGCAGAGGGCAACTGCACTTTGCAAAGTGCGCAGTCTATTTGCCTTTAGTAAATCAACCCCATAGGCTTTTTAGAGGCATTTGGGAGCAGCAGGGTTTAGAGGCAGTCAAAACTCCTTCTCCTGAATTAGATATGCAATAGGGCAACCACGCCTTAGTATTAGACCCTAATGCGCATTATATTATTATTATGTGCGATTTACAGTATCTCACAAAAGTGAGTACACTCCTCACATTTTTGTAAATATTTTATTATATCTTTTCATGTGACAACACTGAAGAAATTACACTTTGCTACAATATAAAGTAGTGAGTGTACAGCTTTTATAACAGTGTAAATTTGCTGTCCCCTCAAAATAACTCAACACACAGCCATTAACCGATTCCCGACTGCCCGCCGCAGTTATACTGCAGCAGGTTGGCCCCCTTGGGCGAACCTGTACGTCGGCCCTCTAAAATACTTTAGGAGGCACGCTCGTGCCCGCAGCGTGTGCCCGGAGCCGATGCGAGAGACTGCTGGGCACCTGAGATCGCTCATGACCTTAAATGAAATGAGGGGAAGCTCTGCTGATTTTATCATCCAATCATGTGCAAGCTAAAATGCTGTTTTTTTATTTTACTTTCATGTCCCCCTCAGATCTACAGCGACTGCACTTGAAAGTGCACTTTTAAGTGGATTTGCCTTTAGTAAATAACCCCCAGTGTGTTTTTTCAAAATTCTCGCTCTACTTTTGTTTATAGCGCAAAAAAAAAATGCAGAGGTGATCAAACCCTGAAACTGAGCTGTAGCTCGGTGGCCAAGACCATGCAGCAGTTTAACAGGACAAGTTCCACTCAGTACAGGCTTCACCATGGTCCACCAAACAAGTTGAGTGCACATGCTCAGCGTCATTGGAAATGGAGCCAGAGGCTCTAATAAGATTCAAAATAGGGTAAGCTTGGGGCACGGAGAATGCGCTCAGAGTCCACCCAGGAGTGTTTAATAGAGAATGAATATTCGCTATCGTAACATGATCCTCCTCCCGGCCAATCAAGAAGCGGGTCTTGACCCGTCACCCGATTAGCTCATAGGACAGGTGATCCTATTGGACGCCTAGGAGGAGGGGCAGAGACGCACGGCGGAAGCAAGGAGTAGGAAAGGACACAGGAGCGGCTGCTCCATGACTGTTGCTCCATGCCCCCTGACCCCACCTACATCCTAGTGCAGAACGAACCGGCAGACAGTGAGCGAGCGGGGGGGGGGGGTTTTGAGGTGCCAGGGGGTGGTTGTTTGCTCCCCCCAACGCGTTGTCCTCCTGGTCCCATTTACCATTGTCTTGGTTTGGTAGGATAACTGCAATTCGCATGTCTTATCTTCCAAAACTGCTTTATTTCTTTTGGGTCTTGCCTGTTTTAGTCCCTTCACATATTTTACGTATACACCAACGCAAGCTTTTGCAGTTTATATGGGGTTCTACCCATCCTGAAATCAATAAGCAGGTTATGTATGCTCGACGGATCAATGGCGGCCTTTCTGTCCCTAACTTGCAGGCCTACTATGCTGCAGCAAGCATAGCTCCGCTTTCCCATTTTCATGAAACGTATCAGCTGCCGCTATGAGCCACAATTGACCTTGTTGATTCCGACCCCATACCTGTTTCTTCTTTACCCTGGCTCCCTCCCATTCATCGCCCGGCTGTAGTAGGACCGTGTCTAGCCCACTCTCTATGACTATGGGACTCTGTCAAATATTATGCGGGTTTGATTTCCCCTCATCTTCCACTTTTACGACTTCTCCATTGCCCATTCTTTCCTCCAAGTTGTGAAAACCCAGCCCAATTTTCATGGTGGACCATGAATGGGTTCACGGACATCCACTCCCTGTTCACCCCTACTAGGATATTGACGTTCAATGCCTTGCGCTCTTCTCATGATATCCCCTTGCGAGAACACTATATCTACCTACAACTTAGGCATTTTCTCCAACAACTCATTAAATCCCGCCCTACTCCATATACTCTGACTCCCTTTGAGAGAATATGTAGAGCTAGATCCCATTCTCTAGGCCTGATATCTCTGATATACTCATCTATAATTTCTGCAAGAAAGTCCCCACTTAGACCCTATCATCTCTAATGGGAAAAAGAACTGCGGAGGCGGCTTCACCCAGAGGACTGACAGATTATGATCATAGCCATTTCTAAATGTTCAAAAAATGTTATTATTTTGGAGAATGCCTATAAAGTACAGCGTATAGGTGGTGTTACACGCCAGCTAGGTTGACCCACTTTATCCCAACTTACTCTCCTCTCTGTTTTCGGGGATGTTCACAAGAAGGTTCCATAGCACGTGTTTGGTGGTCATGCCCGAGGGCGTGCAGGCTATGGGTCAGGGTCTACGCCCTTATTCGTAATTTATTTCATGGTAACCTTAAAAGGGACCCCTATGAAGCTCTTCTAGGCAAACCTATTGCCGAATTGCTAAGTCCAGCAGCTGGCACAACATCTTTTTACTGCAACTAAATTGACTATTGCTAGGGAATGGAAAACTCCCATGCTCAGTTTTAAGGTGGTCATGGTGAATGAGAAATTGACAGCCGTTTTGTTAGACACGCATAACAAATTTCTTAGAGTTTGGCAGCCATGGATTACACATACTCAGCCTTCCCGGTTTGACAGTACGCTCCTTTCGATTTAAGCTTCCCCTGGTGCACACCCCGTGGACTCTCTTCCTCTTCTCTTCTTCTTTCTTATTCTCCTTTTCTTTTTTAGACTTTCTCTCCTCTTATTTTTGAACTCCTTTTCAGTTCATTATGCTTTATGCATTAATCACATATGCCTGTCAGGCCACCAGGCATAGTCCTGTTCAGGGACTCATAACATTGTATTTTCAATATTTGTTTTTTAATTTAGTTCTAATTTCTAAGTTGCATCCACGTCGATAGGGAGATTCTTGATCAAAATTTTGTTTGGATATGCTGGGTTCTATATGTGGACAATTTTGTTTACAGATGCCTTATGCTCCCTGGGACATCTCAGAAAACTTCTTCTGGACTTTTATTTTTTCCCTGCACACCCCATGGAACTACGGTTAGCGCCAGCATATTCCTACTGCTCATGTCCCTTTCTTCTCATTTTCTATATATATTTTCATTTTTTGTTTTGCCTTTTGTTTATTGCATGTAACCATCTGAATGCTGATCTAATATGTTGGATTACATGCTAATAAATCTTTGTGAAAGAAACCTCTTCAACACTACAGAACAAGTCCAATTGAATGTGACTAACGAATACTACTTACTAGCTTTGCCATAACCTGGATAAGTAAGAACCTTCACAGACATCTTGATAATATGAATGCATATATGGTACTGTAAGCCAGAGTGTGTACATGAATCTGCATATTTTTCATTTATTTATTTATTTTATTTTTATGATTTATTCTATATTCTTCAGATTCATAAGGAAAAAATAAAATCAAGAAAAATAAAATGTCACCCCTTTATGTTCTTCATAAATGACATACTAATCTAAATTTTTAGATTAGTATAATTTTTGTATACTGTTTTTGCCCATGCTACTAGAACAGCATGTTTACAAGACACTTGCTTGTTTTAAAAATCATTTTCAAAGCAGTTTATCCATGTTAGCTGTAATATCTGGAGTGTTACATTTAAAAATGTATTGCTGAGGTATCCAATTGCATATTGTTTTGTGATTCCTGCTCTAATTAATGAACACAGCACAAACAATCAGGATTTATACATATTATTCTTTGTAATAAACTATGTCATGGCAATAACAAACACCATCAATGGAGAAAACCCTGCTGTTTCCATGACTTTGCTAACATCTGTACAACCGAGTGTGTCATTGTTGGATGGTGGAAACTTGGCAAGAAAAAGAAAAAAAACAATAATTGGCCCTGGCAAAGGGGTTTTGGCATTGAGCTCAAGGCTCAATAACACTTAACCATGCTGCCAGTTTAGCCTGTAAATGACATCTGTGTAAAAATTGTACCAACTCTTTCAGAGCTCCGGAGAAGGCCCCTAAGAACAAGGCATAACATATTTGGTTTCTTTAAAATACATTGTGATATGAGTTAAACTGGTGCAAAAAAGGTATAAAGGAGAAGTGCAGCCAAAGCTTGTCTGGCCGTACTTCTCCTGTGGATCACAGGAGTGCAGTTTGTTCTGCGCTCCTGTGACCCATTTTCACCAGACAGCGGGCAGGAGCCCGGTTTCAGCTTACATCATAGAGCCCGGGATCCACCCACATGCCTGGACAGGCACCTGGCTCAGCCTCACAGCGAGCCGCTGAGAGCCTGAGCAGGTCGCTCTCCTCCACGGCTCAGTGCTCCGAGCGAGGAGGTGGTGACAGAGCAGAGAGTCATTGACTGACAGTCACCAGGTCTCTGCTCATGGAGCTCTGAGAACCTAGCGATCGGCGGTGTTTGATCGCTCAGTTCTCAGTCTTAGAGGCCTCAGGGGACATATGCTGCATCTGAGCGATGCTGCATCCTCCTAGGTAAGTATGATTGCAAAAAAAAAACAACATTCTCATACTTCTCTTTTAAAAAGTCCATGCAACGTAGGGAATCATACAAAGTTAATAATAGACCAAAACAAGTCCTTAAAATGTATTATGCACCAGTGGCAGCCATTCTCAGAGTAAGCCAGCTCTGTATGGGTCAGAAAATTAAAAAAAGGAAAGCGCCATCTAAGTGCAGCAATTAAGAACAACTTTATTGACAAACGGTAATAAAAACTCACAGTTGATGAAGTAATGTAAAGCTCATCAATATTTAGAAGCCACCACCACCACAGTGTCACCTCCTGCAGGACCAGACAGAAGATGCAGCGGCTTGATACATACGGTATAAGGCTGGCCATATATGGGTTGAATTTCAAAAGAATTTTCTTTCGAAAATCTTATCTAAGAATTTTGGTTCGAATTTCGCACCATTAGTGGGCTGCAGCAACAGCCGATTTTCGTGTGGCCATCAAATTTGAGTAATCGGGCATGTTGGAAATCTTTTGAAGAACAAAGGATTTTCTAATCAATGATGGGAGAATCGTGAGAGAAATGTAATCGAAAAAGAAATGTGCATGTGCAAGAAAAGAAAATTCCTGGAAAGAAAAGAAGATTCCCAGCCATGAAAATTATTTTCTGTAGCATTATGATGTGAAATTGAAGGCTTGGTTGGTCGAATTTCGAAAGCAATGGTGGCATCAACGAATCACAAAAAGCATGAAATTTCTGATTTTTAAAAGAAAATCTTTCTAAATTCGACCAATGTAAAGCCAGCCTTAGGCATATTATTCACAGTGTGATGGAAGTACAAGAACAAAGCCATGGTGAATCTGCGCCGTATAGTGGACAATTAATGCATAACATTTGTCACGGTTAGGGCAAACATGATTACATTATTACACATGTATTACACTACATTAGATTCCATATGGCAACCAGATTTAAACGAGCTTGTGAGGCATTCTGGGAAAACTCTAACCAACCAAGCTTCTTAGGAGCACAGGGCTTTTGCTTCCTTCAAGTGAGATTTTCATTCCCATGCAAATCTATAGGAAGAAAACCCACTTGAAGCAGGTCAGACGAAGGTGAACTGCAGGTCAAATGCACCTGTCATTGAATTCTGGATGATCTCAGAAGCATCTCAAACTGATGTCACACTGATGCCATTGACACAAGCCCAAAGCCCATTGACACAGACCCTTATCCTCGTGTGTTAGCTTTGTGAAATGAGCCTTCTGCCTGTTCAGGCATAAGAAAACAGGATAGGTTTTACCCCTTTTCATGACCAGGCCATTTTTTGTGATCCGGTACTGCGTTACTTTAACTCACAATTGTGCGGTCGTGCGACACTGCACCAAAATAAATTATATGTCCGTTTTTCCCACAAACAGAGATTTGTTTTGGTGGTTTGATCACCCCTACGGTTTTTATTTTTTGCTCTATAAACAAAAAAAGACCACATTTTTGAAAAACATTTTTTTTTTACTTTTAGTTATAAAACATATCCAATAAATTTTTTTTTAAAAATCTAATTTCTTCATCACTTTAGGCCAATATGTATTCTGCTACATATTTTTGCTAAAGAAAATCCCAATAAGCGTATATTGAATGGCTTGCACAAAAGTTATAGCGCCTACAAACTATGGGATATATATATATTTTTTTTTTTACTAGTAATGGCGTGATAAGCGACTTATAGCGGGACTGCGATATTGCAACAGACAGTCAGAAAATAACTGCCATTTTTTGGGGACCAGTGACACTAATACAGTGGTAAGTGCTAAAAAATAGGCACTGTCACTGTACTAACGACACTGACTGGGAAGGGGTTAACATAAGGGGCAATCAAAGCATTAAATGTGTTCCTAGCCAGTGCTTTTGTACTGAAAGGAAAAGTGCTTTTACTAAGGGAAGGCACTGATCCATGTTGCTGCTATTCAGCAACACAGGATCACAATGCCTTTCTTACTGACAGAAGGGCAATCTACCTTTTACATAGGCAGATCACCGTTCTAGCTGTGTAACAAACGACTGCTGGGTGCCAGTGGAAATCGAGTCCACGGTACCCGCCGATCAGCTCCCGCTGTGTATAATCATAGTGGGAGCAGACTGCCGGCGGCACGCCTGCGTGCCCCCAAACTGGAAGTGCTGGATCGCATACTAGGTACGTGATCCAGCGCAGTAGAGCCGCCTTGCCACCTTATATCTAAGTGATTCAGTCGGCAGGCGGTTAAGAGCCAGTTCACACTGCCCACACACTGAAGTGCAACAGTTTACTGTGCGGGCAGCTCTTCATTCTGGCTGCAGTGAGCCAGCATTAGGGGGCGGCATAATGTGCGTTTTATCACTCAGCTCCTTTTTTTTTTTTTAGCTTTCTGTGAAGTTTGCAAAGTGACATTTCATTAGACATGTGCACTGCCGAAAAAATTTGTTCATTTTCGTTTCATTCGTTTTTTGTGAGGGTTTTTTTTTCATTTTCCGGGTCATTCGTTATGATCGCAATTCGTAATTCGAAAATACATACATTCAAAAATTCATAAATTTGTAAATTCAAAAATCCGAAAATAAGAAAGAAAATCTGAAAATTCGAAAGAATGACTAATTAGCTAACTAATAATAACTAACTATTAAATTATAGGTGTTAGAATTTCCTTTCAAATTTGGCTGTTAGTGAATGTAATGAATACGAATTTATCCAAAGTTACGAATTATCAAAAATAACGAATGCCGCAGCTAAACAAATGGAATGGAACAAATAAATAATAAATAATAATAATAAAAAAAAGCGTAGAAGCGTTAAGCGCACTTTTTAAATACTTCCCAATATGTTCATATTTATTGCAGGAAATGCAAAATGCGTGCAAAAAAAATTATCTGTCCCTAAATTGCAGTTAAAATAAAAGAAACAACATATTAACAGCCCCAAGACAGTTCACATAAATGTTCCTCATTGTTTCAAGTAGGACTTGTTCAATCCAATATATTGCAATATGTTCCATTGTAGTACACTGTGAAAGGGTCCGGCATTCTGCATTTTTGGTCTGACATGCTGTCAAGTTAGGTGATCTCTGCACATCCCCTGGTTTAATATCACCCGTATTCTTAGCCCTGGGGCACAGTCATCTGCAGAAGCCCAGGAGCCCGCTCAGGCTCCACGCCACATGCAACTTCAAAGAAAGATGGGTCGCACACCAATAACATCCTCAAACTCAAGTTAGTTTATTGAGCTTGCAGAAACAGCATACAGCACACACTGTAAATCTACCTCCCAAAGTCACACCACTAACGCGTTTCACCTACGAAAGGGCTTAATTGTAGATGTGTGTGCTGTATGTTGTTTCTGTGAGCTCAATAAGCTAACTTGAGTTTGAGGATGTCATTGTTGTGTCTTTCTTTAAAGATGCTGTCAAGTTAGTTGAAATCAAATTACAACTGGAGTATTCCGTCCAGTTCTGGTCACCAGTCCTCAGAAAGGGTGTGCTGGAGATGGAGAGAGTCCAAAGAATGGCAACTTAATGAATAAGGAGGATGGAGGACCTCAAATATGAGGAGCCACTACAAGCACTAAATGTAGTCTTGCTGGAGAAAAGACGCTTGAGAGGGGACATGATAGCGATTTACAAATACCTCAATGGTGACCCCAGCATAGGAAAAAAGCTATTCAATCTCAGGGGGTGTAAGAGGACACAGGGACACACTATGAGATTGGAGGAGAAGTGGTTCAATCTTAAATGTAGAGGGTTTTTCACTATCAGGGCAGCAAGAATGTGAAACTCTCTTCCACAAGTTGTGGTGTCAGCGGGGAGTATTGATATTTTTAAAAGACTCTTGGATGTGCATCTTAAAGAACACAACATACAGGGATATGGGAAATAATTATAGACCCTGACACACATACACCTACACAGGTTGGACTGGATGGACTGTTTATCCTTACCTACTATGTAACTATGTACTATGTGACTATGTACCACGACGCATCACATCTATGAATCAATACACATGCATTGTGGAATAAATGTAGAAATGATCTCTGTAAGTAGCCCTCCAGAGACAACTGCTCATAATAGATAAGTCATCAATGAGGTGAACAGACATGTGGGTGGTTGGTTGCTATGATAAAATCTGTGCAAAGTATGTATAGGACCCAAGAGAAGGGAATCCAGCAGATCAGATGGCTTATATTAATAAAACAAAGACAAATCTCAGCATGTTCTGCCAGTCAGCACTTATAAAAAAAAAAACTGCCAATAAGTTGTCCAAGCCAGTGGCCATAAAACCTAGCCCTTAGCATGCCTGGCCAGATAGAGGATGTCGGGAAGCATAGTTTAACAAGGGCTGGAATACAGCAGAAATAAATAATATAGTCAAAACAACTGTAGAAAGGCTGTAAACACAGTGCTATGTATTGTTTGAGATGTTAAACCGTCATTAAATCAACTCCACATGCTTGGAAGTAGAAAAAGGTGAGGAAAGATTTTAGCCATTTCTTACAGGACTTACACTGCTGAAATCTTGTCGGCAAGTTGATTGAGGCTGTTTTTTTATCATTTATTTTAAGCTTGTAAAAAGAAAAAATGCTTTAGGGAACAATGTGATCTACAATTATTCTTCTGTAAAACTTGCGTGATGATTGTTATGTTTTAAATGGTACTTATTTGGAATCATGCTTCAAGTGCAACTCCACTCTTGTTGAGAAATGAAAAACCCCCTCTGGGCAGGGGCGTTGCTAGGTCTACAAAAGATCTGGGGGTAAAGCCCATAGCAGCGAAGTAAAGAAAGTCATACGCTTGGGCGGGCATACATATGTATATAATATAAGTGTGTGTGTGTGTGTGCACGCGTGTGTGTGTGTATATATATATATATATATATATATATAACATTATATATATTGTCATTACATCAGGGTCCCCAGAGAGCCCCCCCTTACCTCAGGGTCCCCAGAGAGCCCCCCCCCCTTACCTCAGGGCCCCCAGAGAGCCCCCCTTACATCAGAGTCCCCAGAGAGGCCCCCTTACCTCAGGGTCCCCATAGAGCCTCCCCTTATATCAGGGTCCCCAGGGAGCTTCCCCCTTACCTCAGGGTCCCTAGAGAGCTGCCTCCACTTACATCAGGGTCCCCAGAGAGCCTCCCCTTACATCAGGGTCCCTCGAGCCTCCCTTTTTACATCAGGGTCCCCAGAGAGCCCCCCTTATATCAGAGTCCCCAGAGAGACCCCCACTTACATCAAGGTCCCCAGAGAGCCCCCCTTCATCAGGGTCCCCAGAGAGCCTCCCCCTTATATCAGGGTCCCTAGAGAGCCCCTCCTTACATCAGGGTCCCCAGAGAGCCCCTCCTTACATCAGGGTCCCCAGAGAGCCCCTCCTTACATCAGAGTCCCAAGAGTGACCCCTACTTACATCAAGGTCCCCAGAGAGCCCCCCTTCATCAGGGTCCCCAGAGAGCCGCCCCCTTATATCAGGGTCCCTAGAGAGCCCCTCCTTACATCAGGGTCCCCAGAGAGCCGCTCCTTACCTCAGAGTCCCCAGAGAGATGGCGGACAGTGAGAGATGATGTAATCTCTCTGCTGCCCACAGCTGCACAGTGAAGGCGGAACAGCACTGATGCAGGGCGGGCAGTGAGAGATGATGCCATCTCTCTGCTCTCTCGCCGCCAGGCTCTTCCATGCTGCCTGCCCACTATCTGGCTCTCCCGTGCTGCTCGCTGCATGGCTGCAGAGAGGCCACGGCCCGGTAGTGGGCTGCGGCCCTGTGGTTGGGGACCCCTGGGAATCGGGGCTATAGGCCTCAGATTCGGGAGTGTAGCCCCAAAAGGCACCCCCTAGCGACGCCACTGCCTCTGGGTGATCTATGTGCATTGCTAGGATTTAAACAAACGTTGTAGTCGTTTCCTACCTGTTTCTGGTCTGAAGAAAAAGCTCTTTGTTCTTTCAATGGGAAGGGGGTATATGCCTCAAAATGCATTAACTCTTGTATTTGCTGTGGACTAGTGTCCAGGCTCTCGTATTGAACCTCTATGTTCTTATCCTGTGCTGATGTTGGCATTTCAGTGTTTTATAGGCCTGCAACTATGTGTTGTTGTGAGTCTTTTTATTTTATTTACTTAATAATAATAATAAGTGCTTAACTAATAAATAGTACTTTTTAGGCTGGGTTCACACATATTCAAATGGAATATTTGAAAATATGTTCTTTTCAATGGGTCTGGTCCACATATGTGTGTTGAATCTGCACTCCACATTGCACAAAAAACGCATGCGTTTTCTAGGCAGTACATTGCGAATTGCAGACAGATAATCTTCAATGAGAATGCATCTGATTCGCAGATGTGTTCCATTGTGAACAGGAATTCTCTCCCCCCTCTCCCTGGTTAGCTGATCCGCAGCTACAACGGTGAGGAACCGCTCAATGAATCATTTTTATCTTTGCAGGGAAACCGGAGCTGTAATTTGCACCGGACTAGTGTGAACCCAGCCTCAAAGTGGTACTGAAGGCTGAAGGTTTTTTACCTTCATGTATTCTATGCACGAAAGTAAAAAAATCTTCGGTGTGCAGCTCCCCCTAATACTTAACCAAGACTGACCTTGATCCAGCGATGCGCACAAGAGCAGCGGCTCTCCCGAGTCTCTCCTTTCTCATTGGCTCAGACACAGCAGTGAGGAGGGAGCAGGGGCGGGGCCGAGCATGGGAGAGAGCAGGCATTTAGCAGGGGGGAAAAACAAGGAACGCTGGCAGGGGACCCGAGAAGAGGGGGATTGGGGCTGCCCTGTGCGAAACCATTGAACAGAGCAGGTTAGTATAACATTTTTGTTATTAAAAAAAAAATCTGAACCTTTAGTATCACTTTAGGGTAATGCACATGGTTGATGTGCCCCTCTTGTTGTCTCTTTCACTCAGTACCAAGGATTCCTCCAATCTGAAGAACGCAGCAAAGCCTGAAGCTTACAGTGCCTTGAAAAAGTATTCATACCCCTTGACATTTTCCACATTTTGTCATGTTACAACCAAAAACGTAAATTTATTTTATTGGGATTTTATGTGATAGACCAACACAAAGTGGCCCATAATTGTGAAGTGAAAGGAAAGTGATAAATGGTTTCAATTTTTTTTACAAATAAATAATTGAAAAGTGGGGCATGCAATTGTATTCAGCCCCCCTGAGTCAATACTTTGTAGAACCAACTTTCACTGCAATTACAGCTGCAAGTCTTTTTGGGGATGTGTCTTCAAACTTTGCACATCTAGAGAATTACATGTTTGCCCATTCTTCTTTGCAAAATAGCTCAAGCTCTGTCAGATTGGATGGTGAGTGTCCATGAACAGCAATTTTCAAGTCTTGCCACAGATTCTCATTTGGATTTAGGTCTGGACTTTGACTGGGCCATTCTAACACATGAATATGTTTTGATCTAAACCATTCCATTGTAGCTCTGGCTGTATGTTTAGGGCCGTTGTCCTGCTGGAAGGTGAATTTCTGCCCCAGTCTCAAGTCTTTTGCAGACTCCAACAGGTTTTCTTCTTCCTAAGATTGCCCTGCATTTGTCTCCATCCATCTTCCCATCAACTCTGACCAGCTTCCCTGTCTCTGCTGAAGAAAAGCAACCTCACAACATGATGCTCCCACCATCTAAAAGTCTAAAAGTGGGGATGGTGTGTACAGGTTGATGTGCAGTGTTAGTTTTCCGCCATACATAGCATTTTGCTTTTAGGCCAAAAAGTCCAATTTTGGTCTCATCTGACCAGAGCACCTTCTTCCACATGTTTGCTTTGTCCGCCAGATGGCTTTTCGCAAACTGCAAATGGGACTTCTTACGGCTTTCTTTCAATAATGGCTTTCTTCTTGCCACTTTCCCATAAAGGTCAGATTTGTGGAGTGCACGACTAATAGTTATCCTGTGGACAGATTTTGCCACCTGAGCTGTGGATCTCTGCAGCTCCTCCAGAGTTACCATGGGCCTCTTGACTGCTTCTCTGATTAATGCTCTCCTTGCCCGGCCTGTCAGTTTAGGTGGACGGCCATGTCTTGGTAGGTTTGCAGTTGTGCCATACTCTTTCCATTTTCAGATGATGGACTAAACAGTGCTCTGTGAGATGGTCAAAGCTTGGGATAATTTTTTATAATCTAACCCTGCTTTAAACTTCTCTGCAACTTTATTCCTGACCTGTCTGGTGTGTTCCTTGGCCTTTATGAAGCTGTTTGTTCACTAACAAAACTCCGAAGGCTTCACAGAACAGCTGTATTTATACTGAGATTAAATGTACACACAGGTGGACTATATTTACTAATTAAGTGACTTCTGAGGGCAATTGGTTCCAATAGATTTTAGTTAGGGGTATCAGAGTAAAGAGGGCTGAATACAAATGCACGCCATACTTTCAGGTATTTATTTGTAAAAGAAAATTGAAAACCATTTATTATTTTCCTTCCACGTCACAATCATGTGCCACTTTGTGTTGGTCTATCACATAAAATCCCAATAAAATACATTTACGTTTTTGGTTGTAACATGACAAAATGTGGAAAATTTCAAGGGGTATAAAGAATACTTTTTCAGGGCACTGTACCCAGGCACTATCAAATTGTAGAGTCAGCAAATCCTTCAACCTTATGACTGTCGTACTGTATGTGCTCTCCACTTGGTTCACAATAACTTAGTGCTGATGTGATGGTTATTCTTTCATTTTAGTACTGAACCAAAATGAAATGCCTAAAATGTTATTTGCATCTCAGTGCAGACATCCGAGAAAATCACAGATCCAAACACATCAGCAGTAAAGGATCAGTCTGCGGGTCTTATGTACATCAACAGTGTATAGAACGCACCCTAGTCTGCCATATTGCATTGATTGTTTGACATTTTTAGAAAATTACAATGGCTCCGGATCAAAATGGAAAGGTAATTTTAAACAATGTTAAAATAAAAAAAAATAAAAAAAGACATATATATATATATATATATATATATATATATATATATATATATATATATATATATATATATATATATGTATATATATATAGAATATATAGAATGCATTTGTTATACTTTGTAATATTGGTTAAAATGCAATCATCTGGATCTTACATAAACATTTTCATATCCTACAAAAACAGGATTTACTAAAAGTATATAGACTGTCCACTTCGCAAAGTGAATTTTCACTGGGCTTTGTAAAGTGCTCACTTCAATCGACCAATTGGATGCTAGCAAAATTAGTTAATTTATTACTCTCACATTGGGTATTAGGGATGAGCGGTGTGATTTCAGCAAAATAGATTTCATTTCAAAATTACTGACTTTGCTTAAGTGAAATTTGCTTGCGGTAAAAAAAAAAATTGTTTTTCATTTTGGAAACAATATTTTTTACTTTCTGCTATAATACAGATCCGATTTTTAAAAACAAATCTTCATCAATTTAGGCCAATATGTATTCTGCTAAATATTTTTGGTTAAAAAAATCCCAATAAGTGTATATTGATTGGCTTGCGCAAAAGTTATAGCATCTACAAATGATTTTTTTTTACTAGTAATGATCAGCGATATTTAGCAGGACTGCGACATTGTGACGGACAAATCAGATGCCTAACTGACACTTTTGACACTTTTTTGGGGACCAGTGACACTAATATAGTGATCAGTGCTAAAAATATGCACTGTTACTGTACTAATGACACTGGCAGGGAAGGGGTTAACACCAGGGGCGATCAAAGGGTAAGTGTGTCCCTAGGGGGTGCTTACAAACTGTTTAGGGATTACTCTGACTAGGAGAACACAGAGATCCCCGTTCCTGCTTAGCAGAGGAACACAAGATCTCTATGTTCGCTGCGCTCAAGTAAACCCAATAAAATTATAAAAATATAATTATATTCTGAAAACAACAAAACCAAACTCTGAGTGTATAGCTTTAAATTTAGCAATAATTGCAGCTCCTATACATATAAAGTGCAAAGTGCAAACATTAAACAAATAAAAGTGTACAGTGTAAAGGTGGGATAAATGTAAACATTATTATTGTACATCAAATATTTAGGGGGTTTTTTTTGGTTAAATGTATGTGTAGTGTTGTATATGTGTTGAGCTCAATTTTTGTGTGTCCATCAGCACCGATTCCTTTCGGGGTGATCCCTCCCATGGGGACTCGGAAAGCATGATGCATGAAGTTGTGTGCACTTTTATACCATTTGTACTTGTTGATTTTGGGAGGCTTAGCCTCTAGCAGTGTTAGCATATTCAATAAATTTAGTAATTTTAATAGAACCAACTTGACTTAGAATTTCTGTTGCAGAACTAGCTATCTTTTGAATCCTGGTAGGAATACTTGGTTTCTTCTTTTTTTCTATGTATGTTCTTTCCTAAATAATAGCCATAAACCCTGTCCAGCCAGCTTTATAAAGAGTATTTGCAAGAAAGGGGCGATGAGTTGCACAAAAGTTGTACTTCTGGACAGTTCCCACAAGGAACATGACAACTTTACTGCTATCGAACATAAACACTTTAAGAAATGAGTGACCACCCTACCGGTATAAGGTATAAAGAAGTATTAAATATTAGAGGAGTATTCCATCTGGACCATTTTTTCTCAGAAACACAGATGGTATTTATGAATGGTGAAACCAAACCAAAAGGTTATTCTGGGTGAATTCAGAGTCTCTTTGCCTGTTGCATAGAAAATCCACAATTGGAAAAACAAAGTAATAATAAATGGCATCTGCCTAATTTGTGAGCCAGTTTTCATTATGGCAACACCTATTTGTGTTTTGGTCTCCATTTGCAATGATGCAGTTGGCAGTGATTACCATTTGAGAGCGTAATCTGATAGTATGTTTCTTGGTTTCTTTTGCATAGTAACGACAAGGACAATGACCCCAAACATACAGCCAATGCCATTAAGAACTATCTTCACCATAAAGAAGAACAAGAAGTCCTGGAAGAGATGGTTTGGCCCTCACAGAGCCCTGATCCCAACATCTTCAAGTCTGTCTGGGATTACATGAAGAGACAGAAGGATTTGAGGCAGCCTACATCCATCCACAGATCTGTGGTTAGTTCTCCAAATTGTTTTGAACAACCTACCTGCAGAGTTTCTTCAAAAACTTTGTGCAAGTGTACCTAGAAGAATTGATGCTGTTTTGAAGTCACACCAAATATTGATTTGATTTGGATTTCTCTTCTGTTCATTTACTTTCCATTTTGATCATAATAAACTATTAACACTTCTAATTTATATATATATACATATATATATATATATATATATATATATATATATATATATATATATATATATATATATATGTATATATATATATATATATATATGTAAAAAACTCAAAAGGGTATTCCTTATGACACAGATGAGTAACCTCACTTTACTCCACTGCTATATACCCTGGGCTTTTTTTGAGCTTGTATGGCGTACCTGCACCTCTCTGCACAGCCATTTGCCCTGGAGTAGCTGTATGGGGCTGTCTAATGACAGCTCCATAGAGCACTGCTCCTCTTCTGCCAGCAACACAGTGAGATCTTACATGTTCTTGGCTCCCTGTACACTTCAAACCAGAATCCTACAGAGTAGCCCTGTATATGGCTATCACTAGACAGCTCCATGCACCTGCATGGCTACTGTGTTTCCATAGTCTGGCCATATTTTACTACGCATTATGTTATATTTTGGGCACCACATATTATTGCATGATCATGGTCGCTATTATATTAGAAAGTTCTAGTCTGCTTTGCAGTGACTTAATTGTGTGAAAGAGACATTTTATAAATAGATTGTGAGCAAGGTCCGTATAGTGAAAAAAAGCCTTCGTGCTACTAAAAAATGTGTCCCAAAAAACACAAATAAACAAGTGATATTATAGTGAAATAAATGAGTATACAAATAAAAAGTGCTGTAAAAAAACCTGCTGCAAAACCTAATTGTGTTCACAATACACAAAACAAAAATAAACAATGAAGAGTGATCATGCGCAATGGTGTATTAGCACTCAGCTTCAAAAATCTGACAATAAGAAACTAAGAGACGGTGGGTCTCCAAAAACTAGACGGATACAAAAGTGAAACAAGAAATGACAGGAGTCCATACACAGACGTAGATAAATATATCAGTATGGTGACCACTTCTTCAGTATGTCAAATCCTAAACTTCAATCCCATCTGTAATGAATATCCAGTAGAAAATGAGCTCACAGAACTCTCACCTCAAATCTGTTAATAACCAGCATCAACACCATATCTGCAGCCTTTAACCTTCTATTACTCCATCCTCCCCTAGGGTGTCTCCATCTTTAGATAATCCTCCAGATCATGCACCGTTCGCCTTCTCACTTCACTTCCAGTATCAGGTCTACGTCCACTTCCGGCCACTCCCTACATGTTACGTCACCATGTGACTTCATCAGGGGAAGTCACATGGTGATGTAACGTGACGTAACGCGCATTTATGTTTCATTTTTGATGTAAGAGTCCAACTTATTGCATTTAATAAATTACTCATAGTTATTTAACATACTACACTATTGGAGGTATTCCTCTCCTTCCCTCCTTTGGCGATTTTTATCACGATTGGAGCACATAGGGCCGGACACGGTGTGTCCATCATCTGATCTTGTTATTTGGTACATGATATCTGGAGGATTATCTAAAGATGGAGACTCCCTAGTGGAGGATGGAGTATTAGAAGGTTAAAGGCTGCCGATATGGTGTTGATGCTGGTTATTAACAGATTTGAGGTGAGAGTTCTGTGAGCTCATTTTCTGCTGGATATTCATTACAGATAGGATTGAAGTTTAGGATTTGACATACTGAAGAAGTGGTCACCATACTGATATATTTATCTACATCTGTGTATGGACTCTTGTCATTCCTTGTTTCACTTTTTTAACCGTCTAGTTATTGGAGACCCATCGTCTCTTAGTTTCTTTGCCCCTTTTTCTGGACTTTATCACTTATTGTTTATCACTTGATTTTGACATCATTGTCAGCTTTTTGAAGCCGAGTGCTAATACATCATTGCGCAAGATCACTCTTCATTGTTTAAGGTCCGTATAGTACAGTATTTTTCCTTTTTGTTTTGTCACATTCATATATTTTATATAAAGCACTGCATCTACTGTGCAGTGCTTTATAATATAGTTGTCAGGTCCAAGATCTGAACCCACAACCTCTGCTGTGGCTTCTTGTTGAGCCACATGAGATGCCGGACAGCTCAGTGTCTGGTCCTTTGGATTTTCTTGCCTTGTTTCTGGTGAATTTTGAACTCTGTGCTCCTCTCATGAACTTCCTGATTTAAACCATGCCTCTGCTCTTCCTGTTTGCCAGATTATTATGCTCTCCCCGACTATATCCCCTATATACTCCCCGACGATATCTTGCTCCTTTGTGTACCTGCAGATATCCTTATCTCCGCTGCCACATGTTACTGACCGTAGACTTGTTCCTTGACTACGCTTCAGGTTGGTCTCAACCTGCAACCACTTGTTATCAACCTTTGGCTTGTTTACTGACTACACTTCTGCTTCATCCCTGACTACTACATCTGCTACTGGACCCAGGCTTGCTCATCCCCTGGTGGGGTGATCCTGAGGGCCACGACCTGGTAATAACACACAGCAATACCCATCCTCTACCATCAGGAGATCTGGTGAATACCGGTTTTTGCTTAGACCGTGCACCTCGTGTGAGCCTGTGCCATCTGCCAGGGTGACCTACGTGTTTACTTATCCTGCTGGTTGGTGGGAGCCTCTCTACTGCTATAGCTACTGATCTTCGAGCCTGACCCCTGACTGTGACAATAGTTTTATATCAATGACTGCATAATCATTTGGGAGTGGAGGGTAGTGCTTGGGAGGTGGGGCAGTGTTGGGAGGTGCTTAGGAGGTGGGACAGAAGAGTACCGAAACCTCTACTGAGACAAAAAAGCCTTGAGTGTACCACAGCTTGGACACTGTACCAGCACTCTGACTGAACAATAAATGAGTATCACAACACTAAAAAGTAATGTTAGCTTACTCCTCCAGTCAGCAAATTACCAGGCTGTGGGGTTAATTTACTAAAACTGGAGAATACAAAATCTGGTGCAGCTCTGCATATAAACCAATCCAGGTTTTTTTTGTCAAAGCTTAATAGAACAAGCTGAAATTAGAATCTGATTGGCTACCATGCACAGCTGCACCAGATATTGCACTCTCCAGTTTTAGTAAACTGATCCCAGTATGTTACTCTGCAATGAAGATCCTGATTGCCCCTCACTCTCCTTCTCAATCTGGGGACTATAGGAAACTAATTTAGTGGGACTGCTTTAGCAGTCCCACTATTGTTATTCGATTTTATTTATTTTTATTTCTTTATTTATTATTCCTTACGTTTTTTGGCTCTGCGTAACTTCTGCATACTTTTAGCTATTAAAACCATTCAACTATTAAAATGCTCGTCTCTTTCAGCTGATGGTGGGACTTTTTCAACTTTTTTTCTACTATTTATACTTTTTAAAATATTAAGCTTTTTATCACTTTTTTTTAACATTGAAGTCAATGGGAGCATGCTTCAGATACTTAAAATCTTCTTCCGCTCCCAAAAGTTTCAGCTCCTTCATACTTTCACCTACAGACGCCAAACAAACTTTAAAATGTTTAGAAAATATTCAGCTATCTGGCTATATCTTTTCGGTTTGATATCTTTTACAGTTTTTGTGAAAAAGCTGTTTGTTTGGTGGTCATTTCAGGAAATTTTAGCCATTAAACAGAGTGTACTGTGTTGCTTTTGTTGCCATGGTTACCAAAGCTTCTGTTATACACAGGGGGGGGGAGGTGGCTGGAGCATCTCAGCTCTGATTATAGAGCCCGGGGGAGGGGACAGACACAACATGTACTGATTTATAATAGAGGAATATGATGGGGCAGTTTTGATGGAGCAATTATGATGGTGGCAATATGATGGGGCAGTTTTGATGGGACAATTCTGATGGGGCAGTTTTGATGGGGCAATTCTGATGGGGCAATTCTGATGGGGCAGTTTTGATGGTGGCAATATGATGGGGCAGTTTTGATGGGGCAATTCTGATGGGGGCAGTTTTGATGGCAATATGATGGGGGCAGTTTTAGCAATTCAGCTATTCAGCATTCCCACGCATTTTCCCCAGGAAATGCATTTTCTAGTTTAAGCTCCACCAAACCAGTGCGGCTTTGAAATCGTGCTACTTCAGCACGATTTCAAAGCCGCAGATGTGTGCGATTTGCACCTCCCCTCTGATTTCATTGGGGCTTGCAACTTTGTTTAACAGAAGTCTCTGTACGTCGCAATCAAATTGGGAAAAAGTAGTTTCAAAGTCGCTGCGACATGAGTCACGGCAATTAGAACGGTTCCATTGCCAGCAATGGGGTGCACCTTGTCATGCAATTTCACAGTTCCAAATTGCATAACAAGTTGCACCCCATTGTCGGCAATGGAACCCTGGTGCTTGTTTTCTGTTTTTTTTAGATGAATACAAAACTAAATTGTGTTTTTTTTTATTTGCTTGGAATTCAAATGGGACAGCTTAGTGGCCCTTATTATGTTTTCTCAAAACATACTGTAGAAGTAATTGATGGAAAAACTGAAGATTAAGACCTTAAATCCTGCCAAGTATAAAGTAACCGATAAATCAAGAATTTTAACTTGCTTATCGTTACTCATTTACAGATTGCTTTTAGACGTCACCTTATATTTAGAAGTTCACTGGACAACTGCATTATGCAACATTATGCAACATAAATACATAAAATGGGTTGACTACATATCTAGCAGCTCTTTACAGATATACAGTATATGGGGATATATGAACTTTGCCAGTTTTCCTCTGTATTGTCTTTTTTCTGTCTCTTTTTTTCTGTCTCTTTTTCCTCTATTTTCTAATTCAAAGACAAATAGGTGGGTGATACCCAACAAAATGCCAGAAACAAGTAAAGACAAGCTGTATCCGTGAACCACAACTTTGTATTCAACTCAATACCTGGACCTCCCATGTTATTGTAAAGGGAGATTTCATAGACATACATAATTTTTGTTCTTACATACTCATCAAAAGCTAACCAAACATACGTGGATAATAGTTTTAATTATACAGTGTTATGTAGCATGCAGCCCTGATCTTATCTTGTATTAAAACTGAATACTTCTATGTGTAACCTCGTTCAGGGCCCATTCACACCACAACAAGTTGGCATGCGCTGACTTGCCGCTTTGAATCATGTTGTACTGCGTTGCATTTTTTTTTTTTTTTTTTATATGCATTGCTTTTTTTTTCACTTACTTTAATTTTTTAACATTTTTTTTTTGCTTGAATAAAATGTCTGTTTCCCACGCATGTGTCACATTGACACGTGTTTAGACGTGTGCACACGTTGCGCTAAAAAAAGTAGAGCATGCTGTAATTTTTTCATCGAAGTGCAACACAATGGTATGAACAACCTGAATTAGAATTTTACTGTTAAAGTGATTGTAAGGGTTCACTTTTTTGTTTTTTTAAACAACAAACATATCATACTTACCTCCACTGTACAGCTCATTTTGCACAGAGTGGCCCCTAACTTCGTCTTCTGGGGTCCCCCGGCAGCTCTCGTGGCTCCTCCCACATCAGATAACCCCCTAGGAGAAGCGCTCTCCCGAGGGGGTTACCTTGTGGGTGCGCTCCTGAGTCCAGCATTCGGCGTCCATAGCCGCTGAATGTATGACTCAGTCCGCCCCCCGTGTCATTGGATTTGATGGACAGCAGCGGGGGCCAATGGCTTCGCTGCTATCAATCTATCCAATCAAGAGCCGAGAACCCCGGGCAGAGAGACAGCGTGTCCTTGTCAGATCAAGTTCCAGGGCTCAGGTAAGTAAAACGGGGGGGGGCTGGGGGGCCGGTCACTGCCAGGTGTTTTTTCACCTTAATGCATCCTATGGGTTTTACAACTCATTTAAGCATTGTGAATCTATTGGGTAATGCATGCCAAGTCATATGTGGTGAATAGGCCCTCACTTGCATATAATACAGCCTTAGCTTTACGTAGAACTGAAAGCAAAACTTTTTTATTTTGGATAGACTACTGGAGGGTTAATAACCCGTCAGTGTTTTTTTTTTACCATCTGTGTGGCATTGTGGAAATTTCTGTTGACCTCCTGTCCCATAGCCAAAACAGGACATGAGAAAAAATCTCTCCAAAGTGACGAAATCCCTGGTTGTCACCAGAACAGGAATAGAGAGGAAATCATCCAATTCGTTCTGGTGACAACTATCAGTCACCGGCTTTCTGTTCTGTCTCTCCAGCACTCACTGGAGCACCGGGCTGGGGAGGGGGTGGAAGCGGCTGGCTCAGGATCCCAGCTGTATCCTGGGAGGTTGAGCCAGCTGCCGGTCAGGAATGTGGGTGGATCGGGATCTTAAAGTGGGGATCCTTCCGGAGTCAGGACTGGTTCTGTGATGTCAGCCAACAGTGAGCTTTAGCACTGGGTCACAGGAGTTCACTTCATTCAGCACTCCTGTGACCTAGAAAAGAAGTATGACCAAAAAAATCTTTAGCCAACTCTTTTACCCAGGCTATACAATACTTTTTTCATTCAGCCAGCTAAACAAGAAAAACCGAGAGGATTAATGAAAAGTTGATCCTGCTGAACCTGCTGAAATTGATAAATTTCAATCCATGTATGGTCAGCTTTAGATGTACCAGCAGATTTAGATACAGCCGTGACCAAAAGTTTTGAGAATTACACAAATATTAATTTTCACAAAGTCTGCTGCCTCGGTTTATATGATGGCGATTTGTATACACTCCAGAATGGTATGAAGAGTGATCAGATGAATTTTTGCAAAGTCCCTTTTTGCCATGAAAATTAACTTAGTCCCATAAAAAACATTTCCACTGCATTTGTGAAGAAGGCTCCAGGGCGCCCAAGAAAGTCCAGCAAGCACCAGGACCATCTCCTACAGTTGATTCAGCGATGGGATCGGAGCATCACCAGTGCAGAGCTTCCTCAGGAATGCAGGAATGGCATAGACAAGAAAGGGGAAAGGGGAAAGAAGGGGGGGGGGGGGAGCCACCTAAGTGTAGTATTAAAATACAATCATTTATTTACACAGGATTAAAAGCACTCACAAGGTGTAAAACATAATCACGTTCATCATGTAGTCCTCAGTCCTGTGATTTATGCCATCCATCAGGCTCCGCCGGCAGTCCTGATGGCTGGAAGAGGATGTAGAGAGGCAGGGACACCTTGCAGATCCAGGAAGTCCACACTAACTAGCGTGGACCGCATGGGCGGAGGTGACGTCACCGGAAGGGGCGAGAGTCAGGACCTGTATCACAGAACTAAGGACTACATGATGAGTGTGATTATGGTTTACACCTTATGAGTGTTTTTAATCCTATGTAAATAAATTATTGTATTTAAATACAACACTTAGGTGGCGCCTCCCCTTTCGCCTTTCTTGTCTATATCATTACAGAGTTTGGACACACTCTCAGGATGGCTGCTGCCATTATTTTTGTATGAACTTAGACTTATGGACTAAACTTTGTTTTGTTTTCTTGAGTGATTACCAAAAGTATTCTTTCCGTGAGAATATACATCCGGTGTGTGTGTGACAGAACTTTGTTCATGTATTGCTCAGGAATGGCAGCACGCAAGTGTGAGTCCATCGGCACGCACAGTGAGGAGAAGACTTTTAGAGGATGGCCTGGTGTCAAGAAGTGCAGCAAAGAAGCCACTTCTCTCCAGAAAAACCATCAGGGACAGACTGTTGTGCCTCTGGTTAATCACAGTCCATTCATGATTCAGCATGGGAGGGGGCAATTCCTTTTTCACATAGGGCCAGGCAGGTTTGAACAGCTTTTTTCCCTTAATAAATGAAATAATTTAACCACTTAAAGGATCACTAAAGCTATTTTTTTTTTTTTAATAACAAACATGTTATACTTACCTCCACTGTGCAGCTCGTTTTGCACAGAGTGGCCCCGAACCTTGTCTTCTGGGGTCCCTCAGTGGCTGTCTCAGCTCCCCCCCCCCCGTAAGGACTCAACACTTTCATGGGAGCTCCCTCGCATGGTGTTGAGTGCTTGCGGGCGCGCTCCCGTGATACAGCCGGTGTTCTGCCGAGAAAGTTCCTCTCGGCGGATAAGGACCCCCCTCTACTGCGCAGGCGCAGCGCTTGCGCAGTAGGAGCCGGCAGAAATAGCCGAAGGCGAATAGAAGAGAAATCAGCTGTACACGGTCGTCTGTAAGAGGGCCCCTCGTGGGCTCGCTTCGCTCGCCACGCTTCGGGCACGGCCTCGCTTCGCTCTGCACTTTTTTATTCCCCCTCTAGGTCCACTTGGACCCAGGGCGCAGGCGCCGTGTACAGCTGATTGAAGTTTTTCATCTTCGGCTATTTTTGGCGGCTCCTAGTCGTTCGTACTGCGCAAGCGCTGCGCCTGCGCAGTACAAGGGGGACCTTATCTGGGGGAACTTTCTCGGCAAGACACCGGCGGCCATAGTTGCTCACTGTATCACTCGGCCCCGCCCCCCGGCAAACCGCTGCTTTCAATCCATCCACCCTAGCCAATCAACGGCCAGGCTGAGTGGCGAAGAGGATGTCGGGAGCGAGCGCGGGACTTTCGAGGGGTCAGGTAAGTAGAACGGGGGGGCTGGGGGGGCGGTATTGTCGGATGTTTTTTCACCTTAATGCATAGAATGTATTAAGGTGAAAAAACTTTTACCTTTACAACCCCTTTAAGGACTCTTTTTGAGATTTGTTGTTTACAAGTTAAAAACTGTTTTTTTTGCTAGAAAATTACTTAGCACTACCAAACATTATACTTTTTTTTCTAACACCCTAGAGAATAAAATAGCCGTTGTTGCAATACTTTCTGTCACACCGTATTTGCTCAGCGGTCTTACAAGCGCACTTTTTTTGTAAAAAATAAATTTTTTTGAATTAGAAAATAAGACAACAGTATTTTTTTTTATTTTGTGAAAGATAATGTTACGCCGAGTAAATTGATACCCAACATGTGACGCTTCAAAATTGCGCCCGCTCATGGAATGGCGACAAACGTTTACCCTTAAAAATCTCCATAGGCGATGTTTAAAAAATTCTACAGGCTGCATGTTTTGAGTTACAGAGGAGGTCTAGGGCTAGAATTATTGCTCTCGCTCTACCGATCGCAGCGATACCTTACATGTGTGGTTTGAACACCGTTTTCATATGCGAGCGCTACTCACGTATGCTTTAGCTTCTGCACGTGAGCTCAGCAGGACAGGGCGCGTTTAAATTTTTTTTTTTTCTTATTTATTTTACCTTTTATTTTTACAAAAATGGTGTCACTTTTATTCCTATTACAAGGAATGTAAACATCCCTTGTAATAGAAAAAAAGCATGACAGGACCTCTTAAGTATGAGATCTGGGGTCAAAAAGACCTTAGATCTCATATTTACACTAAAATGCAATTAAAAGAAAAATTGTCATTTAAAAAACAAAAATGGCCCTTTAAGAGATATGGACGGAAGTGACGTTTTGACGTCGCTTCCAACCTGCATTGGTATGGAGACGGGTGGGGTCCATCTACCCCTCACTCATCTCCATACCCAGGAAGGGATAACATCTGATCGCCTCCACCGCTGCCGACAGCTAGGGTAAGCGGCGGAGGGCACCGGAGCGCGGCGGGAGGGGGGCCTCTCCCGCCACCGATAAAAGTGATCTCGCAGCGAATCCGCCATAGAGACCACTCTTATCAGAAGAAGAGGATACCAGGGTTATGGCAGCTAGCTGCTGCCATAACAACGATATTCCTCTTCAAAGTTAGGATGTATATCGGCGTGCGGCGGTCCGTAAGTGGTTAAAAACTGCATCTTGGATTTACTTGGGTTATCTTTGTGTAATATTAAAATTTGTTTGATGATCTGAATCATTTAAGGGTGAGAAATATGTAAAAAAAAAATTAAATCAGGAATGGGCAAATACTTTTTTACACAACTGTATAAAAGTTTCACTTTTCTAATTGAATTACTGAAATAAATTAACTTTTGATGATATTCTAATTTTATGAGATGCCCCTGCATATATTTATCGTATATATATTGTAAGTTATATCATCTTTAAATAGTTAATGATGCACCTAGTAGTCCCTTCATGCTTTTGTGTGCCTCTAACAATACCAGCATGTAGTGTGCGAGGATGCTATATGTGAAGTGGAACGCGTTTCTGGCACAAGGTCAGCATCAGCTTTTTAAAGACAAGCTGGCTACTTTCCATCAGCTGATGAAGGACACCATTCATAAAATTAACTCATGATTATTTAATACTTGTGTTTTTCATCCACGATGTACTGCATCGCAATCACCCTGAGTCCATTGCAATAGTCTAGTATGAAGAGTGAGGGTCATGTGTCTGTACACTGTGCAGAGCATTCCTGGACATACTGTACAGAACTGACTGCACCTTCTATGTTAGAATTTCATTTGCTGAAATGAATTTTCTTTTTTTTAGTACAGTTGGTACCGACAGCAAACAGCTGTCTTACAGAATATTCACAGTGAGATAGCCCTGCCATACAACCTTACAGAAATTTTCTTTCATGAATGTTATTTTATTAAACTTGACTTTGGGGATAATTCATAGGGTCAAGGATCGGGTTTATTACAACCATGGGTTCAAGGCAAATCCTGCAGGTTCATGACCCGGCTTTACATGAATATATGTGTAGATTTGTCTAGGAAAACCATATGCACTGCATGGCTTATGACCAGCTGCCTTAAAAAGCCAATAATGGGGCTTTCAGCCAGCCCCTTCGCTATTACAGGGGAGGGGGGGGGGGGGGCATTGAGCAGTCACAGTGTCAGAGAATTGGAAGCTGTTATAGGAAAATTATAGGGTAGCTGACAAGCTGGAAACATTTTCACTCTGGATTCCTAAGGCAATGGTTTGGGAAAATCAATGTCTTAAAGCTGAACTCCAGAAATTCAGCCACTTTGTAATATGTGCAGGTATACTATAAGTTAAAGCGGAGTTCCAGCCTGGGGGAAAAAAATAAAAGTCTGCAGCTACAAATACTGTAGCTGATGACTTTTAATATAAGGACACTTACCTGTCCAGGGATCCTGCAATGTCCTCACCTGAGCCAATTCTTCAGTCAGCTTCAGGTGAAGGCACCGGCATCTTCTCTAAGAGAAACAGGAAGTGAAGCCTTCCGGCTTCACAGCCTGCTTCCTACTGCGCACTGTGCATGCGCAAGTCGTGCTGCACTTTCTGAATGCTCCCTCTGTCTTCTGGGACCTGTGTGTGTCCCAGAAGGCAGCGGGGGGGGGGGGGGGCGGAAATTACATAGATCGCCATACAACGATTGCGGCGACCTTACCTGGAAGTGGGATTGGATACCCCGATGTTCGGGTCGAACATGAGTTTGACTCGAACTCGAAGCTCATCCCTAGTCCTGACTGTCCACCGCAATATCGCAGTCCCGCTATAAGTCGCTGATCGCCGCCATTACAAGTAAAAAAAATAAAAAATAAAAAAATCGCATAGTTTGACTTTGCAGATGCTATAGCTTTTGCGCAAACCAATTAATATACACTTATTGGGTTTTACTTCCTCTTTATTTCCCTGCAAAGGTAAATCATAATGGGCTACTATGCATCGCATAGTAGCCCATTATGTGTCACTTACCTGAAACGGAAGCCTGCGACGTCACCTCTGTCCCCACTAGCAGCGAGTGCCCATCTTCACCCCTCTTCCTTCTGGGGCCGCGAACTCCGGCTTTTTGACTGGCCGGAGTCGCGTGACGTCACTTCCACGCATTCGCGCGGGAGCCGTCAGCCACGGCAGGACCCCCTTTAGAAACGGCACGATCTGCCCTGTCTAAAGTGTGCATGCACCGTAGACATTGGCACACCGTGGAGGTTTAGGAGATATTTCCAGCACCTACAGGTAAGCCTTAATATAGGCTTACCTGTAGATAAAAGTGGTTGTACAGGGTGTACAGGGTGTACAACCACTTTAAATAGTGTTATCTGGAGTTTGGGTTTAATTTGTTAGTCAAGTCCATCTTAACCTGCTAGTCAAAGACTACCCTTTCCCCAGATTAACAATATTTCTCTCCAAGAGTGGCTCTATTGTTTTATGTCTATGTTGTAAAGCGCTGCACAAACTGTTGGCGCTATATAAATCCTGTATAATAATAATAATATTGTACCTCCATTCAGGGTGGGGACACCCTAAAACAGGTTGTGTGCTACTGGCCTGATCACCATTTGAAAATAAAAGAAAAAAAAGCCTAAAAATATGTCAACTTCCCCCACTGTCTCCCACTTTGTCCTATTAGAGAACGTGTTGCATTCAGTCAGCTAATGAACAGCATTCTCTAAATGGTGCCCGTGCTGAGTGGCCAACCTCCTATAATCAGAATGCATTAGGCTGACCGCTCAGCACAGGACCGGAAAACAAGTGGATATCACTGAAATATCAATGTCTACTACAGTGATTTCCAGCTTCCAGGGTCATCAGCCAGGTATGGTGTATATATATAGTTACATTGATCCAAGCTGGACCAATGTAACTATGTATAAAATATCCATACCTTCAATTCTTCTTTAACCTCCCTGGCGGTATTCCCGAGTGTGGCTCAGGGTTAATTTTCAGTACAAATAGCGGTAACCCCGAGCCACACTCGGGATTGCATCGCAGTATCGAGGTACAGTTACTCACCTTGTCCCCAGGATCCCACAATGTCCTCCCGCTGTATCCACCAACGGATCCTCCGCTGGATACATCAATGTTCCGGGCTTCGTTCCCTGTGGAGCCCGGCGGCAAATTAAAAAAAGTACAAAAACCATAACACACACAATACATTGTAATCTGTAGATTACATTTCTGTATCAAATCATTTCACCTCAGTTTTGTCCCCAGTGCTTTGTCCAGTGCCCTGCATGCACTTTTATATTATATATATTGTTCTTTCTGCCTGGAAACTTGAGAACGTCCATGGCATCTGCTAGCGGCAGAAGAAAGGGTTAAAAGCACCTGAAAAGTGCCGATGTGAAAGCGCTTTGAAGGGGCTTCGACAGCAGTACCCATTGATTTCAATGGCAGGGGTGGTGTAGGAGCTGTGTATATACCGATCCCGCACTGCCCCAAAGACGCTGCTTGCAGGATGTTTTTTCCCGTCCTGCAAGCACACGGGCTCTCACACTGGGGTGGCTTGAGAGGCGCTTTACAGGCATTATTTTTAGCGCTAAAACACCTGAAAAGTACCCCAGTGTGAAAGGGGTCTAATCAGTGCTGTATTTAGGCCTAGGCCGACAAGGCCCAGGCCTAGGGCGGCACTTTGCGGGGGGGCGGCAACCCCCCCGCGAAAAAAAAAACACCTGCATCCTCCTCCCGACTCACGCATGCAGGGCCGCCAATGACATCGCTATGGGAGTGGGGGGGGGGGGGCGGACTGCACCCGGGTGACACTAGGAAGCAGTTGTAGTGGGTGCAGTCACCCCCCCCCCTCAGCGGCAAAGCGATGTTAACTTAGGCAGCGGCGCTGTGACAGGGAGAGGAGAGCTGTACACAGCGGCTGTGTAATTCCCCCGCTCGCCCCCCCTCCTTTCTCCTGTCAGCTGAAGTTGAACAGGAGAAAAAGAGCGGCTCTCGTGTTCCCCTCTCTGCCCGCTCTGATTCCCTCCCCATTGGTCATAGCAGAGAGCCAATCAGGAGGGGGATGGGCATTATGGGAAACTTAGTCCCAGAAGATTGACGGCCCCAGTATGTCCACAGACAGCAGGCTACAGTCCCCCAACATACATGCATTGGGGGGGGGACCTGGAACCCGGCAAACAGCAGAGTGCTACAGGGGAAGAAAAAAAGAGGATTGTGCTGGGAGAGGCCAGATAGAGCCACGCTGTACCCGCACCACCAGAGAGGGAGCCACGCTGTACCCGCACCACCAGAGAGGGAGCCACGCTGTACCCGCACCACCGGAGAGGGAGCCACGCTGTACCCGTACCACCAGATAGAGCCACGCTGTACCCGCACCACCAGAGAGAGCCACGCTGCACCCGCACCACCAGATAGAGCCACGCTGTACCCGCACCACCAGAGAGGGAGCCACGCTGTACCCGCACCACCAGAGAGGGAGCCACGCTGTACCCGCACCACCAGATAGAGCCACGCTGTACCAACACAACCAGAGAGGGAGCCACACTGTACCCGCACCACCAGAGAGAGAGCCACGCTGTACCCGCACCACCAGATAAAGCTATGCTGTACCCGCACCAGAGAGGAAGCCACGCTGTACCCGCACCAGAGAGGAAGCCACGCTGTACCCGCACCAGAGAGGGAGCCACGCTGTACCCGCACCAGAGAGGGAGCCACGCTGTACCCGCACCAGAGAGGGAGCCACGCTGTACCCGCACCAGAGAGGGAGCCACGCTGTACCTGCACCACCAGATAGAGCCACGCTGTATCTGCACCACCAGAGAGAGAGCCACGCTGTACCCACGCCACCAGAGAGCCACGCTGTACCCGCACCACCAGAGAGAGAGCCACACTGTACCCGCACCACCAGATAGAGCCACGCTGTACCCGCACCACCAGAGAGGGAGCCACAGGATCACTGTTGCGGTTTTGCTGGGTCTGGTAAGAGGGCCGGTTGGCCATTATCCATTACTGTTCCTACGGACTGAGCCGTGCCTAACCTGCTATTCTCTAGGCCTTTTTGACCACCACAACAACCCTGTCTGTCCTCCTCCCCCGACGTCCCTCTGTCTTCATCAGATGAAGATGACAGGGCGGGTCTTAAAAGGGAAGGGGAGTGGCCTTGACAGGAAGGGGTGGGTCATATTTAAATTAGGGGGTGCCCAAGTTTAGTCAGGCCTAGGGCAGCACAAAACCTAAATACACCACTGGGTCTAATGCCCTGTACACACGGTCGGACATTATTCGGACATTCCGACAACGAAATCCTAGGATTTTTTCCGACGGATGTTGGCTCAAACTTGTCTTGCATACACACGGTCACACAAAGTTGTTGGAAAATCCGATCGTTCTAAACGCGGTGACGTAAAACACGTACGTCAGGACTATAAACGGGGCAGTGGCCAATAGCTTTCATCTCTTTATTTATTCTGAGCATGCGTGGCACTTTGTCCGTCGGATTTGTGTACACACGATCGGAATTTCCGACAACGGATTTTGTTGTCGGAAAATTTTATATCCTGCTCTCAAACTTTGTGTGTCGGAAATTCCTATGGAAAATGTGTGATGGAGCCTACACACGGTCGGAATTTCCGACAACAAGGTCCTATCACACATTTTCCATCGGAAAATCCGACCGTGTGTACAGGGCATAAGAATTACAAGCCTACAATATAAAATGCCAAATTTCCATGCAAAACAATGTACCACTTTGACATTCAAAAATCAGACATAATCATACTGCCAGGGAGGTTAAGCAATGATGTAGTAGAATGTCTGACATCATGTTATCTGGTAGCATGGAAACTGTTAAAAGGTTATGCATAGCCCTCACATTGTAACCAAAGTACTCAATCCATCATTGTGCATGAAAGCCTCGGCTCCCTGGGAAGTCTCACTCCTCATTAGCTGAGACAATCCCAGCCAGTGAGCCAATTAGGAGAGAGGGCGGAGCCAAGCTGTGGCTCTGTGTATGAAAGTCCAATGCAATACTCCCAACGCACACATTCCTGCACAAACGGCGGTATCTTAAATTGGTGCTGAAATGAGCAACGGCTGGAACCGACTGCAATCATGAGAAGGAATTGTCATCAGCACACCAGAATCTCCAAAATTGGGTCCAAAATTTTAATTACATAGTATCAAAAAAATAAATAGAAGCAACGTTTCGGGACCATGCAGGACCCCTATACATGTCCTGCGTGGCTCCGAAACATCGCTTCTATTTATTTTTTTGATACTATGTGATTAAAATTTTGGACCCGATTTTGGAGATCCTGGTGTGCTGGTAACACTTCCTTCTCTGTGTATAAAAGGACACACAGAGCAGTGGCTCGGGAGGGAGCCTGCTTGGGAGCCCCCAGAGCAAGGTGCTTGTTCTGGGGGCACTCGGCAGGAAGGTGGGGCCAGGAGCGCCAGCGGGGAACTAGAGAAGAGGAGGAGCGGGGCTGCTCTGTGCAAAACCATTACACAGAACTGGTAAGAAAACATGTTTGTTATTTTATTTATTTTTTAATTGCCTTTTAATATCACTTTCATTTCTTCTTAAAACAACTTATTTTAGTATACAGTATTTCTGAAAATCACACTTTTGTAGTTTAAAATCAAGCAAATTCGTTAATTGCTTTGAAACCCAAACATTTTTTAATGTGCTTTCCGTTATCCATTTGATCATGGAAACAAAATTCATGAAGTGTACATTTCCCCGGGAAGTGGAAGTTACTGTAAACAGCTGTGCATAGACAGACAGGTTGCGGCGGACGCGTTCCTGGACTCTAAACACAGATCAACAAGATTTATCAAATTCGTCTTTTTACATCTGAGTCTTTGTTGAACTAGAAATTTAATAGAGCAGCTGAGGATTTTATAATCTTTTGGAAGATGTGAAAAAAGGGATGTGAACTCTAGCACACCCTGTAAAGCATAGATTTCTTACCAAAAGAATATGCGCTCTGTACATTAGGTCAATAATTACTCACCCTCTTTGGCCATCCACCAAGAAGCCCGCCTTTTACAGCATAGCTCACAATGTGAAAGTGTAACCGGGCCCAGAAGTAGCAGAAAGGTTTTGATATATACCGGTGGCTTGTGCCTTACCCCCCCCCCCCCCCCCGCAAAGGATTTGGCAACGAAAGCTTGGATCTCATGTCTCCATACTTTCAAAGGTTAAACAAGAATAAAATGTTTGCAGAAAGGATGTTACTAACTCATACCTAATGTAAATAGTAACATGCTCTGGAGTTTTTAATTGGTTCGGATTTTTAAACAAGCTGGTGCGTTAATGAGTCTAATGACAAGTTGAGTAAACAGTGAGATACTAACGCCTCTTCCCTGTTAGTGTAATTCAACCTTTCAACATCTTGCAGAGTTGGAATACCGAAGCCATAAAACATGACCTCTAAGAACTGACTGACGTGCAGCGCGTCTACCGCTAAAGCTGAGCGGTCATTTATTACAGGAATGTATTTACTAGAGAGTTTTCGGTTTGTTAGAGGTGGGAGCTTAAAGAGGAACTGCAGTCTGCTCACATAATTTGTAATAAAAACATCTTTGCCATTCTGAAGCTTCCCTCCAACCACTTGCATATTATTTTATGTAGCTCTGTCCTTGGGCCCTTCCTATTCTCGCTCTATACCTCTTCCCTGGGCCAGTTGATAACCTCCCATGGCCTCCAATACCATCTCTACGCCGATGACACCCAGATCTATCTCTCCACTCCTCAACCTCCTCAAGGATCTCAAACTTACTGAATGACATTTCGGTATGGATGTCACACCACTTTCTCAAATTCAATCTTTCTAAAACTGAGCTTGTAATATTTCCTCCTTCCCGGTCCCCCCCCCCCCCCCCCCCCATGACTTTACCATTAAGATCAACAGCACAACCATTGGTCCCTCCACACATGCCAGGGTCCTGGGTGTAATCCTTGACTCTGACCTCTCCTTCAGCCCCCATATCCAATCATTGGGTAAATCCTGCCGCCTTAACCTCCGCAGCATCTCCAGAATTCGCCCCTTCCTGACTGATGACACCACAAAACAACTTATTCACTCCTTGATTATTTCCCACATTGACTACTGCAACTCTCTCCTTAATGGCCTACCCTTAGCAGGCTATCCCCCCCTTCAGTTTATTATGAATGCTGCTAAACTAATACACCTCACTAATCGATCTGTGACTGCTGCTCCTCTCTGCCAATCCCTTCACTGGCTTCCACCCCACTGTATAAAATTCAAAATGCTAACCACAACATACAAGGCCATCTACAACATCACCCCCAGCTACATCACCAACCTCATCTGCAGATATCGTCCAAATCGCCCCCTCCGCTCCTCCCAGGACCTCCTGCTCTCTAGCTCCCTTGTTACCTCCTCTCATGCTCGTCTTCAGGACTTCTCCAGAGCCTCTCCCATCCTCTGGAATTTCCTGCCCCGGTATATCCGATTAGCCCCTAACCTGTCCACCTTTAGGAGATCCCTGAAAACTCACTTATTCAGGGAAGCCTATCCCACATCTACCTAACAACCCTATCAAATCATTCCCTGCATCTATTACCTTTTGCACCACCACTCCCTCCCTTTAGAATGTAAGCTCTACTAGCGGGGCCCTCCTGTCCCTTCTGTATTGTACTGTAATTGTGCTGTCCCCCCTCTACATTGTAAGGCCCCTTTCACACTGGGGCGGTAGGGGGCGTCGGTGGTAAAACAGCGCTATTTTTAGCGCTGTTTTACTGCGGTATTCGGCCGCTAGCGGTGCGGTTTTAACCCCCCGCTGGCGGCCTGAAAAAGGGTTAAAACCACTCGTATAGCGCGACTATAGCCGTGGTATTGCCGCGGTATAGCCGCGCTGTCCCATTGATTTCAATGGGCAGGAGCGGTTTAGGAGCAGTGAATACACCGCTCCTTCACCGCTCCAAAGATGCGGCTGACAGGAGATTTTTTCTTCTCCTGCCAGCGCACCGCTTCAGTGTGAAAGCCCTCGGGCTTTCACACTGAACAAACAGCGGAGGCTGTTTAGGGGCGGTTTGCAGGCGGTATTTTTAGCGCAATAACGCCTGCAAACCGCCCCAGTGTGAAAGGGGCCTAAAGCTCTGCGTAAACTGTTGGCGCTATATAAGTCGTGAATAATAATAATAATAATATATCCTGTGATTCTGTACTTGCCAAATATGCTGGAGAAATCTCTCTCCACTGAGTCTGGCTGCATCCATTTTAACTGTGGGCAGCAGAATCTGCTGCCTGTTCACTTCCTGGATTTACACAGACGAACAGAAGCACACCTCCAGCTCTGCAGCTCTCATTGGCCCTCTTATGGCTCATCTCTAGACATGTGCACAACAAAAAAAATTGTTTTGTTTCATTTCTTTACGTTTCTGTTGATTTGTAACAATTCGTAATTTCGTAAGACGCGAGTTTTTATACTCTGACTCGTTCGTATTTTCGTTACAGATATATTTTCATTGATACGAAATGATTCGTAATTCCGTCTAATGATGCCCCGTACACACGATCGGACTTTCCGACAACAAAACCGTGGAATTTTGTTCGAAGGTTGTTGGCTCCAACTTGTCTTGCATACACACGGTCACACAAATGTTGGCCAACAATTACGAACGTGGGAAGGCGATGACGTACAAGACATACGACGAGCCGAGAAAAAGTAAGTTCAATAGCCAGTGCGGCTCTTCTGCTTGATTCTGAGCATGCGTGAACTTTTGTGCGTCGGACTTGTGTACACACGATCGGAAATTCCGACAACAAAGTTTTGTTGGTGGAAAATTTGAGAACCTGCTAGCCAACATACACACGGTCGGACTTTCTGCCAACAAGCTCACATCCAACATTTGTTGTCGGAAAATCCGATCGTGTGTATGGGGCATAACGATTCGTAATTTCGTAAGGCGCAAGGTTTCATATTCAGACTCGTTCGTATTTTCGTAACTTTTAAATTTTCTTTGATACGAAATGATTCGTAATTCCGTTAATTTTCTTTGATTCGAAATTCATAATTTTGTTAGATAATAATTTTCATTTATTAGGTACACTATTCATAATTTAGTAATTGTTACTTTTGTGAGATTGCCTTTTTCGTTGATTCATACTTTTGCAGAAAATAAAGAATAATAATCCTATGCTTGCTTTTCTAATAAGTCCTGTACTTACTCCAGTCGACTCCCTCAGTCACGAGACCTGACTCAGTCTCCTCCTCAACTGAATCTAAAAAGATTCAGGAATGCAGTGTGATGCAGACACAAAAGGGGTAAGCTGATTGGCTAAAGATATTAAGTAAGATACATCACTCACTAATACACTCTCCATTCGAAAGAACGACTCGAGAACATGAAATTACGAACATAAGAAATTACGAACATACATATTAAGATACACTTACACTGTCCATTCAAAAGAACGATTCGAGAACACAAACAAACCAAATTACGAACAGACAAAGAAACAAAATTACGAACACACGAATGAAAATACGAACATACGCAATTACGAACAAACAAAGGGTTGAAAATATAAAATGTAAATCATTTGTTATAGATGTCATTTTCTTTCTTTTACTGTTTCGGAGTTTTGTATTTTTGTAAGTTTGTCCGTTTGTAAGTTCTTATTTTCGCGTGTTTGTTATTTTGCTTATACGTAATTTTCGTATTTTGGTTCTTTCAGCTATTCGGATGTTCGAATTGATCCGAATGTAGGAATACTAACAAATTTGTACGACAATATATTCCTTATGAACCAAATTGCACAGTGTCTACTCATCTCCCCTCCCTTCCTTGCAAACTCTCATGAGAGTGAGAGAGAGAGAGAGCTGTGTATGATGTCATAAGCCAAGGCTAATGACCAGACAAGAAACAGGAAGTGGGCTGTATAAGGTATTTACTGGCAGAAAATAAAATGTTTTACTATCCAAAGTTAAAACAACAAGGGCAGAAGATTTAATAGATGGAAAGATGAAAAAATGACTGAGGGTCCGCTTTAAGAAGACTCAGGTGAAACTGTGCCACAGACTTCAATCAATCTGAACCTATTTACTATAAATAATAAATACAATCTTAAAAAAAAGAAAGCTGATTGCCCTAATTTTGATAAATCGTCAAATCCAAATAGTATTAGAAAATGAGCAGCACTAATCCATATTAATCTCTCTCTCATGATGTGCCAACACCTAACCCAATATCACAAGTGTATAATTAACACAATGTACAAAAATTGGTGTAATAAATATGCAATAAAATTCTAGTGCAATAAACTTGTGCAATCAAATATGTTCACACAGAAATGCATGTGCCAAAAAAACTAAGCAAAAAACAAAAGTCCATATATTTCATGCAAGAAAAAAGTCCTAAAGACCATTGTTGGTGAAGTCTTAAATGTGATTACATTCTTAAAACAAAAGTTCTTTCCGATGTGCATCAAACATCCAGTGCAATCCTCCACCGTTATCACTCGGTTAACTCATCAGAACTAAATGGTGGTCAAATTATAAACCAGCTACTGCACATTCCACCATAAAAAATCTAACTCCAGCGGCCTATTTTTGCATATTGTGTTAATTATGTACAGTAATACCTTGGATTACGAGCATAATTTGTTCCAGATGCATGCTTGTAATCCAAAGCACTCGTAGATCAAATTGAGTTTCCCCATAAGAAATAATGGAAACTCAGATGATTCGTTCCACAACCACTGCTGGTGTATGCAGTACTGTATGTGGACAGAGGTTCAGGGGCTCTGGTGTATGCAGTACTGTATGTGGACAGAGGTGTGGGGGCTCTGATGTATGCAGTACTGTATGTGGACAGAGGTTCAGGGGCTCTGATGTATGCAGTACTGTATGTGGACAGAGGTTCAGGGGCTCTGATGTATGCAGTACTGTATGTGGACAGAGGTGTGGGGGCTCTGATGTATGCAGTACTGTATGTGGACAGAGGTTTAGGGGCTCTGATGTATGCAGTACTGTATGTGGACAGAGGTTCAGGGGCTCTGATGTATGCAGTACTGTATGTGGACAGAGGTGTGGGGGCTCTGATGTATGCAGTACTGTATGTGGACAGAGGTGTGGGGGCTCTGATGTATGCAGTACTGTATATGGACAGAGGTTCAGGGGCTCTGATGTATGCAGTACTGTATGTGGACAGAGGTTCAGGGGCTCTGATGTATGCAGTACTGTATGTGGACAGAGGTTTGGGGGCTCTGGTGTATGCAGTACTGTATGTGGACAGAGGTTCGGGGACACTGTTGTATGCAGTACTGTATGTGGACAGAGGTTCAGGGGCTCTGATGTATGCAGTACTGTATGTGGACAGAGGTTCAGGGGCTCTGATGTATGCAGTACTGTATGTGGACAGAGGTTCAGGGGCTCTGATGTATGCAGTACTGTATGTGGACAGAGGTTCAGGGGCTCTGATGTATGCAGTACTGTATGTGGACAGAGGTTCGGGGGCTCTGATGTATGCAGTACTGTATGTGGACAGAGGCTTGGGGGCTCTGATGTATGCAGTACTATATATGGACAGAGGTTCAGGGGCTCTGATGTATGCAGTACTGTATGTGGACAGAGGTTCGGGGGCTCTGGTGTATGCAATACTGTATGTGGACAGAGGTTCAGGGGCTCTGATGTATGCAGTACTGTATGTGGACAGAGGTTCGGGGGCTCTGATGTATGCAGTACTGTATGTGGACAGAGGTTCAGGGGCGCTGATGTATGCAGTACTGTATGTGGACAGAGGTGCGGGGCGCTGGTGTATGCAGTACTGTATATGGACAGAGGAGCGGGGCGCTGGTGTATGCAGTACTGTATGTGGACAGAGGTGCGGGGGCGCTGGTGTATGCAGCACTGTATGCAGCCGGAGGTTCGGGGGCGCTGGTGACACTCGGGAACTGTTGACACTAACTGCTCCGACGCACGTTACGCCCCCGCCCCACCCAGCTGGGAGTGTCCCCGAGTGTCTCCGAGCGTCTCCGAGTTCTCCACGAAGCACTGGGAGCCACCAGCGCTCCCGCATCTCTGGCCACATACAGTACTGCATACACCAGCGGCTTTACTACATGGATTGTACAGCTCGTATATCAAGTCAATTTTATTTTTTTTAAATGTTGCTCGTTTTTCAAAACGCTCGTATATCATGTTACTCACAAACTGAGGTATTGCTGTACTTGTGATATTGGGTTAGGTGTTAGCACATCATAAGATGTTCATATGGATTAGCGTTGCTCATTTTCTAATACTATTTGGAAGCTTGCATTACATCTAAAAAAGATCATGGGCTTAATTCAACTCACAAAGAGTTATTTTACTCTTTAAAATTGGAGATAAAATAGCTCAAAGCTATTTTCAAAAAAATAAATTTGCAGTACACAAAAAAAAAACTACTAAAATAAAGCATGAGTTATTTCATCAAAATGTGAGGTATTTATCTCATGAAACCATTCGGTATTTTATCTCATGATGTAATATCCAGTAAAATGGATACAGTGGAGAAAAATTAGAACCCCTGTCAGTTTTTATTGCTAATAAAGGGGTTTAAACCATAGAAATATGCCAACTCACTAAGTCAGTGCGATTCCTGCAGCATATGTATTCATACAAAAGAAAAATGGTGACTAGAATACCAGTCAAAGGGAAGCTGCTTTAACAGGACACACGTGGTGTATGAAAAACAACTCAGTAAATTCAAAATATCTCTATAAATGTCAAATATTGAATGAAAAGAATATAAAAAATCACACACATATATAAATACTCTTCTTCCACCAATAAAAAACACAACGTTGTCATTGGGGAAATTTCCCTTTACTTCTTTTTTTTTTTCAAATATGAGTTTATTTAGACATAGGAAAGGGCCTTGCCCCAGCATAACAAAACAATTACAGGTTATTTATTGGAGGGCGCAGCCTCTCATAGCGGCCTAACTAGAAGTACAACTACTTAACTTCTAAGGCATGGACAGATATATTCTGTAGGGCTATGTATGCATTGTTCAACGTTGCTGCAGTCCTTATTAATGTCTGGATGTCCCTCTCCTTCTGTCTTATTTTCTTTTTAGATTTATAATAAAATTATATAATTGTCTAACATAAAGGGGGGAGAAATAAGGGGTACGAGTGAGGAGAAAGAAACCAGAAGGGGGGAAGAAAAAGGAAGGGGGGTAGAGAGAAGAGAAGGGAGGAAGAGGGCACACGGAGGCGGCGAAAAACCCCGATCCGGGGCATAAGAGGTAAGTTGAAGTGTCGGGCGTTCTCAATCACCCGCCATAAGTTTTTGTCCTTCGGTGGAAAAGATAAAAGTCACCCAGTTCGACCAGGTTTTGGTGTATAACTCATTTTTATGTCGAGCAGTGAGAATGAGATCCTCCATTTTCCTGATATCCTCTACTTTTCTGATCCACATGCCTAAAGTTGGAGGTTTAAGTGACTTCCACAGTAGTGGAATACAGGATTTTGCTGCATCTAACAAATGTCGGATCAGAGATTTTTTGTATTTTTTGCTCGCCATGTCTGTCGCATGTAATAGAAAGAAGCCTGGATCCGCCAGGATAGGTCGTTCCGTGAATTTTTGTATTGTTTGTTGTATGTCTCTCCAGAACTGTTCCAGTAGGGGGCAGCTCCAGAAAATATGGAGAATCGTTCCCCGATCTCCTTGACACCTCCAGCAGAGCCCCGAGGAGGATGGAAAGAACTTCTGCAATTTTGTAGGTGTGTTGTACCATCTAGTGAGTAGTTTAAAATTAGTTTCTTGCGTCTTTGTACAAATTGAAGATTTAAAAGTGAAATGTATAATGTTTTGTTTTTGTCGCGGTGTGAATGTACACTGTAGTTCTCTTTCCCATGCCCCTATCGCGGGTATCTTGTGGTTTTCTGGTGGTATGATCAGCAACCGGTAGGTGGCCGACAGTGCATGGGGTAGGGCTCCCTCCTCCGAGCAGTAGGTTTCAAAAGTTGTCAAGGTCCGTTCGGGACCATCAGGAGGAGGTAGGGTGTTACGATAATGTTTAAGTTGGAGGGATCTCCAGAAGTCTAAGCCGAACGGCCCCTCCGCGTTCATAAAGTCATCCACTGAGGGCCAACCACCACTCGCGATAAAATGTGAAGCTTGAAAGAAGCCCCTCTCCCTTAGGGATCTGAAGACTGGGTCTGTGTACCCTGGAGAGAAATCTGGTGTCCCCAGAATCGGCCGTAATGGAGAGTTAGAAGATGTCAGTTTGGAGCGTGTGAATAGGGATGAACAGATTTTTGAGGTCACACCTATTAGGGGATGATTTTTTAACTCACTTGGGAGGGAATTGTGACACCAGGGCAGTCTGTTTAAAGGTATGTTACTTTGGGTCTGTTCAAGTTGCGTAAATAGTTTAGTAGGTTGATGTCGGATCCAGTCTATGAGTCTGGTCAGGTGAATTGCTTGGTGATATTTACGAAGGTCTGGGACCGCCAGACCTCCATAAGCTTTGGGTAACGTGAGCAGTCTTTTGTTGAGTCTAGGTCTTTTGTTTGCCCAAATAAACTTAGAGAAAAGGGCACTAGTCTGACCGAAGTAATGAGAGGGTAGTTGGATTGGTAAGGCCTGTAACAGGTACAGGAACTTTGGGAGGATGCACATCTTAAGAATGTTACATCTACCAAACCATGAGTACAGCCCTTTGTTCCATGTGTTAAGTAATTTCCTGACTGTGGATAACAGAGGAGGGAAATTCAGAGCATATATTTGTGACAGTCTAGGAGGGATGTACGTGCCCAGGTATTTAAGGCCAGTATTAGTCCATTTAAAATTTAAACTGTTTTTAAGGGTAGTTAGGATGTGAGGGGGCAGTCCCACACTCATGGCCTCTGATTTGTTGAAGTTAATCTTCATGTTAGAGATGTTGCCGTAAATTTGGAATTCTTGTAGTAGGTTGGGGATAGATATTAACGGGTTGGTAAGGGTAAACATCATATCGTCTGCATAGGCAGCGATTTTCTGTTGCGTCCCTCCCAATGTCACCCCGGTTATGTCTGGATGGGCTCGTATGGTCCGCAGGAAGGGTTCCAGTGACAGGGCGAAAAGAAGCGGTGATAATGGGCATCCCTGCCGAGTTCCATTTCGAATCGGGAAGGGATCCGACAGGACTCCATTCACACGCACCCGGGCTGTGGGGCCCGTGTAAACTGAGTTAATCCACTGGAGCATCCTGTCTCCCAGACCAACATGTCTCAAGACAGAGATCATGAAATTCCAATCCACCGTGTCAAAGGCCTTCTCTGCGTCCGTGTTTAGGAGGACACAGGGAGTTGCTTTCTGATTTACTACGTGCAATATGTTGAGCACTTTGGTAGTATTGTCCCTGGCCTCTCGTGTGGGGACAAAACCAACCTGATCCAAATGGATCAAGGAAGGGAGATATGTTTGGATTCTGGTGGCTAGTATTTTCGTGAAGATCTTAGGATCAAGATTGAGTAATGAAATTGGCCTGTAGCTCCCGCAGGCCATCAAGTCTTTCCCCTCTTTAGGAATCACCGCAATATGCGCTGTCAGGGTGTCCCTAGGTATGCGAGATCCAGAGCCCAGTGAGGTGAAGAATTTAACCATGTGTTCTCCCAAGTCTGGCAGCAAGGTTTTGTAGTATTGGGCCGTGAAGCCATCCGGTCCCGGAGCTTTACCCGTTTTCATGGAAGCTACTGCTTTCTGTATCTCCTCCAATACAATGTGTTCATCCAACAGCTCACTGGACTCTGCAGGCAGCTGGGGCAAACCAGATCTGCACAGGTAATCATTTATATGTAATTGTGGCGTGTGTGGCATTTGCAGGTTATAAAGTGAGGAGTAAAATTCCCTAAACTCAGTCGCTATCCTCTGTGGATGTGTAACTTTTTGACCAGAGGGTGTCGTAGTGCGGGGGATGTAATTAGCCAGGGTCTGTTCCCTCAAAGAGTTTGCAAGTAATCTGCCACACTTATTCCCCGACTCGTATGTTATACGACGGCATATTTGCAGCGCAGCTTTCGCCTTAAACTGCATTAAGTCCGTTATTTTACTCCTTATCTGTTTAAGTTCTGCCTCTCCGTCTGGTGTTTGGGCATGTTTATGTCTCGCTTCTGCTCTGTGTAAGTCGTGGAAGAGAGATGTAAACTGTTCTGTACGTTCCCGTTTAATGCGTGCTCCGTGTTTGATTAAGACACCGCGAATTACTGCCTTATGATTTCCCTTTACTTCTGTCCCATAGCCAAAACAGGAAGTGAAAGGAAATCCCTACAAATTAACCAATTCAATACAGGGCACTTCCCCCCTTCCTGCCCAAGCCAATTTTCAGCTTTCAGCTCTGATGCTGTTTAAATGACAATTGTGCGGTTATGCTACACTGTACCCAAACAAAATTGTTATCATTTTCTTCCCACAAACAGAGCTTTCTTTTGGTGCTATTTGATCTCCTCTGCAATTTTAATTTTTTGCTAAACAAATAAAAAAACACCAAAAATTTTGAAAAAAAAAAGTTTTTCTTTGTTTCTGTTATAAAATTTTGTAAATAAGTATGTTTTCTCCTTCACTGATGGAGACTAATGAGGCTGCACTGCCGGGCACTGATAAGGTGGCACTGATGAGCACAGATGAGGTGGCACTAATGAGGTGGCACTGATGTGGCACTGATGAGGTGGCACTGATGGGCACTGATGATGAGCACTAAAATGCGACACTGATGGGCACTGATAGGCGGCACTGATAGGTGGCACTGATATGCAGCACTGATGGGTTCTCATAGGCAGCACAGATGGACACTCATAGGTGGCACAGATGGGCACTCATAGGTGGCATATATGGGCACTAAAAGGTGGCACTGATGGGCACTGATAGGTGGGTACCGATGGGCATGGATGGGCACTAATAGGTGGCATTGATGGACACTGAAGAGTGGCACTGATTGACACTGATAGATGGCACTGATTGACATCACTGATTAGGAGGCACTGGCAGCTATTGCTGGTGGGCACTGATTGGCATCATGTGTGGGCACACATTGCCACCCATGGCTACCAGGAATGCCATAACTGGTGGTCATCAGTGGTGGCCATCCCTGGTGGTCCTGGTGGCATCCCTGGTGGTCCTGAATGGGCACCCGAGGGGGGCGGCTGCGCTGATAAACAATCAGACTGACACGCCACAACAACGATCGCTGCAATGTGATGACCGGACATCATATGACGTTTGGTCAGGATATCGCAACCACTTTGCCGACAAAGAATCCCTTGGGGACCCCCAGGTCACCAGAACTAGTGTCCCCTTTGTTAGATTTTGGATTTTCTTTTACTTTCACTTTCAATGATAATGGTAAACAGGGGAGAGGGTGAATCTCCCTCACAGGGGCACAGACAGCAAGAAAATTGACAGGGGTTCTAATCCCTCTCCACTCTATCCAAAACTAAGGTTTGCCTTTAGTTATACTTTAAGGGCAGTAGTAAACTGCAAAAAAAAATGTGCCCTGCAAAACAATGTGCAAGTAGGTATTGCATACTAGCACATTATAAAGGACCTGCCTTAAAACAAAGCCCTGAAGCGGCGCGCTGCCAGTGCTGACAGGGCTTCCATCTTCACCCAGTCTTCCTTGTGGGCGCAGCATGGCTCTCTGAATAAATGGCACACCGTCCATTGAGAGCGCAATGCGCATACGCCAGTGACGCCACCGGATGCTACTATAGTAGATATCTCCTAAACGCTGCATGTTTAGGAGATATTTACTGTACCTACAGGTGAGCCACATTTCTGTGTTTTTCCATATTTAGGTTTCTATGCATTACTACTGAGAAACTGATCCAAAAAGGTAGAGTCTAATCTAAACTGGCAATTATATTTTTATATTCCTTAAATACCACATGCCTGGACCACTACTTATTTAACTCATGCATTTATTTATTTTTTTATTTTCTTTAGTGAATTGACTTTAATGCTGTTTTATGAGATATTTGCCTCATTAGGTGACAAATTGACATTTTCATTATTTCAAGAGATCATTGAAAAAAATGTGTTATGTGATTCAATTATCTCATGAGATATTCTTTAGTGAATTGAGCCCATTGCCAGGCCATTTTTTTTAATAAAAAGGCTCGTGGATGTGGTATATCTGACTTTTGCAAAAGCAATCAATACAATACCCATAAACGGTTTACAAATGTTCACAATTTACAAATTGAGGTCTGTTGGTTCCTTAGACCATAGTGTACTATATGTACCTGGATATAAATTTGGTTACAGGGGTGTGTCTAATGGGTGGTGATAAACAGCGTGTACTCAGATTTGTTTGGAGTGGTGAGTGGGGTAACCCAAAGGTCAGTCCTGGGACTAATCGTGTCCAATTATTTTCAATTTATTCATTAACGATATACAGGATGACATTAATAGCTCAATTTTAGTGTTTGCTAATGATACAAAGCTAAGTAGGGCGATAACTTCATAGCAAGATATTGAAACCTTATAGGAGGACCTCAATAAAATAGAGGGGTGAGCAACTACATGGCAAATGAGGTTTAATGTTGAAAAATGTAAAGTAACGTACTTGGGGGCCAAAAATATGAATGCAAGTTACTCGCTAGGAGGAGAACCATTGGGGGCCTCCAGGATGGAGAAGGATCTGGGGGACCTATAGATCATAGGCTCAGCAATAACATGTAATGCCAAGCTGCAGCAAACAAAGCTAGCAGACTATCAGCATGCATTAAAAGGGGGATTTATTCCAGAGATAAGATTACCAATTTACAAGACTCTGATCCAGCTGTATCTTGACTATGCTGTACAATTCTGGTCACCGGTCCTCAATGAAGGATGTGCTGGAACTGGAGAGTCCAGAGAAGGGCGACATAGCTAATATGGGGCCTGGAGAACTTCAGTTATGAGGAATGACTACATACATGAAATGTATTCTTCCTGGAGAAGAGACCCTTGAGAGAAGATATGATAGCGATATACAAATACCTCAGCATAGAGAGAAAACTATTTAGTTTCAGGGAGCTTATAAAGACACGCAACCACTCAATAAAATCGGAGGAGAAGCGGTTCAGCCATAAACTGTGTAGAGGGTTCTTTACTGTCAGAGCGGTAATGATGTGGAAGTCCCTCCCGTAATCAGTGGTGTCAGCTGGAAGCGTCGATAGTTTCAAAGAACTATTAGATGGGCATCTTAGCGAATGCAATATAAAGAGTATTTGGGAAATTATGTTAACATTAACACACACACAGAGAAAATTAAATTATTATTATTATATATATTATTATTATTCACTTCATGATTTTTATCGCATTCTGTTGCTTACACACCATATGATCAAGTTTCAGTCTTGTTTTGGGATCGTTACTCGGCCACATGTGTGGAGACATATGTGCATTTAAAGACTAAATCCATCTTTTGCAAAAAATAAAAAAACAAAAATGCACATATTTTTGCAGGAAAAAAATTGCATTCAGAATTTTTTTTAGGAGGAGGAGCCTGCGAACTGCAGTGGATCATGGGTATAATGCTCCAGCAGACTCCTTCTCGCTATGGACATTCAACTACGGAGCTGCAGGAAGTGAAAATTAACTAAAAGCGTGTTAATCACTGCACGAGAGTTCCATCGATAACAATTCCCTCTGCCATAGTGGAACATGGGATTTGTAGTTTATTCGTTCACAGATCTCTGTGAATGAACAGAGCCACACACAGATGTGAAAAATTCAAAAAGTAATAGGAGCTACCAAAGAGTAGACCCTGCCGGAGGAGGGGGGCGATTTGGGGGTGGGGGCGATTTGGCTCAATGTCACATGTTACACTCTAAATATTGGTGTAACATGCAACATGGTATGAAAAGCATAGGTAGGGACCCCAGAGCAGGTAAGTATAGTAGGTAGGGTTTAAAAAAAAAATATATATATATATATATATATATATATATATATATATATATATATATATATATATAAATATATTTATATATATACATAATATCACAAAAGTGAGTACACCCCTCACATTTTTGTAAATATTTTATTCTATCTTTTCATGTGACAACACTGAAGAAATGACACTTTGCTACAATGTAAAGTAGTGAGTGTACAGCTTGTGTAAATTTGCTGTCCCCTCAAAATAACTCAACACACAGCCATTAATGTCTAAACCGCTGGCAACAAAAGTGAGTACACCCCTAAGTGAACATGTCCAAATTGGGGCCAAAGTGTCAATATTTTGTGTGGCCACCATTATTTTCCAGCATTGCCTTAACCCTCTTGGGCATGGAGTTCACCAGAGCTTCAGAGGTTGCCACTGGAGTCCTCTTCCACTCCTCCATGACGACATCATGGAGCTTGTGGATGTTATAGACCTTGCTCTCCTCAACATTCCATTTGAGAATGCCCCACAGATGCTCAGTAGGGTATAGGTCTGGAGACATGCTTGGCCAGTCCATCACCTTTGCTCTCAGCTTTTTTAGCAAGGCAGCGGTTGTCTTGGAGGTGTGTTTGGGGAATACTGCCCTGCAGCCCAGTCTCCGAAGGGAGGAGATCGTGCTCTGCTTCAGTATGTCACAGTACATGTTGGCATTCTAGGTTCCCTCAATGAACTGCAGCTCCCCAGTGCGGGCAGCACTCATTCAGCCCCAGATCATGCCACTCCCACCACCATGCCTGACTGTAGGCAAGACACCCTTGTGTTTGTACTCCTCACCTGGTTGCCATCACACATGCTTGACACCATCTGAACCAAATAAGTTTATCATGGTCTCATCAGAACACAGGACATGGTTCCAGTAATCCATGTCCTTGGTCTGCTTGTCTTCAGCAAACTGTTTGCGGGCTTCCTTGTGCATCATATTTAGAAGAGGTTTCCTTCTGGGACAACAGCCATGCAGACCAATTTGATGCAGTGTGCGGCGTATGGGCTGAGCACTGACAGACTGACCCCCCACCCCTTCAACCTCTGCAGCAATGCTGGCAGCACTCATACTTCTATTTCCCAAAGACAACTTCTGACACTGAGCACGTGCACTCAACTTCTTTGGTCGACCATGGCAAGGCCTGTTCTGAGTGGAACCTGTCCTGTTAAACTGCTGTATGGTCTTGGCCATTGTGCTGCAGCTCAGTTTCAGGGTCTTGGCAATCTTCTTATAGCTTAGGCCAACTTTATGTAGAGCAACAATTCTTTTTTTCAGATCCTCAGAGAGTTCTTTGCCATGAGGTGCCATGTTGAACTTCCAGTGACCAGTATGAGAGAGTGAGAGCGATAACACCAAATTTAACACACCTGCTCCCCATTCACACCTGAGACCTTGTAACACTAACGAGTCACATGACACAATTTTTCACTTAGGGGTGTACTCACTTTTGTTGCCAGCAGTTTAGACATTAATGGCTGTGTGTTGAGTTATTTTGAGGGGACATCACATTTACACTGTTATACAAGCTGTACACTCACTACTTTACATTGTAGCAAAGTGTGATTTTGTCAGTGTTGTCACATGAAAAGATAGAATAAAATATTTACAAAAATGTGAGGGGTGTACTCACTTTTGTGAGATACTATATATATATATATATATATATATATATATATATATATATATATATATATATATATATATATTCATTTTTTATTATTATTGCATTAATTTCTACATCAGTTTGCTCTATTATTCTGTTTTTTTGTTTGTTTTTTTGTTTGTTTGTTTGTTTGTTTTTTTTGCTTTTGTTACATATTGAATATGAAGCGTGAATTTTGTGTATTTATACTTGAAATTCAATGTCCCATTTTACATGTCTCTAAGCTCATCCAAATAACCAAGAAATAATGAAATGACCCCTCTGGCCATTTTGTGTTGCAGAATGCACAGAGCAATAGTTGGATGTACAACCTGAAGCCAGCAGGCCACATCTGTCCCTGAGATTACAGGCCAAGGATAATCTCTGTCCAATAAAGCAATGCATCCAAACAATGATGTACTACAGATTAAGTCATTACAATGGACCAGATGCTTCACAGAGCTGGGTGGCAGCAAAGAATGCAATGTAATATTTCCAGAGTCCTGAGAGTGCGTACATAGCTACTGTATCACTATGTAAATCATCTCATAGGCATTGCAGTGATGGTAACCATTTGTTACATGTATGTAAATATGTTCTCCGGATATAAATGTCATTACTCAGCTGTAGCAACAATGAGCAAATATTTACAAAGAATTCTTATGGAAGTAATGTGAGGGCAGATGTCTTACCATGTGGATCATCGTTTCTACATTTTTTTTTCTACATAGCTTGTACTTAGTCCTTTCAGCATTTCAGAAACACTGAACAAAAACAGGGGTGTAACTACAGACTGGAACCATTAAAAAAATTTCAAGACCTTCTGGCAATCTACCATTCATCTTTTAAAAGTAAATTGCACTACTAAAAAGCTGTACCACTCTAGAACAATAAAATTGCAGAATTCTACTAGTTGTATTGAAAGCCAGTTATTTTTTGTTTTGGATAGAGTGGTGAGGGGTTAAACCCCCAAGGATTTATAGCTGCCTTTGTTACCAATAGGGATAATAACCGTCTCTGTTTCTCCTGGTGACTAGGAATGGGCCCAATGTTCGAGTCGAACATAATTTCGTTTAGAACATCGGGTGTTCGTTTGTTCTAAGAACAAACGAACATATGGGGCGCTCGCGGGAAGTTCGCCCGCCGCAATGCACCCCATAATGCACTGCAAGATGGCAGTACATTAAAGGCTGCTGATTGGCCAAAGCATTCACCTGACCTGTATGCTTTGGCCAATCACAGCGCAATGTGCTGTGAGAGCCAAGTCCACGCCCCACACTATATAAGGCTGCTTACACAGCGGCCGTGTATAGTGTTATGAATGAAGAGAGATTAGGCAGGGTAGTTAGTGGATTGAGTGTGCAGTCAGTGTAGAATATATAACCCAGTGCAGAGTATATAGTGCAGTCAGTGTAGTATATATAATGCCATGCAGAGTATATAGTGCAGTCAGTGTAGTGTATATAATGCAGTGCAGAGTATATAGTGCAGTCAGTGTAGTATATATAATACAGTGCAGAGTATATAGTGCAGTCAGTGTATTATATATAATACAGTGCAGAGTATATAGTGCAGTCAGTGTAGAATATATAACCCAGTGCAGAATATATAGTGCAGTCAGTGTAGTGTATATAATGCCATGCAGAGTATATAGTGCAGTCAGTGTAGTGTATATAATGCAGTGCAGAGTATACAGTTGCAATAAAAAGTATGTGAACCCTTTTGGAATGATATGTATTTCTGCACAAATTGGTCATAAAATGTGATCTGATCTTCATCTAAGTCACAATAATATACAATCACCTGCTTAAACTAATAACACACAAAGAATTAAATGTTACCATGTTTTTATTGAACACACCATGTAAACATTCACAGTGCAGGTGGAAAAAGTATGTGAACCCTTGGATTTAATAACTGGTTGAACCTCCTTTGGCAGCAATAACTTCAACCAAACGTTTCCTGTAGTTGCAGACAAGACGTGCACAATGGTCAGGAGTAATTCTTGACCATTCCTCTTTACAGAACTGTTTCATTTGAGCAATATTCTTGGGATGTCTGGTGTGAATCGCTTTCTTGAGGTCATGCCACAGCATCTCAATCGGGTTGAGGGCAGGACTCTGACTGGGCCACTCCAGAAGGTGTATTTTCTTCTGTTTAAGCCATTCTGTTGTTGACTTACTTCTATGCTTTGGGTCATTGTCCTGTTGCAACACCTATCCTCTGTTGAACTTCAGCTGGTGGACAGATGGCCTTAAGTTCTCCTGCAAAATGTCTTGATAAACTTGGGAATTAATTTTTCCTTCGATGATAGCAATCCGTCCAGGCCCTGGTGCAGCAAAGCAGCCCCAAACCATGATGCCCCCACCACCGTACTTCACAGTTGGGATGAGGTTTTGATGTTGTGCCTCATTTTCTCCACTCAAAGTGTTGTGTGTTTCTTCCAAACAACTCAACTTTGGTTTCATCTGTCCACAGAATATTTTGCCAGTACTGCTGTGGAACTACCAGGTGCTCTTGTGCAAACTGTAAATGTGCAGCAATGTTTTTTTTGGACAGCAGTGGCTTCCTCTGTGGTATCCTCCTATGAAATACATTCTTGTTTAGTGTTTTACGTATCGTAGATTCGCTAACAGGGATGTTAGCATATGCCAGAGATTTTTGTAAGTCTTTGGCTGACACTCTAGGATTCTTCTTTACCTCATTGAGCAGTCTGCGCTGTGCTCTTGCAGTCATCATTACAGGACACCCACTCCTAGGGAGAGTAGCAGCGGTGCTGAACTTTCTCCATTCATAGACAATTTGTCTTACCGTGGACTGATGAACAGCAAGGCTTTTAGAGATACTTTTATAACCCTTTCCAGCTTTATGCAAGTCAACAATTCTTAATCGTAGGTCTTCTGAGAGCTCTTTTGTGCAAGGCATCATTCACATCAGGCAATGCTTCTTGTGAAAAGCAAACCCAGAACTGGTGTGTGTTTTTTAAAGAGCAGGGCAGCTGTAACCAACACCTCCAATCTCATCTCATTGATTGGACTCCAGTTGGCTGACACCTCACTCCAATTAGCTCATGGAGATCTCATTAGTCTAGGGGTTCACATACTTTTTCCACCTACACTCTGAATGTTTACATGGTGTGTTCAATAAAAACATGGTAACATTTAATTCTTTGTGTGTTATTAGTTTAAGCAGACTGTGATTGTCTAATGTTGTGACTTAGATGAAGATCAGATCACATTTTATGACCAATTTGTGCAAAAATCCATATCATTCCAAAAGGGTTCATATACTTTTTATTGCAACTGTATAGTGAAGTCAGTGTAGTGTATATAACGCAGTGCAGAGTATACAGTGCAGTGCAGAGTATATAATACAGTATATTGAAGTGGTTAAGGGGAACCCTATGACAGAATTAAGAAGAAAAATGGGATGGGGGGAACTCCACGCGTACATTTTTAAAATAATGGCCTGGGGTCCCCCCAAAATCCATACCAGGCCCTTTGGGTCTGGCATAGATTTTAAGGGGAACTCCACACCCAAAATCCATACCAGACCCTTATCCGAGCATGTATCCTGGCAGGAAAAGGAAAGGGGGGGAAGGAAAAGGAAAGCACCCCCCCTGAACCAGGCTGCTTGCCCTCAAAATGGGGGGTGTTTTGGGGTGCACCCCAAAGCACCTTGTCCCCATGTTGATGGGGACAAGGGCCTCTTCTTGACGACCCTGGCCTCTAATTTTTGGGGTCTGCAGGCGGGGGGCTTATCGGTATCTGGAAGCCTCCTTTAACAAGGGGGCCCCCAGATCTCACCCCCCCCCATGTGAATGGGTATTGAGTACATTGTACCCCTACCCATTCGCCAAAAAAAGGGTCAAAAAGTAAAAATCACAAGAGACAGTTTTTAACAATTCCTTTATTTAAAAAAAAAATAGGGTCCCGCGATGTAAATCCACCATCAATCACGCTGCCCGATGGACCGAAAAACAGAAAAAACTGAAAAAGCTCCGCCTCGATGGGAGGCCTCCCGGCGACTGCTGTCTCTTCGCTTTGGCAACTGTTATATAGCCAAAGGCAGGGCCAGCTGGTAACGTAACTGACTGACCCCGCCCCATTCGGATGTCACATGACATCACATGATGTCAGAAGGGGCGCTTGCATCACTGGGTGGCCCCGCCCTTGCCTATTTAAGAGCTGTCAAAGTGAAGAGACAGCAGTCACCGCGAGGCCTCCCATTGAGGCAGGGCTTTTTCCGCTTTTTTCTATTTTTCGGGTCTGTCGGGCGGCATGATTGACGGTGGATTTACATCGCGGGACACTTTTTTTATTTATTAAGGATTGTCAAAAACTGTCTCTTGTGGTTTTTACTTTTTTGACACTTTTTTGGTGAATGGGTGTACCCGATACACATTCACATGGGGGGGGGGGCCAGGATCTGAGGGCACCCTCCCCATGTTGAGGGCAAGCGGCCTGGTATGGTTCGGGGGGGGCGCTCGCCAGGTTGCTTGCTTGGATAAGGGTCTGGTATGGATTTTGGGGGGGACCCCATGCCAATATTTTTAAAATGTTTTCTATACCAATCCCAAAGTGCCTGGTGTGGACTGGGGAGTGGGGGGGGGGGGGCGGCCCCACACAGTTTTTTCTTCTTTTTCCACTATATTGCCGGGAGTCAGCAATACATTACAGCCGCGGGCAAGTTTGAATTATATTTTTTCCTTTAGAAATATCATTATTGATGCGGCATGTTCTATACATCACACAGATGCTCCACTTTACAGGCAGACTAAGGGGACCCCCCAGGCACAATATTTAAAGGAATATTTAATTTTTATTGTCCCACTTTAAGCATCATTAAAATCATCACTCCTTTAAAAAGGATTGTTTTAAAAACTTGTTTTGCATTAATACATGTCCCCCAGGGCAGTACCCGGGGTCCCCATACACTTTTTATGGCAATAACTTGCATGTAAGCCTTTAAAGTGAGGACTTTTGATTTTTCATGTCCGTGTCCCATAGACTTTAATAGGGTTTGTATGTTTGCTAGAACTTTTTGTCTGTTCGATGTGTTCTGGTGCTAACCGAACCGGGGGCTGTTCAGCTCAGTGCATACCGTCTGTATTTTTATTGGCAGCCAGTAAAAAACAGGCAATTTTCTCCTGCCATAAATGCCAGTTAAAGGAAAAGGTTGCCAGTAAAAAATATGACTGTGACGCTCAAGACCATCCGAGTTCCTGCTACAGTGCGTTCGGGCGACTCTGGTGGAGGTGGTGCCTGAGCATGTCCTGTGATCTCATAGTGCAAGGGAGCCAAGCAGAGCAGCCAGAGTCTCGTGTGCAGGTCAAGACAAGGCAGGCCAGAAGCCGGACTGTCAGCGCTGTTTGGGCTGGAGTGGACTGGAGGGACCACCTGGCTTGGAGAGGGACTGTCACTGTGACTCAGGAGGGGGGGTGTCGTATCGGTGATCTGTGTTGCTGCACCCTGCTTTCATTGTCACTGTGAGAGTCAGTTTCATGTGTGTGCCTGATCCATTCTAATTTCTTACCCTCCTGAGTCCTGTCCCTGGGCTACTTACTTACTATATCGAAAATAAAATAAGAAATATGTTTTTTGCCTTATTGTCTACCTTAAATCATATTTCTAATTGTATATTGTACTTGTTTGTAGCCCAAATACTGAAATTTGCACTTACAACAGTAGTTTTTAAACTTTTGGAAACGCCAGTAAAAAACTTGGCTGTGCCAGTAAATTTTGGGTGTCGTGCCAGTAAATTTCAATCTGGTAGGTTGGCAACACTGGTTCAGCTCATCCCTACTGGTGACCAATGATGAGCTTGCATTTAGTCCAAACTTGGGTTGGGCCAAATTAGGAAGGCAGCTGTAATGGGCAGTTACCAATGGGAAGGTACACAAAGGGGAGGGGATGCTTGTGACATGACCAAGTGGCTAAATTAGGTCAATGACATTAGGCAGCACAGTGGCTAAGTGGCTTCCACCTGGCAGCACTAGGGTCATTGGTTTGAATCCCAACCATGACACTACCTGCATGGAGTTTGCATGTTCTCTCATGTGCTAGGCATGTGCATGCGTGGGTTTCCTCCAGGTACTCCAGTTTCCTCCCACGCTCCCAGACATGCTGGTAGGTTAATTGGTACCTGTCTAAATTTGCCCTAGCATGTGGTGTGTATGTATGAATGTGAGTTAGGAACCTGAGATTGTAAGCTCTTTGAGGGCAGGGACTGATGAGAATGTATAATAAATATGTAAAGGGCTGCATGAATTGACGGCGCTATATAAGTAACTAAAATTAATAAAAATAAATTGACCCAATAGGGTTGATTTACTAAAACTGGAGAGTGCAAAATCAATTGCAGCTCTACAAAGAAACCAATCAGCTTTCGGGTTTTTTTTGTCAAAGCTTAATTAAGTAAGCTGAAGTTAGAAGCTGATTGGCTACCATGCACAGCTGCACCAGATTTCACACTCTCCGGTTTTAGTAAATCAACCCCAATGTGTCCATGTGGCCATATTAGGTCAATGGAGTTGTGAGTATCCTCGCCCCTTTGTGTAGATCAGTTGGGTGCCACGGAACCCCCACGGAACCCCCACCAGCAGTGCAGGTCTGGCACTGACTGTCGACTTACAGGTTTGGACAAGCCCAATCCAAACCCAACCTCAAACCTAAGTTCATCCCTACTGGTGACCATTGTCACTGGCACTAAAACTGAGTTTGTGAAAATTTCATAATTTTAAGCAGAAAAGAGAAAATACATTTTTTCCAATGACAAAATGGCCAATTGAGGATTTCGCTCACTTTCGATTCTGTATTTTCTCTAACTTTCTGTTGTCTTTACAAGAGGAAGTGAATTGAAATTCTTTTCCCTTGGTTAAAACCGGGGTTTTAAATATTCTCTGGTCTGTCCAAAATGGAAAACATTTTTGACTAAGAATATACTTTAAAGCCTACACCAAGAAAAATAAAAGTCCCCCCTTTTCAGTGAGGCTTTCCCGCACCAGTGCAAGAAAGGGCAGTTTAATTTACCTGATCCCTCACTTCCCTGGTAGTCGGCGTTTTCCTCCACTGCGCTACGGAAGTGGACTGTCCCATGGCTCCTCATGTCAGGGCTATGACCCATACATTGTACATGATGATGACAGAGGACCTGCAATTGCTGGAGTGTAGCGGATGCTGGTTTAGCTTGTGGGAGCAAATGATCGGGTAATAAAACGACTTTTTCTGGTACCCTAAGCCTAAACAAGCATTAGGCCCTTGTAATGCGAGGGCAGATCCACTGCAAAGGGAAATTGTTTTTTTTTCTGGTGTTCAAGAAAACACTACATTTGGCAACTTGGTGGCACTATATAGCCCCATCTAGTGGCCAAATGTGGAATTTTACGTTTTATATCAATGAGAAACATTTAACCAGCACAGGAAATAGCCTAATGACAGTTTTACTTTTTTCTTTTTTTTTTGCCCTATTCGCACAGAACAAATGTCCATGAACTTTCACTGATTGAACTGCTAAGCAAATTTTTATAAATACACCCTGAAGTGAATGTAAACCCCAGCAATGAACCTCTTTTATTTGCTCCCTTTGGGTTTGTTAAATATACCATTGAAAACATGTTGTTATTTTTTGTTTAATAAGTGCAAATAAATACCTGTTGATAATATCAGAAATTCAGAGCTGTCCTCATGCACACTTCCTGCGTTATTTCAAGGAGAGTAATAGACTCTCCTAGTTCCTATTTTGGAACTACAGAAAGATTAGTTAAAACCATCCCACAAAATGCTGTGTCATTAGTCCATAACAAAACTAAAAAGCTGAGTGCATTCCTGGCAAATCAACAGATATATTTCTGTATTTGCAGGGTCTTTAAAGGGAAGGGATATAGGGAAATGTACAATTATTGCAAATAAGTGATTCATACAGAATAGGGTGAATCTGAATATTATAGCCACTGGGTGGAGCTGATGATCAGAGAAAATTAAAGTGATTGTAAAGGCTCTTTTTTTTTTTTTTTTTTTAAATAACAAACATCCTCTTCTGGGGTCCCTCGGTGGCTCCTCCCCATATCAGATAACCCCCTAGAAGAAGCGTTCTCCCGGGGGGGGTTACCTTGCAGGCGCACTCCTGAGGCCAGCATTTACATCCATAGACACGAATATATAAAAATCTATATTTTCAAGAAAAAGGCAATATTTTTGTACTGTGTTGTTCACAGCAAACAATCAATGTTTACATTTTTCTTACTAACAAATGACGGACTCGGCCCCGGCCCCGACGCCAGCGTCATTGGATATGATTGACAGCAGCGGGAGCCAATGGCTGCGCTGCTATCAATCAAGAGCCAGGACCCCATAGAGAGAGGGACAGCGTGAGAAATATGGGGCTCGGGTAAGTAAAAACGGGGGGGGGGGGCAGGGGGCAAGTCACTGCCAGAAGTTTTTTCACCTTAATGCATAGGAAGCATTAAGGTGAAAAAACAGAAGGGTTTACAACCCCTTTAATACCTTTTTACTATGATTGTTATTGCCATCTAGTGGCCAAATTGTGATCTTATCCCATACCACCCTATATGTAATGAATGAATAACATTAGACCTGGAGAGAAAATAGCCTAATAAGCTATGATTTTTTTTCTCCTTTCAAAGAGAATAAATATACATGCTGTTTCACAGGACAAATAGCTCTGTGATATTGTTTTTTTTAAATACACCCATTAATGTTAAGCTGTCATGAGAAAAATATGGTGGCTGCCATTGATGACCTTCTGAAAATGCTAGATGCCTAGCTGTTATACTGCCCCATTGACCTTAGTAAGTTATCCAAAAAATGTATGCAGGACTAGAAGGCCTGAGAAAAAAATCGTATCTGTATACTTGATCAGAAACCCTAAGTCAGGGATCTCCAAACAGCGGCCCTCCAGCTGTTGTGGACCTACACTTCCCATGAGGCATTGTAAAATTCTGACAATCACAGACATGACTAGGCATGTTGGTAATTGTAGTTCCAGAACAACTGGAGGGCCAAAGTTTGGAGACCCCTGCCCTAAGTATTGAAGCACAGGCCAGAATGACACCTAGGCAAACAGAATTTTCAGAAAGAGGGTTCAGCAATTGTCATAAAAGGTTTCTGTTTACCCTTATTAACTACTTGACCTCTGGAAGAATTACCCCCCTTCATGACCAGACCATTTTCTGTTTTTTGGCACTGCGTTACTTTAACTGACAATTGCACGGTCCTGCAACGCTGTACACAAATTGAATTTATATCATTTTTGTTCCCCACAAATGGAGATTTTTTGCACTATAAAAGAAAAAAGACCAACAATTTTGAAAGAAAAACAATGTTTTTTTACTTTCTGTCATAAAACATATCCCTTACAAAAAAAATAAAAAATCTAATCTCTTAATACATTTTGCCCAAAATGTATTCAGATATATATCTTTGGTTAAAAAAATTTCAATAAGTGTATATTGATTGGTTTGCATGAAAGTTATAGCATCTGCAAACTATGGTATATATACTGGAATTTTTATTTATTTATTTTTTTACACTAGTAATGGCAGTGATCAGCGACTTATAGCGGGACAGCATCTGACACTAACTGACACTTTGAGGTTGATTTACTAAAGGCAAATAGACTGTGCACTTTGCAAAGTGCAGTTGTACTCTGCAAGTGCTGTTGCTCCAGAGCTTAGTAAATGAGGTAAAGCTTCATTTTGCAAAGAATATCCAATCACATGCAAGGAAAATTGAAAAAAACAGCATTTTTGCTTGCACATGATTGGATGATGAAAGTCAGCAGAGCTTCTGCTCATTTACTAAGCTCTGGAGCAACTGCTCCTGCAGGGTGCAACAGCACTTTGCAAAGTGCGCAGTCTATTTGCCTTTAGTAAATCAACCCCTGTGTGAGAACTATCTGCCACTGACATCACCAGTGACATTATTACAGTGATCAATTGCTGGTATAAACTGTCATGTCACTGCTTCACAAACCCTTGCCTGTAGTATTATACACAGTGGGGGTTATTTACTAAAGGCAAACGCACTTTGCACTACAAGTGCACTTGGAAGTAAAGTCGCTGTAGATCTGAGGGGGACATTTAAGGAAAATAAAAAAACAGCATTTTTAGCTTGCACATGATTGGATGATAAAATCAGCTGAGCTTCCCCTATTTCAGATCTTCAACCTCAGATCTAATGCGACTGCACTTCCAAGTGCACTTGCAGTACATTTGTAGTGCAGAGTGCATTTGTCTTTAGTAAATCAACCCCTCGGTTATGAAACAATTTACAGAATGTGTGTTAGAAGCTGACCCTTGAGCTGAAAGCTCGGGTTTTGAACTTTTACATATGAGGGCTAGAGCATTTTTTTCTCCAATTCTTTCCATGCTTCATTAGCAACAGAGCAACAACAATCTACAGGTAATTCAATCCACAGACAGAAAGCTTCTTTTAGGAGCTGGTTGCTGGAACTTCAGCATAACTAATTGAAAGCAAGATACTGTGGGGTTAATTTACTAAAGGCAAATAGATTTAGCAAAGTGCAATTGTACTCTGCAAGTGCAGTTGCTTCAGAGCTTAGTAAATGAGCAGAAGCTCTGCTGACTTCCATCATCCAACCATGTGAAAGCAAAAATGATGTTTTCTTTCCTTGCATGTGATTTGGTATTCTTTGCAAAGTAAAGCTTTACTTCATTTATAAACTCTGGAGCAACTGCAACTGCAAAGTGCACAGTATATTTGTCTTTAGTAAATCAACCCCTATATGTTCCCATAAATAAAAAAAAGTCAACCACAAACCAACCAAAAAAATCTAAACAGGCTGAGTCAATGGACCACTGTTTCTGCTAGTGCCTCGAAAAAGTAGTCATACCCCTTGAAACTTTTCACATTTTGTCATGTTACAACCAAAAATTTATTTTATTGGGATTTTATGTGATAGACCAACACAAAGTGGCACATGATTGTGAAGTAAAAGGAAAATGATAAATGGCTTTCAAAATGGTTTGACAAATAAATATCTGAAAAGTGTGGGGTGTATTTGTATTCAACCCCCCCCCCCCCCACCACCACCACCACCACCACCACCAAGTCAATACTTTATAGAACCACCTTTCGCTGCAATTACAGCTGCAAGTCTTTTGGGGATGTCTCTACCAGCTTTGCACATCTAGAGAGTGAAATTTTTGCCAATTCTTCTTTGCAAAATAAATCAAGGTCTGTCAGATTGGATGGAGAAGTCTTGCCACAGATACTCAATTGGAATCAGGTCTGGACTTTGACTTGGCCATTCTAACACATGAACATGCTTTGATCTAAACCATTCCAATGTATCTCTGGCTGTATGTTTAGGGTAATTGTCCTGCTGGAAGGTGAACTTCCACCCCAGTCTCAAGTCTTTTGCAGACTCAGGTTTTCTTCTAAGATTGTCCTGTATTTGGCTCCATCCATCTTCCCATCAACTCTGACCAGCTTCCCTGTCCCTGTTGAAAAAAAGCATCCCCACAACATGATGCTGCCACTACCATGTTTCATGGTGGGGATGGTGTGTTCAGGGTGATTTGCAATGTTAGTTTTCCATCACACACATCGTTTTGCTTTTACGTCAAAAAGTTCAATTTTGGTCTCATCTGACCAGAGCTCCTTCTTCCACATGTTTGCTGTGTCCCCCACATGGCTTCTCACAAATTGCAAACAGGACTTCTTATGGTTTTCTTTCAAACAATGTCTTTCTTCTTGCCACTCTTCCATACAGGCCAGATTTGTGGAGTGCACGACTAATAGTTGTCCTGTGAACATATTCTCCTACCTGAGCTGTGGATCTCTGCAGCTCCTCCAGAGTTACCATGGGCCTCTTGGCTGCTTCTCTGATTAATGCTCTCCTTGCCCGGCCTGTCAGTTTAGGTGGACGGCCATGTCTTGGTAGGTTTGCAGTTGTGCCATACTCTTTCCATTTTCGGATGATGGATTGAACAGTGCTCCATTAAATGTCCAAAGCTTGGGATATTTTTTTATAACCTAACCCTGCTTTAAACTTCTCCACAACTTTATCCCTGACCTGTCTGGTGTGTTCCTTGACCTTTATGATGCTGTTTGTTCACTAAGGTTCTCTTACAAACCTCTGAGGGCTTCACAGAACAGCTGCATTTATACTGAGATTAAATTACACACAGGTGGACACTATTTACTAATTAGGTGACCTCTGAAGGCAATTGGTTCCACTAGATTTTAGTTAGGGGTATCGGAGTAATGGGGGCTTAATACAAATCCACACCACACTTTTTAGATATTTATTGGTTAATAAAATTGAAAACTATTTATCATTTTCCTTCTACTTCACAATTATGTGCCACTTTGTGTTGGTCTATCACATAAAATCCCAGTAAAATACATTTACATTTTTGGTTGTAACATGATGTGGAAAATATCAAGGGGTATGAATACTTTTTTAAAGCACTGTATCACACTACGGGGGTTATTTACGAAAGTCAAATCCACTTTGCACTGCAAATGCACTTGAAAGTGCAGTTGCTCTAAATCTAAGGGGTAGATCTGAAAGGAGGGGAAGCTCTGCTGATTTTATCATTCAATTATGTGCAAGCTAAAATGCTGTTTTTTATTTTCCTTGTATGTCCCCCTCGGATCTACAGTGACTTTACTTCCAAGTGCAAAAGAAGAGTGTAGGTGTGGCGCTGCACTGATGTGATGCGATTTTTATAGTTGCCTTGTATAATGACCTAATTCAAATCTGTTGACTAAATGTGTTGTCTTACAAAATTCTAGGGTTGTGAACCTAAAACACAATATGGTGCTTAGAAAGTGACTTCTTTACAAAAAACATATCATATGAACAGAATGAAAGATATGTTTGAAAAATGTTAAAGTGCAAAGTGGTATGTGATATAGCCTTAAAAGTCCAATTTATACTTGCTTTCCAATTGTGCTACACCCTCTGGTGTCTGTGTTGTTGGATTAGAGAAAGTGGTGTAGGTTGCCCCTCTGGATATTGCTTCCAGGTGGAAATGGTTAGATGCACAAATGAAAGTTGCAAATTGATGTATAATTGATGCATATGCCAAAACTAAAAGTGGAAAATTGTTTGCTGGTTACAAATATGTGAATGCTTATAATTAAAGTGCCTTGTGCTAAATATGGGTTATAAAAAAAAAAATTGCGATCCTATATCACATACCATTTCATTTTTGGCTATCTAAGTGCAAAACGTGCTAGTTATACTGAAATCATAAAGTGACTAGTGCTTAAACAGTTAAAAAAGTTAAAAAAGTGATTTGTGCTTCATAAGCCCAGTACTTGCTGGAAAATATATTCGTAGTTGTGATGAAGAGTCTTTTTAAATAGCTCAAAAAGTCTTTTTTAAAAATAGTTTGGAAAGGGTTAAGTCCTCATTGAGAGGTAGTGTTGTAGGAAACAATTCCTTGTTCATGTGCTGGTCTTGTGATGGTGCTTCTTAACCGGGATCTTATTATGCTTGCACTCACCGAATGAGAACACACCTGCAGGTCATTATACAAGGCAACTATAAAAATCGCATCACATCAGAGCAGCGCCACACCTACACTCTTCTTTTGCTCATATTGTAGTATTTTCCACCTAGGTGGAATTATACATGTAGAGGCAGCAGCTCCTAACATATCTGGAAAGTACCCCTATCCATAGCGCGGATCCATTCCACTTATCCTTACTTCCAAGTGCACTTGCACTGCAAAGTGGGTTTGCCTTTAGTAAATAACCCCCTATGTTTTTCTAACAAAATGGCCATGATACACAGTAATGCCCTGTACACACGATAGCACATTCCAACAACAAAATCCATGGATTTTTTCCGGCGGATGTTGGCTCAAACTTGTCTTGCATACACACGGTCACACAAAGTTGGTTTGGAAATTCCGAACGTCAAGAAGGCGGTGATGTACAACACGTACGACGAGCCGAAAAAAATGAAGTTCAATAGCCAGTGCGGCTCTTCTGCTTGATTCCGAGCATGCCTGGAACTTTGTGTGTCGGATTTGTGTACACACGATCTGAATTTACAACAACGGATTTTGTTGTCGGAAAATTTGAGACCCAGATCTCAAATTTTATGTGTCAGAAATTCCGATAGAAAATGTCTGATGGAGCCTACACACGGTCGGAATTTCCAACAAAAAGTTCCCATCGAACATTTTCCATCGGAAAATCCGACCGTGTGTACGGGGCATAAGTGTTACATCCTGACAGTTGTAACATGAAAAACCTTGGCACTTTCATAAACTAGCTTAAAGCAAACCTTGAGACTTATAAAACTTTCAAACTGCCACTTACTTTGCCCAGCAGGTACCTCCATATTTTTCTGTATAGTGCCCCAGCAGCAGCAAAAAACAATGCACTCCGTTAATCAAATAGCGAAGAGCTCTGGTCCGCACCCAAACACGCACTTAAATATGGCTCATTAAAGTGGAACTACACTTCATCTGAGCACCACAAACCAAAAATGCTTTTTAATACATTTTTTATATTCATAGGAATCTCATCCATCCATCCATGTCTCTGATTTATTTTGTTGACAAATCACTTTGAAAAACACCCCCTAACATCATGGGGCCCCATAGAGCCTGCCTGACAAGGACCCTGCCTCCACCCCACACAGAGCAGGAACTTTAAATACATTCTTGTGCACACACAGTGATTCCAGCCCAAATGCTGTTGCCAGCAATTAATTAGTTCCCTGAGCCTCATCAGTTTAGTAGCAGGGCCAGGGATAGAGGGTGGACTATTTCCTAATTTTCAGGATCAGGCAGAGTAATCTCCTAGGCTGCAGCCCCTAATAATTAAATCAAAGTTCCAGCCTGCCCCAGGAGATTGATATAGAAGAAGAGGATGGAACTTTAATAAAATTTTTGGGAGCAGTGGCAAGGAGAATTACTCTGCCTACTCTTGAAAATGAGCAAATAGTCCCTTCTCTGTCCCAGCACCTGAACTGATGGGGCCAGGGGAACTTTTATTTAATCACTGGGAGCCACAGCCCCTGGGATTGCTGTGCATGCTCCCAAAGGTATTTAAAGAGTCTCCACTCTGCCCCCGAGCCCCCTGCTGAACTGATGGGGCCGGGTCCAGTACAGGAGGGCCAGTTCTACCCTCCTATCAGTGGCCTTGGGATTATTGCTCTGATGGGCACCTCACTAACCAACAGAGAGGTGAAGGAGGAGGTGATCCACAGGTGGAGACCAAAGAAACCAGGTACTTTTTGCATATCAGATGACCTTGGTATTCAGGCTCCTGGGGGCTCTATAGGAAATCAGTGACGATGCACAGACACTTGGAGACTCCTGATGAGCAAATTAGGTGGCAGTTTTATACATTTTAATATATTTATGACACTTTGTATGGACCTTATCTGGCTTATTTCAGGTGAGCAACTCCCCAAGTGGTTAGGGAAGGACAGTATTGGCAAGCCACGAGTTTCCAATGTCAAAAGCAAGTTAGTAGTCACATCTCCCATATTTCTATCCTGGCAGATTTTTTTAAAATGAAACGTGCAATGGTGAAGTATAGAGGTACCTACAGACCTCTACTAAATACCAAGAGGGACATTAATACAACTATTTCATCTTCAGCCACATTTTATCCTAGATTCTGTCAAAAATCTCCAACCTAATTATGGTGCAGAGCCTTATTAAGGTCATATACAGTATGTCATGAAGATAAGTAAAGGAAAAATAAATATCAAGTCATTAAAACATTTGTAAAGCTTATTTTGTTTTATTAAAAATTAACCACTTCCATACCAGGCACTTCCCCCCCCCTCCCTTCCTGCCCAGGACAATTTTTAGCTTTCAGCGCTGTCGCACTTTGAATGGCAATTGCGTGGTCATGCAACACTGTACCCAAACTAAATTTTTATCATTTTCTTCCCACAAATAGAGCTTTCTTTGGTGGTATTTGATCACCTCTGCGGTTTTTAATTTTTGCCCTATAAACGAAAAAAGACCCTCAAAAAAAAAACTGATGGGCACTGATAGGCGGCACTAATAGGCAGCACTGACGGCACTGATAGGCAACACTGATGGCACTAATAGGCGGCACTGATGGGCACTGATAGGTGGCACTGATGGGCACTGATAGGTGGCACTGGATAGGCAGTACTGATAAGGAGCTACTGACAGGCATTACTGAGTGGCACTTTGATGGGGCACTGACAGGCATTACTGATGGGGCACTGATTGGCACTTTTTTGGGCACTGATTGGTACTGTTGTGGGCACTGATGGCACTGTTGTAGGCACTGACAGGCATTTATTATGGGGACAGGCTGGCAGGTGTTGGGCACTGATTGGCATCTTTTGATGGGGGCTGTGCTGATTGGTCACAGCTGATCACGTGGTAAGAAGCCTCTGTCAGAGGCTTCATACCACGATCGGAGTTGCGGAGTGTCAGACTGACACACCGCACCTCCGATCGCCGTGCTGCGCACCCCCGCGGGCGTGCGCCAGCTGTGATATCCTGATCACGTCATATGATGTCTGGTCAGGATATCACAACCACTTTGCCGCCGTCATTCTGCTATATGATGGGCGGCAAGTGGTTAAACATGTTATGCTTACCTGTTCTGTGCAATAGTATTGAACAGAGCAGCCCTGAACCTCCTCCTCTCAGGTCCTCCACCGGCGCACTGGGCTCTTCATCTTCTTGGTACGCAAGCATAGGAAGCTGCTTTCTATGGTGACACACCTGCGGGCTTGTCTATTGACACACACACCCGTGGCTCAGCCCCCCCCTACTCCCTGCACACAGTATTTGACTGATAGCAACAGTAGCCAATGGCTCCCACGGCTGTCTTTGTGAGCAGAGAGAGAGGAAAGAGCAACTTCAGACAGTTCGGGCTCAGGTAAGTCTACGGGGTAAGGAGGCGATATAAGTTTAGGGATACTTTTTACCATAATGCAGAGAACGCATTATGATAAAAAAGTGTCCAGCCTTTATTACTACTTTAATGAAACATTATGGAAATCAGGAGCTTTGACTTCACTCAGATTTTTTTCCTTTACATGCTTGCTCCAAATCATTGTTTCAAAATACAAAGCCATACACAACTGAACAACTGCCATTTTCAGAAGGAGGTAGGCAATGACAGCCTTTCTAAAGCTGAACTCTGGGAATAAGACAAATTGTACCCTTGAAGTTGGACCCCCTGCACTGCCAGGGTTAAATGCTTGTTTTGTCTAGGGGTACAGTAATAAGTAATAAGGTGGTCCTCCCTGCATTGTACATTCGGAAGCTAGATTGTGCCCAAGGCTCAAAGCTGCTCATAAGGGATGCCGTGAGGCACTGGTGCATGGATTAAGGGACCCTGCTGGGGCCAAGTTTAAAGTAAATAATACACCTTACCATTGCACCTCTAGACTAAATAAGCATTTAACCCTTGCAAATGGGGAGGGCCCACTGCAAGGGTGTATTTTGTCTCATTACCAGAGCTCAGCTTTAAAAATGAGACCTGGTATCAGACTATATAGTGAGCCACACAAGTTTTTACCTTCTAGCAAATCATCATTATGATCATTTATTGTTCATGGTCTACAGTCTTCCATGAATCTGAGATAAAGGAGACTGTTGATGTTATAGTATCACTAGAGATAAGCACAGGTTAATTTATTTATGTATACTTCCCCATGAAACACAAATTCCTAAATTGTGTCCACAAATTTACATACAGTTGTACGGAAACCTAACAAATACTACTGCTGGCATGTACTCTTGGATTCCATGACTGGTTACAATAGTAAATAATTATACTGTATCAGTTCTGTTTATGCTCTGATACTTGTAGCTTTAATAACTCTTTTCAAAAGTCTGTTTGCACAAGCAACAAACACTAGTGAATGGTTTAGAACTGAGACTTTCATAGCATGGCATATTTTACTCCATATGGTAAGAAATATGTGGTTGACTTTTCTCCCTTATCATAAATCTCTATAGATTTGGCACTCTGCCTGGTAAGGCTCTTTTCCTAAGGGAAGATTCATTGGTCTATTCCAGACACATGAATATCACATATGCAGACTGTAAAGCTAAAGCAAAGAAAGTACTTGAATAGTTTGCTACTTGAGGGTCCCCCACCCCACACACAATAAAAAGATTACATTTATAAGCTATGCAATGTGTTTAAAGCCAAGAATTATAGTTTGTATATTACTTTCCCCAGGAGAAGGCTCCTTGAGAGGTTAGTGGGTTACTATCAATGTAAATGAGAAGCTTTACAAACATCCCACATTAATAGGAGAGCCAGGCCGCAATTGTAGTTCTGCAAAACACCGTGCATCAAACGAGAAGTCGCACAGTCTACTCTCAGGGGGCTAATCAAAACTAGAGAAAAGGAGATTGATACAACATTAAAGGTAAATCATATTTATTTTTTTATTTATTAGAGAAAAAAAATGAAGCGGCCACAATAGAGTTCAAATCATTTCCTATTTTCCTTGTGAATAATATATTTCCTTAGTGTTTTGCAAAATAAAAAAAATGTATTAAAAATAATAAGAATAAGGTTCAATTCCTCTCAAATTTCAGTTTTGGATGGACATTGATGGGTTCAACTGCTTAAAGCTGAACTCCTGGTATGATCTTTTTCCATACCCATCCAGTTTGGTACAATGTAAGTAGGCATACCTCATACCTCAGGGGTCGCTGGGTAAGCTGACAATCAATGTAGTGATCGGCGCTACTACAGTGATCACTGCAATCTTCCAGGTCTTGTACCGAGCAGCTTCCCTTCAGCACACTGACAACAGGGAGTCCTTTGGTCCACACTGCTGCTATTCACAGAATGCCTTGTTTTTTTTAATGAATAAAAGGCGTTCTGCCTGAATGAGGTAAAGAATGTGACATCACCACCCCTCCCCTCCACCTCGTTTAATCAAAGAATGTTCATTAAAAAAAATACAAGGGGGTTTATTTACCTAAAGGCTAATAGGCTGTGCACTTTGCAAAAGGCAGTTGCACTCTGCAAGTGCATTTGCTCCATAGCTTAGTAAATTAGGTAAAGCGTCCCTTTGCAAAGAGTACCCAATCATGTGCAAGGAAAATTTAAAAAAATGCATTTTAGCCTGCACATGATTAGATGGTGGAAGTCAGCAGAGCTTCTGCTCATTTACCAAGCTGTGGAGCAACTACACATTACAAAGTGCACAGTGTATTTTCCTTGTATATCAACCCCAATGTGTTCTGTAAATGGCAGCAGTGCCGAGCAAGTGACACCCTGTGGTTAGTGTGCTGAGGGGCAACCACTCGGCACGGGATGTGGAAGATCACCAACTGTAGTAGCACTACTACAGTAATTGTCAGCTTGCCCAGTAGCCCCTCAGGTATAAGATATTCATACCTACATTTTGCCAAGCTGGACCAACGTAGCTATGCAATAAAGATCATACCTGGAGTTTAGCTTTAAAGTGAAGTTATGTTTTACTCAGAAGTAATGAGTATGTGTGTTTGCTCCACATGGCTTGTCTTTGCTGAAAAAACAGAAGCAATAGCCACTGGGAAACATGCTTGTAACATGTAAAGATTAAATATCAGTTCTGGGTGGAGTTTACATTTTTATGGCAGAAAAAAAATCTGTATGCTATCTGCAAGAAGAAACTCTTTCCTTTGCTGCCAAGAATTTAAATATAAATTGTGCACTGATTTCCACGCATCTGAAAAAGCCAGGGACAAACAATGGCTACAGATAGAAGACTCTGGAGCCATAAGAAGATCAGGAGAAAATGGTAGAGGGCGGAATGACACGGGGGAGCACAGACCTCACATTGCTGGAGGTGCACAATTGGGGTAATCATGCGCTACTGTGCAAGTATGCTGTGAATATAGCAAGAGCTCCAAGAACACCATTTAGATGCAGTTTTGCTCTAACAGCCGACACGTAAGCCTTATGTAACAGTGGGCATTCTGAGACCCTAATCATATACTAGTTCCAGCACAATGATGTGTTCTTCCAGCCTTACTGCAGCTGATGTAACTGACAAGCCCTGGTTGTCCTTGGTTGGTAACAACAGTTTCCCATGGGCTAAGAAAGTAGACCACACAAAGTGGCCTATAACACTCCTGTGGTTTGTAAGTGGTGGATGTCATCCTAAACTACAATACTTTATATGTAGGATTGAGCTTGGATTTGGTCTGAACCCATGTTTGGTCGAACCCGGAAGGAAGCTGTCAATGCTGGGTCAATCAGCTGAGGGCGGGGTATTCCACACCCTGCAGCTGCATGTACACAAAGGGGCAGGATGCTCTTGACATCAATGACCTAATATGGCCACAATGTCAATGATCTAATAGGGCCATATATGCTAAATTAGGTCAATGATGTCACAAGCAACCAAACCCCTTTGTGTACACGCAGCTGCAGGGTGGGAATTTCCCCATTTGCAGCTGATTGACCCGACACTGGCATGCTTCCTTCAGGGTTCAGACTGAACCTAAGTTTATCCCCATTTAGGAGCTAACACGGTAGCTGCTACTCTGTGAAAAATGTATGCACTCAATGTAATACTAAATATAATACCATATCATCAATAATAATCTTTATTATTTCGCTTCCTTCATAAAATAAGTACAACACATTTCACAGTTTTGCATTCTTTCAGCATTTATTTCCTTTGCAGCTCTCTGCATTTGGTTACACACCATCTCACAGACATAAAGGAAGTTGATCCTGGAACACTTACCTCTGCCAGAGGCTGTGACCGCAAGTCTGAACAGGTAGCAGATAGCTATATACAGTACCAACCAACAGCTGTCTTCTGTCTACATTGAGGTTTGATGGTGGAGCACTCTGCTCAAAGTCACCAGCCCGACATGTATGATTTTTACTGTCCAATGAGAGCAAATGCCATTCTTACCCCCAACCCAGTCCTTCCCTTATAACAGATCCCTTTCACCCTATTCTTTTTAACTTGCAAATATCAAGAAACAAACACATGCACACCAGGCTACAAAGAGGCTGGTACCTTTGTAGTAAGCAGTAATCAGCAGATCCATTCTCTGCCTGAACCGAACATACAGTGTTGTGGCAGGCACCAACAAGCGCAAAGAAGAAGGAAAGAGGAAGGGACGAAGATAGCTGCATGCAAGACTGGAAGATCAAGTGAAAAAACAGAGGAAGAGATTAGGTAAAAGAGATACTTATCACTTGTGTAGCATAATGCAATCTTCATACACATGAAGTATGTCTTATGCCGTGTACACACGGGCGGACTTTTCGGCATAAAAGGTCCCACGGTCTTTCCGGCGGACTTTTGACGGACTTTTGATGGACTTCTGACGGACTTTCGAATTAACGGACTTGCCTACACACGATCACACCAAAGTCCGACAGATTTGTACGTGATGACATACGACCGGACTAAAATAAGGAAGTTGATAGCCAGTAGCCAATAGCTGCCCTAGCGTAGGTTTTCGTCCATCGGACTAGCATACAGACGAGCAGATTTTTCGACCGGACTCGAGTCCGTCGGAAAGATTTGAAACATGTTCCAAATCTAAAGTCCATCTGATTTTCGACAGAAAAAGTCCGCTGCAGGCCCGATGAAGCCCACACACGGTCGAATTGTCGGACAGATTTGTTCCGTCGGATCGAAAAGTCCGGCCGTGTGTACACGGCATAAGATAGAAAAAAGGAACACTTTAGGCCCCTTCCACATGACTCTTCTGAATAGGTCCGCCTGTCGTTTTTTCAGGCGGATCTGATCGGATGGTCCATTCACCCCTATAGACTAGTGGATGTAAATGGACTGGTGTCCGTTTACACCCGCCTACTTCTTTTCCGAGCTGGTCAACTAAAAACAAATGGAAGGGGATCTGTTCTCCTCCATCTTGGTAGATCAGATCAGAGGGTAGATGGGTGTAAATGGACAGCAGAGTCGGCCAGTCGCACATAGAGCAGAGCGGGCTCTGTACGTGACCGCTCTGTAGAAACTGAACGGACACGGACCTGTCATCCGCCCACTCTGCTCCGCTCAGCAGGGGATCAGAGGACGGATCCCTTGCTGATCAAAACGGAAGGTACCCTTGTGAAAAGGGACCTACTCGCTGGTTGCACTTCATTTATCTGAACTTAAAATGTATTAGCTAAATTATATTTCGAAAATACAATACAGGAAACCTCTGAATTTGTTTTCAGTTAGCACGTCTATGTGTCTATAAATGTCAAGCTGCACATCTTTATTAAATGTCCACTGTTAACCAATGCCCAAATCTTTCCAACATCAATAACTAAGCATAAAAAAATATTTTTAGATAATATTAGTTCATCAAACAGATAATTATATGTAACAGGAAAAGATTATAAATGAAAAATACATATACTATTTGGTGAAACGTTTGTGGACACCTAGTCATCACATCTATATTATCTTGTTGGACATCCAATGGGTATTACCCATTTCAGCTCTAACACATGTACACCCCCTAAACCCAATAAGGCCTTGGTTGTGCTGCTCCAGGCTGAGGTGTAGAGCCCCACTGGCACTCAGTATAGCAGGGATGCCAGCGTAAGAAAAAGTCATCCAGCAAGCATAGAAGATTTTAGCTTGAACCGTCGCTCACCATAGCCGCCGATCCTAGTATGGATGTATACCTGTGAAAGCCTCAGTCAGTGCCACTCCTCAGGCCATGCCCCTAACATAAACAGAAAAGGCAGAAGGCACATATTACCTAAGTAAAAAGGTGTTTTAATGAAAAACAATAAAACACATACTCACAAAGGTACAGAGGTAAAAAGCATGTAAATGGGAAGAAGCCATAAGGTACAAAGTGCAAATGCTTCAACAACCTCATGTTACAAATGCGCTAAAGCGTTTCGGGGTGCACACCCTTCCTCAGAGCTGTGCACAGCTCTGAGGAACGGGGGTGCGCTCCCAAAATGTGTCAGTATGCTTGTAACGTGAGGTTAAAGCAAGTGTGCATTTGCACTTTGTACGTCATGACTTCTTCTTATTTACATGCTGTTTACCTCTGTACCTTTGTGAGTATGCAGTTTATTGGTTTTATTGTTTTTTATTGTTTATTATTATAACACCTTTTTACTCGGGTAATGCACCTCTGAGGAGGACAACTGAGCGCTGGGAGTGTTTGTTTTTCTTTACATGCCCCTAACATGTTTCGCCCCACCCACCGGGGCTGAATCATAGCTGCTACCCCTATAATTAAGCCCCGATGGGTGGGGCAAAACATGTCATTGCCTCCTAAACCCCAGGGCATTTTTGCCGTGTCTGCTATGAGCCTGTTCATTCATCAATAACTGTGCCATTAATTTATAACAAAATGCTATTAATGACCCTAAAAAAAATCTAAATAAAAGTACTTACCCCTTTCACATTGTGGTCCGGTGAAGCCATATGTGCAGGCACATCGGTTTGGAGCTACACATCTTCCACCATTTAAACATCCATGTTCACACACAGCTGTAAGATACAAAAGTATTAAAACTATTTCTAATTATATAAAAAGATATAGGTTAGTACATCATAGTTATCAATGAATGTGACAAATCTGCAGTGGCAAATTCCTCAACCAAAGAGAAACGATCATAGAATTAAAACATGTTTATTTATTCCACAAATAAGTTTACTGCATGGCTGTGCTTTTAGTCTTATATATTCTCATGCCTGGCACCACTGAATATAATAATAGGCAGTGCATAAATGGCATGCAAAGTGAAAAAACACACAGTAGATTTCATCTGCCATCACTGTACAGCAGTCAGTAAATGAAAGGAGACTGACTGATTGATCAACTGATGAATTGGTTCTTAGGTGTTCCAGTATTTTCCTATTCATAGGGTACTTGCATATGGTACTGATGTTTGGCCAAAATTTCTTGCGTTTATTTTGCGCATATTAGTACGTACACGCATACATGAATAAAATTAATTCTAGCTCCCAGAATGCTATTCTAACCTATTTAAATTAATCATTTACACAGGTATGCTGACTGGCAATGTAGATTTCATTTTTTTTTAATCATCTATACACAGCGCATGTGTACAAGTTTTTAGGCAGCAATGTGCAAGCGGCCTTAAAGTGATACTAAACAAACGCTATTTAATTTACCTTGTCCATTCTATTTCTTTACGTGGATGATGGCACTGTAATTATATTAATAAAATAAAAAACATCCAATACCTTTTTCCTAATCGATATACAGCTATCACATGACCAAGCTCTTTCCCAGCCTGTCTACAGGGAAACATGAGCAGGAGGAACTTCTAGTCCTCTGCTGCTGGTCACATGTTCTAAATAAAAAAGCAGCATTTGGAATACAGAGTAAAAATAAATAATTAATATCAATAAACTGTTTTAAATTGTCATAAAATATATATTTGAAATTAAATCTTTATTATTTTGTGGAAATAACATGGTGTGGGCAGATTTCTGTTAGTCACAGGCCGTGTTAGGCCCCTCTAGCTTGTGTCCTAGAATAAGAGGGAGGGGAAGCCTCCATCAATCTACATGTAATATCCCGCCCCCATTGTGTTTAGCTGGTTAGTGGGCATGAAGGAGGAGGGAGAAAGTGAGCTGTCATTTACCATTGTGTATATGCCCACATGTGTGACGCTATATTCATATGGGCTGCTCAGATGTGATAGGGAGGAAATGCTCAGCATAGAAACTCACTAAAAACTGAGCATGTGCAGAGTTGCCAACACAGCTGCAAAATCCCTAGCTGAATTGGAGACATGATCAGAAGGTGAAGATAGAGAGCAGTAGGATCAACCAGTTTTTTTGCAGAATACAGAAAATGAATCTCATAGTGACTGAGTGAGTATGAACAGCATGTAATCATCATTTATTGATAGTTTTTTATGATGTGGGTTTAGTGACACTTTAAAGTACAATTTTATTTAGAAAGGAGATACCAGATTCTGACTGCTTACAATAGGCACCATTTTTGCTGTTTTTGTAACCATCTTCTCATTACTGACCATAGCCATTTGCTTTTATCCCATATATCTTTCACAAACAAGATTTTTCATAACAGAGTTTGGACATATATTTATTGTTTTTACTTTTATTAGTCCTAGAAGATTAGAGTAATGTACTTGTAATAAAAAAAAGTTTCATCACTTACGCTGTCCACAGTGTGCCCCAGTGTAACCCTTTTGGCATTGACAATGTTCATCACTGCATGTGCCTCCATTCATACATCTGATACTACACTGCTGAACTAAAAAGAGACAAGAATAAAACAGGATTTCATTTAGCATACAAGGAAATTACAATACTACCAAAACACATATATGTTTAAAAATTGTTGGGTAAGATTAATATGAAGTAGCTACATAGAAAATAATGAAATAAGGACTCTAGTCTGACAAGAAAGTTTATACCATTTTAAAGGACACAATAGTTTAGATCTATAGATGTAACCCATTAACAGTTTTGACTTAGACAAAGAAGGAAGGTGACCCAGGTCTGCCTAACTTTGAAATTTACCACAAAGCAGTGATATTGCATTGCATGACAAATTGGTTTCATATTGAACCAGACAAGATCTCCACACAACTAGAAAGAAATATATCGCCTATAGAGTGCTTCTTTAGGTGGAACCTTTGCAAGCATCATTCAAACTATGATTTGACAATCCAAGATTTGTCCTACAAAAAGGAGCTTCACATGTAGTGGACTTGTACAGAAGTAGCTCGCCTCCGTTGCAACAACCTATTTTCCTGTCCATAGGTACACATACTCCTTCCAGTATCATAGGGTCCTCAATGAACTCTATAACTGGTTACATATTAGAGAACTCACACACTTTGTCTGTTCTAATAAATCCCTACTTACGTATGGCACTTGTACTCCATTAGAAGATCTGCTCTCCACTGTCATAAAATCCATACATCGCATAATATATAGGCTGTTGAAGGGGTAGGGATGGGACTCTAGGGGAAGGCCCTTGTATATCTAGAGATGGTAGAACTATCTGGGGAGATCTGATGAGAAGTGCAGTAAAGGATTTATATTGTCCATTTTAAAGTAGAAAAATAGTGTCTTGTCATACAGCTTCCGCCACCATCAGGATAGACAGAACCAAAGGTATCCTCCACCTAGAACACTATGCACTCATCATATCATAAAAAACTATAAGAAGCAAATATACAGCTCTAGGCTTTCAGCTCCGCCATTCCTCTGATGTCCTCCAGACCACATTTCCCCATCACACTCAAAGCGACTATGCAGTACTAAGTAAGAAGAATCACTCATGCGGTGGAACCAAAAAAAGTATTGATAGTCTAGTAATTTATTGATGACTAAGTAATCAAACCAAAAAAACATTAAAACCATCAAAAATATAATGATATAATTTGTCCAGTTTGGAGCATTCAGAACATGAAAGGAAATGAAAATCAACGGAAATGTGACAGCTTGTGTGAGTGATTCTTCTTACTTAGCGCCACATAGTCGCTTTAAATGTGCCAAGAGTGTGATGGAGAACCGCAGTCTGGAGGACATCAGAGGAATGGTGGAGCTGAGAGCCTAGAGCTATATAATTGCTGCTTGATATTTTTTATGATCTGGTGAGTGCATAGTGTCGTAGGTGGAGGATACCTTTGGTACTGTCTATCTTGATGGTGTTGGAAGTCTGTATGACAAGACACCCTTTTTCCACTTTAAAGTGGACTGTTTTACTCACTTCCTCTTGGTGGAAAACTGTGGACTCTTAATCATTTTTTATTTTCACTGTTATTACTTTCACTGTACTACTTTTTGGTATATTAAGAATATTCACATAACACTAGACCAGTGGTCTCCAAACTATGGGATGCCAGATGCGGCCCTTCTCTTGCTTTTATCCAGCCCTTGGGGCACTCATCCACTGATACCATGAATAGGACAATTCCTCCTAATGGCACCAATGAAGGGGCACGATTCCTCCCAATGACACCAATGATGGGGCCCAATGACACCAATAATGGGGTACAATTCCTCCCAATGACACTAACAGGGGCACAATTCCTCCCACTGACACCAATGATGGGGCGCAATCCCTCCCACTGACACCAAAAATGGGGCATTGTTTATTCCCACTGATGTCAGGACAGTGGTGGCTGGTGCTCAAAAATTTTTGGGGGGTGCAAACAAACTGAAAAATACTGAAACCCCCCATCAATTGCAGCCTCACTGTGCCCATCAAATGCAGCCACTTGTGCCCATCATATGCAGCCATTTGTGCCCATCAAATGCAGCCATTGTGCCTATCATATTCAGCCACTGTGCCCATCATATGCAGCCACTTGTGCCCATCATATGCAGCCACTGTGCCCATCATATGCAGCCATTGTGCCCATCAAATACAGCCACCTGTGCCCATTAAATGCAGCCACATGCCCATCATATGCAGCCACTGTGACCACGACCCCCCCCCCCACTCGCGGGGTTTGCGGCTGTGGCTGCGATCCGTGCTGGGGGTATGGTCAGGATGCAGCCGACTCAGCCGAGGGGACTTACCTCTCAGAGCGGCGACGACCTCCGCTCCAGTGCAAGCCTCGTTATTCCTCTTCCTAAGTGCCAGGCATCCAATAGGGTGGCCTGGCGCTTTGGCCAAACAGGAAGCAGGTCTGATGTCATGTCTTCTGATTGGCGAGGAAGAAGGTTAGTGTGAAAATAGCAAAAATTAATTTGCTATGATCACACAATTGGGTGGGATCAGGGCACCCCGAGCCCACCCTATTTCGAAGCCTATTAGAGCCTCTGGCTCTAATCAGGTGCTTCAAAATGTACCACACCCTCCCACCCCTGCCATAGGAATCCATGCGTCCAGCGTCCTGAAAGGGGCCGGGGGGCGGAACTTGTGCGCCCACAGTGCACGGGCTGCCACTGCGTCAGGACCTTTTCTACTTCCAATAGCCACAGTCCAGCCCATCTTTAGTCTGAAGGACAGTAAATAGGTCCTTTGTTTAACACGTTGTGCACCCCTGCACTAGACAATTTGGGTATATGCTGCTTGTTTTTTGGTGCTGTGCATTTTTTTTTGTATACATTCTAGAAGTTTTGTATATTTACTTTTGCTGCTAACTGCCATTTTGCCTTTTCTAATGCTGACTTTAAGATCCTTAGTTAAGACATTCATAATGCATAAATTGTCTATGGTTTTATATCTCCAAGAAAAATGTGATACAATTCTATTTCTTTGGTATAGAAAATATACGAATCTGAAGAGGATCAATCCAACTAATTTTATACGATTGGTGGGATTTCTGTGTTATCAAACCTTTTTGGTATAACTTTGTTCTCATTTACAACCAAATGTGCCTCTCAGCCATAGCAAGTCCTTTCTGCTTTCTACTCCCAGGACCTTTATCTAAAATCAAAATAGGGGATTGTAAGACACTCAGTGAAATTTAATAAAGCTATAATGAAAATTTTATGGCAGTAGTTTTCTCACGAACTACCTGTGCCTAATTCAGGCAAGTATTTACACCGGTGTTGGCAATGTCCATATTTGAGAAATGACTTGCACTGGGTGGGCAGAATTTGATGGGGAACTGAGAGCCTAGTGCCCCATTAGGTTCGCTTAACTTTTGATAGACAGCTCAAAGCAGTCAACAGGTTCAAAATCTGCTATTGGTCTGAATAGCAGCTATGGATCCACCCTCTGCTGTGCTCTGTAAGGTGGACCTGATAGGGAGCTAGACTCTCAGTTTTCCATTAGGCTCCGGCCATCCCTAGTAAAAGGAACTCCTGAGCAACGCACCTGTGAGTGTAACAGGCAAAATGGCCAGGGAGGCAGGTAATGAGTGCACTGAGGATGGACCGACCTCAGTGTGGGCACCGACAGATTCATGACAGGTACATGAATTGGGTGCAAGCACCAACACTTTTGGTTCTGCTCCCTTTATGAATTCCCCAGTGTGTGCATCAGAGCGGTACACTATATTACCAAAAGTATTGGGACTCCTGCCTTTACACACACATGAACTTTAATGGCATGCCAGTCTTATGCCCCATACACACGGTTGGATTTTCCGACGGAAAATGTTCGATGGGAACTTGTTGTCAGAAATTCCGACCGTGTGTAGGCTCCATCAGACATTTTCCATCGGAATTTCCGTCATACAATATTTGAGATCTGGATCTCAAATTTTCCGACAAAATCCATTGTCGTAAATTGCGATCGTATGTACACAATTCCGATGCACAAAGTTCCACGCATGCTCTGAATAAAGCAGAAGAGTCGCACTGGCTATTGAACTTCATTTATCTCGACTCATCGTACGTCTTGTACGTCACTGCGTTCTTGACGTTCGGAATTTCCGACAAGATTTGTGTGACCGTGTGTATGCAAGACAAGTTTGAGCCAACATCTGTTGGAAAAAATCCATGGATTTTGTTGTCGGAATGTCCGACCGTGTGTGCAGGGCATTAGTCTGTAGGTTTCAATATTAAGTTGCCCCACCCTTTGCAGCTACAACAGCTTAAACTCTTCTGAGAAGGCTGTCCACAAGGAGTGTATCTATGGGAATGTCTTCCAGAAGTACTTCTGTGAGGTCAGGCACTGATGTGGATGAGAAGGCCTGACTCACAGCCTCCACTCTAATTTATCCCAAAGGCATTCTGTTGGGTTGAGGTCAGGACTCTGTGCAGGCCAGTCAAGTTCCTCCACCCCAAACTCGCTCATCCATGTCTTTATGGACCTTGCTTTGTGCACTGGTCTAAATCATTTAGTGGATGGGGGGATTATGGTGTGGGATTGTTTTCAGGGGTTGGGCTTGGCCCCTTAGTTCCAGTGAAGGGAACTCTTAAGACATTGGCATGCCAAGACATTTTGGACAATTTCATGCTCCCAATTTTGTGGGAACAGTATGGGGATGGCCCATTCCTGTTCCAACATGACTGCACACCAGTGCACAAAGTAAGGTCCATAAAGACATGGATGCGCAAGTTTGGGGTGGGGGAACTTGATTGGCCTGCACAGAGTCTGGACCTTAACCCGATAGAACACCTTTGGGATGAATTAGAGTGGAGACTGTGAGCCAGGCCTTCTTGTTCACATCAGCGCCTGACCTCACAAATGTGCTTCTGGAAGAATGGACAAACATTCCCATAGACACACTCCTAAACCTTGTGAACAGCCTTCCCAGAAGAGTTGAAGCTGTTATATCTGCAAAGGGTGGGCCAACTCAATATTGATTCCTACGGACTAAGACTGGGATGCCATTAAAGTTTATGAGCGTGTAACGGCAGGTGTCCTAATACTTTTGGTAATATAATGTATGTGGCACTACATGTATATAAGATGGGTGAAGCACTGTGTGCAGAAAAAGGCATGGGACTCTGTGTATCTTATTGCTAGTAAGGTGGTGTGAAGCACTGCTTATAACAGAGGTTTGATTGCTTTGGCCATTTTGTAAAAATGTAAAGGAACCATTATTTTTATCTTTTCCAGAAACCTTAGTATTAAAGCGGGGTTCCACCCAAATTTTGAACAATATCTGTATGTATTCTCTTCCTTGTCTAGATGCTGACATGCCCTTTAAAAAAATTTAAATCGCCGTAATTACCTTTTATTTTTCTATTCTTCTTTGCACTTCCTGGTTCTCCTCCCGTGGGAGTAGGCGTGTTTCTAGCCTCTCCCAGACTCCTGGGAGCTAGTCTCAGGCTTCCCAGGATGCCACTGAGCATGTGCGGGATCGAGCGGTGAATGCTGGGAGCACAGCATTCACCACATCCAGGAAATAAATGCTTGTGGGCTTCAAATGCCCACAATGAAAATGGAAACCGCCTGCAGTGAATAATATAAGTTATTCTTTCCGACGAAATCTGACACAGGCGGACATATTACACACAATATGTGAGTATGTAATGCTGAGAAGAAAAGTTTGTGAATGAACTAAAAAAAAAAAAAACGATAGATAGGTGGACCCCCGCTTTAAGTATATACCTATACATATTATAAATAAAATAAAGTCAGCGCAAAAAATCCAATATTTAAAAATACAAGCAGCTGAACACTGAAGGTAAACATAAAAAAACTCAAAGTACATAGGATAAATAAATCAGTGCAGCGCTATACCCAGAAGTTCAAATATTACTAATAAAACTCCCTTTAAATTTAAATCCAAAAGTTGATAGAGAAAAGGTCTCCTCTGTAGTGGTCTAAGTGCTCATGACAGTCCATGCAGTGCTATACATCCGTGATTCCACCACCAGCTAGCCAAACCGCTCACCTCAGCATATGGACCCCTGAGCTAACAGACGGGTCAAAACAGCATTTACCACTCTCAGTGGATAAAGATGGAGACTTGCATGAGCAGATGGTCACACGATATAAAGGCAGCACTCAGTAATTGATGATCATGTTCACATGCAATAAAAATAAGAGTACATAGTGCACACTGTGTGGCTAAGAAGATCACATTTATTAAAAGTCAAGTACTCACATACACAGCACTACACCCTAGTGCTGGGATAAAGGTAAAATGGCATCAAAGGATCCGGACTTCATCAGTGGACTTCATCAGCGGTAACCGCTGATGAAGTCCGGATGTGGACGATACGCGTGCGGGAGTTCCTTGGACATCACTGCAGCCACCATTACTACCTGACGTTATCCTTTGATGCCATTTTACCTTTATCCCAGCACTAGGGTGTAGTGCTGTGTATGTGAGTACTTGACTTTTAATAAATGTGATCTTCTTAGCCACACAGTGTGCACTATGTACTCTTATTTTTATTGCATGTGAACATGATCATCAATTACTGAGTGCTGCCTTTATATCGTGTGACCATCTGCTCATGCAAGTCTCCATCTTTATCCACTGAGAGTGGTAAATGCTGTTTTGAGCCGTCTGTTAGCTCAGGGGTCCATATGCTGAGGTGAGCGGTTTGGCTAGCTGGTGGTGGAATCACGGATGTATAGCACTGCATGGACTGTCATGAGCACTTAGACCACTACAGAGGAGACCTTTTCTCTATCAACTTTTGGATTTAAATTTAAAGGGAGTTTTAGTAGTAATATTTGAACTTCTGGGTATAGCGCTGCACTGCTTTATTTATCCTATACCTATACATAGTAAACATTCCTCTTTTCTGTTTTTTATGAAATAATTAATCTAGGTTCCACAGAACTCTGTCTGCTAGGAGGAAATTGCCAACATTTTTCACAGGCAGCTGTTTTTACCACTTGGTCCTGTCTCAATTTGGATTTAGCTATTCAGGTTCTTTCTATGCTTTACAAAGCAGAACCAGATCCCCGAGTACTTCTTATAAGACCTGGAGGGATAGAACAGTTGTTTATAAGGCATTTACTAGGCTCACCCTCTAATTGACAGGAACAAATCATGCAAAAGATCAAGGGTTTACAAGAATGCTATCATCATTTTGTTGTTATATCCTCCAGTGTATGTACGCTCTACCAATAAAATTCTTGTATTTGCTCCCTTTTGGCCTGTTAAATATACCATTGAAAGGTTTTTATTATATCAGTTCAACAAATGCAAAATATTATCTCTTCATCTAGCCAGAAGCCTTGTGAGCTGATAACTTGCTGTACTCTCTGCCTCTGGACTGTTATCAGTTGCCATTGTTCACTGCTATCTCTGTGTACAATAAAACACCTACCTTGTTATGAAGAAAAGAGGGAGGTGTTATGTAGTGCTAACAAACTTCCGCTAGAGTGACATGCTTCTTAGTGCAGCTGTCAATCTAGGACAGGAAGTGTGTTAATGGTAGGATTACCAGGTAAAAATAAAGGAAAATAAGTGTAAAAAAATAAATAAATAAATAAATAAAAATCAAATGCACCCACATCTGAGGACCGGTAAACTGCAATATTATCAATGTTTGTTCTTGGATTTAAATCTTTCGGCGGTCAAGGGGTTAAAGTTTATTCAAATCCAAGAACAAACAAATGTTCTTTTTTTTTGTTCTTTTTTTTCATGACCAGGCCATTTTTTGTGATACGGCACTGCATAACTTTAACTGACAATTGCGCGGTCGTGTGACACTGTACCCAAATAAAATGTATGTCCTTTTTTTCCCACAAATAGAGCTTTCTTTTGCTGGCATTTGATCACCAGTTTTTTTATTTTTTGCGCTATAAACAAAAAAAGGCCGACAATTTTGAAAAATAAAAAACAATATTTTTTTACTTTCTGCTATAAAACGTATCCAATAAAAAAATGTAAAAAAAAATCATATTTCTTGATATATTTAGGCCAATATGTATTCTGCTACATGTTTTGGGTAAAAAAAAATCCCATTAAGCGTATATTGATTGGCTTGCGCAAAAGTTATAGCATCTACAAGCTATGGGATATTTTTATTTATTTATTTTTTTACTAGTAATGGCAACGATCAGCGACTTATAGCAGGACGGCAATATTCTGGTGGACATTCAGATGCTAAATGACACTTTTTGGGGCCAAGTGACACTAATACAGCGATCAGTGCTAAAACATATGCACTGTCACTGTACTAATGACACTGGCTGGGAAGGGGTTAACATCAGGAGCGATCAAAGGGTTAACTGTGTGCCTAACCTGTGTTTTAGTACAGTATGGGAGGTGCTTTTACTAGGGGAAGTCCCTGCTTTGCAGAGACACAGTATCCATGCCTTACTTCCTGTCAGAACGGCGATCTGCCTTGTTTACATAAGCATACCGTCATTCTGCCTCTCTGCTAGATCATCGGCAAGTGCCAGTGGACATTGAGTCTGCGATACCGACCTCTGGGCTCCCGCTGTGTGTGATGACTGTGGGAGCGAACCGCCGCCGCCACGCATGCGTGCCCTCTACCCGGAAGAGCTGGATCATGTATATATACGTGATCTGGCACACAGGTGCCGCCTTGTAGCAGTAAAACTAACTGTACCCAGAAAGAACACATGGAAACTTAAAAGAGAAGTAAAGGAATTTTTTTTTTAATCATACTTACCTTGGTTGATGCAGCATCAGTATGATGCTGCATCTGTCCCCCGTTGCCTCTACACTGAGAACCGAGCGATCAAACAACGTTGATCACTTGGTTTTCAGAGCTCCGTGAGCAGAGAGACGGTGACTGTCAGTCACAGCTCTCTGCTCTTCTCCTTTCTCGCTCATTAGAGTGCTGAGCTATGGAGGGGTCGGAGCGGCCGTCTCAGGTTCTCAGCGGCTCCAGTTCGCTCCCTGCTGAAAACGGTCCACAGGAGTGCAAAATGAATTCTTCACACTCAGTGTGCTATATGAATACACAGGGCTGATGCCACACTTCTTCATGCAGGAAAGCAAGTAGCGTGAGTTAAAGTGGTTGTAAACCCTTCCATATACCCAGTAAGGTGTACTGTATACCCAGGTGATACACAGAGATGAAACAAATCCTCCTAAATAAGTTGTACCTTTTTTATCTGTCATCTTCTGTTCTCTACATCCCTTTAAAGTGCTGAATTTATAAAGCTTGTCTGAACTGTCAGAAAAAAAAAGGGGCGGAGAGCTGAAGTTACACTCTGCAGAGGAAGGGACAAACCCCTCTTCACGCAGATCACAGGAACAGAGCTGAGGCTGTCAATCAGCTGGAGCTCATTCCCCTATCACTATTTTTCTATTGGTGTCAGAAAAACTTGTCAGAAGTAACTCATGCCGATAGCAGGGGAAGGAAGCAGCAGACAGAAATGACACTTATGCCGTGTACACACGGGCGGACTTTCCGACGGACCGAATCCGGCAGACAATCCGACCGTGTGTGGGCTGCATCGGACTTCCGATGGACCGTTTCGGTCCGAAATCCGACGAACTTTAGATTTGAAACCTGCTTCAAATCTTTACGTCGTAACTCCGCCAGACTCAGTTCCTAACGGGAAGCCCGTTCGTCTGTATGCTGGTCCAATGGACCAGATACGACGCAAGGGCAGGGTACTACATCTCGTGCTCGCTGCAATAGGAAAAACAAATTTTCCTATTGTGGCGAGCGCGAGGAGGAGGCGACGATGTCCCTTAGGTCTGGTATGGTTTTTAAGGGGAACCCCCTACGCCGAAAAAATCCATACCAGACCCCTATCCGAGCACACAGCCCGGCCGGTCAGGAAAGGGGGTGGGGACGAGCGAGCACCCCCCTCCTGAACCGTACCAGGCCGCATGCCCTCAACATGGGGGGGTGGGTGCTTTGGGGGAGGGGGTCGCAGGCCGCAAGAACCTTGTCCCCATGTTGATGAGGACAAGGGCCTCTTCCCGACAACCCTGGCCATTGGTTGTCGGGGTCTGCAGGCGGGGGGCTTATCGGAATCTGTTAGCCCCCTTTAATAAGGGGGCCCCCAGATCCCGGCCCCCCACCCTATGTGAATGAGTATGGGGTACATCGTACCCCTACCCATTCACCTAGGGAAAAAGTGTCAATAAAAAAACACACTACACAGGTTTTTAAAGTAATTTATTAGACAGCCCAGGGGGTTTTCTTCCGACTTCGGGGGTTTTCTTCCGACAGGGTTGTCGGGAAGAGACCCTTCTCCTCATCAACATGGGCCCCCCTCCCCCAAAGCACCCACCCCCCATGTTGAGGGCATGCGGCCTGGTACGGTTCAGGGGCGGGGGCGCTCGCTCTCCCCCCCCCTTTCCTGACCGGCCGGGCTGCGTGCTCGGATAAGGGTCTGGTATGGATTTTGGGGGGACCCCCATGCTGTTTTTTCGGCGTAGGGGGTTCCCCTTAAAATTCATACCAGACCTAAGGGCCTGGTATGCCCCGCGACGGGGATCGCAAGGTGTCAATCTCGCCGATAAAAGCGGCGAGATTAACTTCCTTTTCTAGTCCCGTCGTACCCGAGTCACGTTCAAAATGAACGGACTTGTTCGTGTGTGGGCAAGTCCGTTCATTCGGAAAGTCCATCGTAACTCCGTCGGGAAGACCGGCAGACATAGTCTGCCGGAAAGTCCGGTCGTGTGTAGGCAAGTCCGTTCGTAAAAAAAAGTCAGTCGGAAGTCTGTCAAAAGTCCGTCGGAAAGTCCGTCGGACCAGTCCGGTCGGAAAGTCCGCCCGTGTGTACGCCCCATTAGGGGTTGATTTACTAAAGGCTTATCCACTGTGCACTACAAGTGCACTTGGAAGTTTAGTCGCTGTAGAGCTGAGGGGAAGATCTGAAATTAGGGGAAGCTCGGCTGATTTCTATCACCCAATCATGTACAAGCAAAAATGCATTTTTTTATTTTCCTTGCATGTCCCCCTTTAGATCTACAGCGATTACACTTCCAAGTGCACTTCCAAGTGCACTTGCAGTGCACAGTGGATTTGCCTTTAGTAAATAAACCCCACTGTGCTCTTAATTGAGACAAGTACACACTATAGAGGGATATATATTACATCCGGAAAGTATTCACAGGGAATCACTTTTTCCACATTTTGTTATGCTATAGCCTTATTCAAAAATTATTTAAATTCATTATTTTCCTCAAAATTCTACAAACAATATCCCATAATGACAATGTGAAAAAAGTTTGTTTGAAATCTTTGCAAACTTATTAAAAATAAAAAATGAAAAAAATCACATGTACATAAGTATTCATAGCCTTTGCCATGACACTCAAAATTGAGCTTGGGTGCATCCTGTTTCCACTAATCATCCTTGAGATGTTTCTACAACTTGATTAGAGTCCAGCTGTGGTAAATTCAGTTGATTGGCACACACCTGTCTATTAAGGTCCCACAGTTAACAATGCATGTCAGAGCACAAACCAAGCCATGAAGTCCAAGGAATTGTCTGTAGACCTCCGAGACAGGATTGTATCGAGGCACAGATCTGGGGAAGGGTACAGAAACATTTCTGCAGCATTGACGGTCCCAATGAGCACAGTGGCCTCCATCATCTGTAAACGGAAGAAGTTTGGAACAACCAGGACCCTTCCTAGAGCGGGCCGCCCGGCCAAACTGAGTGATTAGGGGCGAAGGGCCTTAGTCAGGGAGGTGACCAAGAACCCGATGGTCATTCTGACAGAGCTCCAGCGTTTCTCTTTGGAGAGAGGAGAACCTTCCAGAAGAAAAACCATCTCTGCAGCGCTCCACTAATCAGGCCTGTATGGTACATACATGTATGTATGTATGGAGTGGCCAGATGGAAACCACTCCTTAGTAAAAGGCACATGACTCCGCCTGGAGTTTGCTAAAAGGCACCTGAAGGACTCTTAGACCATGAAAAACAAAATTCTCTGGTCTGATGAAACAAAAGATTGAACTCTTTGGCCTGAATGACAAGCGTCATGTCTGGAGGAAACCAGGCATCGCTCATCACCTGGCCAATACTATCCCTACAGTGAAGCATGGTGGTGGCAGCATCATGCTGTGAGGATGCTTTTCAGCGGCAGGAACAGGGAAACTAGTCAGGATCAAGGGTAAGGTGAATGTAGCAATATACAGAGACATCCTTGATAAAAACCTGCTCCAGAGCACTCTGGACTTTAGACTGGGGTGAAGGTTCATCTTCTAACAGGACAACGACCCTAAGCAAACAGCCAAGATAACAAAGGAGTGACTACGGGACAACTCTGTGAATGTCCTTGAGTGGCCCAGCCAGAGCCCAGACTTGAACCCAATTGTACATCTAAGACCACCAACTCTCCCCATCCAACCTGATGGAGCTTGAGAGGTCCTGCAAAGACGAATGGGAGAAACTGCCCAAAAAAAGGTGTGCCAAGCTTGTAGCATCATACTCAAGAAGATTTGAGGCTGTAATTGGTGCCAAAGGCGCTTCAACAAAGTATTGCGCAAAGGCTGTAAATACTTATATACATGTGATTTTTTTCACAGAGGAGTGTTAAAAAATGATCTGCCCCGGGGGGCAAGATATGCTAGGTAGGTCACTGTATAAATAAAAGAAAAGAAAAGTAAAGAAATTCAGCATTTCTACATAAATGTTAGCTTTCTTTTGACCAGTCACAAGATGTCATGGGTCCTTCCCCTTCTTCCCTGTTGTCAAAAGCAGGCAGTTCTATCAGCTGCATCCACTGGCCAATCAACAAAAGTACAAACTAACTGGCAACCGTGGACTACCTGGACTAGACACTGCGTGCCTCACGTACAAAAGTACTGAATCACAGACCCCTTTTTCTTGACCGAGCAATACCAAATGCTTCCTAAGTATTATATGTTACGTGTATTAGCTGATAACTTCTAACCAATTTCCGTTACTATGTATATCACAGCAAGAGGGTCCGCTTCACTCCTGTGGCTCTAGAGATCCCACATGGGGAGACACTCTAGTGAAGTGGACCAATTACACTTCTTGAATTGTTTATAGATACTCATTCACTACTTGTTATATTGGATCCCTGTTAGTGGATAAATGTTTACCGTATATCTTGAATAGATTTATTTCTGGAATTATCTACTCAGACGTTGCACGACGTACAATGTTAAATTGTACACTGTATTTCCTATGAAAACTAATAAAAATATGGAATTAAAAAAAAAAAAGCAGGCAGTTCTTACTGATATACAGAACATCACTCATATCGTGAAATGTGAGCACCATTCTGTGCATCAATACTGTGTGCCCAGGCCAGTGTGATGACATACACACAGGTGGTGTATCATTGACAGCCGGGGCTCATATGCAGTGGATTAAATGACGCTGGATGTCATTCAGCCCAGAAGAAGAAAGGTGGCTGAATCCGAGAGCAGTAAGTCTATGAGGAAAGCACTGGAGTGGAGGTAAGTATTTTTCTGTCCTTTTAGTAAATTCCCATTTGGAATTAATAAAGTATTCTGAATCCGAATACATTTACAGACATACGTGCAAAGTTATGTGAGTTTAGATGCGTTTACATGTATACCAACATTTTTTCTGCTCAAAAACTCCTCTCCTCTTCAAATACATCTGTAAACACCTATGTGCGCATGGCCTCATAGGCTAACATAGAGGTGCTTTTACAAGCATTAACCCCTTCACGCTGACCTAACACAAATATGCAGCCCCACTAGACTGGGCTGTTTTTAATGGGGCCGCATATTTGCGTATCTCCCCTTTGTGCTGGGAACGCATCGCTCCCAGCACAGAAACCAGGGTCTCACCGTGAGCCCCGGACCCCGTACTAATGTTTAGGAGTTCCAGGTCATCTGATCACTCTGATAGCCTCTGATTGGCTGTCACAGTGATCAGTCACTTTGGAGCCCACCCCCGTTTTTCTGTGAATGGAGGAGAGAGAGATACATCATATCTCTCTCCCTCCTTGCAGAAAAAGAAAAAAAAGTTTGTGTCAAATAAATTAAATTATAATAATAGAAAAACAAAATAAAAAAAAAAACCTCGATCAAGGTTTGATCTAAGTGAATGCCAGGGTTAGTGTTGAGGTCAAGGTCTTGTCAAAGGTCAAGATCAAAGGTCAGAGTCAGTATTTTTTTGGACAGAATTTGTATCAGTGTTAGTTAGGGCTCATTTACACTTGCTTGGGCTGCAACACACATTAACTTCTAGTTTACACTTGCTTCAAAACAAGGCTTCAGACAGGCTTTGTTAAAGCTCTCTGAACACCAGTTAAAGCTCCTGTCACTAAATAAAATGGTTAGCTTACAGTCCTGTTTACACCTTGCTTTTGCTTTGCTTTGCTTCAGCTTCACTTCAAAAATTATATCCATGTAGCTTTAGTGGTGCTTCAAAGCGTCTTCAAAGCTTCCATAGAAGTCTATGGCAAAGCTCACTTGAAGCCCCATTGAAGCCCCACCGAAGTCTTACCAAAGCCCCATCAAAGCCCCATCGACGCTCTACCAAAGCCTCATTGAAGTCTCATCAAAGCCCCATCAAAGCCCCATCGAAGCTCTACCAAAGCCTCATCGAAGTCTCATCAAAGCCCCATCAAAGCCCCATCGAAGCTCTACCAAAGCCTCATCGAAGTCTCATCAAAGCCCCATTAAAGCCCCATCGAAGCTCTACCAAAGCCTCATCGAAGTCTCATCAAAGCCCCACCGAAGCCTCACCAAAGCCCCATTGAAGACCCATCGAAGCTCCACCAAAGCCTCTTCGAAGCCTCATCGAAGCACCAAGCAAAAGCAATGTGTTTACAGGACTGTAAGCTAACCATTTTATTTAGTGACAAGAGCTTTGACTGGCGTTCAGAAAGCTTTAACAAAGCATGTCAGAAGCCTTGTTTTGAAGCAAATGTAAACTAGCCCTTAGTGTCAGTGTGTTTTAGGTAGAATAAAAAAATGTTAAAAAAGCAAAATGCACACTATTGTTTCTGGGCTGCACTACGGGTACATACAACAACTAACATACACATATGTGGTATCGCTGTGATCACCAGGAGCAGGAGAATTAAATTTGCTTTGTTCTTTGGTGAAAGGTTATGGTAGTATCAAAATATAGAGCTAAATATAGAGCTACATTTAAATATATTTTTACTATTTCAGACCAGTTTTCCTTTGATAATAATAATTAAAAAAAAAACAGGAGATATCCATTACCATTTACCACCAAATGAAAGCTCAATTTGTCCTAAAAAACAAGGTATAATCCACCTGGAGGCACAAAGTAGTTGTGATGATATGTACAGTTTTACTAACAAATGTCAAAGTAGCAAAATTGTGCTTAGGCAATTAGATTTGTTTTACCCTTATGTGCGAAGGGTTTAAAAAACGCTGAAAACGTTAATAAGTGTTTTTTTAAGCTCCGTGTGAATGAGGCTTACTGTGGCATACTAAAAAAGCCATTCAGAGAGGGCATGGAGCAACTGCGAACCTGCATTCACTCTTCATCTGAAAGTCTTTGGTCATTTTTATAGGCTTTTTGTAGCGTTTGTACTGTAGCCTTGTATCATTTTTGCAGTTGCTTTTGCTTGAGCGTTTCTTATTTTAATTATTTTTAGCCAATAGAAAACTAGTTATAAGGGAAAAGAAAACCCATAGGGGGAGATTTACTAAAATTGGTGCACAGAGAATCTGGTGCAGCTGTGCATAGTAACCAATCAGCTTGACAATAAACCCTGTAAGGTGATTGGTTACTTTGCCCCACTGCACCAGATTTGGTGTGCACCAGTTTTCGTAAATCTCCCCCATAATATTTTTCGGGCATGCCCACTGAAGTCTATATGAATCAAAAACACTTGAAGTTTGTAGCTCAAAAGGAGTCAGGACCAACTGAAAACCATGGGATCTTTGATGTTGAACATTTTGAAGCTTCAAGCTACAAAACACTCAGGTGTGAATGAGACCTGAAAGTGGAAATAACTGTTACTATCAAAGGATTAAACTGGTGCAGAATGTAGAAATTGGCTAGCCTTTTCTGCTAAGCTTCACCAGCGTACCTGTATGTTATCAGAGGGACAACAGAGGGTAGCAAGTAAAATCACTAAACTGCTAACACCATTAGGGATGAGCTTCGTGTTCGAGTCGAACCCATGTTCGACTCGAACATCGGCTGTTCGATCGTTCGCCGAATTGCGAACGTTATGGGCCGTTCGCGCTAAATTCGTGTGGCGCGTCACGGCCCATAATTCACTGCGGCATCGCAGTGCATTGCTGGCTGATGATTGGCCAAGCATGCACTATGACCCGCATGCTTGGCCAATCACAGCGCCGTCAGTAGAGAGAGCTGTAATTGGCCAAAGCCAGGGTGGCTTTGGCCAATTATGGCTCAGGGGATTTAATACACACCCCACACTATATAAGGCCGCCTGCACGGCGGCCCTGTGTAGTGTGTGTTCCGGTGTGCTGAGAGATAGAGAGAGAGAGAGAGACAGTGTCATTTGATTTGAGTTAGATAGATTAGGCAGAACAGTCAGTCAGTTAGCTGCACTTACAGTGTATTGTGTATATATATGCATCCCAGGTGTTGCATATATATATATACACTGTATTCAGTTTAGCTAGATCCGTTCCTGTTATCTTCTATCTAGACTATTTACATTTAATGCAGTGCGTCCTGCTCACAGTGTTCAGCTAGATCCGTTCCTGCTATTTACATTTAGTGCAGTGCGTCCTGCTCACAGTGTTCAGCTAGATCCGTTCCTGTTATCTTCTAGACTATTTACATTTAGTGCAGTGCGTCCTGCTCACAGTGTTCAGCTAGATCCGTTCCTGCAATTTACATTTAGTGCAGTGCGTCCTGCTCACAGTGTTCAGCTAGATCCGTTCCTGCTATTTACATTTAGTGCAGTGCGTCCTGCTCACAGTGTTCAGCTAGATCCGTTCCTGCTATTTACATTTAGTGCAGTGCGTCCTGCTCACAGTGTTCAGCTAGATCCGTTCCTGTTATTTACATTTAGTGCAGTGCGTCCTGCTCACAGTGTTCAGCTAGATCCGTTCCTGCTATTTACATTTAGTGCAGTGCGTCCTGCTCACAGTGTTCAGCTAGATCCGTTCCTGCTATTTACACTTAGTGCAGTGCGTCCTGCTCACAGTGTTCAGCTAGATCCGTTCCTGCTATTTACATTTAGTGCAGTGCGTCCTGCTCACAGTGTTCAGCTAGATCCGTTCCTGTTATCTTCTAGACTATTTACATTTAGTGCAGTGCGTCCTGCTCACAGTGTTCAGCTAGATCCGTTCCTGCTATTTACATTTAGTGCAGTGCGTCCTGCTCACAGTGTTCAGCTAGAGCCGTTCCTGCTATTTACATTTAGTGCAGTGCGTCCTGCTCACAGTGTTCAGCTAGATCCGTTCCTGTTATCTTCTAGACTATTTACATTTAGTGCAGTGCGTCCTGCTCACAGTGTTCAGCTAGATCCGTTCCTGCTATTTACATTTAGTGCAGTGCATCCTGCTCACAGTGTTCAGCTAGATCCGTTCCTGTTATCTTCTAGACTATTTACATTTAGTGCAGTGCGTCCTGCTCACAGTGTTCAGCTAGATCCGTTCCTGTTATCTTCTAGACTATTTACATTTAGTGCAGTGCGTCCTGCTCACAGTGTTCAGCTAGATCCGTTCCTGTTATCTTCTAGACTATTTACATTTAGTGCAGTGCGTCCTGCTCACAGTGTTCAGCTAGATCCATTCCTGTTATCTTCTAGACTATTTACATTTAGTGCAGTGCGTCCTGCTCACAGTGTTCAGCTAGATCCGTTCCTGTTATCTTCCTACTGACAGGCAGGCTTGTCTGGTTACAGTATATAAAGCTACCTGAAGAAAATTACAGGTGTTCTATTTGATCCTATTAGTACCACGGTCAGGCAGCTAGACTATTTACATTTAGTACAGTGCGTCCTGCTCACAGTGTACAGCTAGATCCGTTCCTGTTATCTTCCTACTGACAGGCAGGCTTGTCTGGTTACAGTATATAAAGCTACCTGAAGAAAATTACAGGTGTTCTATTTGATCCTATTAGTACCACGGTCAGGCAGCTAGACTATTTACATTTAGTACAGTGCGTCCTGCTCACAGTGTTCAGCTAGATCCGTTCCTGTTATCTTCCTACTGACAGGCAGGCTTGTCTGGTTACAGTATATAAAGCTACTTGAAGAAAATTACAGGTGTTCTATCCCAGCTTGGTGCAGCTACAGGCCATTAGTATGTCTGGAAGGCCAAGAAGGAGAGGCAGACAGTCACAAGCCAATAAGAGAGGGCAAGCAGGCTCTGTGTCTAGTGCTGGTCGTGGAGACGGTGTATCCTCATCAGCACGTGGCCATGGGACACGCTTGGCCTTTTTTTCGGCAGCTGGCCGTGTTGAGCCGCAACATGCGGAAGACTTGGTCGAGTGGATGACCAAGCCGTCCTCATCCTCCTCATCCTCTCTCACCCATGCCCAGGGTGCTTTGTCTGGCAAAGCAGCGGCCTCTTCCCTCAGCTCAATGTCATCAGTGACTCCTTCCCTAGCTCCACCATGTCCTCATGAGGATTCCCTCGAACTGTTTGACCACAGTGTTGGGTACATGCTCCAGGAGGATGCCCAGCGTTTGGAAGGCTCTGATGACGATACTGAGCTCGATGAAGGCAGTAACATGAGCACGGACAGAGGGGGTGCCCAAGAAGGACAGCAATCTGGCAGTCATGCTCCCCCTGCTGCAGCATACTGCCAGGTTTGCTCCAGTGATGAGGAGGGAGGGGATGATGAGGTCACTGACTCAACGTGGGTGCCTGATAGGAGAGAGGAGGAGGAGGAGGAGGAGGAGGAGGAGGCGGCGGCACATCACCAACGAGGCAGGATGCCCTCCAGGGGCCAGCCTAAGGGCAGCACATTGACTGCATCACACCCCAAAGCTCCACATGTGCAGGGCGCTGCAGTCTCTGCGCGTTATTCAAAAAGTTCTTTGGTGTGGGCCTTTTTTGAGACGAGTGCATCAGATCGCACCGCTGCTATTTGCAACATATGTCTCAAGCGTATCTCGCGTGGCCAAAACATCTCCCGCTTGGGTACCACATGCTTGACCAGACATATGTTGACCTGCCATGCAGTTCGTTGGCAAGCGTATCTAAAAGACCCACACCAAAGAACAAAGAGGATCTCTCCTTGCTCCTCATCAGCTGAGATTTCCAACCCCACTAGACCTTCAGTCCTCTCTGAGACCTGCAGTGAGAGGAATGAAGGTGTAGAATTAGGTGTGTCACAGCCAAGTACTTGTGGGCAATCTGCTTTTGGTACACCGACGTCAGATTGTACCAGGCAAATTTCCCTGCCCCAGCTGCTGCACCGCCGAAAGAAGTTTGCTCCCAGCCATCCACATGCCCAGCGGTTGAATGCTAGCTTGGCAAAATTTCTAGCACTTCAACTGCTGCCTTTTCAGTTGGTAGACTCTGCCCCCTTCCGTGAGTTTGTGGAATGTGCGGTTCCTCAGTGGCAGGTACCCAAACGCCACTTTTTCTCACGGAAGGCGATTCCGGCTCTCTACCGGCATGTGGAAGGCAATGTCCATGCCTCGCTGGACAGGGCGGTCAGCGGTAAGGTGCATATTACCGCTGACTCATGGTCCAGCAGGCATGGACAGGGACGTTACCTAAGTTTCACGGCGCATTGGGTGACTCTGCTGGCAGCTGGGAAGGATGCAGGACAAGGTGCAGTAGTGTTGGAGGTTGTTCCGCCACCACGCCTCCAAAATGCTGATTGTGACACACCTCTCTCCTCCACCCCCTCCTCTTCTTCTTCCTCCATGGCCTCTTCCTCAGAACCAGCGGTGCTCCGTAGGCGTTCAAGGGGCTACGCAAGTACGCAGGCCAAAAGATGCCATGCGGTGCTTGAGCTGGTGTGCTTGGGGGACAGGAGCCACACTGGGGCAGAGGTTCTGTCAGCTCTGCAGGGGCAGGTTCAGAGGTGGTTGACGCCACGCCAACTTAAGGCAGGAATGGTGGTTTGCGACAATGGCACCAACCTCCTCTCTGCCCTCCGACAGGGACAAATGACCCATGTGCCCTGTTTGGCTCACGTCCTTAACTTGGTGGTGCAGCGGTTCTTGGGCAGGTACCCGGGCTTACAGGATGTCCTGAGGCAGGCCAGGAAAGTCTGTGTGCATTTCCGCCGGTCATATAATGCCAGTGCTCGGCTGACGGACCTCCAAAAGGAGTTTAACCTGCCCAAGAACCGCCTAATCTGTGACATGCCCACCAGGTGGAACTCAACGTTGGCCATGCTGCAGCGGCTGCACACGCAGCAGAGGGCCATCAATGAGTACCTGTGCGACTATGGCACCAGGACAGGGTCAGGGGAGCTTGGTTTTTTTTCCCCACGCCAGTGGGCCATGATCAGGGATGCATGCACTGTCCTGTCACCATTCGAGGAGGCCACGAGGATGGTGAGCAGTGACAGTGCATGCATCAGTGACACTGTCCCCCTTGTCCACCTGTTGGAGCACACGCTGCGTGGAATAATGGACAGGGCACTTGAGGCAGAACAGAGGCAGGAAGAGGAGGACTTCCTTAGCTCTCAAGGCCCCCTTTATCCAGACAGTGTTCCTGCGTGCCCGCCGATCACACAGGAAGAGGACGAGGAGGAAGAGGAGGAGGAGGAAGATTGTGTCAGTATGGAGGTGGAGCCTGGCACTCAGCATCAGCAGCAGTCTTTAAGGGATCAGTCCCAAGAAACACATGGACTTGTACGTGGCTGGGAGGAGGTGGCTGCGGACCATGTCGTTCTTAGTGACCCAGAGGACTCCGGACCGAATGCCTCAGCAAACCTACGCTGCATGGCCTCCCTGATCCTGCAAAGCCTGCGTAAGGATCCTCGTATTCGTGGTATCAAGGAGAGGCCTTGCAGAAAGGTCTGTGCAACGCGTTCCCAGAGACTGGGAGGTTACAAACTCCTGTTTCTGGACAACGTGTTGCTGAGGCTTCGGTCAGTCAAAGAAGGAGTGGTGGAGAAGGTGGCCGTCTGACCGATGCGTTCAGACAATTTTTTGGTCCGCAGCCCCAAGGTATGATCGGTTCCAGCAACCATCGCCAGCGTCTGTTTTACATGGTGCAGGAATACCTAGGGGCAAGATCAGACTTGGACACCTTTCCCACCGAAAATCCTCTGGGTTACTGGGTCTTGAGGATGGATCACTGGCCAGAGCTTGCACAGTATGCAATTGAGCTACTGGCCTGTCCTGCATCCAGCGTTCTTTCGGAACGCACATTCAGTGCTGCTGGAGGCGTGGTAACCGATCACAGGGTGCGTCTGTCCACCGACTCGGTCGATCGGCTGACCTTCATAAAAATGAATGAGTCTTGGATCACCACCAGCTACCAAGCACCTGATGCTGATGTAACCGAATAATTTTTTTTGAAATCTCAGATCCCTTCAAAGACTGCCTATGCTGATGCTGAGTGACTATCCCTGAGTAATTATCCTCTTCCTCCTCAATCATCACGCTGATAGCTTGTAAGAACATTTTTGGTTCTGGGCGCCACCACCAGTGCCTAAGGCACAATTTTTCAGCCCCTGTTTAACAGGGGCGTGTAATTACAATTTTTGATGTAATACTTTGCAGCAGGGCTCGTTCCTGCATTCCAACTAGAGTGTCTGTGAGGGGTTGCAGTGTTGTGGCACCAGCACCAGTGCCTAAGGCCCAATTTTTCTGCCCCTGTCTAACAGGGGCGTGTAATTACAATTTTTGATGCAATACTTTGCAGCAGGGCTCGTTCCTGCGTTCCAACTAGAGTGTCTGTGAGGGGTTGCAGTGTTGTGGCACCAGCACCAGTGCCTAAGGCCCAATTTTTCTGCCCCTGTCTAACAGGGGCGTGTAATTACAATTTTTGATGCAATACTTTGCAGCAGGGCTCGTTCCTGCGTTCCAACTAGAGTGTCTGTGAGGGGTTGCAGTGTTGTGGCACCAGCACCAGTGCCTAAGGCCCAATTTTTCTGCCCCTGTCTAACAGGGGCGTGTAATTACAATTTTTGAAGCAATACTTTGCAGCAGGGCTCGTTCCTGCGTTCCAACTAGAGTGTCTGTGAGGGGTTGCAGTGTTGTGGCACCAGCACCAGTGCCTAAGGCCTAATTTTTCAGCTCCTGTTCAACAGGGGCATGTAATTACAATTCTTGATCTAATATTTCACAGCAGGGCCCTGTGAGGGCTTACAGTGTTGTGGCCACAGCAACACCTAAGGCCCAAATTTCTGCTGAGTATATAGGGCAGGACCCTACTTTCAAACATCTAACTTACAAACGACTCCTATTTGCAAACGGAAGGAGACAACAGGAAGTGAGATGAAATCTACCCCTAGGAAGGGAAATTCTCTCCTGTAAGAGTTAATATGGGAAAACAATTTCTCCTTTCCACTGATGCTTTCCAATCCTTGTTCCACAAAAAAACCCAAATTTTCAAAAAACATTTTTCATTGGGACAAAAAAGTGAGGTGAAATCTTCTGAAGAGGAGGAAAGACAGCAAAACAAATGTCACAGGGGTGATAACCCTTCCCTATGTTTTCCAAAAAGCTTAGAAAAGATTTTTTGGCTGGAGCTAAACACGTTAAAAATGTTCAAAATTACAAACAGATTCTACTTAACAACAAACCTACAGTCCCTGTCTTGTTTGCACCGCCTGTATACTGCTGTTCAGAGTATATAGGGCCTGGTGGCCCCACACCTTTCCTTATTTTAATTTGGGTGCGGGGTTCCCCTTAATATCCATACAAGACCCAAAGGGCCTGGTAATGGACTGGGGGGTACCCATGCCGTTTGTCTCACTGATTTTCATCCATATTGCCATGACCCGACATGACATTAAACCCGCAAGCAGTTTTAAATGAGATTTTTTCCTTTAAAAATGACATTTGGTGCAGGGACTGTTCTAAACATGGGAAACACGCGTCACTTTACAGGCATACTATAGACACCCCCCCAGGTACGATATTTAAAGGAATATTTCACTTTTTTTTTTTTTACTTTAAGCATCATTAAAATCACTGCTCCCGAAAAAACGGCCGTTTTTAAAAGTTTTTTTTGCATTGATACATGTCCCCTGGGGTAGGACCCGGGTCCCCAAACCCTTTTTAGGACAATACCATGCAAATTAGCCTTTAAAATGAGCATTTTTGATTTCGAACGTTCGAGTCCCATAGACGTCAATGGGGTTCTAACGTTCGTGCGAACTTTCGGTCCGTTCGCGGGTTCTGGTGCGAACCGAACCGGGGGGTGTTCGGCTCATCCCTAAACACCATATAGGCAAAATTGTAACATGCTTGACCTTGCAGCCAGATTTGGTTTGGTTTTCCAGGCGCCAGATTTCAACATGGTGGAAGATGGCCCAAATATCTCAATAATCAGTTGTGTGCATGATTAAAGGACTGCATTAGGGGTGTATATCAACAAAGAAAGACTCTCTTACTCAGGATTAGTGATTCCCAAAATGCCAACCCTCTGGCAGCAGGAACGTTCTATGTATTGGTGTGGTTTGCTAAAGCAGTATTAAAGCCAAAAACAAAAATGTAATATGTTGCAGCTTACCAATCCTTCAATGTGGTGGCTGCATTAATTTGGTTTTTTAGGCTTTTTTCCTTTATTTCTCCTGGTGATCTGGCCAATAACACACTTGCTGTCTTAGGATGTCTGCATTCTGGATGAAGTAGTAAAGCAGACACCTTTGGACAGCAGCATTGTCAGTCTTGGGGGAGGGTAGTGTTAAAACGGTTGTATGCCCGCAAAAAAAAAAAAAAAAACTGTAAGGCAAAGGCATAATGAGCACTTAGTATGCACCGCATACTAGCTCATTATGAAGTATTTACCTCAGAATGAAGTACCGGCATTGCCTCCCGATCACCGCTAAGGGAGCTGACATGTTCCCTCTGTGTTTCTTCCGGGTTCGCGGCTCAGGTGCTGTGAGTGGCCGAAGACGCAATGACGTCACTACCGCGCATGCGCGCAGGAGTCCTCTTTCTGGCAAGGAGCTCTGATTTTCTGGCAGGATCTGCCAGACCTTTAGAGCGCATGCACCGCTGATGTCAGTAGCTGCATGCAAGGTGAATATCTCCTAAACTATATAGGTTTAGGAGATATTCATTTTACCTACAGGTAAGCCTAACAATGTGAAAACTGGGTATAGATCCACTTTAAGCTAAGTACAAACAGGTCTCAAAAACGGTCATTTCGGCATTTACCGGAAAATTTTTGGCCCATGTGTACAGCTCCTCATCTCACGACCTGCTGTTGAACGAGCATGCTGGAAAGCCAGCATCCGATCAGAGCTCACAGCCAATGGCTGCAAATGCTAATCACTATGTTCAGGTGGGGGAGCAGTCCCTCTGTTAAAACACGATAGCTCAGCTGGGAGATTGCTGCACTAACTTTGAATGTATTAGTGCCACAATCTGTGAGGTTTTTTTTAGTTCAACCCGCTTGGTTGAACAAAGAAAAAACTTCCTGTGTGTACCCAGCATTAGACTAGCAGATTTGGATGGACCTAACACACACACATGCCTGTACACACGATAAGTAAAATTTCATACGACGAACATTATCTGATCATTACTATAGGGCTTTCGACAACCGATTCCGAATTTTCGGGCGACAAAACTTGAAAGTGCGGGCTATAAAATTTTTATCGTAAGTGAACAGAACGTCCAATTTTAATTTAAATAGTACAGTTTTCGTCCGAAAAAAATCATAAGAGCAAGACTACGCATGCTCAGAAACGAAAGAATACATTACGAAACAATTCAACACATTACATTACATCTGAAGTTGTATTCTGTTGTGCGAGAATTTTCGTACGTTGAGTAACCTCTTCATTTTCGATATAAGACTTTTTTTCGTTTGTTTGCGCCCTCCAAAAAATTTTGAGCACCAGCCGCCACTGCCATGTGCAAAGTGCTCCATGCATGCTAAAATCAATGCAAACCCACTAAACAGTCCACATTTAGTGAAAGTGCATTAATATGCAGATCATGATATTGCAATAAAGTGCTCCATCAATGCTGAAATCAATGCAAACTCATTAAAGAGGAGTCCCGCCCCCACCCCGTGAAAACATTAAAACTCAGCAGCTACAAATACTGTAGCTGCTGACTTTTAATATTAGGACACTTAACTGTCCAGGGTTCCCGCAATGTCGACAGCTCAGCTGATTTTCGGATTGGCTCTCGGGTTTTGCCACCATCATTTATGGTAAGGGAAACCGGCCGGTTCCCTACTGCACGTGTGCGAAGTGCGTTGCACTTTCTGAATGCCCCAGTGGAGGAAGGAGGAGGGGGGCCCAACTTCAGAGGGGGCAGCGCAGTCTCCCGGGAGTGGGGAAGGGTACCTGTAAAAAACAGGTACCCGTTCCCCCCTTCCCCCTGAAAGGTGCCAAATGAGCCTAAAGAGGAAGGGGTGTGGTTTACAGATGATAGGGTGGGTCTTAAACAGGAAGGGGTGTGGCCTCGGCAGTAAGGGGTGGGTCGTATTTGAATCAGGGGGGTGCATAAGTTTAGTCAGGCTTAGGGCAACACAAAACCTAAATACACCACTGGTTACAGCAATTATTTTTTTTTCCTTTTGGGAATAAAGTTTTACATAAATGAATAAAAGATGACCACTTTAAGCACCCCTATCAGTATTGAATGGTTTGCCCCAACCCTTTAACCCTTAAAAGAAAACTAATGCAGCCATCACATCTAAGAATTAGTGGGATGCAATTTAATACATTTTTGTTTTGGGGTTTATTACCGTTTTAACGTTGCTAAACAAAAGCCCTGGCTGGAAGGTTGTGCCATTAGTATGCAGTTTGCTTTTAATGTTTCTATTCAATGAAATGCATGATATGCAAAAATGTACTTGCAAAGCAGCTTTTCAAATTAAACGTTACTTTACACGAGACAACTAAAAAACTGGAACTCCACTCAGTTTTTAAGAAAGGTTTCAATCATGAGGAAATTCATGTTTTGGTTCTGTCACAAACGTCCTGTTGCATAAAATACTATTATCCTCAATTGTTAAACATGTCTAGAGCTAGTGGACCAGACATACTGCAGATTCCTATGGTTTGTCGGGAATTAATTGCTGAACTTTTCTGGAATAAAAATTTTGGTTATCCTGTTTGGCTGCAGAGACACCAGACTTATTTGTAGCCAGAGGCATTAAATAAAAGAATAAGAATATGAACTACTGAAGAACTATATTCAACCAAGGCACTGAGCACAGCAAGAAAATGAAGCTGTGCATGTTTAAATACAGAAAGATTTCTCATCCTTCTAGTGGATCTATTCACAAACGTTAATATAAAGCCAAGTTAACAGTCTAGCTGGAATGGAAATAAAGATTATTAGAAATACTTACCTTTCCTGGACAAATGCTGCTCCAGCTTCCATCATCTGCTGGTCTAATGTCTAAAGCCTAGGCACACGGTCATTAGATATCAGCTGTAAGGTGGTAATATAATGAATAAAAATCTATATCCATGCAGCTCTGATACTAACTAAAATATGTTTCCTGGATGAGCAAATTAATCTGTATTAAGGAAGATGAAGATGTAAAACCAACCATCAAGAAAAGGACTAGATAAATGTCTGAGATCATCAACATTGACCAGTAGGACCCCTGGGGGTATTTAATACCCAAACCTGTTCCGTACTGCAGCATTTGCTTGGGGAAGTATCATTTGGTCATCCGGTGGTCATCTGCTCAAAAACTCAATTCTAGGCCTAGGACAGGAATGAACTTTTGCGCAAGATTTCCTCAATGACGGCTCAAGGAAGGGATTTGCTGGGACCCAGCTTAGAGTGTGTAGATTTTTGCCAGCACATTACGAATCTTCAAGTTGAGTCCAAATGGCTTTTTTGACGTATGATCACATCACAAACAAGAGAGTGCATTGTTTCGGACTCAAGCAGGACCCCTTTGTCAGGCATGTGATGAAGGGGGTCCTGCGTGACTGTGAACCGGCACTCTTTTGTTTGTGACGTGATCATACTTCAATAAAGCCATTTGGACTCAGCTTGAAGATCTGTGGTATGCTGGCAATTATCTACAATGTGTGTGTGATGGGAATATGAATGGCAAACTGAGAGTGTGTGTCAAGACTGGCAAGAAGCCCTGGGGTTAATGATTCAGGCAGAATGGTGGTATGTTATAGCCTAGAGAGGACCCTCCTTTTTCACTCACCATCTCCCTCCATCTTCCTGTCATCTTACCCACTTTCCCTTTTCCCTATTTGTAAATATAATGTATTTACACCCTATTTGTACTATTATTCTCTCTATATATCCATTTGTAAATAAACCCAATCCTTATTTAAAATAAAAAATATGGCCAAAGTTTTTTTGGTCGTTCGTCTTCTGTGAGTCACAGAAGTGCATCTAATTTTGCTCTCCTGTGACCCAGATTCAGCTGATAGCAGGCTTCTGCCCACTATCAGCTAAAATAGCAGAGCCACTCCAGGCTCTGGAAAGATCCTGTCAATATTGTTGGGATGCACCCAGATGCCTGATCGAGAGCTGTCTCTGCCTCTCAGTACACAGCCAGCCAGCCACTCCTGCCCTCTCCAGGGATGGGCAGAGCAAAGAGTGGTGACAGAGAGTTACTAATCTACGCTCTGAGCAGACCAAGAACCCAGGGATCAGAGGTCATGTGATTGCGCAATTCTTGGGCTTAGAGCCCATGTGGGACAACTGCGGCATCACACTGATGCTGCAGTATAGAGGTGAGTATGCATGCTTGATTTTTTTGTTAAAGTGGGTGTAAAACTCAGACATGAAATATGAACAAGGCATTTCCCTCTATAGTGTGTACTTGTCTCAATTAAGAACATTAAATGTAATTTCTGTCTGCTGCTTTGTTCCTCTGCTATCAGCATGAATCACTCCTGACAAGTTTTCTTTACTCCAAGAGAACAATGGTGACAGAGGAGGGATCTCCAGCTGATTGACAGCCTTAGCTCTGTTCCTGTTTGCTGTGTGGAGGGAGGTGTGTCTTTTCCCTTCAATCATCTGTTAGAGCTCTCCTCACTGAGCTCTGCAGAGTGTAACTTACCCATTAGTATTCTGAACTCTTAGACAAGCTTTAAAATTCAGCATTTTGAACAGTTGAAGAGAAGAGAAGACTTCAGGTGAACAGGTATAACTTATGTAAGAGGATCTGTTTCATATTTGTATATCACCTGAGGTCAGTCACTTTGCTGGGTAAATGTGAGGGTTTACAACCAATTTAACCCCAATCTTCCCTTTTAAGATCTAGTGGTCCTTCACTGGAATCAAGGCACCAAAAACAGAGCACATTCTAAAGGAAGTATTGGCAAAACTAAACTTGACTCTCTTTTTAAACAGCTCATATAAACAGGTACCTACAGTATATCTTCAGACATGTGGCCAGCTTAGAAGGAAGGCTGGAGCAGGAGTTTCCCTAGGAAAGGTATTTCAAACCCCCCCCCCATGAGCAAAGCAGTGTATAAAATCACACGTGCCTGGGGATGAGCATATAGTGGCAAGATGAAACTGGAACTACATATAAATATAAATGAACATCTACATGATATAGCCAAAAAAAGACCCCATGGCCAAACACTTCTCCATATTTCCTATTGTCTCAGCTGAGTGTTAAGAGTAAAGGGTATTTACAGACTACAACAGGGTGATTTTCTATTCGTAGTGTCTTCCTTTCTACAGCTACATGACTTTAAGTCTTAATGTTGTTGTGACATTGTGCCCCACCTTATCACTACCACCACCATAAGAATATCCTCCAAAAAACTGAAAGAAAAATTAAAAGAAAAAAATCATTAATGCCAAGGTAATGAACATCTGTATCCTGGAGTTTAAATCTCTTTCCTCCCCTCAGATGCGCTGCAGTCAGCCAATGCCCAAGCGTTACTCACTATTCAGACAGAAATTATACTAGGTTAGGCTGACTTCTGATTGGTCATCACTACCAGTCATAGGCCTGGCAGTTTTAGAGCAATTCATAAAAAAAAAAAAAAAATAATAATTTTTCTACGGATACTATAAACTATTGTTAATGAAGAATTTACATTTACTTTACTAATGTCCTATGATACTAGATTTGCTATTCTACATCATTTACAATTATATTTTATTTCATTTTTATATATATATATATATAGATATCTATATATATCTATATATAGATATCTATATATATATAGATATATATATCTATATATATCTATAGATATATATATATTATTATTATTATTTATTTATTTATTTTTCTCTCCATATATGTATATATATATATATATATATATATATATATATATATATATATATTCCTCTCTGTGATGAATATTGACTATTATCATCTGCAAGTTTCTTACTTTACTTTCAACTGTCATTCACCTTTCCCACACTTTTGCTGTTATTTAAGCACATTGTGCTAAAATGAGATAGGAAACTGTAAGTAGCAATAGTGTGAAACTATATACAACAAAAACAAGGACTCCGCAGGGATACGTGGCAGGGGCAGGCTTGATTGTCGAAGGCCAAGTATCTGAACAAACACATCATAATATGAAATGACTTTGCTCTCTGTGAGAAGACTCCTCTACGGTCCTCATGTTGTTCTCTAGAGACCAGTTCTCAAGTATATGCTGAATGTTTATTTCATCTGGTTTTCAGGGCCCATAAATTAATGCATAAGAATTTATCTTGAATGCAGATTTACCAGTTACAAATTAAATATCACACTATAAGAAAAGCCAAGTGATTTATTACGCTTTATTAAAAGTCAAGACAGAGTCAAGTCCTGATGTCAATGCACATACCATCCCTGAGCTCTGAACCCATTATTACATCCAAGACTAATATCAATGACATTGTAGCTCTTTTTTGTGTGTTAGGCTTCATGCACATGGGTGAATTAAATTACTTCTATGCATGCTGGATCCTTCTGCAAGGAGCTGGCAGATATATCAAACATAAAAAATGCTTGTTTAGTCCTGTTCATGTAATTATGGTATTTATGCGCATTTATAGGTGCATGGCGTGTAAATTCAATCTACTGCCTAGAATATCAAGGCTGTGGCTCACCCACTTGTTTTCACCACCCCCTGGCAAGCTGTGTGAATGAAAGAGGCCTAAAGCCTGGTATGCACGGGCCAAATATTGGTCAGTTCAACAGAAACTGGCCGCCATTCGGCCCGTGTGTACACCAGCTTGCCCGAAAGAAGCTGGCTGCATATGATGGCCGGTGTGTGCTACTGGTCAGAGGAGGGAAGAACACAATAGCTCAACAGAGAGGGAGAACGCTGTACTAACATTGGATATTTAGTACAGCAAGGTCCACCCGGGCTCCTGAGCCCGGTGGGTTGAATGAAAAACAACTGATAGTGTCTACCAGGCTTTACTTTTCTTTTTCTCTTTTTTTATCATGTGTTTCATTTGTTATTTGTGATTCTTTTGTAAAGCAGTTTGAGAAGGTACCAATAAAGGTGATATATAAAATAAAGTGTATAATTATTATTATCTACAGAAGCAGAATACTTTAATGTACAGTGGGGACGGAAAGTATTCAGACCCCCTTAAATTTTTCACTCATTGTTATATTGCAGCCATTTGCTAAAATCATTTAAGTTCATTTTTTTCCTCATTAATGTACACACAGCACCCCATATTGACAGAAAAACACAGAATTGTTGACATTTTTGCAGATTTATTAAAAAAGAAAAACTGAAATATCACATGGTCCTAAGTATTCAGACCCTTTGCTGTGACACTCATATATTTAACTCAGGTGCTGTCCATTTCTTCTGATCATCCTTGAGATGGTTCTACACCTTCATTTGAGTCCAGCTGTGCTTGATTTTACTGATTGGACTTGATTAGGAAATCCACACACCTGTCTATATAAGACCTTACAGCTCACAGTGCATGTCAGAGCAAATGAGAATCATGAGGTCAAAAGAACTGCCTAAAGAGCTCAGAGACAGAATTGTGGCAAGGCACAGATCTGGCCAAGGTTACAAAAAAATTTCTGCTGCACTTAAGGTTCCTAAGAGCACAGTGGCCTCCATAATCCTTAAATGGAAGGCATTTTTGGATGACCAGAACCCTTCCTAGAGCTGGCCGTCCATCAACTGAGCTACCGGGGGAGAAGAGCCTTGGTGAGAGAGGTAAAGAAGAACCCTAAGATCACTGTGGCTGAGCTCCAGGGATGCAGTCAGGAAATGGGAGAAAGTTGTAGAAAGTCAACTGTCATTGCAGCCCTCCACCAGTCGGGGCTTTATGGCAGAGTGGCCTGATGGAAGCCTCTCCTCAGTGCAAGACACATTAAAGCCCACATGGAGTTTTCTAAAAAAACACCTGAAGGACTCAGACGGACCAAGATAGAACTTTTTGGCCTTAATTCTAAGCGGTATGTGTGGAGAAAACCAGGCACTGCTCATCACCTGTCCAATATAGTCCCAACAGTGAAGCATGGTGGTGGCAGAATCATGCTGTGGGGGTGTTTTTCAGCTGCAGGGACAGGATGATTGGTTGCAATCGAGGGAAAGATGAATGCGGCCAAGTACAGGGATATCCTGGACGAAAACCTTCTCCAGATTGCTCAGGACCTGAGACTGGGCCGAAAGTTTACCTTCCAACAAGACAATGACCCTAAGCACACAGCTAAAATAATGAAGGAGTGGCTTCACAACAACTCTGTGACTGTTCTTGAATGGCCCAGCCAGAGCCCTATCTTAAACCCAAATGAGCATCTCTGGAGAAACCTAAAAATGGCTGTCCACCAACCTTTACCATCCAACCTGACAGAACTGGAGAGGATCTACAAGGAGGAATGGCAGAGGATCCCCAAATCCAGGTGTGAAAAACTTGTTGCATCTTTCCCAAAAAGACTCATGGCTGTATTAGATCAAAAAGGTGCTTCTACTAAATACTGAGCAAAGGGTCTGAATACTTAGGACCATGTGATATTTCAGTTTTTCTTTTTTAATAAATCTGCAAAAATGTCAACAATTCTGTGTTTTTCTGTCAATATGGGGTGCTGTGTGTACATTAATGAGGAAAAAAAATTAACTTAAATGATTTTAGCAAATGGCTGCAATATAACAAAGAGTGAAAATTTTAATGGGGTCTGAATACTTTCTGTCCCCACTGTATAATTTGACCACAAAAACAAATCACATTATTAATAACTCTACAGAAAGAAAAAAATGGATTGCTATTTTTTTTTAAATCTATTTTAAAAGTTACTTTATTTTCATTAGAAAGATGTGCGCCATGTGTGTCTCTCCAGCTCTGTGCTAAATATCTGCTTTGTGCAGGAGGGTCATAAGCATATGTAGGAAAGGATCTCCACTATGTGGAGTAGACTGGTTTCACAGATAAGACTCAAGCAGAACGTGCCAATGCACAGTTGGCCCATAGGCTGTATCAAGTGCATACATTTTAAGGTGTCATCGCTGCTTCGGCACAAAGATCCACTCAATTGGAATGAGTTACTAAAGGCAAATAGGCTGTTCACTTTGCAAGGGAAGCTGTTCTTTGCAAGGACATTTTCCCCGAAGCCTGTAACTTTCAAATCCCCAACCAAATCTGTGCTTTTTTTTCTTGGTTGGTCTTTAGTTACATGTTACAGCCTCCTACATCATATTTTCGAGAAATTCAATTTTAGTGGGTTGAACTGTACTCAAACCCCCACAACCAACAAATAATAAAAATGGCTGCTAGCACAATGTAAATACAATTTAATGCTATTATGACTACAATTTAAAAGAAGCTGTTTTTCACCAATCTTTTTCTAAAATGGAAATCAGACTGGTAGTTTACTGACTTACAGTACATGGTTAAGGAAAATTCAGAGTCTGTAACTGGCAATTTGAAAGCTAAAAGTTAATGTAATTACCAGACCTGTAGAACTAACATAGGTGCTACAACACAAAATGAGATTTGTAATGCCATATTAGTTTACTTATCTATTTGTTATAGAACATCTGGACCTAATAAACATTTTGTATTTTATATATACAGTGCCTTGAAAAAGTATTCACACCCCTTGAAATTTTCCACATTTTGTCATGTTACAACCAAAAACGTAAATGTATTTTATTGGCATTTCATGTGACAGACCAACACAAAGTGGCACATAATTGTGAAGTGGAAGGAAAATGATAAATCGTTTTCAACTTTTTTTTACAAATAAATATGTGAAAAGTGTGGCATGCATTTATATTCAGCCCCCCTGAGTCAATACTTTGTAGAATCACCTTTCACTGCAATTACAGCTGAAAGTCTTTTTGGGTATGTCTCTACCAGCACATCTAGAGTGAATTTTTTGCCCATTCTTCTTTGCAAAATAGCTCAAGCTCTGTCAGATTGGATGGAGAGCGTCTGTACAGCAATTTTCAAGTCTTGCCACAGATTCTCAATTGGATTTAGGTCTGGATTTTGACTGGGCCATTCTAAAACACGAATATGCAAAACTATTCCATTGTAGCTCTGGCTGTATGTTTAGGGCCGTTGTCCTGCTGGAAGGTGAACCTCTACCCCAGTCTCAAGTCTTTTGCAGACTCTAACAGGTTTTCTTCTAAGATTGCCCTGTATTTGGCTCCATCCATCTTCCGTTCAACTCTGACCAGCTTCCCTGTCCCTGCTGAAGAAAAGCATCCCTGCAACATGATGCTGCCACCACCATGTTTCACAGTGGGGAATTGTGTGTTCAGTGTGATGTGCAGTGTTAGTTTTCCGCCACACATAGCATTTTGCTTTTAGGCCAAAAAGTCCAGTTTTGGTCTCATCTGCCCAGAGCATCTTCTTCTATAAGTTTGCTTTGTCCACCAGATGGCTTCTCACAAACTGCAAACGGGACTTCTTATGGCTTTCTTTCAACAATGGCTTTCTTCTTGCCACTCTTCCATAAAGGCCAGATTTGTGGAGTACACGACTAATAGTTGTCCTGTAGAAAGATTCTCCCATCTGAGCTGTGGATCTCTGCAGCACCTCCAGAGTTACCATGTGCCTCTTGGCTGCTTCTCTGATTAATGCTCTCCTTGCCCAGCCTGTCAGTTTAGGTGGACGGCCATGTCTTGATAAGTTTGCAGTTGTGCCATACTCTTTACATTTTCAGATGATGGATTGAACAGTGCCCCGTGAGATGTTCAAATCTTGGGATTTTTTTTATAACCTAACCCTGCTTTAAACTTCTCCACAACTTTATCTCTGACCTGTCTGGTGTGTTCCTTGGCGTTCATGATGCTGTTTGTTCATTAAATGTTCTCTAACAAACGTCTGAGGGCTTCACAGAACAGCTATATTTATACTCAGATTAAATTACACACAGGTGGACTCTATTAACTAATTGAGTGACTTCTGAAGGCAATTGGTTCCACTAGATTTTAGTTAGGGGTATCAGAGTAAAGGGGGCTGAATACAAATGCACGCCACACTTTTCAGATATTTATATGTAAAAAAAATGTATTTGTGTGGAAAATTTCAAGGGGTATAAATACTTTTTCAAGGCACTGTATGTTGACGATCTGGTACCACAATTATATATAACTTTCAAGAAAATGCTTAAAGTTGAATTTCGGGTTCCCCTCCCCCATCCCACACGCCCAGCGCTAACTACCTAAATACCCCTTTTAGTCACCTAAATGCATAGTCAGGTGATATTTGGGTTTCCGGGTCTTCTCTCTTCTTCTGTGCATAAGAGATGGGGTCCTTCTTTGGGTGTCCTAATGGCTGTTCAGCGTCAGGGTTCTCCCAGGATTCAGTGTCTGTTCAGTGTCTGTATGCGATAACATAATCGCCAGGGGAAAGGAGGAGACTGGCCAGAGTGGGCACATCTGAAGTGTTGGATTACCGGTCCCCCACACCCAGAAACAGCACTGGCGGGGACCCCAGATGAAGGATTTAGGTGACTATTACAATAACTGTACTCTTGAATCTAGAGAAAAATTGTGGCTCACTTAACTACACAATTGTTAGATCGGCTTCTGTCAAATAGACCTGCTGAAAATTTTTCATTTAATCAACAGATGCAGCCAACAGACTACAGCACTGATCAGTGTATTCTGACAGGAGGGAGTCCCCGCTGTCAGATTACAATGTGCCAGCAGGGGATTCCTTGATCCACCTCACTTGTGTGAATGCAGGTATCTGTTGTTATGTTTTTTTCAATTAGCCCGCTGGCTGAACAAAAAAGAAATGACGCATGTGTACCCAGCTTTAAACGATTTCATTTGTTAGATCCCTAGTTCTGAACAACCTATTTCAGAGTAGATGTTAGAATAGCTAGTGCACAGCAAAGATTTATTTTTCTTATGTTGGTCAAATACTGTTCTTCAATCACAACTAGAATCTTCTAAATAATTAAACAATTAAGTTGATCCACCTTTTTGACGTCTTTGACTAAGATGAGGGCACAGCCCTGAAAAAAACTCAAGGTCCTAAAATGTATTTCCACTTTTGCAGTCAAATTTGAGAAAACCTCACTATACAGGTGCAGCTCAAAAAATTATGTCTCATTAAAGAGAACCCGTCACACAAAAAATGACATAAAGGATTTTTCTTTTGTCCGTTATGTGATGGAAAAAAAGTTTTAATAAGAAAAAGTGTCAAAAATGTAAGTTACACCAAAGCACCTAAATGCCTCCCAAAAATCAATTCAGAGGCTCACCACCCACATACATGTACATATGAATATAAACATGAGTCGTGGTGCCTGTGCACAAAAACGTCAATTGCCCCACACATGTTATATATCGCCGCCCATGCCAGAGTGAGCCCAATAATTATTTACAGTAAACTCTAAATTGATGATCTGTAGGGACTCATTGTCTTTGGAAGATTTAGGGTACCAAAGTTTTTTGCTGTTTCACAGGTATACTGTACAGAAGGTTTGACATGTTGAATATTTATTTATTCGAAGCAAACTCATCTTTTAAATTTTACCAAAGAATTATGTAATATATTACCCAATATATAATTATTTTATACGGTATATACAAAAGGCTTTATATTTGAATTCTGCACATGTATTTTTCAATGCAAAGATCTCCATATAAACATTGAATGTTTAAAACACATGGAAATTTTAACATACTTTCTTTCACCTTGACTTTGTTTTCACTGTTTCCCTAATTTAGCCCTCCTTCAGACTGAATGCGGTTTTGAAATCGTGCAACTTAATCTGAAATTGCACGATTTCAAAGCCGCATGTCAGTGCGACTTCAGGTGCATCTTGGAAGACATCTGTGCGGCTTCATGCACAGATGTCTATCCAAGTCACACCTGAAATCGCCAAAAGTAGTGCAAGAAGTACTATTTCAAATCGATGTGGCCTAGCACCGATTTGAACAGTGTCATTGCGACACTAGGGTGCGACTTGTCATGCGATTTGACCTGTCAAATCGCACGACAAATCGCTCTGGTGTGAACGGGGGCTTAGACTCTGTACAGAGAGAGAGTGGGGAAGATTATTCAGCACAAACTTTCCAGGGAACTTTTAAAATTAACAGAATTAGAAAAGACCACAGAGATCTACCTTCTACCTGGGAATAGGTACATTTTAAATATTTTGTATGAAATATTTGTTATTCCTGAACATATTAATTAATGAAATAATATGCCAAACTTTATACATTCTCTTTAAATTTAATTTTCACAACAATGGAACAGTGTGTGCCCACCACCTTAAAAGAAAAATACATTCCTCTACTCTGAAATGGAAAAGTAACCTCTATGCCAATTAAACTAAAAAACAGTGGATGGAGCGTTCAGAAATTAGTAACTTGGCAAAAAAACAAAAAAACAAGACAAACCAAACAAAAATATATGAGTAAACTGGAATTTATGATGATTAAAAAAAGATACTTTCAAGATTTTGTTGAGCCACATTACCTTTCAGAAGCAGTTAGCCTGTCCTTGTTACCTCTATAGAAGGGGTATTATAACACAGAAATTTTGAAGATCGTCATGATCATTGTGCGGCGTTCTTACCCGGAAGTGGGAGCAGGTTCCTGGTTTTGACAGGTATGTTCTCCCCCCTCTCCCCCGAAAGGTGCCAATTGTGGCAGCGGAGGGAGGAAGCAAACAAGCGGAGCTTCCCCTCTTGGGTGGAGCTCCACTTTAAGCACCATGTTTTAATGGTTAGCACTCCTGCTATACAGCACTAGGGTCTTTGGCTTGAATCCCCACCAAGACATAACCTGGATGGAGTTTGCATGTTCTCCCTGTGCTTGTGTTGGTTCCTTCTGGGTACACAGGTTTTAGCTCAGCAACAGACATGCTGGTAGTTTAATTAGCTCCTGTCTAAACTAACCCTAGTGTAGTATATGTAAGCATATGAGGGAGGAACCTTGGATTGTAAGCTACTTAGGGGAAAAATATCTTGATATATGTTCAAGCCTATCTAGTCATTTATTTTTAATTTGACCTGTAAGCTGGTAATGGAAGGGGGCAAGATAAAAAATGATGCTGGGGCAGTGAATTGAAGTTGAGCGTGAGGAGGCTTAAAGACAGTAGCATATGGTGGAAGTTGGATGGAAGCTAATGGTGGTACGTGGGTTAAAAGGAAGCTGGTAGAAGTGGTGGTTGGGGGTAATGAGAGTTGATGGGCCAGAGAATGCATCCTGATCTTGAGAGATTCACTACAGAAGGGACATGGGTGATAAAGGTAGGAGTGGGGTGAATGTGGAACTGTGGATGTAAGGAGGAAATAGGAGTAAATATAACAATGGGCAGAGAGAGCAGAACTGCTATTTCATCCATCCGCATCTAGAGAGAACAGTTTATACCCAATTTACACCCGTAAGAGAAGAAGCCTTTTGCTTAGGAATGCATATGTGAGCAAAAAGGGGAGTGGGGTATGCTTGATAAGAATGTAAAAATGAATGTGTGCAATCTAGGGTCTTGATGCAAAGTTTGTACCTCCCTCTTAACTGTAATCTCCTTTAATGCTCAGGAATAACATTTATATTCAAAGAAAACAGCAGCAGAGTTGACTTTGAATTTAATAAAAGGCTATGCAGATGGCACACAGCACTAGAATGCTTTGCAATGAATCTCCTGCGCTTGGTCATGTGACATCAGATAACATAACCAAGCACAGGGGATGTATGGGAAACATATCTACACTATGTGATAGCTTTGTAACTTCCCTGCACAGCTCTTCTTCAAAACGAATGACTAGTATGCTCTATATAAGTTTACATTATTTTCCTTGGGCAGTGTGGGTTGGTGTGTGTGTGTGTGTGTGTGGTGGGGGTTGGGGGTTGCAGCTGCCTTCCGGTGAAATTGAGAGTTTTATTTTATCAAAATTCCAGAAAAAATATGCAAGCTTAGTGAAATTTCACCATCTTTACATTGGAGTCAACAGGAAGTAATATTTAAACCGCACCTGTGCGGTTTCCTTCAAAATGAATGACTAGTGTGCTCTACATACGTTTACTCTATTTTCCTTGGGCAGTGTGTGTGTAGGGGGGGGGGGGGGGTGCTGCTTCCTTCTAGTAAAATTTGGGAGCTTTAATGTTATCAAAATTCCAGAAAAAAATTGTTTGTGGAAATTTCACCATCTTTGCAAATACATTGGAATCAACGGGAAGTAACATTTAAAGCGCACCTGTGCCCAGACTATAAACATTTAAATTAAATGTAAACCCTAACAATTAACTTCTCCTAAAGAATATCTAAAGTCTTATTTTATTAAAAACAAAATAACAAACATGTCATACCTCCTCTGTGTAGTTGGTTTTGCACAGAGTGACCCCCGATCCTCCTCTTCTGGGGTCCCTCAGGTGCGCTCCTGGCTCCTCCTCTTTTCGAATGCCCCGTCGGAGAAGCACTCTGCCTCAGGGCACCCATGCGGGCACGCTCCCGTGTCCTGCTGCTGCGTCCACTGCCCCGCCCCCGGCTCCTGCATCATTGGATTTGGACTACAGCGGGAGCCAATGGCTGCGCTGCTATCAATCTATCCAATCAAGACCCGAGGCATCGGCTGGAGCGGATGTGCTCGTCCCCGGCGCAGGAACGATCAGGCTCAGGTAAGTAAAATGGGGGCTCTGGGGGGCCGGTGCACTACAAGAGGATTTCACCTCAATGCATAGAATGCATTAAAAAACTGCAAGGGTTTACGACCCCTTTAATTTCACCCAGCTTGGTCTGTTAAATATACCAATGAAAGTATGTTGTTTTGTATGTTTGAATCTGTTGCTCATGTTTGGAATTCAGAGCAATCCTGTGTCCTTCGTACACTTTCTGTTTTATCTCAAAGAACCCTCCTAATCCTTATTTTTGACTAAAGAATGATTAACCTTTATGTTGTAGAGATCTGTGAGTGGAAATGGTTTAGTAGTTTAGCAAAATATAACAGCAGGGCTGACTCCACTCAGTGCACAAAAACGCTGTGTGTTGTCAGCCCACAACAGAGTTAGACCTAAGTGCATTTCTGGCAGATTAACAGTTATTTTTCTGTACATGCAGGGTCTTTAAAGGGATAAACACAGCAAAACATGCATGAACTGCACATGTACAGATATGCCCCTGTTGATGACCTATGGTGTTGAAACGCGTTGATCCTGCTTATCTTATGCCTCCCACATTGCTTTTATAGGATTTTTGTGATCACATCTTTTATCTTCTCTGCATCTGTCATTTTAATGTATGATCGTAAATACATTTTTTTGATTGACCTGCACCATTGGGAGCATGGTTCGGAGTCCTGGGATCCATCATTCGGTTCCATCCGGCTTTTCCATTTCCATCATACTAGAGCGCTAGGAATATAGCGCCCCAAGCCCGTCAGACTCACTGCCGTATGGTAGGTGTGTCCATCACATCTGGTAATAGTGTTTTATCTCATTCATTTTGAAAATCGATCTTCGTGTGTATCTCAGATATCTCATTGAAATTCAGTCATCTTTTGTCTTCAGAAGTGGATTTTTCATTGTTGACACTTTCTGGACTTTGATGTTTACAACTCTTGGAAATATACATCATGTGTTGTTCTTTTGATATATAGTGAACTGTTTCCTTCATGCATATCAGTGTATTCACCTTTTGTGTACCATTGAAATGATAGTTTATTGTTTTTGAATTGTTCTTTGTCAGCACTTTTGCACATGCACTTTAGTGAGTGGCACATCACTCTCTCATCAGTAAATTTTTATTATTGTGTGCTTTTGTGCACACAGAGGTATTTCACCATTCAGCGCTACACTAATTTTTACACATGTACTGCATGCTATACACTTTAAAATTTTACATATTTTTAACAAGTAACAAAAGGGCTTTGAAGCAGGAGGCCATCTAACCTCTCTAGCTGCTTGTACTGAGAATGAATTAATACTCAATGATCCTCAATGACTACAGCAAAGATTTCTAAGTTGGGTTTTAGTCCTTTCTGACAGCTTGGATACTCTGCTGTTTGTTTAAATTAGAAGGTTTGTAGATTGGCAGGTTGGCAATATTCTGATTTCCATAGAAAGCAAAGAAGAAAGAAGCTACGATTTTAGTGGCTCTGTTGTACACACAAACACACCCACAATTATCCCACAATGACTATAGTTACAGAGGTGAATGATGTTTTGTTTAATGCTTGTTTAGAATATGTAAAAACTTTAGTCAGCATGGTCTGGACACAGGTTCGCTTTAAGGGTGCAATGGGCTTTAAATTGTTCCTGAGGGTTACAAAAGCTCCTTTCAATTGACCTGTTCTTGTGCAAAAAAAATGACAGAGACAACGTCAGTGAGGGACCTGGATGGGGGGATTCAGGTGATTGGAATTTGCTTCAAGAAAATCTAAATGCCTGGCAGGATGGGTTGGAGGTGGGTAGGAGGAAGGGGTGACAATGTTTTTGAAAGCCCAGAACCGGGCTTTAAAGTGACAGAATACATAACAATCAAATACAAAAAGGAAAAAAAAAACAAATACAAAGAACACTAAATTAAATTTAAAAAAGCAACTTAAATACCCCCACCAACAATCCAAAGAAAAAAAACTTCCAAAAACTTTTTATGTTAATCTGGCCTAATCAGCTCAATATACAATTGCTACACAAGCCATATTTTAATTTAATGTTATTAAAAATTACCTTTCCTTTTCAGTTTGTATCTGCTGTATTTTCTGTAAAATGCAATGCATATGGCAACCTGCAGCACTTGTGTACATAGTTAATATACCGAACTGTCATTTCCTACTTGTGTGATTGGCATACTGACTTTCTCAGAAACCTTCACTAAGATACAAGTCAGATTTTAGGCATCTTTTGCAATAGAAATTGTGTTTTTGATGAGATACTTCCTAAGGGTTAATTATTCCTAAAGGGACGCAGAGAATGCAATATCAGTTACAGCCAGTGAGACAATGAGGAGAGAGAGGAGGCTGGGCTGAGGCTCTGTGTGTGAATGGACATGCAGAGCAGCAGCTCGGGAGCGAGCCTACTTGGGTTTCCACATAGCAAGCTGCTTGCTCTGCGGGCATTTAGCAGGAGGGAGGGGCGAGGAGCACCGGCGAGGGACCCAAGAAGAGCAGGACTGGGCTGCTCTGTGCAAAACCACTACACAGAGCAGGTAAGTATAACATGTTTGTTATTTTTATTTTTTTTATTGCCTTTAATATCACTTTAAGAACAGAAACAAGGAGGACTCTGCTACAAAGTTTGGTAAAATCTTTGCAATGTACGTACATTGACCACCCAGAGGGGATTGTTTTTTTCTCAACAAAAGTAGAAATACTCTTTAATAATGGAGTATAAGCAATATAAAAGAAAAGTACTAATTTAACATTCATGTCGTACTGATGCCAGAGGTTTCTAGGGACTCTATGATGATCACACAGGTGTTTCCTCTAAATGTAGATGCCACGTCCTGTGTGCACAATTTATTATATTTCTATGTACAGTAGCTCTGCAATACATTTTCTATTTACAGTAGCTGATCAGTACATGCATTGAAGCACATACAAATGGTGTTCTTAACTGCAAAATGTGCTGGGTGAGATAACTTTATTCAGCATAACAAAATATTTGCTATTTGGTGTTATAGGAAATTAGATCATCCGACAAGCAGAATAGGAAATCATTTCAAGAAACTGATTTCAATTAACGCTACTTTTGCCAACTTTTAATTCCATTCCCACATGAGTATCAAACTCATTCAAACGCTTTGAACTGAAGTTTAGATTAGCAGAGTGAACAGATGCCTAAGATCTGATTTGAAAACCCTTTTTCCAAGTTGGAAGAAAGGCACACTTCTCTAACGGAAAACAAGCTCGCATGAACCCATAATAAGACATTTCCTACATTTGTTCACAAGCTGCCTGTGCATTTTATCTAGCGGGAAAGATTTTAAAGGAATGTTGTCTTGAGTTGTTTTGTATATATGATACAGTATATATTATTGTTAAGGCTCATTTCACACTTGTGTGACTTTTCCTGCAACTTTGGGCATCAGAGTCGCATGACAAGTCCCCATGATTCCCAATGATAACCATTCATATCTGTGCGACTTCAAGTCGCACTGAGTTCAAAGTAGTCCCTGTACTACTTTGGTCCGGCTTTGATGCGAGTTGACGTCCATAGACCTCAAGTATACACAAGTATTCCCTGAAATCGCGTCAAAATCGCAGCAAAATCGCGGAAATATCGCACGACTTTCAAGTCGTGGCAATGTGAAAGGGGCCTAACTCCTATTATTATATATGTTTCATTTACTAGAGGGAAGGTTACACCAGATTATGGCACTTAGTAAACAAGGTGATAAAATGATGACACACAAAACCCAAACACTAAAATTTCATATAATCCTAAACATATTAAAGTTATTTCTGCAGCTTTTATAAATATAATAATTGCTCATCTTGCTATAAAGATCCTTGTTCAGGAACTTACTGTTATGGAGTGACAACGCTATAACACCGTTTCCCAGTTGCTCTTTTGCATTGCCACCCTGTTACATGAGCTTCCATGGCTGTGCCGAGTGATTTAAAGAAATGTAGGACTTGTTTATCAAGTGTTACTGGGATTTATCTCCTTACTCCACACCGTGTGGACTCCCAATATACAGCAGCACTGAAGCTGAGCATGGTACACCCAGTACTGGGATGTTTTTTGGGATATATCTTAGAATTTTTTTGTGGATTCCTGCTAATTAAGTTTGTCAGCCAGGACACAAAGTGGTGTCTACTTGGCTGCTCACCAAGCAGAGATGATGTTGAGAGTGGTACACTTCGGATGTGTTTTTGAAGATCTCTTGGAAATTTCCTGTGGATTTCTGCTATTTACGCTTGTCAGTTAGGTTACAAGCTAGTGTTTCCTCGGCCAACACCAAGGTGAGCTACATACATCAAATCTAATTTACCTGTCCATCTGCTGATACTCTTCAAAATGCTCTGCTTTTGTTTTTTAGTATATATTCTTTTGTGAGGATTTACAGTCAGCTTCTTGAAGAGAAAACTACATATACAAGGCTGGATCGCTCCCCTTATTATTGTGGGGTATTTGACTTTGGACTGTGAGGCTTCCAACTTAGTGTATGCCTACAGACCAAAAGTAGACTGCCTATGGCACTGTGCAGAAAAGAGGTTTCTCTTGGTGACGTAATATACTGTATGTCCATAAACATCCATATATGGATAACCTAAAATTATGTCTGACAGTCTGTGGACCTACAGAACAATAAATGCAGGTAAATAAAAAGTTTGATTAAATCAATAATTATACAAAATGTGACGTGAATGCACTTTGCTATGTGAGTAATGCTGAAAATAAATGTTCTTTGGAAGAGGAATAAAGAAAAACTTATTTACATATTGAGTAAATTAGTCAACAAGGGTGGGAGTTTTACTGGGCAATGGTCATGGAAGAACTGAAGTTTGTTAGAAGACTGAGGTAGTCAGGTCTCATAATTATTTGCTGTCCATTCCTTCAATTTTCTTTAAAAAGATTTACTGGAATACCTAACCATGGCGTTAAAAGAGCAGAAGTAAAATACTGGAAAATCTGAACCCCTTATTTCTTTTATAAGGAACAAACACCATTAGGCTCCCAACAATATTTTCTTTGCCCTTCTAGTTTCTTTAAGTGAGTAGAGCCAGGGCATCAGGCCAGGAGGGTGGGGGGTTTCGCCTTCATTACTCGCTCACCCTTCTCTTCTATCCCTCCCTTTCCCAACAGACCCCACCTTTCCATCTCCCCATCTCCTGTCCCCCCACCTTTTGATTCTCCCCTCCCCTTCCCTCTGTCATACTGGGGGGTTGTGTTGATTTCCTCACACAATTGGAGAATAAAACTTTATTTTTTGGTTGTATATAAAGAAAGCTTTTTTTAAATAATTGGTTTACAAACTGTTTGCTTTTGGGTTCAGTGACACCAGCAATCCTTTACTGTTAATCTATGCATTATTGTGCTATATTCACTGTATCCTCTGAAGTTATGTTACTGTATATTTGTTTAGTGGAATGGGTATATCGCTTCTTCTAAATAAAAAAAAAAATTAAATTAAAAAAAAAGTTTTACTGACTAACTACCTGTTCTTTCTATTCCAAGGTAGCCTCCTTGTATGTTATTATCCCATCTGCAGGATAATTGATCAGTAATTTTAGTTTTATAATTATATATATATACAGTATAATATAAAAAAAACACATATAATAACACTAAACAAGGATGTATTTTAAGAGACACACCATCTTTGCCAGACCATGTAAGTTTGTGACAGTGGATATACATTACACAAGTGGATAGTCACAGTGACACTTAACGCTTAAAGCTGAACTTAACGGTATCTGAGCACTGCAAACTGAGAATGGAACTTCAAGAATATACAAACCCAACATTTCATATTCCTGATATGTGTATGCTGTACCGTGTACTGTTTTCTTTGTAGTGCTTCCTTTGTGTGAAATCCTTGGTGTTCCTACCAGTCCCTCTGCTTTCCTATTAAAAACTTACCACACTAAGCAGGAGAGCACACTGTGGTCAGTTCTCTAGCTGTGCTGGGAACTCAGCCTGCTCTCCTCCAATGATCAGACTTATCCTGACACATACCCCCTGCACAGCCTTTCAATGGTTAGTTCAGTGTCCTGTTGCTTCTCCTCCCCCAGCTCTTATAAAACTGAGAACAGAGGGAATGTGATCATTTATAAAAAAAGGTATTTGGAATGTTTTTTTTTTTTAATCTATAAACAAATGTTTTGCCTTTCATTTCTATTTTAAACTGAATAGGTTGTTTTACAAGGTGATCGTTTACAATCACTTTAATTTATTTTTAATATTTACAGCAAATCCATCCATCCATACATATCTCCATGCTTTATTTTGTTGAGAAATTACCTTAGCTCACACGTTCAGAAAGAAAAATGTACTTAGCTGAGATAGCCCCTCTTGCCTCCTCCAGACGAAAGAGATGAAAGAAAAAATGTCCTCCTGGGATGTTTGACATCATTTTGGCCTAGGCCAGAAACCAGGACGCAATTGAAGAAATGTAAAAAAACGTTAAATATACTCCTATCTATTTACTAATGCTAGCAGCATAAGGATTAAAAATAGTTAATGCTGATTGAGAAAGTTTAGTTCTATTTTCAGAAGTCACCCAGTAATTGTTTGTTTCCTCTAAGACCAAGGGTGTTTCAATTCATGGCCTGCCTCCTGTTCTTGTTCTGATCTGTTGGTTGTGTTTTCCCTTGATTCTGACCTCTAGATTATTCTTGGCTTTTATATGTGGCTTGACCCCTTAACACCTCTATTATGAGTAAAATTACCATATTTTGATGCAATAACCAGAATAATAGACACAGTGATATATCAGCACCTACAGGCACATTTAGCCACAAGTGGCTGCTAAAAGCAAAGAGTGCTGTAGAGAGATCATTATACCTGAACTATAGCCTATAGTACATTAAAGCTCATTATTTTGTATACTGCACCGGGTATACATCCTACCTCTAGTGAAGGATATCCAACATCCTGCTGGCTGCTTCTTAATGTAGAAATCCTTAATTCACTGATGTTGGATCCTCTTAGCAGTCATGAACTTCTTGTGCTGCATGAATTAAGAGCAGCGGCTATGGTTGTATGTCCCCCCCCCCGATGCCTGCCCTTCCTTTCCTTCCCCCTCCTCCAATAAAAAAACTCTCTGTATCTTACAGAATTCAACATGTTCTGTGAGCAGAGGAGGGATCTCATCAATTATCCACCCATTTGCATCTTTGAAAACAATACAAGGTGTTGTCTTAATGGAGGAGTGGGGAGGAAGGGAAGGGTGGGTATTGGGAGACTTTTACCAGACGCAGCCACTGCTCTTAGTACATGCAGCACCAAAAATTCACGGCTGTGAGAAGGATTTGATAACAGTGAAGGGAGGATTTCCACAATAAGAAGCACCCATCAGGATGTAGGACACCCTTCATTAGAGTAAGTTATGTCCCTGGTGCTGTATACTAAAAAAATGTTTAACTAAACTTCAACTTTACATCTAAAACTACACTCTTACTGGGCGGGGGTGGTGAATAAAGTTAACTTAGTATTTCAAATATCCCTACCCCTGGATCCGAAATCTTGCTTGCTTGGTATCCCGGAGGAATACAACTGGGAAAATTACACCAGAGAGGTCATAACTAGAGTCTTATTCCAGGCACATAAACTAATTATGGTACACCAGAAGTCTAAGGACCCTCCCACGGAGGGGGAATAGGTTAAGAACGTAGGTAATATGTTGAGAATGGAGAAACTTATATACCAACACAGGGGTTGCACGCTTAAATATAAGAGATTGCTGGCTCCTTGGTTGGATGTCCCTGGGTTTGCCCCAGTGGATCTGAACAGGGACAAATTACGCAGGCTTATTGCCGGGTAAGGTTTCCATCTCCATAAGGGTACGGGCAGTGCTCTTTCATGATGGCAGTTTTGGTCAAAAGTTAGATGACTGGGTTTATGTTTTAAGAAGATCTCATTATATTGCTATGGTTTACCTGTATCTTTTATTGACTCCACTGTCAAGTAAATTTACATTGAGTTTTGTACTGCTTTGTAATGTTTGGCAGTGCAAGGTGTTAAATCTTTAATAAAATTATTTTATTATAGAATAAAATAAAACAAAAAAAACTTCAACTTTACCATATAGTACCAATTATAATGAATACCAGGTGGGTGGAAGTGAATTTCTGCTTGGTCACAATGGTTTAGACCTTTTTTCACTTGTGTACCTCTTGGCAGTCAGTTTCCATAAATTGTACCCCCTCCATCAGTCAGTATCAAACCAAAAACTGTATATGTTTGATCCTTTAAATACTGTAGTAAGTGTACTTAAAGCTGAACTAAACTCTTTCAACATTAACAAATTTTAATCCTTATACCAATGTTTCTCAACTCCAGTCCTCAAGGCACCCCAACAGGTCATGTTTTCAGGCTCTCCATTATTTTGCACTGGTGATTTGATCAGTTTCACCGCCTTAGTAATTACCACAGCCGTTTCATCTTGAGGGAAATCCTGAAAACATGACCTTTTGGGGCGCCTTGAGGACCGGAGTTGAGAAACACTGCCTTATACTGACAGTATCAGTAAATAGATAGAAGGGTATTTTATATTTTCCTGTTTTAAACATTTTTTTTTTACATTTCTTCAGTTGCTTCCTGGTTTCTGGCCTAGGCTAAAATGATGTTATAGATCCCATAAGTCTTCATGGGTATTTTGTTTTCTTTCACCTGGAAAATTAGTTTTCTCAGCTAACCACACCCTCATGCATGCATGCCTGAGCTAAGGGCAAGTGGATTCCAGGAAGTAAATACTACTTGAACCATCTACCCTTATTTAAGATGGCCAACAAAATAAAGCATAAAGACATGGATGGAAGGGTGAGTTTGCTTTGAATATTAAAAATGATTTAAATAGCGTTTTCAGTTTGTGGTGGTCATAGTCAGTTTAGTTTCGCATTAATATTAGGGCCAAAAGATCACCAATCCTGGTGCTCCTGTCACCCTGATTTTGAATACACTTGAGTACTTACATTTACACTGAATCACAAGAGCATATTCACACTCCCCCCCCCCCCCCCCCATCTGTTTCTATCCCATGCTATCCCGGGTCTCTGTTCCCACACCTTAAGTCTTACCCCTCAGGAAGTAATTGGCGGGCTGCATGTGCACAACATGAACTCACTAATGTTTACAAACAATTAGGCGGCCAGGTCAAATATACTAGTATGTAAAACGGGGAACTGGCAACCAATTAAAAAAAAATGACATTAGTGGCTGATTCCTATTATATTGCCAGCTATGGCAACCAAGCAACACTTTGAGGGAGATTTACTGAAACGGGTGCACACAGAAACTGGTGCAGCTGTGCATAATAACCAATCAGCTTTTGACTTCAGCATGTTCAATTAAAATATTCCTAAACCCAGGACCCTGCATTCACTATATCTGGTCTCCCACAGTACACAGAACATGCAAATGCAATCGTTTTAGTAAATATAAACTGCTTAATACCTTTTTTTAACAGCAATTAGAGCAGTCTCGTGACTTCTATCAGTAGAGGTGGGGGACTTGAGTCACATGACTTGACTTAAGTCAGACTTGAGTCACCTGTTTGAGGACTTGCGACTTGCTTGACAAAATTAAATAAATGACTCGACTTGACTTTGACTTGTCACTAATGACTTGCGACTTGACTTTGACTTGGGCTATTTGACTTGGAATGACTTGGCACCACCCCCCCCCCCCGAAAATATTACCCACACACTCCGCCCACCACCGCCTCTGAGCCAATCGGCATTTGCCAAATGCCATTGGAGCTGTTCAGGGTAGCGGTAAGAGTTATGTCAGTCCCTGCATCAAGCGCACCTGTTGAACGTGTGTTCAGCCATGGTGGGGTGATAATGCGACCCCATCGCTCACAACTGAGCGAGAAAGTACTTTCCAATTTAATTTTTTGCAAATGCAATGCATTTTAAGTGGCTATTCTCATCACCATTCAAGTGTCCAGATGTTGGCATTGTGTCAAGTTCATACTTTGAGCTTAGTTATTTTCCCCCTCAGCAAGGACTACATTTTTTCAGGCTTGTTGGCCATTTAATTGCTGAGTGTTCTGCTCCTTGTCTGCTGTTTGGGCATTCAAAGTGTTTCTTTAATATGCCAAGAAAAAAGCACTAAGCAGTTTTGTTAATGCTGAAAATAAAACAAAACCTTTCCTGAAAACTGACTTTTAACTCATTTAAAGGTGGAAATGGGGTAGATCAGTATTTTGACTTAATTTGTGACTTGACCAAAATAAATGACTTGACTTGACTTGCTTGACTTCTAGCAGGGACTCGACTTGACTTGCTTGCTTTTCGCCACAGTAACTTGGGACTTGCTTGTGACTTGAAGGTTAAGATTTGAGACTTGCTTGTGACTTGCACATGTGTGACTTACTCCCATGTGTGTCTATCAGTGTCTGGTTGAAGCTTGTAGGAGGAGTTTTCATTCTGAAATGACTGTCCCGTCAGGCTGCAGTACCCCTGACCCTCTGTCTGGACAGTGCTGATTAGCCCTGTGCTAATCACATGTACTCTCCCAAGAAAAAAAAACATCTCTAGCAATACACATCAAACTGAGCATGTGCAGCTTGTCCCCTAGCCTCTGTTCTATCAGGAGATGGTTTGGGGACTGTGGAAGAAGGGGAGATCAGAGAGACAGAATCAAACAGCCTTTTTAGACAATTCAGAGGATTAACCCCTTAGGTTCCACAGTCAGGATAACATGCATGCTTTACGGCATACAGGCATACCCCACTTTTAAGTACACAATGTGGTTAATTTACTAAAGTTGGAAAGTGCAAAATCAGGCTCACTTCTGCATAGAAACCAATGAGCTTCCAGGTCTTATTACCAAAGCTTAATTGAACAAGCTGAGGTTAGAAGCTCATTGGTTTCTATGCAGAAGTGAGCCTGATTTTGCACTTTCCAGCTTTAGTAAATAAACCCCATGGTGTACTAAAAAGTGGGGTATGCCTGTATACAGTCTGATTTTACTGTTGTGGGTTTAAGCTTTAAAGTGGGGTTCCACTCAAATTTTTTTAATCTTACCCCCTTCAGTTAATTGCATAGATGTTCAAATGCCACACAAATTTTTTTTTATCGCTGTAATTACCTTTATATTGTACTTTATTGTGGTACTTCCTGTCTCTCCTCCCATGGGAGTAGGCGTGTTTATTGCCTTTCCCCGGCGCCGCACTGTCTCCTGGGAGCTTAGTGTCAGGCTTCCCAAGATTCAGTGCGCAAACAATGATCATGCTTGTGAACAAGCTGTGAATGAACAGCATTCACCGCATCCAGGAAATCAATGCTTGTGGGCTTCACATGCCCACAAGCAAGATGGAAACAGCCAGCATCACATTTTTTAAGTTATTCTTCAGTACGAAAACAGACAGAGGCGTAAGTATTAAACCCAAACTGTGAGTATTATTTTGGGGTTAGCAAAGTGTCTCAATGACCTAAAAAAAAAAAAAAAAGATTGGTCGCCGGACTCCCGCTTAACACTTTAGGCTTTGACAATAAAACCTAGAAGCTGATTGGTTACTAAGCACAGCTGCACCAAATTCTGTGTGCACAAGTATTGTTGTTTACTTGTTTTTGCTTATCGCTAACTGTCCTGGCTCATACACTTGGGGGATATGTGTACCCCAGGTTAGAATCCACTGAGTTAGACTATAGGACAATAAAACTGAGAAATGTGTTAGAATGGCCAGAGAATCCAGACACTTCAAATCTATTCATTCGTTCAAGCTAATACAGGGTAAAGAATTTGATAAGCTTTTATAAGGACACCTCATTTGTTTATGTAGCACTTTGCCACAAAGCAGCTGCTGTTTCTCGGGTACCCTGTTCCCAGTGCCAAAGACTCTCCAAGCAGCACCACATTCTCCGACACACCAGGGCCGAAGGGTGGATATTTATTGTAGCACTACACATTATTTTAACAATCAAGGAAATGGAAAACCTTTCAACAAATGTGTGAAAACAGTTGCAAAATGTGACCCTGACTGGATATATATACTGACTACTGATTTTCTGGACTTAATGATTTGAACTGTGTCCATACATTGAATTATGCCTAGCAGACAACTTTTTGGCATTGAGAGATTCAAACACACAAGTCGTATATAGAATTACATAACCTGTATTGTATTTCTGGCAGATTCCCTTCTATGGGCAGTGATTGTTGTATGAGGTCCAATATCTTTGATATGAAATGGACTTTATTCAGTTGTCTGCGTATTGAAGCTAAAACAGTTTCATAGATTTGCTGCATCTAATAGAGTATATGTTAGGAACACAATTTAAAATGTGTCCATATTACAGATTGGGCAGTCCCATCCCCCATGAAGATTCAACATCCACCATATGGATTATCCTTTCTCTGGAATTTAATAGTGATCATTCAGGTAAATGCTACAACTACATTGGATGATTGGAGGTCAGTAAGGATTTACTCTTCAGCAATAATCAGGGTGAATTTAGTTAATTTGAGGGTTTACAAGGATACAGCAATATGCAAACATTTACAATATATATCTATAGTGTGTGTGCGTGTATACCCCAGGGTGGGAAGATATGCTTTTAAATGTTTTAAATTTGTGAATAATGATTTATGATTTTATGCAAAAACAGCGTTCATTGAGATAATAAAAAAAAGTTACTGAATTGTAGTTAAGGTATTTAGGATTACTACCTCTGTAGTGGTCCAAAATGGAGGGTGTGGTATATATATAGTTTGAATTTTTTGTAATACCTGGTGACTCCAGATGGCTATCCAGGAGTTGACAGCCTTTAAAGAGGAAGTAAACCTTGTACTTTTTTTAGTGTTTTTAAAATACAATGATCCAGCAATGTATTTGTAAGACTTACACACTTAAAGGTGACTAAAATTAGGTTTTAAAATACTTTAGCTTTTGTAAAATTTATTTTCTTCCGGGCAGTGGCCGCGCCATCTTTACCAGTGATTGCTGAATCTTTTGTGGACGTCATTTCCACCCTTACTTTGTTTTCCTGTCTAAATCTCGCGCATGCGCGATCGCGTGATCGCGTCTAAACCAAGCCTTTAGCTCCATCCCCTTTTTCAAGTCTCTGTGCTGCTCTGGTTCACTCCCCCTGTGTGACGTCTTATACAGTCACAAGGGGATAATCAGGAAGGAGAGTTGGAGAGCACAGTATCTCGATGCTTCTTCTGTGCTGTTCTCAATGACAGTAAATAACCTGGCATGCAGAGGATAGTGAAACGGCACACATAGTGCTATTAAAGAAGCTTTGGACTGCGCAAGCGCCGCTGAGGTCACTACAGAATGCAGGACGGATTATGAGGAAACAGAAAGAGTAAGTGAAATTTCACACGCAGCGATCAGCTGCCTGTTCTATATAGATTGCAATGAGCTAAAGTGGAGGGTTTACAACCACTTAAAGAAGTGTTTCTCTTTTTCTGAGGGATTATTTGTATCTAATATAATATAATATAATAAAATAACCTTATTATTATCACTGGGAAATTCAAAAGCCCATGTGTGAAAACTAACATATTTTTTGTGCCTTCATATCTGAGTCTTATATCCGAATCTCAGTTACTATACATGGATACCCTTTCTCCGTTTCATGCGTTAAGGAGGGTATACATATTTTTTTTTTCATTTAACCATCGGGTTGAATGAAAAAATCTTACAAATCTCTGCATCCACACAAGTGGTGTGGATGCTAAGATCTCCCCCGCTGCACTATAGTGGGACTGCCCCTCCCATCCCTGTCAGAATACACCGATCAGCACTGCAGCTGATTGAAGGCTGTTTTTTTAAGCAGGACAATTTGACAGACCGGCTTCTGTTGAACTGGCCAAATTTAGGTGCATGTATACCTAGCTTTAGATATAAGAAGATCTAAACCAAAAGAGAAAAGTTTAACTCCTTTGAGGGTATGACAGTTCTTAATATCTTCTGTAAGTAATTTGTGCTGTAAACATAACATTGTGGAGGGCATAGGCAAACCCCTAACAAATTAGATATTTTCTGCTCTACTACTGCAAAAATGGTTGTATTTAGTAATTTCAACAGCTCCTCGTTTTTACAAAGAATCATAATGTTTAATCAGAGAGGAATTCCCTTTTTTAAATGTGGAAAGTTTAATTTAAAAAAAATGTACAAATTTACTAAAAGCAACTTACCAGATTTGGAACCGCATGATGGAGCTGTTTGACCCGTAGGACACGTACACATGTTAGGCCGTGAGCAAAACCCATCGCCACAGGAGTGCCGACAAATGGCTGTAAAACAAACATTTCACAAATGTTAACTTATAGTGGAATTACATATGTTGTCCTTCACTTTCAACTGTCAAACTTCGGTGTCTTCTTTTTAAACTTTAACTAGGTTTCATTTCTTAAAATAACTGTCGGAATGAAATAAGAACTTGACCTTTTGCATAAAAATAATGGATGCACCCATATTTCTAAAAACAAAAATGGGCATTTACCTTTTTTTTTTTTTTGCATTAGAGCCTGCAAAGCTTTGCTTGCAATCACAATCAGTTTGCTTTGGCTCCTGTAGACTCTCCCTCCAGCTCAGATCTGTACCAAGTTACAGGGAAGGAAATATCAACAGACTACAAGATAAGACTTTCTTTTCCAGTGAATGAATGACATAGCTGTGCTGGAAGAAGAACCCATGGATTCTGTAAGTAGGTGTGTGTGTGTGTGGGGGGGGAGGGTTTGACCCTAAATATGGGTTTAACATGAAACATGGTCAACAAAAATCTGTTATGGAGATGTAATTAAAAAAGTTCTAAAATGTCAAAGATAAAGGTGATGCATTTCATATTAGTGGGCTATTTTAAGCTTTCCGACCAACCTATACACAACTGGAGCAGCCATGTTTGCCAATGTTTCAATAGGAGATCATTTTTGTTTCTGTTCTCCTCTTTACTGCTGCAGTCACAGCGGATCCGTCTAAAAAATTAGGAATAAATGTAAAAGATAAAGGCCCAATAAAGTTATATTTCATAACTCATTGGTGCATAATAATTTTAAAAAACTAAAGGTACAGGCCCAGCTGGATAAATGATGCATGAGCTAATCACCATAGAAACACAACGGCAAAATTCCTTAACATGTAAAGGAGACTTTATTTTGACGTTCATAATGTGCAGGTTTGCTTGCCTGACATTTGGAGATTATCTTTCGCTGGGTGTAGCCCACTTGTAACACAAATATGCTGAGGCAGGACGGCTGCTTCCCATTTACGGCTACATAATTTATGGAGAGCCATAACATCTGTGCAGGATATACAGTGAAAAATGATGACACTGTGTAATATAGTAAATGATGAATAATGATTTGTTGTCATTAGTGGTGATTTTCTGCTTATGTTCTAACACTTTAATGTCACAGCATTGAAGTTTGGCCAACATTTGTACAGGTGCCAAAAACTTTACTGCAGGTCTGAGAGTGACTTTATGGCGGCAGGTGCATAAAAGTTATAGTTATCAGATTCACCAGCTCAAGCAGGAGCAACCTGCAGTCTTATTGCCTTTATACTACAAGTCCCAGCAAGGCCCGTGTGCTGTACTGACACATGTACCTGACCATCAAAAGAGGCACAGGTTGCCCACTGAAGATCAGCCTATCGCTATTTCACTTTGGTAATATGTTTTGTTTAATAGCATAGTCCAAAAGGAAGAATGTGTAGTAACCCGCTGCAGCTAAATGTCAGTCTGTATCATGTTCATGTAGCTACACCAATCCAATGTGATTTCATGACTGCTTTGGGGCACTGGACATTCCTACCAGCCTCACTAAATAAGACCTATTAGCTCCCTACTTGCACACCGATACAGAATAAGCGTCCACTAAATAATAATGCATAGTTTAAGTGCGGTGATAATAGGACAAAGTTGCAACCACTATCTGTCCACTTGACATAAAACATAATTGTTCAAATAAACCTTTCTAGGATGCAGGCCCCTTGCTGCATCAAAACATACATTGGTGTCTTCTTAAGCATCCTCTGTGTCCTTAATACAAGACACTATAAGGCCTCATGCATGCTGGATGCTTTTGGACGTTTTTACAGCTGCTGTTTTTGGCTTCAGACGTTTTTTTCTACAGTCAATAAACTCTCCAGCATGTTATTCTATGTGCCCATGCACACATAGGCTGTTATCAACTGTTTTTCAATGGGGTGTTTTTTGGCTGTCAAAAAAAAACAAAACTTGTGGGTTCTGAGAGGCGTTTTTCAGCTGTGAAAACGCTTTAATGTCAAAAAACGCAGATAATTGCCGATAAACGCTCAGAAATGTGGCTCACCACCAAAAACGCTGAAAACCACTAAAAAACGATATTGCAAAAACTTTAAAAAACATTGAAAAACTCACTGCAAAGCTACTGGCATTTTTATTTTTTTGTTTAATTAGTTTTTATTGAGAAAAAGAAGAAGAAAAAGCATACAGTGTTCAGTAAATCAAATATCAGCCTATTGGCATTTTTATAACGTTATTATAATGTCCAGTGTGCATGAGGGCTAATACTCAAGCTTCCACACGTCCTGGTAGTGTCAAGTGCTCTCCCTTCCTTTCAGCATCCAATGGCTGCCATTAAAGTGGTTTTAAACCTTTATGCTGCGTACACATGAGCAGAATTTCCGACAGAAAGATTCCGATGGGAGCTTTTCATCGTATATTCCGACCGTGTGTATGCCCCATCGGCCTTTTTCCGTCGAAAATTCAGACGGACTTAGATAGAGAACATGTTCAATATTTTTCCGACGGAACAAATTACTATCGTAAAAATCGCTCGTCTGTATGATGTTCCGACGTACCAAAATCGACGCATGCTCTGAAGTAAGTAAGAGAGGGAAGCTATTGGCTACTGGCTATTGAACTTCTGCTTTCTAGTCCCGTTGTATGTGTTGTACGTCACCGTGTTCTGGACAGTCGGAATTTGGTGTGTCCGTGTGTATGCAAGACTGCTTGAGTGAAATTCCGTCGGAACTCCGACGGAAAAACCTTCAGAGTTTATTCTGACGGCAAAACCGGTCGTGTGTACAGGGCATTACGACGTACTTTTTGCTACAGGTAAGCCTATAATAAGGTAAGCCTGAACGGTTTCGGAGATATCCCCTGTATTTGCATGTGCCAATGTCATCGGCACATGCCCACTGAAGCAAACTGAAGCAATGGCACGTACGTGCCATTGCTTCAGTTAGACTGTGCCGTTACCAGCGGCACCCATGCGGGAGTGATGCCGCTGGCCGAAGCGGTGAACGAGGACCGATGCAGGGGCTTCGATCTAAGGTGAGTAGTACATAATGAGCTAGTATACTATGCTGTGCCTTTGTCTTGCAATTGTTTTTTTTTTTTCTTGGGTTTACAACCACTTTAAAGCAGAACCAAAGTAAAAAAAAAAATGCTAGGTAGAGGTTTTTTTTGTTTTTTTTGGTAGAGGAGACTACATGTCTCTTCTGGCAAAAATCTCCTTTAAAAAATATACACTACTCATATAATAAAATCACACTACTTATAATATGTCTACTCACTGCTTCTTACTACACGTGGTACAAGAGCATGCTAGTTATACTACACATGTAACCCGGGAACTTTCATAAATACATATACACTGTGTCAAACTACATGTGCACTAATCACATTCACATACAGTAAGGGCCAGGACAGAATGGAGCAGTTGTAAATATTTGTTTTATTACCAAGACACTGACACTAATGTAATAAACGGTGGGGGAGGGGCGTAGTTTTGCATTTTCGCTCCCGGCACTGGAGGACCTGGACCAGCAATGGACATAAGTATCGGGATAACAGAATTCCAGCGCACACAGCAGGAGTTCCATCATCAGAGGCCACCCAAAGGCTGAACAAAAGAAATAATAATAATAGCAGGAATGCGGAACTGTCAGTGCTGGAGAACAGAAAACTAAGGGTGGATATTACCTTTAAAGTAAAACTGAACTCTAAAAAGCGTTAAATATGCCTAAGCAGTACTCTAAAAAATTAGCTTTTTGTGGGGAATTCCTCCTGAAAAATAGCACTGCATATCCTGATATATGAGGATGCCTAGGCACTTCTGTACTAAAGCCCCTAGCTGTATATGTGCAGTGTGACATCTAAGGCACTGCTGCCTCTGACTTATGCCAAGTACACACGGGCCGCATGTTGGGAGACATCGGCCAGTTCAAAAAAAAATGTCCGATATTCGTTCCTTGTGTATGTCAGCGGGTTCATCAGAAGCTAGCTGCCTGGCCAGCTTCTGTCGGACGAGCATGCTGGAAAACCAGCAGTCAACTGGCTCCCGATCAGCGCTCTCTGCCAATAGCGGAGAGCACTGATCGATTTTGTGATGTCACTTCTGTACTGCTTACTGTTCTTGTTGGACACTCTAAGATGGAAAGCAAAAGCCTACTTCTATCGGGATGGCTGCCTGCACACAAAGACACACCAAAGGGGAAAATATCAGCGTCAGGGAGACCACAGGCAAAACTTATGACTAGTCCTTTATCCCCTGCCTTCCTTTTTTAGGTACAGCTTCCAGAATTTGGTTCCTAATTAAAGCCATTTTCCGCAGTGTAATAATAAATTAAAGGAAAAAAAAAAAGGAGACAGTCACTTACGAACAATACATTGGTTCCCTCCAGGTAACGTTTTCCATCCAGGACAGCAGTAGGCATTATAACGGGATCCACATACATTTGGTCTAAAAGACATAGAGTAAGCATTGTATTAGACCAAACTGTTAAACTGTATTATTGTGTCAAGTACATAAACAGATGTTCATTGTACAGTATATCATTGGAAAATTGAATAAGCACTTTATTTAATCTACTATCATTACTCAAGAAGAAAAATCAGGTAGCTCAGTGGAGTAAAGTATCAGTTTTCTTAGGTTTATGTAACTGTCACAGATTGTTTGGGTGGTGAAAGACAAGAGAGATGGATGCTGGGCCTCAGTTTAGAAAATAAAAACCCTGATGAGGTATTAACGGTCACCATGGCCCAAATTCTGTCCAGCTCAGCAGTATTTTAATGAGTCCAGAATGCTCTCACTCAGTTATAACTTAATGAGTTGGATGTAACCCAGGCACAACAAAGTCCGCTAAAATCTACAGAGAAATGGTCATTTTGGGGACCTTTAACACCTTCTATGCTTTGCAGATCACAAACCCCAAATGAATTGCATTTCTTGTATTCCTGAATTCTGAAAAATTGAGCAACCTTCATATAGCATAATGGACCACAGAAAAAAAAAACATAATGTAATTAGCACTCCTGAAAATTTAATAAATTAAGTAGAAATTTTGCTTTATATAGTGAGCTGTGGTAGTGGGAATACAAATAATAAGTCAAATGTCTAACAAAATCTTTTACATCACACTTTATAAATGAATGCTACTACTACTACTACTACTACTACTACTACTATAACAATATAAAAACTACTCTAAATCTAAAACTATGATGACTTATTGCTTTTAAAATAATTTACTGTGCTAAAATAAATAATTCAGGTTAATCTGTATTTGATTGGGTGTGTGCAGCCCAATTGTAATCACCCTGCAGGTTACCTATATGAAATTAACCAGCAGTCGCTCACAACTGCCAAAAAAACTATAAAGAAAGTATTATTCAGCTCAGAAACTCCAGGATATTAGCAAACCAACACCACCACCCCCCACCTTCAATGAACTACTGGTTACATGTCCATTTTACTTACCTAAATCTGTGGTCACATGACAATCCTTCCCTCTTCTTCTGTTTACAGAGGTCCTTCTTTGGTTGTCCATCGCTGCCTGCATGATGTGTACATCTCCCATTGGTGGAGGCGACACTTCCCAAGGTCCTCTCTCACAGGATCCAGAGGCAGGGGAACTCACAGGGGCAGTGAGGGGACCAGTACCCAAGAAGATAACAAGCACGGAAAAAAAGCCTGGTCCCGTTGGCAGAAAATTAGCTTGGCTCATAGAGGGAGCTGTGACTTTGATCCATTACACTGCAGGATGGCTTGGGAATGGGTGTTTGGAATCTCGACTGAGGAGTAAAGCTGGGTATACACTAGTAGAATTTCGTTCAACATATTTCACTGTAAGACTGTTGTAAGAATGTTTTTCCATTTTTCTAATCATTAGTGGGGCGGCATCAACCTTTGTTTTCAACCACAGTGACGAGAACATCCCAAAGAGCAGGATGGAAAATTTTTCTCGAATGTATGAATTGCTAAAAGTGTATGTGGTTTTCATTCAGTAAAGTCCATTCATTCCAATACCAAATGTTAAAAGCAAATACATTTTTGAACAACTTTCAAATGACATTTGAATGTACTAAAAAATTTCCGTATGATTTTTCGTAAGAATTTTTGTAAAATTTTCACTTGAAATTCTACTAGTGCATACCCAGCTTTAGATAACTGATGCATAATACACTATTTAAATTTCATTATTGTCTGCAGGTGAGTTTTAAAAAGTAAACTGAGCAGTGATATCACTGGTATTGATGTCACTTGTAAAGCTGTAGATTGAAATAACTAACATATTTATCTAGCACTAATTCACTTTAATTCCAATGTACTCTGTGCCAAAAATGCTGCCAAAGATGTACTTAAAACTGTGCCTCTGTTACTAAGTACTTCTAGATATTCATGATTGAATCCTGTGAGTGCCATTCACATAGTGAGTTCTGGAATGTAAAATATAATGAGCCTAGCAATCAAATTTGGTCATGGAACAGCCACTCCCCCTAATATGACACCTCACGTAGCCTAAGATAATGGCCAGATCCAAGAGTTTCATGGGTGACATTATTAGTCAAAATTGCTTAGCAGATCATTTAGCACTTATGCATCTTTAGAGAGCAGTTAAATACTTAATATGCACTTAAATTACACTTATCCTTAAAGACAGTTTGCTTTGGGGTATTTGTTGTTTTTATAAAACTTTATAAAGCACCATAACTATTTTTCTTGGGCAGCCCTTGCACACATTACATATTCTATAACTGAACAAACATCTATATAAAATCAATCTATTACATTTGATTATTTAACATGTGAATGTTAATCATTTGTAAAACATTGCTTGCAATTCCATAAATCCCTCTAGAGATTATCCATCTGTTGGATAAGGAGCCAGATTTTTTTTTTTAAATCATTTTTTATATTTATCTCGAGAATAGGCTTGACAGTGACTGTTGCCAAGTATGTTGAAGACTCTTGGGCCCCATGTGGGGAAGCTTTGAGGAGTCTCCCCAAAGTACTAATTGCAACAGTTATATGGGGGAAACTCCCCATAACAGGTTATCTGAGGACAATCTAGCAATGGGTGCAGCACAAAACTGTATTTTAACCACTAATGTAGGACAATTCAGCTGTAAATCATTATCTTTACAGTGTGACAGACTGAATGCAAATAGAAGAAAGTTTGAGGCCTGCTGCCTTGAAAAACCTCTGTAAAGGCTTTAACAGCAAAAATCAACAAACGCACAGTGACTTTAATTGTACTCATCAGAACGGTTCTGAATTTGTTACTTTTTTTTTAGTTAAATATATTGATAAAACTCTTCTTGTGCTATACTTTACACTGGTGGGAGGACCATTTTATCTAAATTGTCATGTAGCAACAATGGCGGCACACCTCAGTATAACATCAATGCTGCATTCGGGTTCACTCAGGCGACACACCCTACTTAATAAATGTATAATTTTGAAGACCCTTTTATTTTGCACTACTCTACTACTATAATCCATATTTTACTGGTATTTTTATGTTGTCCTTCATCTTTTGCATCTGGCCACCCCACTACTTTAATCCTTGTTTAACTGGTATCTTTTAAATGGTCATGAGTCATTGGTCAATGGAACGATTCCAGCAGCAAGCTCTCTCTGAGCCCACTGCAGCTCTACCAACACACCTAACCAGTAAGGAATGTGCTCTTGCTATTCTAGCCAGAAACAAAGTGAACAACTGTAATAGTCTGAGTTTTTAGAAAACATAGACTAAGGAAAATAATAAAAACTGGGAAAAGGTTAGAACCTTTGTTGCGTCTTTACTTTTATTTGGGTCCCCCTGAGGAGGTTTCCACCACTTCCTGTTCTGGTAAACGATGCAGAAGCCATTGGCATTTACAAGTGTACTGGCATATACAGCCATTCACTTGTATGGCCAGTTGTATGCATCACCTGTGGCTCCCTGGAAAGGAGCGGCAATTTATGCACTAGAAGACTTTTAAGCATATAATCATCCATGTGCTTGAGGCCTTAAATTTTCGTTACCTCTGACACAGTGAGATCCTGTCCCTGTGAAAATGGAGGAGAATATGACCCAGGATTTGCATTAAGTGTTAATGTAAGGTTCTGGACTATCGCTTCTGAGCAGAGAAAACTGTGTTTTTCTCTGGATTCTGTAGTTCTGGATCAGAGCTGTCAATCCTGTGTCTGGATTTTACCAGGTGCTTGCAGTACACAGGTGTGCAGAGTCATTATATACACAAGGATAGCTCAGAGCTCCCAGTTTGAAAACAGCTCCCAGTTTAGAGACAGCACTAAGTTATAGAAGAAAGGAGGTCTCACCAGGGGTCAGAGTTACCCTAGCCAGCAGCCAGGAGGTCTCATCCAGGGGTCAGAGGTGCCTCAGCCAGGAGTCAAGAAACTGGAGGTCTCACCCAGGGGTCAGAAGTGCCCCAGCCAGCAACCAGGAGACAGTGGGTTCTCTGGGTCAGATGGACTCCTATCAGGGTATCAGGAGAACCCCTATCAAGAAGCCAGGATTGGGCGCTGCGACTAAAGCTAAGAGAGCCAAGTGAACCAGTAAAGCTGGACAGCACAGTCAGAGAGACTGGTAAAAAAAACAGCGGTGCTGTCAACAAGGTAGCCAGGTGGCTCAGTATTTTCATTTGTTCATATTGATGTGAAAGAACCCCTGTATGGGCAACTGATGTCTATGTGAACTTTCCTGTTTATTCAATAAAAGTGGGCTGCCATGCCCTTAAATACAATTTGGATTGGCGCAACTCATTGAAAAGCACCTACCGCATAATCTTCCCACATTACCATTTTTTTTGTAAATCTCAGTTCGGGGCTTTAACAATATTATGCTACCATAAACCAATTAATGAGCTGCATAAACAAACATCAAGGGACAGATATTTATTTACTTATTTCAGGTACTTATATAGCGCCGTCAATTTACGCAGCGCTTTACAAATACATTGTACATTCACATCAGTCCCTACCCTCAAGGAGCTTACAATCTAAGGTCCCTAACTCACATTCATACATACTAGGGACAATTTAGACAGGATCCAATTAACCTACCAGCATGTCTTTGGAGTGTGGGAGGAAACTGGAGTACCCGGAGGAAACACGCAGGCACAAGGAGAACATGCAAACTCCAGGCGAAAGTGCTACTCACTACACCAGTGTGCCACCCTTAACTCTATTGTCAAACATATTGGGATGCCTGCCTTTACACTTACATGAACTTTAAAGCAATGCCAGTCTTAGTCCGTAGGGTTCAATATTGAGTTGGCCCACCCTTTGCAGCTATAACAGCTTTAACTTTACTGGGAAGGCTGTCCACAAGGTTTAGGAGTGTGTAAGGGAATGTTTGACCATTCTTCCAGAAGCGCATTTGTGAGGTTAGGCACTGATGTTGGATGAGAAGGCCTGGCTTGCAGTCTCTGCTCTAATTCCCAAATAGTGTATGTGCAGGTATGTAAAGGTCCATACCAAATAAATATGACAGCTATATTTTCATCATATTGCTTCCACTGTTTGCTACTAGGCATTCACATTATTTTGTACCCCATATGTTATCGAACTCACAAAAAAAATTATATTTAAAGTGGAATTCCAGCTTATGTCTAACTAGCTCTAAAAGTGTTCCCTCCCCTTCCTCACACCTATGCTAACTAGCCTACGTATGAAAAATGCATATGCCTCCATATTTTTATGCCACTCTGGTCACATGATCTGGCTCTGGCTTCAAGGGAGAGGAGGGCGTCCTGACAACAGATGGACCATTGAAGGCTATGGGTGATGTCACCGTTACAGGCTTTACTAGCCGCCTTCAGATATGCTCCCTCCTCTCCCCCCCGCAGCAGCCGCTGGCTGACAAAGGGGAAATCATGTGACTGGACCATAGTAGCCTGGACATAGGTAAGTATATACATCATTCGGAAAGTTTTAGGACTAGTTAGGTGTAAGCTGGAATTCCACTTAAAAGAAAAAATAGTTGGTTTACAATATAAAAACTACAGAAGAGAATGCCTGTATTTGTTACAGAGCAGTTAAAGCAGGACAACTCCAGCGTAGGAGCAACAATGTTGGTTTTAGCACTTATATTTTTTAAATTGAGTCAATTAAAATATTATATACAATATTTCACCTTTTTATGCACAATTAGTTCACTTTTCTTTCCATGACCTGATCATCCTCCACATTTTACTTGTTTCCCACTGTTACACAACAGTACAATAAAAGGAGAAGGCTTCAACCACTATTTGTCTTCTGGACTGCATGGAATTCTGAGCTGGCATGAGCAGCGGGACCAGTCAGGAACAGTTAATGGCATTAGCATTAGTATTTTACTTTAGGCAGTGAACTATACATATCATCGTTACATTTTTCAGTCTATCTGGAGGCTTTACAATGCTGTCCTGGATTTGCAGTGATTATATCATAAGGCTTGGAGCGGATGGGGAGTTTTGTTTTAAAGTAAAAACTGGAGCACGTGGATATATGCAGCTTGCTCTGAGAGATCTTGTATTGTCAGCTCTGCAAAAAGATCCCATCTACATTATCTTAAAACTTCTTCAGGCGTATGAACTATATAAATTATTTCTTTAAAAAATTTGCACTTGAACCAATGTTATTCAGTGGCCTTCAAACCAACCAACCATTGATAATTAGCTTGTCAAAGTGGTTAAAGCAATATCAACAAACACAGGCAGTCCCTGGTTTACAAACAAGATTGTTTCTGTAGGTTTGTTCTTAAAGGAGATGTAAAGGTTTGTTTTATAAAAAAATAAAAACAAAACAAACATGTCATACTTACCTATGTGCCATTGGTTTTGCACAGAGTGGCCCCGATCCTCCTTTTCTGGGGTTCCTCAGTGGCGCTCCTGGCTCCTCTTCTTCTTCTGTGTTCATTGACACAGATAGCGGGACTCGGCCCCCGCCCCTCGGCTCCTGTGTCATTGGATTTGACAGCAGCGGGAGCCAATGGATGCATTGCTATCAATCTATCCAATCAGGACCCAAGACACCGGCTGGAGCTGGTGTGCTCGTTCCCATCGCTGGAAAGACCGGATTCAGGTAAGTAAAAGGGGGGCTCTGGAGGGCTGCTGCATCACAGGAGATTTTTCACCTTAATGCATATAATGTATTAAAGTGGAGTTCCACCCACTTTTACAACTCTTCCGCATCCCTCACTAAACTGTGCACTGTAAACGAATTGGATATTTTAAAAATTTTTTTCTCAGCACTTACTGTATATCTGCTGTATTCATTTTTCACTTCCTCCTCCGTGGCCGTGGCCCATCGCATCATTTCCTGTTTGCAATGCCTTCTGGGAAGGGGCGGCAACTTCCTCTGACACTGCCGTTGCTATGGAAACCTGACCTGAAACCTATTACACTGCTTGTGCTGCTCTGAGCATGTGCAAGATCTGCAAGGATGAGATCCAGGAAGAAATACAGTCTGGCTTCAGATGCCCAGACTTAAGATGGCCACGGCCTGCTGTAAGTTTACAAAATAACAAATTACTGCTATAAACTAACAAAACAGACCTTATGCCGCGTACACACGGTCGGACTTTTCGTCTACAAAAGTCCAACGGACGCCGACGGACTAAAGCTGGCTGGTAATCCGTTCGTGTGTGGGCTTCTCCAGACTTTCAGCAGACTTTTTCAGCCTCAAATCCGACGGACTTTAGATTTGAAACATGCTTCAAATCTTTACGTCGTAACTACGACGGACCCGAAATCCGCTCGTCTGTGTGCTAGTCCGACGGACAAAAACCCATGCTAGGGCAGCTATTGGCTACTGGCTATGAACTTCCTTATTTTAATCCGGTGTACGTCATCACGTACGAATCCGTCGGACTTTTGTGTGGTCGTGTGTAGGCAAGTCCGTTCGTTAGAAAGTCTGCTGCAAGTCCGCCGAAAGTCCGCCGGAAGTCTGTCGGACAGGCTGTCGGACTTTTGTAGACGAAAAGTCCGACCGTGTGTACGCGGCATTAGTCTACAGACTAACTTTACTAGAATACATTAAGCTTGTGTATTATAGGGGTATTTTTATTTAAAAAGTATAATTTCGGCCGGAACACCACTTTAAGGTGAAAAACCTCAAGGGGTTACAACACCTTTAAGTTGATTCTGAAGTTGAATGTAAGTTATATACATAGTTACATAGTAGGTAGTTTGAAAAAAGTCCATCAAGTCCAACCTATGTGTGTGATTATATGTCAGTATTACATCGTATATCCCTGTATGTTGTGGTCGTTTAGGTTCTTATCTAATAGTTTCTTGAAACTATCGATGCTCCCCGCTGAGACCACCGCCTGTGGAAGGGAATTCCACATCCTTGCCGCTCTTACAGTAAGGAACCCTCTACGTAGTGTAAGCTTAAACCTATTTTCTTCTAATTTTAATGAGTGGCCACGAGTCTTGTTAAACTCCCTTCCATGAAAAAGTTTTATCCCTATTGTGGGGTCACCAGTACAGTATTTGTAAACAGTTGGAACGGGTAAATTTTTAAAGTGTAATTCCAGCAAAAAAAAATATTTTTTAGTTTTTTGGATAGCATAGGGAACATTAACACCCCTGTAATGTTTGTTTTGCTGGGTAGATTTCCTCTCAATTCCTGTTGACTCCCTCCATTTGTAAATACGAGTCGTTTGTAAGTCAGATGTTTGTAACTCAGGGAGTGCCTATGTTTGTTATTTAAAGCAATTGTACAAAGAAATAAACTAATTCCAAGCAAATTACATGACTTGCTCAAATAGATTAATATACTGTAGCTATGACCTGCAACCAATTAAATTGACCTTTCTTCAGTTTAGTGCAGTCAGAACAATAATTGCCAGTCAGTTGTCCAGTGTTATTATACACTATTCATCATAAAATGAATCCTAATAAAATAAACCTCCAGTAATAAATATAAACTGCAAACCGGGACTGGATGAATAGTTTAGATAATTCAAATTAAATACATTTACACAACATAAAAAAATCCACCACAATTGCACCGGGAACAAACAAAAATGAGGTCCAAAAAGTTAAAATAGAACAGTGTTGATTTTTTAGTTTCAGCAGTAAGACAGAGATCCATGTCCCCACAATTCATAAAGCCCCAGCAATCAGCTGTTGTTCAGTACTCTTAAAAGATATATCTGAGACTACTGGAGAGTTCAGAGCTGTTCAGTGTCTTTAAGATGGTATTGTTCTGACCTTAAAATCCCCTGAGGGCAACAGGGTTTAGAGGCCAGAGCGAATTCTCCTTGAAATTGTCTACTTGGGGTAACCAAAGAACATTTTTTTGCCAAAGGTCCAGGCTGGATGACTACCACAAGTCCCATTTGATAGCATCCATGTTGCCCTAAAAGCCATTCAGATTTTTTTTTTCATTTCTAATGTATGCTAGAATTCTAACTGGTTGGCATATTCAATACAAACACAATCCTTTCAGATACCTCTTCTACTCATTTTATTTCCATCTCTCTACCATTTATATGAGAAATCTAAGCTAAGATGTCTAAGTTAAGCAGAATTAAACCATCTTCTACGATATGAATAAATGGGCCCCCTAGTGGGGAGGAAAGGTCAGCTTAATTTCACAGCAAGAATTGCATTGACAAGGACTCCTGCAGTGGTAGGAAACCACAATGAATGCTGTGGGAGTCTGCACAATGAATAGGTCAAGTCACAGTTTATTAAATTAGAACTCACACTGGTCTGGCAGTAAATTGAGCAAGTGCCGTTTGACAATAAATATAGGGCAAGAATGCAAAGGCACCATATGGAAAAAAATCATTCTATCTATTTAAAACACAAAAATAAATCTACACGTACATGTCTGTGCAATAATATATATCTGTGTATGTTTATGTGTGTATGTTTAAGCAAAGAAAGAAGAAGAGGAACCACCAAATTACAATTAAGTATAGTGACCTAATAAGTCTGAAATATTTATGGTAAAATTATTTCTCAAATCACATACATACCAAGGAGTGTTGCTAGCTTTTTTTATTCCACATTCTAGTGGCAAAACTTTTTTGGGTAGACATTAGGGCCACATTTTAATGGTAAGACCACAAAGTTGGTAAAGGGCAAATTGTAAACTCCAGTAATGGATAAATTGGGGGAAAGCTGAAACATCTGTCTTGTTCTTCTTTAGTCTCCTCTGGGCAGATTTCTTCTTACTTGCTGTTCTAGTGATAATGGTCACTGGGGGAGGAAATAGGGATGCGATTTCCCAAAAATTTGCAGATCAACCCCAATAGTAGTTCACACTCTTCCCCACTATACTAAAACAATTAGCTTTTTATTGCTGTGACCAGCATCAATGAGCCCAGTAAGGGAAATCCTGACCAGCAGGGATATGGACAAGAATGAAAACCTGATATTAGCTCTCAACCCACTCTGGTCAAGCTTAAAATATAAAACTATTCAGCTGGAGTTCTACGTTAGTGTCCCACATCTTGACATTAAACCTTCCTGATTGATTTTCCGTTGTGCTGTGAAATCTCCTTGAGAATAGTAGCCGACCATTCCTTTTTCTATGAAAAAAATCATGTAAGCTTACCGTATATGGCTATTGAATTACCTAGGACAATAATCAAACTCGATTTGTACAGCATGTAAGCATTTTTTTGTGTTTTTTTTTTCTAAGAATGGACAGGTCTACAGCTCACAGGAATATATCTGATTTTCTATAGCTGTGGAGTTCAATTTTTTTGATATAGGGTCCTCAAGTGTGGCCTCTGATATCACCAAAGGTGAACATATTTAGTGAATGTAATGTAGCATGAAAACTGAAAACATACAGTACAACAGGAGATGGTCAAAGACATGCATTGGTGTTGTTGAAAACAACATAGGTGTTGTTGGAGGTGTTGTTGGAGTACATAAGTGTTGTTGGAAACTGGGGACATGCTGCAGGGGACAGTCATAGACTGGAGACACATTACATGAGACTGCTAGAGATTGCTGCTATTATAGCCCTTCTACAAATCCATGTTTCCCACATTAAATCCAAAAATTAATTTTGTTAAATTTAATATTTCTTCCAGCAAGATCCATTATTAAAAATCTGAGGGAAAAAAACACATACAAATAGTATGGGGACGATCAACAAAAGAAAATAAATAATAAAGTGTGAAATAAATAAAACAAGTCATTTAACTGCTAGAAACGAAAAAATATTTTTCCTTTACTGGCCCGAGAAAATTTCTAGTCAAGGAAAACAGACTCCTGTATGCAGGGGCCCTGTATGCAGGGGATGCACAAACAGAACCGTGGGGCCACAAGTTGAGCACGGGGATCTATGGGCATCTTATGTCTATGTGTTGTTATTTCCCTTTTTGTCTATATCCATGTCTCTGCAGCCACGTTATTCAAAACTGATAGCAATCTCACAGTGGTTTGTTATTGTAGGGTCTGTTTCATAAAGTACCTCAGACCCCTCATCACTACTCAACATGAAATGATAACATATGTGAGAAAGAAAAACATTCTGTTAACTGTCTCACTGCTTGTCTTAGACATTTTCACGTTTCTTCACAATATAAAATCATAATTATTGAGGAGGGAATTCCATGGATCTTAAAACTTTTGTCAGCGCCACATGCCATAACTAAATAGAGCCCAACGGGAAGTACCTACGCCATTCTGTACAAAGTGAAAAAATCAGCAAGGTGTGATGAAAGGTCAGACGCAACACACTCTTTTTATTGTTGCCTTTTGTTACTCTTGGGTCTGTGGATATATATTAAGAAAGGTAATTACATAACAAAAAGCCAACTCTATTCTATTCATTAGGCTGAAACTCTCTTTAGTGGCACAGATCATTTGGCATTTATCAATACATAAGAAATATTACTCAGCAGGCTGTGTCAGAAAACTGACACAGGCTGCATGAACTTCTGCACAAATATATTCATATCAAAGTAGATATCCTATTTCCTAAAGGACCTCTATCAGACATAATAGGACTTTTGTACATGCCATAAAATATTTTTCTTGAAGTTTAAGAGACTCAGAAATTCAGACATTCTTAAACAATTGGGCTTATACTACAGCCCACAAGAGGTTGAGACACTGACAACCAAAAACATTGAACCCAGCCCTATGTAATCTTGCTTCCAACCATCATTCCTCAGTTTTGTGAGGAAGCAGTATCAAGAGCCAATAACACAGAAATTCTAACACGATTGGAACATCCAAACCAGTCAAACAGAGGGGTGGGAAACAGACACCAAAAGGTCCAACGGATGTGTAGATGATTCTACAAAAGTGTATCTGAAGAAATCAGCACCTGGGATCAAGGCTAGATGAAGAAAAAGCCAAACAAAATCAGAAAATGTCCACAACCAGTAGAAGGGCACTAAGCTTCCAGACCATGACAGATAATCACCACAAAGGGGGAAACTACTACCTGAAGGATGGACTTCAACTATCAAAATGGGAGAGAACAAGACCAAGTAATATGAAATATGGTCAATAAGAAAGAAATGTTGCTGGGTAAAGTCCCAGAAAAAAGCAGAACCCATAAGAGGATGTTTGAACAGACATAACATTTTCACTGCATGGTTATCTGCAGCAAAAAACAGACAACCAATCCTGTAAAGGGATCGGCATAGATGTGAGTGCCACTATAGCAAAAGTGTAATTTGACATAGGGTAAAATCCTATGCTGGAAAACAATGAAAAGTGCTAACCCGGAATCCTCCTGAAGGAAAGGGTAGAGTGGTCAATAACACCCGCATAAAAGGGTAGGTAAGGTTGAGGATATACCGTAACCCAAACTGGTGTACAAAAACACCAACAACAGAAGGTAAATTAGGACTTCCAACCAACCGACTAACCAACCAACCAACACCCTTACGGGTTTCTGAGGTGTAACACTGCAACCCTGCCTAATCCTTATCAACTATATGACTCTAGGGATCATCCAACTTACCCCTGTAAAGAACATAATCCTCTGCCGAGACCAAGGAGTAGGAATCCTAGTACTAATTGTAGGAACATTCACCTAACAGAGAATAGGAGAGAGAAAGGAATTAAAGAAGACCTTATCAGAAGATCACAGCTTGGCTACAGAAGGAGGACCTATCCACCAGTGATCAAGTCCCATGAAGATTCATGAGGAATGTAATACTGTATGCTCTATTTAATTATGAAAACTTACAACATGACCTGTACCACTATTGTAATAATATATTGTTTGTTAGCACTTATATCTTTTTTATTTTTCTCTTCTGTAGATTTGTTTTTAACTACTGGTGATTTTATCATTTAAATGTATTAAACTCTGTTGGTCCTGATGAAGCAGATAATCCGTGAAATGCGTTAACCTTCTCAGAGGATTTAACAGGTTTATTGTTGTAATGTACTATGCAGATAGCAACATGTGTTTTTATATTGTATGAAATAAAAGTTTAAGTCATTTTAGGTAGATTCTATTATATTCTTTGTTTGTTAAGAGTAGAGTGAACATAGGGGTATACTCAAAGTCCCAAAATCTATCGTCATGCTCAACAGTGAAGTAGCTAATGATCCTTTAGCCTGTGTTAAATCACAAAATAAGTCTTCAGGGACTAGGTCACACCAGAGACTGCTATGGACCTGAATAGCGCCTAGCTAGTGCTCTGTTGCTAACTAACACAGAATACAAGGGTCTGGAAAGCACCACAATGCGGAGCCCAGTGCCTGAAGTTCACATTACAGGCTAGCCCTGCAATCTTCAAATCCTGCAGGGTCTGAGTAAAGTCTCCAAAGCTGTTTCTGAGGATATGCCAATATAGATAGCTGCAGCATAGGGAACAGCTCAGGCAGCAACTGTACCAAACATTGTAACTTAAATCAACAAAAAAATTAAACCATAAAAATAAGAATAAAAAGTCAAGCAAGATTATATTAGTATAAAATCTCAGTGCAAAATTCACGACTCTGTCAGTAGTGCTGTGATACATGTAATAAACATGAAGTATACATACCGTTCATGAAAAAAGATCAAAATCATATAGTTCAGTGAAAAAATGTAAAATTTAAATAGATATTCAAAATGATTCTACCCAGCGCAATGTGCTGAAAAAAGTCCACCGTATTGGTCAATACAGGCGTACCCCACTTTTAAGTACACAATGGGGTTTATTTACTAAAGCTGAAAAGTGCAAAATCAGGCTCACTTCTGCATAGAAACCAATGAGCTTCTAACCCCAACTTGTTCAATTAAGCGTTGATAATAAAACCTGGAAGCTCATTGGTTTCTATGCAGAAGTGAGCTTGATTTTGCATTTTCCAGCTTTAGTAAATAAACCCCATTGAGTACTTAAAAGTGGGGTATGCCTGTATTCCACTTTGCGTTCTTTCCAAACGTGCACAAAACTGATCCCTCTCCTAGTAGACAGGAACCAGAAACATATGCCTTCCATTCTCATGGTTGGCATATCAAGCTCAATAGAACATTGAATCGGTTGACTCCTTAAGCAAATCTCATGGAGTTCCTCCGTGGGGTGGATATATCAAAGTATCCCATATAAAAAAGAAAAAAAATGCCTTCAATGGTGCAGCAACCAAATCATCAATTACTTTATTTAAAATAGGAAAACCACTCATATTTTAAAACCATATATTGAGCATTTTAGTACATTTGTGAAAGGGGTGCATAGCTTAGAGTGCTGGTGTGTGTCTCGCCACCTCCAGCTGCCGTTGTCACCGTCCTGATACTATCCTCTGGATTGCCATATAGCCACGCCCCTTTGGACTACATGATTTAGTTTTTTTCATGAATGATATGTACACTTGACGTTGATTACATTTATCACAGCACTACTGATAGAGTGGTGAATTTTGCAGAGATAAGATTTTACACTTTGTTTTAAGATTTCATTTTAAAGGTGGCAGCGGTGATTGAGGAACATTATTTGATGTATTTAAACACAAAGATTTACACTGGATTAATTTTGTCTCTTATACCATAGAGAGTTTCTTCAACTAGCCTCCTAAGAAACTAGGACACACAGTGCTCTAACTCTAATGATGCCGCCATCTTTTATTGACCAGGCTTTTCCTCTTCTCCAAATGATTAGTCTGCCCACACATGATGCACAAGCATATACCATAGAGGAGAAAGTCACACTGAGATAAAATCTAGTTAATTTTCACCCCGGCGGGCATCATCCTGTTATTGCCGGAGATTCACCGGCAGTGTGAAATTTAGTTTTCTAGCTTTTATTTAATACTCTATAAATGGAACTTCACAAACAACTACAGTAAAACCTTGGATTGCGAGCATAATTAGTTCCGTAAACATGCTTGTAATCCAAAGCACTTGTATATCAAAGCGCATTTCCCCATTAGAAATTATGGAAGCTCAGATGATTCGTCCCACCATTTATTCATTAGGTCTTTCGGTTTATAGTCCATATAAAAAGATTATAGCAATGTGATAAGTTGTGTAATCATAAAATGTCCATTCACAAATGGAAGCCTCCACAAGGGGATTAGAAGCAAAATCCAGCAGGAGCTCCAGAGTATAAAAGAGAAGAGAGGCGCCTCTAAGTGTAGCAATATGGTTACATTTATTGAAGGTACAACATTTATCAACTCACATGGTTGTTGATTAAAACAGGCACATCTAAGTATGCAGGCATCTGGGGTAAAGCTGTTCACACAGACCGTCCTCCGCACCACCCGCTCTCACAGCTGTCAGTCTGCAATCATGACCGGGACGACTACCCTGAAAGCGAGACTTAAAGCGCTCGTGGAGCACAGCGTGGAAGGGATGACGTCGATGGTGGTACGCAGGATGGTCTATGTGGACAGCTTTACCCCGGATGCCTGCATACTTACAGTAGATATGCCTGTTTTAATCGCTTGTATATTAAAGTCAAAATTTATTTAAACATTTTGCTTGTCTTGCAAAACGCTCTCAAACCAAGGTTTTACTGTGTGTCAGAATCACATATTTCTTGGGTGATATAAACAATGTAGGCTATGGCCTGTATGCTCAACCAATCAGCATTAACATTTTGATTATCTGAGGTCAGCACCAAGAAATGTCTTTGGTTCCTGTGGGTTGATGCATTCTGCACTTCAGCTTTGGTCTCTGCACTTTTTTATTAAATGGGGTGTTGAGGCTTTTCAGTCTTCCTCCACGGCAAACACTGACTAAGGTTTACATGCTATAAATTAAAATACAGATTTCCCAGTAGTAAACAGACAAGTGAAATAGCCATTTCTGCTGTGTACCATAGAAAGGAATATTATTCAACTCTTTTTACGCCACTTCTACTAAAAAAAGTAAGCTTAAAACATTGCAGTTCGATTCAGATATTATATTATATATTATTATATTATATATTATTATTATTATAGATATTATATTTTATTAACTATTTCCAATTTGGGCTCCAAAATGTACTTTTTGAAAGATTCAGACTTAAAATAAAAATGATACAGCTGTGAACCTCTTGACCCTATTTACGGGCCCTAATATGATGGACACAGCACATTATAAAACTACATTACGGGTTCTTATATATTTAGCTATGAAAAGGCAGCTCTAAGAACTAGTAAATAACCTTGGCACAGGCTTTCTGGCCTAAATTAAAGCCTCTTAATTCTTCAGGCAACTTATTCTGTAGCATGCAAGTTCCCTCTCGGGCTCCAGTGTGTAAGGGCAAGGTATCATAGTGCTCAGATGGCAGTGCTTAAAGAGGGTACAAAAAACCCTGTATTTTTGCATATTCAGATGCAGGGGAATTCAGCAAATATTGTTTTGTTTCCAGGACCACAAGGTCATGATATGATTAGGTGGATAAAATCGAGTAGTATCCAGCAAGCAGTTGGGTCATCTTAAAGTTCCAATGCACAATGTTCATGTTATACTGGACATAGGCATTAGTGGGTCATGTGGACTGGCAGCTTATGCTGTAAAAAGGCCATGCTTGGAGAAAGCTTGTAAAACTTCTTCTGTGGACTGAAATTACCGCAGTTTGAGGTCTTCACCCTAATACCCTGTACACACGATAGGATTTTCCGAAAACAAAACCATGGATGTTTTTCCGAAGGATTTTGGCGCAAATTTGTCTTGCATACACATGGTCACACAAATGTTGTCGGAAATTCCGAACGTCAAGAACGCAGTGACATACAACACGTACGACGAGCCAAGAAAAATGAAGTTCAATAGCCAGTGCGGCTCTTCTGCTTGATTCCGAGCATGCATGGACTTTTGTGCGTCGGACTTATGTACACACACTCAGAATTTCCGACAACAAATTTTGTTGTCGGAAAATTTGAGAACCCGCGGAAATTCCAACAACAAATGTTCTATGGAGCATACACATGGTCAGACTTTCCGACAACAAGCTCACATCCATCATTTGTTGTCGGAAAATCCTATCGTGTGTACAGGGCATTAGTCCGTCATCTGAGCATTTTGTGCACTATTACACTTTTTCTACCATAAAACAAAGCTGCATAAACAATATTTGTTGTTTCTTTATTCTCCAGCTTAATGAATAATATGGCATGGTTCAGTATTGCAATAAACCTAACAAATGTTGGAATGGCAATCAATGGTGGGTTACACCTTTCAGGGACTTGCTGTATGAAAACTATGCAAGATGTGTCATCCTGTAAGCATTCTTGTACTGCCCAAATCCATATGCTCTGCACATTCTCCTAGCCAGTTTCTAAAAGTAGACTTATGCTCAAATGTTAATCTAAAGCTGACCATACACCCATATATTTCTTTTGTTCATCTTTCAGTCTGAACCAAAGAAATATAACAGTATTAAACCAAAACCCTCCAAAAAAACTCTATCCATGCTAAACAGAGTGGATGGTCGAATCTCCCACTGCGGCTGTCAGAATACCTAATTAGTGCCTAAATCTGACTGAATGTAGGTGCTGTTTGGCCAACAATTTTCCACCCAGCTCCCTCAATTATTCAATCGAAGGAGGTTGGGCAGAGCCCTGCCATCAGATCCACACACTGATCAAATTTTAAAGGTTCATTTTATTAGGAACCAGTTGAAATTTGCTCAGTGTATGGTCAGCTTAATATTGTGTTACTGATTATGCAGGAATTAATTAATAAAGAGCAACGAAGGGCTCAAAATGCTTATCTCGCCTGCAAAAAATTGTGCTCCTGACTTCCTTCAGGGCTGGTCAGCATTTGATCAATGCTAAAAGGAAAGATCAGCCAATCTGAACTCCCATCCTTCCCTGCAGCAGAGACCACATGACCAAAAGACTAGACTTTTTAACAAGCGGCCATGTTTATTTTGTTTTTATCAATCATGTAGCTGTTTTTTCTTTTTTTTGCCTTTTTTTCCCCTCTGTTTTTACCTGGTAATCTGACCAGTAGCACACCTCCTGTCTTGAGTGCCCCCTGGACTCTGGATGCAGGAGCACAGGGGGCACCTTTGGAGAACAGCATTTTCAGTCTGTGCTGAGGGGAGTGTTAGAAGTACTGGCAGATTTAAATACACTAGCAAAAAATTAAGCTGATCACCAGCTAATAATTTATAATCACTTACAGCAAACAGTTTTTTTTTTCCTTTTGGAATAAAGGTTTTTAAAAAAAGTTGATAATTTTAAGCACCCATGTCAGTGTTAAATGGTCTGTCTTATCTCTGTAACTCCAAGAGAGCTTTTTTATTGAAAAACAACAACTTAATGGCTAGATCACCATGTAAAATAGAAGAAAGAAAGCCTAAAGAAGGAAACTAATACAGTCATTACATCTAAGAATTGGTAAACTGCAATATAATAAATGCTTGCTTTTGGGTTTAATATTGCCTTAACAATTGAGTGAACTTTAAATAGGTACTGTAACTACAGTTTTAAATATTATGCATGACCATACCTAGATATGATTGCATTTATTTAGAAACTAATAAAAACACCCTACAATTGTAGCAAAGACATTAACAGAACATGAAAAGAACTAGCGGCTCCCACTCTTTTCCCGTGGGTACTGTGGCTGTCCTCTATGAATGTTGGTGTCTCTTCACGTTTACTATGTGTCAGTGCCATCTGTAGGCCTAAATAGAGGACTGTAGCACAGGGCATGCATCAGCATACTCCTGATATCACCAGGTGCAAGAACAGCTAGCAAATACAAATTTGAAAACCAAGCAAAAACTTGTTGCTGAACCTTCTAAGCTTCAGTGTTTGACTTGAAAGTCCTGACTGCTTCTATGGCTACAACCATGGCCTACTGACACACTATCTGTCTGGATCCATGCCCATTATTCATTTCTACATAAATGCTTACTTTTGTTTAGACTATGGTCTTGCCTACAGATTTTGTGTGTCCCATAGAGAGTTCCATACATCTTTCTAGGGGTCTATGACAAACTTTAGACTCGGTGACTTGCAGAAACCACAAACCTACCAGAGGGTCAACACTAACTAGCAACACTGAAAAAAATTCAAAGGTCATTTTTTTAAATATTACCCATTTAAATAATGTCTTAGGTACTCTGTAACTGAAAATTTTGAGTGTTTTCCATGTCCCCTTTTACTCAGGAATCCAAATTGCGCATATTCATTTTGGGATGATAGTTTGAAAAGGAAGTCAACTTCAATGTCTCTGTGGCAGCTTTTCTCAAACAGGGTTCCATGGGCCCCTGGGGTTACTCCAGAGGTTTTAAACAATGAGCAATTTTCGATAAATAACCTTTTAGCTACTTGTAAGGAGGGGAGGGGCATTCTTCCCCTTGACCACTAATGTTAGGGAATTTTTTTTCACTGCCCACAAATGTAAAGAGTATTTTTCCCACTGTGTATGGAGGCCCTTCTTTCAATGACAATGACTACCAATGCAAAGTGGTCCTTCTCACAATGACCACCAATTTAGGAAGGCACTACACTTATCATTTATGTAAGGGGGCATTTTAATGACCACATGTATAAGCAGACATTTTTACACAGGTCATAAATGTAAGGGGGTCCTTCTCCACTGATTACCTTCTCCACTGAGGGAACACTACAATTCTCACTGTCTGCATTTTTTTTTTGCCATTAATACTTTTTTTCAACAATTTTGTCATCTAGAGCATCTCAAATATGCTAACTATGCTACATCCCTTATTCTTTTACTTATCCTTACTTACTGTTCACGTTAATGCATTATGATTTGTAAATTTAGCAATTACTGGCTACTCTATAGATGAGTATATCTGAGAAAGTCATAACATATGCATAGAGTCTGAAGAAAATGTCTTCACTATGATCTGAGTAAAAAAAGAGGATAGAATATAAAATGCAACAGAAATTATAAATGTAAAAAAAAATCCGATTTTTTTCTTCAGACAAGAATCATTTGGAGTGGGTTCAGGTAAGCCAACAAATTTGATAAAGATTAGGTAGCTCTGAAATTGTATCTGTACTAAAATGAACATATCTTAGATAACAAAGAGCATGGAGATCATGAATGTATTGCCCAGCATTGAATGCCACAGTAATTCCTGGATCTTCTTCCTATCAACGTTTAGACCAATGTTATTTAGATAACCTGCCTTTAAAGAGTATGTAAACCTGACATTTCATTCCTGATATGTACCTGCTGTACCATGTACTTGTATGAGAAAGTATCCTGTTCTCTTTGTATTGCTTCCTTTGTGTGAAATCCCAGGTGTTCCTGCCAGTCCCTCTGCTTTTAAAAACTGACCACACTAAGCAGGAGAACACACCATGATAAGTTCTCTAGCATTGCTGGGAGCTCAGCCTCCAATGATTATACCTGTCCTGACACAACCCCTGCAAAGTCTTTCACTGGGAAGATTAGTGTACTCCTGTTTCTTCACCCCCAGCTCTTATACAGCTAAGGGAATGGCATCATGTATAAAAAAAGGGGGAAACAAAGTGATTACCGTATTTATCGGCGTATAACGCGCACTTTTTTCCCTTAAAACCAGGAGAAAATCGTGGGTGCGTGTTATACGCCGACCCCCGCTGATTGTGAGCGATATACATACATAGCCGAGTGTACTCGGCTAGGCTCGGCTAGTTCCGCTCACAGTCACGCCCAGTCCCGCCCTATGATGGACATAACACAGGGACTGAGTGTGACTGTGAGCGGAGCTTGCCGAACCTAGCCAAGTACACTCGGCTATGTATGTATATGGGCTCCGCTCACAGTCACACCCAGTCCCGCCATTGGACCTATGTTATGTCCATCATAGGGCAGGACTGGGCGGGACTATGAGAGGAGCCGAGAAGAGCCCGAGAGGAGCCGAGATACACAGGACCGGCTTTGTGTATCTCGGCAGCGCCATTTTCAAACTGCAGTGACACTGACAAGTCACTGCAGTTTAACTGCAGGCTGGGCAAGGCTGCAAAGGTCACTGACAAGGCTGCAGATGGACACTGATAAGGCTGCAAGGCTGCAGATGTCTCTGACAAGGCTGCAGAGGGACACTGATAAGGCTGCAAGGCTGCAGATGTCTCTGACAAGGCTGCAGAGGGACACTGATAAGGCTGCAAGACTGCAGATGGACACTGACAAGGCTGCAAGGCTGCAAATGACACTGGTCAAGCATGTAGATGGACACTGATAATCCTGCATTGATGGGCATTTAAATGTAAGTTTTTTTCCTTAAAAAGTTTTTTTCCTTAAAATTCCCTCCTAAACCTGGGGTGTGTGTTATACGCCAATAAATACGGTATATTTTTTTAATATCTATACACAAATATTTTGCCTTTCATTTCTATTGAAAACTGAACGGGTTGTTTTACAAGGTGATCGTTTACATATACTTTAAGCTGTTTCTGAGTAATAAATGTTGACATACTATAAACTCTGTACATTTCTTGATTTTTATTTTGCATCTAATACTGCCAGCAAATCGGTTAACAGCCTGTTCAGACTGAAACTGTTTTATGTACTGGAACCAGGCCTGGGTCAAAATAAACATTATTTCCAAATATTTCCAAGATCTCATCACTAGATCCATAGCCTGGTGTAAGTACTGGTAACCTTGAAATAGGACATATGCCTACAAGAACCAAAGTGAATGTGTATGTGAATTCTCAATGGTGATATTCTGTTGACATGTGAAGGTGTCCTACATACACACGTAGATACATAGTAAATCTGGTTGAAAAAAGACAAAAGTCCATCCAGCTCAACCAACACAGAACAACATACCACACACAAATAGAAAACCTTCATATACACAATCCTGTACCCACAGTTGTTCCAAAAAAGGCAAAAAAAAAAAACAATAAAGCATGTTCCAATTTGCTCCAGCGGGGGAAACCCCCAAAAGGCAATCAGATATACCCTGGATCAACTTTACTTATATAATATTAGTATCCAGTTATATGTGCTATAGAGAAGCTGTAACCAATAAGATTTGACTTTCCCAAAGAAAAAAAACGGTTGCTGCAACTGCCTAAAAGGTAGGTTTACCTTAAAAAAAATAATAAAGGCACATGTTTTTGCATCTGCGATCAATGGATTGGGAGTGCAATGTCAGGCTCCTGCACATGCTTCATACAGTTCACCAGGGGTGTATGTACAGAGGTCACCCATGCTCCAGGGGGCCATGAGGCTCCCTGTACACCTGGATAAGAAGGGTAGCCTATAGAGGAACCAATCCCCTCCATTTTCCTCCTATAGCTTCTGAAATGCTGCAGAAGGAAAATGGAGGGCATCGGTTCCTCTACATGCCACCCCACCACCCCTCCTATCCACCTCCTGCTATGATCAGTCTCCTGTGTTTTCCCCTGCCCCCCCCCCCCCCCATTCACCACAGCACTGCCAGGTTCTCCCTCCCCTCTCTTGCCGGCTGCTGCAGGGGATCTGTCAGGATGGAGAGTCAGTGACTAGTACCAATCCGTACCGTACCGATCACTGACTCATTCATAACTGAGGCATAGTAAAGTGTGTTTTTTTGCTTCAGTTTGTGAATGAATGGGAAGCCCTGTACAGAGCTATTCCTGTCCATTCATTTTGTGCAGCTAAAGCTGCAGAGGAGATTGAGGACTGTGTCTTCAATCTCCTTTCTCTGTCTCAAGGGTGAAACATCAGAGGTCTGTTTAGACCACTGAAATTTCACCAAAGCCCCCCAATGGGCCTCCTAAAAAGTTGTAAAAAAAAATAAGAAATAAAAGTGTAAAATAAATAAATTAAATAAAATGGTAACAAATAATAAAAAAATAAAATAACAAAAAATAGAAAATTACTGACACCAGTGGCAGAACTACCAGGGTCACAAAGGTCGCACTTACAACCAGACACTGACGTTTTGCCACCATGGGGGGGCCCCGGGCAGGGGGCCCTTTTTGGTTTTTTGCACTGGGGCCCTGAAGGTTCTAGTTAGGCCTCTGCAGCTCACTGCCCATACCATTTTATGGATTTTCAGTTAGAAAGCTGGAGGAAGGGTCATTGGACTATGAGGACGCTAATTACCGCACTTGAAGTTGACTGATAACTACAAGTCCATCTGCTGCAAATGTGACAGAAGCTGTGGAGGAGAGGAACCCCTGAACATTGTCAAGGGGTAGGGGCTCCGGGAGTGAGAAAGGGTGCCTAACTCCAGACCTGTTTTAATATCTGCAACCCTATTGGGGACATTGGGGGTTATTTACTAAAGGCAAATCCACTTTACACTACAAATGCACTGCAAATGCACTTGAAAGTACACTGAAAGTGCACTTGGAAGTGTAGTCGCTGTAGATCCGAGGGGGACATGCAAGATAAATAAAAAACAGCATTTTAGCTTGCACGTGATTGGATAATAAAATCAGCAGAGCTTCCCCTCATTTCACATCTTCCCCTCAGATCTACAGCAACTGCACTTCGAAGTGCACCTGGAAGTGCACTTGTAGTGCAAAGTGGATTTGTCTTTAGTAAATCAACCCCCATGTCTATCACTGTGATACCCATACATGTAATTGGCGGGAGTGCAATAATCATAGTTACTGAAGAGCAATAAGAGCATTGTCAAATGTCTGAACCCTCCATCACTCGTTCGATTTGTTTTTGTCTGCTTTGCTTTGGAGATATTCCTCACCAACCTGTCCTGACAAGAAGTGAGTAGAGACACAGACAGTAAGAACAACTTGATTAGGGCTCAAACTATTCCCAAATTTCTTTCACACAGAGGCGCTTTACAGCCACTACAGTGCTAAAAAATAGCGCCTGTATATCGCCTGTAAAGAGCCTCTCCTCTCATTCCAGTGTAAAAGCCTGAGTGCTTTCACACTGGAGCGGGGTACTTGCAGGACAGTCAAAAAAGTCCTGCAAGCAGCATCTTTGCAGCGCTGTAGGAGCGGTGTATACACAATTGAAATCAATAGGGCAGTGCCGCCGAACCACAGGCAAAGCGCAGCTGCAGCCACTCTTTGCGGGCAGTTCTAACCCTTTTTCAGCCGCCAACGGGGGTTAAAAGCACCCTGCTAGTGGCCGAATAGCGCCGCTAAAATGACGGTAAAGCGCCGCTAAAAATAGCGGTGCTTTACCGCCAACGCCTCAGTGTGAAAGCACCCTAAAGCCCAATTCAGGAAAATCTGAAACTGCTTAATTGGTGTAGCGGACAGTAAAAGCATTTTACTTAACTGATCCCCCTCTCCCCTAGTAGAGCTGTAAAATTACCAGAAATTTTGAAGCTCGGAAAAAAAAAAACGTTTTTTTTTCCGTTTTTTTGGGGGGAAAAAACTGAAATTTTCGGAAAAATTTTTAAAAAATGCTACATTAGCACTTTTTTGTCTTTTTAAGATTGAAAGTCATTCTGTTACTTTAGGAACATAAAATATGACTATGGACAATTTGACTTGGCATAAAATTATCACAACTAGCATATTAAAAATATAGTGTAGCCAAACAATTATCACAAACAGAATTTACTTTTTTATAATATTTATTTGTAACACAGGGAGCAACAATCTCCTGAACTGCTTACTAGTTCATGTGGAACAGCCAAAAAGCCTCCACAAAACAATTTTCAAAACCAAAAGTAACAATTTTTCATATTTCCTCTCCACAGTATTAAATAAAAATAAAAACCCCATTCTCATAAAAAGAATTGAAGATAGGGGAAGTGTTAAGAAGAGAGTGGGACTAAGTTTTAATGGACATCTAGCCTCCCTGGCGGTATTCCCGAGTCTGGCTCGGGGTGGATTTTACATACCAAAAGCGGTATCCCCGAGCCAGACTCGGGCTTGCATCGCAGGATCCAGGAAGAGATTACTTACCTTGTCCCCTGGTTCCTGCGATGTCTCCCCGCTGTGATCGGCGAGCCGCTGTGTCTCGCTCGATTCACAGTGCCGAGCTCCGTTCCCTGCGAGCGTTGCGACGCACGGGGACGGAGTTCGGCGGTAAATTCAAAAGTGAAACACATAGTATAGATACAGCATACTGTAATCTTACAGATTACAGTACTGTATCAAATAACTACACATCCCCTTTGTCCCTAGTGGTCTGCCCAGTGTCCTGCATGCAGTTTTATATATATAAAACTGTTCTTTCTGCCAGGAAACTGGAGATTGTCCATAGCAACCAAAACTGTGTCTTTACATCAAAAGTGGTTTTAGACCAGCTAGAAAAAAGCGATAATAAATTATAATCACTTGCAGAATTGAGCGATAGTGATTTGTGGGGAGATCCGTCATCAAACACTAAAAGTAATAAAAGCTAAAATTCTGCAACTGTGCAAATTTCAGTGTTTTTGATTTGATTACATTATTATATAATTTTTATTATTATTATATTATTATGTGTTTTAATTATTTATAGTTATTTATTATATTATAATTTTTTATTTCGTTTTTCAAACTTTATCATACCCGGGATGTCTACTAGACTCTTGTTTGGACAGATTTAAGTGAACTATTCCTAAGAATTACAGGCCTACAATATAAAACGCCAAATTTCTGTGCAAAATAATTGTACCGCTTTCAGCACCTAAAATCTGAAATAATCATACCGCCAGGGAGGTTAATCAGAATCATTTTCTGAGCTGAAATTGTCAGTATCCGTCTCGGCTTCTGCAGCTACTCTTTTTTGTCCGTCATCACAATTAGGAACTTCTAAAAACTTAAGGTTTGACCGGACCGGTTCTTGTTACAATAGCAGCACAGCACCTCCTAAAGGAAGAAATGCATACTGTTCTTGCATTGGAGGGTTCAGTTTGTTACCTAGGACTTGCTTGTCCTCACTCAATGCACAGAAATTAGAAAAATCTGATAGCATAAATTTTTTTTAGAAATGATTTGGAAAATATTTGAACACCCTGTCTTAAAATATTTTATTCATCATGTTAAAATAAAATTTTCCACAATTTTTTTTTTTATTTTTTAATTCTTCCAATTTTTTGGAAAAAAACCCAAAAAGCCTTCAGAAAAAAAAACGGAAAAAAAAACATTTTTTTCCCAAATTTTTCTGTTTTTTTTCCAGGCCTTCACATCTCTGTCCCCTAGCAGACAACACTCCCCTATGTTCTGTAGGTGGACTGTCCCACTGCATCATCACATCTAATGCAGGGCTATGGACCCTGCATCAGTTTTGATGACGTCAGGACCTGAGCAAGGTCCAGCAGTCTAGCATATAAACCCTGCCTTATATGCAGAATCGACCAACTCAAGACCCACCTATTTTTATAACCGGATAGAAGAAGGAGTTGGCTTTATTTTTATAACCAGATAGAAGAAGGAGTTGGGTCCAATTCCTTCATTTACAACTTGGAAAAAAATCTGTGAAACCACAACTGGGATTTCACAGAATGTAAATATAAAATAAGGTTCATAAAGTTGGTGGTATTATTCACCCGGTTAGGCTGAATAAAAGTTTTTCATCTTGCTCTTGAGACTGTTACAGAAATTGTACAGACAATAACACCTCTAAGGTGGGATTGCATGATGGTCTCTTCATTTCAAGGAGAAGTAGAAAGTTTATTGTTAGCTCTCTTTGGCTGACAGCTTCAGTTAACACCATAGATGGCCCTATGTAATGTCCAACCAGACGATTATCCCGTTCACTCAAAAAACTATATCCCTTTGTGTTGGCAGCTGCTAGATGGACTTTTGCTATGATCTATACCAAGCTGTCTGAAATTTACATCAATGGATGAATTCCTAATATATTATTGGACACACTTCAGGTCTTCCAGGAGACCTGGCAGCCTTGGAAGACCTTTGTACAAGACCATATGCAGCATGCCTTTCCTCAGCCTATATTGATTCTTGTTACATAGGTTGTGGTATAGACAGGTGGGAGTATATGTTCTACCTATTACAGTGGGGAAATTAGAGGATACACAGCCATTTCTTATCTCTTGGTGCTAGGTTGGGTCTTTGAAGACATAGTCATGGCCAGTCTTGTTTTATCATGTTTTTATTGTTTTTGAGAAGTATCTTTGTACTAAAACTGATTTAGGCATACAAGTAGTGGCATCTGGTGCTCTAAATCGTTTGAAAAATACTAAAAAACATCAATTGCAGCCACTGTGCCCATCAAATGCAGCCACTGTGCCATCAATTGCAGCCACTGTGCCCATCAATTGCAGCCACTGTGACCCCAGAGACATTTAATCAGCAACCCCCCCCCCCCCGTCCGCCCGCTCGTTGTCTAACAGGCACTTACCCAATCTTGGTGACGGATCAGGCAGTGGGTGATGGCGGCGAGCTGTGGGACGGGCAGCGGGTCAGGCTGCAGCTCTGTGTCCACCAAGCTTCCACCATGCGTCTCTTCTTTCCTCCTGCTAGGCGTCCAATAGGATCGCCTGTCCTTTCAGCCAGTCAGGTGACGGGTAAGGGACCCTCGCTTCCTGATTGGCAGAGAGGCGGGTCAGAGTTAGAAAAGCGAATATTCATTTGCTTTTCTAACACACCTGGGTGGGCTCCGAGCGCAATCATTGTGCTCCCGAGTCCACACTATTTTGGAGCCTATTAGAGCCTAATCAGGTGCTTAAAAAAAAAACCCTGCCGCTGTAATTCACTTGCCTGGGTGTCCTGAAAGGGGCTGGGCGCATGAATAGGGGGTGGCTGCGGCGGCCATGGCTAGATTCATGCCAAGCATGAATCTATTCATTACTCACATAGGGGGGTGGCGTGATAGAGGGAGCGGCACCCGTCCACCCTTAATGGGCGGGCCGCCACTGCATACGAGCCTGTACAGTACAATATGATCTTTTTTTCTCTGGAAATGTAAGCTCTTGTACCGGGATAGAAGAACAAAATTGTACTCTTGAACTTACAGTGTCACTGTTATCATGGTACTGTTGTCTATTTGTACACTTTGTCAGACTAAATAAACTTGATAAGTTGATAAAAAAAAGGTACATCTCTAAGAGAAGCAAAGAATCCATTTGGCCATAATTCTCTTTCACAAATAAACCTCCAATAATGCAGTTTTGTGTTTGTACCTCGTAATATTTTCCCCCCCAAAAAAAAAAAAATCACCACCGTGTTCAAACTGTTAAGTAAACCAAAATGAACCTTGCTACAAGATCACTGATGTGCAAGACAATCTGATCACTGCATCTCTTAAAACATTTCTTCAAAAGTTAGGGTAAGATCCATCCTGAAGTGACAAGGTACTGTATACGGCATGTCAACAGAACTCCAGCTATAAAGGTGACTCTAAACAATATCCTTACTCTTCACATTTAAACCATACACATCCACTACTTATTGGCGCTGTAATCTATTTGTTCATGAAATAAATTATTACTATTTTTTATGCCACCTTGTCATGTCCTCTTTGAGCTGCAGAACTTCTTTTCCCCCCTCAGTTCTATATATTTAGAATGAGCAGTGCATGTTAGTTGCGGTCACATGCACTGTTCTATATACACTACACATCCCATAGTCCATAGTCCATCACAAGAGTAAGCAAAAGAGGGTAGTTATGTACCAACATATAGCGGGACCATGGAGAACAAACGTAGCCACCCTCTAACAGGAAGTCGGATCACAGCAGCAAAAAAAAAAAAATTAGAGATTTGGAGGCGGCTGAGAGCTATAGAAGAGACTTTTTTCAATTGATATAGTTACATAATTACATAGTCGGTAAGGCTGAAAAAAGACAATAGCCCATCCAGTTCAACCTGTGTACGTGTGTCAGTGTCTATAATAATTTCCCATATCCCTGTATGTTGTGTTTTTTAAGATATAAATACAAGAGTCTTTTAAAAATATCCATACGTCCCGCAGCCACCACCAATTGTGGGAGAGAGTTCCACATCCTTATTGCCCTGACAGTGAAGAACCTCCTACACAGTTTAAGGTTAAACCGCTTCTCCTCCAATCTTATTGTGTGGCCCCATGTCCTCATACACTCCCTGGGACTGAATCATTTTTTTCCTATGCTGGAATCCCCAGTGAGGTATTTGTAGATCGCTATCATGTCCCCCCTTAAGCATCGCATCTCCAGAGAGAATAAATTTAATGTTTGCAGCCAGTCCTCATAATTGAGGTCCTCCAGTCCTCCTATTACGTTCGTTGCCCTTCTTTGGACTCTCTCGAGCTCCAGCATATCCCTTTTGAGGACTGGTGACCAGAAATGGACAGAATACTCCAGATATAGTTTTTGAATATAATTTTTTTTTAAACCAGAGTTTAGTGTCACTTTAATGCTAAAGCATGATCGCATACCTCAATACAGTACCATGCACATTTGTTTGGAAATATGTTCCCTCTCTAAAATAAATCATGGGACATTTATTATCTGTTAGCAAAAAAATGCACATTGCTGACATATTTTGGCCAAGACTCTCCATATCCTGTCATTTAGTAAAGAATAGTAGAACAGCTATTTACTGCAGAGGCTGATAGGAAAGATCACTGTATTTACCATAAACTGACAACTTACAGCCATTGGAGGTATGCTGAACCAACAGTTCATGAAAAGAATCCTTTTAAAGGGTAACTCTCTCTGTATACACTTTGGCGTAATTCATATTCTGAGCAACAACAACAAAATGGTAACTTTGTAACTAATATTCATCACTTATATTTTTCTCTTAAACTTGAATAGAGCCTGAGGTTTCCATTGTGCCCAAGTAAATTATGTAAAAACTTTATTTTTTTAAATTTTGGATACTGAAGGGAATGGTTAAGACTTCTTTATTTCTTTGTGACTGTGTGGGGTTGATTTACTAAGGGAAATAGGCTGTTCACTTTGCAAGGGAACTTTCTCCAGAGCATAGTGAATCAGATAAAGCTCTCAACGTGAACAGCCTATTTGTCTTTAGTAAATCAACTTTTCTGTGTACTTTTGGGTAGATTTACCTTCACTACCTGTTCTAGAGGCACAGCAGGTGGTATGGAGAGATCTCTGCAATACAAGGTGATATCGCCTCAAAAGCTGGCTATGCACTGAGTGAATTTTCGGGCAGTTCCTAAAGAACCAGATAAAATGCAAACCATGGGTGACCCCCACAGCACCCTCCCGCACAACATACTTCAATCTGGAAATCAAAGGAGCCGTACAGAAACTTGTCAGCCAAACAGTGGCTGCATCCATTTAGATACAGACAATGTTAGGGTTTTCTGACAGCAGTGGGTTCTGTGGCTGTCTGAATGTAATCGCTGGCAGGGGTGATTCCTCCATCTACACTGTTTTGCATTGATAGGGGAATCAACAGGTTTCTCTATTTCAGCCCATGGGGCTCAGCAAGAGAAATCTTACAGTGTATGGCCAGCTTTGGACAGTTGACAGCAAGTTTCCTCATTGCACGATTCCCTCTCACCTTCTGTCCCTGTGAAAAAAATTAGGATTTCCCTTCACTTTTACTGCTGGGTGCAAGTGTCCCAGGGTGAACCTTCTAGAGGTGTCACAGACAGCAATAAAAAAAAAACAGAGGTTCTATCACTTCTACAATTTATTCAAAACTAAAAAAATAGTTTTGGCTTTATATACACTTCACAATTTTATAAATGTTGCTTGTTGCCATGGGGCTGTAGAAATAATGCCGAACTGTGGTTGACTTGCTAAAACTAGACTGCAAAATTTGGTGCAGCTGTGCATGGTAGCCGATCAGCTTTTAACTTCAGCTTGTTCAATCAAGCTTTGACAAAAAAACTGGAAGCTGATTGGTTTCTATGTAGAGGTGCTCCAGATTTTGCATACCCCAGTTTTAGTAAATCAACCCCTCTGTGTGTACAGAACCTTAGCCAGTTGTTGGAGAATGGCCATTATGGTATTGTAAAATGTAAAATTACATTTCCAAAGGGCACAATGGATATGTTGCAAGCCTGTAGAGCAGCCTTTCTCAACCTTTTCAACACAGGTGAACACTTAAAATAACTTTCTGGTATCGGGAAATGCCTACTAAAAATGACTAAAATTACAACTCATGATATACAGTATCTCACATAAGTGAGTACACCCCTCACATTTTTGTAAATATTTTATTATATCTTTTCATGTGACAACATTGAAGAAATTACACTTTGCTACAATGTAAAGTAGTGAGTGTACAGCTTGTATAACAGTGTACATTTCCTGTCCCCTCAAAATAACTCAACACACAGCCATTAATGTATAAACCGCTGGCAACAAAAGTGAGTACACCCCTAAGTGAAAATGTCCAAATTGGGCCCCATTAGCCATTTTCCCTCCCCGATGTCATGTGACTCGTTAGTGTTACAAGGTCTCAGGTGTGAATGGGGAGCAGGTGTGTTAAATTGGGTGTTCAACATAGCACCTCAAGAGCTCTTTGAGGATCTGGAAAAAAAGAATTCTTGCTCTACATAAAGTGTGGTGTTACTGCTCTCACTCTCTCATACTGGTCACTGGAAGTTCAACATGGCACCTCATGGCACAGAACTCCCTAAGGATCTGCAAAAAAAATTGTTGCTTTACATAAAGATGGCCTGGGCTATAAGAAGATTGCCAAGACCCTGAAACTGAGCTGCAGCATGGTGGCCAAGACCATACAGCGGTTTAACAGAACAGGTTCCACTCAGAACAGGCCTCGCCATGGTTGACCAAAGAAGTTGAGTGCACGTGCTCAGCGTCATATCCAGAGGTTGTCTTTGGAAAATAGACATATGAGTTCTGCCAGCATTGCTGCAGAGGTTGAAGGGATGGGGGGGTCAGCCTGTCAGTGCTCAGTCCATACGCCGCACATTGCATCAAATTGGTCTGCATGGCTGTCGTCCCAGAAGGAAGCCTCTTCTAAAGATGATGCACAAGAAAGCCCACAAACAGTTTGCTGAAGACAACCAGACTAAGGACAACATGGATTACTGGAACCATGTCCTGTGGTCTGATGAGACCAAGATAAACTTATTTGGTTCAGATGGTGTCAAGCGTGTGTGGCGGCAACCAGGTGAGGAGTACAAAGACAAGTGTGTCTCGCCTACAGTCAAGCATGATGGTGGGAGTGTCATGGTCTGGGGCTGCATGAGTGCTGCCGGCACTGGGGAGCTACAGTTCATTGAGGGAACCATGAATGCCAACATGTACTGTGACATACTGGAGCAGAGCACGATCCTCTCCCTTCGGAGACTGGGCCGCAGGGCAGTATTCCAACATGATAACGACCCCAAACACACCTCCAAGACGACCACTGCCTTGCTAAAGAAGCTGAGGGTAAAGGTGATGGACTGGCCAAGCATGTCTGCAGACCTAAACCCTATTGAGCATCTGTGGGGCATCCTCAAAAGAAAGGATGAGGAGCGCAAGGTCTCTAACATCCACCAGCTCGGTGATGTGGTCATGGAGGAGTGGAAGAGGACTCCAGTGGCAACCTGTGAAGCTCTGGTGAACTCCATGCCCAAGAGGGTTAAGGCAGTGCTGGAAAATAATGGTGGCCACACAAAATATTGACACTTTGGGCCCAATTTGGACATTTTTACTTAGGGGTGTACTTACTTTTGTTGCCAGCAGTTTAGACATTAATGGCTGTGTGTTGAGTTATTTTGAGGGGACAGCAAATTTACACTGTTATACAAGCTGTACACTCACTACTTTACATTGTAGCAAAGTGTCATTTCTTCAGTGTTGTCACATGAAAAGATATGATAAAATATTTACAAAAATGTGAGGGGTGTACTCACTTTTGTAAGATACTGTAGTGACGAAATCCTGTTGTCAGAATACAATGGCACAGGAAGGAGGATTTCTTCATCCACTTTGAATGTGTGGATGGGGGAATCTATTGTTTTGTTTTTTTTTTTAAATCAGCCAGCTTCTAAACTTTTTCCTGACTTGATGTAGTATGATATATTACAGTAGCCAAGCATGTACATATAACAGCATACAGGGCAACTGCATTAATATCATACTCTACTTACTAGCTATAATACCCTTCTCTTTTTTTACCTTTCTTCCTTTCCCTTCACAAACCATTGATTTTACGAATTTCAGCTAGTAAAATTGGAAAATAAGATGGTGCATTTGTCAATTGCTCATTATTATTATTATTATTGTACAGGATTTATTTAGTGCCAACAGTTTGCGCAGCACTTTACAATATAAAGGGATACAGGATAGTTACAATACAATTCAATACACGAGGATTAGGATGACTCTGCTCATGGGAGTTTACAATCTAGAGTTGAAAATATATTTATTGGTAGTTTAACAGAAAATACAAGGAACAGCGTATAAAAGTTACAGTCTGGTGACAATTGCAAGTAAACATATGTGATGAGTCAGCCCAATGCTATCGACCACAGATTAACTCTTATTGTCATACGGTATATTTTTAACATCAACGACCGTCACTCGGTGCAAGGAGTAATTCTGGCTAGGAGAGCCTCGTCATTCATAATAAGATTGCATGCACAAATTTTTAGAGATTAATATTAAAAAGGGAAGAAGAAGGGGAGAGCGACCCAGTATTGGGCGTGAATTGAAAGGAAAAAAAAAGAGAGAGGAAGGAAGAAGAAACAGAGGAAAAGTAAGAGAGAGAAAGTCGTTGAAGAGCGTAAGGGCTGCAGGGGAGACATTCAAAGAAAGGAGTTACTAGGGGACAGTGGTGGTGGGGGGGCCTTGGGTACATGCCCTGCTCATCCCACTGTCAGGTCACATGTTAGGGTGATCGTGTCGGGAGCTTACAATCTAACCCAGCCTTTCTCAACCTTTTCAACACAGAGGAACCCTTGAAATAACTTTCCAATGTCAGAGAACTTCTGCTGAAAATTACTATATCCACAACTCATGATACATTAGTGAGATGATCAGTGGGAAGAATACTCCTTACACTGGTGGTCATTGGGAAGGATTACCTCTTTACAGATTGCTAAAAAGATCAGTAGTGTCAAATGGAACATATCTGAGAGGCAGAAATTGCTCATTGCTCAAGGAATCCCTAGCAACCTCTAGAACAGGAGTCTCCAAACCTTCTATCTTAAGGGCCAGTTTACTTCCCTTCAAACCTTAGGGGGCCAGATTGTGGCCAGTGGGAGAAGAAAATGTCCTGGCCTCAGTGGGAGTATAAAATGCCCTGTCATTGTTATTAGGGGGAGTAATAGTGACCTGTCATTGGTGTCAGTGGAAGAAATAGTGCCCCATCTTTGGTGTCATTGGAAATAATAGTGCCCCATCATTGGTGTCACTGGAAATCATAGTGCCTCATCATTGGTGTCACTGGAAATCATAGTGCCTCATCATTGGTGTCACTGGAAATAATAGTGCCCCATCATTGGTGTCGTTGGAAATAATAGTGCCCCATCATTGATATCAGTGGCAGGAATAGTGCCCCATCATTGGTGTCAGGGGAGGAATAGAGCCCCACCATTGGTGTCAGTGGGAGGATTAGTGCCCCATCATTGGTAGCAATGGGAGAATAATGCCCCATCATTGGTAGCAATGGGAGAATAGTACTCCATAATTGGTATCGGTGGCAGGAATAGTGCCCCATCATTGGTAGGAATAGGAGAAAAGTGCCCCATCGTTGGTGTAAAAAAACTAGTACCCCATTGTCGGTTTCAGTGGCAAGAACTATGCCCCGCTACTGGTGACAGTGGGGGTATAAAGCCCCAAGGGCCAGGAAAAGCAAGCCAAGGGCCGCAGCTTGGAGACCACTGCTCTAGAGGAACCTTAGTTGAGAAACCCTGATCTAAAGGTTTATGGTGTCATTGCTCACATGAATCCTTAAAAGCACAGTCCACCTTTCTGACCATTTTTTAATGTTACACCCATATTTAGACTGTATAATGAAACATGATCACAGTCTGCAGCCCCCCACCCCAAAACTGCCCCTTTCCCTTGTCTTGAACCTGGAGTTTCCTCTCACTGCAGACTCCTGAAAATTTATTTAAATTGGCGCAGTGGTGCATGGCTCAGTCTGCACCGCCACATCATTCATTTACAAAGATCCATGGCAGAGGGAATCGTCAGTCTTAATATAGCACAAGTGTGTTGGTGTTGATACTTATTCCAGCCCCAAAACTAAAGGTCCATACCTTGGAACAGACTAGGGGTTTGGGGAATAGTCTGCAGGCTTCATTAAAAAAATAATAAATGCACATCTTTTGATCAATGTGGATGCATTTATTATTATTTATTGCTTCGGGCAGAAAAGTGGAAGGCCTTTTCAAAAGATGACTGTAAAGGTGACAATGAGCTTTTCTGAAACATGCTCCTGGATAGATAGAGTGCTGTTAGCTGTTCAGTCTTTCTTGGTGCAGTTCAGTTTTGGCCTTGTAATCAATGTTACTCATTTGATTTCTCCATTAATAGAGAAGTACGGGATTCCTGAAAAAAAAATTTATACTCACCTAGGTGGATGCAGCATCGATCTGATGCTGCATCTGTCCCCGCTGGCTTCAGACCAAGGACTGAGCGATCAAACAGCGTTGAACGCTCAGCTCTCAGTAAGGCTGCAGAGAGCCTTGACTGTCATTCACTGGCTCTCTGCTCCGCCCGTCCAGCACTTACTGGAGGGCTAGGCTGTGCAGAGGGTAGAAGTGGCTGGCTCAAGCTCTCGAAGGCTGAGCCAGCTGCCGGTCCAGACTTCTGAGTGGATCCTGACTGTAAAGGATCTTTCCCAAGCCTAGACCGGCTCTGTGACATCAGCCGACAATGTTATACAGGTGGCTGAGCCACGGTTATACTGCCCCACCATCTGCCCACCCATTATGCAGCCACTTGGGGTTGGGTACATCCTGCAGCCTCAAAGCTTTTTGCCAAAGCAAAATATTATCCACTGTTGCATACAAGTGAATAAACCTGCATCACAACTGCAAGCCAAACACTTGGGTTGTGGTTGTGGTACGGTATTTTGCATACAAAATCCCTACTCTGCTGTAAAAAAATACAATGGGCATTCAGGAGGTAGCAGTCTCTGGAATGCCTGCCAACTATTGCTCTAAAGCTCTCTGAAAAGTGATCCACCACAGATCAGTTTTCAGAGGGGCGGCAAGAGCTGCTGCCCCTGTGAATGAGCTCCTGAGCACTACTGAATACATATGCACCCTTCTGGACTTTTTTGGACTAAAGTCTTTTAAAATGATTTCCCTGATGTAGTCACTCACTGGAAATACTGAGATGTGCTACCTAGAGACACGCTCCTAAACTTTTCTTGAATTACTCTTTTGTAAAGAACAGAAAAGGAAGCAAATAGCCACTCCTTATTTATTAAATTATCAGGGACCAGGATTCCTGATATAACATAGAAAGTATCATTGTACATGAAATATAAAAGGCCCCTTTCACATGGGTGCCGTCCTGTGTGCTCAGCAGGGGATCTGTGAAATAAATTGGGAATCCTTGCTAAACTGGAGAAGAACGGGACAGATGTCACTTTTATTCACAATGGACACAATGGAAAAGGATGCAAATCTTTTCTTTTCTTTTTTTTTTCCAGACCTGGACAGACTCATGCTACGTACACACGATAGGATTTTCCGACAACAAACCCGTGGATTTATTTCCGACGGATATTGGCTGAAACTTGTCTTGCATACACACGGTCGCACAAATCTTGTCAGAAATTCAAGAACACGGTGACGTATAACACGTACGGCGAGCCGAGAAAAGTTCAATAGCCAGTGTGGCTCTTCTGCTTGATTCCGAGCATGCATGGAATTTTGTGTGTCGGAATTGTGTATACACGATCTCGGAAAATTTGAGAACTAGCTCTCAAATTTTTGTTGTCGGAAATTCCGACAACAAATGTCTGATGGAGCCTACATACGGTCACAATTTCCGACAACTAGCTCACATCGAACATTTGTTGTCGGAAAATCCTATCGTGTGTACAGGGCATCAGAGGTAAACAGATGTAAAAGGACACACGACTGTTTGCATCCGCCTGGCCTGTCCATAGACTTACATGGAGCTTCGATCAGGTCCGCCTGTAAAACTGGAGAACCTGATTGGATCCCTCGTGTAAAAGGGGCCAAAAGCATTAGTAAACTGGTATGATAGATTGTTCAATATTTACTAGCTAAACTAATAGAAGTGGCTTTAAAGAAAATGTTTTTTTTAATAGACAGACCTCAATATCTTTACCAGAAGAACCACAGCCCTGCAGAATAAAACCTGCCCTTAGTGTCCCACAAGACCATAGCAATGAGAAAGAACACAGTCCACCCATGATGTCAGGGTCCTCTCCACCCTTCTCTGCAGGCCACATAATTCAGCACATAAATCCCAGTGTTTGTATAAGATAGGAAACACCCCAGTGATTAAAGGCTGCAAATCTTAACATTTGCATCTGTTTAAAGGCTCTAAAGTAGCTCTCATCTGGAAAATGACAATGATCTTGTCTGAAGCTGGCACGCTAAGTAATGGCAATCTTACAAGATTATGTCTAGTGGCATCTCTTCATGAGCATAGCTAAATCACACAATGAACTTTTCTAATGACCGGGGCAGGACACATCTCAGGAGACGGGGAGCCAATACTCCTTAAAGCGAAACTTCACCCAAATGCAGAAGTTCTGCTCTATGTCACTCCCCCCCCCCCCCCCCGTGCATTTTTTTTGGGGGGTGGGGGTAGGTACCTAGTTTTGATAGGTACCCGCTCCCACATCAGCACAAGTTCGGCCTCCCTCTCTTTGCCTGCCACCTTCTGGGACACATCACAGGTCCCACAAAGCTGCGGGACCATTCAAAAAGCGCAGCACGGCTCGCGCATGCGCAATGGGAAGCTGGCTGTAAAGACACAAGGAGTCACAGCCGGCTACCCATACTAAACATTCCGGCGCTGGGGACTGGAAGAGTGGCGAAGAACTGGCCTGGGTGAGGACAACACTGGACCCCTGGACAGGTAAGTGTCCTTTTATTAAAAGTCAGCTGCTACAGTATTTGTAGCTGCTGACCTTAAGTGTTTTCTTCTAGGGTGAAGACCCTCTTTAAAGCTGAATTACAACAAAAAAAAATGGCTGACAGTGAGGAATTTTATGACAGAAGAGACACTATTGGACACTATTGGAGACACTACTTCTCCTTGCCTGTCAGTGTTTGTGTTTCCCCCGGGCCACGTATGCGCAGCTCAGCGTGCATTTTTTGGCCCATAACGATGTGACTCCTGTGCGAGAATGACATCATCACAGCCTGACCAATCAAGCGACCAAGGAGTTGGAATCCTGATGGAAGGTCGAGAGAAGGTGAAGCACTCGTGACCCACAGAAGCATGGACACCACATCGCTGAGGGGGATTGCTTGCAGGTAACTCTACTATAATGTCATAATATGCTGTGCATACTAGCACATTATGGCTAAAAGCTCCTGGGGGCCCTTTTTAAAAAAAAATGTAGGGGAAGGTTTTATTCTGCTTCAACCCTTTTGCTGCCAGGTCATACGTCGTACGGACCTGACAGCGAGGGGGGGTTCAAATACAATCCGATGGCTGCAGCCACCGGGACTGTGTTTGAAACTGACAGGCAGACTCCAGTACCGGCGCTCCCCGCGCGCGAGCCCCCTGACATATTTTACGGGCCCTGCTTGCCCGTTTGCGGGCCCGGGACCAACATGGTGGGCGCCGGTGGCTGGGGAGGAAGGAGAAGAGGGAACATGCATCCGCTCTCCTCCCCTTCTTGCTGTGACCTGGAATGTCACTTCCAGGTCAGCCTCTCGGTGTCCCCAGCTAGCTTAGCCGGGAAGGGACGTACTGCAATGTGATCTGCATTGCAAAACATTCAGTGGAGCACTGAGGAGACATGCGGGGTATTTTAGACCCTGCATTATTCATTAAAGAGAACCTGTCACCTAAAAATCATGTCTGTGAGTTAAGTAAAAAATCATGTCTGTGAGTTAAGTAAAAAAATTTTTTTTTTTGCAAAAAAAAATTAAGTTACACCCAAGCACATAAAATCCCCCCCCCCACAAAAAAATTTGGAGGCCCCCACCTTCACATATACGCATGTACTAACATAAACGCAGGCATCGGGGGTGCCTACATATGAAATTGTCGATTGCGATACACATGTTACATATCACCGCCCACCCTGGAGTGAGAGCAATAATTCTAGCACAAGACCTCCTCCATAATACTAAACTGATACCTATAAGGGCTTTTGAATATAGGGTACTGATGTTTGTCCCCATTTCACAGAGCAAAATTTCACAAATTTAGGCTACTTTCACACTGAGGCGCTTTACAGGCGCTACAGCACTAAAAATAGCACCTGCATAGCGCCTGTAAAGAGCCTTTCCTGTCTCTCCAGTGTGAAAGCCTGAGGACTTTCACACTGGAGCGGTGCGCTTGCAGGACGGTAAAAAAAGTCCTGCAAGCAGCATCTTTGCAGCACTGTAGGAGCGGTGTATACACCGCTCCTAAAGCGCCCCTGCCCATTGAAATCAATGGGGCAGCGCCCTGCTATCGGCCGAATAGCGCCGCTAAAGCAACGATAAAGCGCCACTAAAAATAGCGGCGCTTTGCCGCCGACGCCCCCAATGCCCCAGTGTAAAAGTAGCCTTAAGGTTTGGCATATTAGGTATCTATTTACTCAGCCCAACCTCGACTTTTATATTTTACCAAAAATGTGGGTATTTTTTGTGCATTTGTTTGCCCGAAAATTCATTTTAGTGTGTTTTTCACTAATAGTTTTGCGTTTCATTGACCTTTGTGGTAATATCGTGTGACATATAAAATTGGGTTTCTGTTTCAGAAAATATATAATGTTTGAGGGTTTTACATCATCTTGAGGGCTAAACTGATTTTTTAAACACGTGTACAGAAAAACGGCTCTGGCAGCGAAAAGGTTAAAGCTGAACTCCAGAGGAATGGAAATAATCCCCCTTGCACTGCAAGGGTTAAGTGCTCATTTGATTCTAAGGGCTGCAAAAATCAGTTTTAATACCCTGATCCTCTGTTCCCATAAGCTCCCTCTAGAATCTAGGATCGGTCTGTGCAAACTCTTCTCCCCTATACTCCATTGGTCATAGGTCCTCTAATTTCATCAAGTACAATGCAGAGCCCATAGCCCTGCACTGGATGTGAGGATGCTGTGGGACAGTAAAGTTCATCAGGAACCAGCAGAAATTCACTACGGGTATGTCCAGCTTGCCATGGCCATCCCATACAGGCAACAAATTTACTAGCAAAGAAGATTCAAATTTTCGCAGGAAGAGGTCATTTGAAAGTATCATTAGAGATCAATGAATAATTTCCTTTGGGTCACTGGTAAGGAAACGCAGGGGCAAAGGATTCTTTAAAAAATTGTTTAGTCTGGCTGCTTTCAGAAAAGTACAACCAGTTTGTATATCGAAAGGCAAAACTTTTTTTTTCATCAGTTTTGTATAGGGTGATAAATAGGGATGAGCTTCGTGTTCGAGTCGAACCCATGTTCGACTCGAACATCGGCTGTTCGATCGTTCGCCGAATTGCGAACGATATGGGCCGTTCGCGCCAAATTCGTGTGGCGCGTCACGGCCCATAATTCACTGCGGCATCGCAGTGCATTGCTTGCTGATGATTGGCCAAGCATGCACTATGACCCGCATGCTTGGCCAATCACAGCGCCGCCTTAACAGAGAGCCATAATTGGCCAAAGCCAAGGAGGCTTTGGCCAATTATGGCTCAGAGGATTTAGTACACGCCCCACACTATATAAGGCCGCCTGCACGGCGGCCCTGTGCAGTGTGTTCCGGTGTGCTTAGAGAGAGAGAGAGACAGTGTCATTTCATTTGAGTTAGCTAGATTAGGCAGGACAGTCAGTCAGTTAGCTGCACTTAAAGTGTATTGTGTATATATATGCATCCCAGGTGTTGCATATATATATATATATATATATATATATATATATATATACACTGTATTCAGTTTAGCTAGATCCGTTCCTGTTATCTTCTAGACTATTTACATTTAGTGCAGTGCGTCCTGCTCACAGTGTTCAGCTAGATCCGTTCCTGTTATATTCCTACTGACAGGCAGGCTTGTCTTGTTACAGTATTTTAAAGAAAATTACTGGTGTTCTTTTGATCCTATTAGTACCACAGTCAGGCAGCTAGACTATTTACAGTTAGTGCAGTGCGTCCTGCCCACAGTGTTCTGCTAAACCTACAAGTAAGTGGGGTGCGTCCTGCTCACAGTGTTCAGCTAAACCTACAAGTTAGTGGGGTGCGTCCACCTCACAGTGTTCAGCTAAACCTACAAGCTAGTGGGGTGTGTCCTGCTCACAGTGTTCAGCTAGATCCGTTTCTGTTATCTTCTTACTAACAGGCAGGCTTGTCTTGTTACAGTAAATACAGCTACCTGAAGAAAATTGCTGGTGTTCTTTTGATCCTATTAGTACCACAGTCAGGCAGCTAGACTATTTACAGTTAGTGCAGTGCGTCCTGCTCACAGTGTTCTGCTAAACCTACAAGTTAGTGGGGTGCGTCCTGCTCACAGTGTTCAGCTAAACCTACAAGTTAGTGGGGTGTGTCCACCTCACAGTGTTCAGCTAAACCTACAAGCTAGTGGGGTGCGTCCTGCTCACAGTGTTCAGCTAGATCCGTTCCTGTTATCTTCTTACTGACAGGCAGGCTTGTCTTGTTACAGTATTTTAAAGAAAATTACTGATGTTCTTTTGATCCTATTAGTACCACAGTCAGGCAGCTAGACTATTTACAGTTAGTGCAGTGCGTCCTGCTCACAGTGTTCTGCTAAACCTACAAGTTAGTGGGGCGCGTCCTGCTCACAGTGTTCAGCTAAACCTACAAGTTAGTGGGGTGCGTCCACCTCACAGTGTTCAGCTAAACCTACAAGCTAGTGGGGTGCGTCCTGCTCACAGTGTTCAGCTAGAGTGTCTGTGAGGGGTTGCAGTGTTGTGGCACCAGCACCAGTGCCTAAGGCCTAATTTTTCAGCTCCTGTTCAACAGGGGCATGTAATTACAATTCTTGATCTAATATTTCACAGCAGAGCCCTGTGAGGGCTTACAGTGTTGTGGCCACAGCAACACCTAAGGCCCAAATTTCTGCTGAGTATATAGGGCAGGACCCTACTTTCAAACAACTAACTTACAAACGACTCCTACTTGCAAACGGAAGGAGACAACAGGAAGTGAGAATAAATCTACCCCTAGGAAGGGAAATTCTCTCTTGTAAGAGTTAATATGGGAAAAACATTTCTCCTTTCCACTGATGCTTTCCAATCCATTGGGACAAAAAGTGAGGTGAAATCTTCTGAAGAGGAGGAAAGACAGCAAAACATATGTCACAAGGGTGATAACCCTTCCCTTTGTTTTCCAAAAAGCTTAAAAAAGATTTTTTGGCTGGAGCTAAACACGTTAAAAATGTACCCGTTCAAAATTACAAAGAGATTCTACTTAACAACAAACCTACAGCCTGTATACTGCTGTTCAGAGTATATAGGGCCTGGTGGCCCCACACCTTTCCTTATTTTAATTTGGGTGTGGGGTTCCCCTTAATATCCATACAAGACCCAAAGGGCCTGGTAATGGACTGGGGGGTACCCATGCCGTTTGTCTCACTGATTTTCATCCATATTGCCAGGACCCGACATTACATTAAACCCGCAAGCAGTTTTAAATGAGATTTTTTCCTTTAAAAATGACATTTGGTGCAGGGACTGTTCTAAACACGGGAAACACGCGTCACTTTACAGGCATACTATAGACACCCCTCAGGTACGATATTTAAAGGAATATTTCACTTTTTTTTTTTTTACTTTAAGCATCATTAAAATCACTGCTCCCGAAAAAAGGCCGTTTTTAAAAGTTTTTTTTGCATTGATACATGTCCCCTGGGGTAGGACCCGGGTCCCCAAACCCTTTTTAGGACAATACCATGCAAATTAGCCTTTAAAATGAGCACTTTTGATTTCGAACGTTCGAGTCCCATAGACGTCAATGGGGTTCTAACGTTCGTGCGAACTTTCGGTCCGTTCGCAGGTTCTGGTGCGAACCGAACCGGGGGGTGTTCGGCTCATCCCTAGTGATAAAGAGTTAAGCTTGACATACATGTAAAGATTTCTCTTGTTCAACTCCCAACAGACTGAAGGAGAGAGATCCATTCATTTCCCCATCCATGCTAAATAGTGTGGATGGATGAATCTCCCACTGTGGCTATTTCATTCTGACAGCCAGCACCCACAGTTGCCAGAATACCTTGAAAAATGACTGCAGCTGATTGGCTAGAGTCACTGTTCAGATGTTTTTTTTTCACCTGGCTCCTTCAATTTGTCAAGCCGGGTGGCATATGCAGGATCACCCATGACTTGAGTTTGGGAATCACCTACAATTCAAGCTATGTATGGCCAGCTTTCAAACTCTTTCCATGTTTCTATTGTGATATGTCCCCGCTAGGGAGATTGAGTTGGGACTGCAATGGACAGGACTTCCCAGCACAGTCCCAACACTCCTGGTAATAAAAAGCCTTAAGCTGACCATACAATTTACAATCTGGATAAGACTGTCTAATAGGAGGACAAACCTAAATAGTCCAGTAGCCCCCATTCACACCTGAGCATTTTTCATGACAACGCTGAACATCAGGAATCCCATTCTTTTCTGTTTCAGGTGGCCACATCTCTATGTCACTTGATGATTGAAGTGTGAAAAGGAACATGAGCTTTTTTGGAGCTGTGGAGCTGTGTCACACATTGTTGGCTCCATAGAGTTTAATGGAAGCACAGGTAAAAGCAGGACACAAGTGTTTTGCATGTCTTTTCACCTGAACAACTGTTCTTCTCTGCTCTCTTCCCTGAATACAGAAATGCCTGAACTTACATACACTATGTTGCTAAAAGTATTGGAACACCTGCATTTACACACACATGAACTTTAATGGCATCCCAGTCTTAGTCCGTAGGGTTCAATATTGGGGTTGCCCACCCTTTGCAGCTATAACAGCTTCAACTCTTCTGGGAAGGCTGTCCACAAGGTTTAGGAGTGTGTCTATGGGAATGTTCGACCATTTTTTCAGAAGCGCATTTGTGAGGTCAGGCACTGATGTTGGACGAGAAGGCCTTGCTTGCAGACTCCGCTCTAATTCATCCCAAAGGTATTCTATCGGGTTGAGGTCAGAGCTCTGTGGAGGCCAGTCAAGTTCCTCCACCCCAAACTCGCTCATCCACACTATATTGCCAAAAGTATTGGGCCACCCCTCCAAATCATTAATGTGTGGGGTTGTTTTTCAGGGGTTGGGCTTGGCCCCTTAGTTCCAGTGAAGGGAACTCCTAAGGCGTCAGCATACCAAGACATTTTGGACAATTTCATGCTCCCAACTTTGTGGGAACAGTTTGGGGATGGGCCCTTCCTGTTCCAACATGACTGCACAAAAGTGCACAAAGCAAGGTCCATAAAGACATGGATGAGTGAGTTTGAGTCCTGACTCCTGACCTCATCCTGATAGAACACCTTTGGGATGAATTAGAGCAGAGACTGGTAGCCAGGTCTTCTCAATCAATCAAGCTTTCAAATCACAGTTAAAAATGCCCATATGAGGTGTAAATAGGATCTTTAATGTGTATTAAATCGGGACCCCACACTACGTAATTGATGTTAGATCTGAAAGAGGTTGAACAGATTGCATAGTATATGGTCACGTTTACTTTCTTTCTAGTTGACAATGATCACCAGTGATTCTCCCCAATGTGGACACAGATGGTAATAAAAAAAACTTTAAAAAAAAGTTTTAGGGTTTAAGTTTTTTTCCTTAAAAAAATTTAAAAAAATAAGTTGTGCCTAGAGGTACACTTTAATATTGTATCAAATCAAGCAGGTCCTTGCACTACGTATCTGATGGCAGATCTGAAGGATCAGTGTATGATCACCTTTATGTTCTTTCTAGGTGATGATGGTCACCAGTATGAGGGGTCAGTCTCCCCAATATGGACAGAGACAGCAATAAAAACTTGTCAGAGGGTTTAATGCCTCTCTATTATATCCAAAAGTTTTGAATACCAAGAGGTAGAGAGGCAGGCTTTTCCAGCGGTGACCTAAGCACCAAAATAAACTTGACAGAGGGTCCAATCTATCCCCATTCCATCCAAAACTGGAAAAAACAATGTGCCTAGAGGTAGGGGGGCAAGTCTTCCTAATGGGGCCATAGGCACCAATAAAACCTTGACACAGAGACAAATCCTTGTGTCTATCAATAACTGAAATAACTGAAAATAATTTTGCTTAGAAGTACAGGGGTAGGCCTTCCCATCAAGGACATAGCTTGACACAGGGTCTAATCCTTCCCCCGTCTAGCCAAAACATAAAAAAAGGTTTTCCCTAGAGATTAAAGGTGGAAAGTCTCCCCAATGGGGACATAGGCACCAATAAAAACTTGAAAGAGGGACTAATCCTTCTCCACTCCATCAAAAATTATAAGAAGCATTTTACTTATTAAACTGAAATTAAACATTTTAAATTTGTATGAAATAAGGCAGGATCTTGCCCTACATAATGGATGGTAGACCAAAACGAGATTGTACAGTCAGGCTGTATAGTGTATGATCACCTCTTTCTAGGTGATGAGGGTCACCAGTACTAATAGAGGGACATGTCTCCCCAATATGAACACAGACAGCAATAAAAATTTGTCAGAGGGTTTATGCTTTTTCCATTTTGACCAAAAATGTTTCCTAGAAGTAGAGGGGCAGGCCTTCCCAATGGGGACAAAGGCAGAATAAAACTTGACAGAGGGTCTAATTCATCCCCATTCAATCCAAAACTGAAAAGAAAAAGTTTTGATTGGAGATACGCATTAAACTTGCATCAAATCAGGCAGGCCCTTGCACCATGTAGTTGATGGAATATCTGAAGGAGATTGTACAGATTATATACTGTATGGTCATCTTTATTTTCTTTCTAGGTGATGATGAACAGCGGTACAAAAGGGGGGCTAATCTCCCCAATGGGGACATAGGCACCAACAAAATCTGATACAGGGTCTGATCCTTCACCACTCTATTCATAACAAACAAACAAAAAAATTGCCTGGGGACAGAGGGGCGAGTCTTCTTAGTGGGGACATAGGACAAATAAAGACTTGATGGAGGGTCCAATACTTGTCCACTCTATCATAAACTGAAAATAAAATTCCCTAGGGATAGAGGGGCGAGTCTTCCCAACAAGGTAATAGGTACCAATGAAAGCTTGATGGAGGGTCTCATCCTTCTGCCATCTATCCAAAACTGAAATACAAAGTTTTGACTAGAGATAGAGGGACAAGTCTCCCCAATAAGAGATACACTTTAAATTTGTATAAAATCAGGCAAGCTCTTGAAATACGTAATGGGTGGTAGACCAAATAGAGATTGGTTGATCAGGTTGTATAGTGTATGATCACCTGTACTTTCTTTCTAGGTAACGATGGTCAATGGTACAAATAGAGGGGTAAATCTCCCCAGTGGGAACACAGGCACCAATAATAACCTGATGGAGGGTTTAATCTTTCTAGCCAATACTGAACAAAAAAAAGCATTTTGACTAGAGATAGAGGGGCAAGTCTCCCCAATGGGGACATAGGCACCAATAAAAACTTGATAAAGAGACAATCCTTTTGCCTACATAAACGCTTTTAATTTATATCAACTCAGGCAGGCTCTTGCATTATGTAATGGGTGGTAGACCAAAAGGAGATTGTACGATCAGGTTGTATAGCATATAATCATATTTAAAGCTCTTCCTGAGTGATAATGGTCACCGGTACTAATATAGGGGAGTGTCTCCCCAATAAGGACACAGACAGCAATAAAAACTTGTCAGAGGGTCAAATACTTCTCCATTCTGACCAAAAGTTTTGTCTAAAGGTAAAGGGGCAGGTCTTCCCGACGGAGACATAGGCATACAAAAAAAAAAAAAAAAACTTGACAGAGGGGTTAATTCTTCTCTATTACATCCAAAACTGAAAAATAAAAGTTTTGACTAGAAATATGCTTTAAATTTGTATTAAATCAGGCAGGTCCTTGGACCATATAGTTGATGGAAGATCTGAAGGAGATTGAACAGATTATATAGTGTATGATTGCCTTTATTCATAGGTGACAATGGTCAACTGTACAAAATAGAGAGGGGTGAATCTACCCAAAAGGGGGACATAGCCACCAATAGATATTTGACACAGAGGAGTCTAATCTTTCTCCACCCTATCCACAACTGAAAAAAAAAATTTGTCTAGGGATAGAGGGGTGAGTTTTATCAATGGGAACATAGGCACCAATAAAGATTTGATGGAGGGTCTAATCCTTCTCCACTCCATCAAAAACTGAATAAAATCCTTTTGCCTATGGAGAGAAGGGTGAGCCTTCTCAGTGGGGTCATAGGCACCAATAAAAACTTGCTGGAGGGTTTACTTCTTCTCCATTTCATCAAAAACTGAAAAAAAGGAATTTTGCCTAGGGTCAGAGGAGAGAGTTTTCTCAATGGGGATAAAGGCTACAATAAAGATTTGATGGAGGGTCTATGCCTTCTCCACTCTATCAAAACTGGAGAAAAAAAAAGTATTTTGCCTAAGGATAGAGGGGCGAGTCTTCCCAACAAAGTCATAGGCACCAATAAAACTTGATGGAGGGTCTAATTCTTCCCAAAAACGTCATAGGCACCAAAAAAACTTGATGGAGGGTCTAATTCTTCTCCGCTCCATCAAAAACTGAACAAAAAAAAAGGAATTTTGACTAGGGTCAGAGGGGCAAGTTTTTTCAATGAGGATATAGGCACCAATAAAGATTTGATGGAGGGTCTAAACCTTTTCCACTCTATCAAAAACTGAAAAAAAAAAATAATTTTGTCTAGGGATAGAGGGGCGAGTCTCCCCAACAAGGTCATAGTGCCAATGCAAACTTGCCATCTAGCCAAAAGTGAAAATAAAAACTTCTGACTAGAGACAGAGGGGCGAGTCTCGGCAATGGGGACATAGGCACCAAGAAAAACTTGATAAAAAGACTACTAATCTTTTTGCCTAGAGACACGCTTTAAATTTGTATCAAATCAGGAAGATCTAGAAGAAGTTGTATAGTGTGTGTCACCTTCACTTTCTTTCTAGGTGATGATGGTCAATGGTACAAATAGAGGGGTGAATCTCCACAATGGGGACATAGGCACCAATAAAACGGTACAAATAGAGGGATGAATCTCCCCAGTGGGGACATAGGCACCAATAAAACGGTACAAATAGAGGGATGAATCTCCCCAGTGGGGACATAGGCACCAATAAAACGGTACAAATAGAGGGGTGAATCTCCCCAGTGGGGACATAGGCACCAATAAAACGGTACAAATAGAGGGGTGAATCTCCCCAGTGGGGACATAGGCACCAATAAAACGGTACAAATAGAGGGGTGAATCTCCCCAGTGAGAACATAGGCTCCAATAAAAAGGGTCTAATCTTTCTCCTCTTCATAAAAAAAAAACTAAAAAAAAAAAAAAAAAATAAGTTTTGCCAAGAGATAGAGTGAGCTTCCCAAATAGGGCCATAAGCAGGAATAAAGATGTGACAGAGGGTGTAGAGTTAGCTGAGTGATTAGAGGGACACATAGAAGAGAAGAAGTAGTAATGAGGAGTAGTCACCCTTTCAGCACGTCGTGCCCCGCTCCTGCTCCTCCACCTCTCCTCTTGGCTCGGTTGGCTCTGGCTTCCTTCACCGTGTCCGCTGCGGTGGCATCTTTGTCGGCACCTTGACTGGCACTGAAGGACAGGAAGGCTGTAAATCCCACTGCCAACCCCAATACACTGGCCAGCCGCATCCTGCCTGCTTACAGGAGCTCCTTCTCCCCTCTTCTCCCCTCTTCTCCCTCTTCTCCCCTCTTCCTCTGGATCCCCCTTCTTCTTCTTCTCCTTCTTCTCCTGCTGGCTCTGCGGGCTTCCAATGGTCCTGCACAGGTCTTGTGAGCCTAGGAGAAGTTCGGGCACACTATCTTCCAGCGACTATCTAGGGGGAAATGGCATTACGCAGGCAGAAGGTCGCTGTGCCCTACCCCCAGAGCGCTCTCTTCCAAGGAGACGGACAGCAGCGCTACTCAGGGTTACCCGACTCAGCGCAAGCCATGCTCCTTCTATGTGGGAGGACGGGTGCTATGTACAATTTATAGAACAAAGTGGCCGTTAGGGACAATCCTCCAGATCCAAAGCTTAGTGGACCAGTGACCCGCCCAGATACATCATACAAGACACAGGCTGGAGCTGCGGCTGCTCCTTCCCAGGATCAGGCTCAGCCCTTCTTGGCTGGAGGAGCGAGTGAGGCTGTCCGGGGGCTGTGTGTGCTCTCCGTGTATGGGGAGCTCTATGGGAGCTGACTACAAGACACCACCTTACTATGGACTACAAGACACCTCACTATACCACAGCTTCCTATACCAGAGCATACTAGAGAGAGTTTACTATAGACTATAGGACAGGTTACTATAGGAGAACATACTATAGTGAGTTTACTAGTATAGACTATAGGAGAACTTACTATAGGACAGATTACTATAGGACAGGTTACTTTAGGAGAGCATACTATAGAGAGTTTACTATGGACTATAGGAGAACTTACTATAGGACAGGTTACTATAGGAGAACATACTATAGTGAGTTTACTATAGACTATAGGACAGGTTACTATAGGAGGACATACTATAGTGAGTTTACTATAGACTATAGGAGAACTTACTATAGGATCGATTACTATAGGACAGGTTACTATAGGAGAGCATACTATAGAGAGTTTACTATGGACTATAGGAGAGCTTACTATAGGACAGGTTACTATAGGACAGGTTACTACAGGAGAACATACTATAGTGAGTTTACTATAGACTATAGGAGAACTTACTATAGAACAGATTACTATAGGAGAGCATACTATAGAGAGTTTACTATGGACTATAGGAGAACGTACTATAGGACAGGTTACTATAGAAGAGCATACTATAGAGAGTTTACTATAGACTATAAGATAACTTACTATAGCACAGGTTCCTATAGGGGATTCTACGATAGGATGGGTTACTATAGGACAGATTCCTATAGGATGATTTACTATAGGACAGGTTACTATAGAAGCGCATACAAGAGAGAGTTTACTATAGACTATAGGAGAACTTACTATAGCACAGGTTCCTATAATAGATTCTACTATAGGATGGGTTACTATAGGAGGATCTACTATAGGACAGGTTCCTATAGGATGACTTACTATAGGACAGTTTACTATAGAAGAGCATACGATAGAGAGTTTACTATAGACTATAGGAGAACTTACTATAGGACAGGTTACTATAGGAGAGCATACTATAGAGCGTTTACTATAGACTATACGAGAGCACACAATAGAGAGTCTGTTATAGAGAGTCTGCTATAGACTATAGGAGAACTTACTATAGAAAGTCTACTATGGATATAGGAGCACTTACTATAGAAAGTCTACTATAGACTATAGGAGAGCTTACTATAGGACAGATTACTATAGGAGAGCTTACGTTAGGACAGAAACCTATAGGGGAACATACTATAGAGAGTCTACTATAGCCTGTAGGAGAGCTTAGGTTACAATAGGAGAGCATACTATAGAGCGTTTTTTATAGACTATAGGGGAGCTTACTATAGGAGCGCACACTATAGAGAGTTTACTATAGATTATAGGAGAACTTACTATAGACTATAAGAGAGCTTACTATGGACTGTATAAAAGCATAATATAGTATAGGGTCTTATAGGAGTCTTATGGACTATAGGACAGATTACGATAAGAGGGATTACTATAGGACAGATTAGTGTAGGAGAGCTTACTACTATAGACTATAGGAGAGCTTACAATAGGACAGGTTACTATAGGAGAGGATACTATAGAGAGTTTACTATGGACTGTAGAAGATCATACTGTAGAGAGGCTCCTATAGGACAGCTTATAATGGGGGGCATACTATAGGACAGGTTCCTATAGGAAAGTTTAGTATGGGAGGGCATACTATAGTACAGGTTCCTATAGGAAAGTTTAGTATGGGAGAGCATACTATAGGACAGGTTCCTATAAGAGAGCTTCCTATAGACTATAGGAGAGCCTGCTATAGGACAGGTTACTATAAGAGAGGATACTTTAGAGAGTTTATTATAGATTATAGGAGAGCTTGCTATAAGACAGATTCCTATAGGAGAGCTTACTATAGACCAGTGATTCTCAACCAGGGTTCCGGATAAGTTCCCACTCACGCCATTGATCTTTTTAGCTATCTGTAAGGAGGTAATTCTTCCCAATGACCAAAAGTGTAAGGACCATTCTTCCCACTGACCATCACACTAATGTATCATGAGTTGTGGATTTCTAATTTTTAGAGGGGTTCCCTCGAGACCAGAGAACTATTTCAAGGGTTCCTCTGTGTTGAAAAGGTTGAGAAAGGCTGCTATAGACTATAGAGGAGCTTACTATAGGACAGGTTACTAAATGAGATCTCTATATAGGCTATAGGAGAGCTTACTATAAGACAGGTTACTATAGGAGATACTACTGTGGACTATACGAGCTCTTACTATAGGACATATTACTATAGGAGATCCTACTATAGAATATAGGAGAGCTCATAGGACAGGTTACTTTTGGAAAGCCTACCACAGACTATAGGAGAGCTTACTATAGCACATGTTACTATAGGAAAGCCTACTATAGACTATAGGTGAGCTTATATGACAGGTTTCTATAGAAAAGCCTACTATAGACTACAGGAGAGCTTACATTAGCACAGGTTACTATAAGAAAGCCAACTATAGACTATAGGAGAGCTTATTGGACAGGTTACTAAAGGAGAGCTTACTAAAGCACAGGTTACTATAGAAAAGCCAACTATAGACAATAGGGGAGCATATAGGACAGGTTACTATAGGAAAGCTTATGTTAGGACAGAAACCTATAGGGGAACATACTATAGAGAGCATACTATAGACTATAGGAGAGCTTAGGTTACAATAGGAGAGCATACTATAGAGCGTTTATTATAGAATATAGGGGAGCTTATTATAGGAGCATACACTATAGAGAGTTTACTATAGATTATAGGAGAACTTACTATAGACTATAAGAGAGCTTACTATGGACTGTAGGAAAGCATAATATAGGATAGGGTCTTATGGGAGAGCTTACTATAGCACAGATTACGATAAGAGGGATTACTATAGGAGGGCATACCATAGGACAGATTAGTGTAGGAGAGCTAACTACTATAGACTATAGGAGAGCTTACTATAGGACAGGTTACTATAGGAGAGGATACTATAGAGGGTTTATTATGGACTGTAGAAGATCATACTGTAGACAGGCTCCTATAGGACAGCTTATAATGGGGGGCATACTATAGGACAGGTTCCTATAGGAAAGTTTAGTATGGGAAAGCGTACTATAGGACAGGTTCCTATAAATGAGCTTCCTATAGACTATAGGAGAGCCTACTATAGGACAGGTTACTATAAGAGAGGATCATTTAGAGAGTTTATTATAGATTTTAGGAGAGCTTGCTATAAGACAGATTGCTATAGAAGAGCTTACTATAGATTATAGAAGAGCTTACTATAGGACAGGTTACTAAATGAGATCTCACTATAGGCTGTAGGAGAGCTTACTATAAGACAGGTTACTATAGGAGATACTACTATAGAATATAGGAGAGCTCATAGGACAGGTTACTTTTGGAAAGCCTATCACAGATTATAGGAGAGCTTACCATAGCACAGGTTACTATAGAAAAGCCTATTATAGACTATAGGTGAGCTTATAGGACAGGTTTCTATAGGAAAGCCTACTATAGACTACAGGAGAGCTTACATTAGCACAGGTTACTATAAGAAAGCCAACTATAAACTATAGGAGAGCTTATTGGGCAGGTTACTATAGGAGAGCTTACTAAAGCACAGGTTACTATAGGAAAGCCAACTACAGACTATAGGAGAGCTTATAGGACAGGTTACTATAGGAGAGCTTACTAAAGCACAGGTTACTATAGGAAAGCCAACTATAGACTATAGGAGAGCTTATAGGACAGGTTACTATAGGAGATCTTACTAAAGCACAGGTTACTATAGGAAAGCCAACTATAAACTATAGGAGAGCTTATAGGACAGGTTACTATAGGAGAGCTTACTAAAGCACAGGTTACTATAGGAAAGCCAACTATAGACTTTAGGAAAGCTTATAGGACAGGTTACTATAGGAGAGTTCAGGGACATCTTAATAGCATCATGGGCCCCTGGGCAAACTAATGCACTGGGGCCCATACCAGCCTGCCCCAATTTACGCACCTATTCTCAAGAATTAAATTATACATAGTTGATATATTTATTAGTGCTGTCAAGAAAATCGATTTCAAACAATAAGAAAACTTGACATAAATCAAAAATGAATACAGAAATATCCAAACAATATAAATAGTAAGTAGCACAAAGGACAGGGCATCAGAATGGCAAAATACGGGGGTCAGTGGGACAATGAGGGTGCAATACAGGGTGGCAGGAGGACACCATAGGGGGGGCAGAAGGGTACAGTATGAGGGGAGCAGGAGGGCAGAGTACAGGGGGGGCAGGAGGGTACAGAATAGCAGTCAGAAGGGAACAGTGCAGGGAGCAGGAGGGTATGAGGGGGCAGTATTACAGAGATGGTCAGAGCAGTGCAGGGAAGCTGCTGTCACTGATCTTACCTGTTCTGGCACTGGGCTAAATATACAATCGAAATTACATCTTCATCTCTACCTTCCCCCAGCAGTTTCCAGCGCTCTTCTTGCGCTTTGCAGGGGTTAGGGGAGAACCCCCAGAGGTGGAGCATTGCACTGCTGCTCCTCTGAAAAGCGATCTAAGCATGTTAGACATGTGGTGAAGAGGCTGATTTAAACCTATAATTGCCGTGCAATTATATTATTTGGGGTTAACAATATATTGGCACCTGCAGTAGATCGCAAAGGCAGTGCGTTTTAAACACGGTGCAGGAATTGCACATGGAACATGCCTTTTTGGCACTGCGTTTTGGTTTGAACTGGCCCTAACAACAGGACACTGTGCCCGATGATCTTTGACTTCACAAGTATTGTTCAGGCAGATCTCCAACTCTCTAAGGTTGCCTACCCCTGCTATAGACTATAGGAGAGCTTACTATAGGAGAAGTTACTATAGGAGAGTTTATTATAGGAGGGCTTACTATAGGAGAGATTACTACAGGGGAGGTTACTATAGGAGAGCTTATTATAGGAGAGCTTACCATAGGAGAAGTTACTATAGGGGAGCTTACTATAGGAGAGCTTACTATAAAAATGTTTCCAATAGGGCAGCTTACTATAGGAGAGCTTACTAAAGGAGAGCTTACTATAGGAGAGTTTACTATTAGGGAGCTTACTATAGGGGTACAGTAATGTGCAAACACTTATTACAGTGGTAAATGTGCAAGATCCACAAGGTGTTGGTGATGTACAGTATGCAGTGACTTGTGATGACGCCAGCTTCCAGCTGGTAGTTGCCACAGCACCTGATAACCTCTTACCATTTCCAGGAATGTGTGTAATGGGAATATTCTATGCTTAATATACGAGAGGTTACTATGGAAGAGGTTTCTATGTGAGAGCTTTCTATAAGAGGGGTTTCTATAGGAAAAGTTACTATAGGAGAGCTCACTATACGAGAGCTTACTGTATGAGAGGTTACTATAGCAGAACTTACTATAGGAGAGGGTACTATAGGAGAGGTTACAATGGGGTGCTTACTATTGGAGAGTTTACCATAGGTGAGCATATTATAGGAGAGATTACTATAGGAAAGCTTACCAAAGTAGGGGTTACTATAGGAAAGGAGCATTTACTATAGGAAAGGTTTCTATAGGAGAGCTTACTATATGATAGGTTATTATAGGAGAGCTTACTATAGAGGAGATTACTATAGGAGAGAATACTGTAGGGGAACTTACTAAATGAGAAGTTACTCTTGGAGGGGGTACTATTTGAGAGGTTACTATAGGAAAGGTTAATGTATGAAAAGTTACTTTAGGAGAGGTTACTATAGTGTAGCTTACTATAGGAAAGCTTAGTATAAGAGAGCTTAATTTAGGAGAGGTTACTATAGGAGAGCTTACTTTAAGAAAGCTTACAGAGGGACAGGTTACTATAAGAAGAGCTTACCCTAGGAAAGGTTACTATGGGAGGCTTACTAAATTAGAGGTTGCTATAGAAGAGCCTACTATAGGAGAACTTACTATAAGAGACGTTACTATACAAGGACTTACTGTAGGGGAGGTTACTAAATAGAACTTACTATAAGAGAGGTTACTATAGGAGCAATTTCTATAAGAGAGTTTACTATAGGAGAGCTTACTATAGCAGAGGTTACTTTAGGGGTGCTTACTATAGGAAAAGTTACTGTACAAAGACTTACTGTAGGAGAGGTTACTATAGGAAAGCCCACTATTACTATAGCGGAGCTTATTACCGTAATATATGAGAGATTCCCAAAACAGATGTTTCTATAGGAGAGTTTATTATAGGGGAGCTTACTATAGGAGTGAATACTATAGGAGAAAAAATATAGCCTTTACAATAGCTTTAACACAGGGGAACCCTTAAAAATAAGTTTAAGGTCTTAGAGAACACTTACTAAAAATTGCTCTATGTACAGCTCATGTTATACTAGCATTAACAATAAGGTGAGGATCAATGGCTGCTTTATATGACAAAACTATTTGCAGCTAGACCTCGTTCACATGGTCTAGTAGTAAGGTACAGGTGGTTTTACCAAACATCAGGCCACAAGTTAAATTGGCCAGCAGCCATGTTAGCATAAATCGTCATGGTTGTGGTGCAGTGACATTTCTACAACATGTCTTGTTTGCTAGTCAGGACCACTGCCAAACACTTCTCATTCAAGTGAGTGGGACCATGTTGCAAATTGTAGTGGTTTCTCACATTCATGGTCTCTGGAAAAGCACCCCTTACTTTGATGATCTATGGAAAAGTACACCTTACATTGATGATTAGTAGAAAAGTGCCTTTTATACTGAAGGTCAGTGGAAAAGTGGCCCTCACATCGATGATTAATGGAAAAGTGTCCCTTAAATTAATGGTCAGTGGAAAAGCCTTCTTTTACATTACTGGCCAATAGAAAGGTGCCCCCTTATACTGATGGTCAGTGGAAAAGTGCCACTGTATATTGGTGGTTAGTGGAATAGTACCCCTTACATTGATGGTCAGTGAAAAAGTGCCTCCTTACATTGATGGTCAGTGAGAAGGTGCCATTTTTTGCTCATGGTCAGTTGAATTGTGTCCTCACATTCATGGCCAGTGGAAAAAGTGCATCTTAAATTGAGAGTCAGTGGAAAAAGTGTCCCGTTATATGGATGATCAGTGGAAAACTGTTCCCTTATTGATGATCAATGGAAAGGTGCCCCCTTACATTGATGGTCTGTGAAAAGGTGCCACCGTATATTGGTGGTAAGTGGAATAGCGCCCCTTACATTCATTGTCAGTGAAAAAGTGCCCCCTTACATTGATGGTCAGTGAGAAGGTGCCATTTTTGTCTGATGGTCAGTTGAATAGTGCCCCTCACATTCATGGTCAGTGGAAAAGTGCAGCTTACATTGAGAGTCAGAGGAAAGTGTCCTGTTATATCGATGATCAGTGGAAAAGTGTTCCCTTACATTGATGATCAATGGAAAGGTGCCCCCTTCCATTGATGGTCTGTGAAAAAGTGCTGCCTTGAACTGATGATCAGTGGAATAGTGCCCCTTAAATTGATGGTCAGAGGAAAAGTGCCCCTAAAGTTAATGGTCAGTGGAAAAGGGTCTTCTTACATTGATGGTCAGTGAAAATTTGCCCCCTTACATTAATGGTCAGTGGAAAAATGACCCTTACACATTGCTGGTCAGCGAAGTGCCCATTTATATGGTTGTAAGTGACATGTTGTTTGATTGGCTGTCAGTGGAGAATGGCGTGGTAGATTGGTGGTCACTGCGAGGACTCCTTTACATTAATGGTCGGTAGGTATGGGGTGAGTGTTCGGTCTGTAGGATGGTCTGAGCTTTTGAGATGTTCAGGGGGGAATTGCTCCTCCTAACATCCCACAATGCATTGTCAAAGCCATCATTGGCCAAAGTCTTGCACCTGACCACTGCTCAGGTGCAAGACAATATAAAATGCATTCCTCGCAGCCCTTTGTCAGTGTAACAGTAGTTTACTGAGGGACAGCTGACATTGTTTTTAGAGAGAGTTGGTTAGTGTAGTGTAGTGCAGTGTACTGCTATAGGCTTTATATATTACTCAATGCTATATAAGATACTATATTCAGTGCTGTATATTTGATACTGATATTTTGCAATGAAATGCAGTTTTTGTGGTTAGGGAAAGTGGGGTGCAAGCCCATCTGCATTCACTGTGATTTCCTAAGACCCAACAGTCCTTTTTAGGGCTACTTTTCTTTTGTTTGTGTCAACATCAGGTTTTTTTGCTACTGTGTTGCTGCTGTTCCTCCTTTTTGTGGTGCATTTGCTTTTCTTTACTAGTAGTTAGTTCTTTTTTTACTTTTTTTCTTGCTGTTCAGTCCACCTGTCATGTGACAGCGCTAACCAATGAGACTCTTTTCTTCCGTGACAAAAGAAAAGACCCTCATTGCCCGGCACTGTCACATGACTGTTCTGCCCAATGATCGGGAGCCATTGCACCAATTTTGCTCCTACACAGCTTCTGGAGTATACAGTATACAGATCTGTACACTGGAAACCGTGGGTGGCAGATGATTAAAAGTAAATACAGATAAGTGCAGTGGAGAAAGAAGAGGCGAGGAGGCTAATAGGAACTCTTTTTTTTTTTTTTACTTACAAAGGTTAAGATACCCTTTAAAAAATCTTTAAAAAAAAAAAAGCTGTCTTTTGCTAGCACCTACCGGCAGTGACTGCATCACATGATGGCTGTTTATCTGGGGGCAAGAGTGGTGCCCAGTATGCAAATGCGCTACTGGGCTGCCCTACAAGCAGCATGTTCTCTAAAACGTGCATTAGGTACTGTAGGGGCCTTATGACAAACAAGGAAGCACATGTCCACGGACACAACTGACCGGCCAATATTTGTGAAAATGAATCAGTTCTGGATATATAGCATACACCAAACCCCTGCTGAAGATGCTGCTGTATAAATATCTGGGGTTCCAGCCACCCTCCAATTGTTTTTCTTTTTGCTGCATCACAAGCTTCTCCTTTCACCACTACAGGCCACAAAAATATCTCACATGCTGCCACCATTGGCATCTGCAGTCTTCTTGAGCACACCCAGCCACCAATAGCACATCCTTCTACCTCCCACTCTTACCATCACCTGCCACTGTTGTAGACCTGTTAACAGGGCTTGACAAATTTTCTTTGAATCTAGGAGCCAGCTCAAAAAGTTAGGAACCAGTTTGTGCGCGGTGATATGTAACATGTATCGCAATCAACGTTTTCATGCATCGGTGCCCCAACGTGTGCGTTTATGTTTGTATGTGCTTACTGTATATGTGGGTTTGGGGGGGGAGGGGATCTCAACATTTTTGGGGGGGGGGATTTTATGTGGTCAATTGTAAGTTAAATATTTTTTACAATAAATTTTTTTTTTTCTGCTTAAAGTGGAGCTCCACCTAAAAGATCACCTGGAAGTTTAACCCTCCCCCTCCTTCCCCCGCCAGAAGGCCTTTCACACATGTGCAGTAGGGAACTGGCTGTGAAGCTGCAAGGCTTCACTGCCGATTTCCCATACAAGCAATGGCAGCGGCATCACGGATCCCTGGACAGGTAAGTGTCATAATATTAATATTATTGAAAGACTTAATTCTTTCTGAAGGAGGCTGGACCTTCTCTTTATTTATTTTTTCATCACATAGGGGACAAAAAGTCCCCTATGTGATAATTTTTTGGTGACAGGTTCTCTTTAATGAGACATGCAGGATCTAATAGACCATGCATGTCTCCCCTGTGCTCCACTGAATGTAATGTAGTGCAGATCACACTGCATTACATTCTTTCCTGGCTATGCTGACCAGGGAAACTGTCAACAGGGACCCGGGAGTGACTTAATACCCATCGATTCCGGGTCAGGAACAAGATGGGGAGGATAGCGGATGTGTGTCCTCTCTCCTCCCTCCCCTCTTGTCTGGACCGCAAATGGGAAAGTGGAGCCTGGAATATTTAGCAGGGGAGCGCACTTTACCCGAATGCTACCACCTGACAGGTGAGCCCTGCTGCTTGCCCGCAGCAGGGCTAAATGTAGAAAAAATTACCTGCCCAGCGCCCGGAACTGCAACAGTGAATGGACTGACAAAAGCCCAGGAGCCAGGATGCAATTTCTATTTACCATGGTGAGCTGGCACCTGGGATTTGTCGAGCCCTGCCTGCTTACATTACCATCTAAAAATGGGGCCACAACTAATGTTGTGTTTGCAATAGAAATGTGGCACCCCAAATTTTTAGCAGCCGTTTCACAGTTTTGTATAAAAAGGTCCACCCTGTAGTCTGTAGGAATTTAGCTGAGATGTGGTGAGAGAGTGACACAGTGATGCTCAGCGTCACTGTGTCACTCTATCCACACTCTGCAGAACTCACACACTCTGGAGGACCAGCCTGTGCGTACCAGAGTCAGTATGACTCCTCCTCCTCACACAGACTGGACTTCCTGGCAAGGGGAGGACATCTGTCATCATCATGGATGATTGATGCTGGCAGTTGCAGACTGTTGCACAGTCTGTCTACCAGCTTACACACAGCTGACTCTCTCTGTCACACCTGGCTGCACACTGCACACCCCACCGCAATCCTCTCATGACAGAGATCTGATCTAATTATCCGCCGCCCGCCGAGTGAATGGTACGGCCGCAGCGGCCACTCGGGCAGTGAGTGACAGTGCATTCAGGCTCAGCCAGGAGATCGTGCCGCACTTATGGGTGTCCGTGAGCCCGCTGTCAAATGCAGGAGACTCCCGCGTGTCGCTGGAGACTTGGGATGTCTGGGCTCCACCAACACCCATAACACATTTTTTTTGCTGTTGTGTGATAGTTGCAGATATGGCAAATGTTTGTGAAGGCAAGGTACATTCTGTGCTCTGCAGGAATTTTTCTCCCCGGTTACAATGTGTAGGCACCACCAACACCAAAAACCCTTTTTTTGCAGTGGTTTGACAGTTGCAGATATAGCGATTGTTAGTTAAAGCAGGCTCCATCCTGTGCTCTGTAGGAATTTTTCTTTGGGGTTATGGTGCTTGGCCACCATCAACACTCAAAAACTCATTTTTTCACAGTTGTGTGACAGGGTCTGTCCTCTCCTCTACAAGAATATTTATGTTGAATTAGATTGCTTTGTCTCTAATAATACCCACATTTTTGGATTAGGTAAACACTGCATTGGCAAACAATTTTTCAGTTGAATTGCAGTGCATCATCATTAAAAATGGACAACAATTTATATTTCCCCATGCTGCTCCCTAGTTATGAAATTTGGAAGGCACGCTCTTTAAAGTTGTGTGGCCTAACAGTGATTTCTTACATTAAATACCGCCTGGTCTCACTCTTTAGCTCTGAAATTCTGGCTTATAAATTATGCTTTTAAATATGTGCAGATAATTCCCCAAAATATTTTTCTTCTTTGTCCCAGGGAATAAAATGTATTTTTTTTTATTCACAGATGGCTTCTGCCTGCTCTCTCCTCTTTAATTTGCTCTGGTAAAAATTATTTAGGTAATGTGCAGAAAATCAGTATGATTTTTAGAATACATTACTACAAAAAATGGGAATGAGCACTCCCATGCATCAGTAAAACATAACTTTTATTGTTCAGGTTGTAGACATAGGACACCCCCGCTGCCACACCCCCTTAAAGGCGAATTATAAAAAAAAATGATTAGTTAAAGCCACAAGTGCTTTTTTACCACTACTATTCCTTTATATTGGTTTTTGGAATTTATAAATGCAGCAATTTAGAAACTGGATGAAAAGTTTATCACTGGGAAACACTTTTTGAAAGATAAAAAGTGCATTTTATATACAACTATATAAATCAGACCAAAATGAGGGACAAATGAGGAGGAAAGAGGGACATTGCTCCAAATCAATGACAGTTAGGAGCTATGGATTTACTAACACTGGTGAACACAGAATCTGGGGAAGCTATGCATAGTAACCAATCAGCTTCTAACTTCAGCTTGTTCAATTAAGCCTTAACAGTAAAACCTGAAAGCTGATTGGTTTCTGTGGAGAGCTGCACCAGATTCTGTGTGCACCAGTTTTAGTAATTCTCCCTCATTGTGATTTGTTTATCCCAGATTACCCTCATAGAATCTTAGCAAATAAGGAGGACACATATTTTCTAACAAATCAGTTCTGATTTGCAGTATATTTTAGGAGGATCAAACCTGTCTAGTCTTTCTATTTTGCCTTGTAGCCTAGTGAAAATACTTACATAATGCACCGTGGGGTTGATTTATTAAAGGCAAAGAGACTCTGCACTTTGCAAAGTGCAGTTGCACTCTGCAAGAGCTGTTGTTCCAGAGCTTAGTAAATGAGGTAAAGTACCCAATTACATGCAAGGAAAATTTAAAAAAAAACAGCATTTTTTGCTTACACATGATTGGATGACGGAAGTCAGCAGAGCTTCTGCTCATTTACTAAGCTCTGGGGCAATTGCTCTTGCAACTGCACTTTGCAAAGTGCAAAGCCTATTTGCGTTTAGTAAATTTAGTTTAGTAAATCAACCCCTGTGTGTCCATACATTATCACTGACCTGTCTGTAACATAATAAACTGATTTTTTTTTTTTTATCCAAATAAAATGTGCCTCATCTCTTCCTCTGACATAGCGGTCAAGTACAAATGCTTCTTTAATGGGCAGCAAGCCCCTACAATTCATGGGGCTGCTTGATATTTTTATTTTTTCTTTGAACAAAAATAGTTATCTCTCCCTCTTACATTGCTGCATTGGGCCCCAATCAAACTTGCTTTTTCTTGACCTGCAAAAGAACTGCCTTAGCTTTGCAATGTGGGATTGTGTTTTGGAGGTGTTTTGGTACACTTTGAGTTGACATTTTGTTACATTTTGTACATATTATAGTGTGTTACTGAATAGAAGATTGCAACAGCTATGTTTTGTGACTTATTTTTCCCCTCTTGGCAATTTTTATGAAGTTTATAACTTTAGCTATGGTGTCACTGATACTGTCCTTGAAAGTCATTAACACTCTGTAATTCCACATACAGTTTGAAGGCATCCCCAAACATGTTATACAAAGGACTTTTATATTGTCCTTTGAGACGCTCTAAAATGGCCTCTCCCCAATGAGCAATCATTTTTTTTCTCTGGTACATATTCCCCAGGTAAATGCCCCGTTCCCTTTCTTTGCAAATCCCTTGACTTTTAGCTTAGAAAATGGCCATTGCTGAAAATTGCTCCCATTGATTTCAATGGGGTTCGGATTCTGGATCCGAACTTCAATAACATTCACAGAGGTACAACAACCCAACAATACCACCCTTATAGGTAGAGCATTGGTGTCAATGGTAACATAACTGACAGGCAGACTGTCACTGTTTAAAGGGATTGTAAAGGCAGAAGGTTTTTTTTATCTTAATGCATTCAATGCATTAAGATTAAAAAAACCTTCTGTGTACAGCAGCCCCCCTCAGCCCCCTAATATTTACCTGAGCCCGTCTTTATCCAGCGATGTTGCAGGAGTGTCTAAGCTGCCTGGGACTCCCCTCCTCATTGGCTGAGACAGCAGCGTTGCACGATTGGCTCCCGCTGCTGTCAATCAAAACCAGTCATCCAATCAGGAAAGAGAGGGGGCTGGCCGGGTCGCTTCTCCATGTCTGAATGGACACAGGGAGCTATGACTCGGCTCGGGTGCCCCCATAGCAAGCTGCTTGCTGTGGGGGGGCACTCAACAGGAGGGAGGGGCCAGGAGTACAGAAGATGGACCCAAGAAGAGGAGGATCTGGGCTGCTCTGTGCAAAACCAACTGCATATAGCAGGTAAGTATAACATGTTTGTTATTTTCTTTTAAAAATGAGACTTTACAATAAATTTAAGGAACCCCTAGCAAATTTTGGAGGAACCCTATTTAAGAAAGGTTGATATAGAAGTTTAAAATAGAGGTAGATTGTTTTAAATCTTGAATCAATCTGAGACTTTAATTTAAACCTATTATAAAGGCCCTTGTTCAGGCACTTCCTGCTAGAGCAGTGGTTCCCAACCTGGGGGTCGAATGGCGGTTTGCCAGGGGTTATCGAATCCTGGGCTGTTCCTGAAGCCCACACTGCTCTCCCAAACCTTTTTTGGGCTGTTTCTGGAGCCTCAGCCTCTTCGCAGCCACCCATTCGGTTCACGGTATGGCTGGGGGGCAGAGACTAGAGGTCAGCTGACTGGTGAGGAATGTGAAGTGGGAGGGCCTGGAGGAGAACCTATCTCCTGATTTTGGCATAGGCGTCACTGCTGTGAGACACCACAGAGCTGGAGACACTGTGAAGCTGGAGACTTGTGATTAGAGTTGCCATTAAAAGTCCCCACTACAGCTTTCAGATCAGCAGATGACCTTGATCAAGAGCGCCTAAGTTGGTTGATCAGAACTCCCGCCAACACTGCCACTCATCCCAACTCCCCACCAGCACTGCCACCTATCCCATTCCCCCACCCCCCCCCACCAAGGAGTAAGAGAAGGAATAAAAATAGAGAATACATGGAGGGGAGAGGAAAAGAGGGGGAGGAACAAAGAAAAAGGGAGAGAAAGAATAAGAGAAAGAACAAGAAAGATGGCTAAAGAGAGGGATGGGGGAAAAAAACAAGAAATTAGGATAGAGAGGGATAAAAGAGAAAGAAAGGAGAACAAAAAGAAAGTTGAAAGAGTAGTACATTCTAAAATGTACCATAAGGGGTTTTAATACTGTACGAGTGGAAGAGACTCGGGGAGCGCTAAATGTCCGTGGGTTAGGGGCGCCAATTACTTGTCTTGACTTGGGTGCTGACAACCCACTCTACGAAAATAATTTTACTGTTAGGGGTCCCCACAACATTTTATCAAGGGGTCACGGCACTAGAGAGGTTGAGAACCACTGTGCTAGAGGGTGACAAACATCTCCTAATTATGACCCTGTGCTGTCACCCTGCCACATATGTCCCTGGTCTGGGCTGTTTTCGGAATGCAGGGGGTCGGTGAGCAAGATCATAGGTTGTGCCACCTTCCTAAAGAAAATAAATCCTGAAGCTTCATTCACACTGGCCTTTGCGGTGTGCTGTCCAGATCCATAAATACCATGGATTTGGACGTGGACAACTCTGGGCTATGGGCACATACTAGTTGTAGTTCCACCTGAATAGATAATCAGAATATGCATATTGAAATAGAAGGATATAATAAAGAAACACACCTCAATATTATTCCTAGCATGTACAGTATATCACAAAACTGAGTACACCCTCACATTTTTGTAAATATTTTATTATATCTTTTCATGTGACACTTTGCTACAATGTAAAGTAGTGAGTGTACAGTTTGTATAACAGTGTAAATTTGCTGTCCCTTCAAAATAACTCAACACACAGCCATTAATGTCTAAACCACTGGCACATGCTCAGCGTCATATCCAGAGGTTGTCTTTGGGAAATAGATGTATGAGTGCTGCCAGCATTGCTGCAGAGGTTGAAGGGGTGGTGGGTCAGCCTGTCAGTGCTCAGACCATACACCGCAAACTGCATCAAATTGGTCTGCATGGCTGTCGTCCCAGAAGGAAGCCTCTTCTAAAGATGATGCACAAGAAAGCCCACAAACAGTTTGCTGAAGACAAGCAGACTAAGGACATGGATTACTGGAACCATGTCCTGTGGACTGATGAGACCAAGATAAACTTATTTGTAACAGATGGTGTCAAGCGTGTGTGGCAGCAACCAGGTGAGGAGTACAAAGACAAGTGTGCCTTGCCTACAGTCAAGTATGGTGGTGGGAGTGTGATGGTCTGAGGCTGCATGAGTGCTACCGGAACTCCGGCACTGGGGAGCTACAGTTCTTTAAGGGAACCGTGAATGCCAATATGTACTGTGACATACTGAAGCAGGGCATGATCCCCTCCCTTCGGAGACTGTGCCGCAGGGCAGTGTTCCAACATGGTAACGACCCCAAACACACCTCCAAGATGACCACTGCCTTACTAAAGAAGCTGAGGGTAAAGAGGACTCCAGTGGCAACCTGTGAAGTTCTGATGAACCAAGAGGGTTAAGGCAGTGCTGGAAAATAATGGTAGTCACACAAAATATTGACACTTTGGGCCCAATTTGAACATTTTCACTTAGGGGTGTAGTCACTTTTGTTGCCAGCGGTTTAGACATTAATGGCTGTGTGTTGAGTTATTTTGAGGGGACAGCAAATTTACACTGTTATACAAGCTGTACACTCACTACTTTACATTGTAGCAAAGTGTTATTTCTTCAGTGTTGTCACATGAAAAGATATGCTAAAATATTTACAAAAATGTGAGGGGTGTACACATTTTTGTGAGATACTGTACCTGGCTTTACCTCCCCACTTACCGGATGGCAGCAACAGTGTTCCCTAGTATCTGTGGTTCTAATACCATACAGTCAAAGCGCATTTATACAATGTAAACAGAATAGAACAGGGACAAAAGTCCTTCTTTCCTTTTGCTCCTGCTTTACTGACATAACCCAGATTGGCAGTTTGAAATAATGTATTACATCAATGGTGCAAGGAACAAATCAAAACATGGAGTAATTCAAGTGGTCTTTGACTGGTTGCTTTTTGTAGTGTCCTTTGCACTTAAAGCTGAACTCCAGGCAAACGGGTATATACACAGACGAAATACATACTGCATATGGGAGCTTTTTTACATGTCAAAAGGTTTTTGTGTAAGTCTATACAGTCCTGAGATTTACACAACAATGCCACACAACACAGTCCTGTCTAGCAGGAGGGGAGACCTAATCTTTTTCTCCTGCAGTTTCATTTTCTCTTACGGGTCCTCATCCAACACCCTGTGGCTGGACAGTGAAAGGAGAAGTAGCACACTGACGAACTCATCTCTTTGTCATGCTGCTCTTTCCTCCTATTAGAATGCTCTGCTTCTGCCTAGTACATATCCACTGTGTTCTATAGTGAGGTATCAGAGGTCACCAATGCAGAAAATTCTTTAGCCACCATAGTTCTTCAAGAGATCTAAGATTTATGATGTGGGCTGCGGGACTGGTAAATATTATTGCAGGGAACATTTTTTTTACAGGAAACATTTCTCTTTAAAGTGGTTGTAAACCCTCACATATACCAAGTGAAGTGAAAATAGCCTCAGATGATACACAGAGAGGAAACAAATCCTCCTACATAGGTTTTACTTGTTTATTTACAGTGTTCTCTTGTCTACAACCCTTCAAAGGTGCAGTTTTGTGATGAAATCCTTATGTATCTGTAAGGAGTACAGAGGAGGGGTTGGAGAACTGCAGTTATAGGTCTTATACACTGTGTGAGAGTTGATTGGAGAAAGGGGACACACACACACCCCTCCACATAGGCAAAAGAATGAAAGAACATGCAGAGCTGTATTCTGAATAGACCAGCTGTGTGCTTATCTCCCTCCCTGACACAAATTTTATCTCATGTGTCGGAAAACCTCACAGAAGTGACTCATGCTGATAACAGAGGAACGAAGCACCAGAGAGAAACAACACTTAGAGCTTTGGAGAGAGACAAGTAAACACTACAGATATATGTGCTTCATTCAAATTTCATGACTGAGGTTTACAACCATTTTAACTTTTGAATCTAGTAACAGTTACTTTAACCAGTTCCATACCGGGCCATAGTAATATGATGCCGGCAGGAACACTCTCTCTCTCCGGATGGCCTCTGCTTCTCGCCGCTGCTGCGGGCACCCAGGGACCTGCTGCGCAGTGATCGGGAATCAGGCATGTCCCTCGGGACAAAGCCCCTCCCCAATCAGGGTAAAAGCCAATGGAATTGTCCAATCACAGCCAGTCACTTGTAAGCTTGTTGTTTACGCCGCTCATGCGAGCCCCAGGGGGCGCACAGCGTGGCAATTGGGGACGAGGCTTGTCCCTTGGATAAAGCCCAGCCCTGATCAGGGTAAAGAGCCAATCACAGCCGGTCACATGTGTAAACATATCAGGAGTAACGGCTGTTACTGGGTTCCCCTCCTCACACACTGATCCAGTGTGAGGAGGAAAAAGTGGAACAGTGAGTTATAGTGGTACTGTGTATTACTACTGTGCCCAGATTGCCCCCCCCCGAATAAAGAGGACCTGTCATCACCCCATCAGGAATACCTGTCACCCCATCAGGAGTACCTGTCACCTCATCAGAGTATCTGTCACCCCATCAGGAAGACCTCAGAGTACCTGTCACCCCATCAGGAGTACCTGTCACCTCATCAGAGTACTGGTGACCCTGTCAAAGTACCTGTCACCTCATCAGAGTACCTGTCACCCTGTCAAAGTACCTATCACCCCATCAGAGTACCTGTCACCCCGTCAGAGTACCTGTCACCCCAGAAAAATATACACTCCAGAAGAGGCATACCAAATGCTAAACCTGACCGATGAGAGCAGCGGGGAGCTCTCACCGCCCCAGTACAGTTCTGATTCCAGTTCCGATTCTGGTTCGCAATACGAGCCCCCTGAAGGCAGTATATCTGAATCAGAGGAGGAGATAGTCCATCCCGGTTTGAACACCAGGCAGCTACCAGCAGTGCTAGACATCCCAATGGCCAATCGGCAAAAGCCAACTGCGCTAGACCCCAGGAGGAGAGGCCCTGTACAAGCGTTGCTAGACCCCAGCAGGAGAGGCACAGTACAAGCGCTGCTAGACCTCAGAAGAAGAGGCCCAGTACAAGCGCTGCTAGACCCTAGGAGGAGAGGCCCAGTACAAGCGCTGCTAGACCCCAGGAGGAAAGGCCCAGTACAAGCATTGTAATTTCACGCCAAAGAAGTAGGGCCCAAACTCATCTTCCGTATGCCTTGGCAAACCCATTGTGGCTGCCTTCTAGCTCAGGGTCAGCCACAATCCCCCCTTTCACAGCACAGCCAGGTGTGCAGGCCAACACCGAAGGTTTCTCTGAAATCGATTTTTTAAATTTATTTTTCCCTGATGAGTTACTTCAAAGCATCACGGACCAAAGAAATCTTTTTGCCCGTCAGTACATAGAAAACAACCCCAACTCATGCTATGCCCGCTCTTTTGAATGGAGACCCCTAACAGTGGAGGAGCTTAGATTGTTTTTAGGCCTTACGCTCAACATGGGGCTTACAAAAACAAACTGCATGCATATTGGTCTACCAACCCCATTCAATACATGCCAATTTTTTCAGCTGTGATGCATTTCATCGATAACTCGCAGTGCCCCCCCAAAATCATTCTGACTTTGATAAAATGTGTAAAATTCGCTCCTAATTGATTTTTTTAATAAGAGGTTTGCCAAACTTTACATCCCTGAGCAGAAAATCTCTGTGGACGAATCCCTGGTCCATTTCACAGGCCAGCTGGGAATCAAGCAGTATATCCCCAGTAAGAGGGCGATTGAAGCTCAACAAGCTCTGTGAAAGCTCCTCCGGATATGTGAATGCCTTTCATGTGTACGAAGGCAAAGACTCCCAGCTCCAGCCCCCTGAGTATCCAACGTAAATGGGAATAAGCGTGAAAATTGTCTGGGAGTTGGCATTCCCACTCCTCCAAAAGGTGTATCACATTTACATGGACAATTACTATACCAGTTTGCCCCTTTTTCGCCGCCTATACCTGAAGAAAACTTTGGCCCGCGGTGCAGCAAGAAAAAACAGGAAAGGCTTCCCACAGTGTCTAGTCACCACAAGGCTACAAAAGGGGGAATCGGCAAGCCTGAGGAACGAGGAAGTGTTGGCCATGAAGTGGAGGGATAGGAAAGATGTTTACATCATATCCACCATCCACGATGACACCTCAGTGGAACTTCGCAGAAGAAGCAGTCCCATTCAAAAGCCGTGCTGTATCCACGAATACAATAAGTTAAAGGGGGGTGGATTTAAATGATCAAATGCTGAAGCCCTATCTTTCAACCCTAAAAGTCCCTCTTCTGGTATAAAAAAGTTGCAATATACTTCTTCCATTTGGCCATTTATAATGCAAACGTCACCTATCAAAAATCAGAAATACCCAACCCCTTCATCAAATTTATCAAAGATATTGTCACTGCCCTGATCTATCAGCAAGGATCCCCCCCAAAAAGCACTCGCTCTGATTGCGTCAGCAAACTGCATGGGCGCCATTTTCCTGACAATATTCCACCATCAGCAACCAAAAGAAGACGCCAAAAAAAATGCCAGGTGTACAGCAAAAGAGGAGTTAGGAAAGACAACAGTTTCCATTGTCCCTCCCAACCTGGCCTATACATCAGAGAATGCTACAGGCACTATCACCCTCTCGTAAATTATTAGCCAAAATTTCTAATAGACTGCCATTTCCCCGTTTTCAATTTCTGTGCTGATTATTTCCCTGGTGCCTCAACCAACCAACCTGGTGCCTCAACTCAACTGACCCTGGCCTGTTTATCGACTATGCCTCTGCCTGCCGTCTGCATTGTTATTCCGCCATGTTTCTGCCTTTCACGTGAACTGACCCTGGACTATCAACTATGCCTCTGCCTACCGTCTATTTCTGCCTTTTACCTGTACTGACCTTGGCCTGTTGACCATGTTTTTGTCTGCCCCTTGGACTGATCTTTCAGTCTGCTACACAGGGGTCTCACATATGTGAGGGGCTCCAGAATATTGTTCTGAGTTGAGAAAAACAGTTTTTGTTTTTTCCTTTGTTTTGTAAATCCCAGAACAGGGTCTGGTTGTCCGGAGGCTTCAAAGAGATTTGGGTGGGAGAAGCTTCTACCCCTGTCCCCATTCTTTCCTGACCGAGGCCCTAAACTTGATGGTCCTGCCTGCTGCCAGGACCATTACTTTTGTTGTTTTCATTTTTTTTCCACATTTTCCAAAAACTTCTGGAAAAAATGAACCCTTCAAAAGACTCATTATGCCTCATAGATTATATTATAGATTTCCAAAATGGGGTCATTTTGTGGGTGTTTCCATTGTCCTGGTGCTTCAGGGCCTTCAAAAGCGTAATAGGTCAACATCAAATTAGATGTGTAATTTATACTCCTAGAATGCCTGGAGGTCCTACTTGGATGTTGAGCCTCTGTATGTGGCCAGGTTGTGTAAAAGCCTCACACATGTGGTATCGCCATACTCGGGAGGGGTAGCAGAATGTATTTTGGGGTGTCATTTTTGCTATGTACATGCTATGTGTTGGAAATATCTTATAAATGGACAACTTTGTGTAAAAAAAAAATGCGTTTTCATTTTTTTTCCACATTTTCCAAAAGTAAAAGTCTCACACATGTGGTATCGCCATACTCAGGAGGAGTAGCAGAATGTACTTTCAATTGCAAGTATGCATGTGCTGTGTGAGAGAAATAACTTGTTAATATGACAATTTTGTGTAAAAAAAAAAAAAAAATTACAAATTTTTCCAAGAATTGTGGGACAAAATTACAACTTCAAATGACTCAGCATGCCTCTTACTAAATACCTTGGATTGTCTACTTTCCAAAAAGGGGTCATGGGGGGGGGGGGGATTTGTACTGTCCTGGCTTGTAGGTATCTCAAGAAGTTAGCTAGGCCAGCAGTACATCAGGTGTGATCAACTTTCAATGATTTGCACCATAACTTGTAGACTCTATAGCTTTCACACAGACCAAATAATATACACAAATTTGGGTTATTTTTACCAAAGATATGTAGCAGTATACATTTTGGTCCACATTTATGAAGAAAAATTACTTATTTGCAAAATTCTACAATACAAACTAAAAAAAGTGTTTTTTTTTTCCAAAATTTTCACTCTTTTTTCTTATATTGCAAAAAATTAAAGACCGAGTGGTGATTAAATACCACCAAAAGAAAGCTAAATGATAAAAATGTTGTTGGGGTACAGTGTAGCATGACTGAGTAATTGTCTTTCAAAGTGTGAGAGCACTGAAAGTTGAAAATTGGTCTGGGCAGGAAGGATGTATAGGTGCCCTTTATTGAAGTGATTACAGATGTGATGTCAGTGGGCTATTAAAAGTTCAGAAAACAGACTTACCTGTTGCTTAGGGGGTGGGGGTATTTTATTTTCTCAGCTAGTTATTAGGTTGGCACTGAGGATCTATACAATGCATGCTCTTGTAAAATAAGCATGCATGCATATGCTTAAATAGAGCAAGAATATTTCAAAGCTTATCAGTCAGATAGATTGTTGGATCATGTAGAATGCATTGCCCCCTTAAAGGCACAATCCATTTTAATTACAGAACAGAACTATTGGGGATGCAAACTATTTTGTAACCTAATGTTATAAAAATTGACCTATTCATTTCCATGTGCTGGTAAGTAACCTTGATTTCTGAAATTTCTCCACAAATTCAAACATCACTAACTTAAAGTCATGGTCCTCATCGAGCGATTTGTATAGTGTTCATGTATGAATGCTCACAAACACTTGCTCAGGAGCATCTTATTATGGTTTCACCAGCAGTTATCCCTGTAATATAACACAGAGAATGCTTACATAAATATAGTAGGTCCAAGCTGGACGTATAAAATTCATATCTGGAAACCATCCTTAACCACTACAATCCTTAACTGCTCATGAATAGTTTCCCTTTTCTTCCAAAATGGACTCCTATTTCTACTATTCTCTATAGACATTTATTATTGATTTTTAGATTTAGTTGCACATGCACTAAATGCACCATATTGGACTTCCCTGGTGCGAATGGGCCCTTATTGCTGTAATTCTTTTCTTCTGTTAAATGAATAACTTAATACTTATAAGTATGTCCTCTATCAGGCTTCCGGTGACCCAAAACTGCTTGGTGTGCTGCTCAAGCTCTCTGGAATGGTGTCTAATGCCCCGTGCACACGGTCGGATTTTCCGACGGAAAATGTGTGATAGGACCTTGTTGTCGGAAATTCCGACCGTGTGTAGGCTCCATCACACATTTTCCATCGGATTTTCGGACACACAAAGTTTGAGAGCAGGCTATAAAATTTTCCAACAACAAAATCCGTTGTTGGAATTTCCGATCGTGTGTACACAAATCCGACGCACAATGTGCCACGCATGCTCAGAATAAATAAAGAGATGAAAGCTATTGGGTACTGCCCCGTTTATAGTCCCGACATACGTGTTTTAGGTCACCGCGTTCAGAATGATCGGATTTTCCGACAACTTTGTGTGACCGTGTGTATGCAAGACAAGTTTGAGCCAACATCCGTCGGATTTTGTTGTCAGAATGTCCGATCAATGTCTGACCATGTGTATGGGGCATAAGGCATCTGCTTGAGACACTTGAGGCAAAGAAAGGTTTCCCTGCAGCCACACATCCGTGCTGTCCCTTGAATGGATGTGTAAGTGTGTGAGTGGTAGACTCAGCCTGAGCTCTGACCAGGCTACGCCCCTAATGTGTTTTGCTCTGCCCCTCAGAGCTTAGTCATGGGGATCCATTCAAGGGACAGCACGGATGTGCCACCTTTCTTTGCCTCTATTAGGCTTCCTAATGTTTACCAGCCTTTGTCTGGTGTTATTCAAGCCCTAATAGAATCAAAAGTGAGAGTTTCTTGTGATCCTTCTCACTTCCTCCCACAGTAGCAGCATGCACTTACCTTTCCTTGCCCCTTCTACCACTGCTCTGTTCAGAAGCTGGGACTACAAGAAAAAAGCCCTCTTTAAGTTCCAATCTAACCTTTTGGAGCTCACAAGGGGCTATGGTCACTTTCCTGGTCCCATGTGACAGCCCTGGGCCAATCACAGGGCAGTGCCACCCGGGGGAGGGGAAGTAGGTCACATGCTCACCCATACCCAGAGGTGCCTGGTATTTATCCATGGTACCAGCAGCCAAATTAAACAGCACAAGTGTTGCTGGGTATGGGGATTACTGTAGGTGGATTAGATGATCCTTTTCCTTTGCCCAGGCAAAAGGTTTATGTTTAAGTGAGCCTGTACCTAAAATCCAAAGTGTACCTTCTAACGGGATTCATTAATGCAGTTTAATGGGATAGAGCAAAGAATGAAAAAAAATGTATCTTTACCATATAATTCCTGATTCGATGAAATAGAGCACTTCCAAATATGTCACAATGCCTAGGCACAACCCATTCATCTACAACCCTGGTGCCAACACACGGTCCCTCTTATTTTATGTAGACAAGGTGAGGGGAAGTGTTCTGTAGTCCAGCAAGGGAACTCATAAAGGTCTGACAACCTTTTGCCAGAACATTGTTCCTAATTTTTACTGACAGTCTACTGACTGGAATGGTACCAGCTGATTGGAGAAAAGCAGTTAGCCTAACATCAATAGTATGCAAGCTCTTGAAGGGGATGATAAGGGACTATATACAAGATTTTAGTAATGAGGACGGTATCATTAGCAGTAATCAGCATGGATTCATGAAGAATCGTTCTTGCCAAACCAATCTATTAACCTTCTATGAGATGAGATGGCGAGATGCCATTTAGATAAAGGAAGGACCAAAGATGTGGTGTATCTGGATTTTGCAAAAGCATTTGACACAGTTCCCCATAAACGTTTACTGTACAAAACAAGGTCCGTTGGCATGGACCATAGGGTGAGTACATGGATAGAAAACTGGCTACAAGGGCGAGTTCAGAGGGTGGTGATAAATGGGGAGTACTCGGAATGGTCAGGGGTGGGTAGTGGGGTTCCCCAGGGTTCTGTACTGGGACCAATCCTATTTAATTTGTTCATAAACGACCTGGAGGATGGGGTAAACAGTTCAATCTCTGTATTTACGGACGATACTAAGCTAAGCAGGGCAATAACTTCTCTGCAGGATGTGGAAACCTTGCAAAAAGACCTGAACAAATTAATGGGGTGGACAACTACGTGGCAAATGAGGTTTAATGTAGAAACATGTAAAATAATGCATTTGGGTGGCAAAAATATGAATGCAATCTATACACTGGGGGGAGAACCTCTGGGGGAATCTAGGATGGAAAAGGACCTGGGGGTCCTAGTAGATGATAGGCTCAGCAATAGCATGCAATGCCAAGCTGCTGCTAACAAAGCAAACAAAATATTGTCATGCATTAAAAAGGGGATTAATTCCAGAGCTGAAACAATAATTCTCCCGTTCTACAAGACTCTGGTCCGGCCGCACCTAGAGTATGCTGTCCAGTTCTGGGCACCAGTCCTCAGGAAGGATGTACTGGAAATGGAGCAAGTACAAAGAAGGGCAACAAAGCTAATAAAGGGTCTGGAGGATATTAGTTATGAGGAAAGGTTGCGAGCACTGTACTTATTCTCTCTGGAGAAGAGACTCTTGAGAGGGGATATGATTTCAATTTACAAATACTGCACTGGTGACTCCACAATAGGGTTAAACTTTTTTGCGGAAGGGAGTTCAACAAGACAGGTGGCCACTCATTAAAATTAGAAGAAAAGAGGTTTAACCTTAAACTACGTATAGGGTTCTTTAGAGCAGAGCAGCAAGGATGTGGAATTCCCTTCCACAGACAGTGGTCTCAGCAGGGGGCATCAATGGTTTCAAAAAACTATTAGATAAGCACCTGAACGACTGAAACATACAGGGATGTACAATGTAATACTGACATATAATTACACACATAGGTTGGACTCGATGGATTTCTGTCTTTTTTCAACCTTACCTACTATGTAACTATGTAACCTGTGCAGCAGAGGCAGTGTTGTCAGCCCTCTATAGGAAGGTATGAGCTCACTTGATTTCTGGCAGGGGCAACAGGTATTTTTCTGTACCTGCAGCTTTTTCTCTTGGAAAAAAAAAGACAAAACATGGGGACACGTGCATGCTTTGCAGAGATGTACTAAATATTTTTTTTGTCCAAACATTTAGTCTATTTACCTGTAGGAACTTTTTCTTAAACTGGATTGTTTATGGGGCAGCTAGACTGAGTGAGCATTTCTTCCGCACGTGGCGAAGTACTTTTATAGGATTTGATTGACATTTCAAGGACACTGTGTAGTATGTATTATTATCATGTTTGTGGGAGGATTTCATCACTATTATTATTTTGGATATATGATTTGCATATTATGACTTTATGACTTATATTATTGATGTTGTGGATGGATAGAGTTTCGGAAAGGAGGTGCGCCTACCTTTACACTATTCACGATTTTAGTGTGTTTCACACTTAAAGGGGCAGCTGCACTTTGAATGTACAAATACTGATGGGCACCTTTTTATCATGATTTATGTTGTATTAGCCTGAGCTCTAATAGTTATTGTTTCTGTATTCATTGGGTTTCCTCTACAGCTGGCCATACCTGAATCAAAATTTGTCTGGTTCAGCAGGAACCGGCTGAATTTCGATCCATGTATGGCCATTCCCATTCATGGGAAGTCGATCTATTGATAAACTTCTCATGAGATGGCTTGTTGGAAAATTTTGCTTCAATCAGCACATGCAGCCAGTGGGCTGCAGCACTAATCAGTGGCTTCTGACTGTGGGGGAGTTTGGATGGGAGAATCAATTCAGTTCTTTTTGTTCAGCCAGCTGCCTTAAAAAAAAAGAAAAGAAAAGAAAAAAGCTGAACCATGTATGGCCAGCTTAAGTTAGAACTATTGTTTACTTCTACCCATTGCCAGGGAGTGTTCCTAGCAGATAGAGCAATGAGAAACAATATTACTGAGCTATAATTGTTTGTATCTCTCTGGCAGGTCACTTGGAGGTTTGCTGTCAGTGATGCATGCTGGGGAAAGATAATTCAATTTTGGGTGACCTTCCAAAAGCATACCTCCCAACATTTTGAGATGGGAATGAGGGACACCTACTAGCAAATGTATGTAGGCATAGGACATGCCCTCTGCCACACCCCCTTAAAGGAGAATTAACCAAAAAAAAGTTAACTAAATCCACAAGGGACTTTTTTTTTACCACTACTATTCCTTTATATTGGCTTTTAAAATTTACAAATGCAGCAATTTATAATTTGGATGAAAGGTTTAGCACTGGGAAACACTTTTTGAAAGATAAAAAGTGCATTTTATATACAACTATATAGATCAGACCAAAATGAGGGACAAATGAGGGGGAAAGAGGGACAGAGGGACATTGCTCCAAATCAGGGACAGTCCCTCGAAACCAGGGACAGTTGGGAGCTATGCAAAAGAGTCTTTGCCTCCTAAGCTTCAGCCTGAGGGGGGAGGGGTGGTCTGGAATTCTGTGCCTCCCAGGCCTACTGCCTGGCAAGGGTGATTCTAACAGAGGGGTCGAAATCAGGGACAATTGGGAACTATGCAATGGAGATGCAGTAGCTGTTGGACTCACCTGCAGAACCATGATTGACAGTTGTGCAGGGATGGGTGCACGGCCCTAAGCGTAGACACTGTGAATTCAGGGCTGCACATTTGCCCCTTCATATCTGTTAAATTCGAATAAGTGGATGAGTCCATACAGCTATTGTGCCTCCAATAACCAACATGGCCTGCCTGCACGCAGCTCCACACTGCTCCAAAATCATAAACAAATGGCTCTTGCATACTGTACAGGCTAAGGGTGAAAAATAAGTTAGGTTAATAGGTTTAGGTCTGCTTCAAAGGAAGCTGTGCTGTGAAAGATAGATAGGCTGTTTTTGCTGTCCCCTTTTGAATTTTAGTTACCATGCGATGTCTAACTTCAATACTTTCTAAGTCCAGAACAACTATGCAGCAGAGAGAAGAAAGTGCTCCTGATCTACATATTGTTTGGGGTCAGTGAAAGTACTGAAGACACTGGAATAACATTCCCACCAGCTATTTAGCAAGGAGAAGGCAACACTGGAAGCTTGAAGGCTGGTACACACTAGCCGCTTTTTTTTTGTTTTTTCGTTCAACCCAGCGGGCTGAACAAAAAAAAAACAGAAGAGCTTGGGAGGAGCAGCTATACTAAGTATTCAATGTTAGTACAGCGATCTCCCCTGGGGAGCTATTGTGTTCTGACAGGGGGACAGCTCCCCTGCCAGGACACAATGGTCAGGGCTCTCAGCCATAGGCTTTTTCGGTCACCACCCCCCCCACCCCCCGGACCGGCTGCCATGCACACAGGCCTGAATTTCCCCCGGTTTCTATTAAAGCAGCTGATACCACCCAATATTCGACCCATGTGTACTGGGCTTTAGGCCTTATTCACACGAGCGCTGAGGCCCATACACAGTGAATTGGCAGTTTGTTTATGCGACTGGAGCCACCAGGTGATGCATGTCTACAGCTGCACGGACAGAGCCACTTGTAGGCAGGTACAGTCTACTTCAGTCTCATGCATAGCAGCATTGCAGTTGGAGAGCTAGTCAAGAGGAACATGGTCACTGGGGAAGCCATCCAATTGGATGCGGCTGCCCCAAGTGACTCCAGGAGCCATCTTGGGTCAGGCATAACCTATTTAAGGCTCTGGCTCTCAGGCTTGGCACACAGTTTGCAAGTGGGTAGAGTAGGGACAGGTACCCAGCCTGGTAAAGATAGAACTAGTGGCAGGGAAAGATTCCTGATGAGGAGGGAAAGCATAGGGCTGTAAACTTCTCTAGGCATCTTTCTGCTTGGACACAAGACGGCTAGGCTGCATGCTGCCTCTTCTAACAGGTGCTGTCAGCTCAGCTGAAACCTGCTCTATACAAGCTGCTGGACTAGTGAGCATTCCCAGTTGGGTTGTCTTCCCACTGGGTCTTTGCATTATTTCAATACAAGTTCTTTCATCACACTTGAACTGTGTTTGTTGTTGCTGCCGCACCACGCTCCACCCCACCTACGTGCTCGTCCTAATTTGACATGCGTAGGGATGTGGTGAATGGCCCTGAACAGAGAAAAATGGCCAGCTCACTGTTATAGGCCTAAATTTTTTTTTCAGTACAGGTTTCTTTTGAGAAGTGATATTAGTTAAAAACAATTTACAACAATATAGGATCATTCATTAAACTACACCAATTCTGTTCAACGTAGACAGCTGCATTTATATTGCTGCTGAAATGCATATTGTACATGGAAAGTAATAGTTAAGCATCTACTAATTTAATATAAATGCTGCCTGTGAGCACAGAATATTGCAATGGCTCAGTCCTTTTCCAAGTTCCGTTCAAATTGGGCTTTGTAAAGCTAAATATTGTTTCTTTTCCCTTATATGGAAAGATGTGCAGATTTTGGCTGTACCTTTACTGTGGAAAAATTAAAGCTTTTCCGCTTTACTTCCATTGTTTATAAACTTACAGATCAAGAGAAAAGGAGGATGCTAAACTGGCAATCTACAAATGTTAAAACACTGAGGAATTTTCTCTTGGAAAAAAAAGTAACTTTTAATGTAGCGCTACAGTATATAAAGTGTGTCTTCACTTAATAGTTAGTACTTTACAGCCAGTACTGAACTGACTGGTAAGCTGTTACATTGGTCATATTACTGCTTTGCCCAGGGATTCCAATGGGAAACTCATCTTTAAGGCCTCTTGCACACTGCAGCTGTCAAATGGCCATTTACAGGCGTTTGACTATTTTTTTCTGCCCCTACTGGACTTTTCGACAGCAAAGGTCCGATGGAACTAATCCGCCGGACAATTCGATTGTGTGTGAGCTTCATCGGACCTTTGCTGTCGAAAAATCAGATGGACTTTAGAAATAGAACGTTTCAAGTCTTTCCGACGGACTCAAGTCCGGTCGAAAAATCCATTTGTCTGTATGCTAGTCCGACGGACAAACAACGACGCAAGGGCAGCTATTGGCTACTGGCTATGAACTTCCCTATTCTAGTCCGGTCGTACGTCATCACTTTCGAATCAGTCGATAAGTCTGTCAAAAAGTCCTTCGGAGTTCAGTCCATCGATATTCCGCTCGTGTGTACACGGCATAACAATTCCAACGCAAATATTATTATTATTATTATACAGGATTTATATAGCGCCAACAGATTATGCAGCTCTTTACAACTTGAGGGTAGACAGTACAAATACAATACAGTAGGAACATAGAGCCCTGCTCATTAGAACTTAAGAAGGAGGGTCAGGGGATACAAGAGGTAATAACTGTGGGGGATGTGCTGATGAAAAAAATAAATGTAGAGTTGTTAGGTGGGGGCCAGATAGGATTCTCTGAAAAGATGAGTTTTCAGGGATCGTCTGAAAGTAGACAAAGTAGGAGATAGTCAGACAGATTGGGGTAGAGCATTCCAGAGGATGGAAGAGGCTCAGAAGAAATTCTGGAGTCAAGCATGGGATGGAATGACAAGGGAGCTAGAGAGCAGGAGGTCTTGGGAGGAGCGAAGAGGACATTTTGGTTGGCATTTTAAAACCAGGTTAGTGATGTAGGTGGCTTTGTAAGTTATTGTTAGTATTTTGAATTTAATTTGTTGGAGTGGCAGCCAATTAAGGAATTGGCAGAGAGGGGTAGCAGACGCTGAGCGGTTTGTAAGGTGGGTCTGGCAGCAACGTTCATGATGGACTGAAGCGTGGATAGCCTATGTAAGGGTAAGCCAATGAAGAGGGAGTTGCAGTAGTTGAGGCGAGAGATGACCAGGGTGTGAATTAGAAGCTTTGTGGTGACATTGGTTAGGAAGGGGCGTATCTTGGAGATGTTGCGGAGGTTGAGGCGGCAAGCTTTGGACAGTGGTTGGATGTGGGGCCGAAAGGATAGTTTAGAGTCCAGGATTACACCAGAACCTTAGCATGAGGGGACGGGTTGATAGTTGAGTCGTTGATTTTGACAAGAGAAATCAGAGGAAGTGGCACGTGGGGGAGGAAATATCATGAGCTCGGTTTTGGATAGGTTGAGTTTGAGGATGTGATGTGACTTCCAGACTCATATGTCTGTTAGTAAATTGGTGATGCCTGAGCAGACAGATGGAGTGAGTTGGGGAGGTGGAGAGGTAGATTTGGGTGTCGTCAAATATTAACGTGAATCTACTCAGTAATTCCTTTACAACATAGTGTTCAATATATATGTAAGAAAAAAAAAAAAGTGAACCTATATCAGAAATAGTCCATAAATTCATTAGCCTGTGTTCAAAAAAGTAATAATTCTCCTTCCCAGAATTAGAAAAAATCCCAGTGTGCACGTTGAATCTCTACCACCTTCAGAGAGGTATAGACTTTACAGTATGTTATAAAAGGTCATAATAAGCTCACTAGTTCTTCCCTCTCTCACTTGTATCAAGCTACCTGCCTACAGTAAGGGAGTCTGTCATGCATAATATTATATTACAGTCATGTCTGAAAATCTGCAAAACAATGTTTATGGTCTTTAAAGTCTTTTTTAATTTTTTTTTTCTTTAATTAAAAATGTTGATCTCTGAGTCTGACGATATGTACCACATTCAACGTCTAATAATATACATTGTATATCTCTTCTGTTATTCTCAGAGTGGATTAGATATTTTGTTCCTCAAACATATAGCTGGTTATTTATATTTACCGCTACTTACATAATAACTAATTTATACACCACACTGTTTTTGAGGTTTTTAATCTGATTAATCGAAACAATAATTGGCCAACGAACTGATTATAAAAATAATCATTAGTTGCGGCCCTACTCCAAAGTAAGGGAGTCCCTGGTTGTCACCAGGACCACCACAACCAGTATCCCCATTGGAAGATTTCACCTCTTTTACTGTTCTGGGGGCAACCTAAAATTTGGGATTTTCTTTCACTTTGACAAAGGTGACAAAGGTGAATCTCCCTAAAGAGGGTACAGACAGCAATAAAAACTTGACAGGCATTCTAATCCCTCACCAAACTTAAAGTTTACCTTTACTTGAAAAAATAATAAATGCACATCTTTTTGGCAGGTAAAAAAAAAAAGTGCATATATTCTTTTTTAAAACAGGAGCCTGGAAATTATTGCACCCACGATCAAGCAGATCACAGGTGCAGTGTCAGGCTCCTGCACACACCGCCTACAACTCTTTTGCCCATACCTGTGTACAGGCTGTCATTGCAGAGCTGTAGGCAGTGTGAATGAACTATGGGCATGCTGATCAGCGCACCCGCAGATCATTCAAATTACAAGTACATCTTCCAAGTTCCAACCACGGTACTTGTAGTTTATTCTTTCACAGACAACTGTGGAATGGTGCCCTACACAGTCATGCTAGTTTTAAAAAGTGACAGAGGGAGAGGAACCCCTGTCAGCTGTAATGGGGAGGGGATCGGGGGAAGAAGGTGCAGGAGCTGGAACATGTTACACGTTCCATCCTAAAAACAGGTGAAACATGTAACATTTTCCAAAGGTGAACTTATCCTTTAAAAAAAAGATAACAATACCTCTTTCATTGGCCTCTTGCACTCAGGGCATCTGTTTAACCCCTCTAAATGCCTTTTCTCCTGGCTTTCCCCACAGCAAACCATGCATATTGCACATGCATTTTGGCATGTCAAGCATTAATGGATTCCATTGGCCAGAATATTAATTTATTCTGGCCACTGGAGTGTATTAACACCCACACTCTAGACGCAGGCACATTTAGAAGCATTTACACATGGTTAGGTACGTCAAGCATTTTTTCTACTCCTCTTCTGAACTTGGGATAATTTTTTTTCTACCTGTAAACACCTCTCCTCTAATATGCATGAAAACACCTATGTATGAATGGACACATAGTGGTTGACATAGGCGTGCGCAAGGGGTGTGCCAGGTGTGCCTGGGCACACCCTAATCCTGGGGTTGGCAACCTGTCAATGGTGGGCAGGTGACAGGTAAACCACAATCCTTTCTTGCCGATCCTCAGAACCTGGACAGGAGAGGCGATGGGGGTGGAATTGTGTGGAACCAATCTGTATTTTTCTCCTGCAGAAGCTGAAAGTAGGCTTCTCCTCTCCCTTTTTTCAACATTCAGCTGCCACAGTAGGAAAATATAGGGGATCGGTACTAATATATGCCACCCCTCCTTTCCCTGTTCCTCTTCCTTCTGTTGCCTGGGTCCCCCATGTGCTCCCTTGCTCCCTCTTCCTCCCATTGTTTCAAGATGGAGAGCGGGTAAGAGGCCAGTAAATATGTCAAACGCATATGTGTTGGAGCTTTGGGGTGCACACCCTAATGCAATAGGCTGAGCACACCTATGGTGGTTGATTTACTAAAGCTGGAGCGCTCAGAATCTGGTGCAGCTGTACATCGTAGCCAATCAGCTTCTAACTTCAGTTTGTTCAGTTAAGCTTTGGCAATAAAATCTGGAAGCTGATTGGTTTCTATGCAGAGTTGCACCAGATTTTGCACGCTTCAGTTTTAGTAAATAACCCCCATAGGCTAACATAGAGGTGCTTTTACAGGCTGAAAAAAAAAAAAAAAAAAAACTCCAAACGCCTGTAATTTTTAGGCCCTGTGTGCATTAAAGAGGAGGTACAGTCAAATGCTAACTATACTTAAATCTACTCCCACCCCCATTCTAAGCTTATTCTATCTACCCTGTGAAAGAAAAGATTTGCATACTTACCTATTCTGAGGGCCCTACATGTGACCGGACCGGTGTGCCCTCAGCATAGGTAAATATACAGATCTTTCTATTCAAAGAGTAAAAAGAATAGGCTTAGAATGAGGGTGGGAGTAGATTTAGGCATAGTTAGTGTTAGTCCCTTTTTTTCAGCAGGACCGTGGGAGAACGCAGTTCTGGCACCTCCAGTACTGAATGTATGTAATGGCAAGGGGTGGTGGGGTGTGCTAGAGGGTCTATTGTTGCTGGCTGCTGGATGATCTATTGTCACTTGGGGGGATATATTGGTGTGGGGGGAGTCTTGCGGGGAAGATCTGCTGTTGCTGGTGGGGGATTTAGTGTTGCTGGGGGGGGGGTCAGTTGTTGCTGTAAGGGATCTACTGGTGGGGGGTCTGTTGTTGCTGGCTGATGGAGGGTCTATTGATGTGTTTCCTGGGAGATCTATTGATTCTGGTGGGGGTCTATTGTTGCTGGGGTGAACCTATTGTTACTGGGGGAAGGGTATTTTATTTTGGGGGATATGTTGTATCTGGGGGGGGGGGGTTGATTGTTGCTGTAGGAGGTGGGAGCCTATTGCTGCTGGCTGCTGGGGATCTATTTTACTGCTTTTCTTGTTATCATTAACAAATTCTATACAAGTTACTCAGCAACACAAAATGATACTTGGTTCTCTATTCGCTTACAGGGGTGGTACTGGCTGGTGAGTAGGGGTGCAACCAAGGGACGATGCTCGGAGGTGGGTAGTAGGTGGAGGCAAGGGTTGACTTAGAAGGGGGAGTACCTGCACCTATTCTCTGAGAAAAAAAACCCTGGTTTGCCTGAACGTTTACTTTAACTTTAAATGTTGTCATCTATATTTAGTGCATGTTCTGATGCAATTAAAATATGCTGTTTAGAGATAGGGCCATGTCACACCAGCAACTCTGTAGCAAAGAATTAAAGCAGCTACAAATCGGGAAATAAAATATACAGATAAATGTGTAGCTGCTACAAAGTTGCTGCTGTAGCTGATTACAATACGTAGCTATGGAGCTATGTGCCAAGGCTATCAACAGCTGCATTGGATTACATAAGTAACTACTGACATTCTGGAACTAAAGCTGATCCTACCCTAATACATTTTTGTTAAAAAATATACCTTTTCACGATGTTCTTGGATTTTCTAATAGTTAAAGGAGTAAAATTGGCGATCAATTTCAACAGCAGCAATCTGAAAAATTCATAGAAGCAGGATAGAAAATTTTTCTGAAACAAACAATATTCTAACCGTGAATGTGGTTTTCGTTCTGAAAAAATTGTTGTATTGTTCTAGGCACAAAAGAAACCTGGTAATACATCTGGAATCCCATTCAAATAGTAGGTCTAGATAATATTTTAAGGGCTTTTGAACACAATTAGTTAACGCAATGATGGAAAGATTGAATGCGCTGGGAAACATTTTTCCAGAATTTCTGTACAAATTTTCCAACAAAATTCTAATGGTGTAAGGCCAGCTTAAAGCAGAATACACCATTAAAAAACAGCAAGCAGGCAGGCTTTTTATTGCAGAAGAGACATGCAATGACTCTTCTGTAATAAAACCTACCTGCCTGCTCACAGTCTTCTTTGGAATGTACACTGAGCTGCACAAGCACAGCACAGTTTACATTCTGGCACAGCTTCTGTGTACCAGGATGACTGCACCCTTTCACATGCACAGGAGTGATGTCATTCTGCACCAAGAATAAGCAGAGTAGAAGATGCTGGCTCCAATGAGGGATGCCGGCCATTGATGGATAAGTAAGTAAGAATTTAGCTCTACTTTAACTTCAAGTGCTACAAAAACTCAGTGACTGAGCTACAAATTGCTTGGAATTTCTGTTACGCAGACCTTTTGTTGACTGTAATTCATTTTTTCCCAGCAGCAAGAAGGCTAAGGAGAAGTACTCCAGTTGGTAGCACTTGAGTTGGAGCATTGTACAGTAATGCTATTTGTGTCACTTGTGTAGTTTTAACTATAGGGAGCCATGTTCCATCTGTTTAGTAATCAACTCTACTCCTGCTAGGGTTTTGGTAACATGTTTTTGTAAGGTCAGAAAAGCATTTTTATGCTATAACACTTACTAGAATGAATGCAGACTCCTTTGACGATGTATAAGACATTTTCCAAGCCCAGATAGATTTTCAAGAATTGATATAATGCTAAATTAATTATGAGTATGTGTGTAGTGATAATGTTCTGGCTGATGTCACTTACCATGCTACATATTTGGTGAAGGTGTGGAGAGAACCAGTGGGTGATATGATGGTAGACACACCTTTCAGTCTACCAGGTTCATAAGGTGCAACTCAATGTAGCAGAACATCACCTAAACCCATGATATACATAAGAAGGGAAGTAGTAATAGCTTGCTTGCTTTTGAAGGTGGAGACCACTCTTGAGAGTAGGTATGCCTAGTATAGAACTGACTTGAGCCAGTTGTAGCAAAGTTAAGTTCCTACCTATGTGGTACATGATTATTTAGAGTTAAAGGCCATATATGGGCAAATTATTATCCACATCACCCCCTTTTAACTCATCCTGCATTTTTTTTTGTTTTAAGGTGTGAAATAAGATATCCTCAGTCCACCATTTAGGTCTCTCCCTGGCACTGTTTTTGGCAGGGGACCACTAATCCAGCACTGCAGATGTACCCACACTAGCAGGCCCTGCCAGTCCCATCACATGGATGTCACTGCTGCAGACTCCTCTTATGGATCCTGAAAGTACCCCACCATGAAACAGCCAATAAAAAGTTTTCACACCATACAGGCAGTGATGTGGACCCCTGAAGTGGAAACTGACATGGAACCCACTGTATACTGAAGGGGAGATAAAACACATCACTAGAGTGTCGCATGACTTTAACTATTGGTGAGTAATAGGAGCAGGCAGATAGGGCTTATTTGTAATTCACTAATAATCAGTTATCAGTTAAAGGAGGGTGGGGGATAGGAGGAGCCTGTAAATTAGCTTTAACAAGCAGGCTCACAAAGCCTCCACCTTGGTGGAACAAGACCTATCCTCAGCCGACCTCCGGGGCACTACTATGGGGTCATGAGTGGACTAACAAATCTCTTTCTAGATTGTCCCCCCTGACCAGGGATGCCCTGGCAATCTGGTACCGTAGAAAAGAGAGATACTCGCTATCCTCTGAACCGAACCCCCGAACCCCTCTATTTGACAATCTGGCCTTCCCAGAGGGCAGATCAACCCACATCATAGATAACTACAACAGAGTTTCCTGGCCTACAGCACAACAATTTGTTAACAGCACCCTTGGCACCTTCGTGTCAGACCAAAACAACACAATCTCCAACGTAACGTGGCTAACTCACTTGCACTTGACATCCTACTGCAAAAAACTACACGACTCCAAACAGACAGACCCCTGACTGGCTTCGAGCAGCTTTGCACATAGTCAGAAACTCCCCGTCATACCCTTGCACTGATCTACAAACTGATATAGATCATACTCATGATACCCTACCTAAATATACTAAAGTTTGGTCAGAGGAACTCGGGAGAGACATAACGGAAGCAGAGTGGAGTAAAGCCTTTCTCTTTACCCACAAATCAGCCATCTCGAGCTACACTCAAGAAAAAAATTATAAATTAGTATAATTAGGTGGTATCGAGTGCCACCCAATCTCAGGATCATGTTCCCATCCACCACTGACATCTGTTGGAGATGTAATTCAGCGAAGGGTATATACAGTCACATCTGGTGGGAATGTGATGTGCTTCGTCCGTTTTGGACTCAAATCTTCCAGATCTATACGGAAATATACAATAAAGCGCTCATGCCCTACCCTTTTATTGCTCTCCTTTCCATATTACCCGGCAAGATCAAATCACAAAAAAACAACCTCCTAAAAAATGTTCTCAGTGCTGGGAGGCAATTAATCCCTAGACACTAGAAATCTACCTCTTCCCCATCCCTTATAGAATGGGTTGGCGAGATAAACAACACTATGCTTATGGAGGAGATGCAATCTAAAGCCCTAGACAAATACGCAAAGTTCTCCTTCATCTGGAGTATCTGGAGGCATTACTCTACTTCAGATAAACTAAAGCACAGACTCTCAGGGACAAGTGTTCCTTGAGAGGCTAAAGGGCCCTACAACAAAGAGCAAATGCCCAGGAAAGTGAAATTCCCCAATAGGATGAGGCTTGCTGTCTCTTCCCCACCCCTTCCCCAACTCTTGTACCCCTTCAGTTCTCCTTCTCCCCATCTGCCTTTTCCCCCCTTATACTATCGCTTCTATTCTTCCCTAAACTATCTTTTTCCGCTAAATATAGGCACAACATATAACCCAAAGTATTCTGATTTCCGGATATGAATACCTAAAATTACCCAAGATAGTTGAGAATACACCACCACTTGAATGCTGTTAATTCCCCATTTTTAGCCTAATTACTTTGATTTCCTTAGTACCCGGATGCAGCAGGATCCCAAAGGGGTGCCTGGACCGTAAGAAATCTCACTTAAATGATTGTCAGCAATACGTCTGAAAGTTGACCTTATGGACACAATTTCTAGTTTCCTATATGTTTGTGATAGAATGCATAATGTTTTTTCTATGTATAACGCAACTTTAATGCCCTGTACACACGGACGGACATTGATCGGACATTTCGACAACAAAATCCATGGATTTTTTCCGACAGATGTTGGCTCAAACTTGTCTTGCATACACACGGTCACACAAAGTTGTTGGAAAATCCGATCGTTCTGAACTAGGTGACGTAAAACACGTAAGTCGGGACTATAAACAGGGCAGTAGCCAATAGCTTTCGTCTCTTCATTTATTCTGAGCATGCGTGCCACTTTGTGTGTCGGATTTGTTAGAGGAAGACTATCATGGTCAATTTCATTAAAGTATTTATTTAAATATGATATGCTTTCAAACTGTTGCTTTATATATATATATATATATATATATATATATATATATATATATATATATATATATATATATATATATATATATATATTTATTTATTTTTTTTACTATGTGTGTACAATATTATTTTACAAATAAAAATTTTATAGGATTCTGGCAACATTATGGGGTAGCTGAAAACCAGCATAGCAGATGCTGCTTACTTTGCGGCTCCTTTTGTCAGATTAAACCCATCTACTGAACAGTTTGAAAAGTTATGAGCCACTGCTGTGATGGTTCATTCCAGTTTTTGAAAAACAGGCTTTATAAATAGCATTAAAAAATGCCCTGTTGTATGTGAACAAAAACAAGCACAATTCTGTTCTTCACAACAATCAAATGGGATTTTGAAGTTCTTCACGAGAATTGTCATAGCTTACAAACATGCTCCATAGGAAGCAGTGAGAAGTAAAGCAAACCTAAGGACTTAAAGAATATGTTACCTCAACATTTCACATTCCTGATATGTGTCTGCTGTACCATGTACTTGTATGAAAAGGTATCTTCCTGTTCTTTTTGTATTGCTTCCTTGGTGTGAAATTCCTGATGTTCCTGTCAGTCCCTCTGCTTTGCTATTAAAAACTGACCACACTAGGCAGGAGAACACAGTGGTCAGTTATCTCACTGAGCTGGGAACTCAATGTGCTCTCCTCCAATTATCAGACTTGTCCTGACATCCCTGCACATCCCTATTTACATTTTCTCTGTATATAACAAAATAAGAAATTCTAGAATCTGTGTTGAATTATTTTTTCAAATAAGCATGCAATTCCATTATTATTATAATTACCTGGTCAGTCACAGAGTTATAATCAGATATAATGAATCTCTTTAAACTGTATACTACATTGTGCAAGTATCTCAGCTTAGGCTGGCCCCGCATTATATAATTTTCCGGTACAATTTTCCTTTAGATTTACCAAAAACCATATCATATGAGTTCAAACTTAAACAACACTTTCAATTTGTATGCAATCAAGCAGGCCCTTATACTACATAGCTGAAGGTAAATCTAAAGAAAATTGAACAAGAGAATTGTATAATGTATGGTCAGTAGACTTGTGCACAACGGGAAATTTCATTTAGTTTCGGTTCGTTGTCATTCGTAAAATACATAATTTTGTTCTGTTATATTAGTTATGTTGTGTTCGTTTTCGGATAATTCGTTATTATTCGTAGAGTGTCGATATTCGTATACTGAATCTCGAATCATGTTGAATTCATTTGTTATATCCGCTATAATTTCTTTCATGTTAGTTGAAATTCAATATTTATGTATGTATATTGATTAGTGATAATGATTCGTAGTTTGGAAAGTCATTTGTTTATTGAATCTATTAACACACACAATGACAATATCTCTTCTCCTCTGCTCAAATACAATACAACAACCTTCTCACTCAGTTCTCAGGAATGCACTTAGCCAGTAATCCAACCTCCAGCACAAAATTAATCAGCTGATTGGACTGTAAGATTTACTTTGAGTTGACCTTTTGTTTCATTAGATCTGTAACGAACTACCGAATCATGTCGAATTAATTCGTTATATCTGCTATAATTTCTTTCATATTAGTTGAAATTAAATATTTATGTATGTGTATATCTATTCGTGATAATGATTCGTAGTTTGGAAAGCCGTTTGTTTATTGAATCTTTTAACACAGACAATGACAATATCTCTTCTCCTCTGCTCAAATACAATACAACACCCTTCTCACTCAGTTCTCAGGAATGCACTTTGCCAGTAATCCAACCTCCAGCACAAAATCAATCAGCTGATTGGACTGTAAGATTTACTTTGAGTTAACCTTTTGTTTCATTAGATCTGTAACGAATTACCGAATCATGTTGAATTCATTCGTTATATTCGCTATAATTTCTTTCGTATTAGTTGAAATTCGTTAATTTTTTATTCGAGCATTCGGATGCATCCGAATGTCCGAAAGATGCAAAATTCGGCCAAATTTCGATTCAGTTTAACCATTGGCCGACTGCCCTATAGCAGTTTTACTGCTACAAGGTGACTGCAGTGCACAGGATCACGTATATATACTGTACGTGATCCTGCACTTACAGGTATCAGGCAAGAGTGTGTGCTGCCAGTGGCTCACTCCCGCTGTGTAGAATTTTACACAGAGGGAGCTGATCAACGGTTCCCAGGGACCCAATATCCGCCGGCACCCGCTGATCTTTCAGTACACAGGCAGATTGCCGTTCTGTCAGTAGGGAAGGCATTGATCCTGTGTCTCTGCAAAGCAGGAACATGGATCAATGCTTTCCTCTAGTAAAAGCACTTCCCACACTGTTAGAAAAAAATGGCTAGGCACACAGTTAACCATTTGATCGCTCCTAATGTTAACCCCTTCCCAGCCAGTGTCATTAGTACAGTGACAGTGCATATTTTTAGCACTGATCACTGTATTAGTGTCACTGGTCCCAAAAAGTGTTAGTGTCAGTTAGTGTCAGACTGTCTGCCGCAAAATAGCAGTCCCGCTATAAGTCGCTGATTGCCGCCATTACTAGTAAAAAATAAATATATACTAAAGTTTGTAGACGCTATAACTTTTGCACAAATCAATCAATATACGCTTATTGGGATTTTTTTAACCAAAAATATGTAATAGAATACTTATTGGCCTAAACTGATGAAGAAATTTAACTTTTTAGTTTTTTTTATTGAATATGTTTTATAGCAGAAATATAATTTTTTGTATATAGAGCAAAAAAAAAAAAAAAAACCACAGAAGTGCTCAAATATCACCAAAAGAAAGCTCTATTTGCTGGGGAAAAAAGGACATACATTTTATTTAGGTACATCGTTGCACGACCGCACAATTGTCAGTTAAAGTAACGTAGTGCCGTATCCTAAAAATGGTCTGGTCATGAAGGGGGGTAAATCTTCCGGGGGGCAAGTGGTTAAGATGAAATTATCAAAGAAGTAAATCTAGGGACATTGTCAGGAATTACACATTTATTGCAACAGGCTGCCAGTAATTTGACCTCAAGCTCTATGCAATTCTTTAGATTGTAAGGTCCACTGAACAGACCCTCCTACTCTCTACAATTGCATTGTAACTGTACTGTCTCCTATTATGAAGTGCTATATAAATCTGTATAATAATAATAATTCTTTCATGGAGGTAGCTACAAGACCAGGCAGATAGAGGTTCTAGAAAATTCTAATTATAAACTGGTCTGTTGCTATGGCTGTGAGAAAGATGGGGGGAGTGATAGAAAGACATCGCTAGCTGTAAATGACAACTCCAGCATATTGGCGCCATCCACAACTGACCGTAATATAAAAAGAAAAAACCTCTTGAACTGCCAATTTACTAACCTGAAGCCCCAGTCACACGAAAAATCCTTCTCTATTCTTCTGTTTACTTCCTGGGGTCCTTCTTTTGGGTGTCCACAACACTGCCTGCTTGATGTTGACACCTCCTTGCTGCAGAAACTCTTCTAGCGCCCATGTCCTCTCTCCAGAGCAGTGGCGGTCAACTTTCTTGACATGGGGGCTTCAAGTGTGGCCCCAACATGACCAAAGCGCATGAAATTTAGTAAACATCAAACACACAACAAGATATAGTCAAAGACTACAAGAATACAAGAGATCGTCAGGGAATGTGGACATAATACAGGAGATGGTCAAAGACTATAGACAAGATACAAGAGATGGTCAGGGACTGCATATGTGCTGCAGGAGACTGTCAGAGCCTGCGGATATACTAGATTAAAATAATTGTGCTGCTCTAAAATTTATATAAACCATAGTAATAAAATCATTACCATAAAATGTGTAAGCCTATCCAATTTGATCATCAAAATCATTATACCATTCAGAATCGTATAACATATAAGTTCATTTGTGCAGAAAAATATATACCAAGCACAAAACTTTTTGTGCAATTAGAGACAATATCAATGCGCCCAGTCTTTAAAAGAGAAATATAAACAGGAAATAAAAACTCAGATAAAGAGTTTCCAGACAATTGTCCACGTTAAACTTAAAAGTCTCCCAGATCCCTGTGTTCTTAAAGTGCTAATTTCATTGAAGTAAACTGTGAGACTACAGAACACCTCCTCCTCTTCCCCTCATGCTCCCAGGTCTCCCCACTGGGTGATGCACTCACCAGATCTCTGTGACCCCTTTAATGAATAAGCGGGTCTTTACAGTGCTATACAGCCTTTTGGTTCACTCCTTGGCTCCGATTCGACCATCCCCAAGAATAAACAACAAAAGTAGAACTAAAGGCAAAGCTTTTTTCACTTACAGTAAGGAAGACCTCCGACAGGATTCTTTTTATCATCTGTGTCCCCTTGGGGAGATTTCATTTCACTTTTTGTCTCATAGCCAAAACAGGAAGTGGGTGGAAATGTGGGAATGCTTGGTTGTCACCAAGCATTCCCGCATTTCCACCCACTTCCAAATCTACCAGAACTAGTATTCCTATTGGAAGGTTTCTCCTCTATTCCAGGTCTGGTGACAACTCAAACTTTGGAATTTGCTTTCACTTTCAGTGATAATGGTAAACAGGACAAAAGATGGCATGGGAGCATAGATAGCAATGAAAACCTGACAGGGATTCTAATTCCTCTGCACTCCATCCAAATTTTTTTTAAAAAATGCCTTCAGGTATACTTTAATGGTGTGCGGTGGGCTAGGAACTAAAGGGCCCTGAGGCCTCATTTACACTATCTGTCCAGGGTCAATCATCTGCAGGTAATTGCTACATGTTTGATTACATAGGAACAAATGCCTGTGGGCACTGTCAGCCTCCTATTGCACTGAATGGGGCTTACCACCCCAAGCTGTTCACAGGAAACCCAACTGAGTCTCCTGAGGGAAATCGTAGTCAGCCCCATATGGAAGTAATGAAACAAAAAGAAGAGCAAGTTTCTCTGTGCTCATTTGTTCGTACGCATTCATTTTTTAGGAGAAGATTAAAAAACAAAGTACTTGGGTCTGTGGGGGGAGATCTACCCACAGCGTTTCTTGGGGTCTGCATTCCAGTGAAGATAACCAAAAAGGGATGCAAAGGACAGCAGCCTTGTAGTAAGACAATGGCAGGCAGGATCACCTGGATGGATGTGATCAGGAATGGACGGATGGGTTCAGGCTCCATTTGTGGTGCAGCAGGGCTTGTTAGAGCTGGGAAGATCGTCAGGACATGTGAAAAAACAGAAGGGGAGCCGCAGCGCAAACATCAACGGAAGTGTGTTATTTATTTAAAACAATAATAAAAAACTTCCATCTAGGTAAGCAGATGGCTGTGTTAGGTGAGAAAGCTTCTGTGGTCGGCGTGGCCATCTGGCTGGCAGAACTGGCTGTCAGACACAGATTACCGGAGCCACGCGAGAGAATCGGAGGTGGTAGCGGTGTGTCTTTCGGGCAGAGTGACAAGCCACTGGGGTGTAGGGGGCTTATGCAACGCGTTTCGGAGGCCCTGTCTCTCCAATTTTACCCAATGGTAGATCAAACCTTTGGGTATACTTGACAAAGAAGGCAGGGCCTCCAAAACACACTGCATTTGCCCCCACACACACACACCCCAGAGTGGCTTGTCACTCTGCCCGAAGGAGACACCGCTAGCACCTCCGACTCTCTCTTAGCGGCTCTGGGAATCCATGCATGACAGCCTGTTCTGCCAGCCAGACTGCCACGTTGGCCACAGAAGCTTTCTCACCTGACACAGACATCTGCTTATCTAGATGTAAGTTGCCACTTTGCCCGAAGGAGACACTGCTACAATCTCAGAATCTTTCGGCAGCTTTGGCAATCAATGCATGACAACTGGTTCTGCCAGCCAGATGGTCATGCCGGCCACAGAAGCTTTCTCACCTGACACAGCCATCTGCTTACCTACGTAGATGTACGTTTTTTTTATTATTGTTTTAAAAAAATGACTTATGCTTCCATTGATGTTTGCGCTGCGGCTCCCCTTCTGTTTTTTCAATATGCAAGTATGAATGGGGCCTGATAGATACAAAAAGGGGGCACACCATCTTTTTTCTATGTCATCATCATTATAACACAAAGGAGATGTAATGCAGAACAGTCTTCTCTAACCACCTGACAGCTGAAATTAATATGAAGGTGTGCCCCCATGGTCATTTCCTGTTCTGGGTTCCTTCAGTTAAGCACTGAATGATTTGTGGAGTGACTCTTTATGCAGAGAGGAGATAAGGCAGCATTACTTGCCCAGCAGCCCAGCAAATGTAGCCAGCTCCTCTCCACCCAGACCTTTTCCGATAGTAATGGAGGTGTGCCCCAATTGTCCTTGTTCCTAGGTCACTCTGTTCTAAGGGATCTTATACACTGCTGAAATGTATCATTTCTAAACAGTGTTGCCATATATATTAAACTACCCCAAACAATAAAATCATAAAGCTAAACTTTCTTTTTTCATTTGATATGGGAGTATCTTAAAATTCCAGTTTACCCACCCTTCTGGGACCTTCATATTTCCATCCCCAGAACATGAAATCACACGCAGAAGGAGAATTGTTGCCTGCCACATTGGCGTGTCTGAAAAATGTGTAACAAGATCAGCCTTCTATGCAATTTCACACTGGGATTTGCCGTTAAGTACAGTTCGTCATAAAGGAGAAGGTCAAGTTTAGATAAAGTTTTGTGCTTTTTTATATCAACAGCTAATGGGACATTTCATCAAATTTGCTTAAACTGCATAACATGCAGAACGCCACATAGTATAATAACATGTGGGCAAAAGCTTGTAAATAAAGTGAACAATATAAATCCTTTTATAAGAGGCACATCTGTCAAGGAATGACTGCGATGCATCAGTAGCCACAAGTGAGCAATAAAATATGGGATCATGATATAACACGGTAATGCTTTGTTTTCACAGATTCAGGATGAAAATTGTAACATAATGCATAGTTTAAGCCTGGATGTCCAGCTGTTGCTAAACTTGATCTGTATCAACTCCAAAAATTGCAAAAAGAGGTTGAGAACATGCTGGAGCTAATGAGAAGTCATAGGGGCATGCTGTGATTTATGCAGGTGATTGAACACTAAGCATGCTTTGTGCCAGCAAGTGGGTTCAACGCTATTTAAAGAATATCCTAGATTGGAATACTTACAGAACATTAGAAATATAAGAATATTCTAGCAAATCCCCACTTATGACTTATTGGGAGATTCTTCTGCAATTTACAATTTCTCAAAAGCAATGGTACTTAGCGCTGCAGAGCCCGTTAAGGATTTCTAAAAGCATTTCCCATTTCCCATTGGGAATCTGTCGAGAAAATATTCCACAAATGGTAATACACCCTAGTTAAACTGGCTCATATCCACCCAACTCCATTTCCCCATTGCTTGCATGAATGCGGACACAACTTCATATATGGTTGTCATGCCTGCTCCTGAACAAACAATGGCAGGATACACAATCTCTAATTTAGTATAGGTACGGATATAGCACCGTCAATTTACACAGTACATTCACATCAGTTCCTGCCCTCAAAGAGCTTACAATCTAAGGTTTCTAACTCCCATTCATACATACACTTCCCAGGGTCATTTTAGACAAGAGCCAATTAACCTAACAGCAGTGGCAGCCGCTCCATTAGGGGAGCAGGGGCGCCGCCCCCCTTATCCATGCACTAGGCCCCTAATCTACATGCAGGGTGCCAGGAGCATGGATTTCAATGGGGTGGGGTTTTTTTTATTTTTTTAAGCAATTGATTAGAGCTTGAGGCTCTAATTGGCTTCAAAAAAGGGTGGGCTTGGGGCGCAGAGCACTGCGCCCTTAACCCACCCAGTTGTGTGACAATAGCGAATTAATAAATGCTATTGTCTTCCTGCTTTACCTCCCGGCCAATCAGGAAGCAGGTCTTAAGAACCGATTGGCCGAGAGGAGAAGAGACCATATTAGCCAGGAGCAGGGAGGGAGGCACCGGGGAGGAGATGCTGGGGGAAGCCACCGAAGGTGCCCGTGGCCTGGATGGGGTAGGTGCGGGGCTGATGGGCGGACGGACGATCGACCAAGCGATGGGGGGGGCCGACTGATCCAACAGAGGGGGTTTGACCAACCCATCGACTGACCGATCGAATGAATGGGGGGGTCGGGTTTGTTTGTTTGCCCCCCAAAAAATAGACCACCAGCCACCACTGCCTATCAGTACGTCTTAGAAGTGTGGGAGGAAACCCCTAAGTGAAAATGTCCAAATTGGGCCCAAAGTGTCAATATTTTGTGTGGCCACCATTATTTTCCAGCACTGCCTACACCCTCTTGGGCATGGAGTTCACCAGAGCTTCGCAGATTGCCACTGGAGTCCTCTTCCACTCCTCCATGACGACATCACGGAGCTGGTGGATGTTAGAGACTTGCGCTTCTCCATCTTCCGTTTGAGGATGCCCCACAGATGCTTGACAGGGTTTAGGTCTGGAGACGTGCTTGGCCAGTCCATCACCTTTACCCTCAGCTTCTTTAGCAAGGCAGTGGTCCTCTTGGAGGTGTGTTTGGGGTCATTATCATGTTGGAATACTGCCCTGCGGCCCAGTCTCCGAAGGGAGGGGATCATGCTCTGCTTCAGTATGTCACAGTACATGTTGGCATTCATAGTTCCTTCAATGAACTGTAGCTTCCCAGTGCTGGCAGCACTCATGCAGCCCCAGACCATGGAACTCCCACCACCATGCTTGACTATAGGCAAGACACATTTGACTTTGTACTCCTCACCTGGTTGCCACCACACACGCTTGACACCGTCTGAACCAAATAGGTTTATCTTGGTCTCATCAGACCACAGGACATGGTTCCAGTAATCCATGTCCTTAGTCTGCTTGTCTTCAGCAAACTGTTTGTGGGCTGATAGGCTGACCCCCCACCCCTTCAACCTCTGCAGCAATGCTGGCAGCACTCATATGTCTATTTCCCAAAAACAACCTCTGGGTATGACGCTGAGCACGTGCACTCAACGTCTTTGGTCGACCATGGCAAGACCTGTTCTGAGTGGAACTTGTCCTGTTAAACCGGTGTATGGTCTTGGCCACCGTGCTGCAGCTCAGTTTCAGGGTTTTGGCAATCTTCTTATAGCCTAAGCCATCTTTATGTAGAGAGCAATTCTTTTTTTCAGATCTTAAGAGAGTTCTTTGAGGTGCCATGTTGAACTTCCAGCGACCAGTATGAGAGAGTGAGAGCGATAATACCAAATTTAACACATCTGCTCCCCATTCACACCTGAGACCTTGTAACACTAATGAGTCACATGACACCAGGGAGGGAAAATGGCTAATTTGGCCTAATTTGGACATTTCCACTTAGGGGTGTACTCACTTTTGTTTCCAGTAGTTTAGACATTAATGGTTGTGTGTTGAGTTATTTTGAGGGAACAGCAAATGTACACTGTTATACAAGCTGTACACTCACTACTTTACATTGTAGCAAAGTGTAATTTCTTCAGTGTTGTCACATGAAAAGATATCATAAAATATTTACAAAAATGTGAGGGATGTACTCACTTTTGTGAGATACTGTATATGTGAGTACTGCAGTTTGGCAGGCCTGCAATGGAGACATTTTATAGTAATAATTAGTAATATTTTCCTCTATAAAATGGGTGTCAATACAGAGGCAAATAAAAAAAGCATTCCCGATAATACATGAACTACAAATGAGCAATTGTTAGAATACATGGACAACATGTGACAAATGGCATGGCAATATGAGAGAAACATATGGCTTATTGTGAAAATAAGAGTGAATTAAATTGGCACTTGACAATATGAGAGCAACAAAGGGGAAATATTGACAATATTAGAGCAACAAAAGGGCAATTGTGACAATACAAGGATAACAAGTATGACAATATGAGAGCAACAAATGGGCAACCATGACAATATAGGAGCAACATGGGGCGATTATGACAATAAGAGTGAATCAGATGAGAAGCTGTGACAATATGAGAGCAAAAATGACCAATTATAATAACATGACATCAACAAATGGAAGAAGGGGGTTATGGCAAGGATGTACTAATGAGTGGAGAGGGGGAGTTGGTAATGTACTACTGAGCTGGGGCAGTACTACTGAGAAAAGGCGGGATATGGGAAATCTACTACTACTGAACAGGTGGGGTACTACTGAGCCGGGGGGGGTGGGGTGGGTACTAATGAGCAGTGGCAGTGTGGAATGTACTACTGAGCATATTGGGCACTACTGAACAGGGGAATTAATAAACCTGGGATACTACTAACTCTACTAACCTGGGAAACTGATGAGCTTGAGATCTGTTGAGCAGGGGTACTAATAAGCCAGGAAACTTATTAGCGGGGGTACTACTGAGTCACCAAAAACACCAAAATATAAGAAAACAAAAACACCTAACCACGCCTCAAATCTGGAGAGTTCCTCATTATCACTTCCAAATTTACATCACTATCCCTTTAAAACAAATGGAAAACCAACACACACAGGGTATTTGCCAAGCTTCATTGACGCTTCAAAAACACATCACAAAAGCATCAAAAACACATGAGAAATGTATATTAAAATGGCAAATAGGTGCTTTAACGTGTGTTAACGCAAGTGTCAATGAGGCCTAGATGTAATGTAAAGGAACTTCAAGGTCTCAAGAATGACATGAAAGTTTGACTGCACAATCTGCTAAGGTTAGTTGTGCTATTGCTATCAAGAATCAGTCTGGAAAGGACAGGATGAGGGAGACTTACCACCTGTAAGTCAGTGGTCATTTATTTCTGGTAAGCAGCTGGGCTGTCTTTAATATTCATTGCCCCCCCCCCCCTCAATGCAGCTTCGCTCTCCACCTGCTCTGAGACATACAATAAATAGCAGCTAGCCTTGAAATCCGTTTACTGAATCAGATCAGGCAGCGATTACGATTGGTTGCCAGAGGTTACAGTGTATCATTACCGCTCACTGACTGGTTGCTAGAGGTTTCAGCACATCATCTCCTCACTGCCTGCACACCATGGACTGAGGAGGTGAGGGGACCCATCAATAGACAGAAAACTCCAAGTGATCCTAGGACTCATGGGATCAGTGGCAGTGCTGGCGGGGGGGGGGGGGGGGGGGTGTGATCAATGACAATGCTGTTTTTTTTACCAACTACCAATATAAAGAGGAGTTTCAACACTGGCCACCAATGTAATAGGGGTTTACACTGACCACTAATGTAATAGAAGCATTCACAGTAACCACCAATGTAAGGAGGGATTTACACCGACCACCAATGTAAGGCAACATTCACACTGGCCACTAGTATGAATGAAAGGATTCTACACCAAGCCCCACTGTAATGAGAACATTTAGACTGACCACCAATGTAACTGAGACATTTAGCCTGCTTTCATATGTGTTTGAAACGCGTGCAAAATCGCTTTTCTGACACCACAGAAACATGCTGCCCTTTAGCAGATACACAGCAGTGCCATTAATTGTTAATGGCACCCTCACACATCTGCTGACATGTGCCTTGGCACCTTGTGATTTTAAAAAAGGGTTTGGAACTTTTTTCGCATTTGTAGCGCATAGAGCAGCCCATTGAAATGAATGGGTTGCCCTACACGCGACCTACAGCTTTGTCCACCCTGTCAGTACACCTTTGCATCCTAAAACCAATGCTAACCTCTGCGCCCCAAACCTCCCCATCCTCACCATTCAATCCCCCTCCCCTTCAACTCTACCTGCCCCCTCTGCTCATCTTTGCATCCACCTCCCTTACACCTATACATCCCCTTCTTGCTCACCTGTGCAACCCAAACTGTAATTCCTTCTCTGCGTACCTCTGCACACGCCACACTACCCTCCCCCACTAATTTGCTTACCTTTGCAGAACAGGCTAATGTTAGGCTTAATTACCACAGTTGTAAGCAGGACTTTCAAGCATGTCCCTTTTCCTCCCCAGTGGGCAGCATTCAGTATAGTTGATGGTGGATATGACCTCGGGGGGGCATGATATACATATGAATACCGCCTCTATTTACATATGAATGCAGCCGGTCGGCCGCTATTTACATTTTAATGCCAGTATTTACATGTAAACGGGGTCTGCAAGTGAATCATCTGTACACAACAATAGGGCAGAACAGAACAGAACTTCACACTGAGATATCAGGACACAGCACAGTCCTAAAACCTTAAGGGACAAGGGAATTTAAACTGTGATAGTTGGCAAGTAGGGATGGGCTAAACACCCCCCGTTCAGTTCGCACCAGAACATGCGAACAGGCAAAAAATTTGTTTGAACACGCGAACACCATTAAAGTCTATGGGACATGAACAAGAAAAATCAAAAGTGCTAATTCAAAGGCTTATATGCATGGTATTGTCTTAAAAAGTGTTTGGGGACCTGGGTCCTGCCCATGTTTAGAACAATCTGACAGCAAAATGACATTTCTAAAGGAAAAAAAGTCATTTAAAACTACTCGCAGCTATAATGAATTGTCGGTCCGGCAATACACATAAAAGTTCATTTCCACAGGGGAACCCTGAACCAAAATTTAAAAAAAAATGCCATAGGGAAGTCCCCGTGGGTCAGAGGGGGCAGGGTCACTGGGTGACCCCGCCCTCCATTATATAAGAGCTGTCACCTGAACAGAAGCGTCACACAGCGGGAGACTCCCATTGAGGCGGATCGGAGGACGAAGCAGAGAAGAAGAAGGAGGAAGATACCGGATGAGAAGACTGGAGGAAGAAGCAGAGGAAGATAGAGGAAGAAGCAGGGGAAGAACAAGATGGAGGAAGAAGAAGAACACCGAAGGAAGACCAAAAGAAGATAGAAGAAGCAGAGAAAGAAGAAGACATTAATAAAGGCATTGTCAAAAACCGTCTATTGTCTTTTTTTAACATCTTTGACACTTTTTTTGTGAAATGGTAGAGGTACATTTGTACCCCATTACCAATTCACACAGGGGGGGATGGGATCTGGGGGCCCCTTGTTAAAGGGGGCTTCCAGATTCCGATAAGCCCCCTGCCCGCAGACCTCCACAATCACCGGGCAAGGGTTGTGGGGATGAGGCCCTTCTCCCCATCAACTTGGGGACAAGGTGCTTTGGGGGGGCTACCCCAAAGCACCCTCCCAATGTTGAGGGCATGTGGCCTGGTACGGTTCAGGAGGGGGGGCGCTCTCTCATTCCCCCCTCTTTTCCTGCGGCCTGCCAGGTAGCGTGCTCGGATAAGGGTCTGGTATGGAATTTTGGGGGAACCCCACGCCATTTCTTTTAAATTTTGGCGTGGGGTTCCCCTTAAAATCCATACCAGACCTGAAGGGTCTGGTATGGATTTTGAGGGGGACCCCCATGCCATTTTAAAAAAAAATTTGGAGCGGGGTTCCCCTTAATATCCATACCAGACATTAAGGGCCTGGTATGGAATTTAGGGGGACCCCCACACATTTTTTCTTTTAAATTTTGGTTCAGGGTTCCCCTGTGGGGGAATCCCATGCTGTTTTTATCAATGAACTTTTATGTGTATTGCCGGACTGACAATTCATTATAGCCGCGAGTAGTTTTAAATGACTTTTTTTCCTTTAGAAATGTAATTTTGCTCTCAGACTGTTCTAAACACGGGAAATGTGCGCCAAATTACAGGCATACTATAGACACCCCCAGGTACAAAATTTAAAGGAATATTACACTTTTATTGTTTCACTTTAAGCATTATCAAAATCACTGCTCCCAAAAAAAGTCAGTTTTTAAAACTTTTTTTTGCATTGATACATGTCCCCTGGGGCAGGACCCAGGTCCCTAAACACTTTTTATGACAATAACTTGCATATTAACCTTTAAAATTAGCACTTTTGATTTCTCCCATAGACTTTTAAAGGGTGTTCAGCGGCTTTCGAATTTGCCGCGAACACCCCAAATTGTTCACTATTCGGCGAACTGGCGAACAGCCAATGTTCGAGTCGAACTCATGTTCGACCCGAACATAAAGCCCATCCCTATTGGCAAGTATGAGGCAGCTGCTTTGGGCCTCATAACAATGACAGGGCCCAGGTGCCTTTTTTGCTCTGCCTTAAAGACGGTCCTGGTAAGCAGCTTGAATACTCACCTTGGGTGTGGAGCATGATCTTTTCTGGCTGCCAATCTGGTCCAGCATCACAGTTTAGAGAACATTCTGTGAAGAGTGTATAATCTATTTATATGGACAATTTTTTTTCTATGCTCATATTTTTATATATATGTTTTCAACACTGTAGGAGTTTAAAATTTTTTATTTATTTGTTTACAGATTTTGTGATGTATGTATACTCATTTATCCATACATATTATTATTTTGATCAGTAGTGGGATCACATGGTGGAGGCGTCCTCCTAACCATTTGATCTGTTGTAATTTTATTAGTGTTGCACTTTTAGAATTATTCTTTTGGAGTGTGTACTGTATCTTGACTTTCAGTGCTTGCTGCTTTTCCTTCTCTCAAGCGCAGTGTTTGCTCTTATTTTTTAGTTGTGCTATCAGTATGTAGTATGTTTGGCCAGTTTTACACACTGTTGTATAGCATGGTTTAGATTAAGTTTTACAACAAAACAAGAAAATTTGTTTAAAAAAAATTGTGGCTGGCTGTAGAGTCTGGTGAGTGCTGATTACACCCTAAAACATATATTTCTATATCTCAGCTCAGTTGTAGCCATCTTTCAGCTGTTGTATGGCTGAGGCTGCATCAGCTTTAGGTGGGAATCACTCCATGTACAGCACTGACGTGAGGATTTCCACAATACACAGGCATGTTGATATCATCGTGACATGCAAGTTGACACCGTTCCACCCCTCTGTTTCAGGGGAAGGTTCACTCCTAATTTTATAGTACGAAAGCCTGAAATTTCAGTAAGTGTATACAGACGTTTAATACTTACTGTAAAGCAATATGAGCCTCAATGGCTAATCCAGCTATGGTATCACCTCATCTTCCAGGGTTGTAATGAGCACCATACACACTCACACAATGATGTCTTGTCATCATGACAATCACATTTTACCTGTAAAGACCTATTAAAGAATTTTCATGATTCTTCTCTTCAGTTCCACAAATAAATTGTGTTTGCATCTTAACTCTGTGACTCAGAATCAAGGACCAGACTTCAAAAATGTATCACAAGACAGTAGAGCTAGGTCAGCCCGATATTGTGACTTGTGCATCGCATGATTCTGGTAATGGTCTGCAGATGTCAGGAAAGAGAGGATTTAGTAAATCCTGTGGCCTACAGTTTGGATGAATTAATCCATCGCAAAGAACAAGTAGAGTAAAGAACAAGTAGAGTAGAGTGTTTAATTTATCATTTATGTGCTCTATCCACAAGTTTAATGTGCATATTTCTTTGGATTGTGGTAAAGCTAACAAACCCTAATACACTCTGGACAGCACTAGCGCACAAACGAACAGCCTGGATGCTATCTATATAACTGCGCCTTTTCTTATGTATCAATGCCCATTTTTTTTTACAGCCAAACATGAATTTTCTATGTAAATACTGAGCCATACCCATGATCCAAGCATTTGGGAACATGCACTGAGGTCTTTGGATCAGTATACAGACCAGACATTTTAAAAGTAGAATTCCAGCTAAATTCTAACTAGTCTTAAAAATGGTCGCTCCCCCTCCTAATACCCATACTATCTAACCTGTGTAAGAAAGATGTGTATATGTACCTATTTTCAGCCCGCTCCAGTCTGGTCACATGATATCCCCCGTGCCAGTCAGTGGCGGCTGCAGGTGAAAGGAAAGAGCACCCGACAATGGCAGAGAAAGCCAGGAGAAATAACGTCACTCATAGTCTCATATGGCCTATTCATTATCAGTGGTACAAAAAGGGTACGCCACTTGTCCCATCTATAGCTGGCTATCACGGTAAGAAGCATTGGAAGGCTAACAACAGTTATAAAAAAGGCCAAGGATAAATCCAAGGAACATGCTGTGGTCCCTCCTCTCCCCTGCAGCTGCCACTGGCTGACACAGGGGAGTCGGATCACATGACTGGATCGGATCGGCCTGAAAATAGGTAAGTAACTATTTACACTCACCGGCCACTTTATTAGGTACACCTTGCTAGTACCGTTTTTGGACCCTATTTTGCCTTCAGAACTTTCTTAATTCTTTGTGGCATAGAATCAACAAGGTGTTGGAAACATTCCTAAGAGATTTTGGTCCATATTGATGTAGCGCTGGTAGATTTTTAATCTACCGCTTATACGTAAATTTAGTGGGTCATCTGTTCTGTATATAGATCAGATTTAATCTATGGCTTCTGTTCCAGCCTTGGTTGTGTTGCGTGCAGTTCCATTCCGCCGCCTGTAGATGTCGGTGTCACTAAAGACCGGAGCTGGAAAGCAACAGACTGAGGTGTATTGAGTGCTCTTCTTTCCCAGAAGTAACTCGGCAGAGGTTGTCCCCTGCTATGCATTCTGGGAAAGGGTATTTAAGGGACAGACGCCATTTTTCTTGGTCTCTTTCTTTCCACCTGCTGGCCCTTCTGGCCGACAGGTATGTGCTAGGAGTCCTACCTCATGGTCCTCCGGGCCGGAGGACTGCGTTGCTGCAGCGTGTGGGTGGGCCTAGAAGTCTGTCTGGGGCCTACTACTACTGCTGCGGAGATGGTCCTGTGCTGTCTGTCCTGCAGGAAGAAGCCGGACAATTGAGAAGATCCCAGGGAGGACCCGTCTTGGAAGGATCATGCGGAGCGCTGGTCTGGAGAGGGGCCTGGTGACTCAAGTCAACCTACCACATAGTACTAGTAGTGCCGGGTCGGCTTAAAGGTTCTGGTACTGTGTTGCTGTTCATTTAAAACTACTACGTCCTGTGGCAGAGGATCGTGCAGTTACATTTGTTCTTCTCAAGTCTGTGGCAGAGACTTTTTCTTGTTCGTGCTACACTCCGGCTGCTAGGTCAGTGAGAGAGGCCTATCCGGGTGGGCAAAAGATTAAATCTTGGACTGAAGGAATACTCGTCCTTAAGATATTCAAGTACTCAAAGATCAAAGACAGAAAAGGTATTTGAACTTCCCTGAAACTCCCTCTCTACCTCTTTCCTGCTACTTCTTTCATTTATCTCCCATTAAAGCATTGGAGAAAGTACTAAAGTGACTGGTTCATACGTTGTGGATGCCAAGCTCAACATGGACTCTAGGTTCCTGATGTGGTGAAAATACAGGTAATGGGTGGCGGCAACAGCCCGATTAAAATCAGCAGCTCCACCGAGAGTTATTGCTACATTGACATGATAACATCACGCAGTTGCTGCAGATTTGTCAGCTGCACATTCATGATGCAAATCTCCTGTTCCATCTATTGGATTGAGATCTGGTGACTGTGGAGGCCATTGGGGTACGGTGAACTCATTGTCATGCTCAAGAAACCAGTGGTGAGATGATTTGAGCTTTGTGACATGGTGCATTATCCTGCTGGAAGTAGCCATCAGAAGATGGGTACACTGTAGTCATAGAGGGATGGACATGGTCAGCAACATGGTCAGCAGTGGGCCGCTACATTTAAACGATGATCAATTGGTACTAAAGGGCCCAAAGTGTGCCAAGAAAACATCCCCCGCACCATTACACCAGCCCCAGCCTTAACCATTGACACAAGGCAAAATCAATTGATGTTGTTCATGCCAAATTCTGACCCTACCATCTGAATGTCGCAGCTGAAATCAAGACTCATCAGACCAGGCAACGTTTTTCCAATCTTATATTGTCCAATTTTGGTGAGCCTGTGCGAATTGTAGCCTCAGTTTCCTTTTCCTAGCTGACAGGAGTGGCACCCGGTGTGGTCTTCTGATGCTGTAGACCATCTGCTTCAAGGTTCCACGTGTTGTGTGTTCAGAGGTGGTATTCTGCATACCTTGGTTGTAACTGGGAGTTTGTTGACTTTTTAACATCTCAAACCAGTCTGCCTATTCTCCTCTGACCGCTCACATCAACAAGGCATGTTCCTCCACACAACTCCCACACACTGGATAGTTTCTCTTTTTTGGACCATTCTCTGTAAACCCTAGAGATGGTTGTGCGTGAAAATCCCAGTAGATCAGCAGTTTTTGAAATACTCAGACCAGCCCGTCTGGCACCAAGAGCCATGCCATGTTCAAAGTCACTTAAACATCTTTCTTACACAGGTTAGTTAGTATAGGTGTTAGAAGGGGGGAGGCAGCATTTTTAAAACTAGTTAGGCTTTAGCTGGAATTCTACTTTAAAAGTAGAGTTCAGCAATAGCAGCCCCCACATTAGTGTGGATTACCGGCGTGGCATACCATAGCATATCACTTTGAATGGTACCCTAAGTCAGTAGAATGGAAGCTGTTACTTTGAAGATACACTTCAAAGTAACAGTTTCCATTCTACTGATTAGAGTACAATTCAAAGCGCTATGCTATGGTATGCCACACCGGTAATCCACACTAATGTGGGTGCCTGCGTCTAAGATACTCATCCACGAATCTTGATAATATGTGTAATGTAGAGATGCCACACTTCTGACAGCCCAATATGTGATGAAGGTGGAAAACGGCCTCAGCTCCTCCCAAGCCATGCTCCCTGCAGGTTTCCTTTAACCACTTGACCACCAGGCCTTTCCTGACACTTTTTGTTTACATGTAACAATCAGTGTTTTTTGCTAGAAAATATCTTTGAACCCCCAAATATTATATATTTTTTTAAAGCATAGGCCCTATAAAATTAAAAGGGTTTTGCATTTTTTTTATGTCACACAGTATTTGCACAGTGGTTTTTCAAATGCAATTTTTTGGAGGAAAAATACACTTTAATGAATTGTAATGCAAACAAACATTATATAACCCAATTTTTGGGTAAAATATAAAAGATAATGTTTCGCCAAGTAAATAAATACCAAACATGTCATGCTTTAAAATTACGCATGCCCGTGCAACCCCCGACAACCGATGTACATTTTACTATCCATAGATGATGCTTTAAAAGCCTTTACAGGTTACCAGTTTTGATTTACATAGAAGGTCTGGTGCTGGAATTATTGCCCATGAACTAATGTTCGTGGTGACACCTCACATGTGTGGGGCGATCGCTGTTTGTGTGTATGCGGGACCGATACTTGCGTCTGTGTGTGCAAACACGCGGGGGGGGGGGGCACTTTATTTTTTTAAATTAATTAATTAATTAATTAATTCATGCTATTTTTACACTGTCGCTTCCCATTTTTTTTTGTATCACTTTTATTGCTGTCACAAGGAGTGTTAACATCCTTTATTACAGCAATAGGCAATATCAAACCCTAGGTCCCTCTTCTGCTTTTAAAAGCATTCGATCACACCAAGATCAGTGAGATAAATTGCTTTTGATCTTTAAAAACTGTGCTATTTACATCCAGGCATCCCAGAAGTGATGTGATGTCATCGCTTCTGGGTTATTATATCACACAGTCTAACAAAGTCGATTGGGGTATGGCTGGGTTCTATGATAAGCCCGTAGAAGCGCCAGCTGGTCGATTGGGACTCCTGATGGAACGGGAGATCCCTGTATAGTCGTGGGAGGCGGCAAGAGGGAGTGGTTGTCCCCTCCGAATGCTTGTAAAAGCAATTCAGCAGTTAGCCGCTAAGATTGCTTTTACAAGAGAGCCTACTGCTGGCTTTAAAAAACAGTACCAGGATGATGCCTGCTACTGTAGGCATCATCCAGGTATAACTGCTCAAACTCTGAAAGTGACACTAAACTCTGGTTTAAAAAAAATTCTATTCAAATATGTATACCTAAAAGAGAAGTATGGGTTTGGGCTTTTTTCCCCCATCATACTTACCTAGGTAGATGCAACATTGGTCCAATGCTGCACCTGTCCCCCAGCACCTCTACACTGAGAACCGAGTGATCCAACACCGCCGATGGCTTGGTTCTCACAAGGAGCTGCTGCTGCTGCTGGAGAGCTGCTGACTGTCAAATCATATTCCTTGTAAAGTGAATTTTCACCACATTCACAAAGCTAAGGGAAAATTCCCTTGCAAAGTGAACAGACTTTTTGCGCTTCATAAATCAGCTCCAAAGTGTTAGAAATGGTCACCGGAGCAAGAGCAAATCTTTCAGTAGGGAAGACTTATGAGAGATTTTCTCTCATTTTGTTGTTGTATCCGCAGGAGATGAAGGGAAATCCCCCCAGTGGGACAGAAAAAAATAACTTGATAGGGGTTTTAACTCCTTGATAGGAAATACCTCAAAAATGAAGGAATTCCTGGTTGTTACCAGAACAGGTATCCCCATTGGAAGATTCTCTTCCCCCCAATTTCTTTCTGCTGACAAAATATCTTGGTGATATTGGGAAAAGGGGCAAATAGAGAGAAAAATTAAAAATAGAGGAGAAAAGCGGGACTTTGCGTGAGGCCTGTTGGCGAAGAAATAAACTGAGTTGTATATGCTGGAATATGTTATCTAAGGTGCGTCCTATGCATCATTAAATCCACAAAGGGTAAACCAGGTATAAATGGTACAAAAATATTTAATTACATAGGTCCTGAAACCAGACACAGTCATGAAACAACATCATAGACAATATTTCAGCATAAAATAGACAATACATTTAAAAGGCATAGTACAAATACTGGTAGTACAGATTTACAGTAGAGAATACAATGTATATTGGATGAATATATGCATCAATAGTTATTAACTCAACGCGTTTCTTGGCTTATAACCAATCATCAGGAGTCTGATGCAATTTAGGCTGCATTAAAACAATAAACATGTATTAATATATGGAGAGATATATGAGAAAAAGATGCAGAAGAATTCAAATTTACTAGCGTACTTACAGACAGTGTCTTGGTTTATGGTAATCTAAATTCTAGAATGCAGCATTGATCCAGGTCTACAAAGTCTCCCCCGGGGTTGAGGCAGGAAGCTCCCCCCAGGAGACCGTCGGCTACAGCCACCAAATTGACCAGGGTACCCATAGGGGCCGCCAGGCAGGGACAAGCAACGAGGCCACAAAACCCTGAAATGATTGTGAATGAGATACAATAAGTGTGTGAACATGGAACAACTGTCAGAATTAGATAGGGTGACAAAATGGTGAGAAACCAAGAGTGAGTGGATATGGAATATAGACCAGAGCCAGAAGAAGACAAAGAGAAATGAGGAAGTTTGTAGGAGAATGATAGAGAGAGTGTGTGCAACTAAGAGGTCAATAGACCAGAGTGGAGATGTGCAACAAGGTTACCTGTATAGTGAGAGTGATGGGCCCGGCCAATTGCCACAAATGCATAGCGGAACCTACATGCACCTGGCCTGGGGTCGCCGTTATATGCCGCGGACCGGGGGCGTGCACCCGCCAACGTCATGTGTGGGCGTAATTACGCAACGGGGAGGGACAGACAGCCCGGACACTCAGGCCGCCTCCCATCCCGGCAGCGCAAAAGCCCAGGAGTGGTATACCACAAGATCCCGCAAAGCGGCGGCACACGGCGCCGCATGCGGGGCGTGGGGAACATGACGCCGATGCGCCAAGGTCAAGGCCCGCCCCGTCACGTACCAGGACGGGTGACAGGTCAAGAGCTGGGCGCATCGCAACCCCGGGTTTAAGACAGAACAGGCCATAACATCAACTGCACCCAGGGAATAATAAAATAAAGGTATATGAACCAATATAGAAAATAGTGGATTAATGAAAGGAAATTGAAGGCGGAGAAAGGGAAGAAAAATAAAAAGGAAAAACAAAGAGGTTGAGAAGGGGAAGCGAAAGCACAGTAACAAAGTACACACTCACTTTTTGCACTGAGTAAATCAGTGTGCAACAGAGTGTGAAATATGAAAACTTTAGCCCTGAATTAAATCAGCATAATTATGACTAAAGGAGAACAAAAAACAAAAACAAAAACATTCAGCCCTGAATTAAATCAGTATTTATCTGACTGAAAAAAAAAAAAAAAAAAAAAAAAAAAAAAAAATAATAATACACTTTAGCCCTGAATTAAATCAGTATTTATCTGACTAAAGGAAAAACAAAAACAAAAACTTTAGCCCTGAATTGAATCAGTATTATCTGACTAAAGGAAAATAACAAGGAAAGAAAAGGAAAAGAAAAAATTGGAAACAAAAAGATTCCAATTCTTACAATAAATGAATATTGTGTAAAAAAGTATATAAAATAAGTATATAACTCTTGCACTGAAAATACTCAATGGACAAGGGAGGACCATGGGTCTCTATCTAATATAGATTACTTTGGAAAGAAAAGAGAGAAGAAACACAAAATATGTAAAAATTAGGAATAAAAATGGGATATAGAATGGAATGCAATTGAGTTTCATGACTGTGTCTGGTTTCAGGACCTATGTAATTAAATATTTTTGTACCATTTATACCTGGTTTACCCTTTGTGGATTTAATGATGCATAGGACGCACCTTAGATAACATATTCCAGCATATACAACTCAGTTTATTTCTTCGCCAACAGGCCTCACGCAAAGTCCCGCTTTTCTCCTCTATTTTTAATTTTTACCTAATTGGGATGGAGGTATGTTGGTGCATTAATTCAGTGGACAGGTCACACCCTCACTTTTGGGCAAATAGAGAGGTTGAATGTCTATAATGAAGGCACAGAGAGTGATAGAAACCTGACGGGCATTCTAGTCCCACTCTACTCTATCAAAAAAAGCAAAACAAAAACATCCAGGATTTAACAAAACCATAAACACAGTAGGGCTTATTTTCGGGGTAGGGCTTGCCATTTAATCCCCAGTTTGAACAGAGTAAAAGTGCTTGTAAACTGCAAGAATCCTCACTATTAAAGTAGAACATAATGTAAAAGGTATGTGTTTCTGTAATCTAACCGCTTCAGATCCGGGCCATTGCCAAATGACGACAACAGCGCGGATCTAAATTGCCGGGACGACGTCTATTGACGTCGTCCCGTGCACGAGCGGCCTGCGCGCCCCCTGCAGGGCGCACGCGGCGCGCTCGGTGATCAGCGAGTCTATGAGACTCGCCTGATCACAGATCAGAGTAAGGGGCCGGTCCCGACCCCTTACCACATGATCAGCTGTCAGCCAATGACAGCTGATCATGTGATGTAAACAGAGCCGGTAATCGGCTATTTTTCCTCCTCGCACTGACAGCGTGAGGAGGAAAAAAAAACCCGATCACCGGCGTCTGTGATCGGGACATCAGTCCAATTCACGGCGATCTTCTGACACACAGCAATAGGCAGCAGTGCCGCCTACCAGTGCCCACCAGCGTCACCCATCAGTGCCCTCAGTGCCACCCATCAGTGCCCACAGTGCCACCCATCAGTGCCCACAGTGCCACCCATCAGTGCCCACAGTGCCACCCATTAGTGCCACCCATCAGCACCCACATCAGTGCCACCCATCAGCACCCACATCAGTGCAACCTATCAGTGCCCATCAGTGTCACCTACCAGTGCCCATCAGTGCCGCCCATCACTGCCCATCAGTGCCACCCATCAGTGCCCCCCATCAGTGCCCCCCATAAGTGGTACCTATCAGTGCCCATCCGTGCCACCTATCCGTGCCACCCATCCGTGCCACCCATCCGTGCCACCCATCCGTGCCACCCATCAGCGCCCTTAACTGTGCCTATCAGTGCCGCCTTAACTGTGCCTATCAGTGCCGCCTTAACTGTGCCTATCCGTGCCCATCAGTGCCCACCAGTGCCGCCTCATCAGCGCATATCAATGAAGGAGAAAAATTACCTGTTTGCAACATTTTATAACAAACTATTAAACATGATTTTTTTTTTTTCAAAAATTTCCATCTTTTTTTGTTTGTTTAGCAAAAAATAAAAACCCCAGCTGTGATTAAATACCCCCCAAAAGAAAGCTCTATTTGTGGGAAAAAAATGATAAAAATTTCATTAGGGTACAGTGTTGTATGACCGTGCAATTGTCATTCAAAGTGCGACAGCGCTGAAAGCTCAAAATTGGCCTGGGCAGGAGGGGGGTTTAAGTGCCCAGTAAGCAAGTGGCTAATTGTGTCACATACCTTCTTATAGTGCCGCTCAGCACTTCCGTGACCCACCTGATCGGTCTTCCCCAGCACAAGCACTGCAGAGGGAGGGGGGCCCGAGATCCCCCCGCTGACAGCTGGCAGAAGAGGAGAGCAGCGGGGATCAGCTGAGCATGGCTCGGCGCTTCCATGGCCGCGCTTGAGCTCTCCTACCTGCTCTGAGCTTTGCAGAGGGGGAGGGGCCAAATCCCCTGCTGAAAACTAGGAGAAGAGGAGGAGAGCAGCGGGAGGTCCAAAAACACAAGGAGAGAGGCTCCTCTGGGTGCAGACATTTTTAACAAGCTTTAATACACACAAATTAGTCAAACTCACATTTCAGAAGAATGTGATAGGCATAAAAGTATAGGCATGGTTATGTCACAGTGGCGATCCTGAGTCCTGGGCCTTGTAGTACCTCTGTCAAAACAGTCTGGTCAGAGAGGTGTCTGCCGTCAAGATGGTTATGCCGGCTCCGGACGACAAACTCGAGACGAGGCGTGAGGCACAGGGAACAGCAGGCTGCAGAGGATAACATCACCATTAGTGGACGCGCTGCGGTGTACTGGCAAGCCGCACTCCTTTATCAACAGACATAATCTATTGACGTTATCTCCTGCAGCCTGAGTTTGTCTTCCGGAGCCGGCATAACCATTTTAACGGCGGACACCTCTATGACCAGACTGGTTTGACAGAGGAACTATGAGGTCCAGGACTCAGGATCGCCACCGTGACATAACCACGTCTATACTTTTATGCACTGCTTTTCTGCTGAAATAATAATAATATGATGGCAGCCCTGCTTGCTCTGGACTTTTAACCCCTTCTCACCATCCGTATTTAGACTTCTATAGACTGTGTATATAAAACAAAACGGATTGACCACAGATCTATGATTGATCGTTTTACAGGTTTATTGCAGATTTTTATTCGTTTTTTTATGGTTTTAGTTTTTGCGCCTCCACTTGTTTTATTTTTATGAGGTCAGCTGAGCGCCAAACGGTGCTATAAGAAAGTATTTGATTACAGAAACACACACCTTTTACATATAATACTGTAATAGAGAGGATTCTAGCAGTTTACAACCACTTTAAACTAGGGCTTATTTTCGGGGCAGGGCCTATAATGCAGCCCTCCTGGAAAATCAGGGTAGTTCTTACTTACCTTATGAAACCTGAATGGAATACTCCCAGGACGTTGCTAAGTGAGGCCTAGTCATCACTGTTCACCTCCACCATACAGGAGTGATCTCTTTCTCTGATTCAAACCCCCTCACATACTCTTTCTCTCCCCTGATGCAGTAGCTCTGAGCTCAGCATTTGAGAGTTCACTCCTGTGATGGTGGAGGATGACTAGGCCTCACTTAGCAATGTCCTGGGAGTATTCCATTCAGGTTTCATAAGGTATGTAAATAGCCACAGTTTGTTTTTATCTATAGATGCCCCTTATCTGCATAGGCAGTTTTGTGGTAAAGGTGAACTATTACTTTAACCACTTGCCGCCCGCTGTATAGCAAAATGACGGCGGCAAAGTGGTTTAGTTACCCTGATCGGACGTCATATGACGTGATCAGGATAACAGAGCCGGCGCGTGCCTGAGGCAATCAGAGGTGCTGTGTGTCAGTCTGACAGAGGCTTCATACCACGTGATCAGCTGTGACCAATCACAGCTGATCATCGTGTTCATTGTGTGAACCAGGAAGTGCCGGTAAATAGCTTTCCTCGGTTCACGGTGACAGGGAGAGCTGATTGGCGACTCTCCCTGTCAGAGGGGGGGGTCTGTGCTGCAGCACATTGATTATCAGCACAGCCCCCATCAAAAGGTGCCCATCAGCTGCCCTCCTCTATAAAGCCTGTCAGTGCCCATGAAAGTGCAGATCAGTGCCCACAACAATGCCCAAAAAAGTTCCAATCACTACCCCATCAGCCAAGCCTGTCAGTGCCCCATCAAAGTGCCAATCAGTGCCACTCAGTAAAGCCTGTCAGTAGCTCCTCATCAGTGCTGCCTATCCAGTGCCACCTATCAGTGCCCATCAGTGCTGTCTAGCAGTGCCCATCAGTGCCGCCTAGCAGTGCCATCAGTGCCGCATGTCAGTGCTGCCTATCAGTGCCGCCTATCAGTATCCATCATTTTTTTTTTTTTCAAAATTGTCACTGTTTTTTCATTTACAGCGCAAAAATAAAAAAATGCAGAAGTGATCAAACACCACCAAAAGAAAGCTCTATTTGTGGGAAAAAAATCTTAAACATTTAGTTTGAGTACAGTGTTGCATGACCGCGCAATTGTCATCCAAAATGCGACAGCGCTGAAAGCTAAAAATTGTTCTGGGCAGGAAGGGGGGAAAGTGCCTAGTATTGAAGTGGTTAAGCAACCCCTTCCAACCTCCTCTAACTGCTTGCAAAACAAAAAAATAAAAAAATAAAAACTATCCTAAGGCTCATTTTACTTACCTGAAACCATGGTCACACGATGATCCTTCTCTATTCTTCTGTTTACTTCCTGAGGTCTTAGTTTGGGTGTCCACATCAATGCCTGCTTGATGTGCACACCTCCTATTGGTGAAGGCACCACTTCCAGCAGCAAGGGCCTCTCTCATAGGCTCCAGAGACAGGGGAACTGACAGGGGCGGAGAAGGGACCAGTGCCCAAGAAGATAATGAGCAGATGAAAATGCCTGGTCCCCAGAGCAGGATATTAGATTGGATCATATAGTAAACTGTGACTTTGATCCATTACACTGTGAGATGGCTTAAGAAGAGATATTTACAATGAAAACTGAGAAATAAAGCAATTGATGGACAATGCCTTATTTAAATTTTTTCCTGAAGTTTGGCTTTAAGTTGAAAACTTAAATTAGCTAAAGTGTATTTAAACCAAACACTTAATATTTTTTTGTTTTAGACAGAATAGGGAATGATTAAATCCTCAGATAAAGTTACTGTTTGATGTAAGTGTCCAGCTGGGGAGATTTCTTTTCACGTCCTCAAAAAACTCCATGTTTTTAATGCGTTTCACTCTCTGTCTCAGTGAGAATGGTCACCAGAACAAGTACAGGGGTGAATCTCCACAGCAGGGACATAAACAGCAATAAAAAAATGTAATAAAGGGTCATACTCAGTGGCGGCTGCTCCATTAGGGGCGCAGGGGCCCACGTGCCCGGCCCTAATTTACATGCAGGGTGCCAGAAGCATGGATTCCAATAGGGTTTTTTTTTTTTTTCCAAAGCACATGATTGTCTGAGGCTCTAATTGGCTTCAAAAAGAGCACTGCACCCCAAGCCCACCCAGTTGCGTAACATTAACAAATTAAAATTCGCTAATGTCCTCCTGCTTCTCCTCCCGGCCAATCAGGAAACGGGTCCTGAGACCCGATTGTCCAGGGAGTCTTAGGACTCCCGGCCAATCAGGTCTCAGGACCCACTTCCTGTTTGGCTGGTGGTGTAGTGGATAGCACTTTTTCCTAGCAGTAAGAAGGGTCACTGGTTTGAATCCCAACCATGACACTACCTGCCTGGAGTTTGCATGTTCTCCCTGTGCCTGTGTGGGTTTCCTCCGGGTATTCGGGTTTCCTCCCACACTCCAAAGACATGCTGGTAGGTTAATTGGATCCTGTCTAAATTGTCCCTAGTAAGTATGAATGTGAGTTAGTGACATTAGATTGTAAGCTCCTTGAGGGTAGGGATGTGAATGTATATGTAAAGCGATGTGTAAATTGACGTCGCTATATAAGTAACTGAAATAAATAAGTGTCGGTTCAAATCTACTTTATCTGCTATGGTGCTCATGTTGAGCATTTTGTTGAATTTGTTACTGTAATGTACATTCATGAATAAAAAGTGTTAAAAAAAGATATTGAGCACCAGCCACCACTGGTCATACTCTTACCTATTGTACAATATCTAAATCTGAAAAACTGCATTTTCATACTCTATAATATAGTAGTAATTTTAAGGGAATATTCGATTCGGTTCTGAGTTTTAGGACCCAAAAGTGTCTCTAGTTCTGCTAAAAAAATTAATGAATCTTCTAATCTCATTTTCACCACTGTTTCCAAAATTATATCACTATGGGATATATAAGTAATGTAAAAGGGTGGGTACATTATTTTACACACTGCAAAATGTATTTTCTTGTATTCAATGCGTTAAACACGCAATCTTGTTCTCCCTTGATACAGTAAATTCCCCGGTACAGCGAACTCTCCCTGTAACAGATGTTCATCAAAGGAATGACTAAGGAATGACACTACATTCCTTGAAGACCAATAGATTACAAACACAGTAAATTCATGGCCGCATTATAACTAGAGATGAGCAGATTGGTTTATCCAAACCGGGATCTACACATTTCAGGGCAATCTGTTTCACGAACTGGTAAATACATGGGGTAGTTGGGACTGAACAGAGGACAGACCAGCAGGCCAAAAAAAATTAACAGGGAACACATATGGGGTGTATTTATAATAAAAGTTGCAGAGCTAAGTATATTGTGAAACTGCATATTCATTAGTTCTGTGCGACATGGCGGCAAAAATTATTGTTATTAGGCCATTTTCTCTCCTGACCGATTTTTTAACATTCATACAGAATAGAGTGAATCAGATAAATACAGCATTATGGCCACTAGATGGAGCTGATGATCATTGGAAATAAATATTTGTTTACTATGATTGTCAGCTCCATCTTGTAGCTATAAAGTTTTATTTTCCTGAATCACTCTAATCTGAATGAATGAAAGATATTGACCTGGAGAGAAAATACAAACAAACAGCAACTGTCCCAACCCATAACTGGCCTTAACAGCAAGGAGCATATGGAAGGGCGACACATGTCAAACCAAAACAAAGAAAAATTCCCAGCTTGACTTACCAAACAGCCTACAACAAACCAAATTGTCCTGTCTAACAGTTCACATTAAAAACGGGGTTTAGTATGTACACATTTGCAAATAAAGCTGCAGTTGTGAATTTTTCTTTGTTTTTGTTTGACTGGAGAGAAAATAGCTTAATAACATTTATTTTTGCCAGATGCACAGACCAAATGTACATACAGCATGGGGCAATGAGCTCTGGCAATTCTTTATATATTTTTTATGAATACACTCCATAGGGTTAACGGGGATCTGGAGGACTAGACCAACAGTCTATAAACTTAGACTTGCAAACAAATGCTTTGCTTGCCTTTATCCAGCCCATGGGGCACTATTCCTTCCACTGACACCTACAATGGGGCTGTTCCTCCCATTGGTATAAAAAATGGGGCACTATTTACACCTACAATGGGGCTGTTCCTCCCATTGATATAAAAAATGGGACACTATTTATTCCACTGACACAAACAATGGGGCACTATTCCTCCCACTGACACCTACAATGGGGATATTCCTGTGGTGCTTCTTGCAGTAGGGTTATATAGTCGGTGGGAGGTTGGGCCTGGAGTTTGTTGGTCATGGGAGTTAGACAGAGACAATACACATGGAAATTTAGTCATTGCACCAAGAGTGGGGTTGCCCCATAGCGGGACTCTGAAATAGGACTAAGTTGAAGCCATTCCATTACATGTAACTAACACAACCTAAAGGCATAAGCACCACAGCACAACCCAAATATAGTGCAGTAAAAGCATAGCACTTCTAAAACAGGAAAAATAATTTTGTCACATTTACTAATATGTGCCTTACTTAAATAACCTCGAAAGAACTGTAGTGTGAAGATGCAATGGAAGCATTGGTCCAAATGTCTTTATTTAAGTAAAGGGCATTATGATTTAGTAACAGTGTCTGGTCTGGGTTACTTGAAAAGAGGGTAAGAGAATGCTCCTACAGTTAATGGGAATAGGGAAAGGTCTCTATGCCTTCATATTTATCTTCTGGGTAGTGAAGAGTGAGAAGCAAAGGGGAAGAGGAGCCGACAGCTGTGGAGAGGAGACAGTGGTGGACAGGAGATAGAGGTTCCTTAGGAGGGGTGGACTGGTGGCTGTATGGTTTGTCCAGCTGAGTGGCCGGGTTCCTATATTAGAGCCCGCTGCGGAATGGAACCTCCCCCTTTCCCACTGACCTGGCCTGGACCACAGTGTTCAAAGCCTTGCAAACTATACAGCAGCTTCCCTCTATGCCTTCAGATTGAAGAGAGTAAAGTGTATCATGTAAAAGAGCTGGTGAATCCACACTCAACTAGGTGTCTCTTGAAATATCTCTAGTCAGAGCCAGGACAGGTGTCTCTGGCAAGTGAAAAGATATTATTCTTCTGGTGTGGGGCCCAGTGTGGAAGTATGGCTTTTAGCCATGAGAAATGCTAACTCACACATGAAAGCAATACCAACTTGCTAACACCTGCCAAAAATAATCATAAAAAAATTCTCAGCATGCAGTTACCCCATACTATCAAGTGTTGGGTGTTACCATCGCTGGTGCACTCTGTGGTTTCCTCTGCTGATCCTTATGTCACAACAAGACACAGGAACTGGTGAAAGGAACCACAACACACAATAGGGGACTAGACATCTGACACAGTTGGAAATGTTGAATGCAGGAGACCTTTATGAGAGTTTACTTCTTCAATGCTAGTGGTGCAGGCAGCAGAACAGGTATGTGTTAATCATTTGCTTTGCATGGTGAAGTAGTTGTTAAAGCAGCAAAGTATTTTTCCCTATTGAAGTAATAGCTGCTGGATTATTTAAGTACAAAGCCATCAATCTCTGCATCCCAGGTAAATGTGTTGTCCAGAATTGGAAAAGGCTGCTACTTTTACTAGAAAGGCTGTATATGAAGCAAATCTCATGTATACAGTGTGTAAAAGTCTTTTCCAAAGTTCGGGAGGCAATGGGGTTGATTTACTAAAACTAGAGCATGCAAAATCTGGTGCAGCTCTACATAGTAACCGATCAGCTTCCAGGTTTTTTTTTTTTTTTTCGTGAAAGCTTAATTGAACAAGGTGAAGTTAGAAACTGATTGGTCACCATACACAGCTTCATCAGATTCTGAGTGCTCCAGTTTTGGTAAATCTCCCCCAATTTTGTATATACATGATTAGCAACTATCGTCCTCATTTACTGACCATGATCAGATGTAGGCACAGAACCATTTAATTGCTTTTCCCACAACCTCCTGGATTCCTGGAAGCACCAAGGGAAGATAAGTGTTTCAGCTTCCCTTCCTCAGCAGTTCAGAGAGGCCACACCTGATGAAACAGTGGTAGCTGGGAAAGTGATCTGTAGCTAGGTAAGAGGCCCCCACTGTCAGAACTAATGTGCATGCATGCAGGCCATAGCTTCTTCAAAAGACCCAGTTACTATGGGGAGCACATCTTCAATTGCCACTAAGGCCTTGGGCCTTGGATCCTTCTAGCTGTTTGCCTGTGTTACTGGAACTACCTTGGACTTCGTTAAGAGGGACACTGGTTAGGAGGATATGTGCAAGTAGCTGCTTGTATTCTATAACAACAATTCTCTGTTGTCATAGAGTTTTATAGAGACAATGCTATCCAGCCACATGTTACCCTGATTGAGTTACAGAGACATTGCTGTAAAGAGTCCATGTATGTGCAGCTTTCATAATCTGTTTTATATTATTCTGTTGTGTGTGCATGCTTTTTGCCATCCTGAACTTTTGAATTACTGACTCTAACGTTGCACCTGTTTTGTAAAGTTCAAGTTACAGCTCCTCTCTGTCTGATAATTCAGCTGATTACCTGTCTTGTTACATGACCATAACTATCTTCTGTTCTGATACCTTCCCTAGACTTCTGCTGAACTATAAAGTCTGCACTGGACAGACTGACTTGGCCTGGGGCAACTACCAGCATTCTCTTTGCTTGTGTAAAGCAGCAGACACTGCTCTCCTCCATGTTTCATTTAGCAGCTCATCCCTGCTACATGCGATTCTGGCTACTGTATATAAGGAAAGATGTAAGAGAAGGGGCTACTGACATGAAATATGAAGTGGGCAGAAGGTGGCAATGCAGATCCAAGAGGTGACACTTATTGGGTGACCCTGACCCTTGACAGGCCTGCTATCGTGCTACCAGGTGTCACTTATCAGAGGGTTGGTAGAGGAAATGAGTAGTAGAGACATCCTCTGCTGACTGCCTCTAACACAGTTCCACCCTCCCCCTGCCTGGCTGTGCCTTTGCACCCCAAGAGCACCCTGCTCAGAAAACCGCTGCTGCCATCCAGAACTATTCTGGCAGACAGGCAGATCAATCTGCAGAAAAGTAGCCCAACACTCATGTCTGTGTCAGCAGATCTGGTTGCAACTCTTAACAGCAGGATGGAGATGCAAAGAGAGAAGAGGAAAAATAGATTTTTTTTTTTTTTTTTTGCAGCTGGATCTGCCATGATTTCTTCTCTCACTGGGCCTCTCTCCCCACCCTTTCCCAGGCCTCATGTCCTCCACCACTGCCGTTATGGCGGTAGTAATGCCAAATATTTTCTGATGTGCTTCTTATAAAGGGTAAAGATATTGAAACTATGAACAGTCATAGAATAAAGAATATTGTTCCTCTAAATATTCTACAACTTTTAATTTCCCATAAAGTTTATTAGTTGCGAAAGTTAATCAGTTCCATGACGTACGTCTTAATGCTCAGGGTGATCTTAATTCACTCATCTCTAGCACCGGACAAGTTAACACAGTCTGTAGAGCAGATGGAGGATGCAAATTTGCCAACAATTGTTACTCATTTGGAAGCAATGTAATAAGAACATTCCAAAATGTAACATTGAACAAAATAATCCCTGTAAATTCTTCACTGTGATGTGACACTTTTGAGGAAAAAAGTAAAAATACTGAAGTTTATTGTTTTACAGCACTACTACATATTATATGTATTAGCTGTATCTATTTTCAGTCTATTTTTTTTTCTTGATAAAGCAGCCTACATGGTACATATATACTTACTTATCCCCATGTTTAACATTCAGGTAGTTAAAAAAAGAGATGCCAGTTCTTGCTGAATCCAGGTTTTCATACCATTACTCACACCAAAACCACCCCTCCCATTTTGAGCATGAGCCCAGTCACTCTGAGATAATGACAGTTCAAAGACCTGCCTCCATCTGCTTTCAAAAAACATATAAAAAACAGAAAATACACACCCTTTGTTTCTACTAATTTTTTAAATGTCCTAACAACACAATACTGTGCACAGGGCAGTTGGTTAGTGGTTTTCACTTGCAGTACTAGAGTCATCATTAAAAATCCCAACCTTGACACTACCTGCATGGAGTTTGCATGTTCAGCCTGTGCTTGCGTGCACTTCCTCTGTGTGCTCCGTTTTCCTCCCAAAGACATGCTGGTGGGTTAATTGACTCCTGTCTAAAATGCCCCTAGTATGTGTATGTATGAATGTGAGATAGAGACCTTCGATTGTAAGCTCCTTAAAGAGGACCTTCGGTCATTTTTCAACTTTCCATGTATTAAATCTTCTGCCCTTGTTGTTTTAACTTTGGATAGTTAAACATTTTTTTTCTGCCAGTAAATACCTTATACAGACCACTTCCTGTTTCTTGTCTGGTCATTAGCCTAGGCTTATGACATCATACACAGCTCTCTCTCTCGCTCTCGTAAGAGTTTGCCAGGAAGGGAGGGGGGATGAGTCATAAGAAGGCTAATGAGAGCTGCAGGGCTGCAGAGCTGGAGGTGTGCCACTGTGTGTATGTGTAAATCCAAGAAGTGAACAGACAGCAGCTTCAGCTGCCCACAGTTAAAGTAGATGCAGCCAGACTCAGTGTAGGAAGATTTCTGCAGCATATTTGGCAAGTACAGAATCACAGCATATTATTTTATACAATTGTGCTCATAAGTTTACATACCCTGGCAGAATTTATGATTTCTTGGCCATTTTTCAGAGAATATGAATGATAACACAAAAACATTTCTTTCACTCATGGTTAGTGTTTAGCTGAAGCCATTTATTATCACTCAACTGTGTTTACTCTTTTTAAATCATAATGACAACAGAAACTAGCCAAATGACCCTGATCAAAAGTTTACATACCCCAGTTTTTAATACCATGTATTGCCCCCTTTAAAAACAATGACAGCTTGAAGTATTTTGTGGTATTTGTGGATGAGGCTCTTTATCTTCTCAGATGGTAAAGCTGCCCATTCCTGTTGGCAAAAAGCCTCCAGTTCCTGTAAATTCTTGGGCTGTCTTTCATGAACTGCACAATTGAGATCTCCCCAGAGTGGCTCAATGATATTGAGGTCAGGAGACTGAGATGGCCACACCAGAACCTTCACTTTATTCTGCTGTAGCCAATGACAGGTCGACTTGGCCTTGTGTTTTGGATCATTGTCATGTTGGAATGTCCAAGTACATCCCATGTGCAGCTTCCTGGCTGATGAATACAAATGTTCCTCCAGTATTTTTTGATAACATACTGCATTCATCTTGCCATCGATTTTGACCAAATTTCCTGTGCCTTTGTAGCTCACACATCCCCAAAACATCAGCGATCCACCTCTGTGTTTCACAGTAGGAATGGTATACCTTTCATCATAGGCCTTGTTGACTCTCCAAATGTAGCGTTTATGGTTGTGGACAACAGTTTTGGTCTCATCACTCCAAATTACTTTGTGCCAGAAGGTTTGAGGCTTGTCTCTGTGCTGTTTGGTGTATTGTAAGCGGGATACTTTGTGGCATTTGTGTAGAAATAGCTTTCTTCTGGCGACTCAACCATGCAGCCCATCTTTCTTCAAGTGCCTCCTTATTGTGCATCTTGAAACAGCCACACCACATGTTTTCAGAGAGTCCTGTATTTCCCCTGAAGTTATTTGTGGGTTTTTCTTTGCATCCCAAACAATTTTCCTGGCAGTGGTGGCTGAAACTCTAGTTGGTCTACCTGACCATGGTTTGTTTTCAACAGAACCCCTCATTTTCCACTTCTTGATTAGTGTTTGAACACTGCTGATTGGCATTCTCAATTCCTTAGATATCTTTTTATATCCCTTTCCTGTTTTATACAGTTCAGCTACCTTTTCCTGCAGATCCTTTGACAATTCTTTTGCTTTCCTCATGACTCAGAATCCAGAAACGTCAGTGCAGCACTTGATGAAAGATGCAAGGGTCTGTCAGAAATCCAGAAACTCATTGACCTTTTATACACACACAGTAATTACAAGCAAACATATCACAGGTGAGGATCGTTATCTTTATACCTGAACTCTGTGGGTGATATGGAATGTGGAATTTCCACTCTATTTGGAAAGTCTTGTGTTAACATTTCATCTGTAGCTTTCCATCCTTTATGTCCTATGCCATGGTACTGTGAGATGAATAAATGTGCACTTGCTTTTAGTATGCCTGGTTTCACCTCTTTGGCAATGAGTCCTGTTTCAGGACTCATTGTCAGACCCTGTTTATGCCAATAGGCCATATCTCCCGGGGAAGCCATAGCCTGTAGGTCCTGCAAAACCTGTCCCCAGGGCAAAGTTGGGGGTGTAAGGGGGAGCATTTGGATAAAAGCTGGGACTATCAAAGCAGCTTGTTTGGCAGTGGAGTCTGCTAATGCATTTCTGTTTGAAATGTTATCAGTACTGTGTGTGTGCGCTTTACAGTGAATGATTGCTATCTTACTAGGTAATGTAATAGCATCAAGGAGGTTGGTGACTAGGGAAAAATAGGAGATGGCTTTTCTATCGGCAGTAATGTACTCACGCCTCTGCCAAATTACTCCGAAGTCGTGTGCGACTCCGAAAGCATATTTGGAATTTGTGCAAATGTTCACTTCTAGTCCTTTAAAAAGCTGACACGCTCTAGTGAGAGCAATAAGCTCTGCTGCTTGAGCTGATTGATAAGGGATGGGTTGTGCCTCTTTCACTATGTCAGGTAGTTTTTTTTACCACTGCATAACCTCCATCCACAAACACAGTGTGTGCTCCTTCTATGGGACTTCAAATCAGCTTGAGGCGATGTGTCCTGATGTACAATGTCTATACAATGATGGGAGGGGACTAATTCGTCTGTTTCACCTTTTATCCCAAGCAGGGCATTCAAGATAGGGGCAAGGCCTGCCGTGGGAGCGCTGTACCTGATCTGCAGGGAGGGGTTGCTCATGAGGATGACTTCATTTTTTTTTAACAGAAGGAATGTTTATTAATATAAAAACATCAGTATACATGTGAATGTCAGCAGATGTTATACAAAGCAGGTATTCATGACATCATCCAGGGGTATAGAAGCAAGAAAGACACATTCAAGACAGGTACATCAATCCGTTTACATCTAGAAGATCATAATGCAATGCCAGACCTGGGGGGAGTAAAACAGGGAGAGAGGCACAGACCCTAGATAGGCCGGGGGAGGGGGGAGAAGAGGGAAACCGGAGGCAGGAAGTCCAGGAAAGGGATTAGAGCATAAGGTTTCTAGCCTCAACCCAGGCTGACCAAATTTTGTGGAACTTTTTCGGGCAATTACGGCCCATATATGTAATTTTGTATAATGGTAAGATATCATTTATAAGTTTTTTCCGAGTGGAAACTATGGGGGGTCAGGTGCCTTCTACCCAAGCAGTATTGTTTTCCAGGCATAGTATGAACAGTTTTCTATGTATTTTTGCAGGTAGATTATCTGTTATACCTAACAGGAAGATCAGGGGGTCCCGTGTAAGGGTTACCCCACTGATCCTCTGAACGTCAGCAACCACTGCCTGCCAGAAGCCCTGAATTGACAGACATGACCATACCATGTGTATGAAATTTCCCACCTCCCCTTGACATCTCAGGCAGAGGGCAGCAGATGTGGGGTAGATAAAGTAAAGTACGCCCTATGGATGAAGTTTAACTGGATAAATCTGTCCTTGGTGGAAATCATAAGGGGAATGTATTGTTGGAGGGCTTCAGTCCAGTCTTCATCTGTGAGGGCCGATATGTCACGTTGCCAGGCCCGAAGGGCCCTACCCACCCCACCGTGCCCCGCACAGGTAAGTCAGAAATAAATGGAGGAGAGCGTTCTGTCTCTATTGCAGGCAATGAGGAGTCGTTCCACGGAATGGGGCTCAAGGACGATAGGGCCAGGAAACTGCGAACAAACAGAATGCCGAAGCTGTAGATACCCGAAGTACATCCAGGGGGGGAAGCGAAAATCGAGTTTTCATCTCTGCAAAAGTGAGAAGATGACTGTCTGCATAATGTCACGCAGCGTCCTGACCCCATGTCTTGCCCATAACTGTGGGTCGAGGACGGTCCGCAGATGAGGCAAAGATGAGTTACCCCACAGAGAGAAGAAAAGAAAATTCTCCAGGCCCCATTATGGACAGGTAGGCCCGTTTCCACACCAATGCCGTGGTCTTCATGGAAGTGATAATGTGGGGGTTGGATCTGGGCTCCCTACAGTGGGGATCGAAAGTTTGGGCACCCCAGGTAAAAATGTGTATTAATGTGCATAACGAAGCCAAGGAAAGATGGAAAAATCTCCAAATGGCATCAAATTACAGATTAGACATTCTTATAATATGTCAAAAAAAGGTAGATTTTATTTCCATCATTTACACTTTCAAAATTACAGAAAACAAAGAAATAGTGTCTGCAAAAGTTTGGGCACCCTGCAGAATTTATAGCATGCACTGCCCCCTTTGCAACGCTGAGACCTGCCAGTGTCATGGATTGTTCTCAATCATCGTCTGGGAAGACCAGGTGATGTCAATCTCAAAGGTTTTAAATGGCCAGACTCATCTGACCTTGCCCCAACAATCAGCACCATGGGTTCTTCTAAGCAGCTGTCTAGAAAACTGAAACTGAAAATAGTTGACGCTCACAAAGCTGGAGAAAGCTATAAGAAGATAGCAAAGCGTTTTCAGATGTCAATATCCGCTGTTCGGAATGTAATTAAGAAATGGCAGTCATCAGGAACAGTGGAAGTTAAAGCAAGATCTGGAAGACCAAGAAAAATATCAGACAGAACAGCTCGCAGGATTGTGAGAAAAGCAATTCAAAACCCACGTTTGACTGCACGATCCCTCCAGAAAGATCTGGCAGACACTGGAGTTGTGGTACACTATTCCACTAATAAAGAGATACTTGTTCAAATATGGTCTTCATGGAAGAGTCATCAGAAGAAAACCTCTTCTACGTCCTCACCACAAAAATCAGCGTTTGAACTTTGCAAATGAACATATAGACAAGCCTGAGGCATTTTGGAAACAAGTTCTGTGGACCGATGAGGTTAAAATAGAACTTTTTGGCCGGAATGAGCAAAGGTACGTTTGGAGAAGAAAGGGCACAGAATTTAATGAAAAGAACTTCTGTCCAACTGTTAAGCATGGGGGTGGATCAATCATGCTTTGGGGTTGTATTGCAGCCAGTGGCACAGGGAACATTTCACGAGTAGAAGTAAAAATGGATTCAATAAAATTTCAGCAAATTTTGGATGGTAACTGTAAATGTAAGTGTAAATGATGGAAATAAAATCTAACTTTTTTTACATATTATAAGAATGTCTAATCTGTAATTTGATGCCGTTTGGAGATTTTTCCATCTTTCCTTGGCTTCGTTATGCACATTAATACACATTTTTACCTGGGGCGCCCAAACTTTCGATCCCCACTGTATATACTAGCTTACTAAGTTCAGAGTATGAACCCAATATCGCGGCTTCCAAGTTAACTGCAGGGTTAGATCGTGTCCTGTGCAAACCACCACCTCACCAGCACCAAGAGGGCCACCCAGTAATACTTTCTAAAGTTAGGCAACGCCAGTTCTTCTTTCGACAATGGGAGTTGAAGTGTGGCTCTAGCCACTCTGGGGACAGAGCCCTTCCAGACAAAAGAGCTGATGGCCTGATCCAGTTTGCTAAAATAGGAATTAGGAATACAAATCAGGGTGTGTCTAAACACGTATAGAAATTTAGGGAGGAAAGATATTTTGATTAAATTTCCAAATTACACATCTCTTTAGGAGGTTCTGGAGGACAGAGAGTACATTGTCCTCCATGTATTTCGACAGATCTTTCTGGATACCAAGGTATTTGAACTTATCCACCCATTGAAGGGGGGCAGGCAGATCAGCGGAAGGGGCTGTCCGGGTCAGGGAGCACAGCACTGATTTGTCCCAATTGATTCTGATAACGGAGAACCTACCAATCCTTGAGTGGCTGTCAAGGATTGGTGGGCATCCCCTAGATAGAGGAGAGTGTCGTCTGCATACATAGACACCTTTTCCATCAGGGGGGCACAGATATACCAGCAACTGCAGAGGAGGCCTGGAGCATCATTGCCAGAGGTTCAATGCATGGCCAGGGCAAAGAGGGCAGGGGAGAGCGGGCAACCCTGCCTGGGTCCTCGGTGGAGCGGGAAAGGCACAGAGAGCATGCCATTTGTGTGGACCCGAGCCGTCAGGTTTGAATATAGCAATTGTAACCATGATATAAAGAATGGCCCAAAACCAAATTTGCGTGATGTCATCCACAGGTATTCCCACTCTACCGAGTCAAAGGCCTTCTCGGCATGCAATGAAGCTACCACCTCCGACCAGTCTCCTCCCCCCACCCGGTCAATCGCCGCGAATAACCGTCTGAGGTTGATATCTGTGCCCTTCCCTGGCATGAAGCCTGTCTGGTCCCCGTTTATTAATGAAAGTATCACCTTGTTAAGTCTGATTGCCAAGACTTTAGTGAGAATCTTAGCGTCTACGTTTAATAGGGATATGGGCCTGTAGGAGGAGCAAAATTCCGGATCCGAGGATGACTTCATACCCACTTAGTTGTTGTGCAGACATGTGTTGGGTATTTTTTAGCAGATACACAATCTGGTGTGTAGTGTGTAATTCCGTAGGGTGACCTAATGTAAATGATGTAGCCATTTCTACAGCCATGGCACAAGAGGCCAAAGCCCTCAGACATGCTGGCATGCCTTGTACAGGAACATGGACTACTCTAGAACAAAAAGGCTACAGGTCTCAGCTTTCCTCCATGCTCTTGTGCAAGGACCCAAGCCATGGTTTTACAGTTGTCCCTTGCAAACAAATGAAAAACTTTACAATATTCAGGTAATCCCAAACCAGGAGCAGTTTTAAGATACACAACTATAGCAGTTTTAAGATACACAAAAGCATTAACCATTTCATCATTCCATTTCACAAGGTCAGGACTCGTCAGGTAGAGCAGCTTGTCTCAGCAAGTTATCATAGTAGGAGCAATCAGGTATCCATTGGCGGCAGTAACCAATCATACCTAAGAAGGTTAACACCTCCTTCTTGGTATGTGGGCAGGCCAGACCCACAAGAGCCGCAGCTCTCTTGTGACTGATTCTCCTTTCACCATGGGACAGAGTAAAATCAAGATATTCAACAGTTTCCTGACACTATTGCAGCTTTTTTTTTAAACACTTTGTGACCTGTCTGTGCTAAATGTTCTAACAGTAAAAGCCTGATCTTTCTGACAGGCTTCCTGGGAGGGACTACACAACAGTAGGTCATTGATGTACTGAAGAAGGATGGAACCATGGCTAGGCGCCCAAGACTGTAAGGTGTCCTGGAGAGCTATTGAGTAGACTGCAGGTGAGTCTATATAGCCATGGCAAGTGATTCCAGGTTATCTGGCGCCCTATATAGGAGAAAGCTAGTAGTAGTTGTGACTCTTCGTCGTCAGGGACAGAAAAAAAATATTACTTAAATCAATAACTGAAAAACACACTGCCGAGGCAGGTATGGAGGTAATGAGAGATGGCGCATCAGGTACAATAGAGGCAATTGGAATCACAAGGTTATTTATGGCTCGGAGATCCTGCACAAACCTGTATGATCCATCACTCTTTTTGACGGGGTTTATAGGAGTGTTATAAGGCGATATGATGGGTCTTAAAATTCCTTGTTTCAGGAATTGCTCAATAATGGGTCTGATGCCTTCGTCCTTCTCTTTGGAGAGATGGTACTGCTTGTAGTAAACTCCTTGTTTTAGTCTGGCCTTGTAAGGGGTGCATGAAATGTATCCTACATCAAGGCTATCTTTAGCCCAGAGGGGGTGGTCCTGTGGAAATGGGGAAGGGACTTCAGTTTGAAAGAACAGTGGTGATGCTATGGCTACTTCCCCACTTTGAGTCAAGAAAATTAAAATTTTTAAGACTCCTATTAAATCTCTTCCTAAAAGATTTACCGAGCATGAAGGTATTATCCTGAATGAATGATGTAAGAGAACAGTTCCAGGGACAAAGTCAGTTTTCTTCTACCTCCTTCATGTACTTCATGTCCCACTCGGGTCCTGACCATATCCACATGGAATTAGTCATTTGCGCCTGTGCGCAGGAAGGGTGAGCTACTGTACATACTTTCAGTTCATCTGGCCAGATTGTCTATGAAAGAATTTATCAAAAAATAATCCATTCCACATACTCTGGCCACAAACTCTTTACATGTCTTTCCGGGATTAGGTGTGTGTGGGGGGGGTATTCTTTACTTTCTCCCTTACCCATCCTTAATTTGGTTACAAACAACTTATACAAACTTACCAAGGGTTGTTGTACCAGATTACAAGACCCTTTTGCAATGTACAACAATAATATGAGCTCTAAACAGTATTCTAATACTCTATACAGCGATAGAAAGAGAAGCAAAAGGTTGGTAGAATCTCCCTGATTGTCTGGCTCTTTCCTTAAGAGCCTCTATTTTACTATTTTCAAATCAGTCTCCCAAAAACTAATACTTTAATGTGCTTCCCAAAAGCACGTGTGCTTCCCAAAAGCATGGCAGTTTACAATTAACCTCTCTACAATTTTGCACTATCAAGGATGCGGTATTGTCAGAGCCAAGGCAAGAAGAACAGCGTCAACAAAGCAGACACAGTCCACTTACCTCAGATGATCATCGCATTCCATCCGCTGCCACCAGCACTGTAAGGGTCAATTCTGCTCAGTTCCTGGACAATCAGTGGGAATTCTGTATCAGAGCTCTGGAAGCATTTAATGCACACACAACACAGAATGGTTTCAAAGAATGCTTGCTTTAATGGTAGGATGGGCTGTACCTTTTATACAGGATAAAGACAAAGAAGATTGCACAACTTAAAGAGAAAGGAGGGAGGAAAGGCAAAGTTCATCACATGAGACATAATATTTCAGACATAATTTAAACTAGTAATGCTGACGATTGACTTTGTCTGAATACATAGGTTCACAACCAGTTCATACCACACCTTATCTATCCTGTGGTCAAGACCCTAAAATAAAGATATTCGTCTGTCAGCTATTTTGATGTCTTAGTCATGCTAACTCTTTCTCACTCTTCAGGCAGTGACCCTCTCATTTGACAGCAGATATCTCACATACATTCCTATGAAAAAATGTATGAACAGCGCAGAAGAGCAGCTCCATCTCCAGCAACAAGCAACACACCCCAAAATACAAAGAATAGCGGGAACCATCATTCTCACAAAAGAATAAGATATGCTCCCACTCCTTTGGATCAAGAAGATTCTATGAATTGGTAACATTAACTCATAGTGATTTCAGTCAATTTAACTTATAAGAATATATATATCCTGGTTGAACATATGAATCCGTAGAAATTTTACTTATTTCACAACCAGCGACAATGCCTTCTTTTCAAATTCTATAAGTTACTTGCGAATTAATCCTATTTACTTAACCCCTAAGAGGCTATTTGGAAATTTTGTGCTTTTTCGCTTTTTCTTATAAATTATTTTTTTTTTTATTCTTTTGTAATTTAGCTTCACAAATGGTCAGGAAATGACTAGTAGCAAAATACTGCAAACGTTCAGGCTAATTAGGGGTCAGAAGAAGACTGACAATCCCTTTACCTGACCATTAGCCTCTTACAACCCTATTATCCCAAATAGCCTCACTCGATTCGACCCGAGATAACATAACTTTTTTAATGTTGTCCAATATATTAGTTTGAATATGAACAGAGTTAATAGAAATAGTAACAGCCTTAGGCATACCATTGCAATATATACAAAATAGTTCAGAATTATTAAAATGTTATCTATTTCCTGAGGTTTAACCCAGTTATTAATTCCTTTGGTACTATTATTCTAAATTGCCTTCAGATAATAGATCCAGTTAACAAGATATTATATTCTTTAGGCAACTACATTGGAATACCTAGAATAGTTACCTTTATCGAATTACCTGCTACCCGAAATACATGCATCTTATTGATGCTCTCAATATAGGGCTTTTTTCCTGCACGTGGATGATCTGTGTGCCCTCCTTGGTCTACCTCGTTCACCAACACATATGGTGTGGGAGTCCGACGTAGGCAATTTTTTTCCCTGATAGGGATCCACATACCCTATCATGGCCAATTTTGAATTTTTTGGATTTTGTTTAATTCTTTGAATTTTTTTGCATATTTATTTGTCTCAAATCAAGCTATATATATATATATATATATATATATATATATATATATATATATATATATATATATATATATATATATATTAACCTTTTATGCTTCTGCTTTTTCTTTCTCTTCCACTTCAGGCTCTACGAGACCACTTTTTTCTCCTAAACCTTTTAAGTTCACACAGGTCGCTCCACCAACCCAGATCTGTATACATCTTGGTAAGTCCACTCTTTATAGTAAGTTACCATGGCACCATTAAATGTATTATCCCTGAATGTTCAGGGTTTAAACGTACCACAAAAAAAAAACCAAAGCATTTCGCACTTTCCATGCATGTAAGGCACATATTGTGTGTCTCCAGGAAACACATTTCACTAATGATTCCACTCCTAAATATATGTCCCCTTTTTACCCGCAAATTTTTGCAGCCTCTGCAAATTCCAAACAAGGAGGAACTCTTATAGCTTTCCACCGATCCACCCTTTTCACTTTATTATCAGAAATCAAAGACCCTGAAGGACAATACATAATACTTCGGGGACATTTGATCAATACGGCAGTCACTATTGTCTCATACTATGCTCCTAACAATAATCCCTCCTCTCACATCTTTTGCAAGTGGTAAATACACACAAAATTGGAACGGTGATTATAGGCGGTGATTCTAATCAGGTTATCCTCACATTCCTTGACAGATCGCCCTACACACCTCACAATACCTCAACCAAATTATCGTTCTCTCAATTCCTGTCAAAGTACAACTTGGTTGATACCTGGAGAGAAAGCAACCCAATTAAAAAAAAAAAATACACCTACTTTTCACACCCTCATCAATCCTTCTCCTGCATTGACCATAGTTTCTTAACTATTGGTATGATACCTGAGATACTCACATCTGATGTACTCCCCATTCCATGGTCAGACCATAATGCGGTAATTACAACCATAGCTTCCACTATGCCAAAGGCACATGATCCTACTTGGTATATACCAGACATAATGCTAAAAAATCCATCACAATGACAGAAAGTTGAGCAGGCTTTAAAAGAATATTTGATGTACAATAACACACCAGATATATCCCCCCTTACACTTTGGGAAGCCCACAAACCGGTATTGCGAGGCAATATACAGAGGCTAATGGCATTATTCAAAAGGGAACGTAAAATTCTTGCCCTAAAACTAGAAAATGACTTTAATGCTGAGTCTATTTCATTTCAAAACAATCCATCACCCAACACTCAAATCCCGATTAGAAAAAACGCGTATAGAATATGACTTATTTCTTACGGAAACGGCAGATAAAACCTATAAACGCACTAGACATAATTTTTATACAAAAAACAACAAACCAGGCACTTATCTAGCACAAGCACTAAATTCAATAAATAAATAATTTAAACCAATTCGCTTGATGGTGTCTAAAGACAATTACATTAGCAACCCAGTCAAAATTGTGCATAAATTCAAAACACATCTAGCATCAAATCAACCCAAAATTTTAATGATATCGAAGCTGATTCCTTCTTTTCTAACATCACTTTACCAGACTTATCCCTTGATCAAAAAGCACTTTTAGAAAAACAAATATCAACGGAGGAAGTGGCTGCCTCTATTAAAGAACTAAAGACAAATAAGGCCCGGATGGTTATTGGGCTCTATATTACCGTACATTCACAGAACTTCTATCCCCCATTTTAGCCAACGCAATAGTATGCATGATCCCGAAACCCCTTTCCGATACTGCCTCCTGCGCAGGTTATCGCCCCATCTCTCTGCTGAATCTAGATATTAGGCTGTTAGCAAAAGTTTTAGCAAAATGCCTTAACCAGATAATTTGTAATTTAATACATAAAGATCAAGTAGGTTTCATGCCGCATAGACAAGCGGGTGATAATATGCGCAGGGCGGTACTTATGGCTCATATCGCCAAAAAACGTCGTATCCCTTCTTGCTTTCTTTCTTTGGACATCAAGAGGGCATTCGACACGGTTTCATGGCCCTACTTGAAATACTCTTTACAAAAAATGGGGATTTGGCCCGCATTTCATAAAATGGATAACGGCATTATATAATAAGCCTATGGCATACATAAAATATGCAGGATACATATCCGAGTCATTCAATATCGAAAGAGGTACAAGGCAGGGATGCCCACTATCCCCTCTCTTATTCGCTCTTATTTTAGAACCCTTAGCTCAATTTATTAGGACCAACCCTATGATTACTGGCATTGAAGTAGGAGGTCTGCAGCATAAACTTTGCATATTTGAGGATGATATCCTTCTTTTCCTGTCATCTTCACAAATTTCAGGCCCTAATCTTTTGCCCATTTTAAGTAGATTTGTGTCAATATCGGGCCTGGCCATTAACTTCAAGAAATGCCTGGCTCTTGATATCTCCCTAACTGATGCAGAATTGATTCCAGCAAAAGCTGCACTCCCCATTATATGAGCCGATAAGTCTATCCCATATTTAGGAATCCACCTAACAGCCTCTTATACAGATCTATTCACAGCCAATTACCCCCCCCCCTTATTAAAACAAATAATGACATTATTAAAACAATGGTCACAATTACCATTATCCTGGATAGGAAGAATAAATGCAACTAAAATGACCATCTTGCCCAAGTCATTATACCTGTTTTGAGCACTATCAATTTCTATCCCATCTTATTATCTAAGACTGGTGCAACAAAGGGTATCAAAATTTTTTTGGGGCCCTATCAAACCACGCATACTGGCATGTACATTATTTGCCCCTAGAACTAATGGAGGGCTTGGTCTCCCCAATTTTGCCAGCTACTACAAAGCCGCCCACCTGGCCAGTATCACCAATTACCATACAATAAAGGAAATCCCATTACTAATAGAAGCCTCGGAATGTGATCCACTTTCAATCTCTAATTTATTATGGCTCCAACCTAAAGACCGTCGTACACTAAGTAACCCTATAACTAAATATTTTGTATCTCTCTGGGACAGTCTGAAAATTGAGTACTGTCCGTGATACTTTTTTTACGGACAGTACTCAATTTTCTCTGTCACAATTGCACTAATACGGCTACAATCAAATCAAGTGGGACAGTCTGAAAACTAAAAATCAACTACAATCAAAACATAACCCCCTATTATCCTTTTTCAAAAATCCTGCCTTCTACCTGGCATGGATATATCCAAAATCATTTAAAGCCTGGTCAAATGCCAACCTTTTAATGCACCATGAATTCATTACTCCTAAATCCATCCGATCATTCCCGGAACTTAGGGAAAGCTATGGTTTACTGCAGTCTGAATTATTCAGGTATCTACAAATCAAACATTTTTTCGCACCCCTTATAAATGCTGAATCACCCTTAACTCGCCTTTCCACTTTTGAATCAATGTGCAAAAATTACCCACTTGCTAAAGGAATGATATCATTTTTTTACACACAACTTTTGACTAATTCAAAATCTGATAAATTAACCTATGTCCAAAAGTGGGAGGAAGATTTGGGACGAAAACTGGATGATGCAGAATGGTCTGAAATATGGTTAACTACTAAATCTTCCTCGCCCAATGTTACTGTGATGGAAGCAAATTATAAACTTCTTTTTCTCTTACTTCAATTTTTTTATGTTATGGTACAATATTTGTTCATCCATATCTGCTCTATATTAATACATACTAGACCGATATATGTACTAAGTTTTTTAAGATATCTTTTGTTAGATATTTATAGTTACAACTTTCATACTTATCACATAAAGTAGCATAGAGCAGTTAATTAATTAATTAATTAAATGTAGGTGATGAAGTTTATTGCAAACAATAACATACTATGTAACCTATATATAATTTGTTTTATTGTTTAACAAAGCGCTTATGTTTATACATCCTTGTACATGTAACCAACGGACTTTCATTTTATTGTGCAATCAATAAACCTGCACGATTCTGGATTTTTTGTTACAGATTATACAAAGAAAAAAAAACGTTTGTGTTTCTGATATTTATCAGATTCCAGCAGTTAATTTTGTATTGCCTCACTGATTAAAGTGTTTAAAATAAGAACTATCTGTGATATCACATAGCCACTTGTAAGCAGGTGCTGACGGGGTTCCTGTGAGCATTTTAGCCCTGTTTGCCCTGCATTGTTATTTATGCAGAAAGTTCTAGTTAGCTGCTGCCCAGGAAGGAGGGAAAGGGTTAATTTATTTCCCTGGTCTTTCTTGAAGCCCTTTGGCTGGGCTCTGCCCCTTTTCTGTGCATATAATTAAGAAGGAGCTTTGCCTGGACAGACAGACCAGCCATATGGGAGAAGAGAGGCTGACTGCTGCAAAGTAACCCGATCCTCCAGCGCATCTACCCGGATGGCTCTGTCTGGCTTCAGCTACCTTCTCTGTTATGTGTTGTCACTGGAGATGCCTGCTATGAGGAGCCTGCTAACATGCCTGGGGCTGCTGAGACCTGTAGTCCCACAACACTCAGCCCACTGCAGGGAAAGAATAGACATACAGACAGTCAGCAAAGTGTGGGAGAGAGCTTCTGTCCTGATTCCAGCAAAGCTGCTACAATCCTGTGTCCTGGAGCCTTCCCCATGTAGGGAATTGCTGGGACTTGCAGTCTTCCCAGAAGATGTCAGCAATGGGCTTTTTCCTAAGCAGGTATACTGGGGCAGCCACCAGCCGGTACATAGGGACTGGGGATGTTAGAAAAAGACTGCACCAAATGTTGAACTGTTATTTTGTATTTCTCATCATGCTGCATTATTCCGGTAAAGTTTTTGAAACTTTTCCATGCCTGGTCTGAAGTTACTTAAAGGGGTGCATGGTGGTAATGGTGTATAGAAGGATAGGACCTTTAATGCACACACACAAGGTGAAGGTGAAGAGGTGACATTGCTAAGGGCAACAAGTACAGGGGAAGGAAGATATGACAGCCAGATAGCAGGAAAGCAGTACCGGCAGTACTGGTGGAACGGGACACTGCAAGGTGGCATCTCCTTCAAAATGTTGCATCCTGAGCAGATGTAAGCATCATGGGACCGTGAGGCACCTATACACAGCAAGAGAGCAAAAGGCCCCAGGTGAGTTGGCCGCGTCCACACACTGACCACAAAAGGGGGTGTTTTAAATAACACTGCCTCTGACCATCAATGCAGGAAGGGGTTTAAGGGGGGTTAACTGGATTTCCACTAATTATCAGTGAAGGGAAGTTTAAAGGCTAAGTTCATGTTTGTTCACTTTTTTTTTTTCTAAATTTCAGCTCCCCTATGTACCAATATAGCATTAATGTACTTATTTTGCAAAAATAAAACAGCTTTCCTTTAATTCTACACAGGTTTGCCCCATTCAATTCATAGCTGTTTAAACACGCTGCTTCATTACTTCTCCCTTACTACCTGAACAGACTTTAGGTCATGACACAGGAAGAAGTTCACCGGCTGAGAGTAGATGATGCAGGATGTGTGCTAATGGATTCAGCTGCTCAACTCCTTCCTGTGTCATGACCTAAAGTCTGACCAGGAAGTAAGGCAGAAGTAATCGAGCCGTGTGTTTAAACAGCTTTGAAGAAAGTGAGAATTAATGGAAAGCTGTTTTATTTTTGCAAAATAAGTACATTATTGCTATATTGGTACATAGGGGAGCTGGAATTTAGAAAAAAAAAAGATGAACGAAGGTGCCTTTTAAATAGCATGGCAGTGACGACCAGCAGTCTGCATCAAGGGGCGCTCATTTGCAATTACATGTGAGTGGGCACAAAGACGGCAGCTTGATATTGCATCAAATAGGGCTGCCTACCCGCAGCTAGCTGGAGCACCCCCCTCCCCCCCCGCTGGGATTCTCGCAGCTGATTGCACACAGAGTACATTCGCAAGTGTGAATGCACCCTTATAGAATAGTCGCTGGAGGCAGAGTAGACTGACTATTGCAATGACTTTGCCTATCAGCTTAAAACAGCATATAGATTATTCATTATTTCTTTCCCTCAACCGAAGGGTTGAACAAAATAAAATTACTTGATTCCCCCTTACACACATTCGAGGTGGATGGGGAAATCCCCCACTGTGCCTTTGTATTCTGACAGCAGAGGGGACTTCCGACCATAAGAATAAACTGATCAGCACTCTCCGCTTTAGCTGACAGGAGGTTTACCAATTTCTGTACAACCACCTTGCCCATACAGTAATACCTTCGATTGCGCGTAACGCGGTTAATGAGTGTTTCGCAATACGAGCTATTATTTTCTTAAAATCCTGACTCGGTTTGCGAGCGTTGTCTCACAAAACGAGATGGGTTTAAGCCTCTGCGGTGTGCAGTACCGCATTTGGCTAGAGCCGCTCCGATTCGGAGCCGCTCGGATGCACTAGGAGCCACTCGAAAACACTCGGAAACACTCCGAGTGTTTCCGAGTGCATCCGAGCAGCTCAGAGCCATTTCCGAGTGTTTCTGGCGCCCCCCCACCTCTGGTCACATGCGGTACTGCATACCATAGAAGTCACTGTGGAACGAATTATCTGAGTTTCCATTGACTTCTATTGGGAAACTCGTTTTAATATACGAGTGCTTTGGATCACAAGCATTCTTCTGGAACGAATTATGCTCGTAATCCAAGGTTCCACTGTATATGGATAGAAATTTGGAAATTTGGCTGGTCCCTGCTGAACCAGATGACCTGTTGACACAAGATATCAGCCTCACATTGTTTTCAATAAAGCCAGCCATGGATGGTTCAAATGTCAGCTTGTTCAGCAGAGACCAGCCGAGATTCAAACCATCTATGGGCAGCCTTATTGTACCCAAGTTGATCCATCGATCACCTTGGGTACAACCAGCATGTCAGTTTTTTACATACCATTATTGCCAGTGGTAAGTCAGCAGAGCCTGTGTTTAAAATGATTCTGTTTACCAATCTCATTTACAAGCAGAAAATCTAAAAGTGCTCCGTACTGGATTTCCAGCTTCTTGGCATATAATGCCTGATGAAAAAAACTTAAAAACGTTTAGCATCGTTTTAAATACCCTAACCTTTCCCATTCTTTTTCTTTTTTTTTTTAGTTTCTTTAGTCAGAAGTACACTACATATATCATTGTCTTGACGTAGACAGTTATTCCTGAGACAACATTTCCATACTACAGTTCTACATGGCATACTGTAGTCCATTAAGTGACAGATGCCATTGTCAGAATATTTCCCATTCTGAAGCAAGTACAATTTTGCTAGTGTATTATCACATGATTATAATGCATTCAGGTAACGAGTTATTAAAACATTAACACAGATAAGATAAGATATTTCCCCCGTAGCACCCCCTGACCCCAAGCATAATGTGAGGGGCCCCCAGTGACAAGGGTGGGCAACCATTACCTCAGGGATGAATCTTTGATATGTGTTGGGGGGTTTGTAAAGTTTGGGCGCAATCCACTTTTTTGAAAGAAAGATGTTTTTATTTCTCGACACTTCACAGAAGAAAGGTAGAGGGAATTAGATGCTACAGGACCTTATGCAGAACTCCACACTCTGCTGTATGGGAAAGAGTCTCCAAGTCAGGACCGACACTCTGTATCTAGCAACCTCTAGTAGAGAATGTGGGCAGCTACAATCTTTTCCTCCAAGATGAGTCAACCAACTCCTACACACAAGGTTCCAGCGTTAAAGCCATTGAGACATCTCCAGCAGTATCCTCCTCTTCGATTCTATCCTGCATCTATCATGCCTACATGCAGGCAAGGCCCTCTACAGGCCTGAGCTTCAGGCCAGGCCACAGAGACCTGTAAGGAAGACCGTGTTTGGGCAGGTGTTGGCACAAAACTGTGCAAGTCCCCACCCCTTCTCAGATAGGACAACCACTCACCTGTTCTTTAGAAACTCTCCGCCATATTGTGTCATACTCCCAGCCAGAGGCCTGCTTATGAAATCTCCAGCCAGAAGCCTTAATATTCAAGAATAAAAGGAATGTTCTGACACAAATTCATTTCCAGCACTTTACTGCAACTTCATATCTTTACATAACTTCCCATTACATATCACTTTGACATACCAGCAAAAGCTTTGGTGCTGAACGCCAAATGTGAGGTTAAACATTCTGTAGCAGTCATTTCAGTGCAGAGCACAAGTACACATCTTTTAAGCCATCTTCCCTTTACACCTGTATTGCTTTCCTTGGGAGCACCATAAATTTGGGACCACTACCCAATGTATACTAAGTCCACAGCATTTAGTTTTCATCACCAAGTCAAAGGAACTGCAGCTGAGAGGTGCTTCCATTTGTGTACCAGTCTCTTACCAATGTCCCTTCTATAGCTCTGGCCAGTCAGGCATGCTCCCAGATGACACACTCACTCCCAGATTTCCACCATTACTCACATCAGAGGAGTCTGTCCAATACAGGACCTGCAGAAGGATAAGGGAAACAGGGCACCTCAGCTGGAATTGATATGGGCACAAACTCTACCCATTACATCACAACAGGAGGGTTTTTTTAAATGGGGAGCTAACACCTGCTTATAAATTCCCCTTACCACGCTATAATGGCAACAGAGCAATCTAGTAGCAGGCAAGCTAACTGCACCTGCCAACAGACCTTCACAGGCAGCAGGCCTGGAGAAACAACAACTAATTAACACTCCTCCCCAGGCCTAAGCCAGTGAATAAATGTCCCTGCCGAAGGTCACCCCGAATATGTATACCATTTCTCATATTGCACCACTGGCGAATAAACTCCTAGTGGTTGACTGAGAAAGGATTTAAATACTCATAACCCAAGCCTACTGTGTACTCTCACTTTAATGTCCAAGGTATGAGTGACAACTTCTGGTAGCAGGGAGAATCAACAGCTAGGCTGAACTCAGGGGAACTGAATCACGAAAAACTATAAAACTAGCATTGACAGATTACAGCCAAGTAGTCTATATTTAGGGTGGCTACATCATGTCACATCACATCAAATCTCATTTACATGCTGATGGGGAAATTGCAGATTTCATATTTCCTTATTAAAGTTGTCTAGTTGGCTCACAATATCTAATAATACATTTGAAACCCGATTAAGGGGCCATACAACACATAAAAGGATGGTCACTTTAGCTGACTTCATGCTTCAGGAATGTTATTGTAAACTGACTATATGGACAAGCCAGCCCACTAATCTCCTATTAGGAATGTGTTATTTTCCTTAGAAAGTAATTTTGCTCCAGTGGGGGTGGGTTGACCATTTCTTTACATTCAAGTCCTATATATACACTATAGGAAAAGCTTGGAGTCTCATATCAGAGCTGGTATTAAGCATGCGCCTGTCTGATTATCTGGCCACGCCATCATAGAGGGACTCCATGGCGAAACTGCATCTTTAGTTAAGTATTCTTGTTATATTTTCTAATATTATTATCTGTATCTGTCATTACTTTTAATAAATGTTCTACTTATAAGTATTTGTGTGATCTCTCTTAGCACATATTGATTACAACCCCAAAAAACAAAAGCTATCACGTACCCGTGATATTATACATGCATATGTAAACAATTATTGCTAAGGCAATTCTTTCCCTTTGGGCCCCATACACCATATTCATTTTGCTACTGACACAGTTTTCTTGGGTGGTATTTAGGGTTCTTCCCTATTCTTTGAAGGAAATTCTGGTATTTTCTAAACTTCTGGCCAGCTCTGTACTTTTCAACTAACAGTACTGATGCTTATAAATAAGGACTAGAATTGCACAGGTCAAATGCAGTTAGGGAGTTTCCTTCAACCGTGTTCTAAAAAAGGTGTCCATAATGTATGACAAACAGTATGACAAACCTTGGATCAGTGGAACTAGGGGACACTGCAGAGCAATTTAAGTGAAATGTTGTTACCAGTTTTATTATATGGAAACCTGCATTTAAAAAATATAGAAAAAGACACATTATGGGAGAAAAGATAATGTGAACAAGGCTCCTTATGGAGAATCTAACCCTAACCTGTACTGAAGGCTGATGCTCAGTTTCGCAAGGCAAAGTCTTGGATGGTCCGACTCCCAATCCCCTCTCTGATCCCCATCCTTCCATACTACCCCTGCTTTTTGTAGTCTCTTTTCCTGATTTACACATACAATTTGCTCAGAAATAAGGCCACATCTGGGAATCCTATTCCACTGCAGCTCAGTGTTTTATTGAAAGTGTACAAAGTCAGCTGTTAGTGGACCCAAAATATGGCTTGGGGCATAGTGCAATCTTTCCCTGACCACTGAACTTATATTCCATGCATTACTATGGGGCTTGCATACAAATACCATGTGTGGTGACTCAATGCATTTATACTTGGATTTTGCCTCCATATACTATATATATTATATATATATATATATATATCTATATACCTCCACATATTTCATTTCCATAATATTTTATTAAGGATATTTGAAGAGATGATACATAAAAAAAACAAAAAACATAGAAAACCATGAGTTACATGGGCCCAACAGCCTAAAGAAATACATGTATATCATAACTACAATCGTGATTTATCGATTAAACTAAACATAGTGATGGAGAGTTATATAACAGCACTTTATTGTGCTAAAACAGAGGTTATAAGGTGAGCATGTACATTGTCTCTCAGAGGCCAAGAGGGCCCGATTTTTAGAGAGGTCAAGTCCATATTGGAATTGACTATGGTGTGGATTGAGCTGGTTTCTTAAGACAAGAGAGGTTGGTTTGAGACATAACTGTAGGGTAATAGAGGGGTGTAGTCTTTGGGGTAGCGAATAACCTCCACATATTTCAAATTATTCCCAGCATTTTTGTTTGGTTTAAAAAATAATCCATAGGAAATCATTGAAACAAAAAATTAGAATAAAATTGGAGTTGATAGCCATAATGGGCAACCAGAATTGTTATTTTTCACATAAAACCCATTATATTGTCATTGACAAATTGGAAAGTTATGTGTGCATGTTCTTTTCTCCAGTTTCAATGAGTTCACCCCAGGGATTTCTAGGCTTTCAATAAATTCTACAGAGTATTATGTTTAGCTATTAAACATTGTTTTTGGGGTGCCTCTTAGAAAGGTATATACCATCCCCTGTCCATGGTACTGATATAAAACATGTAATGCAATGTCATATACCACCAGTGATAGACTATCACCAACAGAATGAATATAAATCCCTATGATGACCTTAGCTGTTGTTTGAATGTTGTATGACAAAGTTATACAATGAAGATATTAGGTTAATGAAGTCACGATTTTCCCTACTGCTTTGTATAAGTGCAGCTGTGGTGGGGAATCTCTTGCAGCTCATTGCCCCAGTAATGACAGCTAACTCTTGGGTGCAGACCAAACCCAAGCTCATCCCTAATCTGGTGTGCTACTGTAAAGTGGGTTTAAACCTCAGGCATGAGATAGGAACAAAGCATATTCCTCTATAGTGTGTACTTGTCCCAATTTAGAGCACTAATTGTAACTTCTGTCTGCTGCTTCCTTCTTCTGCTATCAGCATGAATCTCTTTGGACACATTTTCCTGACACCAAGAGAAAAATGGTGACAGGGGAGGGATCTCCAGCTGATTGACAGTCTCAGTTCTGTTCCTTTGTGCTGTTGTGGGGGGGGGGGGTCTTTTCTTTCCAATCAGCTCTCAGATCTCTCCTCACTGAGCTCTGCAGAGTGTAACTTCAGCTCTCCGCCCCCTTTTTTCTGAACTCTCAGACAAATTTGATAAATTCAGCATTTTGAATGGATGTAGAGAAGAGAAGATTGCAGATAAACAGGTACAACTTATGTAGGAGGATTTGTTTAATCTCTGTGTATCACCTGAAGCCAGTCACTTCACTGGGTATATGTAAAGCCTTAAAAGCCTAAACCCAGGATTAAAGTGTCCATCATCCACCCCCTCTATCTGATCACTGGGTTAGGAACAAAAAAAATCTAAAATCGAAATCCCCATTTTCACTTACCTAAAGCAGTGGTCGCAAGATCATCCAAAGCTGGGTCCTTCTCATCTCTGTTTACTTCCTGGATAGGTACTTCTTCCAGGTGTGCACATCACTGCAGGCATAATGTGGACAATGCCTGTTAGCCAACCAGCAGAGGTTCCGCCTAAGATTTAGAAGAAATATGATATTGGATTGATGGGAATAAAGAGGACAAAAGGGCATGGATTAACATGCAGCGCTGGATTAGTGGTCCCCACAGGGGGAAACGGAGTCAGTGAGGGACCTGAATGAAGGGACCATATGTGAGTGTAGCACCCTCTGGTGTGCAACTAATGCAGGTAAATTTGTTTGGTATGACTCATGGTAACTGTGTGAATCTGTAATTAGGTCAGGGTACTGCAGGTCAGGCTGGATGGCTCTACGCAGGTCTCTGGTACCTTCCCCTGCATCTAGAAGCTTGCAGTGGGCGGAGGCCAGGAGGTTCTGATCTGCATACTTGAGGGAACTTGGCCAATCCCCAGGCAGAAAGTCCTGGCAGGGTGGCTAGGTCAGCCCTTTAATATGGTTGAGTGAGACCAGCAGGGGAGTCAGGTGGAAGATGGAGTGTTGAGGATGCTGTTGTGTGGCCTGGGAGGGGACCCCGAGGCGTGGGCTTTTCCTCCAGGCTGGGAGCTGAGGAAAGAAAGGAGAGAAAGCCTAAGAGAGGAATCTCAATAAACTTTGGATATCCGGACTAGCATGGGAAGACCTGATCAGTTGGAGGCCTGAACAGGAGTCTTGCCCAGTGCAGTGGAGAGCAAAGGACAGTGTGAGTTTCTCAGCACACCCAGGGGTATACAAGGGTAAAGACTGCTAGATGTAGCATACTTTCCAGGAACGGTGTTGTGCCAAATCCTGATCTTTTGTCCTGGGGAGTTCTTCGCCAGAGCAGAAGAGAAGCTCTACTGAAGAGATACAATATTTTTGCATACAGTATGCAGCTTTGTGCTATTTTACTAAAGGGGACCGAGAGCTCCTCGTCCGTAAAGGATCTTGTCACTGATCCACGGTAGGGAGGGAGTATGGTCCAGGATCTTCATTTTTGTACATATAGAAGGAAGCTTGTCCTCACCTGTTGTTCTACAAGTCAAGTTGGACATCCATAAACTCTCTACCCTATCCAGGTTGTTTTCCCCAATAAAACAACAAAAACAAGCCCATTTTCATGTGTCTGAAATGCGTGTTGCTTGGCTGTGCAGGAATAGGGGAAAACAGTAACCAGCGACTCCTGCGGGGGTAGCTCTACATGAGTATAACTGGTTTTACCAGGTAAGGCAAACTTTACACCTGGCAGGATGGGTAAGAGGGTGGTGGGATGGAGGAATGGGCAAAAGTTGGGCTGTAGGAACCTAAGAAACTATACATTTCTGTAATAATAAAAAAAAATTGCTACATTTACATTACCAGCACAACCCATCAGGCTATAAGGCCATTTCCCAAGGCAGAAGTTCTATCTCTACCTTACTATAGTCAGACTTGTAGCTTCACAGCTGTAGCTAAACCTACAGATGTCAGACTGAAGTATGTAAATATTTAGGAAACATATTAACCCTCTCCCCACTGCTGGAATTTGAAACATCTCATCTAACTTTAACGTGAATTAGTCTGCAAATGTAAAAAAAAAAAAGAAAATATTTGTGTTCTTGAATTCAGTAACACGTTCTAGTCCATGATAAAAGCTGACAGATGAACCCTCCCAGTCTGATCTGTGCATTTCATTTCAAGAAAGTATTAAGTCCATACATCTGAGCAGATCTTGGACCCTCCTGATACAGGGGGATGATTGCCAAGTACAAGGTTAGCCAGTGATCCAGATGCTAAGGCGTGGGAAATTTCTTTGCAATGAGAGAATACAGACTGACTTAATGATGATTGTGGATCTCTGAAATGAACAATCTGATTTAAAGTGTAAGAAAACACATATGGTCACTGTTAATCTTGTTCAATTTGTACAATTATGGTTATTTTAGTGGAGGAGAAGGATTCTACTAAAACAACGTTTTCTTTACTAGCAAACATACAAAACTTGAAGACAAGATAGTATCTGCTGTTTAGAAATGTCTGTACAAACTATCTACAAGACTATCTGCTTGTATAAATATTCATTTGGAAATACAATCTTCGCTGACATGGGGATAGTTACTAGTTTTAAACCAATTGTACATCATGATGACTTTGTATTTGTGTGGATTATTGTGATGTTATAGTATATCCACTTCAGCCCCGGGAGGTTTTACCCCCTTCCTGACCGGAGCACTTTTTACAATTTGGCACTGCGTTGCTTTAACTGACAATTGCGCGGTCAAGCAATGCTATACCCAAATTAAATTTGCATCCTTTTTTTCCCACAAATAGAGCTTTCTTTTGGTGGTATTTGATCACCTCTGGGGTTTTTATTTTTTGCTCTATAAACAAAAAAAGAGTTACAATTTTAAAAAATAAACAATATTTTTTACTTTTTGCTATAATAAATATCCCCTCAAAAATAAAAAAAATAAAAATTTCTTCATCAGTTTAGGTCAATATATAATTTTCTACATATTTTTGGTAAAAAAAATCACAATAACTGTATATTGATTGGTTTGCGCAAAAGTTATAGTGTCTACAAACTATGGGAAAGACTTATGGCATTTTTATACATTTTTATTTTTTTACTAGTAATGGCGGTGATCTGTGATCTTTAGCTGTACTGCGACATTGCGACGGACAGATCGGACACTTTTTGGGACCATTGACATATATACAGCGATCAGTGCTATAAATATGCATTGATTACTGTGTAAATGTCACTGGCAGAGAAGGGGTTAGCACTAGGGGGCAATCAAGGGGTTAAAGGGGTTGTAAAGGTAAAAATTTTTTCACCTTAATGCATTCTATGCATTAAGGTGAAAAAACTTTTGACAGTACCGCCGCCCCCAGGCCCCCCGTTTTACTTACCTGACGCCTCGAATCTTCGCTGCTCATCCTCGTCATCTTCATTGCAGCTCAGCCTGGTCGCTGATTGGCTGCAGTGGATGGATTGAAAGCAGCGCAGCCATTGGCTCGCGCTGCTGTCAATCACATCCGATGACGCGGCGCGCCGGGGGGCGGGGCCAAGTGATACAGCGAGCGGCTATAGCCGCTGGCTGTATCACGGGAGCGCGCCCGCAAGCACTCACCACCGTGCGAGGGAGCTCGCATTAAGGTGGTAAATGCTTGCGGGGAGGAGCTGAAACAGCCGCCGAGGGACCCCAGAAGACCAGGTTCGGGGCCACTCTGTGCAGAACGAGCTGCACAGTGAAGGTAAGTATAACATGTTTGTTATTTAAAAAAAAAAAAAAAATTAACTTTACAACCCCTTTAAATGTGTGTTCCCTCAGTGTGTTCTAACTGTATGGGGATAGGACTGACTGGGGGAGGAGACATACTGTTTGTTCCTACTTAGTAGGAACAAACAATATGTCTCATCTCCCCTGACAGAATAGGGATTTGTGTGTTTACACACACAAATCCCTGTGCTGGCGCTCATGCATTGGGTCCCCCGCCGTGCAGTGGGCGCACGCGCACCCTGTGGCGGCTCTAAAAGGGGAAGGACGTACCCATACATGGTTTCGCCCAGGAGAGCCATTGTGCCACAGTATATCTGCGTGAGCCGGTCGGGAAGCGGTTAAATACATCCCAACATCCAACTCACTCACCCATGTAGATATATATAAACTAAAATGAAGGAATACCACACCAGAATCTTCTCTTGCTTTTATTGCATTACATCTACCATATGAGAAAGTGGCTCACATGTGGTTTGCATCATCGAATGCAATCATTAAAGCAGACCTTCACCCTGCCGACGCATTTTTATCCTTGTATTTTATCCCTCTTATAATTGGAACTTTTTATTAATTCTTACCTTTCTCAGGGAACACTTTCAATTATTCTTGCCTAGGCGAGAATGAGATTTGCAGCACGTGCAGGCTCATGGGACACCCACATCATGCATGTCACCATGTCATCTGGAGGCTGGCTGTCACTTACTGTTTTTTTTGCAGCCGATCCCCTAAATCATAAGCGTGTGGGCCCTACTCGCCTTGCATGTGGCAGTATCTTTCACGCAGAACTCATCAATGGCAGGCAGAGGTCATTTGAAAAATCTAACATTAAGGCAGTTCCCCGAGAGATACTTTCCACACAGTGCGCAGAAAAATACAGCGTTCTTCTGAAAAGTGCTGTCTCATGTCGCTACACACTGTAACTTAGATTGCATTAAGAGGGACATGCTGAGCCTGCGCCCACACCACCAGTCCAGCAAGGGAGGTACTTCTCTGGCTGGAGGAGAATGTATCCCCTCTGATTGCCACAATTAATGATGAGCCAAACTGCTCTGGGTTCCATTCAAGCATGGTTTAGCAAAACTTCAAAGAAGTTCAGATGCCAAACCCGAACCCTAATAAAATCAATGGTAGCCAAATCTGGCAAATTAAAAATGCTAATTTTCTGGGCTAATAGGCAAGGGGGTGTAAAAAAAATATGAAGGGAAGGGGTGAGATGGGCACTGCCCTCAGGAACATGTACCAATGGGGAAAAAAAAAGTTTAGAAATTCAATTTTTTTAAAATGCTTTCTTGACATTTACAAAAGAAAAAGTTTAAAATTTCCAGCAAATGAAATGCTTCTTGGTTAAAAAAGAACCCTCCAAGTATCTGCTGTGTATTTTGGGGGGACCTTTATAGGGGTCTGTGTGCTGTTTTATTTTATTTTTTTTAAAGGAGCTGACACTTAATGTCATTTTCTGGCAATTTAAACTACAGATATATTTTTTCTGTAGCACATTGTACAGCAAGAATAGAAAAAAAAAAAAAGTCAAGTCCTCCGCAAAGTACATACCAGACTATTTAAGTTTATAGTTTAGTTTAGTTTTTAAGTGGGTGCCCCAAGCCAAAAATAAAAGTGTGATTTTCCCCTAAATATCCATTCCAGACCCTTAATCCAATATTACAGCTTGGCTGACCATCCCCCCTCCTGAACCATACTAGCCACATGCCATCAACATGGCAAAGGGGAGCCCCCTGGCAAAGCATCTTGTCCACATGTTGATGAGGACAAGGGTCTGCCCCTCATATCCCTGGCTGGTGGTTGTGGGGGTCTGTGGGCAGGGGGCTTATTGGAATCTGGTAGTCCAGCTTAACCCCTTCCAGCCCTTAGGCCTATATTTAAAATTACAAAACCTGCTGCAATGATGAAAAGCAGTCACCCAGAGGTGCCCGCACATACCTGTAGCATCCTCCTAAACCTTTCCATCATTGCGAAACAGGAAGGGCTCCAACAGGCAAAGCTTTGGCTCTTCTGGGTAGTGATGAAGCTTGTCAGTCCCTTCTTGCCTTCTTTATATTGCTATTGGTAGTAAGTCTGTCCATCATGGTGATGGTCAATAAGAATGGGTGTGGGTGGGACTTAGCAGCAGGCTCCTACACTCAGCCCATAAGAAGTGTTCAGAATTCAGCCAGGACACCTCCAGGGGTCAGCATTTAGCGCCTACAGCTTATTTTTTTTTTAATGACAGGGTCTCTTAAATATCCTACCGTACACCTAAATTGTAATCATTTATACCCTAACACTTAACTTCCCACCTAACTTTTGATCTAAAATGTAACTCCTTATCTTTAAAGACTAAGTTCCTCTTCTACCAAAATAAACAAATAAATAAATAAATGGACATATTTTTGCAGAAAAAAAAATTACATTTATTATTTTTTCCCCCAGGAGTCTGCAAAGCATTCCACCAGCGATCAGTGGGTTATGGGTGTATGCTCTCCTTCCAGCTTTCTACTTTCAGTCACTGATCACTGAACTGCAAGTCTGTCTGCTGTGGTGGCAGATGGGACATGTTGTTTACTGATTCACCCTGAGTTCCACACAGCTGCTCAGATTTTAAATGTGACAGCAGCTGTGGGGAAAAGATCCCCTGCTCGCTGTCACAGAGTAAGAGGATCAGGGGAGGGGGGGCAGGAGCTGGAACATGTTACATCCTAAACACAAATGTAACATGTTCCTTAAGGTGAACTTATCCTTTAACAGTCATGATATATATATATATATATATATATATATATATATATATATATATATATATATATATTTGTATATATTATTTATATTTATAGATAGATAGATAGATAGATAGATAGATAGATAGATAGATAGATAGATAGATAGATAGATAGATAGACAGACAGACAGACAGACAGACAGACAGATAGACAGATAGATAGATAGAGTATGTCTGTTACCTACACAATTAATATCACTTTTTTCTTACTTGTATTTGCCATTCTGTATATTTAACAAATTACATACTTATCGCTGATGTATTAAGTTGGTTGGGCAATTACTTTAGAATGGATATTATACTTATAATTCTAGTCAGCACCAATAGTTATCCTATGATTATTTATTTCTCATCATTTTTAGAGGGTAATTCAATGAGTCCTAAAGTCTTGCAGACATAAATGGCAGAGATGTGTACCTAATGATTTAATGATCCACACCCAATAGATAGAGAATCATAGTTCTGAACCTGGGCTTATATCATGGAGACAGGAAAGGTTTTTGGATAGAAACCAACATCACAAAATGATTGTTTCACTTATGAGGGAAGGGAATATACAGAGCTGGGATCATATTCTGCAAAGCTCTGAAGACAAGCTAATGGATAGATTATATAAATGTGTATTGTTTTTCTTTTTTACAACTTGCCTCACATAATTACAGTTCTGGCACATCCCAGTTCAAGCACCCGGTCCTTACTTAACCTTTACACTTATTAAAACCCTGATTTATTGGAATATATATATATATATATATATATATATATACATATATACACAGTATATTTATTGATGATTTATTGGAATATATATATATATATATATATATATATATATACATATATACACAGTATGTATATAAATATATACTATATATAGTATTTATACCCCTTGAAATTTTCCATACTTTGTCATGTTACAACCAAAAACTTATTTTATTGGGGTTTTATGTGATAGACCAACACAAAATGGCACATAATTGTGAAGTGGAAGGAAAATAATAAATGTTTTTCAAAAAGTTTTACAAATAAATATCTGAAAAGTATGGCGTGCATTTGCATTCAGCCCCCTTTACTCCGATACCCCTAACTAAAATCTAGTGGAACCAATTGCCTTCAGAAGTCACCTAATTATTAAATAGAGTCCACCTGTGTGTAATTTAATGTTAGTATAAATACAGCTGTTCTGTGAAGCCCTCTGAGGTTTGTTAGAGAACCTTAGTGAACAAAAAGCATCATGAAGGCCAAAAAACACACCAGACAGGTCAGGGATAGAGTTGTGGAGAAGTTTAAAGCAGGGCTAGGTTATAAAAATATATCCCAAGCTTTGAACATCTCACGCAGCACTGTTCAATTCATCATCCGAAAATGTAAAGAGTATGGCACAACTGCAACCCTACCAAGACATGGCCATCCACCTAAACTGACAGGCCGGGCAAGGAGAGCATTCATCAGAGAAGCAGCCAAGAGGCCCATGGTAACTCTGGAGGAGCTGCAAAGATCCACAGCTCAGGAGGGAGAATCTGTCCACAGGACAACTATTAGTCGTGCATGCCTCAAATCTTGCCTTTATTGAAGAGTGGCAAGAAGGAAGCCTTTGTTGAAAGTAAGCCATAAGAAGTCCTGTTTGCAGTTTGCGAGAGCCATGTGGGGGACACAGCAAACATGTGGAAGAAGGTGCTCTGGTCAGATGAGTACAAAATTGAACTTTTTTGGCCTAAAAGCAAAACGCTATGTGTGGTGGAAAACTAACACTGCACATCACCCTGAACACACCATCCCCACCGTGAAACATGGTGGTGGCAGCATCATGTTGTGGGGATGCTTTTTTTCAGTAGGAACAGGGAAGCTGGTCAGAGTTGATGGGAAGATGGATGGAGCCAAATATAGGTAAATCTTACAAGAAAACCTGTTAGATTCTGCAAAAGACTTGAGACTGGGGCGGAGGTTCACCTTCCAGCAGGACAACGACCCTAAACATACAGCCATAGCTACAATGGAATGGATCAAAGCATATTAATGTGTTAGACCTAAATCCAATTGAGAATCTGTAGCAGGACTTGAAAATTGCTGTTCACAGACACTCTTCATCCAATCTGACAGAGCTTGAGCTGTTTTGCAAAGAAGAATGGGCAAAAATTTCACTCTCTAGCTGTGCAAAGCTGGTAGACACATCCCCATTTTATGTCCCACTTTGTGTTGGTCTATCGCATAAAACCCCAATAAAATACAAAATGTAGAAAATGTCAAGGGGTATGAATACTTTTTCAAGGCACTGTATATATATATATCTAGAATTATATATATAACATTTTTTTTCATAATTAATCGTAATTAAACAAGGAACCTGGCTGATCACTACTAGCAGGGCTTTTATTCCCAATTTCTTTTCTTTACTTTTTTATATAACTAACCTCTTTGTCCCCTCAATATAGCCACTGATCCTTTTCAGTTATAATAAAATATAATATAATAAATAATAATAAAACATATACTAAAGGGTTTGGTCAGGGATGGGTCTGGATCTGAGGAACTTCTTAGGTCCTGATGATGTGGAGAGTGGTAGGTTTAGTAGTGTCAATATAGTGCTAGATATGTTCTCAAACCAGGACACTGATGGGCCAATAATGAGGCTAAGCACTCCAAGATCCCATGCACTGATGAACATACACCAGTTTCTCATCACATTGATCTTTTCTGGTCAAACTGAATAGGTTTGAAATGTTTTTGGTTATTTATTGTAGCACCAGGGCTGCAGCCTTGTTCCAAATTGGAGAGAGTTCTACCGTTTGAGGAACCTAGGATAAAAACTTGAACTGAAGAAGAAAGACAAATGATGAGGTGGTTGGGTTCAAATCTATATTTGAAATATAAGTACCAATGCGCAAACCACATAAATAAAAAAACTAATAAGTAGCTGCCAACATAAAAGGTGTTCCCACACAGTGTTAATAATAAACAGAGTAATGTGTACTAAATCCCAATAAATTGTAGCAACCTAAGTTATTAAAGTGAACATAATTTATAAATGTAATAAATCCTTCACAAGAAATACCGTGCAATATTCCAGAAACAACACTTGAAGACAATCTGGTGCAAATATTAATAATTTAATGAAATAAGTATATCTTCAATACAGTGCAAATGATGAATAAACGCGATAAATTTCTTCAATAATAAAGTGCAATTGCTCCAAAGTGGCAAAACAGTGAATAAATGTGAACGTGTCTAATCATAAAGTTCATAAATAAAGTGCTTTGTGCAAGACAGCAGGAAAATCCATGTTTCCATTAGCTGTGCGCTAGTGGTTTACCGCTGTTGTCCATTTGGCTGGGTATCCCTTAAAAAAGGATTCGATCACCATGGAACCAGGCGTTTTATTTATACAGAGGCTTGACTAGACCTGTAGGGGTCTCTGTCCAGGGTGAGAGGCTGGGGCAAACCACTAGCGCACAGTGGATGGTGGAAACATTTGGATGAATTGGACTTTATTATTGAAGAAATTTATCACGTTTATTCATCATTTGCACTGTATTGAAGATATACTTATCTCATTATATTATTAATATTTGCACTGGATTGTCTTCAAGTATTGTTTCTGGAATATTGCACAGTATTTCTTGTGAAGGAATTATTACATTTATAATTTATGTTCACTTTAGTAACTTAGGTTGCTACTATTTATTAGGATTTAGTAAGCGCCACATTACTCTGTTTATTATTCAAATCTATATTGAGCTGTATAGATACTTTGATTAAGATTGTATTGACAGAAACATAGACAGTCTCTTAAGGGTTATAACAGATAGGTATTTTTCTCTCCCAAGTCAGGCACACTCTTTTACAGCTATAGCCCTAAAGAAGGTGGCCTGTGTCACCCCTGAAAACAAAAAACATTCATTTGCACTTAACCACCCTATTGATTCGCCTTTTGACATTCCTTTTCCTTGTTCATCATGAAGGAGTGGTCATGCGCATGTGCCTGATTGGTAAAATACCTTGTTAGCAGCATTTTTTGTTAAAGCAGACTTGTGATCTGAACAAAAGATTTATAATACATACCTGTCGCCTGATCCAGATGATATAGATCATAGTCTGCCATTCAGAAGTTCTGGCTAAACACAGAACTCTCTCCAATTAGGACCAACCCCACGTTGCTAGTGCTACACTGAAACCAAAACAATTTTTAACCTGTTTAATTTGACCTAAAAAGACCATTATGTTCAGAAACTGGTACATGTTCTACCAGGTCATCAGTGCCTAGAATCTTGGGATGCTTAGACTACTGGTGTGTGATAGGCAACCTCAATGGTCAATACTGAGGTTTGGATGTTAAGATGAGTCATGAGTATAAACAAATGGTGTGTGATAGCCTCAATGGCCAATACTGAGGCTTAATTGGTAGGATGGGTCATGAGTATTAAATGCTTAAAACCTCAAGGTCCACTAGATCATATTATTACTTATTTCATGAGTGGAGTAGTCTTTTGGTAATATATCAATATACACATAAAAAGGAAAACAAAATACCTATTTATGACTCAACCAACCACTAAACCCTCACATCTCATGACTATAAAAGAAAAAGTAAAAAAGAAAAAGATACCAATTGCTTTTGATGCCATAGTACAATGTTTATTTCCACAAAACACAATTCTATATGTATAAAACTACAACCTGGGCACATATCTCCCCAGCATCTGCTCTCCTATAACCATATATGTAAATGGAAAGGTTAAGGTAAAGGCACAAGACCACATCCCCAGCTGATCTGCAGTCTAAATAAGAATTATTTTCACAGATAACCCAGTATGTCCTATAAAGTTCAATATTCATAAATGCTCAAAAATCTCTTGTCATTAGACGTAATAGTATTTTTCATAGGTGAGCCCAAAAGTACACCATGCAAGGTCCTTTGTAAAGCTGGGCATCTAAATATCCAAATTATTGGTAGGATCAGTCATGATAAGACACCCAACTACAAAAACTGGGTTGTTTTTTGTATATAAAGTCATCTGGAATTTAGGATACCTGGCTGATAGATGAGATAACTGTCCAGACTTGGTTTTGACTACTTTGTGATGCCTGCTAAGATTTTGGTAATTTTCTCACTTTTTCTTTTTTTAATGCAAACTTGTCATGACAAATATAAGGGGGCTATAATGGATGATCTCTGAAAATGCTAGTTGAATGGCTAATACTGTGTTTGTATTAATGTACAGTATGTGTCCTCATTGGAGAGATTTGTCTCAGTGACTAAAGCACTTGTACAGGAAAAAAGAGGGAATCTTCCCCGTGAGGATGTTGTTCAAACCTTTCACCTCTCTGTCCAGAACAGAAAAGGGTTTTGATTTGAATGCTATTTTTGATGAGCACATTTGTAAAAAAGGGAGTTACTATACAACAGTTTATTTATTAAGCCCTGTAGTTACACAGTGTCTAGAACACTAAATTTCAATTAATTCCAGTGACTCCTTACTTATCTTATAACTTATACACTTGAGAAACTGGAAGGAAGGGAGCAATTGCCACACCCCCCCTCCACAATTATTTCCACTTCTTCTCTGCAAGTTAGATCACTTTTTCCTTTTTCCTCCTTTGTTTTACATTGTTCTCCCTACACTGCGCAATTTTTAGAAGCAAGTCTGATGCCAAGTAATTTCAGCTTAAGCCTAAAGCCTTAATACAATGAACCTCTCTGAATCAGATTATGCTGGATAAAGGGCATACCACTGAAATAATACAAGTAGCAAAGTTCTGCCATCAGGTCAACAATCTGGTCACGTTAAAAAAAAAAAACACATGTTGAATTCTCTCTGACACAATAACGGCTGAAAGATTTTACTTATTTCTTGTGGAAAGAAATGAATAAAAATATGTTAAAAAGAAGAGAGGATTTAGTGGCCAATTCATGTTAAAATCCTTTTCTTGGGAGTCCATTGAGGGACATAGGACATCTTAGACTGTTTATACGGCCACCTTTCTGAGAAATGGACACTTTCTTAAGGAAGACACTGAGGTCCCAGGAGGTGTGGCCTTGTCTCCGAAATGCGTTCTGATTGGCCAACACAGTGGTAGGCGGCAGGTTGACAGCTCCGGAACATCTCCACGCTGAGAGACCCTGCCGGTGTCTTCCCCAGTATCCTCGAGGCTTCAGATCCTGCTGACACACGGCGTTCCTGTCTAACGAAGGATCCATCGATGGCTTCTTCTGTACCTGACAAGCCCTTACCCATTGAGCACTATGTGAGTTCATTTTACATTGCTTTTAACTTTGCAATTTTTTATTAGAACAATACTGCAGTATGAGTGGCCTGGTGCTTTTTTCCTTCTTTTCCCTGCCCTCTTTTTTTCACAGGCTTAGCTGGGGGGCCTATTTGGAGATCCATGTTAAGGGATCAAGTTGGGTCTGAGAGAGAGCCAGGAGGAGGCTGGTGGGAAAGAGTCCGGCTGTCCTATGGTGGTGTGAGTCTATATTTCCCTCACTAGAAAGAGCCTGGTGGATGTCGACAAGAGGCAACTGATTATCCTGTGGCTATTTTAGTAGAAAACCCCTGTGCTGAAAGAAAGTGACAGTGTGTATCTTTAACTCTGGGAGTAGTACAGCTCGCCAACAGAATAGAGATCCTGTGGGACATTTAGTGAGTACACTGCAGCCAGCAACTTTGTGCAGTGCAGCCAACAATTGAGGAGTCCTCAAGTTATTCAGTTCTATAGTTTTTGGGGAATCCCATGCGCCCTTAACCTATCCCAGTTCATGGTTTCAATAAAAAAAAGAACCCCAACACTGTTTTCTAAGCCAGTGGAAAAATCAAGAAAATCTTGTGTACCTGGCTGTGTATGCTCTAAAGGGGGGGGGGGGGGAGACATGCATTCAACAGCAGCTCCCACGGGGGGTACGCTACAAGCTTAAAGTAACAAAGAAGTCAAAAATTTCTCCTGTGAAACCTGGAAGTGATGGGAGTGACTCTGGAGCCAGAGACAGCACTGGAAAGATCAAATGCACATATTCGCCAACACAACACTGATCATTAAATACAGTCCAAATGTTTATTGAAGAACAATCACATCACAAAGGACATAGTGCAACATTTTGGAGCCACGCAGGACCCCTCCATCAGGCAATGCGTGGCTCCGAAAGGTTGCACTATGTCCTCTGTGATGTGATAGTTTTTCGATAAAAAAATTTGGACGCTATTCAATGATCTGTGGTGTGCTGGCAAACGTGCATTTGACCTATGATGTGTCCAGTTCCAGCTGATTGTTGGTTCAGCACCCACTACTTCTAAGCCTTATTCAGGAAGGAATACTGACATTACCTAGCGCTGGAGAGATGACACGGAATCAGGTTAGTGTTGATGGATGTGTGGACATGGGGTGGTAAGACAGGTAGTGGGGAGTTTAGGTTCAGGGTTACAAGAACTGAGCATATGGGTGCACAGGCAAAATCACTGAGGCACTGTGGAATGCTAGAGGAGGGGCTAAATACCCTCCCAGTAGCCAGCATTAGGTAGGACTAATTGCTGGGTTCTGCTTGCTACTGGATCTGACCATTCGGATCTGAGAACCACAACACCACCAGCAGGTGATCCAATTCCTGACAGTCAGAAGAGAAATAAGGGCACTGCCATTGCTGAGTAGTTCTTCAGGGTGCAGGCTCCAGTGTAATAATTCTTACCTCTGCTTTACTGCTTAGCGAGTCACTGATTTGCAAACAAGCATGCTGCCATTGAAGACTTGTGACACCTGATATGTCCACAGATGTTTCAGTTTATGTTCACCAAGTAGTGAAGAAAAGGTGAGGATATCCACAATATAGGTCATCATATGAAGTGTCTGTACTTCTTTCCTGACAGGTTGCTTTTAAATACAGTATTTGTGAGCATTTGATTTAATCTTGTCGACAAGTGTCTCATTTTAAACACTTAGATTTCAGCAAAGGGAGCAATCAACAAGGGGTTAACTCATACTCAAAAGCAATAAAATTTCCATGTGCAGTTGTGCCCTACTTGAGATTTTTAAAAGTCCTGATTAATATGACAGGCTATTCTTCTCTTCTTTTTTTTTGTTGGTGTGTGTTTTTTTAAATTGTTTCAAAATTCAGGCAAAACTACAGTAAATATGATATATCTTGAAATACTTTTTCATGTTTACATTTTTCTTCTCTTCTGCTTGTTCTTACAAAGAAATTATGATTTACAGAACGGACTGTAATGCTGCAGAATGTTGCCCTTCGTGGGGATTAAGAACATAGCAACAGAAGTGGTTGAGTAAAATGACATTGGAGAGCGGGACAGAAAAGCCTGGGAAAAACGGCGGCTGGAAAATTCTGATTTCAGTTTTCTGGCTCCTCGACAATGCTCTGCCTTTGGCAGCTCTTTTGTTTAAACCTCTAATGGGGCCAATTCCAACTCAGTCTGTTTCACCTTAAACTGCAGACTCAAATGAAGGTGCAACGTCAGCTTACCACCGGGCATTTAAATCAGCTGCTGTAGAGTAAGTTTCCAAGTGAACTTCAGTGAGAGCAGCGGCATCTTAAAAGCTGAATTTAAGGCCCATACAGACTGGAAGTAAGCAGCATTGACAAAAAAAAAAAATGCCATTATGCCAACAGTGAAAACATTATCGTGCACATAAATCCAGCATATTGAAGACGGAGAAAAGAGGTTATGATCTGCAGAACCTATTCAGATACTAAATATAAAAAAGCTAAAACTATGATTTGCCTTTAAAACATAATCTTAAACAGAGGGGTGCCTACATCCCAGAGAGAGCCATAAAAAAGAAAAAACATTTTTACCACCATTCTGTGCATCGCATAAATGGAACCCGTGAGGGTAGTACCACAAAAGTCGCCACTGCTGACTTGGGTTTTACAGGTAGGGGGTTTTGTTTCCTTAATGTGGTTGTATCCCTAAAAAACAAAACATGCTCCTGTCCCTTTAAAGCACGAGGTATAGCACAGTGCTTTTGTCATGTCAATTGTCCATTTCTATGTTGTACAATACCAGGTTGATCCTGCATGTTCCTGTCCTCCCCTCTGTAAAATGACCACGTTTATCATGGCTGCTAATTTCTGATAGCGTGGTCAGTTTTACATGCCTCCATCAGCATCTCTGCATCTCCCCACTCCCTGTCTCTTCCGTAGTCTGTGAGAGAGACAATCTCCTTTCCGCCCCTCCCATCTCCTCCTGCCTAGATAGAGCAATGCTATTCCCCTGATGCTACTCCTCCCCTCCTCCTTGTTAACCACTTCCCACCCAGGCCAATTCTGACATTTCTCTCCTACACGTAAAATCTGTAGTCTTTTGCAAGAAAATTACTTATACCCCTCAAACATATTATATATATATATATATATATATTATTATTATTATTTTTTAGCAGAAGCCCTAGAGCAGGGGTCTCAAACTGGCGGCCCTCCACTGATACGAAACTACAAGTCCCATGAGGCATTTCGAGGCTGACAGTTACAAGCATGACTCCCAGAGGCAGAGGCATGATGGGACTTGTAGTTTAGCAACAGCTGGAGGGCCGCCAGTTTGAGACCCCTTATGTCACATGGTGATTGTGCAGTTTTTTTTTTTCAAACGCAATTTTTGTTGGAAAAAATACACTTTTTTTTCAACACAAACACGATATAATACCCAATTTTTTGTTAAAATATAAACTATGATGTTACAGTGGGTAAATGGATACCAAACATGGCACGCTTGAAAATTGCGTACTCCAGTGAAATGTTGCCAAATGATGGTACCTAAAAATCTCTGTTAGAGACGCTTCAAAAGCCTTTACAGTTTACCAGTTTAGAGTTACAGAGGAGGTCTAGTGCTAAAATTATTGCTCTCGCTCTGACGTTTGCAGTAATACCTCACGTGTGTTGCGATCACCGTTTACTTACGTGTGTTACTTACTTACGTATGCATTCGCATTTACACAAAAGTAGCGGGGTAGGGGGCGCTTAACATTTTTTTAATTATTATTTTTATTATTTATTTTATTCAAAAGGTTTTTTTTACACTTTCTATTTTTTTTTTAATCAACTGTATTGCTTTCAGGGGATGAACAATCGACTGACCAATCCTTCCTGCAATCGAGTGACCGATCCTTCCTGCAATCGACCAAATGATCCTTCCTTCAACCAGTCCTTCCATCGATCAATCGACTGATCCTTCTGTAGTTTGATCCTTCCTGCGATCAACCAACTTATCCTTCCTGTGAATGACTGACCGATCCTACCTTTAATTGATCCTTTGATCCTTCTTTCAATCGACTGGTGCTTCCTGCGATCAATCGACTGATCCTTCCTGCAATCAATCAACCGGCCCTTCCTGCAATCCATGGACCGATCCTTCCTTACTTTGATCCTTCCTACGATTGACCGACCGATCCTTCCTGCGATTGACCAACCGGTACTTCGTGCGATTGTTGATTCCTGCAACCAATTATTCGATCCTTCCTGCGATCGATTGACTGTTTCCTGCGATTGATCGACTGATCGATACTTCCTGTGACCGATTGAACCTTCCTTCAATCAAACGATCCTTTGATCCTTTTTTCGATTAACCAGTGCTTCCTGCATTCAATCAACCAATCCTTCTTTACTTTGAACCTTCCTGCAGTGTTACTTATCCTCCTCCATATAGTATAATACCTGGTTGATCCTGCCTGTTCCTGTGTTCCTATCGGTAAACGGACTTTTCATCATCCTGCTCTCTCTGCATCATTTGTATGTCACTCTTTCCCTTCCTATCTTTTTCATGGTCTGTGTGAAGCCCCCCTCTCCCTGCCCCCCCTCCTCTCCTGAAACTGAAACTAAACCAGCAGAGGGATAAGAGCCCCTCCCAATGGAGTCTCTCTGGATGGGAGTAAGACCCAAGAAAAGCATGTGACTGCACAGAATTACTGCAGGGAAAGGGATTTAGAGATTATATTGCTGAAAAAAAAAAAAAAAAACACACTGCCATTACTATTGCCCCATAAGAGAACCTATCATGGGAGTTTATTGTGTGGATTTTACAACCACTTTAAACCGCATGCGGATCACCCACCCTACATATACTGTGGCAGGGCAGCCCGCCTCCACAAAATCACGTACCTGTCCGTGATTTTATGCACAAGGTGCAGGGGTCATGCGCTCTGCCAGAGCACAGCTCCCGCTGTGATTGGACACAGTGGAAGCCAACCAGATCGTTCACAGGGGACACAGAGCAGAGGTGTGCCTATGTGAACAAGGCACACCGCTGATTTGTCAGTGAAGAAAAGAGAGATCTTCTGTTACAGCTAAGCTGAAACACGATCTCTGTTTTCCTCCAGTGTAACACTCTCCCCCACAGTTAGAAAGCACCTCCCTACCATGTTTCCCCGAAAATAAGCCTGGGTCTTATATTAATTTTGACAACAAAAGACACAGTAGGGCTTATTTTCGGGGTAGGTCTTATCATGCCAAGTGCTGTTCTTTCCCTCCCTGCCTGGCATGAATCCCCTGTGTAAAAGTGCTTGTAGAATGTTGGCATCACATAATGCAAAACTGCTGCGTGCTGAGACGTAGTGCCACATACCTTCTTATATCGCCTGTGACACGCCGGAGGTCTGCAGAGGAAGGGGGGCCGGGATCCCCCCGCTGACATCTCGGAGAGGGGGAGATTAGCTGAGTGCAGCTCGTCACTTCCTTAGCCTGCCGAACCTCTCCTCCCTGCTCCGAGCACTGTAGGGAGGGCGAAATCCCCCGCTGACAGCTGGGAGGAGAGGAGCAGATCAGCTGATCGCAAAGCGGCTGTATTCCGAAGGTACTTGGCACAATTGACACACACACAGTCTACATTATACACTACTGCAACGGAGTAGTGTATACACTATACACACAAGTACTCTACACTAGGGCTTATTTTCGGGGTAGGTCTTATATTGCAGCCCTTTCCCGAAAATCGCAGTAGGTCTTATTTTCGGGGTAGGTCTTATTTTCGGGGAAACACGGTAGGACACACTTAACCCTTTGATCACCCCTGGTGTCAACCCCTTCCCTGCCAGTGTCATTTATGCAGGGATCAGTGCATTTTTTTTTTAGCACTGATCATTGTATTGGTGTCACTGGTCCCCAAAAAGTGTCACGGTCAGATTTGTCGGCAACATTGACGCAGTCCCGCTAAAAATCGCTGATTGCCACCATTACTAGTAAAGAAAAATGCCATAAATCTAACCCATAGTTTGTAGACGCAATAACTTTTGCGCAAACCGATCAATGAACGCTTATTGGGATTTTTTTTTACCAAAAATATGTAGCAGAATATATATTAGCCTAAACTGATGAAGAAATTCGATTTTTTAATTTTTTTAATTGGGAATGTTTTATAGCAGAAAGTAAAAAATATTGTTTTTTTTTTTTTAATTCAAAATTGCTGCTTTTTTTTGTTTATAGCGCAAAAAATAAAAATCGCAGAGATAATCAAATGCCACCAAAAGAAAGCTCTATTTGTGCGGGAAAAAAGGACATCAATTTTATTTGGATACAGTGTCGCACGACTGCACAATTGTCAGTTAAAACGATGCAGGGCGTATCGCAAAAAAAGGCCTGGTCAGGAATTGGGTAAAACCTTCCAGGGCTGAAATGGTTAAAGATGAACTCCATGTTTCTTATGAATCTAAATAGTTTGCTTAGACCAGCTTGCCTCACCAACAGATTCTCTCACTGGGAGCACTGTATAAATTGTATGCAGCATCAGAATCATACAGATTACAGCACTGCGTTCCCGTCCTCATCCCGTACTCCTGGGACAAAATTAAGCACTGCTCAGCCAATCACAGGAAGCATTGTATTTCATCAGTGAATAAAAGCTTCCTCTGGCTGAGATGGAGATCGTAATTTCATCTGCCCACCTCTCCACCTCAGCTAATCAGAGGAAGCCCTGTATTCATTGATGAAATACAAGGCTTCATTTGAGTGGCTGAGCAGCTCTCTTTATACAGTGCTTCCAGCCAGTACATCTCCTAGTGAAGCGAATAGTTCATTTGGACCAGCTTGGTCCAAAGGAACGATTTAAAGTCACAAGAAACCTGGAGGTATGCTTTAAAACAATGGTCACGGAGCCCTCTAAAATTCTGATGAAAGCTATGGACCTCTTCCCAGAAACACTACTTTGCATACAATGAATATACACTTTATTACCAAAAGTATTGGGACAACTGCCTTTACACGCACATGAACTTTAATGGCATCCCAGTCTTAGTCCGTAGGGTTCAATATTGAGTTGGTCCACCCTTTGCAGCTATAACAGCCTCAACTCTTTTGGGAAGGCTGTCCACAAGGTTTAGGAGTGTGTCTATGGGAATGTTTGACCATTCTTCCAGAAGCGCATTTGTGAGGTTTGTGGACTGGGATGCCATTAAAGTTCATGTGCGTTTAAAGGCAGGTGTCACAATACTTTTGGTAATATAGTGTATGTACTTTTTTTTTTTTACTGAAATTTGATTGCCTTATACATGTACGACAAATTTTGAAGAAAATAAACAATCTTAACAAAAAAACACACTACTTTTCAGGCAAAAAGTTACGGCCACTTATTACAAAAATAAAATACAATCATCTTTTACCAATTAAACAAAACAATTTTTATTCTGCTCAAATCTACTACTACTCCTAGAAAATGAGAATTAGAACTTGCTATTATGGAGTAGCACAAGTTGGCGGTTGTTCAGAGAACGATGATACAAATTAAAAATGGTAAACAAGGGCCAACGAGTCAAGAGATGCTTAGCAGTCAGCACTAGAAGCATTGGCAGGGTACTTTTTCCTTAATTTCTTTCAATGGGGAACCATTGACTGGGATGGGGGGGGGGGGGGGGCTTTATACAATGTGGTACAGCCTGTTCCTGGTCACCTGGACAAGTAAAGAGGGTGAATCTCCCCAGCAGGGGCATAGACAGATAGTAAAACTTGACAGGTGTTTCTATACATCCCAAGTTTAACCAAGAAAAAAGTATTTAGGCATTATGCCAAAATGCCTCGGAGGTTAGTTATGGACAGCGTATACAGTATGTGATGCCCAGATTGTGAAAGGCTCAATAAGAAATGTGCACATAAAGAAGGGGTAGCACCGGAGGATTAAAAAATTATATATGAGATTAGAAAAATATTCCACAATTTATCCTAAAATTATTTACTTTTGAAGGTATATCATACAAATCTTTTCCCCAGGACTGCCTGACTATGGCGCCCTTTTCACCAAGCTCTCCCATTCATAGAAGCCTGTAGTACAGCTTCTATGAATGAAATGTGATCTATGAATGGAGGGGATGGACCTTACATTCATTCACCCGTCTGCCATTCATAAATCTTGTTTCATTCATAGAAGGTAGAGTCCAAGCTTCTGTGAATGGAGAAGCTTGGCAGAAAGGGTGGGCATAGTCGGGCACTCTTAAATGACAGCTCCCTGTGGTCCGAGACCTCAAACCTATGATCAACCCACACAGCCTCCTTTGCCTCCACGCCGCTCTACTTAAAGTGTTATTAAACCCACAACAGTAAAATCAGTCTGTATATGTAGTAAAGCATGCTTATTATACTCACTGTGGAACCTAAGGGGTTAATCCTATGCATTGTGTAAAAATGCTGTTTGATCCTGTCTTCTCTGATCCTGTCCTTCTTCCATTGACTCACAATAATTTCCTGATAACACAGGCTCTATGGAGTCAGTCTGCACGTGCTCAGTTTGGCGTGTATTGCTTGTTTTTTTTCTTGGGAGGATGCATGTGATCAGCACAGGGCCAATCAGCACCACAGACAGAGAGTCAGGGGTCTTGCAGTCTCATAGGTCCGTCAGAAAACTCCTCTACAGGCTTTAACCAGTGCTCGGCTGATAGAAGTCACAAGACTGCTCTAACTGCATATGAGAAAAGGTGTTTAACAGTTTATATTTACTAAAATAATTGCATGTCCATGTTTTGTGTTCTGTGGGAGATATATATATATATATATATATATATATATAGTGAATGCAGGGTCCTGGGTTTAGTAATACTTTAATGATTGCTGATCCTCCATAACCCTAATAGCTGTCATATACAAGCCGCTATAGCTGCCGGCTCCCCCGTTCTTCTCTTTCTTTCCTAACACACAGACATGGGGAGAGGAGCCTTTAGCCGAGTGGATTACATCTAGTGGCATCCATACAGGGGTTCTGAAAGAGGATTCTCACAGTTGTTCGATGAGCTTGGTGTCATTCCGGGAGCATGTGAATACATTAGGGGTCATTTTATCTTTGCATAATAAAGAAGTTTATTGCTCTACTAGGGCATGCACTTCCCTGGATTGTCCACAGCCCTTGTTTTGGCAATTCAAGGAGTATATTTTTTTATACATACCCTCATCCATTTTGCCTCTAAAGCCGATCTAGGGCCGTTTTTGGTCCTCCTTTTCTTTAAAATGTACCCCAATACGGATGTGGCTTTTACAAATTCAAGGAATGGCTAAGACACGCAGCCATTCACTATTAGAAGAAAAGCGGTTTAACCACTTGCCGACCGGCTCACGCCGATATACGTCAGCGGAGTGGCACGTACAGGCATATTAACGTACCTGTACGTTGCCCTTTAAGACGCGGCATTGTGGGCGCACGCGCCTGAAGCTCCGTGAGTGTGATCGCGGGTCCCGCGGACTCGATGTCTGCAGGGATACCCGCGATCATCTCACGGAGAGAAAGAGCAGGGAAACAAGCATTTCCCCATCTTCCTAGTGACAGGACACTGATCACAGCTCCCTGTGATCATTATCGTGACTCACGTAGCCCATCCCCCCTATAGTTAGAATCACTCCCTAGGACACACTTAACCCCTGCAGCGCCCCCTCCTGGGTAACCCCTTCACTGCCAGTCACATTTACACAGTAATTCGTGCATTTTTAATCGCTGTATAAATGTGAATGGTCCCAAAATGGCGCCAAAAGTGTCCGATGTGTCCGCCATAATGTCACAGTCACGATAAAAATCGCTGATCGCCGCAATTACTAGTGAAAAAAAAAATTATTAATGAAAATGGCATTATACTATCCCCTATTTTGTAGACGGTAAAACTTTTGCGCAAATCAATCAATAAACGCTTATTGCGATTTTTTTTTACCAAAAGTATGTAGAAGAATATGTATCGGCCTAAACCGAGGAAAAAATCTTTTTTTTATATATTTTTTGGGAATATTTATTATAGCAAAAAGTAAAAAAAATTGTTTTTTTTTTTCAAAACTGTCGCTCTTTTTTTGTTTATAGCGCAAAAAATAAAAACTGCAGAGGTGATCAAATACCACCAAAAGAAAGCTCTATTTGTGGGAAAAAAAGGACGTCAATTTTGTTTGGGAGCCACGTCAAACAATTGTCAGTTAAAGCGGTGCAGTGCCAAATCGCAAAAAGTACTCTGGTCTTTGGCCAGCCAAATGGTCCGGGGCTGAAGTGGTTAACCTTAAACTGCGTAGAGGGTTCTTTACTGTAAGAGCAGTAAGGATGTGGAATTCTCTTCCACAGGCGGTGGTCTCAGCGGGGGGGCATCGATAATTTAAAAAACTATTAGATAAGCACCTGAACGACCTCAACATACGGGGATATTCAATGTAATACTAACATAAAATCACACACATAGGTTGTCTTTTTTCAACCTCTCCTTCTATGTAACTATGGTTTGGAGGACACAACACATGGCTAAAGCCTAATACACACAATGAGATTATCAGACGAATGATCGTCCTTTTTTTTTTTTTTTTTGCATAGGCCATTGGTAGGTCACATGTAAGCATAGAGGCAGATCAATAGTTAGCCACAAAGAAAAGCCAATATAGGATACAACAAATCCAAAGAAAAAATATGCAATATCGCTTTTTACAACACAAACCCATCAGGAAACAGCATATTTACAGTATATGTATTTTGTAATTAATAAATGCTCTCATATATTTGAATGTCCTCTGACAAGGCTAAAAAGAACTTTGTGGATTAGAAAATACAATTTCAATACAATACCAAAAAGCATCTTGCGGATACAGGTCACATCTTATAACAGACTTCCAAAACCAGATCTTCCCAATTTGTAAGAGAGAGGTAAAAGTCAAATATGGAGGATCTATTTCTCAAACATAAAGATATACAGAATGTCCCAAAGACAAAAGGCATTAGAATCAGAAGCAATTTAACAGTATTGTTCACATAGCCAGTCCTAACAGAAGAGACCAAATATTAGGCAAAGCCTGACATCCATAACACAGTGTATAGCAGATATTGCCCATAGGGAAGAGGCGTTGCTGCTAAGGAACAGAAAGCTAGAACCCTAAGTGGTCCACAAGTCAACCTGTATGAGCATGAAGCCCTTGGGAAGAAACAAGAATGGAAAGGTATTAGGTAGCCTGGGGCATAAGGTCTGTGAAGCAGCAACAATGGACCAGCCTCATTACAGGGTGTGGGATGTGTCAATATATATATATATTTATAATAGATCCTAATAAATCCAGACTTTTGGAATCTCTCTGGCTGTAAGTTTTTCCATGAGCCTTATTTCTTTGTTCTGAACATTTTGATCTTTACATAGTGCCATACAAGTACAGTACATGTAACTCCCCAGCAGACTGTCTCCAGACATGCTTCTGGCCAAAGTAGTTTTATATTATACATCAAAGCACACGTGTCGTAAACATGCTGAAATCTTTAATACTCAATATCGCACAGAGAAAGCCTTTTTTCTATAGCGAATCATATCAGCTCCCATAAGGAAGCAGCTAAAAGATGTAGAAGTAAATTGTGTATATAGTAGCTGTCATTGTCAGGAGCTTGGCTCTGAAAGTTTTCAGCACAGCAAGAAAATCCCAACTCTAAGGATTCTTTCACGCTAACCCACCTTTGTAGTACAAACCCTCACACTAACCCTCCCTGTTATAAAGAAAAAAACAATATAAAACTTTAGAAGCATAAATGTAAAAGTTACTTTACATCCCAGTTGCCCCCGGCTTCCTAGGTGAAGTTGATGTCACTGGACCTTCTTCGGGGATTCTGGGAACGTTTAGAAGCCCAAAACACAGAGAAGTCACGTCGGTTCTGTGCAGGAGCAACCTCTTGTGAGATATGGGCTCCTCAGCCTTCCCAGGAGGCAAGAAAACCTAGTAATACCACTCTCACCTAGATGAGCTCACAGGAAGCTAGGGTGTAAGGAAAGTAATACTTTTTTTGGCTGATGTTTTCTTCTTTTTAGTTCCTTCACTTTCTTAATGGAGGATACAAAAGAAGCAAACTTGCATTTTAAAGCAAGGCCCACTTTAAACAAGATAGAAAATTTGGAACAAGTTACCCCAATTTTATTTTACAAATAACAGAGTCACATTATATTTTATATATAGGGCAAGGTCCCTATACCAAGCAAACATTTTCAAGTTATATGAGGAAGAAATAGGAGATAATCAGGAACCCTCTTGCTGGGTATTTCCGTGTAAATATTGACTTTTATTAAATTTATCAAATCAAATATTGTCCAAATGTGTAAAGTAGGCCAGCCTTTCCCCTGTCCATACTCTAATGCCGCGTCCACACAAGCAGACTTTTCGACCGGACTGGACCGACAGACTATCCGACAGACTTTCCGAATGAACGGACTTGCCTACACACGATCACACCAAAGTCCGACGGATTTGTACGTGATGACGTACGACCGGACTAAAATAAGGAAGTTGATAGCCAGTAGCCAATATCTGCCCTAGCGTCGGTTTTAGTCCGTCGGACTAGCATACAGATGAGCGGATCTTTCGACTGGACTTGAGTCAGTCGGAAAGATTTGAAACATGTTTTATTTCTAGGTCCGTCAGACTTTTGGGGAAAAAAAGTCCGCTGGAGCCCACACACAATCGAATTGTCCGACGGAGTCCGGTCCGCCAGACCAAGTCTGCTGGAAAGTCTGCTCGTGTGTATACAGCGTAATTCCCACTATAGCAAAGTGCCATTTATTAATTGTATTTCCCAAAAATATATAAAAGGTAAAATCCCTATAGATACAATTCCACCTTAAACTTTTGTTTAAATATTGATATTTCTTGCACGCAGATCCTTTACCCCAAAAAGATTCCATTCAACATTTGATAAACATTGCTGTACCCAACCCCCTATTGAATATTCCTAAATCCAGCTACACTGATTGCCATACAAACACAAATAGATGGTTGGGCAGGAAATTACATAAACACAATTAAGATATGGATATTTTGTTCTAAGTGGTTAACGAGAATTGCATCAAGATAAATGAACATTCATTTTGAACTATTAGAAAGTGTATATGCATGTATTGCCATCATTACCTTGTCTGACCCAGACTACTCCCCATCACAAAGGACATAACACAGCCCCTCATCTATATACATACGACACTTTATTAAAAGGATAGAAAGAATTTCAATGTTGTTACTACACTGTCAGCCAAAGGTTTTTGCCAAAAATGGAATAGTGCCGTTTGCCTGATGACAGGGACATCAAAGCCATAAAAGCTTGTAATGTATTTTGCCTGGATGTGAAACGTTATCCAATTTAGATCATGTAGGTTATGCCTATTAGAATGTTTTCTTCACAGAGTTCTCGAACTCTCCTCCAAGTAGTAAATGTGCACCAGGCTCCCATCTGCATTTGCACATACAGTGGTTGAACTGGAGCTGCTGTGAATATGCCAAGAACAAATGGGCTGGGTAGGCTACTGGGATACTATGACCCATCTGTCTCTTAGTGAGACACAGACTTTACATTACTATCTTTTAACAGTATAATCCTATGGTCAAAAGTTTTTTTATTGCATTTAAAATATGGACAAAACTTGTGATGAATGGCTTTCTCTTTGAGCCTCGCATACATCTTCTGCAGCAAGGGGCCCCACAAGCTATATTCTTGAAGCGTTTGTTAACCCAAAAAAAAAAAAAAAAAAAGAAAAAAAGAGGATTGTGTCCCTTTAAAGCATGTTATACAGCACAGGCTTGTGCTGTGTCATTTGGCCCCCTGTAACACCTGGCTGATCCTGCCTGGCTATACCCTCCACTCTGTAAACTGACCATGGTGTATCATGGCTGCTGAGCCCTGACACCGTGGTGGGTTTACGTGCCTCCGTCATCCGCAGCCCTCCTATGTTCTCCTCTGTCCTCCGCCCCCCTCCCTGCCTGTCTGCCCCTGTGTCAGTACCAGCCCCCCTCTGCTCCTGCTGCTCTCATAATGTTATATAAGCCCCTCTGTGTTCTAATAACAAGTGCTCCTGTCTGTGTGCTTTATTTAAAAAAAATGCCTCCTTTACCGTATATCACAGCGGATACCCGCGATCATGTGACAGCTGGCTCGCTCTCTCCTCTCCTCCTCACATCTTGGCTGACGTCAGCGGGAGAATCACTGTCCCACCTGCGGTATCTGTCAGCTGGGCTTTTTATCGTGACTGCGACATTATGGCAGACACGTTGGACAATTTTGACACACTTTTGGGACCATTGGAATTAATACAGCGATCAGTGCGATTAAAAATGCATTGATTACTGTAAAAATGTCACTGGCAGTGAAGGGATTAACACTAGGGGACAGTGAAGGGGTTATTGTGTGTCCTGTTGTGTGTTCTAACTGAAGGGGGGATGGGAACTGTGCAGGGAAACTAACAGATGGCCTGTTCATACTCTGTATGAACAGAGGATCTGTCAGTTCTCCCCTCAGAAAATCAGAAACTGTGTTTACACACACACACAGATCCTGGTTCTCCGCATGCCCTGAGCGATCGCGGGGGCCCGGCAGTGATCGAGACCGCCGGCCACTCACATCAGCTCGGGGGGTGAACTGGCGGCACGCCTGTGCCCCCTAGTGGCCACAGGGCAAAGGGTCGTTACATAACGTCATTTTGCCCAGCCGTGCAATTCTGCCGCAGTACAACTGCGGCGGCTGGTCGGCATGTGGTTAAAGTGTTACTAAACCCAGGACCCTGCATTTACTATATCTGGTCTCCCACAGTACACAAAAATGAAATTATTTTAGTAACTATAAACTGCTAAACACCTTTTCTCATCTGCAGTTAGAGCAGTCTTGTGACTTCAATCAGTGTCCAGCCGAGCACTGGTAAAGCTTGTAGGAGGAGTATTCTGACTGTCATAATAGACTGCAAGACCCCTGACCCTCCGTCTGGACAGTGGCGATTGGCCCTGCGCTGATCACATGCATCCTCCCAAGAAAAAAAAAAAAAAACCCTCTCTGGCAATACACACAAAACTGAGCATGTGCAGCCTGACTCCATAGACTTGGTATTATCAGGAAATTATCAGGGACAGTGGAAGAAGGGGAGAAGGGGAAGAAGGGGAGAAGGGGAAGAAGGGGAGGATCAGAGAAACCAAGCCAAACAGCCTTTTTACACAATGCAGAGGATTGGCCCCATAGGTTCCACAGCAAGTATAACAAGCATGCTTTAGTGCATCTACAGACTGATTTTAATAACACTTTAAAGTCCATCCCTAGTATAAAAAAAAAAAATTCTTTTTGAAAATTTGGACAGTTAGCCAGTGGCGGTGCGTCTCCTGTCTCCAGCCATCCCCTCTGTGCGTGAAACTATCCACAGCCGCTGTAGCCACCCCCTAATTCAGGCATTTGGCCCCTTTTCGGGTGCCTGAATTACAGCAGCGCGGGGGGGGGGTGTTTGAAGCACCTGATTAGAACCATAGGCTCTAATAGGCTTCAAAAAAGGCGTACTGCGAGCGCAAACCATTGCGCTCGCAGTGCACCCAGGTGTTAGCAAAGCAAATAAACATTTGCTTTGCTAACACAGAACTGCCTCTCAGCCAATCAGGAGGCGCGGATGTAATACCGGGCACCTGATTGGCTGAAGGCAGAGGCGATCCCATTGGCCACCTAGCAAAACAGGAAGAAGACACGCACGGAGGACACAGCATCCATTGCTGCATCTGATGGGCACAGGTGGCTGCATTTGCTGGGCACAGAGTCCGCATATGATGGGCACAGTGGCTGCATATGATGGGCATAGTGAGGCTGCAATTCATGTATTTGTTTCAGTATTTTTCTGAATTTTTCAGTTCATTTGCGCCCCCCTAAAAATTTTGAGCACCAGCCGCCACTACAGTTAGGAATGGTAAGAAACCGTGTCATTGCTGTGCCCTCATTAAGTGTTTGTGCAGCCAGTTGGCTGCATAAGCTCTTACATCTAGATATCAGCAGTTGATGGGGCTGGATTAGGGTGACGTCACCCTGCTGCTGGAATTATACTGAAATGTATTCGGACAGATCACTCCACTTGCTTACTTACAATGGAACATGCAGTTGACACTGGCTGCAATTGAGAAATGGTTAACAGCATATGTTCGGGCTAAACACTTGGCTCACAGCCGTTATAGGGGGTCTGAGAATTGAAAGACCCTCTGCGTACTCTGTGATAGCCCAGGGATTGAGAGGGATGGCAAAGATAGCTGTCCCTCTCACTTCCTGGATTTCTCTTTAATAATGATTTAGGATGTATTATAGGATATGTTTATGGAAACTGTCACTGCTGACTTGTTTATGAAGATGCAAGCTCCACTAACGTCATCCTTCTTTAGTATACACTGATCTTTAGTAAGCATGTACAGTATATATATGGAGGTATTGAAACACCCGATATTCACATGCTTGCTCCAAGTCAACAGCTTGCTAAATCCAGGATAAAGATGGCTGTAAACTCAGAAACAATCCTGAATAGCCTGCACCACAGTTGCATGGTGTTTGCATCATGGTCCCCTTTCACTTGAATGGGTGGCATTTGGCAGCCAGGCTGTACTGCCCACCAAAAACCACAGGGGGTATAATTTCTGCAAAGCATAACATTGCAACCACGGCATGTTTACAACTCCTCTGGCTAGTGTGTGAAGTTAAGGGAGGGAGGTATACCCGCTACTCAACCACAAATTTTTAACAGCCCCAGCCACAAGTGTGAACAAGAGGGGGTGGAGAAAAGGAAGCGCCACCTGAGTGCAGTATTAATGTAAGAATTTAATGACATAAAAAATAAACACTTACAGGAAAGACAAATTAAAAAGGCTCACCTGTGAGTAGGCAGTGTATATCTTCCTCAATTTCCAGTCCGGAAGTTGTGTCAGCGTTGTGGGGCTGCAGATGGAGGCTTGTAGCTTGTATCTCTTCCTGTGGCCGTCAGGGAGAAGCTGGGACCGGCGTGGAACGCACAGAGGAGGTGCCACGCCAGTCCCAGCTTCTCCCTGACGGCCACAGGAAGAGATACAAGCTACAAGCCTCCATCTGCAGCCCCACAACGCTGACACAACTTCCGGACTGGAAATTGAGGAAGATATACACTGCCTACTTACAGATGAGCCTTTTTAATTTGTCTTTCCTGTAAGTGTTTATTTTTTATGTCATTAAATTCTTACATTAATACTGCACTCAGGTGGCGCTTCCTTTTCTCCACCCCCTCTTGCAATACCACAGAGCCAGCTCTCTGAGGACAGCAGCCGCCTTTAGGACCAACCATCCCACTAGCCAGCCCTTCACATCTTGAACGATCAGAGACTGTATTAACCCCTGGACTGCCACTACTATGGCCATGGACTGTATGCCTGGCTAATTTTTATATACCCCCAGGATTGTATGCATCTTCTGTATATGCGCTTACAGTTATTATCACCTCTATCTACAAGTGTGAACAAGTTCTAACAGGTTTACTTTGACAATGTTTAAAAGGTTGTTGAAGCTGAAGGCTTTTTGCCGAGGCTCTCCTGGTCCTCATTGGCTGAGATGCAGCAGCAGGAGCCTTTGGTTCTCGCTGCTGTCAATCACAGCCAGTGAGGCGGGAGCAGGGCTGAGCCACGCTTTCTATATCTTATGGACACAGAGAGCTGGCTTGGGAGCGAGCATGAACAAGTGGCCCCATAGCAAGCTGCTTGCTATAAGGGCACTCGGGGAAGGGGGAGGGGCTCAGAGCATCAGCAGGGGACCAGAGAAGAGAAAAATTGGGGCTGCTCTGTGCAAAACCATTGCACAGAGCAGGTAATTTTTTTAAAGTTGTTCTTTACAAATGCTTTAAATATCTAATTTTCTGAACAGATATAGGCACATGCATATATACTTCTGACTGCTATTAGTTGCAATGTCATTTTTTGTAACTCTTTAAAAAAAAAAAAATGAAAATATCAGTATCAACATTTTGGCTTAAGAGTAGAACCAAAGGCAATTTTTTTCTTCATTTTGTACAAGGGAGGGTTATAACCCAAACAGACAAAGATTTGCCCAGAACGCTTACCAGCTAGCCTGCAAAAAAACCCCCACAAAATAAATAAATAAATTGACCCTAACAAGTCACGTTGGGGGACACATTGGATGCCTCCAGCCACCATTGTACTCTAGCTGGGTGTCCAATGCGTCCTTATGCCTTTAGGGAAGAGTAAGCTCCCTCCAGGCAAACCTGCCCTTAATTTATCCATTCCTGTACAGTATATACGGAGTTAGGACCGCAGTACACAGAGGAGCCCAGATGTAAACACTGCGCCTTCCACATATATTTTGCTAATGAGTGCAACTAAAACCTTGGTTTTTAATATGAATTGTTAGGCAGGGTTATATTTTTTTATTGCAGACTAGCTGGTAAGTGTGCTGGGAAATTTTTGCCTGTTTGTAAGGTGCAGTGCCCTTCCATGCTAGTTATAAATCGGGGTGGCTGCCATATTTTTATAAAGCTTGTTCACAGGGTTAGAACCTCCATCAGGGTTTTTTTTCTATCAGTGTCCCATTGGGAATATTTCCTTTCCTGTCCTATAAGCTGCAACAGCAAGTGAGAGGAAATCCTTCCAAAGTGAGATTGGAACCGGAACCAATGTCCCCATTGGAAGATTTCCCCTCCATTTCTGTTCTGGTGACCACTCAAATATTGGGATTTACTGTATTTAATCAGCATATAACACGTACCACAATTTGAAAGGGAAGTTTCAGGGGAAAAATTTTTTTTTTTTTTTTTTTTTAAATAAACCACTTTGAAGCAAAATAACGGGCAGTGGGAATCAATGCACCCTGATTAGTGCCCATCTGCAGCCTAATCTGTGCCCATCTCCCCCATCAATGCAGCTCTCATAGGAAATCACTGAGCCGTCATCTGTTTCCTCGGCTCGCAGTTGGCAATCACATACACAGTCCTGCCTCTGCCATTGGCACTGGACCAGCTCCTGTGATAGACAGAACACTTGTCCAATGCCGGTGGCGGAGGCGGGACTGTGTGTGTGACATGCGAGCCGAGTGAGAGCCGAGCGTAGAGCTGAGTAGAGAGGAGATGACGGCTCGGTGATTTCCGGCGGCACTCGTTTCCCTCCGAGGTACGCTGTCGGCGTATAACGCGATTTCCCCCCTATTTTCAGGGGGAAAAAGTGCATATTATACGCCAATAAATACGGTACTTCTTTTTTTTCCCACTGATAATGGTCACCGGGGCCAATAAAAGAGGGTGAATTTCCCAAACGAGGATGCGGACAGCAATAAAAACCTGACAGATGTTCTAATCCCTCTCCACTCTATCCAAAAAAAAAAAAAAAAGAAGTTTGCCTTCAGTTATTACTTTAATGAGTTTCTATTTTTTATGCTTACAAACTATTTTTATGCTTACAAACTATTTAAAGCAGCTTAAACCTTAAAAAACTCAAATTAACTTTATTTTAAAATATCACAATTGTATGAACACATACATAAATAAAAGTAGAAAAATACATCTCTGCACAAACACACATATACATATAAAACAAATATAAAAATGATCATTTATATACATGCATGTCAATAAATAAATAAGTCAGGTTTTTTTGAAAATGATAAAAACAAACTATATAGCACACCAGTGTCAATTAAAACTATTTACATCAGGGAACGGACTGTCAAAGCCACTGTCTTGCGGTGGAGTGGCAAAATCCAGCAATAATTTTTGTTGAGGTAGTTGGTTGTCTCGACCTACATCGGAGTATGGCCCTGACTCAACAGACGTGGGCGGATGGTCCGTGATTTTACTAGAATGCCATGTACTGGGAGTCTGATCTCTTCTCTTTGCAATGTGAGCAGAGTGATTCTGACCTTCATATCTGCTGCCAAAGGCATCACGACTTTCCTCTGCATGAGAAAATAAACCTGCTGCTGAAAGTTTCCCTGCAGTGTCCAGATTGTAAGACGGCACTTTCATGCTGGTTAAAGAGCTTTGTGATGGGAAGAGACCTTTGCCACTGACCAAGCCCCAACCATTGTCTCCATTATCCCGCACTGGAGTTTCTTGAAGTTCAAACCGTCTCCTGGGTGCTTTGGTCTTAAGATGATCCTGGCAGTCAAAAGATTTTAGGCCCTGTAAAAAAGAGGGCTCGCTGCGGCCATGAAAAGGCCTCTGGTTGGACTCTGCATCTGAACCCGTACAGTTTAAAGTACGGCCCTCTTCTAGAGGCAATGTACATACTGGTGCAGCAATAGTACAGTCCTTTCTGAGCTGCTTTGATACATCATCTTGTTTGCTGGCTGATGTGTCCACAGTCGGGAATATGCTTCCATCAAGCTTCTCTTTCATATGTCTCCTAATCAGTTCATCAATCGTTCTTTGCTCTGTGATTGGTGCCCTCAGTCTGTCAGTTACACAAATCTGAGCATTCACAGATTTAGCCGTCTCATGCTCAGTTTCATTTTCAATCTGCACAGGTGCTATGAAAAAAAAAAAAAAAAAAAAAAGGACCAATTAGTTTACATTTATTAAAAGTAAAACAAATGCAAATCCATTAACAGAAGGGGATACAATATTCACAGGCTACATGTTCTTAAATTGGAGTTCCAGTTATACACCTAACCTTAAAAAAGTCCTCTCCTCCCTCTTGGTTACATAGTATGCGAGGTTGAAAAAAGACACAAGTCCATCCTATGTGTGTGATTATATGTCAGTATTACATTGTATATCCCTGTATGTTGCAGTTGTTCAGGTGCTTATCTAATAGTTTTTTGAAAGTATCAATGCTCACCGCTGAGACCACCGCCTGTGGAAGGGAATTCCACATCCTTGCCGCTCTTACAATAAAGAACCCTCTACGTAGTTTAAGGTTAAACCTCTTTTCTTCTAATTTTAATGAGTGGCCACGTGTCTTGTTAAACTCCCTTCCGGGGAAAAGTTTTATCCCTATTGTGGGGTCACCAGTCCGGTATTTATAAATTGAAATCATATCCCCTCTCAAGCGTCTCTTCTCCAGAGAGAATAAGTTCAGAGCTCGCAACCTTTCCTCATAACTAAGATCCTCCAGACCCTTTATTAGCTTTGTTGCCCTTCTTTGTACTCGCTCCATTTCCAGTACATCCTTCCTGAGGACTGGTGCCCAGAACTGGACAGCATACTCCAGGTGCGGCCGGACCAGAGTCTTGTAGAGCGGGAGAATTATCGTTTTATCTCTGGAATTAATCCCCTTTTTAATACATGCCAATATTCTGTTTGTTTTGTTAGCAGCAGCTTGGCATTGCTGAGCCTATTATCTACTAGGACCCCCAGGTCCTTTTCCATCCTAGATTCCCCCAGAGGTTCTCCCCCCAGTGTATAGATTGCATTCATATTTTTGCCACCCAAATGCATTATTTTACATTTTTCTACATTAAACCTCATTTGCCATGTAGTTGCCCACCCCATTAATTTGTTCAGATATTTTTGCAAGGTTTCCACATCCTGCGGAGAAATTATTGCCCTGCTTAGCTTAGTATCATCTGCAAATACAGAGATTGAACTGTTTATCCCATCCTCCAGGTCGTTTATGAACAAAATAAATAGGATTGGTCCCAGCACAGAACCCTGGGGGACCCCACTACCCACCCCTGAGGCAGTTTTAAGGCTAATTCGTTGTATGGCTGGAATTCCACACAAAAAGCTTTCAAATTTTGCAAGCAGAGGTGCTCAGAAATTAATATAGATAGATAGATAGATAGATAGATAGATAGATAGATAGATAGATAGATAGATAGATAGATAGATAGATAGATAGATAGATAGATAGAATTGAAATGCTAGCTTATTTTTAAAAAGTTCAAAAGTTAGAAGGTTTTTACCCACATGCATTACGGTGGAAAAACAAAAACAAAAAACAACCTTTTTCAGTAGTTGTTGGCTCCCCAGCTATATTTACCCTTCTCAATCCAGTCCTGCGCCCGTCTGCAGCGATGCTCTTTCTCCCTGGTCTTATAGGGCAGAATGATAGTAACAGGAGCAATTGGCTTCTACTGTTGCAATAACCAAATCCAATAAAGGGGGGGGGGGGGCTGAGCCACTCTGTGTGTGTCAGCGTACACACACAGCCCTGGCTTGGGAGCAAGCCTGCACATATGCCCTCATAGCAAACGGATTGTTATGGGGGCAGACACAGAAGGGGAGGAGCAAAGAGCGCCAGCAGGGGCCCTCATAAGATCAGGTTTGGGGACGCTCTGCGCAATACTAGTGTAAAAAGCAGGTAAAGGGCTTTTTTTTATTTTAGGGGGGGAAAATAAATAAAAAAGACCCTTTAGAATCACTTTAAGTTAAAAAAAAAAAAAAGCAGAACATTTAAGAAATCAGAAATTCCATTCACATAAGACAGGTAGGTTCTTGTTTTTATGGTTAAAATTAGTAGAATATCTGAATTGGCTGTCAGGTTTATTTTGTGGGGTTTTGGTACACAAAGTTGTAAGTAGATTTATCAAACAACATAAATACCTTTAACCACTTGCTGACCGACCCATAGCACATTTACTGCTACAGGGCATATATATAAGTGATTCTGCACTTCCGGGTATCGGGCGCGCCGCTGGTGGCTCACTCATGCTGTGATTTTACACAGCGGGACCCCGCGGACCTGTCCGCCGACACCCACTGACCATTCAGTACACGGATAGAACAGCAGTCTGCCTATGTAAACCAGGCAGATTGCCATTCTGTTAATACAGAAGGCATTCATCCTGTGTCCCAGTAAAGCAGAAACACCGATCCATGCCTTCCACTAGTAAAAGCACCTCCCCCACTACACTGAATCACTAGCTAGGCACACATTTAACCCTTTCATCGCCCCGGATGTTAACCCCTTCCCTACCAGTGCCATTAGTACAGTGACAGTGCATATTTTTTAGCACTGATCACTGTAATAATTTCACTGGTCCCCAAAGAAGGGTCAAAAGTATCAGTTAGATGCCAGATTTGTCCGCCGCAATATCGCAGTCCCGCTAGAAGTCACTGATTGCCGCCATTACTAGTAAAAAAATAATTAAAATTTCAAAAAAATATCCTATAGTTTGTAGACGCTATAACTTTTGTGCGAATCAACCAATATATACTTATTGGGATTTTTTTTCCAAAAACATGTATCAGAATACATATTGGCCTAAATTGATGAAGAAATTAGATTTTTATATATATTTTTTTATTAGATATGTTTTATAGTAAAAATGTTTTGTTTTTTTTTCCAAAACTGTTGGTCGTTTTTTTGTTTATAGTGCAAACAAAAACTGCAGAGGTGATCAAATACCACCAAAAGAAAGCTCTATTTTTGTGTCGCAGGACCTCGCAATTGTTAGTTAACCGCTAGCTGACCGCCGCATGTACTTTTACATCTGCAGAATGTCACGGCTGGGCAAATGGGCGTACCTGTACATCCCTTTGAATTTTCCGCCGTGCCATCGCGTGCGCACCGCCGGGAGCCCTGTGAGTAGGATCGCGGGTCCCGCGGACTCGATGTCCACAGGGATACCCGCGATCGTCTCACAGTGAGGAAGAACGGGGAGATGCTAATGTAAACAAGCATCTCCCCGTTCTGCCTAGTGACAGTGTCACTGATCTCTGCTCCCTGTGATCGGGAGCGGTGATCAGTGATGTGTTACACACAGCCCCTGTCCGATGTGTCCGCCATAATGTCGCAGTCATGATAAAAATCGCAGATCACGGCCATTACTATAAAAAAATTTTTTTTTTTAAATAAAAATGCCATAAAACTATCCCCTATTTTGTAAACGCTTCAACTATTGCGCAAACCAATCAATAAACGCTTATTGCAATTTTTTTTTACCAAAAATATGTAGAAGAATACGTATCGGCCTAAACTGAGAGGAAAAAAAATGTTTTTTTATATATTTTTTGGGGATGTTTATTATAGCAAAAAGTAAAAAATAAAAATTGTCGCTCTATTTTTGTTTATAGCGTAAAAAATAAAAACCGCAGAGGCGATCAAATACCACCAAAAGAAAGCTCTATTTGTGAGGAAAAAAAAGGACATAGATTTTGTTTTGGAGCAACTCCGCATGACCGCGCAATTGTCATTTAAAGCGACGCAGTGCCAAATCGCAAAAAGTGCTCTGGTCTTTGGCCAGCAAAATGGTCCGGGGCTGAAGTGGTTAATGCAACGCAGAGCCGTATTGCAAAAAATGGCCTGGTCAGGAAGGGGGTAAATCTTCCGGAGGTGAAGTGGTTAACCTTAGCAGCTCTTGATCACAAGTGTGTAGAAGGACCTCAGAATACACAGATACAGGTGTTTCCATATGGATTTAAAAACATAACCCACTTATACAGACCGCTCAATAAAATACAGTTTTTACTGATCTGCAGGTGAGGCAGTGGAAGAAAATGGATTCTATGGAATATTTCAAATATGAACTTGAGTAGACTGTTACACATTGCTCAGCATTCCTGAAATATCCTACTCATAATACAGAAGAAAAGAATTTGGCAGTGGTTACACCAGACAGTCTAACACTGAAAAAAGTAATGCAGGGAGGTAAGAATAATGCTAATGTGACGCAGAGAGATTGAATTACCTCTTTGAAAATACTGCCTTATATATAGAGATGAATAATAGAAAATGTGATATGTTAAATATAAATCCTAAGAAATGGTGTATAGATTTTATATCCTACAACAAGAAAAGGATATACAGTAAAATGGCTATTTTCTACTTCTTATGGCCATTTCACATGGGTGGCAAAGGAGCAGTAAAAGCAGGCAGTTGATCCACTTTTTTACAGTCCCCTGACCATACACCTAAATACTAACATTGCAGCCAAGCGGTGTAGTACTCATTCTGCCACAAATTTAACTCACCTTGCAAAGCTTGAGAGACGGCGCGTCTTTCAAACTTGCCCATTAAGGTCACTGGGACTGACCACAACCCCGCAATTAGTGGACTAATTTTGATCCACGTATGTGCAGGCTGGTTGTACATAAGTTGATCGATCGACTTGGTCGGTTTTTTCCCAACCAACCAATGTCGGTAGCTGTAGCCGGCAACACTGATCATTGTATTGACTCAGTCGGAGTGATGCCCCCATCCTTCTCAAGAATGCCCCCATCCTTCTCAAGAATGCCCCCATTCTCCCCATTTTTCCATTCAACCCACTGGTTGAATGGAAAAAAAAAAAATGCATAATGTATGTGTCCATCTAATTTTTTTCTACCCGTCAACCTTTACAGAAGCCATCACTTTACTAATATGATATGCTGCCCATAAACATACCAATAACAAGTGATGCATCCGATTTTGGGCATTGCTTGTAATGAATGGGCTGTTACTAAGTTCTTTGTGAAGAGAAGTGAATTTAGCAGTCTAAGGTGCCCTTTATTGCACTTGAAGATTATCTATCTTTTTTGAAAACTTCCTTGCATGGAGGACCTAATCCTTTTTGCTGCTGTGCAATAGATGGAAGAATCAAAATGATTAAACACACATTGCCCATTCTAGTTTGTGGTGTAGTGCATACAGTATTTCCCAGCTTAAAACAAGGCTGAAGGTCTGGATTATTAGGCTGAGCTTACAAAGAGTCAAAAAAGATAAGTCCCCACCTCTCCGCAAAAAGAGGAGATGGTGGGAAAAGAGGATTTTAAGGTGCCAAAACAAAAAAAGATATAACACATCAATGCAATAGGTCTAAAAACTACAAATTTTATTTATACAAAAATACATTCATTAAAAAATATGTATCATTGGAACATATTATATTGAGTCAACATATGATATAATCATTTGGTACAATCAAAGCCTGGTCTTGGTGCATATAACTTCTGATGTATATGGATCAACGCATTTCACCCAAGCAAAGAAGGGGCTTCTTCAGGACCCACGTTTCGGCATCTTTGGCCAAATAGTGGTCTGATCATGATGCTGGAGGATAGCTCCTCTCTCTAGTCATATTGAGACCTGAAGTGTTTTTTTTCTCCTTGTGGTTCCAGCTTGGTTCAATCTTGTGACCCTTGATGATTAAACCACATATAGTGGGGTCAACATGGATGGAGTTTCTGATTATTTCTCATAGTAGCCTACTTATGGTGTTTCATCGCTTGATTAGACCTATTGATGGCGAGGATCTGTTGGCGCTTTTTTCCTTGTTTTTATTGATCACTGACATACCTGTGGATATATACCTTTCTGCTCAACTGTGGCTATATTAGGGGTGATGAATCGGTGATATTCTGGTCAACATCTCAGCTATTTAACTTATCGATATTGAAACGTGGGTCCTGAAGAAGCCCTTTTGCTTGGGCGAAACATTTATCCATATACATCAGAAGTTATATGCACCAAGACCATGCGTTGATTGCACGGAATGGTTATTACATATGCTGACTGCCGATATATGTTCCAATGATAAATATTTTTTTAAATGAATACATTTTTGTATAAATAAAATTTGTAGTTTTTAGACATATTGCATTTATGTGTTATATCTTTTGTTTTGTCACCTTAAAATCCATTTTTCCCACCATCTCCTCTTTTTGAGGAGAGGTGGGGGCTTACCTTTTTGATTACTTCATTTATACAGGGGATTGTGCCAGTCATTTGATTACTGCCCCCACCCCCCACCCCACCCAATTATCTGAGCTTACAAGGAAGGAGAGGTAGGAGAGCTGGCCTACACTCCTTGGCCTACATCTTCCTTCACTAGTTGCCAAGTGACAAACCTGGACCAAGCACATGCCTGGTATTAGGTGTCCAGCAGCATCGTATGCTTGTTCTGGTTCAGTGACTCACTGAACAGTGAAGCAAGGATAACAGCCTCCGAACGGGCTCTTTCAAAGCCAAGTCAGCATTAAGAACATCCATATTTCTGTTCTAACAGGTTCCTTTTAAACAATGTTCACGTTTTATTACAAAGTGCATGCGCAACAGGCTTCTCCTAGAATAAAAAATCCCAATTGCTACATCATACGACAAATCACTGATACACTGTGCAACATGCAGCACACCAATTCACTAAAGTTGGCCATACACTAAATCAAATCAAATTCAATCAGAGTATGGCAGTCCCCCCTTGACAGAAATAGATCGTTTGACCAACTTGTGCTGAAGGGACAAGTTGGAAAAAGGTTGTTGATCAGTGGCTGCAACCAATGTCCCGGCAGGGGGGTTCCTCCATCCACTTCCTTTGCCCGCTGGTTGAACGAATAATAAATGAACAGTGTATGATCAGCTCATCACGCACTGCTGTTATACATACCTAATCTGAAGTTTCTGCTCTGAGTTTTTTGAGAGATGGGAGTTTCCAGAACTTTGGCCATAGTTGCAAGCTTGCTTGCAGCGTTCATGATTTTCTTTTCAGCACTAAGAAATGAAATAAAACACACATAATGACACATTCTGATAAGAACAATTACAGCATAAGGATTAGTGTAAACAGGCATTTATAATCCATTGATCAATCACTTACACGGACTCAAATGGAGAAATAAAATCGAAAACGGTTCTTAAGGTGACCTTTGTTGTCCCATATTGTCCTGAAGTGCTAAACCTGTCACTTCTAAATGTCCCACAGTCTGATCTCTTATATACAGACATGCTGATAGGTTAAAAGAGAAGCATGGGAATTTTTTTTTTCTTTAAGAATCATACTTACCATATATACTCGAGTACAAGCCGACCCGAATATAAGCCGAGGAACCTAATTTTACCACAAAAAACTGGGAAAACCTATTAATTCGAGTATAAGCCTAGGGTGGGAAATGCAGCAGCTACTGGGTAAACAATGCCCATCTGCAGCCTCACTGTGCCCATCTGCAGCCGTACCTTTTTTAACTAAAACAGCGGGTGTCTCCCGCTGTGTTATGCAGTCTGTTCGGCAGCCGTCCACTGTAACAAAGCCCCGCCTCCTCCTCGTCCGTGATAGACGGAACACTGATTCAGTTTACCAGCATTGTATCAGTGTTCCGTCTATCGCGGACGAGGAGGAGGGGCTATTTTACAGTGGACGACCACCGAACAGACTGCATAACACAGCGGGAGACACCCGCTGTTTTAGTTATCAAAAGGTACGGCTGCAGATGGGCACAGTGAGGCTGCACCCGCACTGGAGACCCTCACTCGAGTATAAGCCGAGGGGGGCTTTTTCAGCATAAAAAAAATGTGCTGAAAAAGTCAGCTTATACTCGAGTATATACGGTACTTAGGTGGAGGCAGCATTGGTCCGATGCAGCATCTGTCCCCCGCCGGCTCGAAGACTGAGAAACGAGCTGATCGCTCAGTGAGCAGAGAGCTGGTGATCTGCTCTGCCCCCTCCTCGCTCATGGCTGGCTCAGCCTCTCAGTGGATCACTGAGAGGCTGAGCCAGGTGACGGTCCAGGGATGTGGGTGAATTCCGACCACATTGTTGTGATCTTTCTACAGCCTGGACTGGCTCGGACGTCAGTGGGCTTCAGCCTGCTGTCTGCTGAAAAGCGGGTCAGAGAAGTGCAGTTTTGTACGAGCTTTGGCTGAACTTTTCCTTTAAATGGCTCCTGTCTAAATCAGCCCTAGTATGAATGTGAGTTAGGGATCTTAAGCCTGATACACATGAGGAGAACATCGGACAAATGATCATCTGTTTTTTCTTGCATGCTAGTCTCATATCGAAAATTAAGCGGTTACTAAAGTTACGAAAATCTTTGTACGACAGAATACAACTTGGGAAGTGATGTAATGTGTTGTATTGTAATATATTCTTCTATTTCTGAGTATACGTGGTCTTTTTTTTTTTTTTTTTTTGGATGAATACTCTACTGATTAAAAACGAAAATCGTTTGTTCTGGTATTGTACGAGAAAAAAAAAATAGGATTTTTTAAAACAGCTTACCTGTAAAATCCTTTTCTTTCAAAGGACATCACGGGACACAGAGCCACAGTAATTACTGATGGGTTATATAGGTATCACTGGTGATTGGACACTGGCACACCCTATCAGGAAGTTCAACCCCCTATATAATCCCTCCCCCTTGCAGGGATACCTCAGTTTTGTAGCCAAGCAATATAGTGTATTAGATGAGGGGCGGGACCTCTGTGTCCCGTGATGTCCTTCGAAAGAAAAGGATTTTACAGGTAAGCTGTTTTAAAAAATCCTATTTTCTTTCTCGAACATCACGGGACACAGAGCCACAGTAATTACTGATGGGATGTCCCAGAGCAATGCTACCTGAGGGGGGGGGAACCACGACCAAGTAGGGTGCAATCAGACCTGAGGACCCTGTACCGCTGCCTGCAGCACACTACGCCCAAAGGCGATATCCTCATGCCTTCTCACATCCACCTGATAAAATCTGGTGAATGTATGGACTGAAGATCAGGTTGCGGCCTTGCAGATTTGAGCCATAGAGGCCCGGTGATGCACTGCCCAAGAAGCACCAATAGCCCTTGTGGAATGTGCCCTGATCTGAAACGGAGGAATCTTCTGTTTCAAACCGTAAGCTTGAATGATCAACTATCGAATCCATTTAGAAATGGTAGCTTTTCATGCTGCCTGTCCTCTATTGGGACCCTCTGGCAGTACAAACAAAACATCCGTCTTGCGGATCTGAGCAGTTGCCCCTAGATAGGCCTTAACTGCTCTTACTACATCCAATGAATGTAGAGATCTCTCTTCCGGAGAACAGGGATCTGGAAAAAAGGAAGGTAGAACAATGTCTTGGTTTAAATGAAAATCAGAAACCACCTTCGGTAAAAAACTAGGATGAGGGCGTAGTACCACTCTATCCTTGTGTATAATCAAATAAGGCTCCTTACAGGAAAGAGCTGCTAATTCTGATACTCTTCTAGCAGAAGAGATGGCCACCAGAAAAATTAATTTCCTTGTCAACAAGACCAAAGGAATCTGACTTATTGGTTCAAAAGGCTGTTTCTGTAACACAGCCAGGACCAAGTTCAAGTCCCAGGGGTTTAGGGACGCTTTAACCAGAGGATTAAGACGCATCACCCCCTGCATAAAGTTTCGGACCAAAGAATGCAAAGCAAGTGGCGCTGAAATAATACTGATAAAGCCGAGACCTGGCCCTTGATGGTACTCAAGGCCAGCTTCATCTCTAATCCTAATTGTAGAAAATCAAGAATTCTACCTATGACATATTTCCTGGGATGCCAACCTCTGGATTCACACCAGGTTATATAAGCTTTCCAGACTCTATGATAAATCATCCTGGAAGCTGGCTTCCTTGCATTAATCAAGGTAGATATGACAGGACCTGAGAGCCCACGACTCTTCAGAACGTGGGTCTCAATAGCCAAACCGTCAAATTTAGCGTTTGTAAGGCAGGATGGAACACTGGACCTTGAGATAACAGGTCTGGGCGTTCCGGTAGTGTCCACGGGGGACCTACTGTCATCCTTACTATTTCTGCATACCAAGTCCTTCTGGGCCAAGCGGGGGCCACCAGAAGTACCGACTTCCTTTCCTGCCTGATCCTGCGAAGGAGTCGTGGTAATAGCAGATAGGCGGGAATGCGTAAATCAGTGAGAACCGATGCCACGGAATCACCAACGCATCCGTCCCGCATGCAAGAGGATCTTTTGTCCTTGCCACAAATCTGTCTATCTTTTTGTTGAATCAGGATGAAAAGAGATCTACATCTGGAACCCCCCATCTTTGGCATATGGCCCAAAAAACGTCGGGATGCAGAGACCATTCCCCTGGAAGTAACTGCTGGCGACTTAGATAGTCCGCCTGCCAATTCTCTATTCCCGGGATGAAAACTGCCGAAATGCATGGCACATGCATCTCTGCCCAGACTAAGATCTGGTTCACCTCTTTTGAGCAGCTCGGCTCCGGGTGCCTCCCTATGATTGACATAAGCCACTGCTGTGGCATTGTCGGACTGGATCCTGACCGGACAACCCTGTAGCCTGATAGTCCAGGCCTTTAGAGCTAGATGTATCGCCCGGATCTCCAGAATGTTGATGGGTAAGGTCCTCTCTGTCTTGGACCATACCCCTTGGACCGCAGCCTGTTCCAGAACTGCTCCCCAACCTGACAGACTGGCATCTGTTACCACCGTCCAGGTAACCGGTAGAAAGGATTTCCCCTTCTGCAGGTTTTCGGGTATGAGCCACCAATTGAGGCTCTGACGCACCGCATGCGACAGGTGCATCGGAAAGTCTAATGCCTGAACCTTCTTGTTCCAGGTCGACAGAATACTGTGTTGCAGCATTCTTGAGTGAAACTGAGCATAGGGAACTGCTTCGAATGAAGACACCATCTTCCCTAGTAGCCTCATACAAAGGCGGACTGAGGGACCCTTCTTGGTCGTTACTGTCAGAATCAGCTCTCTCAAAGCAGTGATCTTTGCCTGGGGTAGAAATATTTTCTCCTGGCTTGTATCTATAATCAGACCTAAATACTCCAGTCTTCTTACTGGTTTTAGGAAAGACTTTTCTAAGTTGAGGATCCAACCCAGGTGTTCTAGATACCTGACCGTGGTCCTCAAGTTTCCATTCAAAGAGGCTACCGACCGGCCTATCAAGAGCAGGTCGTCTAGGTATGCTATGACAGCTATACCCTGAGCCCTTAATCTGGCCAGAGGAGGAGCCAAGATCTTTGTGAACACTCGAGGTGCAGTGGCTATCCCGAAAGGCAGAGCCACAAACTGGAAATGGCGCCCTCCTACCTCGAAGCGCAGAAACTTCTGATGAGCCGGAAAAATGGGCACATGCAGATATGCATCTCTGATGTCTATTGATGCCAGAAATTCTCCTCCCTGCAGGGTGGGAACTACTGTTCGAATTGATTCCATGCGGAAGGATTGAATCCTTAGGAATCGGTTCAGATCCCTTAAGTCCAGAATGGGCCTGACATCCCCATTTGGCTTTTGGACCGTAAAAAGGTTGGAATAGAAGCCCAATCCCTGGTCCTTTGCGGGAACTATCATAATGACCTCCTGCGACAAAAGTCGCTCTAACGCTAGAAGGAGCGACTGCTTCTTCTCTGGGTCTCTGGGAACATTTGATCTGAGGAACCGAGGAGAGGGGAATTCCTGAAACTCCAGCTTGTACCCTAAGGTTACCGTGGAGATTACCCATCTGTCCTGGAAGTCCTCCTGCCAGAGCTCTGAGAACTGTCGCAGTCTTCCCCCCACTCGAGTGAGCGGGGGCGCCCCCTCATGCAGAGGTCTTAGTGTTTTGCCTAGTAGGCTTCTTTCCCCAGGACTTCTTTTGTCCCTGGGGTTGACTCTTGTCTCTGGACCCCGATGGAGGCGGCCGTCGAGACTGCCTGGAGGCTGAAGCCCCCGGCGCTGGGGAAAGAGTCCGTTTGAAAGAGGGGCGCTTACTCTTCTTCTTGACAGGTAAGAGAGTGCTTTTCCCACAAGAGATTCTCTTGATATAGTTATCCAAGTCCTCTCCAAACAACCTTGCACCACGAAATGGAAACCCAGCCAGTAGCTTCTTACATGGTGCTTCGGCTGACCAATTTTTCAACCATAGGATTCTACGTATATGCACCAACCCCAGTGAAAGACGGGAGGTTTGCACAATAGAATCTCTAATGGCGTCAACCACAAAGCATAAGGCCGCTGGAAGGTTAGCAAACCCCTGGGCCTGCTGTTCAGGTAATACTTTGATGACCTGCTTAACATGGTCTCTTAAGTATTGACAGACTCCAATCGCTGCTACTGCAGGTTGGGCCACTGATCCTGCTAAGGAGAAAACATCCTTCAATAGGGATTCCATCCTTTTATCTACAGGATCCCTGAGCATCTGAGCATTGTCTACAGGACAAGTCAGGCTATTATTTACGGAGGAAATGGCGGCATCAATAGCCGGTATTCCCCACATTTTAATAAACTTTTCTTCCATCGGATAAAGTGTTGAAAACTTTCTCGGCGGAAAAAAACGTTTGTCTGGGTGATCCCACTCAGAATAAATGAGCTTTTCAAGTAAAGTATGAACAGGAAAAGCATGTGCTGCTTGGAAAGGTTTCAGTGACCCCAAAGCAGAAGAGGATTCTTTAGCAGTTTCAGGTATGGGCAACTTAAATGTGGAGCAGACCAATCCAGTGAGGATCTGCACTAAGACTTTCTCCTCTTGGGAAGTCGCAGAGGGTCCCTCTCCACCTGATTCCTCCGAAGAGGAATCATCCATCCCATCCTGAACCTCTGAAAGGGATTCATCTCCTTTATCCCAGAGCTCCTCTGTCTGAGGGTCTTGGGGAACAGAGGAAAGCCTAGTGCGTTTTCTTCCACTGAGTGAAGACGTAATCACGGCCATTAATCTTTCCTCTAGACCATTAATGGTTGAGGAAAAAAACCTCTTGTGTAATATATACAGGGGCTGAAGTGCCAGAAGCAGGTGTAGCCCCTGACCCCGATGGCTCTCCCTGGCTAGCCGTCCCTGGCCCATCTTTAGGGGGGGAGGAAGCTGCCGACAGGGGGCCCTCAGAACCTGAACGAGATCCCCTAGTGTCTCTGGTTCCTGGGGTGCTTGAACCTCTTCTACCCATAGTGCAAAGCAACAAGGTGTGAGGTATACAAATGAACACTGCCCGCTGAGCGATGTAGTCTGGCTAAAAGCCTTGCTACCCAATGCTCAGTCTGGTGTTACTTCAGCAAATGCTGCCTAGGAGAATGCCTGTGTCCCACCTTACATGCGACCGTCAGCTCTGTGTCTCTCAGAAGGCTGAGTGCACCTGTACAGAGTGCCTTTAATAGCCTGCAGCTGGCCTGAGTGGGAGTCTAAGCACTCTGTGCTGACGTCCCGCCCCCTCCTCTACCGCCCCCCCCCCCCCCCATGAGTTTTGAAAAAAACGAGTGCTTCCCGCGCTGCCGACTCTCCTGTCATGCTTCTGGAGAAAGGCTGGGGATGGGGGGGGGGGGGGAGGGAGAGAGGCTGGTAACAAGATCTGCCTGAACGGCTATCTTCAGAGATGGTGGCCATTAGGCCGCAGAGCCCGGGTGGTATAACCACTTTCTAGACCCCTGTGGCCCCTCTCTAGCCTGGGGGGGAACATTCAAACATGAGAAATCCCCCTTTCCATCTTACCTGTTTGCAGCCTGCTTGAGACGCTGGGACATAATCAGCGATGCAAACACCTGAGACAGACAGTCAGCATGTGCAGGTTTGTACTCTTGGCAGCCCCCGGTGGTCACAATAGGCATAGCATGCATTTACCTTAAAGGAGAAAAGCCACTAGAACTCAAAAATTCTGTGGAACCTCCTCTTACCTTATCCGGCTGCAGGGTGCTGTTTACACAGACCCAATCTTCACCTCTCACGGTGGGCTCCGTTTGAAAAAACCGTCAGAGACTGGGGCCCCCTACGAATAGGGGGATCCAACAGTTCTGGGACCGTAAAGCACCTCGCCAGAAATTAGGAAGTTTAAAGCCATTTTCTGATCTGCGGGGTCCAGCTCTCTAAAAAGAGAAGCATTACGGGTAAAACCTCGTTTCTTCGGACACGAGGCCCGGGTACCATTCAATTCGGCCATGAAAAGACACTTTGAATGGATCCGGTTCGCCTGGCTTGCCCCAGTATAGGATCTTAGGATATTCCCTTTGGAGCTCAGCACAGGACATCTTTACACGTCCATCACCTAAGACACTGGCGTAAAAACTGAGGTATCCCTGCAAGGGGGAGGGATTATATAGGGGGTTGAACTTCCTGATAGGGTGTGCCAGTGTCCAATCACCAGTGATACCTATATAACCCATCAGTAATTACTGTGGCTCTGTGTCCCGTGATGTTCGAGAAAGAAATTGTGTTTGTCCCTTTGGATAATTTCACATGAACTGTTGTGATCGGTTCTCGAACGCTGTGTACTAACAATCAGATTATGATACAATTTTTCATCTGATTTTCTGATCGCATGTACTAGGCATTAGATTGTAAGCTCCTTGAGCGCAGCGACTGATGTGAGCAAACAATATGTGTATAAAGTGCTACGTAAATTGTCGGCGCTATACAAGTACCTGCAACAACCGTCATGGTAGCCGATAACATGGAGGCACAAAAGGATTTGAGAAGATCAAAAATCTAATTTTTCCTAGATGCATTAATATCATGCATAGATCCAGGGAAAATGTTACCTTCCCTTCATTGAATAAATTTTTAGAAAATGACCACATCATGTGAACCAGTCATCAGTTGTGCTGACTGCTCCCTCTTCCCCAACAGAGATGATATTTAGTGACAAAATGGTAATTTTGACTACTTAAAGAATGAAACTAATGACAGCTGTGCTTCTTCACACCTAGATTTATGACAATCCAGAGGAAAAAGCTGCCAGGGTGGATGCACTACTTTCCCGATCCACCTACCCGTGCCAGCATAATTCCAGCACATCGAACAAGATAATTGCAGCATGGGAGTCTACATCCTCTGTCAGCACTGGCAGACTCCTTTCTCCGTGTGAATTGCAACTGGTCAGCAATGTAGAAAGGGGCATTGCCATGGGTCAGCAATATATACGTGTGCTTGAAAATAGTGCAATACACACTCTGTAGTTCCGCCCAAGTCAAATGTATGGTAAACTGGGTCTTTGGCTGCACCCATATTTTTCCCCATGCACAAAAACATGCTATGGAGTCCTGTGATTTCTATAGAATTTCTATACTGCAATCACCTATGTTCTTAGGAACATATTGTCATTAAAATGGATATTTCCCAAGGGGGTGCAAGCAGCATTGTAAGGAGGCAAATAAGGTACAGGCTGTTCAGCCTAGTACATACTAAAAGTTTTTTTTTCGTTCAAACGAACGAAAAAAAAAAAAAAATCTGACAGCTCTAGTCGGAGCTGCTGTACTAACTATCCAAAAGTTAGTACAGCGGTCTCCCCCTTCTGAGCTGTGTTCTGACAGGGGATGGCCCCTATGCCAGAACACTCCCATCAGCAATCTCCACCATTGGCTGAGAACGCAGATCGGGAGTCGGTTTTCCGGCATGCTCGTCTGACAGAAGCCGGCCAAAACAGCTGGCTTCTGTCAGGAAGACCGACATACACACAGGCCGAATGTCGGCCAGTTTTCTTTTTATCTGGCCGATGTCTCCCGACATTTGGCCTGTGTGTATGGGGCTTTAGTGTCCGCCATCATAACAGCAAGATCTAAAGTCCCTCAAGTCTGTATATCCCTAAAGACTGATAAGGGAATTCTATTCCAAAGTTGCAACACACAAGTGTGAATTACTGCATTTGCCTGCATAATACAAAAATTTGGTATTTTTTAATCATAATTTCCATATTCTCTTTGCTTTTAAAGTCCATTTCTTAAAAAGGTATCAGAAGGTGCTTCACAAAAGCCACTGGCCCAGAACACCAACATTTTTTTTAACCTAAAGCTGGCCATAGTTTTTTACTCTCCTTTGGCCAGTAGGCTGGACCAAAAAAAAAAACCCAACAGATTCTGCCATCCACACAATCGAGGTGGACGGAGGAATCCTCCCCGTGGAGACATTGTATTCTGACAGCAGGAACTTTCCGCTGTCAGAACACACTGTTCAACGTTGGCAGTTGGTGATCGAGAAAATTTTTCCAACAACCTCGTGTGACAGAAGTCATTGGTTCGACTTCTGTTGAGCAGGCGCAGCCACATGTGGATCGAAATTCGTCCAGCTCCTGCTGAACCGCCCGAATTTTGATCCATCCATGGCCAGCTTAGGTTGTCACTATAAATTTTAACCACTCACCCCTCATTCTTTCCATCATCCTTTAATAACTGCTGCAAACAGGTTAAGTAATATTTCCGCATTTTTCGTGCCGTTTCTTGACGTTCTTTTAAAACTTCAGACTTCAACATTTCAGCAGCCCTTCCTTTGCTTTCATGAATATATCGAAGCATGTCACCTATTTAAAATAAAGAGTGAAGTATTTTCACTATTGTCAAAAACAGTACCTAATTTTTTTTTGTTCAAACTATAAAATAAAAGCTTAAAGGTTTTGTGAACCAATTTGTAAAAGTCTATGCCAGGCCTCACTATTAGAGGCTGGCATAGCACTGTGTTAAGCATTTTTTAAAACGAGTGTTGTAAATAGCGATTTTTAGCTGTCTTCAGGCCGGTTACATGACTCGCGGCCACTTTCCAGCTCTGACAGATGGCTTCTGCGGGAGGGGCCGTGATCTCCCTTTGACGTCAGCCGGGGAGATCATGTGACTGCTCCTCTCCTCCCCAGAATCCTGTCTCGTAGCTGTAAAGCAGCCGCGAGTCACGTGACCGGCCTGAAGACAGCTAAAAATCAGCTAAGTTGAGTATTTTAAAAGATTCTGACTCTAAATTCCTTAAAGTATGGTCACCTTGGTGGTCCTATGCTCTTCCCACTTTGCACCTGAGCAGTCTGAGCCTCTCCTGAGAATGGTTTCGTCACTTTCCCCTCCTGCAGGACTCCAAATTTTCAACACAGCCCCCCCCTTTCTCTCCTGACCCTTACTTCCTTGTCTCTTTCTCTTTTCTCATTCTTCCTCTGCAAATCGAGACTAAGCCCATGGTCTCCTCTGCTCTAGGGCAACCTTGGATCCACGGATTTGGGGCCCACCTCTTGTTGGCAAGCGGCCACTGTTGCTACATTTAAACTTTTTCCTTTTTATACCTCTGCCGAATGTTCACCCCGACCTGTAGCGGGGGGATCCTTTGGACCGGTACACGCATTTTGCCTCCGCTGTGATCCAGTGCACCTGCATCTTGGGCCCTAGTTTGTTGGCCCGCATGCCCTGTCGATCTATAGAGACCCGTTGGGTTGTAAGACAAAAACAGAACATTCCATAGCTCAACTCACGAACCAGTCTGCCAACTGACCAAATAAACCTGTCCAACAGTCTGCGTTAAAAACAGGGGTTTAGTTAGCACGCATTTGCAAACGCATGCCTAAGTAGCATGGCCTCTTCCTGGCACCCTGTGTATGCTTGCAGTCCTAACGCTACTGAATTTATAAGCGTCTCCACAATGGAAGCACATGCATTAAATGGATAGATGAGTGGCAGGTGGGCCTGGAGGCAACCCAATCCCCCTTAAAGAAACAGGAGCACACTGGACACCCAGCAAGAGGGGGGGATTGGGCTGCCTACAGGCCCACCTGACCCTTATCTATCCATTTAATGCATGTGCTTCCATTATGGAGACGCTTATAAATTCAGTAATGTTAGGACTGCAAGCATACACAGGGTGCCGTGAAGAGGCTCTGCAACTTATGCATGCGTTTGCAAATGCGTGCTAACTAAACCCCTGTATTTAACGCAGACTGTTGGACAGGTTTATTTGGCCAGTTGGCAGACTGGTTGGTGAGTTGAGCTAAGGAATGTTCTGTTTTGGTCTTTCATGTGATTGCCCTTCCATGTGCTCCTTGCTGTGAAGGCCAGTTATAGGTGGGGGGCAGGGACCATTTGGTTGACCTATGGGTTGTCCCATAAGGGCGCCCAGTAACCAGCTAATACTTATAAAAGTCAAATGGTTGTTATGCTCACTGTACTGCACCCCTGCGTGGGTGAACGTTTGTCAAGATGCTATACTTATTTCATTAAATATATTGTACCAGAAAAAAGGTATAGAGTGCACTTGTGAGTCATAGTAAACAATAATGGTTATGATGATATAGCTCAACAAGTATGGCATAATATAAGTTAGGTTTACAGTAACAATATACATATTATGTGCAGCAAAAATAGGGGGGAAAGGGGAGGGCAAACGTGTAATGACCGCAAACTGGGAGACACTATCGGAGTAGGTATAAGAGTCGGACCTTGCACAGAGGGTAGTTAAGGGATCCCAGGGAATTCAGTGCCTACAGCAGTGAGTAGCTTTCGGGGGACATGGAGGGGTGGGTTTATTGTATTCACAGGGCCAGGCTTTTAAGAATTACTTGTGTGTATCTAGGAGGATACTAGTAAGATTCTCATTGATAAAAAAAAAAAAAAATAAATAAAAAGTTGTCTACGTGACGATGACGTGAAGAAAACAAACTGTTTTCAAGCTTTTGTTATAGTTTGTTTTGCTGCTAGTAGAACATAAGTGGCCAATTTAAATTGGGATCTTGTGAGGTCTGGAGGTTTTAAATGCAAAAGAGCACACCAAGGGTCTCTGGGAAAAGGGCAGGTTAACTATGCTTTCTAGATTTTGGTTGAAGGTCCTAAAACTGTTGCCAACATTGAGCATGACCACCATGAAGTACATCCCCTGGGAGGGAGCAGCCTCAAAAAGCAGGAGTTGGGGCAAAGGTGTGCCAACTGGGTTGGGACAATATACCATCTGGAGATAGATTTAATGACCTTCATTAAGGTCATGTTCCCACTTGTGGACTTGATGCTTATGCAGGGAGATCATCGTACTAATATATTACATTTCCAAATATATGAAGACAAAAGGCAGATGACATCAAATTAAAGTACAACTCTGTGTTAATGGCTGATATAAATATATGCTAACAGTCTTCAGCCAATGTTGTGATTCAGGCACCCCACAGACTGCATGACTAGGCATGTCACCTCCTGTTCTCCCCCCCCACCACCACCACCCAATGCCCAATTTTCTAGTTCAACTTTGCAACTTCCCATGTCCCCTCCTTCTGCTTCTAGTCCGCTCACCGATCAGTGCATTTGAATCATTAAATGCAATGAGCAGGGAGATGGACACAGGAAAAGGTGAAGCTGAAATAGGAAATAGTAATGATCATCTTGGCTACGCAGGGTAGTAGAGGTATGTGAATCAGAAGAGTGGCTAAACATGGTGACACATCATTTAGAAGGTAAAACAGTTTACACACAGTATACATATATTTCAAACATAAATGTATCAATTTAACTTGGGATCCATTTTAAAATGGCAAGTGTAATTTTACAGTACCGTGCATCATATGACCCCCACCATCCCTCCTCTTCATTAAACATGTAAGAGCAGATTTCACCTCTATGTTTACAGCCTATGTGAAGCTGGATGCCTCAGCTGTAGTGCCGATGCATCGGTGTCCGACCACAGAAACGAGTGGCATACTCAACTGTCTGCTTGGCACAGGGAGGCAAGTTCAGAGATCCTTATCTCTGATCATTAAAGTCTGGCCAAAGAATGCTTGCCATTGACTGACTGTTCTAGAAGATGAATCCCAGATTGCCGATCTTTGAAGTGGGCAAGAGCTGCCAGTTACTCCTTTGTCTATAGCTCCTGATCTGCTGCAACATGATATTATGCACATGCACTGAGGAACAAATGATCATTCCCTATTCCTACTTATATCCCCATTTACATGCAAGTGTACAGACAAAAGGTGGTTGCATATGCCAGCAGCCTGTCACAAGAACTGGTTAAATAGGAAAGAAATCAGGTAATGGTAGCCCAGCCATGGTAAAATTATATTGCTTTAAAATCCATAATCCACCTTTTTCAAATGTACCTAAATAAAATTACAGGTGCAATGCCCCTAGTTTGTACGGAGGTAAGGGCCTTCAGTTATGGGGCAGGAGGGAGGAAGTAAACAATGGACTACAGTGACGTCATCTGCACTTGTACTCCACTGAGATCTAGGAGACGCTTAACTGTGAGGGAAGATGGGACTTGTAGTCCCTCCATTCACAGATCTCAGTGAATGGACGATGCTGATGGGCAGGTGGAGTCAAACCCAATTGCACCACATTCTAGTGAGAACGGGAGACTACAGGGAGAAGAACCTCATAATTTAAAAAAAAGAAGGTTTGAAGAAGGATGGAAGGGGTGGGGGGGACGGGGAACAGGACCATTTTTCACCTTAAATAATGGTGTAACAAAACATGTAGTAACCTTTTAATCCTCAGCTGACAAAGGATTTTATTCAAATAAAATAAAAAATAAATAAAGAATAAATAAAGGATTTTATTTATTTTATTTGCCAAGAGTCCACTGAACTGAAATCTAACAGTCTTATTTTTATTTGTCTTACTTTTGATTTTGTCCACAGCTTTGATATACTGAGAACGCATCTCTTCTAAAGCCTTTCCTCTACACATATCACAGCCCTTCTCGGAACCCTCTTCTGGTGAACAACTAAAATGACAAGAGAACATGAAGTAAATGGGTTACTTTGTTTCAAAATAAACAAAAAAGCACACAATATTAAATTTCATACACACACATTCCATGCTTGTAGAAGATCTAGATTAGAACAAGAAATGTAATGTTTTACCTTTCTTTGGGGTTCACAACTTTTTCATCAAGCTTTTTCTGCAGTTCAAGGTTTTCTTTCTTTAGAGTTTGGACAATGGTTTCATTTTCTGTGGGGAAATAAATAAAAAAAATGATATATTATATACACACACACAGTATCTCACAAAAGTGAGTACACCCCTCACATTTTTGTAAATATTTTATTATATCTTTTCATGTGACAACACTGAAGAAATTAGATTTTGCTACAATGTAAAGTAGTGAGTGTACAGCTTGTAAAAAAAGTGTAAATTTGCTGTCCCCTCAAAATGACGCAACACACAGCCATTAATGTTTAAACCGCTGGCAACAAAAGTGAGTACACCCCTAAGTGAAAATGTCCAAATTGGGCCCAAAGCGTCAATATTTTGTGTGGCCACCATTATTTTCCAGCACTGCCTTAAACCTTTTCACCAGAGCTTCACAGGTTGCCACTGGAGTCCTCTTCCACTCCTCCATAACGACATCACGGAGCAGGTGGACCTTGCGCTCCTCCACCTTTCGATTGAGGATGCCCCACAGATGCTCAATAGGGTTAAGATCTGGAGACATGCTTGGCCAGTCCATCACCTTTACCCTCAGCTTCTTTAGCAAGGCAGTGGTCGTCTTAGAGGTGTGTTTGGGGTCGTTATGTTGGAATACTGCCTTGCGGCCCAGTTTCCCAAGGGAGGGGGATCATACTCTGCTTCAGTATGTCACTCACAGTACATGTTGACATTCATGGTTCCCTCAATGAACTGTAGCTCCCCAGTGCCGGCAGCACTCATGCAGACCATGACACTCCCACCACCATGCTTGACTGTAGGCAAGACACACTTGTCTTTGTACTCCTCACCTGGTTGCCGCCACACACGCTTGACACCATCTGAACCAAATAAGTTTGTCTTGGTCTCATCAGACCACAGGACATGGTTCCAGTAATCCATGTCCTTAGTCTGCTTGTTTTAAGCAAACTGTTTGTGGGCTTTCTTGTGCATCATCTTTAGAAGAGGCTTCCTTCTGGGATGACAGCCATGCAGACCAATTTCATGCAGTGTGCGGCATATGGTCTGATGACTGACAGGCTGTCCCCCTACCCCTTCATCCTCTGCAGCAATGCTGGCAGCACTCATACGTCTATTTCCCAAAGACAACCTCTGGATATGACGCTGAGCACGTGCACTCAACTTCTTTGGTCGACCATGGTAAGGCCTGTTCTAAATGGAACCTGTCCTGTTATAACTGCTGTGTGGGTCTTGGCCACTGTGCTGCAGCTCATTTTCAGGGTCTTGGCAATCTTGTTATAGCCTAGGCCATCTTTATGTAGAGCAACAATTATTTTTTTCGGATCCTCAGAGTTCTCTGCCATGTTGAACTTCCAGTGACCAGTATGAGAGAGTGAGAGCGATAACACACATTTAACACACCTGAGACCTTGTAACACCAATGAGTCACATGACACCGGGGAGGGAAAATGGCTAATTGGGCCCGATTCGGAAATTCACTTAAGGGTGTACTCACTTTTGTTGCCAGCGGTTTAGACATTAATGGCTGTGTTGAGTTATTTTGAGGGGACAGCAAATTTACACTGTTATACAAGCTGTACACTCACTACTTTACATTGTAGCAAAGTGTTTTTCAGTGTTGTCACATGAAAAGTTAGAATAAAATATTTACAAAAATGTGAGGGGTGTACTCACTTTTGTGAGATACTGTAACCAAGGTGGGTCAAGGTAAAGCTGAACACTAGGGATGTTATATTTTTTGCATACTGCTTACACTTGATCAGCTTGGCACATTGCAAGTATGCGCATGTAATAACCATTTGGCCCCTGTGCAAGCTGTAAATCCCTGTAGTAGCCTAAGCCACTAAGTGATAGCAACAGATTTCCATGTGCTGCACCGAGTGGCTGCAATTCTGCAAAGTATTCACAGGATGCTCACATTTTTTTCAATGAATGCATTCTCTGATTGACCTCATGATCTCCACCTCGTCCATTCAAAGAAATTTTTTAATTCACTGAGAAAAATGAAAAGGCATTCTCTAAATGGCAGCCATGCTGAGCAAGCAACCTCCTTTGGTTACTATGCAGAAGGTTAGAGGCCTTCAGCATGGTTCCTGAAAAATTGCATTCAGGCTACTACATTGATTTACGATTTCCACAGAGGCCGATCAGGCATTACATTATGTGTACTTGGAAAGCTGGCACAATCCAAGCATGCAAATGATATCCTCTCTGAAGTTCCAACAGTAAGTATCAAGACTAGAATGTTTAAAACACTAACATGTAAAAGTAATTCAAACTGGCAGTATAATTATCCCAATATGTATTTTTTTTTTTTAATTTCACACAATATCTAATCTAAAAAACTGCATAAAGCATAACACAAAAATACAGCGGTTATGTGAATTTGTAGGTAGGTAAAGTTACTATAACTACACTAGGCAGATTATGTGGAGAAAAAGTTGACAAGACTGGCCATAGAAGGATATCCATTTTTCTGGAAAGAAATGAAAAAAAAAAAAAAAAAAAAAAAGAAAAAAAAAAAAAAAAAGAGGATTCCTCCATCCGCACAGTTGTGGTAGATACAGGAATCCTCCCCACTAAATCTTTCCAAATGTATTTCAACAATAAACTCAGAAGGAAACCAGATGTCCCCCACTAGGAGAACATGCAAATTCAATGCAGGTACTGTCGTGGTTGGGATTTGAACCAATGACCCTTGTGCTGCAAGGCAGAAGTGCAATCCATTAAGAAAAAAAGTTTCGGCAGGAGCTCAGATCAGCTGAACTCGCACGATTTCATTCCTGCATGTCAGTCCGACTTGGGGGGCGATTTCAGAGACATCTGTGCGGGTTGCTGCACTGATGTCTATGGAAATTGCACCCCGAAGTCGCCAAAAGTAGTAAAGAAACAACTTGTGGGAATCAGTGCGGCGCCGCAAATGTAGCGTCGCACCGATTCGGACTGTGCAATTTCTGCCGATTTGGCATGCAATTTGACATGTCAAATTGCTCCAATGTGAACTTAGGCTTAATTCTTTGTTATCCTGGAGCAGCCAAAACTGCAATTAAAAAGTAAAAAATTGCCATCTAGCAATAAAGAATGGGAGAAAGCGCAAGGGAAATTTACCTGAAGGTGTGCTTCTAGGCTTCATCTGCAAGTGTAGGCCGTTAGGTATGTGATATGATGTGCCCTCCAAGGTGAAGCAAAGCACCATCTACAAGGACTTTTGTAGGCCTAGGGACTCTTGCACATGGGCACGAAAAATGCCAAGTTTGAAGGTGTTCAGTGTTTTTTTTACTGATTTGAATGCAGCCCCTTGCTGTCAATAGGCCTGTACTCACAGGTGAGTAAATAATAAACTATTGCTGCGTTTAAAAAGATTAAAAATATTCTGGCGTTCATCAGTACCGTGTGCAAGGACAATGAAGATGTTTGGCATACCTTTAAATTGCTCCATTCTGAGCTTTTGCTCTTTGACTGCCTGTTGAAGGTGGCGGCATGCTTTGTCCAGTTTATTCCGCAGCTCCTGGCATTCCTTCTTTGACTTCTCAAGTTGTTTCTGGCAATTCTCGCAGCAACCAAATTCAGAGCTTTCACTTTTCTTCTTTACCGGAGGATCTACGGTCAGCATCGTCTGCACATGTCCTGTAGCAATTTGGAGACAAGCACAACAGGTTTATTAGGCTACTAAAGAAAAGGTTTTATGGTTTTGTACATTTTGTTTTATTATGGCCAGGAATAAAAAGTTAATTTGTTTTTAAAACTATGAATATTTCAAATTAATATTAGGTAGTCTTCTATCCAGCCAGCAGGTGGAGAGCTAGTTTCTTTTTCACAAGTGAAGCTCGGTACCATTTTCACCCAAGAAAGCTTTTCTTTCTTTTTTTTTTTGCAGAATTTAGCTTCATTTTCATTTACTGTGATGCCTTTTTAGACACACAGACACAGCCGTTGCCTCAGAAGGTGACATTCATGTGGGTACATGGCCCCAAACACACCCAGAGGGCGTCCGCTGTGGAAGAGACTACCCGCACAACACCTGTGCAACCCTACATGGGCAAACACAGCCTTGCACAGGGCACAGATTTAATCGTCCCACGTGAACAATGCCTTATATAAATATAATTATATAATTACCTACATTAATTATAATCTGCCCCTCCCTCTAACTGCATTCTGGTTCAAAAACGGTAACAAGGATAAAATTGTAAGCTGGATTACAAAAGTTAATTCCCAACCTGCAGTACACACAATTGCCATTATACAGTGCATATAGACCAGTTCCAGCACTGTGCATATTAAAACACAAGGCTATATAGCTAAAATCAATATCAGTGGTACAGTACACACACAAACACTCTATTACCAAAAGTATTGGGACGCCTGCCTATACTTGCATATAAACTTTGATGGCATCCCAGTCTTAGTCCGTAGGGTTCAGTATTGAGTTGGCCCACTCTTTGCAGCTATAACAGCTTCAACTCTTTTGAGAAGGCTGTCCACAAGGTTTAGCAGTGTGTCTATGGGAATGTTTGACTATTCTTCCAGAAGAGCATTTGTGAGGTCAGGCACTGATGTGGATGAGAAGGCCTGGCTCAGTCTCTGCTCTAATTCATTCCCAAAGGTGTTCTGTTGGGTTGAGTTTGCAGCATAGGCCTGCCTAAATTTACCTGTGCTGACAGTCTATTTAGTAAAAATCCTATTACTAGCACCTACCTATTGGTAGAGAGAGCCATCTCTCTCTCTCTAATAATATATATATATATATATATATAAATATAAAAATATATATATATAAATATAAAAATATATATATATATATAAATATAAAAATATATATATATAAATATAAAAATATATATATATATATATATATATATATAAAAAAAAAATATATATATATATATATATATATATATATATATATATATATATATATATATATATATATATATATATATATATATATATATATTAATATAAAAAAATATATATATATATATAAATAAAAAAAAATATAGATATATATATATATATATATATATCTATATCTATATATATATATATATATATACACACACATATACATACACACACATATACACACTGTATATATATAAAATTTTCTTGCAGCATGAAATGCTTTTGTTGTGCCGTCCCCCTAATTTTTGCTGTCAAATACAGCTGTCTTCCTGTCCTCAAAGGCCATAGAAGAACACACAGATATCTGCATGCGATGTACACGGTGTGTACTTGTGTATGGATAACGCACATATTCGCCAGCACACCATGGATCGTCAAACCTTTTATTGCAGAAAGATCACATCACAAAAGACTAAGTGCAATGTTTTGGAGCCATGCAGGACCCCTTTGTCATCACATGCCGGATGAAGGGGTCCTGTGTGCGAAACGTTACATTTGGTCCTTTGTGATGTGATCTTTCTGCAATAAGAGGTTCACAGACAACATTTGACAATCTATGGTGTGCTGGTGAATATGTGCATTGATCTGTGATGATTCCAGTTTGCAGATGGTAGTTGCTGCAGCACCCACTACTGTTAAGCCCATTTTCAAGAACATGTGCGATGTGAATATTGACAATACCTTGTGTATGAATATGGGCATTTCTTTTTAAAACTTAAAATGTTACACCGATGTGTGCAGTGCATTTTCTGTCATTATCTCCTCTGGGCAAAAAAATATGCTGCAGCTCTGGCACCTGGACACCACAACATACTTATTTGCACTGTACGCCTATACACTACTTTACAGCCGTGTGCAAGAGGCCCAACACTTCATACTATAAAGCCATAACAAAATATTACAGGTGCATTTTAAACCTGAACTAAACTCTTTCAAAGAGCATTAACTATTTGTAATCATTATGTTGCTAGCCTTAGTAAGTAGATAGGAAGGTATATTACATTTACTGTATTTACATTTACTTGTTTCAAACTTTTTTTTTTTTACATTTCTTCAGTTGCTTCCTGGTTTCTGGCCTAGGCTAAAATGATGTCATAGATCCCCAGGAGCCTTAAAGCGGAGGTCTGTCGATTTTTTTTTTTTAAAGTCAGCAACTACAAATACTGCAGCTGCTGACTTTTAAGATAAGGACACTTACCTGTCCAGGGAGCCCGCAATGTCGGCACCCGAAGCCAATCTATCCTTCGGCTGTCAGGTGCTGCCGCCACCATCTTTGGTAAAGGAATCAGGAAGTGAAAACTTGCGGCTTCACTTCCTGGTTCCCTACTGTGCATGCGCGACTTACGCTGCGCTATCCCACTGGTCCCTGCTGGCTTCTGGGATCTGTGTGTCTCCTAGAAGACAGCGGGGGGGGGACGGAGAAGGCGCCAGAAGTGGCGTAGATACCCGTTGGTGGCTTGGGTATCTATGCCTGGAAGTGGGAGCAATTTACTTGTATTAGACAGCAGGTATCTGCTCCCCCTCCCCCCTGAAAGGTGCCAAACCGGAAAAGCGGAAGTTCCATTTTTGGGTGGAACTCTGCTTTCATTTTTTTTTTTTCATCTGGGGGAGGGGAGAAGGGGCTTTCTCAGCTAAGCACATCCTGGCTGCATGCCTGAGCTAAGGAGAGATGGATTCCAGAAAGTAAATGCTACAAATCATCTGGCCTTACTCAAGATGGCCATGGCAAGAAATGCAAGGGGGAATTTTTCAAAGTGATCTCTCAATAAAATAAAGCATAAAGCTATGGATGAATGGGCAAGATTCTTGGAAATATTAAAAATAAATGTAACAGGTTTCAGTTTGGGGGGCTCAGATACAGTTTAGTTCCACTTAAAAAAAAAAAAAAAAAAAAAAAAAAAAAAGTCATAAAATAAAGTGAAGAATTAATGGAAAAAGTGGCAGCTATGAAAAGTTCAATTCAAAGTGTTTGGCCCCTTTCACACGGGACGGATCCGTGATGATCCGCCCCGTGAACATCCGCTTGCTCAGCTGGGATCGCTTCGTTGATCCCTGCTGAGCTGGCGGATGACAGGGCGGTCCCTGCATATTGTGCAGGGACCGCCCTGTCAGATCTCCGCTCTCCCCTAAGGGGAGATCAGATGAACACGGACTGTCTGTCCGTGTTCATCCAATCCGCTCTGCAGACGGATAGAAAAATAGGATTTTCCTCCATCTGCAGAATCGGACCATAGCAGGGGACGGATGATATCGGGTGTCAGCGGATGTTCACCCGCTATCCCATAGGGATGCATGTATGTCCGTATTTCATCCGAAAACGGATGGATGAAATACGGACATACTGTCCGCACGTGTGAAAGGGGCCTTATGGATAGGTTGAAGTAGGTTTTTAATTGCCATCTGTGACCCTAATGTAAAAATTGTCACTTTCTCTATGACAATGCTGTCATCAGCACAGGAAGTGAGGGGAAACTCTATCATTGACACATATGCCTCGTACATGCGATCGGACTTTCCGACAACAAAACCGTGGAATTTTGTCCGAAGGGTGTTGGCTCAAACTTGTCTTGCATACACACGGTCACACAAATGTTGGCCAACAATTACGAACGTAGTGACGTACTAGGTGGTTTTTCATCTCTTTAGTGCCACCCTTTGGGCTCCTTCTGCTAATTTCGTGTTAGTAGAAGTTTGGTGAGTGTTGATTTGCGCTTTTCTTTTCACGCTTTTTAGTTTCGCATTTTTCATTTCATGCTTTTCGGTTCGTTTCTGAACGGCTGTTCGTTAACCAGCCATGTTGCGGAATCGGAGGAGATAACATGTTATTTATTATTGGCCTTGGAGTTATTACTTTGACATTATTTTTTTGGTTGAATAATGATTTGATTTGATATATTTTCTATATTTTTGGATGCATAGAATGCACTTTTTGTTTAAGTCCTATTGGCAGATAGCATGTCTAATTTTATTTATTTTCTTTTTTTAATGCACAATAAAAAATTTATGGAGCATAATACTTGGCTATGTGTTTTACTTCAAATGACAGTTTGGTAGTAGGCAGTTACATTTAAAAAAATACAATGTAAAATTAACAAGGGACACCAACATAGTTGTATCTTTGTTCTTAAAAACTACAGGTAATGGTGTTGTGGTAACTTGCACAAATAAAAAAACAAAAAAAACAAAACATAATAATATTATTATTGATATCACTAGAAAAAAAAAGCCTTTGAAAATTAGTTTGCAATAACTCCATCAGTATCACCAGCAAAGCAGTTACATTATTATCCCATTAAAGAAGAAGAGAATTGTGCGCTACATTTGGAGATTTCATAATTTGCCGCGTCACAAATGTTAATTCTCCATTACGAACACTAGCTTACAAGACAGACCGCTTCTGCTTCCGAGCACGCTTGTTTGTACTTTGGACTTTTGTCCGATGGACTTGTGTACACACAATCGGAAAATTCGACAACACACATTTTTTAGCGGGAAATTTGAAGGCATGCTAGCCAACATTTGTTGATGGAAAGTCCGACAACAATTGTCCGATGGAGCATACACACGGTCGGATTTTTTCGCCAACAGCCTGTCATTGAACATTTCCAGTGGGAAAATCCGATCGTGTGTACAGGGCTATATAGTGACAACTCCCTCCAACATTTTTTCCTGTAGAGTAGGGAAGAGCAGAACTTCTAGTAGCTGTATATTGCAATCTGTATACTCAAGTGAGATTTTCCTTCACCTCCTATCCCGTTGGGAGACAGGAGGAGAGGGAAACATTTCCCATTTGAGGTACTGGACAGCAGTAAAAGATTAACAGAAGTTTATTATAAAAACAAACAAAAAAAACAAAAAAGACACATTATCTTGAATAGCTTCAGCAAAGTATGTTTCAATAAAAAGCAGAGCATACCATTTGCCACCTTTTCTGTAAGAATCCTTTTTGGATCTTTCTGTGCACCTTCCGGATGAAGTCTTTCCTTCCCTCTTAAGACACTAGAATCATGACAAGTTTCATTTTCATCATGTTTCTAAAGACAAAATAAGGAAACACATGAATAAAGCATGTCCAAACATCCCAAAAATAACCGACATGTTTACGTACAATCACACAAACATACCGGCTTCATCCCCTGTTTTGCATTTGAAACGACTTTGTAAACAATCCCTTTAACCGATCTCTGAAGATACGATCTTAACTTTTGCAGAAATTGTGTATCTAAGCTGCCGGTTGCATGTGACAAACGTTCGTCCCTTTTACATTTTTCAACGAGTTCATCGTGGATTTCAGACATAAGGTTCTCGATTTCAGACAGGATCTCATTATCGTGATCATACAAACGCTTCGATTCTTCAGAAATCCGCAGTTTGAGGCTCTTATTAAATTGTTCGGTCATTGCTGCCTCTTTCTGAGCGAGGAGTTCGTTTCTCTGCTTTTCAAAATCAGCTTTTGCTGTATAAAGCACGTCGCTGATTTTGCTCCTATGATCATCCAAGAAGGTGCGGAAATCTTTTTCATTTTGTGCCTGAACGGCTTGGATTTCTTCCTGCTTCTCTTTGTTCCACTGAGCACGCGCCTTCCCCACTTCAACTTTCATCTGAGCTTCAAACTCTTCGGCCTTCAAGTCCGATTCCCGCTGTAATGCTGCGATTTTCTCTTCACATTCTTTGTGTTTATTAATGGCGTGTTGACTCTTTTCAGACTCAAGCTTCCATTTATCTTCCGCTGCAGCAACTGCATCTGATATCTAGGATGGAAACAATAGTTAGTTCACGAAGTAATAAAAATGACCTATGTTTAAAGCGGACCATCAGTCGTTTTTTCATCTTTCCATCTATTAAATCTTCGGCCCTTGTTGTTTTAACTTTGGATAGTAAAACATTTTTTCTGCCAGTAAATACCTTATACAGCCCACTTCCTGTTTCTTGTCTGGTCATTTAGCCTAGGCTTATGACATCATATACAGCTCTCTCTCCCCAACTCTCGTGAGAGTTTGCCAGGAAGTGAGGGGGATGAGTCATAAGAAGGCCAATGAGAGCTGCAGAGCTGGAGGGGCTTCTGTGTAAATCCAGGAAGGGAACAGGCAACAGCTTCAGCTGCCCAGTTAAAATGGCTGCAGCCAGACTCAGTGGAGGGAGATTTCTGCAGCATATTTGGCAAGTACAGAATCGCAGTATATATAAAATAATATGCAAAGTGGTTGGAGGGAAGCTTCAGAATGGCAAAGATGTTTTTATTACAAATTATGTGAGAAGACTGCAGCTCCTCTTTAACCACATGGTAACCAGGTACCGCATATATGAGGGAGCAGGAAAGGTGAGCCTTAATGCCCTTACACCCCATGGAGGGTCCATGTTTTCTGTTATGAGAGTATGCTCACAGCAACAACCACCATTTTATTCTGTATGGTCTCTGCTAAAATTATATAATATAATATATAATCGTCCCCTCCGCTCTTCTCAAGACCTCCTACTCTCAAGCTCTCTCGTCTCCTCCTCCCATGCTCGTCTCCAGGATTTCTCCAGAGCCTCTCCCATCCTCTGGAACTCGCTACCTCCACTGGTCCAGGTATCCCCTACTCTTGCCTATCATGTCTCCAACTAATCTCCTACCACTTCCATCAGCTCATTCCCCACAGTTACAACCTTTTGTACCACCTGCCCCACCCTATTAGATTGTAAGCTCTTCTGATCAGGGCCCTTTTAATCCTCTTGTATGTTATTGTATTGTCTCCTTTTATATTGTAAAGTGCTGCATAAACTGTTGGTGCTATATAAATCCTGTATAATAATATAATACACACACACACACACATATATATATATATATATACACACACATACATACATACATACACACACACACACACACACACACACACACACACACACACACATACATACATATACATATATATATATATATATATATATATATATATATATATATATATGTTTGGGGTTTCTGAGTAATTTTCTAGTAATAAATATGGATCTTAACTTGGAGGCAGCAGGTGTCAGAAAAAGGTGGTTAAACGTCCCTCATCTACAGACAGAAGTTTATTCCTTTGATCTAAGAATGAAATGCTACTTTATTTATAGTTATCTGCAACGTTGTGATAAAACTTGGCAGGCTGCCTGGATTTTTTTTTTTCAGGGGTCAGAGAACTCTCTGCACTTGCTAGATAGAATCTGGAAATGCTGTTTTAAGATCTGGAAGGGAAAAGAATCGCAATTTTGATTCTTAATGATCAATTGTGCAGCTCTACTCTAGGATTAACTAAAGCAAAAGGCCATCCTTACTAACCAGTTGAAAGAAAGAAATCCCTACCTCCCATAGCTTATTGGCCCCAAATAGCTTATGAATGTTTTAACCACTTCCCACCAGTAGGCCGTTTTGACGTCCTGGACTTTGAGTGGAGATATCTGAATGATACCTGCAGCCATCATTAAGATATCTTTTTTTCTGCTGGTCAATTCCATGCAATGTAAAAACAATCAATCATAGTTTTTACAAGTGGCGGGAGAGGACGCCCATCCCTCCCGCCACCCTCTGGTGCTTCTACTGGTTCACTTGAGTCAGGCAATGAATCGGCTTGTAGCACCCGTTTACCATAGAGCTGACCGAAAACCAGATGGTCCCTGGCCATCTCTATGACCTTCAGAGGCTGGGCGCGATGTTATGACACTTTGTCACTTCCTGCCTCGGCAGATGTAAACACTGCCTTGTTTTTTGCTGGAAAGGCTGAGATCCTTTGTTTTTTTTTTTTTTTTTTTTTTTATAGCTCAGGCTTTCCAGCCTAGAAGAGAGATGTGGGGTCTTATAGACCCCACATCTCTTTGTAAAGAGGACCTGTCATGCACTATTCCTATTAAAAGGGATGGTTATATTCCTTGTAAATTGGAATAAAAGTGACAAAAAAAAAAAAAAAAGAATATTTAAAAAAAGGAAAAGTGTAAAAATAAAAAAGAAATAAAAAATTTAAAGCGCCCCCGCCCTCGTGTGCTCACACGCAGAAGTGAACGCATACGTATGTCGCACCCGCACGTAAATGTCCATTCAAACCACACATGTGAGGTATTGCCACGAACGTTAGCGCGAGAGCAACAAATCTAGCCCAAGACCATCTCTGTAACTCTAAACCAAAAACCTGTAAAAAAATGTAAAGCGTTGCGCTTATGCACACATTTTTAAGTCGGTAGTAAACCGCTGAAAAGAATAAAATAAAAACGTGCAAGACAATGGCATAATGTGCTAGTATGCCTTGCATACTAGTACATTATGAAATACCTTAGAATGAAGCCCCCGCAGCGGCGCTCGGTCACTGCTGAGGGGACTGACATGTTCCCCCCACGTTTCTTCCGGGTTCACGGGCTCCGGCGCTGTGAGAGTGGCCGGAGCCGCGATGATGTAAAATTAAAAAAATGCGTTTGAAAAATTGCTGTGCAAATACCGTGTGTCATAAAAAGTTGCAATGACCGCCATTTTACTCCCTAGTGTCTCTGCTAAAAAAAAAAAAAACATATGTGTGGGGGTAATTTTCTAGCAAAAAAATTATGATTTTTACATGTAGGAGAGGCGTGCTAGAATTAGCTTGGGCTGGAAGTAGTTAAAGATCATGAGAGGCCAGCAAATTCCTCCGCCATTTTTTTTTTCTTAACCATTTTATTGCCGATCTCACTTGTTGCCTCGCCATCTTCCTTTCATTCGCAGAGTCCCTGACCTGAAAGAATTGTGCTGTCACGAAAGCCCAAACTTAGGGATGCACCGAAATTTCGTCCGAAAATGGCCTTTTCAGCAATTTGCCAAAAGAGAAAAATGGCCGATAATGGAGCCGAAAATGGGGCGGGGCTCCGGCCCCCAGTGCTGTCTATTACGGGGGTGTCGTATAGCGCAGAAGATAGAGGAGAGCCGCCGCCGTCTGTTTGATTAGAGCGCCGGGAACATCATCCTTCCCCCTTGTCTGGGCACTTTGATAGACAGATCACCTGCCCCAGGATTGGACGGGTGATCTGTCTATCAAAGTTCCCCGGACAAGGGGGGGGGGGCTGTATATGACGGCGCGCATGGCGGGAAACACACAGCTATTGAAATGAAAGCTGTGATGTTCCCGGCGCTCTAATTAAACAGGCGGCAGCTCTCCTCTCTTCCCCTGCACAGGGGACACTGGCAGGCTGGGCTGGCTGCACTGGGGACACTGGCAGGCTGCACTGGGGACACTGGCAGGCTGCATCTGACGGGCACTTCTGAGGCTGCATTGATTTCTTGTACCATGTCCCCAGTCTCTTACCATCTCCTGTACCATGTCCCCAGTCCCTGACCATCTCCTGTACCATGTCCCCAGTCCCTGACCATCTCCTGTACCATGTCCCCAGTCCCTGACCATCTCCTGTACCATGTCCCCAGTCCCTGACCATCTCCTGTACCATGTCCCCAGTCCCTGACCATCTCCTGTACCATGTCCCCAGTCCCTGACCATCTCCTGTACCATGTCCCCAGTCCCTGACCATCTCCTGTACCATGTCCCCAGTCCCTGACCATCTCCTGTACCATGTCCCCAGTCCCTGACCATCTCCTGTACCATGTCCCCAGTCCCTGACCATCTCCTGTACCATGTCCCCAGTCCCTGACCATCTCCTGTACCATGTCCCCAGTCCCTGACCATCTCCTGTACCATGTCCCCAGTCCCTGACCATCTCCTGTACCATGTCCCCAGTCCCTGACCATCTCCTGTACCATGTCCCCAGTCCCTGACCATCTCCTGTACCATGTCCCCAGTCCCTGACCATCTCCTGTACCATGTCCCCAGTCCCTGACCATCTCCTGTACCATGTCCCCAGTCCCTGACCATCTCCTGTACCATGTCCCCAGTCCCTGACCATCTCCTGTACCATGTCCCCAGTCCCTGACCATCTCCTGTACCATGTCCCCAGTCCCTGACCATCTCCTGTACCATGTCCCCAGTCCCTGACCATCTCCTGTACCATGTCCCCAGTCCCTGACCATCTCCTGTACCATGTCCCCAGTCCCTGACCATCTCCTGTACCATGTCCCCAGTCCCTGACCATCTCCTGTACCATGTCCCCAGTCCCTGACCATCTCCTGTACCATGTCCCCAGTCCCTGACCATCTCCTGTACCATGTCCCCAGTCCCTGACCATCTCCTGTACCATGTCCCCAGTCCCTGACCATCTCCTGTACCATGTCCCCAGTCCCTGACCATCTCCTGTACCATGTCCCCAGTCCCTGACCATCTCCTGTACCATGTCCCCAGTCCCTGACCATCTCCTGTACCATGTCCCCAGTCCCTGACCATCTCCTGTACCATGTCCCCAGTCCCTGACCATCTCCTGTACCATGTCCCCAGTCCCTGACCATCTCCTGTACCATGTCCCCAGTCCCTGACCATCTCCTGTACCATGTCCCCAGTCCCTGACCATCTCCTGTACCATGTCCCCAGTCCCTGACCATCTCCTGTACCATGTCCCCAGTCCCTGACCATCTCCTGTACCATGTCCCCAGTCCCTGACCATCTCCTGTACCATGTCCCCAGTCCCTGACCATCTCCTGTACCATGTCCCCAGTCCCTGACCATCTCCTGTACCATGTCCCCAGTCCCTGACCATCTCCTGTACCATGTCCCCAGTCCCTGACCATCTCCTGTACCATGTCCCCAGTCTCTGACCATCTCCTGTACCATGTCCCCAGTCTCTGACCATCTCCTGTATAAAAAAAAATTTTAAAAACAGTCATTTTCGGTATCGGTTTTCGGCCTAGTGTATTTTTCATTTTTAGTATCGGTTTCAGCACCAAAAAAACCCATTCGGTGCACCCCTACCCAAACTCCTAAAGTTCATATTAACTCCAAATCAATGACTCCAAGGGTTTGATCAGCTTGGACATTGAACAGCAATTATGCAAAGCTGGACATACAGTATATGGCAAAAAAAAAAAGGTAGTAAAGTGTCTGAGACTAATCACTTTTCACCTTGCTTTCACACACCAAACATCTCCCACCCACTGGGACACGTACAATTCGCCTGTGTTAAAGACCAAGTTTCCTGTCACTTTAAATACTTTATTGGGCCAGCCTTTGTTAAAGGATAGGTTCACTTTAAATAAAATAAAACAAAAAAGAAATTAAAAAAATGCACATTTTTTCCAGGTTAAAGCGGTTGTATACCTTTTTTTTTTACTTTTACCTACAGGTAAGCCTATAATAAGGCTTACCTGTAGGTAAAAAAAATATCTCCTAAACCTGTACGGTTTAGGAGATATTCACCTCGCAATGAGCTGCTGACTGCAGCGGCGCATGCGCACAGGGGATTCTCAGCTGACAGCCCAGCAAACTCCGGAGCTTGCCGGACAGAAGTCTCCCGCGCGCATGTAAGTATCTCATAATGAGCTAGTATGCGGTGCATACTAGCTCATTATGCCTTTTCCCTTGCAGGTGTAGAAAAAAAAAAGCAGCGGGTATACAACTGCTTTAAAAAAAGAAAAATGCAATAATTTATTTTTTTGGAGCCTGTAAAGCACTGTGTGTGCCTGTACATCCCATACAGGTAAGCAGATACACTGACAGGAAGAATGAATGAACTACCACAGCATTCCACAGCACCATGGTAATTCATTGAGAACTACAAGCTGACAGCTGCAAAGGAAGTTGGGGCTTGTAGTTCGTTCACACACAGAGCTGAGTGAATGAATGAAGCGATCGTGTGGGCGGATCCCTGCATGGCTGCACTGATTTAAAAAAGGGACAGGTACAGTGTACGTCAGGGGACTTTTCTCCATACTGCTGTCACAAGGAGTGCGGGGATCAGGCAGAAGCTGTAGCATTGAGAACATGTTCCACCCTAAAAACATGAAACATGTTCCCAAAGGTGATCTTATCCTTTAAAACACACCATAATGGTATGGCTGCTGGGGATTCCTTAATACACCGTAGTACCATTTTTTTTTTTTGCTACATACTGTAAATTGCTGTTGACTTCCTGGAGGTGTATGACCATCTTCCAATCCACTGCCAGAAAGAGTTGTATGTATGACACCTCGGCCATTCAGGAACAGCCTTGCATTTTTTTTTTTCATATGAATACAAGGCCTTCTCCAACTGGCCGAGGTGGAGAGGCATAAGAATAACATCACAATCTTCACCTCAGCCAATCAGAGAACGCCTTGTATTCATTAAAAAAAAAAAATGAAAGCAACTCTGTTTCTGACAGCAGAGGGGAAGTTGGTCACACCCCTCCAAGAAAACAGCGATTGCAAATGTTACTACAGTGTATTATAGCATCCTCAGTGGCCTTACCGCTCTCCCATGGTAATTTGTTTTAAAGAAGTATAGCCAAAGCTATTTTGGCTGTATTTCTCCAATGGATCACAAGAGTGCAGTTTGTTCAAAACCCCTGTGACCCGCTGTTGGCTGATGTTACTCAGCCAAGCCAGGCTCAGGAAAGGCTCGGGACCGGTAATGGCTGAGCGTCTGAGAGGTTGATCCAGCCCCTCCCCAGCCCGGTGCTCCAGTGACCGCTGGAGGGGTAAAGCACAGAGCCAGTGACTGACACCCACCGCTCTCTGCAGATTCAAGGCCAAGAACTGAGCGATCAGTGGTCCTTGATCATTCAGTTCTCGGTCTTAGAGCCGGCGGGGGACAGCTGCAGCTGGAATCAGTGCTGCAGCCATCTAAGTGAGCAAGATTGTTTTTTTTTTTTTTTAAAAAGCCATACTTCTCTTAACCAAGTTGGCCCAAACAAAATATTTAAAGGGACAGGTAACCTGGAGTTTCGGTGAACCTGTATATGTTCCAGTAAGATGTATATTGCTAAAAGGTTACCAGTGACTGATCACTTCAGTAGCACATCATGAAATATACCTGCTTTTCAACACGGAGATTATTAAGCTTCTCCCATTTATCTTTCTCAATCTGCAAGTTTGTTTTGTATTCAGGTAAACTGGTAAGTTCTTGCAGCCATCTGGCACGACCTTTTGTTAAGGCTAACTCCACCTAAGAAAAAAAAAAAAAACGGGAAAAACCCCAAAAATTAATAATTAATTCAAAATTCACTGTGGAAGCTTTTCCATAACAGTATACTGCTGAATTTTGAATGACTGCATATTCACAAACTGATGACTGAGGCCCCTTTCACACTGGGGCGGTAGGGGGCATCGGCGGTAAAACAGCGCTATTTTACCGCGGTATTCGGGCGTTAGCGGTGCGGTTTTAACCCCCCGCTGGCGGCCGAAAAAGGGTTAAAACCCCTCGTATAGCGCGGCTACAGCCGCGGTATTAGCGCGGTATAGCCGCGCTGTCCCATTGATTTCAAAGCTCCAAAGATGCGGCTGACAGGAGATTTTTTCTTCTCCTGCCAGCGCACCGCTTCAGTGTGAAAGCCCTCGGGCTTTCAAACTGAACAAACAGCGGAGGCTGTTTAGGGGCGGTTTGCAGGCGGTATTTTTAGCGCAATAACACCTGCAAACCGCCCCAGTGTGAAAGGGGCCTAATACATCAAAGAGTACAATTTTTTAGTTTTCACAAACAGAAGATGTTAGAACTGCCGCAACTTTACATTGGGATAAAAGAGGAGCTATAACCTGACCTTAAAGCAGTGGTTCTCAACCTTCCTAGTGCCGTGACCCCTTGATAAAATTTCCCAAGTTGTGGGGACCCCTAACAGTAAAATTATTTTTGCTGGTCGCGTTTGCTGGCACAGTGGCGGCGTTTGCTGGCACAGTGGCAACAATTGATGGGCACAGTGGCTGCACAGTGGGACGTTTGCTGGCACAGTGGCTGCGTTTGGCACAGTGGTAACAATTAAAGGGCACAGTGGCTGCGTTTGATGGCACAGGTGGCAACGTTTGCTGGCACCATGGCCACAATTTATGGGCACAGTGGCTGCGTTTGGTACAGTGGCAACAATTAAAGGGGTCAGTGGCTGCATTTGATGGCACAGTAGCTGCGTTTGATGGCACAGTGGCAACGTTTGCTGGCACAGTGGCAACGTTTGCTGGCACAGTGGCGACAATTGATGAGCACAGTGGCTGCCCTTGGCACAGTGGAAACAATTAAAGGGCACAGTGGCTGCGTTTGATGGCACAGTGGCGGCATTTGCTGGCACAGTGGCGACAATTGTTGGGCACAGTGGCTGTGTTTGATGGCACAGTGGCGACAATTGATGGGCACAGTGGCGACGTTTGCTGGCACAGTGGCGACAATTAATGGGCACAGTGGCTGCGTTTGGCACAGTGGCAACAATTAAAGGGCACAGTTCCTGCGTTTGATGGCACAGTGGAAGCGTTTGCTGGCACAGTGGCGACAATTGATGGGCACAGTGGCTGCATTTGATGGCACAGTGGCGGCGTTTGCTGGCACAGTGGCGACAATTGATGGGCACAATGGCTGCATTTGATGGCACAGTGGCGGCAATTGATGGGCACAGTGGCTGCATTTGATGGCACAGTTGCAGCGTTTTAATGGGGGTTTTTTTCTGATTGTTTCAGTTTGTTTGCGCCCCCACCACTGATTTATATATAAACGTTGCGGTTGATTCCTCAAAAGTGGTTATTCCGTGCCAGTGCTAGATACACAAAGTGTATAGCTTCCAAACATGTATCTAGCACTGGCACGGAATAACTACTTTTGAGGAACCAACTGGGACGTATATATATATATATATATATATATATATATATACACGACGTATATATATAAGAACACCTGTGACTTCTGGTAAGTCAGACACACAGGAAAAGCTGACAAGACAACATTTTTTTTATTATGGAGATATATATATATATATATATATATATATCTCCATAATAAAAAAAATGTTGTCTTGTCAGCTTTTCCTGTGTGTCTGACTTACCAGAAGTCACAGGTGTTCTTATATATATACGTCGTATGTATATATATATATATATATATATATATATATATATATATATATATATATATATATATATATATATATATATATTGTGGCAGAGCAAGGCTCTGTCACTATGAAAATGGGGTTAAAGTGGACACAGAGTCTGCATATTGTCTGAGTGCAGAGCTACAGAGTGTAGGTTTGAGGTGGAGAGAACTGCTCTGGCAGTTTTCTCCAGGTTTTGCTAGTTCCTTATGGGGCTCTGTAGTTTGGAGATCCTTCAGAGTCTTGGGTGGGACGGGATCTCCAACCCTGTGTCCGGGTCTTGTGGACAGCCAGCAGGGTGTGTGCCCAGGTGCACACAGCCCATATAACGAGGGACTGGTGAGAGCAGAAAGGGTGGAGGAAGGTGAAGTTGGAGCAGTGGCTGCTAGTAACTGTCTCTGTGTGAGAACAGATGCTGTGTGCGTTGAAGGGCTTCAAAGCTATGTGCGTCCAAGGAGCCAGATGCTGTGTGCGTTGAAGGGCTTCAAAGCTATGTGCGTCCAAGGAGCCAGATGCTGTGTGCGTTGAAGGGCTTCAAAGCTATGTGCGTCCAAGGAGCCAGATGCTGTGTGCGTTGAAGGGCTTCAAAGCTGTGTGCGTCCAGGGAGCCAGAAGCTGTGTGCATTGAAGGGCTGTAAAGCTGTGTGCGTCAAAGGAGCCAGAAGCTGTGTGCATTGAAGCTCTTGAAACTGTGTGTGACCAAGGAGCCTAAGACTGTGTGCATCCAAGCAGCTTGTTTGAGGGGCCTGTTCCCTATAGCAGCAATACTGCTGAAGAGTAGCCAGGTGGGCTAGCCTTTTCATTTGGATTTTCTATTGTATTTACTTGCTGAAGCTTGGACCCCTGCGTGGGATTCCTGGATGGACTTTTGTTGTTTTTTTCCTTTAATAAACGTGGGCTACCAGGCCCTTAACTATAAATGCCTCTCTGATGTGGACTCACTGCACTAAAACGCATCTATCCACTTGAGCTGAACAATCCCCAATGTCACAAGTGGTGGAGAATGCGGGCATGTAGACGGTTGAATCTAGGTCCTTGCTCCATGGTGAGTCGCATCAGGAACTACTGCTAGCTGTGTGTGGCAGCCAGGCGAACAGCATTGCACAGAAGTTTGATGGACTGTGTTGCATGCAGGTTGTGTACCTGTGAAAGGAGAATCGCATAATTTTTCTCTTTGTGTTGCATGCAGGTTGTGTACCTGTGAAAGGAGAATCACATATTTTTTTTCTCTTTGCTGTGAAGTGTGTTGCAAGTTGCTGTGTGTGTAAGACAGCAAGCATGGGGCGTTCCAAACAGAAAAAGGAAGCAATCCTTGCTGAAGCAAGGGAAAGGGTTCTATGGCTAGAGGGTATTTCACCACATGCCCCAGCCACGCCAGAGAATTTTTCCAAGTGTGAAATTTCTGTGACCTGGGGTAAATTAATCATGTCATCCCCAGTCGAAAAGGAAGTGAAAGAAGTTTCCCCTGGCAACAGGAAGCCAGGTGGACAACAGCGTGTGAAAAAGAGGAATATGGTCATCTGTGGAAGCAATGTCCAGGCCAACAGGGATGTCGGGGATCCAAGGAGTCTGTCTGCTGATGGTCATGACCAGTGGTATCCCTTGGCAACAGAGAGCCAGTCATTAAGGAGATTCCAAGAAAGTAAAGTTCAGCTACCAGTACCGTGCTTGGAATGTGGTCAAGTGGGGCATGGAATTTTTACTTGCCCAAGGTTCTGGAACAACGCTGAAGAGTTTGGAAAGGCTGCAGTGTCGTCCTGTGGCCACACAGAGGAAGTAGCTGGTATGGATGCAGCTGAGAGACGGCGCACTCAAGTGAAGGGTATGATGCCAGCCACTGAAAATGGTAAGACTGTTTCAGTTTGTGGGACTGAACTTAGTGACATGGGAGTGTGTCCAGCGGGAAGATCCGCAGTGCAAATGGACATAGACTTGCTGCAGTGTGCTACCCGGAGCAGTGGGGAGGCACATGGCGAAGCCCAGCTGACAGCAAGTTTAAAGACTCAAATGGACATGGGGACTATGCATGTGCCTGCTATAATCCAACAGAGTGCTGGAGAGGTTAAAGTAGGGGTGACCAAAACTGTTCTTGTGCCATGTTCCCTATTGACAGGTGCTGCAGAGTTGCCCAGGGAAACTTCAGAGGAGCTTGCAGTGATGGAGCAGAGAGTTTCCCAGGTCAGCTATGGAGCTGCCCAAGGAGGAAAGAGTTCCCCTTTAAAGATAGAGGGTGATGTGAGGAGAGGCTCACAGGCTGTGGTTGGTAATAGACAATCCACAAATGTAGCAGTTATGTCTATACGTAATGAAAATTCAGATGGTTATGCTGACAAATGTGTTACTGTTGGCAAATGTGATGGTATTGGTGATAATGACATTGAAAAATGTGTTCCCTTTAATGTCATGTCTGAAAATGTTGCAAATGTGTTCACTGACAATGATCGGAGTAGGATATCTCCCGTGACAACCAGAAGCGCAGGCTTGTCCATGGAAGTCTCATGGGGTCTCCATGTGTTGGAGCCAGAGGTGTTCCAGGATGGCTGTGGTGCTACTCTGGTGAAGCAAAGGAAGACTGAGTCACACAGTGAGAGTGTGCGGGCGCAGCCCCACAACCCTAAGTGTAACCCAGTTGTCAAGGGGTTAATTCAGCCTGCAAAAGCTGAAAGTGCAGAGCTGTGTGTGTCAGTAGCGCCCCCAGAGCAGGTAGGGCAAAAGCATGTATTACAGCCTACCTTGTCAGATGATGTGTCAACCCAAGGGGATATGTATAGAAATGACACAGGTGATGTTTTGGCTAGTGAATCCCAGGTTCCTGTGGGGCCTTCTAGAGTAAGTGATGGAACCACAATAGACTGGGATAATTGGTATGAGAATGCAATCGCAATATTAAATAATGTGGTGGACATAACACCTGCTATGCCCAATGGAGGGATCGCAGATCGGCTGGTGCTCAAGGACACGTTTGTCCCTGCGAAGGTTAATGCCCTCCAGTCTGAAGGAACTGTTCAGGGTGCTGGCAAAGCAGATGTGTTGTCCACAGCCCCACAGCTCAAGTGTGAAGGTGACAATGTGACTTATAATGACCTGCAGTGGCTCACTGACACTGGTACAGAAGGGAAAAGTGTGAGACATGTGTCTGACAGCGCTCCAGGGGAGCAACAGGCTGTGATGAGGGGTACCTCCAAGGAGGTGGAGGTCTCTTCAAATGTCTCAAACTCAAAAGCTGCAGTGGATGAGCCCCTCCATGTCTTGGACAGGGAAAAAGACCTTAGAAAGGTCTGGTATTTAGACATGGGATGTTTAGAGATGACAGAGACCTTATTTGAAATGCTGGAGTTGGTAAAAACGCACTCATTGTACACTTGGGTGTCTCCACCGCAGTCGGACCAGGTGGTGCTGCGTAGTACCAATGGGTGGAGCCAGGTGGTACAGACTGTGCTGGGAAGTCTTGATCTACAATGGTATTGGTGGGGCCAATGCTTATTAACAGTGTGGCAAATAGTCTTAAGGTTCTCTGAGAGGGTGCTCCCAGTTACTGAGTGGTATGGAAGGCGCCCAGGAGAACTGTTGGAGACATCAAAGGTCTCTCCGGCTGGTGTAGTGACTATAAACATCTCTGCTGGTGTGGTCCGAGGTGCGGCTGAGCTGTGGTCAATAGAGGGCGTGGATACTGTCTCACCCGCTGAACCTCATGAGAAGGTAGGGCCCAAAATAGACGCAGCACTAGCAGAGATGCTTTCTATCACTCAGAAAGTGGTACAACTTAAAGTACCCGGAGACACTGTAAAGGAAAGTGCTAATGTTGGTTGCTGCAACAATGTAATGTGTACATCAGAAAGGAGTAGTTTGTGCTTGGATCAGTGTCATTTGTTAGATCAGTTACCCATGGAGTGTTGGACAACAGGTGAGGTGAAGCTGTGCTATGGACCCTTGGGGTGTAATCGCTTGCCTGTGTTTTGTCCCTCCTCAGGTCTGGTCCTAACAAGTACTGAGATAGATGGCACTGATTGTGTTCGACAGGATGTCATTGAAATGTATGATCTGCTAATGTTTGGTGCTGTTAAAAGTGACGTGGTTGCCGTGGGTAACCAGAGAGAGGTTTTTGAACCTGAAAGACCTGTGGTGAAAGATAAAACTGACGTCTGTAAGCTGAAAGGTAGGATCAGGGAAGGCAGAGTTCCCCCAAGAGAGGAGAGTATGCTCAGGAACCCCAAGAGAAGAGAGGGAAGGCAGAGTATACGGAATTATAGGACCCTGTTAAGATCCAAGGTGGGACGTACCTGGAAGCACACCCGAAAAAAGGGTTGGGCCTACGTGGCTGATGGCCAGCACAGAAGTGTCCCAACTGCTATGGTGGGTGCAGGTGTTTCTCCCTCCGGATCGAAACAAGAGGGGGGGGTATGTGGCAGAGCAAGGCTCTGTCACTATGAAAATGGGGTTAAAGTGGACACAGAGTCTGCATATTGTCTGAGTGCAGAGCTACAGAGTGTAGGTTTGAGGTGGAGAGAACTGCTCTGGCAGTTTTCTCCAGGTTTTGCTAGTTCCTTATGGGGCTCTGTAGTTTGGAGATCCTTCAGAGTCTTGGGTGGGACGGGATCTCCAACCCTGTGTCCGGGTCTTGTGGACAGCCAGCAGGGTGTGTGCCCAGGTGCACACAGCCCATATAACGAGGGACTGGTGAGAGCAGAAAGGGTGGAGGAAGGTGAAGTTGGAGCAGTGGCTGCTAGTAACTGTCTGTGTGAGAACAGATGCTGTGTGCGTTGAAGGGCTTCAAAGCTATGTGCGTCCAAGGAGCCAGATGCTGTGTGCGTTGAAGGGCTTCAAAGCTATGTGCGTCCAAGGAGCCAGATGCTGTGTGCGTTGAAGGGCTTCAAAGCTATGTGCGTCCAAGGAGCCAGATGCTGTGTGCGTTGAAGGGCTTCAAAGCTGTGTGCGTCCAGGGAGCCAGAAGCTGTGTGCATTGAAGGGCTGTAAAGCTGTGTGCGTCAAAGGAGCCAGAAGCTGTGTGCATTGAAGCTCTTGAAACTGTGTGTGACCAAGGAGCCTAAGACTGTGTGCATCCAAGCAGCTTGTTTGAGGGGCCTGTTCCCTATAGCAGCAATACTGCTGAAGAGTAGCCAGGTGGGCTAGCCTTTTCATTTGGATTTTCTATTGTATTTACTTGCTGAAGCTTGGACCCCTGCGTGGGATTCCTGGATGGACTTTTGTTGTTTTTTTCCTTTAATAAACGTGGGCTACCAGGCCCTTAACTATAAATGCCTCTCTGATGTGGACTCACTGCACTAAAACGCATCTATCCACTTGAGCTGAACAATCCCCAATGTCACAATATATATATATATATATATATATATATATATATATATATATATATATATATATATATATATATATGTCCAAGTTGGTTCCTCAAAAGTAGTTATTCCGTGCCAGTGCTAGATACATGTTTGGAAGCTATACACTTTGTGTATCTAGCACTGGCACGGAATAACCACTTTTGAGGAATCAACCGCAACGTTTATATATAAATCAGTGGTGGGGGCGCAAACAAACTGAAACAATCAGAAAAAAACCCCCATTAAAACGCTGCAACTGTGCCATCAAATGCAGCCACTGTGCCCATCAATATATATATATCTCCATAATAAAAAAAATGTTGTCTTGTGAGCTTTTCCTGTGTGTCTGACTTACCAGAAGTCACAGGTGTTCTTCTTCAGCAAGTTTCGTTGCCTCCCTCTTGGTACACTCGTCCGCAGCAAGCGGATTTCGGTGGGTGTACAAAGATGTCCGCTTGCCGACTTCTAAGTCTAAGCCTTACTGCGGACGAGAGTACCAAGATGGCGGCGACGGAACGTCACTTCCGTGTAGTCCCTCCTCTCCAGGAAGTGACATCTCGCTGGCCGAGACGGACGGACTCAGGCAGTAACTTCGGGTCTGTCTCGGCCAGCATTCGCGACCCCCTTGAGAATGGGCAATCGACCCCCCAGGGGGTCGCGACCCCCAGGTTGAGAACCGCTGCCTTAAAGGCACCTCTAGCAAAGAATGACAACCGTGATGTACTCGCAAAAAGACACAATAGGATTGCTCAACTAGTTTCAGAATTCACATAAAATTTTTGTGCAAAGGTTCACACTATTGCGAATTGGAAGTGGGTTTCCTCGCATCCAATTCACATGTCAGGAGAGTGTGACCGGCTCTCAATGGAGCCGGTTCACACATCTCTAGAGCGGCTCCGGTGCAAATTGCACAGGACTCCTGTGCGTAGAGCTGGGCGATTTTCTAAAAAAAAAAAAAAAAAAAAAAAAAAAACTTGATTCACGATTTTTTTTTTTTTGGACACCGCGCCGGTCCTGAGGAGCTGCGAGCAGGAGTTTTTAGGCGAGGCCGCGGCTTCGGCCTAGTCTGCGGCATCCGGCCTCGCCTAAAAACTCCTGCTCGCAGCTCCTCAGGACCGGCACGGTGAAAAAAAAAAAAAAAAAAAAAGGAAAATCCAAAAAAATCGATTTGCTTAAATTTTGAATCGATTTGACCTCTCAACTCGATTCAAGATTTAAATCAATTTTTCCCCAGCCCTACATGTGCATCTTCTGGTCCATTTCAGGTCTGAATTCAGCCAAAAATTGAGACTGAAATCGGATATGAAACGGTAAACAGGGACACACTGCTGTAAGCCGCTGCGCGATGCAGTGTGAACCCAGCCTAAAGTAAGCCTGTAATGCCCCGTACACACGGTCGGATTTTCCGACGGAAAATGTGTGATAGGACCTTGTTGTCGGAAATTCCGACCGTGTGTAGGCTCCATCACACATTTTCCATCGGATTTTCCGACACACAAAGTTTGAGAGCAGGATATAAAATTTTCCCACAACAAAATCCGTTGTCGGAAATTCAGATCGTGTGTACACAAATCCGACGCACAAAGTGCCACGCATGCTCAGAATACATAAAGAGATGAAAGCTATTGGCTACTTCCCCGTTTATAGTCCCGACGTACGTGTTTTACGTCAACGCGATCAGACCGATCGGATTTTCCGACAACTTTGTGTGAATGTGTGTATGCAAGACAAGTTTGAACCAACATCCGTCGGAAAAAATCCATGGATTTTGTTGTCGGAATGTCCGATCAATGTCCGACCGTGTGTACGGGGCATTACGGTGTAGAAAAAAATTGATGTAGAGGCAGAATATTAAAAAAAAAAAAAAAAAAAAAAAAGTAAAAAGTAAAAAACAGGTAAATATGATATACTTTACTATCTACGGACTAATGCTAGCAGCATAAGGATTAAAAATAATCAATGCTGACAGAGAGTAAAGTTCTGCTTTAACTGACCCACTTAGCTCCTTCCTCTTCCTAGGTCTTGTTTTCTGCTATTTTTTTTTCTACGATTATTATTTACACTATTTGTTTGGTCCTTAATATTTTAGTGATGCATTTAAAAAAAGTGCACAAAAAAAAAAAAAAAAGTAAAAAAAACACATCTTAAATAAACACATTATGTATTGAAAATATTTTTTTATGCCAAAAAAAAAAAAAAAAAACCTATACAATAAAAATGTGTACTTCAACAGGAACAGTTGTTTTAAAACTGCACTGGTTAAACTATGAAAAAAATGCATTTTTTGTTAAATCAAGGTCTATAAATTGCATAAAAAATACTTTGCTTTGTACTAAAAGAAGAAGAAAAAAAGACAATTTTCAGCTTTCATCGATGTCGCAATTTGAATGACAATGTCATGCAACATTGTACCTAAATGAAATTTTTAGCAATTTTTTTCCACGCAACTAGAGCTTTCTTTTGGTGGTATTTAATCATCATTGGGTTTTTAATTTTTGCTAAAAAAAACAAACAATTAGACCAAAAATTTGGAAAAAAAAAATTTTTCTTTTAAAGTTTGCAAACAGGTCATTTTTTCTCCTTCACTGATGTGCGCTGATGAGGCAGCACTGATGGGCACTGGAAGGCAGCACTGATGGGCACTTATAGGGGACACTGATGAGGAGGCACGGACTGGTGGGCACTTTTGGGTCTGCACTGATAATCAGTGCCTTGAATATCAGTGTACATGTCCCTTATACACAATCTGGATATCGTCTTTTCTCCTCCCCTCATGCTGTCAGCGTGAGGAAAGGAGTGCCGATAACCGGCTTTTGTTTACATCTGTGATCAGCCATGGTTGGACACAGCTGTTCCCGTGGTAAAGAGCTGCTGATTGACTCTTTACCTCAGTCCCAGCAGCGGGCACAATCACGGGAGGCTGACATATGGCGCCCTCCCAGAACTAGCTAGCTGTGCTGTAGATGACATTCAGGTCGGCAAGAGGCTAAGTAGTGACAACCTTATCACCGGATCAATAGGCCCATAGCTGAAATGTAAAGAAATGAATACATAGAAAAAGGTCATTATATATTAAAAGATTATCTACGAAATGTAAAAAATTGCTCTGGTCCATAAGGCTGCATTCACACCTGAGCGTATCGATTTCAGGCAGAAATTCGCACACAATCTTTACCGCAATTTTGTACAGGTCAAAAGGTCACCAATGTAAAAAACTGAAAAACGCCCAAATCTGCCCGAATTGAGCAGCAAAAAAAAAGCTCCAGGCGATTTGGAGTGGAGATGTGAACCATCTCCATAGAGAATAATTGATTTTTTTCTCCTCCAGCGTTTTGGATCTTCAGACTACAAAACGCTGAAATGTGAATGGGGCCTCAGGGACATACAGGTGTGACAGATGAATTGGTGAAAGTACCTGAGTGGAAATGTCCTCCCAATGCTTTATTTCCAGCTCCATGCAAGCCTTTTGTACGGCCTTCTCTTTCTCTAGCATAGCATTGCCGAGTTTCATTTTCAGCTCCTCCAACTGTTCAGTTTCTAGCACAGTTTGTACAATTAATGACTGCTCAGTCTGTACAGCACAGTCTTCTAAACGCTGCATCAATGTCTCTCTGGCATGTTTTAAAGCGTCATCTAGCTTGCGTTTCCATTGATTCTCAATATCTTGAATTTTCATTGCAGTTACCTAAAGGAAAAAAAAAAAAAAAAAAAAAAAACAAACAGATATAAATAAATATAATAACAGAAACCAAGAAAAACATCAAGAATATGAAAAGCAGCAAAAATAGTAAAGAAACTCCATAATATAGATTGAAATGTCAAAAGCAAGCGACCACCTCCGAAAGAGTGCAGAAAGATATGGGAAGACATCTCCCAACTGGACTGCCAGAGATGAATGAAACCATTAGACAGTTTAAATATCGGAGTCAATTCACTGAGATGAATGAATTTGAGTTAAAATAACATACGGTATTTATCTCAAAAGCAGTCAATTCATTAAAAAATATGCCTTATTTACCGAATGCGGTAAATATTTATGTTTTGACTTGAATTTACTTCAATTCGTTTTTTTGTTTTTTTTTTACCTCACATTTGATATTTTACTTTGATGAATTGACGCTCTCTTATAATCTCATGCAATATTTCCAAAAAAATGAGTCATGTGACCATCATATCGCATATGATATCCTTTACTCCCGCTCCTGTGTCATCTCTGCCCAGCCAATGACAGCCGGTGATCAGGACTCAGAAGCCGGCCAGCCGAAGAGCTCCGGGGACGTCACATCACTGGATTCTAGGCAAGTACAATTCTGCTTTACGTGTAGGGTCAAGGTAAAGGAAAATTTGAAGGTAGCAGTCCATTGTACAGCCAAGTGTCAAGTGATGGTTCACCTTTACAGAAAAAAATGAAAAGATGAAGTAACACCATACACTCTCCTCACTTTCCCAGCCCCTGCTGTACCCTAACTGGGGATGCTGAGCTGTGAGGGCCCATGCAGCTGGTCCAGCGATTTAAAATCCCCACTCTTCTCTTTGAAGTGTTTCTGGGACAAACCAGAGCAATTCTGATTGGTCAGCCAGGTTAGAAAGGGGAGGGGGTGTACAGTGTTAGTTGACCTTTTTGTTTTTTCTGCAAAGGTGAACTAAGCAACAGGTTTAAAGTGCAACCCCAAAGACTAATCTCCTGGCCTCTTTTATGTCCCTCTACTTGGTGACTAGGGGGGTCCAGATGACATTCACACCTGTGTGCAAAGGGTTCATGCTCACACTCACTAAACTGTGCTGCTAGGTGAGAGAAGACCTCATCTACTGGGGCCTTTACCACCAGGGAGCCAATGAAGCACTGGAGAATGGGGGCAGATGGGAAGTACCTGAACAGCTTATCGGGACATTTACAGTTCATGAGCCAGTAGGTGATCTCATTTTAAAAAAGGGGTAAGACTTTTGCAAGCGGTGAACGCTTTGAGTAACTTTTATGCAGCATATAAATGCAAATTTATAGTATTTAAAACTGGATTCTAATACTTCAGTAAACAAAAGAGCTATCAATTGCACTCATTTGCAGACACAGTACAGTAAAACCTTGGTTTAAGAGTAACTTTGATTGAGAGCGTTTTGCAAGACAAGCAAAATTTTTAAATACATTTTGACTTGATATACAAGTAGCGTCATGTCACAACGGAGTATAAAAGAGAAGAGAGGCGCCTCTAAGTGTAGCAATATGGTTACATTTAATGAAGGTACAACATTTAGCAACTCACATGGTTGATGATTAAAACAGGCACATCTAAGTATGCAGGCATCCGGGGTAAAGCTATCCACATAGAACGTCCTCCGCACCGCCATCAACATCATCCCTTCCACGTTTTGCTCCACGTGCGCTTCAAGCCTCGCTTTCAGATTGCTCTACTGCAAGGTAGTCTTCTTGGTCACGATTGCAGACTGACAGCAATGAGAGCCGGCGGTGCAGATGGTCTATGCAGACAGCTTTACCCCGGATGCCTGCATACTTAGATGTGTCTGTTTTAATCATCAACCATGTGAGTTGCTAAATGTTGTACCGTCATTAAATGTAATCATATTGCTACACTTAGAGGCGCCTCTCTTCTCTTTTATACTCTGGAGCTCCTGCTGGATTTTGCTTCTAATCCCCTTGTGGAGGCTTCCATTTGTGGATGGACATTTTATGGTTACACAACCTATCACATTGCTATAATCTTTTCATATAGACCAGTGGTCTCCAAACTGCGGCCCTTTGCTTGCCTTTATCTGGCCCTTGAGGCATTTTTCCTGCCCGACACCAACATTGGGGCATTATTCCTTCCACTGACACCAATGATGGGGTATTATTCATTCCAATAAGTCCAACGATAGGGCATAATTCCTGCCACTGACAACAAGAATGGGCCCCTATGCCTCCACTGACACCAACTATTTCTCTCACTAATACCAAAGATAGGGCATTGTTTACTTCCACTGGGCACAGCCCGGCCCCCCTAAGGTCTGAAGGACAGTAAACTGGCCTTTTCTTTAGAAAGTTTGGAGACCCTTGATATAGACTATAAACTGAAGGACTTATGAATAAATGGTTGTGGAACGAATCATCTGAGTTTCCATTATTTCTTATGGGGAAATTTGCTTTGATATATGAGTGCTTTGGATTACAAGCATGTTTCCTGAACGAATTATGCTCACAATCCAAGGTTTTACTGTACTTGGAGAAAGGAGCCATGTGTGGCTTTATTTTTGTAATGTATTCCAGGACAGCACTGACAGTTCATTGATTTACAGTCCAGAGCTGGTTTGAGGAATAAAGCTGTGAACTTTGGAGTTGATTTACTAAAACTGGAGAGTGCAAAATCTGGTGCAGTTCTGTATAGAAACCAATCAGCTTCCATATTTTTTTTTTTTTTTTGTCAAAGCTTAAAGTAGTTGTAAACCCTTACATATACCGAGTGAAGTGACTGGCCTCAGGTGATACACAAAGATAACGCAAATCATCCTACTGTACCTGTTTAATTTTCTCTTCAGCCCTTCAAAGCCCAGAATTTATAAAGCTTGTCTGAGCCTTCAGAAAGCAGAGGACAGGGAGCTGAAATTTGAGCTCTGCAGAGCTTAGCAAGGAGAGCACAGTGAAAGCTGATTGGAGGGAAGGGACACACCTCCCTCCACACAGCACACAGGATCAAAGCTGAGAGACTGTCAATCAGCTGGAGATCCCTCCCCGTCACCATTTTTCTCTTGGTGTCAGGCTGATAGAGGAAGGAAGGAGCAGACAGAAATGGCACTTAGTGCTCTTGAGACAAGCACACACTATAGAGGGATATACTTTGTTCATATTTCACATCTGAGGTTTACAACCACTTTAATTGAAGAAGCTGAAGTTAGAATCCAATTGGCTACCATGTACAGCTGCACCAGATTTTGCACGCTCCAATAATAGTATAATAACCCCCATGTGTTATGAATGGTGTGCGGCTGCTCTTTTTTCTACAGTCCAGAGACGTTTGTTTAGGAACACTAGCCAGACACTTTTTTGTAAAAAACCCAGGTAATGTTTGCAGGACCTGTATTACATATGCTTTATGTGGTCATACTGGACAACAAAGATGCAGGTTTGCAACCATTAATTGCCATCAGCGGACCACACACACCTGTTGCTGCTCCTTTATCCAATCTTCTTTTGCCAAAGCCAAATGAATTTCAGTTTGTCTCTTAATTTCTTCCTCCTTTTCTCTCTGCCCCTGTGCCTTCATCGCCGCCAATTCAGACTGGTGTTTATCATCCAACTCCATTTTTAAAGACTGCAACGAATGTTCTTTTTCCTCCAGCAGCCGATCTCTCCACTATAATGAAATGTACACTTAGAATGCCTGTAGGTAGTCTACTGCACATACAGTATACAAGAAAACAGAATTGTAGGTCAACAATGTACCTTTTCTTCATTTAGCTGAAATTCCTTCCTCAGACTCTCCCGGATGGTGTCCTCCAGGTTATCCTTCTCTTTACACATGGCTATGTAACACTCCTGTACTGCAGTCATCTCATTGGACAATTCATTAATTTGTGATCTGCAATATAGGAGGGAAGAGGTATTACCTAAGGCAAAGACTGCAAATTTTTTTTTTTTTTTTTTTAAGAGAAAACACATACGCTCCCCATTTAGATGCTGGATATTTAACCAAGAAATCCTTACTGTAACTGGGAAATTTTCATCTCGTATGATTGGCTCAACTGGACTTTTTCAGCTTCAAGCTTCTCGCTGAGCTCCATTCTTAAATGATTCTTAATGTCTTCATGATGCTGTTCGTATGTTCGCTCGCACCTGGGACAACACGCACTGATTATTCATCCAGAACTAACTTAGGGAATTTTACAAAGCAGCTGTAAACACTTAGGAGATGCTTTTATAAAAGCTACCAAAATAAACACTTTCCCTTTCTCTGCACTTCAACCTAATTCATCCCAAAATTAAAAAAAAAAGCCCATCTTATATTATGTTTTATGCTACACCCATATTTAGGGTGTAACATGAATTGTGGTCACAGTCTGCAGCCTTCCACCCCCAAACTGACCCCCTCACTTAAAAAGTCTGGGGGTTCTTCCACCGGCTGGCTTTGAATGTGGCACAGCCATACAATTCACAGGAATCTGTAAATGGAAAAAATACATGTCCCATCTGCCACCGCAGTAGAGGGACTCATTGGTTGATTTACTAAAGGCAAATATATTGTGCACTGCATGTGCAGTTGCTCCAGAGCTTAGTAAATGAAGTAAAGCTTCACTTTGCAAAAAATACTCAATCACATGCAAGGAAAAAAAAAACAGCATATTTGCTTGTATATGATTGGATGATAGAAATCATCAGAGCTTTCCCTCATTTCAGATCTTCCCCCTCTGATCTGGAGCAACTGCACTTGCAGTACACAGTGTATTTGCCTTTAGTAAATCAACCTCCCAGTTTTTCAATGAAGCACAAGTGTGGTGACATCATTGTACTTGTAGTTCACCAATACTTCCTCCAAACCTGAAACTGAATGTTTGTACCTCGGTATTGAGCTGTGGCTGGAGGAAGAATCTGCGGGAGCTACAGCATTGCACCCTCAATCCACTGAACATGATTGCAATGCTTTGCAGGATTAAATGAAAAAATAAAAATAAATGCACTTTTTTTTTTTTTTACTTAAAGCAGAGTTCCACCCAAAAGTGGAACCTCCACTTATCTGCTTCCTCTCCCCCTCTGGTGCCACATTTGGCACATTTTGGGGGGGGGGGGAGAGTGAATGGGAACCTGTTTTTGACAGGTACCCTTCTCCACTTCCGGGAGACATCGCCGCCCCTTGGAAGTTTGGCCCCCCCCTCCTCCTTCCTCCGCCGGGCCAGTTAGAAAGCACAGAACGTTCCACGCATGCATAGTAGGGAATCGGCTGTGAAGCCGAAAGGTTTCACTGCTGGTTTCCCTTACCATGAATGGCAGAGGCAGCACCCAAGAGCCGATCCCAAAATCAGCTGGGGTGCCAACATCACGGGATCCCTGGACAGGTAAGTGTCCTAATATTAAAAGTCAGCAGCTACAGTACTTGTAGCTGCTGACCTAATTTTTTTTCGGGGGGGGGCGCGGAACTCCCCTTTAAAATGGTTGCATTTATTTGCAAATGGTAGACATGCAAATAAAATAAACTAGTTTCTGTAAAAAAAAAAAAAAAAAAAAAAAAAAATTATATATAAATATTAAATCATAATAAAATTTTACTTGTGCCTAAGCAGTACCCTGAAAAATCTACCCTTCTGGAATTTTTTCTGAAAATAGCAGTGCGCTTCCTGGTATGCGAGTGTGCCCAGGCACTTCTGTCTCTACAGTCTCATGGCTGTATATCTGCAGTGTGAGATCTAAAGCACCTCTGTCTCTGACTGTTAGGAGATTTAAAGAGAGATTTGGTGATGTTAGTACTGTGCTGCTCATTATTCTCTGTGCTGGAGGCTCTGACATGAGGAAGCAAAGTCCTGTCTTTACTACACTGCAGAACAAGGAATGGCAAGTCAGTATTAGGGGCTGCAGTAAGATACCAGGCAATGCTGGAGACTAAGCCTCTACTGTAAAGGTTGCATGCTTCCTACTGAACACCAATATAAAGGGGCATATTCTCAAGGACCCCCAATCAATTGGTTTTAGTAAGGGTTCCTTAAAACCCGAAAATTTTAGGGGTTCCTTCTGGGGTAAAGAAGTTGGTAAAGGCTGATCGAGGGGACTAGGTCAGTATGTGGAAAAAAATTGAAAGTTGTCAGACCCACAAAATCAAAAGAACCTAGTAGAATGTAGATGAGTACACTGAAAGATAAGTGGGATTGTATTAAAAGAGAAGTATGCTGTTTCTTTTTTCAAGAATCATACTTTACCTAGGTGGATGCAGCATCGGTCCATCTGTCCCCCGCCGCCTCTGCACTGAGAACCAAGGGATCTAACACCGCCGATGGCTCGGTTCTCACAGCTCCCCGAGCAGAGAGCTGCTGCCTGTCAATCAGTAGCTCTCTTGCTCTGCTCCCGCCCCCCCCATGCTCACTGGAGCACTGGGCTGTGGAGGGGCAGGGATCAGCCGTCCCAGGCTCTCAGCGGCTCGCGGGGACGGGTATCAGTTAAGGCACCTGGCGGATCCAAACTTTATTGTCAAGATGATGTGGTCCCTGGAATTCAGCCCGTTCTCTGCTGAAAACGGGTCACAGGAGTGCAAAACAGATTGCACTCATGTGATCCATAGGAGAAGTACAGCCAAACAAGCTAATCCGTTCTCTTTTGGTTGGGGGGAGGGTTGTCATTGTCGGTGGGTAGACTGCACTATGAAGATGCTCTACCAGTCCTACAAGGGTGAGAATAATGAAAAATGGACACCGACAGTCCAGACACACTATACAATTCTGTTACTGCTCATACATATTATATATACAGTGTATGTGTATATATAACATATACACACACACATACATATAGATTTAAATTTCTAGATTACTCAAAAAATACAATGGTAAGTATATACACAAATAACATGGTTTTCCAAGTTCCTGTGATTGTGTGACGGTGCAGGTGTCAGGAATAAGATTATAAATAAACTGCAGCTGTCACTGGATGAATGCCTGATTTATGCTGCATCTGCTATGTGGAAGAAAAGTGATCTGAAGGCAATAACATGAAAGAGAAATGTAGTAACCCGGTTTTAAAATTAATCTAAGCTCTGATTTTATTAAAAAAAAAAAAAAGTATGTATTTTTAACCCAAAAACTTTTTTTCTATTGCTCTCAGGCTCCTCCAAAAAATGTTCTTCTTGCTGTGATCCGACTTCCTCTTAGAGGGTGGCTACCTTCATCTCTATGGTCCCCACTGTATGTAGGAATGTAGCCAATCACCCTAGCTCACTCCTGCGATGGACTGGGGACTTTAGAGCGATGATCATCAACTCCGGTCCTCAGGACCCCCTAACAGGCCAGATTTTATGTATTACCTTGGGGAGATGCAGACTAGAATACTGCATCACTGAGCAGCAAATGATATCACCTGTGATGTATTTCAGTTATCCTGCAAACCTGGCCTGTTAGTGAGCCCTGTGGACAGAGTTGATGACCACTGCCTTAGAGTATTGGACGTGTAGTGTGAATAGAGCAGTGCACATGACCGCAACGAACGTGCACTACTCTGCTGGTCCAAACAAATGGGAGGGGAAAAAAAAAAAAATAGTGAAGCGGGATTGAGGACGTCACAAGAAGGCAAAAACACAGTAAGAAACAGTTTCATGAAAAATAGGATTACAGAGCCATTAAAGTGGATCTGAAGGCTGAAGGTTTTTAGCTGGCTCCCCTCCCTATTGGTTCAGACACAGCAGCAGACACCATTGGTTCCCGCTGTGGTCAATAACAGCCAGTGATAGCGGGGCTGAGCCCTGTTGTGTGTGTCAATGGACACAAGGAGTGGGGCTTGGGAGCGAGCATGCAGGAGTGTCCCCCCCATAGCAAGCGGGTTGCTATGGGGGGCACTCAGTGGGGGACCCAAGAAAAGGAGGATAGGGGTTGCTCTGTGCAAAATCATTGCACCAAGCAGGTAGTATAACAGGGTTTTTGATTTTAAAAAAATGGTGCCTTTAGTCTGACTTTAAGTAGTGGATGTGTATGAAGAATAAGGATATACTTTAGTGTCCTGTAAAGTACCTAAATCTTAGGAAGACGTGTAAAGTTTTGTTAAGTGCCTGCAAGTATATTCACAAACTGTGCAGAACAATTTGGAAGCCCTGAAGCCCAGGAAGATAAAATAAGCAAAACAACGTCATCTCCTGATGTTTTTATTGGCCGTGTCCTCCCCACCTCACTATCACTCAATCACTATGATGGACAGGCTCACAGACCAATATGTGCAAACTGCAGAATAAAGCTACATGCAGGAACATTTAAATGAATGCTTTGCATATCTGCACGGCTCCTTGAAGGGGCTCTGTAGCTTATGCATGTATTTGCAAATGTGAGCAAATTAAACCCTTGTTTTTAACGCATGCTGTTATGCCGCGTACACACGGTCAGACTTTCCGACGGAAAACATGCGATTGGAACTTGCTGTCGGAAATTCCGACCGTGTGTAGGCTCCACCGGAATTTCCTACACACAAAAACTGAGAGCTGGATCTAAAAATTTTCCGACAACAAAATCCGTTTGCGTAAATTCTGATCGTGTGTAGACAATTCCGACGCACAAAGTTCCACGCATGCTCGGAATCGAGCAGAAGAGCCGCACTGGCTATTGAACTTCATTTTTCTCGGCTCGTCGTACGTGTTGTACATCACCGCGTTCTTGACGTTTGGAATTTCCGACCAACTTTGTGTGACCGTGTGTATGCAAGACAAGTTTGAGCCAACATCCGTCAGAAAAAATCTATGGATTTTGTTGTCAGAATGTGCGATCATGTGTACAGGGCATTAGACAGGATAATTTGGTTGGTTGCAGGCTGGTCGGTAAGTTGCGCTGGGACATTTCTTTGGTTTTGCTTTGCATGTGTTGCCCTTCCATAGGCTCCTTGCTGCAAAGGCCAGTTATAGGTGAGGGCAGGGGGTCATTGGTATACAAACACGCCTGAGCTCATCACTAGTCCGGAGCTGTAGGATTTCGCCATAAGCATACAAAATCACCGGCCACTTTATTAGGTACACCTGTTCAATTGCTTGGTAACATAAATTGCTAATCAGCCAATCACATGGCAGCAACTGCAAGTGCATCAGAATTTGGGAAGAAAGGGGATTTAGTGACTTTTTAACACAGCATGGTTGTTGGTGCCAGACGGGCTGGTCCGAGTATTTAAAAAAACGGCTGATCTACTAGGATTTTCACACACAACCATCTCTATGGTTTACAGAGAATGGTCTGAAAAAGAGAAAGTATCCAGTGAGCGGCAGTTGTGTGGACGAAAATGCCTTGTTGAGGTCAGAGAAGAATGGGCAGACTGGTTGGAGATAATAGAAAGGCAACAGTTAAATAACCACTCGTTACATCCAAGGTATGCAGAATACTATCTTGGAACTCACAACACATCGAACCTTGAAGCAGATGGGCTACAGGAGCAGAAGACCACGCCGGGTGCCACTCCTGTCAGCTAAGAACAGGAAACTGAGGCTACAATTCGCACAGGATCAACAAAATTGGACAATAGAAGATTTGAAAAATGTTGCCTGGTCCGATGAGTCTCGATTTCAGCTGCGACATTCAGATGGTAGGGTCAGAATTTGGCATAAACAACATGGAAGCATGGATCCATCCTGCCTTGTATCAATGGTTCAGGCTGGTGGTGGTGTAATGATGTGGGACAAAATTTCTTGTCACACTTTGGGCCCCTTAGTAACAATTGAGTATTGTTAAACACCACGGCCTACCGGAGTATTGTTTCTGACCATGTCCATCCCTATATGACTACAGTGTACCCATCTTCTGATGGCTCCTTCCAGCAGGATAATGCACCATGTCACAAAGCTCCAATCATCTCACCACTGGACAATGAGGTCACTGTACTCCAATGGCCTTCACAGTCACCAGATCTCATCCAATAGAACACCTTTGGGATGTGGTGGAATGGGAGATTTGCATCATGGATGTGCAGCTGACAATTCTGCAGCAGCTGCGTGATGCTATCATGTCAATATGGACCAAAATCTGAGGAATGTTTCCAACACCTTGTTGATTTTATGCAATGAATAATTAAGGCAAAAGGGGGTCAAACCCGGTACTAGCAAGGTGTACCTAATAAAGTGGCCAGTGAGTGTAGATTGTCATACAAACCAAAAAACAGATAGACTGCTTGGCCCTAATGCTACAGGAATAGCCGGCCTAAAGCTGTAGGATGGAAAACGTTTCTCAAATTTCTAACAGTGTATGTGGTTTTCATTAAGTAAAAGTACATTCATTCCAAAATTGAATGTTAAAAACTAAAATTTTAAAGTACTTTTGAAGTGGAACTTTACCTATAACAACTTGATAAAAAATAATGTTCTTCAGTGAGGAGCATACATTCCACATTATTAATTATGCTACCAAAATTAGTGTGCGCTATAAATTGCCTCCAGCAAAGTTACAGTTTCGTCTTGCCAGTGGCTGCCATTTTGCTGAATCCCAGAGCCCCTGAGCAGCAGTAAATCTTTAGGCTGTCCACAGATTGGCCTCTAGATATTCGGCACAGTGTCCAGAAAGAGAGAGCAACTGAGCATGTGCAGAGCAGAGTGAGACAGTGTATTACTGGATTTTATACAGTATAGGCACTTATTTTTATTGTTTTGCATATTTATATTATATTTATATTTACAGAGCAGGACTTCAAATTTTCTGACTATAGTTCCACTTTCAATGAGGTCTGGTAGGCCATTTAATGTACTGAGAATATTCGTACAAACATTCGCTGAAAATCTACCAGTGTATACCCAGCTTTATAGTTTGAAGCGCTAAACAGAACAAGATTAAAATATTTGTAAAAATGCTAAATAATTTACCTCTCAATGGATTCCTTCTTATCTTTATCAGAATCTTGAATCATTTGTCTCATTTCACTACAGAGCTGCTGATTTGCTGCCTTCAGTTTCTCTTCATTTGCAGTGAGCTCATCGATATGCAACAAATGTTTCTATTATAAGAAAAAGGAAACAAAAAGGTTAAAAAGTGGAAACAGATTATAAAGCTCCATTCAGCTCTGTTCTATGTAGATAAAACTTGTGAGTATTAATGGAGTCCTATAAGAAAATGGAAATTCCGTATTTCATTCTGTCCCCTGTTTTTAGTGACATAGATAAATCTCCCTTCCCCATAATTCCTAAATAGCAGGTGGACTTTAGTTTGTTAAAGTGACATTAAAAGGTTTGTTTTTTCTTTTTTTTTTTTTTTTTTAACCACTTGTCTACCAGACACTTACACCCCCTTCCTGTCCAAGCCATTTTTCAGCGCTGTCGCACTTTGAATGACAATGGCGCGGTTGTGCTATACAAACAAACCCAAACAAATTTTTTATAACTTTTGTAAAAAAATAAAAGACCAAAAATTATGAAAAAAAAGAAGAAAAAAAAAAAAAAAGAAGAAGTTTTTTACTTTTTTTCTGTTCAGTAAATTTTGAAACTAAGTAATTTTTCGCCTTCCTCTGATGTGCGCTGATGAGGCGGCACTGTTGGGCACTGGTAGGCTGAACCGGTGGGCATTAATGAGGTGGCACTGACGAGGAGGCACTAATATGCCGCACTTATGGGCACAGATAGGTGGCACTGGTGGGCGACACTGATTGCCAGCACTGACTGGCATTGCTAATGGGCATTGATTGGTGGCACTTGTGGGCACTGATTGCTGGCAATGGTGGGCACTGATTGGTGACACTGTATTGCTATATTGTAATCAGGGCACCGATGATCAGTGCCCCGATTACATTCCCAGATGTACACCTGCGTGGAGATGCCGCTGATCGGCTCTCCTCGCCCCACATTCTGTAATGCTGGCCATACACTATACGAAAAATCGGCCGAAAAATCGTTCGTATGGACACTTCGTTCGTTTTTCGGCAAGTTAGTGGGTACAAATCGATAATCGTTTGTGACGTTTTTGTGGAAAAAAAACGAACGGCATGTTTGGAAAATTTCTGCCGAACGTACGATAAATTGCAAGGTTAATGTGTTTCCCGTCCGAACTGCCTGCACTAGGTATATGTAAAAAAACGAACACAAAATTATTTATTCATGTCCACTGAACAGATTATCGGACATTATATGATGGCACGATCGTTTGCGGTCACGGTCGAACGTTCGTTTTTCGAAAATGGGTTCGGCCGATTTTCTGTATAGTGTATGGCCAGCATTAGTGTGAGGCGAGGAGAGACGATTACTGGCATCTCCGTGTTTACATGTGACCGGCTGTGATTGGACACAGCCGATCATATGGTTAAAGAGCTGCGGACTTTACAGAGATCGGAGTTACGCAGTGTCCTAGCAACACGCCCTTGGGCAAGCGGAGGCCTCCCAGAACGAGAGCCGCACATTTGACGGTGGGCAGGTGGCAAGCAGTTAAATAACGTCATACTTACCTGCTCTGTTGCAGTGGTTTTTGCACAGAGCAGCCCCATCCTCCTCTTCTCAGGTCCCCCGCTGGCACTCCTGGCACCTCCTTCCTGCCAAGTTGCTTGATATGGAGGCACTCGAGCAGGCTCACACATGGAGTGAGGTTCGGCCCAGTCCCCGCTCTCTCCCCTTTGGCTCACTGGCTGTGACCGACAGTAGCAGGTGCCAAAGGCTATCGCTGCTGTCTCAGCCAATGAGGAGGGAGAGACCCGGGAGAGCCGAGGCTCTTGTGCACATTGCTGGATCAAGATGGGGCTCAGGTGAGTATGGGGGGGGGCTGCTTAACAGAGAATGTTTTTTACCTTACTGCATAGAATGCATGAGCCTTTACAACTACTTTAGGGAGGCAGCTCTAAGTCTGGATGGAGGCAGCAGAACTCTATACAGTGAAAACAAGGGATGTACAGTATATTTAAAGACTTGGACAATCATGTCTTGGAATCTTAGGAGCGCATTTATATAAAAAATAATAAACAACTTGCAGAGCCATTTGTCCTGCAAAGCTGTATGTACATTCATTTTGCGGGAATGTTGGCAAAATCAAGTGTTACTAGGCTATTTTCTCTCCAGGTCCGATGTTCTTTTCATTCATAATAGTGTGACTCAGGAAAATAAACGCATTATGACCACTAGATGGAGTGGATGACCGTATTTCTTTCCCCTATAGCTCCTTCTAGTGGTCACAATGCAGTATTTTGCCGATTCATGCCATTGTGATGAATGAAGAGCGTATGACTAGGGTTAGGACTAGCCTAGTAACATTCAACTTTGGCGACATTTGCACAGAACAAAAATGTACATGCATCTTCACAAAACAAATAGTTCAAAGCATTTATAAATACAATCCTTATTATAAAGGGCAGCAAATGGAAGAAATGAATGGCCATAAAGGATTATCTAAGTAAGCAATGAGTACAGACAATACATTGTGAAGAAGGGCCTGAAGGACAGTGAAGACTCAGAACTGAAATTACAATGTAAGTAGCATATGAGAAAAGAAACCCAAGAAGAAAGAGTTATGGATGTAAGACATTATAGGGGAAGCAATTAACATCACAAAGAAAGATTCTGTACAACAAGTATGACGGACTGGAACATTATGAAAGAATCATTACATGGCGGACAAAGGGGTATAGTACTAAAAAGAGATGCTAGTTCATAAACAAGAAAATGGGCCTCATTCACCCAGCTGGCACTGGATATTGCCAGCCACATGTGGCACATCAAGCAATAATATGAAATAAATTTTACATATATATCACGTGATTAAATGTTTAAATAGTTTAATGCATGAACACATGCCTTGTGATTTTAACATCTAGGTTAAATTTTTTTTTCTCTAGGTTGATAAAGCAGCAAGTATTCAGACAGATCTAAGTAGATTTTTATAGCACTGAAGTAAATGATGTAACAATCAATCATTTATTTTACAGTAACAATCTTGCCAGTGAATCTTTTACACCTTAAAAAGTGATTGTAAAGGCTGAAAGCCATTTACGTTCATGCACGAAGGTAAAGAGCCTCCAGTATGCACCCTCCCCCATATACTTACCCGAACCTGATCGCAATCCAGCAAAGTTGCTCACCCGGGTCTCTGCCTCCTCATTGGCTGGGAGACAGCTGTTAATCACAGCCAGCGAGGCGGGGGCGGGACTGAGTGTGCCTTATGGACACAGAGCGGGGCTCGGGAGCGAGCACGCAGGAGTGCCCCAATACCAAGTGACGAATCAGAGCCTTTAGTAACCCTTTCAGGCCCCTTTAACGTGGGCGATCCAATCAAGTCCACCGGTCAGCTTTTCAGGCAGAATTCCATGCATTCCAATGGATGGGCTGGTGTAAACAGACTTGTGTCTATTTACACCCACCTACCTCCAGGTCCAATTTAAAAAACAAAAAGTAAATAAATAGAAGCGCTCTCCCGGGGGATTACTTTGTGGGCGCGCTCCCGAGTCCAGCATTTGGCATCCATAGCCACAGAATGTAGGACTCTTCCCCACCCCCCTGACGCTCACGTCATTGGATTTGATTGACAGCAGCGGGAACCAATGGCTGTGTTGCTATCAATCTATCCAATCAAGAGCTGAGAACCCCTGGGCAGAGAGACAGCGCGTCCTCGCCGGGTCAAGTTCGAGGACTCAGGTAAATAAAACGGGGGGGGGGGGTTTGGGGTTGCTGGGGGCCGGTCACTGCCAGGTGTTTTTTCACTTTAATGCATAGGATGCGTTAAGGTGAAAAAACACGAAGGTTTACAACCCCTTTAGGCCTGGACTGAAGTTTTGCCAAAGAATATGCATTTGACATCTACAGTATATTTAATTTAAGCAAAGCTGCCATGTATCACAGATATATAGGAGGAAAAAAAAAAAAACTTTTAGGATTTCACTGACTACATGCTTCTTCCACTATATAGTGAAGCCAATGGCTCATGCATATGTAAAATAAGAGGCACAAACATGCTTTAACGCAAATATCCTGGTGGTTTTCTGTTAACCGGGGAACTGTAGGTGGCACGCACAACCAACCATAGAAGTGACTGGCTGCTTTTTTGCAACTTTTGTGTTTGAGAAATACATTATACACGCATGAATGTATAAATGCCAACGCAAGAAAGCATCAGCGTTCACCCAAGTATGACCGCATACAGCAATTCACTTCTGGCCGACTGTATGTTCTCCTGCAGCCCCCTAGGTGCTGAAAACAGCTGGGATTTTTGGGCTCCAGTATATCTGCATTAGCCCCAACAGCCACAGACTTTATTTTAAAAGCAAGTCAGCAGTGGAAACTTTTATATTTCTGTCCTCACTGGCTCATTTTTAGAGGTTTTACCTAGAAAGGTTGACTCAATTTTCAAACATTTTTCTAATTGGAAAATGTGTGAAACTTGCGTTAAAGCATTTATAACGAGACCGCTTAGCTTATTAAAAGTAGATCAACTTTTTTTTTTCTTGTATTCGAGCTCCTCATTAACAGCTTACTATGGAGGGGATAACAACCTGCTTTCTCCCCCCTTCCAACCTACATCTGCATAGACTGGGGGTGATAAGTGATTGGAAAGTGTGTGGTTATTTTGTTTGTATTATTACCCATTCTCAAATGAATTTGCAAGACCAAAAAAAATGCACAAGAACAATTATTCAAGCAGAAATTAATAAAGTCTTGTTAATTACGTCCTTTAGTTATCGTAATGCATTCTATGCATTAAAAGAGAAAAGTTTGGGAAAATTTTTTTTCCATAATCATACTTACCTAGGTGGATGCAGCATCAGACCGCTACTGCCACCTCTTCACTGAGATTGGAGCAATTGAACATCACCGAGCAGAGAGCTGATGTCTGTCAATCAGCGGCTCACCTGCTCTGCTCCTCCTCGCTCATTGAAGCGCTGAGCTATGGAGGGGTGGGGAGCGGCTCGCTGAGAGGCTGATACAGACATCAGTCCAGGCACCTGGTGGATCCAGACTTCCAGAGTCGGGATGACGCGCTGCCTCGATTGATCTGTGTGACGTCAGCAGAGAGCGGACTTCAGACCGCTCTCTGCTGAAAACGGGTCACAGGAGTGCAAAACGTATTGCACTCCTGTGACCAATAGGAGAAGTACAGCCAAACAAGCTCAGGCTGGACTTCAAGGTAAAAAAACCTTCTGCAAGCAGCGCCCCCCCCCCCCCCCCCCCAGCCCCCCTTTAATACCTGAGTCCAATCCTGATCCTGCGATGTGCATGGGAGCAGAGGCTCTCTCACCTCACTCCCTCCTCACTGGCTTAAGACACAGCCAGTGAGGAAGGAGCAGGGCTCAGGGCCAAGACACACTTAAGGACAGACAGAGCTAGCTCAGGAGCGAGCACACGAGTGACTATAGCAAGCAGCTTGCTTTGGGGGCACTTGGGAGGGACAAGGAGCGCCGGAGGGGGACCCAAGAAGAGGAGGATCAGGGCTGATCTGTGCAAAACCACTGCACAAAGCAGGTAAGGATAACATGTTTGGTATTTTTCAAAAATAAAAATGGTGCCTTTAAAATCACTTTAACCACTTCAGCCCCGGACCCTCTTCCTGACCGGAGCACTTTTTGCGATACGGCACTGCGTCGCTTTAACTGACAATTGCGCGGTCGTGCGACATTGTACCCAACAAAATTGACGTCCTTTTTTTCCCACAAATAGAGCTTTCTATTGGTGGTATTTGATCACCTCTGTGGTTTATATTTTTTGCGCTATAAACAAAAAAAGAGCGACAATTTTGAAAGAAAAGCATTATTTTTAATTTTTGCTATAATAAATATCCCACAAAAATATAGAAAAATTTTTTTTTTCCCTCAGTTTAGGTCGATGTGTATTCTTCTACATATTTTTGGTAAAAAAAAAAAAAAAGCGTATATTTATTGGTTTGCGCAAAAGTTAGTGTGTCTACAAAATAGGGGATAGATTATGGCATTTTTACTATTCATTTTTTTTTTTTTTAATTAGAAATGGTGGCGATCTGCAATTTTTATCGTGACTGTGATATTATGGCGTACACATCAGACACTTTTGACACTATTTTGGGACCATTGTCATTTATACAGCAATCAGTGCTATAAAAATGCACCGATTACTGTGTAAATTACATTGGCAGGTAAGGGGTAAACACTAGGGGGAGATCAAGGGGTTAAGTGTGTCCTAGGGAGTGATTCTAACTGTGGGGGGGGGTGAGCTAGCACTGACATGATAGCGATCACTGCTCCCGATAACAGGGAGCAGTAGATCCCTGTCATGTCACTAGGCAGAACAGGGAAATACCTTATTTATATAGGCATCTCCCCATTCTGTGGCTCTGTGACACGATTGTGGGACACCGACGGACAGAGTCCGCGGGACCCGCGGGCACGGCCACGCTGTACACGGCCCCACCAATTAAAGAGGACGTACAGGTGCGCCCATTTGCCCACCGCTGCCATTGTGCCTACGTATATCGGCATGCATCGGTCGGCAAGTGGTTAAACCTTCACCTACTGACCTTGCCACTGGGGATAGACCAGAACTCACCCCCCCCCCCCCCATGTGCAAGCAAAAACACAGCCCACTCTGATTCTTGTCTGGTAAAAAGCCTAGGCTTATGACATCACACACAGCTCTCTTTCTCTGACAGCTCCTAAGAGTTTGCCAGGAAGGGAGGGGGGGGTGAGTCATAAGAGGGCCAATGAGAGCTGCAGGTGTGCCTCTGTGTAAATCCAGGAAGTGAACAGGCAGCAGCTTCAGCTGCCCACAGTTAAAATGGATGCAGCCAGACTCAATGGAGGGCGATTTCTGCAGCATATTTGGCAAGTACAGAATCACAGTATATATAAAATAATATGCAAAGTGGTTGGAGGGAAGCTTCAGAATGGCAAAGAGGTTTTTATTACAAATTATGTGAGCAGACTGCAGTTCCTCTTTAGTAAATCAACCTATATATGTAAATGTATTATTAGTAAAATACCTCAACTTCTTGCTGAAGTTTCTGATTCTCATCCAGCAGTCTTTGAACCTCCTGACTTTCTTGTCCTGTGGATCTTTGTAGAGCAGCGGGATCCATGCGCTCAAAGTTCCCTGGTCTGACCTGTAAAGTGATAATAATGTAATAGTAACCAGAAGGAAGGTCTGCTCCGGTGACATTTAGAACCTTCTTGCCTTTATAGCAGCACAGAACATACTTCACAGTCCTTGACTTCTTTCTCAGCCCTTTCAAGTAGCTTTTTCATTTCCTCGGTTTTTGACTGATAACCCCTGAGATCAGACTGGAGCTGTATAATCTGCTGACGTTTGGCTTTGTTGCTGCTCATACAACGCTCCAGCTCTGTTTTCAGCTCTGCAATGACAGCATCCGATGAAAGGTCTTTTCGGACACCATTAGTGCGCAGTGACCTGCATGGACATAAAAACAAATGTCAACTAAATACATGAGGTTCACTGAGCATTAATCAGTGTGAAATTCAAATTTACCAATTAAAAGATTTAAAGAGGTCAATCGTGTGTTAGGTAATACATTGCATTAGGATACAATGGGCTTTACAGAAAGGTGTGAGTTTTAAAAGAGAGAGTATAGTGTCCATATTATGTTCTTAGGTCCTGCAGGTCTACATCACAAGGTGCCAGGCCCATAGGGGGTTACTTGCTAAAACTGGAGAGTGAAAAATCCGGTGCAGCTCAGAATAGAAACCAATCAGCTTCCAAGACTTATTGCCAATGCTTAAGTGAACAAGCTGAAGTTACAAGCCGATTGGTTACCATGCACAGCAGCACCAGACTGAGTGTTCCAGTTTTAGTAAACCTTCCCTATAAGGTCTACACGAAAAAAAAAAAAAAATGTTTTCTTATACCTAAGGCCCCTTTCACACTGGGGAGGTTTGCAGGCACTATTGCGCTAATAATAGCGCCTGCAAACTGACCCGAAAGTGCCGCTGCTGTCTCATTGATTTTAATGGGCAGGAGTGGTGAAGGAGCGGTTTATACACCGCTCCGAAGATGCTGCTAGCAGGACTTTTTTTTTTTCCCCTCCTGCTAGTGCGCCGCTCCAGTGTGAAAGCCCTCGGGGCTTTCACACTGGAGCGGCACACTAGCAGGAGGGGAAAAAAAAAAAGTCCTGCTAGCAGCATCTTCGGAGCGGTGTATACACCGCTCCTTCACCACTCCTGCCCATTAAAATCAATGGGACAGTGCGGTTTTTAACCCTTTCTTGGCCGCTAGCGGGGGGGGTAAAACTGCCCCGCTAGTGGCCGAATACCGACGGTAAAGTGCCGCTAACAATAGCGGCGCTTTACTGCCGACGCCACCCCTGCCCCAGTGTTAAGTGCAAAAAAAAAAAAAAAAAAACACAAAACCTTCTTATCCTGCCAGAAATCTTGTGAGCTGATACATTTCCAATACTCTCTGCTGACTTATCAGTTTGCAATGTTCTCAGCTCTCTCTGTGGAATAGATAACTCAGCCCATCTATGTTATTGAAAATAGGATAAGGGAAGGTATTCTGTAGTCCTTAAAGTTGAAAAAGAAAAAAAAAAAAAAAAAAAAGGAAGAAAAAACGCAAAAAAAAGTACAGGACTTCAATGTACACTGCAAGCATGAGTGCTTTAGAGAAGGCGGCAGGGGACTGGTGCAAGCATGGAGCAAGACCACTGGAGCGAGGAATAAGGCAAGTATATGCCTCCATAGACTTCGGCCACAGTAAACGACACCAGTATGGTGAGTGAGCGTTAAGAAGAAGTGTGCTTCTGGCAGGATCACCAGCTGAAAATAAAAGGAACAAAATCCAATCTAAAAAAAAAAAAAAAGTATGCAGCAACCATATTTTAGTTGGAGGTTGGAATAAATTAATTAGCTTTGTCTTTAGGGTCAGATACACTTTAAAAATAAACCTGTACTGCAATAATACCATGTAAAACAAAGCCTTCCCACAGCCAGCAGATAGGATAAAAAGTGCCAGATCATGCCTTTACTGTTACAATTTTGAGTCTTAAATACCAGAAGTACAGCCATCCAGGGGGCCCATGTAAATATCAACTTAAAAGTCAATATTTGCATAGGCATAGACCCCACTACAGCAACACTCAGGCCCCTGGGCCACCTTCCCCTTCTTAGCGCTGTCTATGGTTGTTTTTATTATTAATTTTTTATTAGACCCCTTTCACACTGGGGCGCTTTGCAGGCGCTACAGCGCTAAAAATAGCGCCTGCAAAGCGCCCTGAAAGTGCCGCTGCTGTGTCTCCAATGTGAAAGCCCCGAGGGCTTTCACACTGGAGCGGTGCGCTGTCAGGATGGGAAAAAAAGTCCTGCTAGCAGCATCTTTGGAGCGGTGAAGGAGCGGTGTATACACCGCTCCTGCCCATTGAAATCAATGGGGCACCGCGGCTATACCGCCGGCAAAGCGCTTCTGCAGAGGCACTTTACGGTGGCTTTTAACCCTCTCGACCGCTAGCGGGGGTAAAATCACCCCACTAGTGGCCAAATACCGCCGCTAAAACGACGGTAAAGCGCCGCTAAAAATATCGGCGTTTTACTGCCGACACACCTCCCGTCCCAGTGTGAAAGGGGCCTTAAGTTTCAAGTTTTCAATAATACAGAGATAATAAGAAGTTACAGCAGAATATCTTCTAATAAGGGATATCCATAAAAATCAGTGGCACACATGGCATTAGATGATTCTCCTCTAAGCAGGGCATTTTTTCAGCGGGAAAGCAGGAAAACGCAGTTCCGGCACCTCTAGCACTGAATGTATGTAATGGCAAGGAGTGCTGGGGTGGGCTGGAGGGTCTATTGTTGCTGGAGCGGATCTATTTTTGAGTGGTGATCTATTGTTGCTGGTGGGTCAATTATTGCTGGAAGAGATCTACTATTGATGGAGGGGGTCTATTGTTGCTGGCTGCTGGCTAGTCTATTGATGCTGGCTTCTGGGAGATCTGTTGTTGCTGCTGGGTGGTATTTTGTTGTGGGGGTCCATTGTTTCTGAGTGAATCTATTGTTGCTGGGGGGGGGTCTATTGCTGCTGGCTGTGGGGAATCTATTTTGCTACATTTCTTGCTATCATTAACACATTTCATACAAATTATTTAGCACCACAAAATGATACTTGGCTCTGTACTCTCTAAAAGGGGCAGTACTGAGAGGTGGGTAGGGGATGAAACCAAGGAACGGTGCTCAGAGGTGGGTAGGGGGTGGAGATAAGAAGTGACTCAGAAGGGTGCAGTTCCTGCACCTATTCCCTGAGAAAAAAGCCCTGCCTCTAAGAACAAAAGTCTGAATGGAGTAACTATACATAGTTACATAGTAGGTGAGGTTGAAAAAAGACACAAGTCCATCAAGTCCAACCTATGTGTGTGATTAGAGGTCAGTATTTCATTGTATATCCCTGTATGTTGTGGTCGTTCAGGTGCTTATCTAACAGATTTTTGAAACTATCGATGCTCCCCGCTGAGACCACCGCCTGTGGAAGGGAATTCCACATCCTTACTGCTCTTACAGTAAAGAACCCTCTACGTAGTTTAAGGTTAAACCTCTTTTCTTTTTTTTTAAATCAGAAAGGTTTTTATTTTGCATAAGAAACAAAATCATACATCATATACGTTGAAACATTGAATGTATACATATTTTAGAGTATTAGTGCAGTTCGTCATGAATACAGTTATCAACATTTTAAGATTGCCAACAGGAGGTTCTATTTGCATTCTAACAAAAGTAAAGGCAATTGCACTATTATCCTTTAACAATAAATTTGACATATAATATGCCTCGTAGAGAGTATATGTCTGAATATCAGATGGTATACTCGGATATTGACTGGAATAGTATCTCCCTTGTATAGGAAAACTCCTGTGTTATATAATATCTTTAAACTGTAAAAAAAGGGGGAGACACAATAATTTTCCAATAAAATCAGTGGGATCAATCTCAGTATAGTATAGCTCTATTATGCTTGTCTGTGTTCATTGTGTTTAGTGCAATATAGTATTCTCCAGTATTGGGGGGAGAAAGAAAATATCAATCAATAAAAAGAAAAAGAAAAAAGAAGGAAAGAAATAGAAAGAAAAAAACCATTACAAAACAAAACCAAATCTTGCCATACATTGCAACATTGCATATTCTGCCTCATACCTCTCAAGGAGCGTATTGCCCTGTCTATCCCTTTCTTTTACATACTTTTATTATCCATATAATGGTCATGTCCACATCAGCCCAAAAGTAACCTATCTTTGATTAGTTGGTGTGGGGCTAGACCAGGAACATCCAGCCATGCTTGCCATATTGATAGAAACTTTTGTGGGACTTTTCTATGTTGGTAGGCAATCTTTTCTCTTATTAAGAGTCTATTGACACTGTCTATCCATTGCTTCTTGGTGGGCACTCGCGGAGTGATCCACCACTGAGCAATTAATTTCCTTGCCATGTATAACATTCGGATGAGCGCTATGCGGGTGGGTGGTGGTATCGACTCGTCATCTATTCCTCCTAATATACATGTTACTGGGTTTCTCTCAAGAGGTATCATAAATATTTCTGTTATTGTGTCTAGGACATCCTTCCAGTACCTAAATAATTTGGGGCACTTCCATATCATATGGAGTAAGTCTCCATGATCACGTTCACATTTTGGGCACATGGGAGAATCTCTAATTCCCCACTTATATAATTGAAGGGGAGTTCTATATGCTCTGTGAAGTAGATAGAGGTGTGAGATTTTCTGAGATGCAGACAGAGATACCAAGGGGGCGTTTACCAAGCATACATCCCAACTATCTCCGTCTATTGCCCCTATGTCTTCCTCCCAGCGCTGTCTACATGGTAGTCTAGAGGAGTCTTGTATTCGCGTGACAAGGGTGTTATAGCAGCGGGATATCATCCCCTTTTTATTTTCTTCCATGAAAACTTCCTGAACAATCGGATGTTCTGTGTGGTGGATCCTGACAGTTCTGCTCTGGGTTTGTAAAGCATGTCGCAATTGGAGATACTTATAAAAATTGTTATGTGGGATCTCAAACTCTATTTGGATCTGTTGGAATGATTTGAGGGTATTATTTTGGTATAGTTGTGAAACAAATTTAATACCTGCGTCCTCCCAGTTCTTAAAACCTTTTAATTTTTGTATTTCCTTAAATTGTCTGTTTTTCCAAAGAGGTGTGCAGGACAAAAAACCTGTAACGCCTAGTAATTTTTTTACAAAAGACCATAACATGATCAACAATTTAACTGTAGGGGCCTCAGGGTCTAGATGTAAGAACCCCGCCTCCAAGCTTGCCAGTGCTGAATAATTATTTTCGTCCCCTAATGTAAGCATCCGAATCGGGTCTGTGTGATCCAATAGGCCCCATCCTCCCAGCTGTTGCAGTTGGGATGCCAGGTAATACATTCTGGGATGAGGAACAGCAAGTCCCCCCTCCTCCTTGCCATATTGTAATGTGGATAATTTTATCCTTGCTGTCTTTTTCTTCCAAATAAGCTCCCTAAATTGGGTCTCTATCCTATCGAACCATCTCTTAGGTATCCATACTGGGGAATTATTAAAGATATATAGTAGTTGTGGCGCCCAAACCATTTTAATAAGGTTAACTCTCCCAGCCACTGACAAGGGCAATTTACACCAAGCTCTGCTTTTTTCCCGGAATTTAGTCAAGAGGGGCGCCAGGTTCTGATCAATATAGGTGGCCGGGCTCGATGTCACCTGAATCCCTAGGTAGCGAAACGAGCTCACCTGTTGTATCATTTCTGCACCCAGGGGCAGTGGGGTATTCAGGGGGTCAAGTGGCATCAACACCGACTTGTCCCAATTGATGGAGAAGCCTGATAGTTCCCCAAAATCCTTTATGAGGGACATGACCATTTGTAACGTATCTTTTGTGTCCCCTAAGTACAGCAGGGTATCGTCTGCATACATGGATACCACATCTTTATTTCTTCCTCTCCGAAAACCCACTATTCTTGAGTCCCCTCTAATTTTGGCCCCCAAAGGCTCTAAGGCCAGGGCAAACAGCAGGGGCGACAACGGGCACCCCTGCCTAGTGCCCCTAAATAGAGGAAAGGGTTCTGAAAGCTCCCCATTGATGCGGATCCTGGCGGTGGGTGTGGCATACAGAAGCTGTATCCAGCGGATAAAGGTGTCCCCCAATCCCATGCTCCGTAGTGTCTTCCACAGATAGGGCCACTCGACACTGTCGAAGGCCTTAGCTGCATCAAGTGAAAAAATTGCCCTATTGCCTGGGTTGTCCGTTGGGAGTTGTAAATTCAGGAATAGCCGCCTTATATTTTGGGCCGTGGATCTCGTGGGTATGAACCCAGATTGGTCTCTGTGTACTATTTTATGAATTACTTTGGCTAACCTGTTTGCTAACATCCGGGCCAGCAACTTAATATCGGACGTGAGCAATGATATGGGCCTATAAGAGCCAGGGGAGTTCGCATCTTTACCCGGTTTTAAGAGGACAACGATGATTGCCTCGTTCATCGAGTTTGGTAGGGAACCTTCCTCTAGTGCCTCATTATAAACTTTTAATAATGTGGGGAGCATAGAGTCAGCATAACGTTTATATACCTCTGACGGGAGACCATCCATGCCTGGTGATTTGTTATTTTTGGTTTGGGATAAGGCAAGATCTAGTTCTTCTGCCGTTAGAGGGGCATTAAGCATGGTCCTGTCTTCTATCTGGAGACTGGGGAGCTCACAGCCTCCCAGAAAATCTTCTATTGCGCTGTCAGTGGGCATCACCTTTGAGGAGTAGAGATTGGCATAAAAATCCCTAAAGACTTTCAGGATATCAGAGGTAGAGGTTTTCAAGGACCCCTGCTCATCACCAATGGCAGGAATAAGAGAGGATGATTGCTGGGACCTTGCCAGTACTGCAAGCATATGTCCAGTTGTCTCTCCCTCCTCAAAGTGTGATTGTTGCAAAAAAAAACGTTTATTTTCCGCTAACTGCAGTGCTAATTGGCCCGACATTGTCTGCGCGCTTAACCATGCTCTTTTGGTATCTTCCGTGGGGTTATTAGTGTAGGTATTTTCAGTCTCGGTGACCATATTCCGTACCATCAGTTCCCAAGCCTTGGTGTCAGTCTTAATCTGTGAGATTGTTTTAATAAGCTGTCCTCTCAAAAAGGCCTTCGCTGCATCCCAGACCACCCCCAGTTTAGCAGTGCCAATATTATCCTGTATAAACAGCCTGAGTGCTGTATGTATAGGGTCAGGTTCGGCAAACAGCGAAAGCCAGAAGGGATTAAGCTTCCAGACTGGGCGGTTGGTCCTATTTGGCAATGAAATGGTCACCCAGAAGGCAGAGTGATCAGAGATATTCCTATCTGCATATCCCGATTCCAAAACCAGTTGTAGCATCTTATAGTTTCCCAAACCCAAATCTATTCTAGACAATCCGGCATGGGAGGCCGAGTAGCAGGAGTATTTTTTGTCCTCAGGATGTTTGCATCTCCACACATCTATCAATCCTATTTCTTCAAGCATTTTAGCAAAAGGAGTTTTGTCTTGTATCTGACATGTATTAGCAATAGGTATAGGTATTTTATCCTTGATAGCGTTTAAAAAATTATTATAATCTCCCATTGCCAACAGGGGTACTTCTGGGTATTGGGCCATGAAACTTGCCAGGTGTTTAACAATCTCGGAGGTATACGGTGGGGGGATATAAATACTAGCAAGAATACATTTTAGGTTTGATATTGTGCATAGGAGAAATATATATCTGCCATCTGTGTCTATGCGTTTTTGTATACAATTGAATTGAACATCCCTCCTGATCAAGATACTTGTTCCTCTAGAATAGGTGGAATGGGTTGCATGAAACTGGGTCACATATAATCGTGGGTTGAGGCTGGGGGTGAGGCCCGCCGAGAAGTGAGTCTCCTGCAGGCAGACCACCCCCGCACCCAACGACTTGAGATGCCTGAGGACCGCCATCCGTTTAATTGGACTACCCAGCCCCCTGACATTCCACGTCACGATCGTCAGCTTAGTCATCCCCACTCCACCCCAGAAACTTTAGGCAGTCTAATATAACCCTTAGTAGCACCCACCAGTTGTATATCAGTATGATACCAATTGCATAAAAGAAAAAACATATCAAACTTAATTTCCCTCTTCTTGGGACAGTTAGGCATCTGTGGACATGAAATCAGAATACAAAACAACAAGAAAAAATATTTCAATATGTTAGGGTATAAGCACAGAAAAAAATAAGTTTCTAGCTTAAGATATATTGCTCTGTATGGCATAACTCTAAAGGGTGGTAGTTCACCCAACTGTAACAGTTGCATTGTCAGCTTTTCCTCCACACAACAGGTGTGGGGGGGGTAAAAGCCTTGAAAACTCCCGGTTAACCAGCAGGTCAGTTCTTACAGGGGTTTTACAGAAGCAGCAGGCACGTAATCCTTCCTTGCTTGTAATCAAAAAATGAAAAATAAAGAAGAGTGGGGGGAAGGGGGAAAAAAAAAGCAGGAAGGGTAGGTTGAAATAAACAGGACTCCTCATCCGCCTAAGCCACGGATATGGGTGCAGGGACTGTCCACAATTATCAGCAAGCTCGGGTCTTGAGGCCCGCATTCGGCTCGGGCGCCCTCTCCAAAAAAAAAGGGGGGGGAGAGATAAAAAAAGGGGGGGGGGGGGGAACAGTAGGCTGGATCCCATCAGTCCAACACCAACACAAGGCACATCACTTAGGGGGGAACATCTCTTTGCGGTCTAGCCGCTTTAAGGGCTCTATCTTCTCTATCCAGCCACTGAGCCGCCATATCCGGCCGGTCAAAAAAGCGGGTTTCTCCAAGTGCGACTACCCGCAAGCGGGCAGGATACAGCATGGCATAGGGCAGATTTAGATCTCTCAATCTTCGCTTGACATCCATGAACTTTGCTCGCTGTTTCTGGAGTTCAGCCGAAAAATCCGGGAATAGGGATATCTTGGAGTTTTCAATAGCTAGTTTGCCTCCCATGGTTCTGGCCTTGGCAAGGATGGCATCTCTATCTTTGTAGTTGAGAAGTTTAAAGAGAAAGGCGCGGGGATGATTGCCCGGTGGTAGTGGGCGAGATGGCACTCTATGCGCTCTCTCAACCGCAAATAGTGGAGAGAAAGCATCCTTTCCGAATGTGTTGAGAAGCCATTGCTCAATGAAGGTGACCGGGTCTTTACCCTCTATTCTTTCTGGGAATCCCAGTGCGCGTACATTATTGCGGCGCATGCGGTTCTCTAAATCATCCAAACGCGCAGCGTGCTGGTCTACTAAGTGACAGTTATACTTTAAATCCCTCTGCATGGGTACAAGATCGTCTTCCATCACACTGACCCTGCTCTCTACTGCAGCTGTGCGCTCTCTCAGTTTCTGCATGTCCTGTCTCACATAGGATATCTCAGCTTTGACTCCTTTAACTTCATCCGTCAGATGTGATATGGATTTATTACATATAGTCACTGCTGAGAGAATGTCTCTGAGAGTGGGTTCAGTATTATCCACTGGCATGCTCAGTGTCTGGGTGTCCTGACATGTGTGTGGTGCTGTACTCACTGTGGCCCAATCTGCAGGGGATCCAGTGCCATCCTCCAGTGGTATAGTGTTGTCTAACTCCAGCCGGCCTCCCTCCTCTTCACTGAGGTCGGATGCGGGCGAGGATGGCTCTTTAGAGGTTTTGTTGCCAAACAGGAGTCTCTGAGCGGCCTCCTTGTATTTCTCCTTCTGTGATCTCTGTGGCAGAGCGCCATCTTGGGCCTGAGTCACCGGCGGGCCTGTGCCTTCTTTTCCCCGTTTTGGCATGCTAATCAGCCGCGGATCGAACGGCGATATGGACCGGACTAGTCACCAGTAGCGTGCGGTTCCGATCGGGGGTGTTATCGGGTCGGATGGGTAATCCGCAGGATTAATTACAGGATTCTCGGCGGAGCAGAGGAGAAGTGTGTCCTGCTACATGCGCTGCCTGGCCACGCCCCCTAAACCTCTTTTCTTCTAATTTTAGTGAGTGGCTATGTGTCTTATTAACCACTTCAGCCCCGGAAGATTTGGCTGCTCAACGACCAGGCCATTTTTAGCGATACGGCACTGCGTCGCTTTAACTGACAATTGCGCGGTCGTGCGATGCTGTACCCAAACAAAACTGAAGTCCTTTTTTCCCACAAATAGAGCTTTCTTTTGGTGGTATTTGATCATCTCTGCGGTTTTAATTCTCTTGCGCTATAAACAAAAGAAGAGATTTTGTACTGTTTGCTATAATAAATATCCCCATTATTTTTCTTTAAAAAAAGCTAAAATTTTTTCCTCAGTTTAGGCCGATATGTATTCAAAAATCGCAATAAGCGTACATTGATTGGTTTGCGCAAAAGTTATAGCGTCTACAAAATAGGGGAAAGATTTATGGCATTTTTATTATTATTATTTTTTTTTTTTTACTAGTAATGGTGGTGATCAGCGATTTTTATCAGGACTGCGACATTATGGTGGACAAATCGGACACTTTTGACACATTTTTGGGACCATTGACAATTATACAACGATCAGTGCTATAAAAATGCACTGATTACTGTGTAAATGTCACTGACAGGGAAGGGGTTAACAATAGGGGGCGATCAAGGGGTTAACTGTGTTCCCTGTGTGTGTTCTAACTGTAGAGGGATGGGAGCGACTGGGGGAAATGACAAATCGTTCCTAGCTAGTAGGAACTCACAATCTGTGTCGCCTCTCCTCACAGAACAGGGATTTGTGTGTTTACACACACACACACACGTCCCTGTTCTGGCTCTCGTGCCAGCGACCGCCGGCCACGCGCATTGGCACCCCCGCAGTGCAGCGGGGGCGCGCGCCTGCTATCCTGCTTGAAGGGACCGACATACAGCTACGACGGTTCACGGGATCATGCTGACCTGCCACAGTATAATGACGGCGGCTGGTCGGCAAGCGGTAAACTCCCTTCCGTGAAAAAGTTTTATCTATATTGTGGGATCACCAGTACGGTATTTATAAATTCAAACCATATTCCCTCTCAAGCGTCTTCTCCAAAGAGAATAAGTTCAGTGCTCGCAACCTTTCCTCATAACTAATATTCTCCAGACCCTTTATTAGCTTTGTTGCCCTTCTTTGTACTCGCTCCATTTCCAGTACGTCCCTCCTGAGGACTGGTGCCCAGAACTGGACAGCATACTCCAGGTGCGGCCGGACCAGAGTCTTGTAGAGTGGGAGAATTATCATTTTATCTCTGCAGTTGATCCCCTTTTTAATGCATGCCAATATTCTGTTTGCTTTCTTAGCAGCAGCTTGACATTGCATGCCATTGCTGAGCCTATCATCCACTAGGACCCCCAGGTCCTTTTCCATCCTAGATTCCCCCAGAGGTTCTCCCCCCAGTGTATAGATTGCATTCATATTTTTGCCACCCAAATGCATTATTTTACATTTTTCTACAGTGAACCTAATTTGCCATGTTTCTGCCCATGTTCAGGTAGTTACTCCCTAGATTGATACATCAGACAATAATTTAATAACACCAGTCTGTCCATGGTAGTTTGTAAAAAAAAAAAAAAATATATCATATTCCCCCATTCTGATTGATAGGGATCGTTCATATGAGTAGTTCAGTTTGACTAAAGCTTAGTACATATGATGAGATCATTGGACAAATCATTTTTTTGTTGCATGCTAGTCTCCTATAGAAAATGAAGAGTTTACTAAAGTTACGAAAATGTTTATGACAGAATACAACTTCAGAAGTGATGTAATGTGTTGCATTGTAATGTATATTGTGTCCGAGTAAGTGTGGTCTTGGTCTTCTGATTCATTTTGGATAAATGCTGTACTGATTAAACAAAAATTGTCCGATTCGGTATCGTACGAAAAAAAAGTTTTCGTGCTTGTCCCTTCGGATATTGCTGCATGAACTGTCGTGATCGGCTCTCGAAAGTTGTGTACTAATAATCAGATCATACGATTGCTCTGAAAGTGATTGTTGTCATCAGATTTTCTGATCGTGTGTAAGAGGTATAAGTCTATAACCTCCGATTTATTAGGAGCTTGGGACATCTTCCGTTGTCTAGCTATCATTGTTCTCTCTGCCAGGAAAACATGGCCAGTTACTGTTTGGAATGATAAGGGGATCTAATTGATTTGTAAGTTCAAAATTTCTAAAGCGGGATTGGGGGCGGTACCAGTTACGTCAGATAGTAACAAATATTTTATACTATGTGGAGCGTTTCCATTTTTTTAAGCACATTTCCCTTAGTTGCGGTCGATATACAGTATCTGTACACCCCTCACATTTTTGTAAACATGTTATTATATCTTTTCATGTGACAACACTGAAGAAATGCCCCTTTCTACAATGTAAAGTAGTGAGTGTACAGCTTGTATAACAGTGTAAATTTGCTGTCCCCTTAAAATAACTCAACACACAGCCATTAATGACACCCCTAAGTGAAAATGTCCAAATTGGGCCCAATTAGCCATTTTCCCTCCCCCATGTCATGTGACTCGTTAGTGTTACAAGGTCTCAGGTGTGAATGGGGAGCAGGTGTGTTAAATTTGGTGTTATTGCTCTCACTCTCTCATACTGGTCACTGGAAGTTCATCATGGCACCTCATGGCAAAGAACTCTCTGAGCATCTGAAAAAAAGAATTGTTGCTCTACATAGAGATGACCTAGGCTATAAGAAGATTGCCAAGACCCTGAAACTGAGCTGCAGCAAGGTGGCCAAGATCATACAGCGGTTTAACAGGCCTCGCCATGGTCTACCAATGAAGTTGAGTGCACATGCTCAGCGTCATATCCAGAGGTTGTCTTTGGGAAATAGAGGTATGAGTGCTTCCAGCATTGCTGCAGAATTGAAGGGGTGGGGGTCAGCCTGTCAGTGCTCAGACCATACGCCGCACACTGCATCAAATCGGTCTGCATGGCTGTTGTCCCAGAAGGAAGCCTCTTCTAAAGATGATGCACAAGAAAGCCCGCAAACAGTTTGCTGAAGGAAAGCAGACTAAGGACATGGATTACTGGAACCATGTCCTGTGGTCTGATGAGACCATGTAAACTTATTTGGTTTAGAGTCAAGCGTGTGTGGGGGCAACCAGGTGAGGAGTACAAAGACAAGTGTGTCTTGCCTACAGTCAAGCATCATGATGGTGGGAGTGTCCTGGTCTGGGGCTGCATGAGTGCTGCCGGCACTGGGGAGCTACAGTTCATTGAGGGAACCATGAATGCCAACATGTACTGTGACATACTGAAGCAGAGCATGATCCCCTTCCTTTGGAGACTGGGCCGCAGGGCAGTATTCCAACATAATGACCCCAAACACACCTCCAAGACGACCACTGCCTTGCTAAAGAAGCTGAGGGGAAAGGTGATGGACTGGCCAAGCATGTCTCCAGACCTAAACCCTATTGAGCATCTGTAGGGCATCTTCAAATGGAAGGTGGAGGAGCGCAAGGTCTCTAACATCCACCAGCTCAGTGATGTGGTCATGGAGGAGTGGAAGAGGACTCCAGTGACAACCTGTGAAGCTCTGGTGAACTCCATGCCCAAGAGGGTTAAGGCAGTGCTGGAAAAGAATGGCGGTCACACAAAATATTGACACTTTGGGCCTAATTTTGGCATTTTTACTTAGGGGTGTACTCACTTTTGTTGCCAGCGGTTTAGACATTAATGGCTGTGTGTTGCGTTATTTTGAGGGGACAGCAAATTTACACTGTTATACAAGCTGTACACTCACTACTTTACATTGTAGAAAAGTGTCATTTCTTCAGTGTTGTCACATGAAAAGATCTAATAAAATATTTACAAAAACGTGAGGGGTGTACTCATTTTTGGGAGATATTGTATATGGTGGATCGAAGTGACGACATCAGATATCCAGGATATAGTGTTAAAAAGCTAAACCACTTTCAAACGCTATATGACTTGTGAGGGTCATACCGTTCAGGTAAGCCTTTGATTTTGGCACTGGTGTGGGAGCACGGAGTGCGTTGTTTTTTTTCACTTGGGAGGAGTTTTTAACACCATATGAAGATTTTTTTCATCTTTAATTCACAATGGACTTTTCTTTGCCCGGACATTCTATTATAGGCACACACTTTGGACAGTTATCAGTTTTGTTTTTGTTTGATAAGCGCTGCACTTTAGTTTGGGATTATTTGATATTATAAAATGTATTCTAAAACTGTAACTGATAACAGTAAGCAAGGAAGAAGGGGCACGGCTTTCTTTTTGCCCTCCTCCAACCAGAGGCTACAATACACCTTTTCTTTTACATTCCACTTTGTGCCACAAGCAATATACCTTTGGAATTGAGACTTTTGCCAGTTAACTTTCTTGATACCCAAATCCACGTAGGAGTCAGAGAATTCTTCTTGCTCTTCTGCACCAAGGAAAACCCCCAGTTTAGCAGCAGATTCATACATTGTGATTTGTTCTTTAAGTTCATTTATTTCTTCCTATAGTGCAAAGAAAACATGTTACTTAAAATATGCATTCCTTCTCCATTAGGGTGGACCGAATCAATGAAATTCACAAGACACTCATTCTAAGTAAAAGTTTTTGAAGCGGTTATAAACCCAAAAATACCAAATATATTGCAGTTTACCAATCCCTAATTATGGAGGCTGCAGTATATTCTGATAGCAGTGGGTGCTGCTCTCAAAATACAATGTACCGGGAGCAAGGGGGAGTGAAAATCCTCCATTGATCTCATTTGTGTAGATGAGGAATCTGGTAGTTTTGGTTCATTCAGCCCGTTGGCTGAATGAAAAAACTAACCGTGTATGGCCAGCTTTAGCGTGTCTTCATTCTGGATGGAGGAGCAACAGAGACATTTTGGACAGCAGCAATGTCAGTCTGGGGAGAGGGCAGTGGTAGATGGACTAGCACAGTGATCTACTTTTGCTTGCTTTTATCCGACCTCCCAGTGACCCCAATGATGGGGCGCAGTGCCTCCCAGCGACCCCCAACGATGGGGCGCAGTGCCTCCCAGCGACCCCCAACGATGGGGCGCAGTGCCTCCCAGCGACCCCCAACGATGGGGCGCAGTGCCTCCCAGCGACCCCCAACGATGGGGCGCAGTGCCTCCCAGCGACCCCCAACGATGGGGCGCAGTGCCTCCCAGCGACCCCCAACGATGGGGCGCAGTGCCTCCCAGCGACCCCCAACGATGGGGCGCAGTGCCTCCCAGCGACCCCCAACGATGGGGCGCAGTGCCTCCCAGCGACCCCCAACGATGGGGCGCAGTGCCTCCCAGCGACCCCCAACGATGGGGCGCAGTGCCTCCCAGCGATGGGGCGCACTGCCTCCCAGCGACCCCCAACGATGGGGCGCACTGCCTCCCAGCGACCCCCAACGATGGGGCGCACTGCCTCCCAGCGACCCCCAACGATGGGACGCACTTCCTCCCAGCGACCCCCAACGAAGGGACGCACTTCCTCCCAGCGACGACAACGAAGGGACGCACTTCCGCCCAGCGACGACAACGAAGGGACGCACTTCCGCCCAGCGACGACAACGAAGGGACGCACTTCCGCCCAGCGACGACAACGAAGGGACGCACTTCCGCCCAGCGACGACAACGAAGGGACGCACTTCCTCCCAGCGACGACAACGAAGGGAAGCACTTCCTCCCAGCGACGACAACGAAGGGACGCACTTCCTCCCAGCGACGACAACGAAGGGACGCACTTCCTCCCAGCGACGACAACGAAGGGACGCACTTCCTCCCAGCGACGACAACGAAGGGACGCACTTCCTCCCAGCGACGACAACGAAGGGACGCACTTCCTCCCAGCGACGACAACGAAGGGACGCACTTCCTCCCAGCGACGACAACGAAGGGACGCACTTCCTCCCAGCGACGACAACAAAGGGACGCACTTCCTCCCAGCGACGACAACAAAGGGACGCACTTCCTCCCAGCGACGACAACAAAGGGACGCACTTCCTCCCAGCGACGACAACGAAGGGACGCACTTCCTCCCAGCGACGACAACGAAGGGACGCACTTCCTCCCAGCGACGACAACGAAGGGACGCACTTCCTCCCAGCGACGACAACGAAGGGACGCACTTCCTCCCAGCGACGACAACGAAGGGACGCACTTCCTCCCAGCGACGACAACGAAGGGACGCACTTCCTCCCAACGACGACAACGAAGGGACGCACTTCCTGCTGGCGCCCACCAACAATGGGGCGCAGTTCCTGCCAGCGCCCCCCAACAATGGGGCGCAGTTCCTGCCAGTGACCCCAATGATGAGGCATTGTTTCTTCCCACTGATGCCGGGACATTTTCTACTTTCAATGGCCACAATTAGAGGTCGACCGATATATCGGCCGATATTTGGCTTTTTTTACTTAATCGGCATCGGCCGATTGTGCTGATAAAAAAAAGCCGATTCAGCGGGACTTGCAAATGACTTCTGTAATAGAAGTCAATTGCAAGTTGTCTGAAGTTTTCTTCTCTCCTCCTCTGGGCAGCCTGCCAAGTCTGATAAGAAGATACATTTGTATCTCTTTCAGGTTCTTTTATCAATAGACTGAACTCCATGGAGAAGTTCTCAGTTTAACCATTTAAAGACTAAATCTTTTCTGACACTTATTGCTTACAAGTAAAAATCCTGTATTTTCTGCTAGAAAATCACTTAGAACCCCCAAACATTATATATATTTTTTTTAGCAGAGACCCTAGGGAATAAAATAGCGGTTGTTGCAATATTTTATGTCACACGGTATTTGCGCAGCGGTCTTTCAAACACAAGTTTTTTTGTAAAAATACACTAATGAAATAAAAAAAAAAAAAAAAAAAAAAAAAAAAAGCAGTAAAGTTAGCCCATTTTTTTTCGTCCAAAAGTTTTGATTACCTGTTTTTGTGTATTTAATATTTAAGATATAGTTTTTTTTTTTTAATCTAAATTCTACATACAAGTGAACTGATTGGAGGTTTGTTTTGTTTAATAAATGTTTAAATATAAAAAAATTTCTGTATCACTTATTACTTAAGGTTGCTTTCACACTGGAGCAGGCAGGCATTGACGGTAAAACGCTGTTAATTTTAGCGGCGCTTTACCGTCATTTTAGCGGCGCTATTCGGCTGCTAGCGGAGTGCTTATAACCCAGCTAGCGGCCGAAGAAGGGGTTAAATGCGCCCCTGAAGCGCTGCTGCCGAAACGCTTTGCAGGCGCTTCGGCAGCGATGCGCATTCATTTCAATGGGCAGGAGTGGTGGAGGAGCGGTATACACCGCTCCAAAGATGCTGCTTGCAGGACTTTTTTTTTTTAACATCCTGCCAGCGCATCGCCTCAGTGTGACAGCACTCGGGCTTTCACACAGACTGCAGGGGAGCTGTTTTACAGGCGCTATTTTTAGCCCAAAAGCGCCTGAAAAACGCCCCAGTGTGAAAGGGGTCTAACTGTTAGATTTTATGAGATGAAGGGAAAAAAAAAAAAAAAAAAAATCGGCCTAATATAATCGGCCCAAAAAAATCGGCATCATATATCGGCCCAAAAAAATCGGCATCATATATCGGCCCAAAAAAATCGGCATCATATATCGGCCATCGCGATTTCTAAATATCGGCTTTGGCATCGGCCAGTGAAAAACCCATATCGGTCGACCTCTAGCCACAATCCAGTCCTTCTAAAGTCTGAAGGGCGGTAAACTGGCCCTTTGTTTAGAAAGTTTGGAGACCTCTGGACTAGCACTTTAGATGGACTTAGCTAACAAATCATAGCTGAACTCCAGGTAACACTTTTTAAAGTAGTTACAGAAACACTGTTTTCGTATAAGAATAAACATTTTACATAAATGAATAAAAGCATCCATTATTAGCACCCCTGTCAGGGTTAAAATGGAACGAAAAGGCACAAATACTTACTTCCGACACCCACAAGGTCCCTCGCCAGCATTTTCCCCTGGCCTTTTCTTGGTGCTGGTCTTCAGCCACCTTGATTGGCGGGATAACGTTATTCCTGTACATATGCAGGAATTATTTATCCCGACACATTGACACTGTCCTAGAAATGTACACAGAGCTCTGCACAGCTCCATTTACATTTAGGAGAGTAGTGTGAACAGGCAGGTAAGTGTATTTTATTGTAGAAGATATGCAAATAAAGAGAAAGTCTGTTCGCAATGTATTTGTTTAGTTTGTCTCAACCTCTTACTGGCCCTTTTGCTGGACAGCTTGGTCTGCCAAAAAGAAGTTGAAAAATAACAGACTTATTGACCAGATCAACAGATGAAAATAATGGAGGCCTAAAGAAAAAAAAAAAAAAAAGAGAGAAAACAAACAAATGCAGCCACCGTATCTAAAGATTAGTAAGCGGCAATATATTACATGTTTGCTTTTGTGTTTAACGCCTTTTGAGGTAATGTAATCTACACTGATAAAAAAGAACACTAACCTGCAGTGCTTTATTCATGCCATCACTAATGGTTTTTGAGGACTGTAATTGTTGAAGCTGCATTCTTAACTGTGAAGCCTCCTGGATCGAACCTAAAAATTAAAGTTTAACGTTTAGAGTTTAAAAGTTTAGAACAATCATAAAAACACAGCATTAAAACTTGACTAGAATTCTAAAACTGAGCACATTCTAGTTACTGGGCCCTTGTGAAAAATCACATTTGTACCAACTACCCAGACGGACCTTGTTGCAATCCAATGACCTTCTGCTGCACAACTGCGGTTGCCTCAAAGTACCAGTATCTAATACAAACTCCTTACTTGCTTTTTACCTTAAAGCAGAACTCCGGGAAAAAAAACTTTTTTCCATGTCCTTGTTTGCCGATATCCTACCTTCACCAACTATGCCATCCATCTTCTTCTGAGCTCTGTAGTTCCTCTGCAATAGTCTACCGATCTTGCTGAAAAACCATTACTGCCCTGTGATATCCCATTTGTAAGACCGCTGGCTGCTATTCCTCCTGTACCCTCAGCCAGCTTGTCACTTCCCACAAGTAGTTCTGTAAAGCAAGCAGGGATTTCTATTTCTGCCCTGCTCGCTGTAGTGGGCGGAGGGGGTCTCACAGCCCCCAGTCTGTGCTGCCCATGTAGGTGGTGTCCTCCTCCCTACCAGCACCACCCCCATCCCCCCTGCCGCCCGCCCTCTCTCGGTGCAGAGCAGGGTTCGATGACAGAAATCATTAGCATGACAGAGTGGAGATCTTGGGCTGTGACAGGTGTTGTATGTGAAAACACAGATCGCTGTAACTTCCCGCTTCCCATACCGGTATTGGAACAGTGCGCTCTGCGCTGTCTATTACAATGCCGGTCTGGGAGGCAGGAAGTTACAGTGATCGGTGTTTTCAGATACAACACCTGTCACAGCCCGAGATCTCTGCTCTGTAATGCGGACGATTCTTGTCCTTGATCCCCACTCTGCACTGATGGGAACTAATAACCTGCAATGGTGGGCACTGATAAGCTGCAATGGTGCCAATGCCAACGTCCCCGGTTGTGGCTGAAATCCTTCTTGATCTACCTGACGTTGGCTTGGTATCTAGAGATCCCCAAATTTTCCACTTATTAAATGATTGAACAGTACTGACTGGCATATTCAAGGCTTTGGATATCTTTTAATATCCTTTTCCAGCTTTGCAAAGTTTCATTACCTTGTTACGCAGGTCTTTTGACTGTTCTTTTCTGCTCCCCATGGCTTGGTATCTAGCCTGCTTAGTGCATCCATGTGAGAGCTAACAAACTCAATGACTATTTATACACAGACACCAACTGTGATTTAAAAAGCCACAAATGTGGGAAATTAAACCTTTAATAGCCATTTTAACCTGTGTGTGCCACCTTCTGTGTCTGTACCAAGGCCAAACATTCCAGGGTATGTAAACTTTTCATCAGGGCCATTTGGGTGATTTCTGTTAACATTATGATTTTAAAAAGGAGCCAAAAAACTATGTGATAATAAATGGCTTCATGTGATCACTATCCTTGAATAAGAGACAGTTTTTCGGTATGATTAGTCATATTTTCAATATAAATGCCAAAATGTCACAATTTCTGTCAAGGTATGCAAACTTTTTAGCACAACTGTGTATGTATGTATGTATGTATGTATGTATGTATGTATGTATGTATATGTATGTATGTATGTATATGTATGATTATATAATATTTATATATAATATTTATATATATTATGTTTTGTTCTTTCTGGGATATTTCACTGCTCTAAAATGATGGTGGCATATGAGAGCATTGCATTGTTAATTATCGGAACAGTAAGGATTTTTTTTTTTTTTTTATCAACATTACTTTTACTCACATACATATTGGGATACGGTAGACAATGTCACAGCCAAAAGAGTTGTAGTTTTTGTTTTGACTGCGCACCAGTACACAAAAAGGTCAATAAAGACATGGATGAGCGAGTTTGGGGTGGAGGAACTTGACTGTCCTGACCTCAACCCGATAGAACACCTTTGGGATGAATTAGAGCGGAGACTGTGAGCCGGGCCTTCCCATCCAACATCAGTGCCTAACCTCACAAATGCCCTTCTGGAAGAATGGTCAAACATTCCCATAGACACACTCCTAAATCTTGTGGACAGCCTTCCCAGAAGAGTTGAAGCTGTTATAGCTGCAAAGGGTGGGCCAACTCAATATTGAACCCTACGGACTAAGACTGGGATGCCATCAAAGTTTATATGCAAGTATAGGCAGGTGTCCCAATACTTTTGGTAATATAGTGTATGTACACAATACCAATAATGTCAAGATTTACCATTGCTTAGTGGTTTTACCCATCTGTATCTAACGTACAATAGTATATTTTACAACATCACTGCCCTCATGTCACATGAATAGATGTCTGTACCAGCTCACCTGTATGTAAAAGATTGGCACATTGCTTCTGACTTTCCTCAAGACTCCTGGATAAGCGATTGATCATTTCTGTTTTTTCGAGTTTGCTTTCTTCTCCCTTCCTCTCAGACCGTTTCAGTTGCTCCTCTAATCGACTACAATAATCTTTCTACATTAAGAAAAACAAAATTACAAGAGGAAATGTGAAGTTAAGACTACTAGAGATAAACACTTGCCATAGAAAATGCAGCACAAGAAAGACAACATCAAGCCTACACACCTCAGGGGTCCAAAATTGGTAATCTGTACATTCTAAAAGAAGCCAAGATAGCGCCACAGCTACAAAGAGATCGGTCTGAAGACTAACACAGGATCTAGAACTTTAAAGGTCTGGTTCAATGGCATCAGTTTGAGACAATCCTTAGAATATGCAGAATTCATTGCATTTGACCTGTAGTTGATCCACTTCAAGCAGGTTATTTCCATAAACTTGTATGGGATTGCAGATCCCATTTGAAGCAGACAAAAGCCAATCGATAAAACATTTTGGGCCTGTTCAGGTTTACTGTGAAGTCAAATATACTGTATGTGGAGGGCATGCCTTGAGATCCAAGGCAATTTAAAAATTCCAGACTAAAAAGTCTATTGCTTATGGATATTGCATATTGTAACTATCAAGCACTATGTGCACTAGAACGTTCATCTATGGAACCCAAGAGGTTTGCAAATGGAAATGATACAAATGAAGATAACCTATTTTTAAAAAACAGACCTTCTGAACTGTGTACTACACGTGTCAAACACAAGGCCTGTGGGCCATTTGAGGTGAAAGAGGGAGGCAGAGCCACCTACACTACTGGTAGGTACAAGGAAGCTTTTGTGAGGGAGGAGAGATGAGGGCTGTGGAGGGAGATATGTGCAAAGGGGGAATGGTGGAGAGTTTTGCAGAGGTCAGAGCGGAGTGAAAGTGCAATGTGGACGGCATGTGAAAGAGAGCTGAATCCCGCACTCCGTGCATGGGGCGCCCCTCAACCCCCGCACTCCGTGCATGGGGCGCCCCTCAACCCCCGCACTCCGTGCATGGGGCGCATAAGACTCCTGGTATTTATTGCCCCATTTAGATCCTCCAACTGTGCAATTTAGCCCCACCTACCATTCAATGCAGTTTGGTAGGGGGCCATGGTTGAGTTCTAACACCTATTAAAGCCCTGGATAAAATTTTATATATAGTCTTACAGATACAACCAGTCCTTTAAGGGCAACCATAATGCTGATGCAGCCCGAAATTAATATGAGTTTGACACCTATGGTGTACTATATTTCAAGTTTTTCAGCCGTTTTAATGTAAGTCATAAGGCCACTTCAAATGTGCATCTGGTGAATGTAGTAAGAGAACTGTATTCATGCAAATAAAAGTTTGTCTAAAAGGCTCCAGAAAGACAATTGCTCCTCCTATCATTTTCACAATGCATTCAAAGCATAGAGGGCATGTTATGTGGCATCATGCATTCATTCTACTGAATTAAAATATATTTTTCTAGTAATCATTCTGCTGTGTTATTGGACTGTCCTCATTTAAAGAGCTGACAGACAATTTGAACTGAGAATGAGCAGTGCATCTACTAACTAGTACCAAGTTGCAGAAGTTCCCGACGATGCAGGTGGAAATAGGATTTGCTTTCTAATCACAATGTATCAAGGAAACCTTCAGATTTAGTAGCTGCTATGATTTCTTTATACACAGAGGCATATTTGTAAAGCACTGAATTAGACATTCACCAAACATTCAATAAAAAGGTGAATCTTCCAGGTGCGCGCCTTTTAAATGAGAGTGATTGTTTCACCGCCAGTATAGGCGGTTTGGTAAAAGTATTATATTGTTTAGGTAAGCCAATTTGTTTTAGGAGCATTGCTTGTTACATTATTTTGAAAAGTGTGGACATTCCCCCCCCCCCCCCCCCCCTCCCTTTTTTTTTTATTACAGTCCAACGAATAACCTTCTATGGCCATGTTAACAAATGTCTACTGACAATGTATTTTTTAATGCATTTCTAAATGGTTTGAAACATGACACAAAAAAAAAAAAAAATCAAAAACAGAAAATCTCCAATTTCCTAAGACCTTTTCAGAAGCTTCTTGTAAAATGGTCATGCAAGAGCCGATAATGTTCTAGAAAATTTCTTGCCAAGATCTAACAAATTTATTTCCATGGAAACTTGATAAACTGTCCCTTTCAGAGTTTTGAAATCCTAACCAAAAGCTTGGTCCTTCACACATGGTATGATATCATGCGTACAAAGCAGCATTCTGTATTACTTGGATGAACAGTACAAAGGGTCCAGAGCATCTGCAGATTGTATTTCAGTATGCTCATCCACAAGGTTGTCCAACTTTTCTTCTCTTCAATATTTTGGAGTGTTTATTCTGACTGTAATCAGTGGAAACTTCATCATGAATCAAAGCTCTGGCAAAATAATTCGTTTTTAGAATGAAATGGCCCTTATTGATGCATCTCCATTTCAAATGGCTTCAGATCTGAATAATAGGAATTTTATATTCACTTTAAAAAAAAATAAATAAAATTTTGTGAGTCCATCAAGGGACACAAGATGTCACATACGGTCAGTTTATAATGCAGACTACAAGGAGATTGGGTACTGCTAAACAAAAGTATCTGGAGGCCAGCCCAGGATAACCCATCATTTACACAGCATGACTAATTTGTAGCATGCAGTACCAGGAGCATGATCATAAACACAAAGGGGTTGAGACTCCAAGATTCTTTAACGGCAAGTATAAAAATCTATTTTCTTTCTCTTCCATTTAGGAAGACAGAAGCTCATATACTTTTCTGATATCCAAAAGAAGTCCAACTGAGAGGTGGGCAAACCGCAAGAAATACCAATTGACCCAACAAAAACAAAACTGGGGACTGCTTGCAGCCCAAGAGACATCTGAAAGACCAAAACCCAAATCTGATGTCAGATGAGGCCAAACCCATCACCTAATAGGGACACTTGCCATCATTCACAGAATAAACCTGATGCCCAAGACCAAGGTTTAGGAAAGATAAACTTACATCTTGACATGCTGACATATCGGGGCACTGCTCTGTTGGACTGTCCTCTTGGTGGCTTATGCACTATATCTGTGTGAATATCACTTTCCATTGATCTGTGTTTCCTGCTTAAGCCTACAGCAGTCTTGTACTACATCTATTTGATTCCAGTTTACTTTAGTCAGTCCACCAGCATACTTGCTCCCCACGGACTAACCATATACCATCGGTCTCCACAGTGCCCCCTTTATATGATAATACATTTTGTACTCTGCTTTTATCAGTCTTCCTCTTTAAGCCCTCTACAGCCATACATTGGCAGTGTAGGGTGGCTATTGACAGGGGACTGCATCCTTCTTGCCCCATCGGGCTTCTAGGAGCAACAAGTGTTTTATGACATGTTCTGTTCCCCTGATGAAGCCAATGCCTTGGCGAAATTAGTAGGGATACATTGACCTGCTGTTGTAACCTACCATCATCCATCTTTGGTTAAACAAGACACTGTATTATGCTCCCTCAATATATGTGTTTCTTTATGAATTTGCTTTTAATCAATTGAAATAAAATTTAATAATTTTCAATTATTTTGTATTGATGTATTTTTGGCACCGCAATAATCCCCTCTTCTCTGCTCCCTTTTGTACTCTACCATTGGGATGAGGTGCCTTATCTATTAAAGACATACTAACCACTATCTCCCTTTTTACATATCTAGAAAAAGATTGTTGTAATGACCATCCACCTTGCCAGGGCAAGACCAGGAAAGGAACCTGAAATACAACTAGAAACAACCCGTTAAGAGCGTGAAAGGGGAGCCAAGATTCAATCCCACAAAGTCAGCAAGACTGAAAGATTAACTACCTCCCACCCGCCATATAGACAAATGACGGTGGGCGGGATGTTCTCTTGTTCTGAGAAGACATCATATGACATTTGCGCGATGGGCGCGCTGTGTCACGGTAGCCGATGACGTGGCTCTTTGCCCATGTGATCAGCTCTGTCCAATCACAGCTGATCACATGTAAACAAAGAAATACCGTTTATCCGCTTTCCTCGCCTCACACTGACAGAGTGAGAGGAGAGCTGATCAGCGGCATTTTCCCGCCTGGGAGACCTGTACAGGTAATCAGGGCACCGATGATCAGTGCCCTGATTATCAGTGAAGCCCCAATAGTACCCAGCAGTAAGGCCAGTCTGTGCCTATCAGTGCTGCATATTAGTGTCGCCTCATCAGCGCACATCGGTGAAGAAAACGTACTTACAAAATTTTATGACAGAAACTAAGAAAAACTTGTTTAATTTTTTCAAAATTTTTGGTCTTTTTTTTTCAGCAAAAAAAAAAAAAAAAAATTAATAAACCCAGCGGTGATTAAATACCACCAAAAGAAGGCTATATTTTTGTGAAAAAAGTAATAAAAATTTCATTTTGGTACAGTGTTGCATGACCGTGGGTGGAAGTTGGAACCTAACCATAAATTAGTAAGAAAGATTACAATCTTGATGGAGGCGAGGATGCAGCTGTACACATTCTCGCAAGTAGGCAAGAGACACCTCTGGAATGAGCTCAAGAGGGTTCCTGCTGAACAAACAATCCTGCCGATCCCTGACCTCAAAGAGTCAGAGGGCTATTAATGCTCCTGGCTTCCCAGATCCAACAAAGCAGCAGCAAGGAACAGGATTATTATAAGGACAGCAAAGAATATTCATTTGAGTGAATTGAAAACAGGAAAAAGCACCAGAAAGGCCTCTCACAAGTCTGCAAATCAGCTAAGGAAGACCTAACCCCTAGGTGGATAGGTCCTATGAAGTCATTAAAGCATTCCCTGTTCCTATCAGAGAATATCTGCATTAGTAGACTAGTTTGTTCGGTCTGTAAATGGCCTAAAGTGACACAAGGTCCTCCTCCAATGAAGTGTCCGAGATGCACTTTGGTACATGAACCTCTCCTCAACGTTCAGAAGCTACCAGTTAGGTGGATCTAGCCCCCAGAGGATCATGAGGTGATCAGTATGGGTAACAGCAAGACCCACAGTACCATCCAGAACAAGAACCAAACAACCTTCCCTGACTCAGACAGGATTCCTGTTCCTTCTCAGAGATGCCCGGTGGTGTCTGAACCGACCAAAGAGGGATCCACCGATGTAGACAGAACCCCCTGTTCTGGAAACCAAGAATGTAGCTCCAGCAACAATAATTCTCCAATGAGGTGAACCCCGTGGAAATTGGGAAGAGAAGTCCTTATCAAGTTAGGAATTACTTGATCCATAGGGTCTAACCCAATAGTCTGCTCAGGAATTGTACAGCAGAGTTAGGGGTCGAGAAGAGGTGGAAAAAAAAGGCAAGTCTGAAGGGATCAACACCCAAACACACCTATAAGAAGATGAGCTGGTACCTCCCTGTATAATGAGGAACATGAAGGCAAACATACTGTGGACCCCTCTAGTGAAGTAGCATGCTAGTTAACATCACCTACACATGACAGGCAGTTTCCAATGCCAAAACTTGGCAAAGCCAGACCTGGTCAAATCTTGCAGGTGTTTTTTTCCTTCAGGAAGATGTCAGCTAGGACCAACAGAGACCGCTTTCTTCACAGCTGGTTGTCCGAGTGTCACAATAGGGATGGTACTAGGGCAGACACTGTAGCCAAGACTCTAAAGAATACTAGGTATCCAGGGCAACACTGAAGATGCAGAGCCCTGTTAGAACAGAGAGCAACCAGTGACGATTCCCGTTGAACGAGCAGGTCAGAGGGTCCCTCTGGAGAAGGAGTGGGATAATTACACTGATAGGTATCAGTTACCACTAATGGTCCCACGTGCCTCCAAATAAGAAAATCTCTCAGGGGAGTAGGGTGGTGGCCAGGTTGGGAGAAAGTTCCTCAAGCTGAGTTTACACAGAAGATAGAGCAAGATAGAGCAAGAACCCTGGACTGAGAATACCTCAAGGTGGTGCAGGGAAGGTCTGTTAATCTGTGGGATAGTACAGGCGCTAGATGGTGAACAGTTAAAGAGAGTGCCATAGGCACGTTATTAACCTGTAAACCTAAAGGATGTATGAAGGGCAAACTCCTCAAGGACCCGGAAGGATTAACAACTATTCCTCCCACATGGGGAAGTGGAGGAACACCTTCATTACGAAGGCTTCTCTTAGGACGTAGCAGATTTTTGCTTCCAGCCTTGTGAGATGCCAGAAAAACAAGCTTAAAAAAGTGTCAGGGTGTGTATACGCCAGGAGCAGGTGAAGTAGAAGGATGGGGCTCAGCCGGCTCTGATCTCCAGTGATATCCTTGATGATGATGTCAATGGTAAATCCGAAGAGACAGCATCCCTGTCCCTTAGGTACACAAGTACCTAAAACGGATGTTTATGTCTAGATTTGCAAATCTTGTGCAACTCCAACCTCTGTATTTAGACCAAATTGGTCTGTTTTTTTTTTTTTTTTTTGCTCCTGGCTAGCTGGTACGTATGCTGGGAAATACAATTTTTTTTGCTCTGTGCAGTGCCCTTCCAGGGGCATCTTACTTTTAAAGCTAGTATAAATTGGGGCATTTTGTTGACATCTCAGCGTAGGCACAGTCAGTCAGTCTGGAGCTCAGGGACTACTTTTTTAAGTATATGGAATCTTTAGATTATGTGGCATCTAAAAGATGTATTAGTCATTTTCTTTATGGTTTTTTTTTTTTGCAATTGGAGCTGCAAAGCAAGCCTCCCTGCTGTCTTCTCTCTTTATATAACCCACAGTGCTCTGGGAACCCTAATGCCGCGTAGACACGATCAGGATTTTGGTCGGAAAAAGATATGATGGCTTTTCCGACGGGATTCCGCTCAAGCTTGCCTTGCATACACACGGTCACACAAAAGTTTGCTGAACTTTCGGCCGTCAAGAACGCGGTGATCGAAAAATAGAGAACATGCTCTCAATCTTTTGCTGGCTGGAATTTGGCCAGCAAAAGTCCGATGGAGCATACATACGGTCGCATTTTCCGACCAAAAGCTCTCATCAGTCTTTTGCTGGCCGAATTTCTGATCGTGTGTATGGGGCATAAGGCTTCATGTACACTGCTGCTGGTAAACGGACGTTTAGGAGCAGTAGGGCATTTTTTTCACCTGCCCTTGAACTCTCCTCTATGTTATCCTATCAGTACATGCACACAGGGTCATTTATAGTCTTTTCTAGGCAGTTGAGTTTAGAAGCATTTTTTGGAAAGCAAAAAAATGCATTCAGGACGGATGTTCAGAGACATTTGAAACGCCTGTAACAGCTTGTAATTGCGTGTATGAGCGCTGACTCGCATTTTGTTTACAGGCGTTATTAATTTTTGACTATTTAAAAAAAAAAAAAAAGCGCTTCTAAAACACAAGTGTGGCAAAATGTACATTTTTAAACGTGGGTTACTATCTGTCAAGTTAAATCGTTCAGGAGAGGTTGTAAAACGTCCCGTGTACATGAAGCCTAAATCATGGATAAAACATCTGATAATAATTTTGGGCCAGTTTTATTAGTGTTCAGTTTCTTTAAAATTACAGTAAATGGATGTGTTGGGGGAGCGGTATGGGGGTGTCAAGACAAGTCTGATCATTGGAGGAGAGCAGGCCTGAGTTCCCAGCACAGCTACCAACTACGGTGTGTTCTCCTGCTTAGTGTGGTCAGTTTATAATAGGAAAGCAGAGTAACTGGCAGCAACACCAGAGATTTCACACAAAAAGAAGCAATACAAAGAAAACATAATACTTTTTCATACAGGTACATATTAGGAATATAGTGTTGGGGTAACAAATACTTTAACTATAGAATAACATACCTGTTCTTGGAGAGCTGCATTAATCTCATCCAGTCTCTGTTGCAACATAAGTATTTGTTCCTCGTGCTTCTTTTTAAGCGTTGACACAACCATCTCATGCTGTTCCCGTGCTCTGTTTATTGAGTCAGAGCGCCGCAGGTCCATAACTTGCTGCTGCATGCTCTCCATTGCAAGCTTGGCAACCTTTAATTCCTTCCTCAACTATATAAAGACAACAGAATGTCTTAGAGTACTGAAGACAAGACAACATGACATTAAAGTATAACTAAAAGCAAAACATTTTGGATAGAGTGGAGATGGATTAGAACACTTGTCAGTTTTTATTGCTGTCTGTGTCTACGTTAAATAGATTCCCCCTCTCTATTTGTCCTGTTTACCATTATCATTGAAGGTGAAAGTAAAAGAAAATCCAAAATTTTGGGTTGTCCCCAGAAAAGTAAGAGGGGAAATCTTCCAATAGGGACACTAGTTCTGGTGGCCTGGGGGTCCCCAAGAAATTCCCTTAAATTGCAGGGATTTCCTTTCACTTCCTATTTGGTTATGGGACAGGAAGTGATGGAAAATCTCCCCAATGGCAAATAAAAATCTGATAGGGGCTGTAACCCTCCCTTGCTCTATCCAAAATGAAAGAAAAAAAAAAAAAAAAAAAGAAAAAAGTTTTGCCTATAGTTCTACTTTAAGCTTTATATACAGTGCTTACAAATGATATATTAAGCACTACCTGTTCATCATTCGAGGTTAATCCATCCACGGTGTTCTGCAGGGCAGCCATCTGTCCCCTCAGCTGAAGCTCCACTTCTCTGGAATTCTGAAGCAACGTCTGTGACTCCTGAAGGCTGATAGCCAATCCTTCCTTCTCATCTGTATGTACAACAACATGTGAGCATATGTTACACAGTAAGAAGTGTTGTTCTATTTTGGAATGGACTTAAAAAAAAAAAAAAAGACCAAAAATGAAAGAACTACAGGAAATATCTCGCTATTTTAAATGTGCTGGGCTACAGAAGGTCAAGTCCAACAGGGTGAATGCCACTTCATGGATTTCTCTCCTTAAATCGCTTGCTGACCGGCTCATGCCGATATACATCGGCAGAAGGGCATGTGCAGGCATACTAACGTACCTGTACGTTGCCCTTTAAGAAGTGGTTTGCGCCCGCTGCGAGCTCCATGAGTGTGATTGCGGGGCCCGCGGACTCGATGTCTGCGGGGATACCCGCGATCGTCTCAAAGGGAGGAAGAACAGGGAAATGCTGATGTAAACAAACATCTCCCCGTTCTGCCTAGTGACAGGACATTGATCACCGCTTCCTGTAATCGGGAGCGGTAATCAGTGTCGTGTCACACATAGCCCTCCCCCCCCCCAGTTAGAATCACTCCCTAGGACACACTTAACCCCTTCACTGCCCCCTAGTGGTTAGCCCCTTCACTGCCAGTCACATTTACACAGTAATCAATGCATTTTTAATCGCACTGATCGCCGTATAAATGTGAATGGTCTCAAAATAGCGCCAAAAGTGTCCGATCTGTCCACCATAATGTCGCAGTCACGATAAAAAAAAAAAATTAATAAAAATGCCATAAAACTATCCCCTATTTTCTATTTTGTAGATGCTATAACTTTTGCGCAAACCAATCAATAAATGCTTATTGCGATTTTGTTTACTAAAAGTATATAGAAGAATACGTATCGGCCTAAACTGAGGAAAAAAAAAATTATATATATTTTGGGGATATTTATTATAGCAAAAAGTAAAAAATAATGCGTTTTTTTCAAAATTGTCGCTATTTTTTTGTTTATAGCGCAAAAAATTAAAAAAAAACAAAAAAACAAAAAAACGCAGAGGTGATCAAATACCACCAAAAGAAAGCTCTATTTGTGGGGAAAAAAGGACGTCAATTTTGTTTGGGAGCCACGCCGCAGGACCGCGCAATTGTCAGTTAAAGCGCCGCAGTGCCAAATCGCAAAAAGTGCTCTGGTCTTTTGCCAGCCAAATGGTCCGGGGCTTAAGCGGTTAAATTTACAATTTACAGTTCTACCGAACACAAACAGTAGAGCTTTCGCTGTACTTTCCGCACTCTGACAGGAGAGATGTGGCTGCTGTGTGACTGCCTGCTCCTCCTCTCCCCTGTCCATTCACAGAAGGCTTTGTATTTTGTGAATAGGTTCACAGAATACAAAGCATTCTGTGATTGGGCAAGACGAGAGTAGGGGTGGGCAGTAGACTCAGCTGCTGTTGTATAGGAGATCTGAAAGTCCAGTACGTTTGTTACAAAATTTGAAAAAAAAAAAAAAAGAAGAAAAAAAACGCTACTAAAATAAGGCAAGAGTTATTTAAATCGAAATGTGAGGTATTTATCTCATGAAACCATGCAGTATTTTACCTCATGACATGATATGCAGTGGGGTGGATACAGTGGAGAAGAATTAGAACCCCTGTCAGTTTTTCTTGCTAATAAAGAGGTAAAATGGTTAAAACCGTAGAAATATGCCAAGTCAGTGCGGTCCCTGCAGCATATGTATTAATACAAAAGAAAAAAGGTGACTAGAATACCAGTCAAAGGGAAGCTGCTTTCACAGAACACACATGGTGTATCAAAAGCAACTCATTTCAATTACATAAATACACAATATATCTTTATAAAATATCAAATATTGCATGAAAAGAGTAAAAAAAAAAAAAAAAAAAAAATCCACACATCTAAATGCCCTTCTACCACCAATAAAAAAAAAAAAAAAACAAAGACAACGGTGTCATTGTGGAGTTTTTCTTTACTTCCTGTCCAATAGCCAAAACAGGAAGTGATTTCCCTCTATTACTTTTCTGGGGACACCCCAAGATTTGGAATTTATTTTTTTTTTTTAAATTTCACCTTCAATGATAATGGTAACCAGGACAAATAGAGAGGGTGTACCTCCGTAATGGGGACACAGACAGCAATAAAAGCCGACAGGGGTCCTAATCCCTCTCCACTCTATCCAAAACAAAAAAAAAAGGGTTCTACCTTTAGTTATACTTTAAGTGAATTAACCCCAACGATTCTGTGTTTTTCCATATTTAGGTTTCTATGCATTACCGTTAAGAAACGGATACAAAAAAAAAAAAAATTAAAAAAAAAAAAAAAAAAAAAAAAAAAAAAAAAAAAGGTAGAGACTACTCAACATTGGCCATTATACTTTTACCTTGCTTAACCACACCTAAGAGTAAAACAAATCTAAATGCCTAAACCCAGGTTTTATAAATCTGACAAGTGTTCGTAAAACCGAACATATCACAACTACCTTGTGCATCCAGGTGGATTATACCTTGGTATTTTAAGGACAAATTTGACTTTCATTTGGCGGTAAATGGCAATGGATATCTCCCGATTTTTTTAAAATCATCATCATCATCATCAATAGAAAACCGGCCCAAAATAGAAAAATAAAAAATCATTTTTCTTAAAGTGGTTGTAAACCCTTACAGACCACTTTTACCTACAGGTAAGCCTAGATTAAGGCTTACCTGTAGGTGCTCGAAATATCTCCTAAACCTATATGATATTAGGAGATATTTATAAAAGACAGGCACCGATGTCACTGAGCGTGCCGTCTCTAACGGCGATCATGCCGTTAGTGGCGTACCAGTGCGCATGTGACGTCATCGTGGCTCCGGCCAATCAGCGCCGGAGCCGCAATACCCGGAAAGAAGATGGACGCTTCGTAGGAGAAGGGACAGCGGGGACATCGCAGGCTCCCTTGTCAGGTAAGTGACACATAATAGGCTACTATACGATGCAAAGTAGCCCATTATGCTTTACCTTTTGCAGGGAAACAAAGAGGAAGTAAACTCAAGATTCACTCAAACTCTCAAAGTGCATGTCAGTGCTGTGGAAAAGTGTTCAATAGAATTGTTTGGATGACAATGTATCCTCTACATTCTCTCTATGGTCCATCCACCATCCACACTAAAGCTGGCCATAGACTGTTCGAGTCCCGGCTAAACTGGCTGAGATTCGAACCATGTATGGGCAGGCTGAATGTACCCAAGTTAACTGCTTGCCGACCATGGCTGTCAATTGACGGCCAGGCGGCGCAGCTCTCGTTGCAGGAGGGCGTCATATGACGACGGCAATAGCGCGTGCCCGCCGTGTCACTGGGGACAGGCCCATCTTTAATACTGATTGGACCCTGGGCAAACGTTTTTTTTTGCCCCCCCCATACAATTTTGCTCTCCACCTGCTCTGAGACATACAATAAATAGCAGCTAGACTTAAAAGCAGTTTACTGTATTAGATCAGGCAGCGATTGCGATTGGTTGCCAGAGGTTACAGTGTATCATTACCACTTACTGACTGGTTGCTAGAGGCTACAGCACACATTACGGCTCACTGATTGGTTGCTAGAGGTTACAGCACATCATCTCCTCACTGCAGGGGGCAAGATATAAATATGAATGCTGCCTTTATTTACATATCTATGCTGCCCGTTGCAGCTATTTACATTTGAATGCTGCTGCTATTTACATATGAATTCCGGTTATTTACATGTAAACACAAGGTCTGCAGGTGAGTCATCTATACACAACAATAGGGCAGAGCTGGACATTATTAGTAGCAGCAATTCACACTGAGATATCTGGGCACAGCAAGGGATTAAAAGTTCAAGGGACAAGGGAATTTAAACTGGGATAGTTGTCAAGTATGAGGCAGCTGCTTTGGGCCCCACAACAATGACAGGGCCCAGGGCAGCTGCCCCTTTTGCCCTGTGTTAAAGACGGCCCTGACTGGGGACCCGGTGCGCGTGCCCGGAAGCCGCGATCTCCGCCAGGCACCCGCGATTGCCCGGTAACTGAGCAGGACCGTGGATCTGTGTGTGTCCTGTCAGAGGAGAGGGGACCGATGGTGTGTTCCCAGTACAGAGGAACACCGATCGGTCTCCACCCCTTGTGAGTCCCCTCCTCCTACAGTTAGAATCACTAGGAACATAATTAACCCCTCGATCGCCCCCTAGTGTTAACCCCTTCCCTGCCAGTCACATTTACACAGTAATCAATGCATTTTTATAGCACGGATCGCTGTATAAATGTGAATGGTCCCAAAAATGTGTCAAAAGTGTCCGATCTGTCCGCCGCAATATCGCTGTCAGGATAAAAATTGCAGATCGCCTCCATTACTAGTAAAAAAAAAAAAATAAATAAAAATATATATATATATAATAAAAATGCTATAAATCTATCCCCTATTTTGTAGACGCTATAACTTTAGCGCAAACCAATCAATATACACTTATTGCGATTTTTTTGTACCAAAAATTTGTAGAAGAATACGTATCGGCCTAAACTGAGGAAAACATTTGTTTTAAAGAAAAAAAAAAAATGTATATTTATTATAGTAAAAATGTAAAAAATATTGTGTTTTTTTTCAAACTTGTTACTCATTTTGTTTATAGCGCAAAAAATAAAAACCGCAGAGGTGATTAAATACCACCAAAAGAAAGCTCTATTTGTGGGGAAAAAATTATAACAATTTCATCTGAGTACAGTGTTGCATGACGGCGCAATTGTCATTCAAAGTGTGACAGCGCTGAAAGCTGAAAAATGACCTAGGCAGGAAGGGAGTGAAAATGCCCAGTATTGAGGTGGTTGATTGATTGATCAACTTGGCTACAACCAGCCTGTTGGATTTTACACGTGATTATTGCTAGCGGCTGTTATAACCACTAGCAGTAATCATTGTGTTCTCCTAGTGGGGGCGGCTCCCCCCTGCCGGAAGAACACCATAGCTCCACGGGAGGGATTCACTCATCAGCACTGACTGTGTTGATGGAGACATTGAGCGATTTTATTTCCTGCAACCAAAGAAAATTGCTCCATCTCTGGCCGGCTTTAGTTACTACACTACCAAACTTGTTCAGTGATGTCATAAAATAAATAAAAAGAAGAAGGAGGGTGGGGAGCAAGGGAGATCACCTTTAACGATCACAAGCTGATGATTGAGGTATCTCAGTTGCCGTTCACTTTCTTCCAGCTTTGCACCGAATTCTTCAAGTTGCCTTCCTTTTGCTTTGTAAAGAACTTGTAATTGTACAAACTGCATATTACCAGAAGTACCTAAAAAAATAGCAGTGACATCTTTACTATCAATTCACTATAAAAAGTTATATGTTGTACCTGGGAAAAACCAAATAAACCTCTTACATTCCCCAGTATCCAGGAACTCTTTTTGAAGGTCTTCATAATTGTCAAGTCTTCTCGCTGCATCTGGTTTTACATCTTTATGAGCACCATTTATCTGGTATGGGTTGTATCGGACTGGGATAGAGTCTTCAGGATGGTCGCCGTTTCCTTCAGGAGCAGTGTACATCTATGGCAATAGCAGAACACATTAACCTAGGGCTGAAACAACTAATCGATTATGACATTAATCGATTACTATTTTCATAATCGATTAATCGGCCAGTAACATAATGGGGTTAAAAAAAAAAAAAAAAAAAAAAAAAAACACCCTAAAATGAGCCCTTTATAGTACAAAAAGAGCAAATAATCACTACTGTAAATATTACTCTCAGTTCTACAGTAAAAATGAACCCCTTACAGTAGTGATTATCTGCTTTTTTGTACTATAAAGGGCTAATTTTAGCTTTTTTAATGTTACTAAACGTCTTAGACCTGGTTCACATCTATGTGTTTTTTGGTACTTTTTGCAGAAACACACTACAGTTCATGTATATGGTTTCCTATGGGACATGTTCACATCTATGCTTTTTTCAGCCGCTGCGTATTTGGAAAGGGTCAGGGACTTTTTTTTTTTTTTAACTCAAAACGATGCTTTTTTTGGTTCAATATACTTCAATGGAGAAGCTGCAGAAAAGCATGTAATGTGTTTTTGCAGCAATTGGCGTTTTTTAATCTGCCCAACAACAAATTGGCCGAAAAAAAAATGAAAAAACGCAATCGCAGCAAAATCACGTACGCAAAAATCAAAAAGCACTGCAGAAACAGATCAAAAGCAAACTGCATAGGTGTTTACCGAGCCTTATGCTGGCCACACCAAATCAATTTTCAGACGAGAATATTCAGATGAAAAATCTTTGTACATTTGCTGAATGAAAGAATGTAGTTTGAAATTTTCACTTGTTTTTAACATTCTGTTTTTAAAACGAATGTAAATTTCTGAACGAAAATCACATGCGCTGTCTGAAAATTCCTTTGACCGAGAAGTTTTCTATTATTTCGAAATTTTCCCGTTACCGTGGTTGAAAATAAACGTCGATTTGACCCCACTAACTATTAGAAAATCGAACGAACGTTCTTAAAAAGATATTTTTTTTGAAGGAAGACATTGTTTGTTTGCTTTTTTTGTATAAAACAATTTGATCTCTGAGTCTGATGATATTTACCAGATTCACCCTTTAATAGTATATACAGTATATCTCTCCTCTAATAGTATATACAGTACATCTCTCCTCTAATAGTATATACAGTACATCTCCTCTAATAGTATATACAGTATATCTCTTCTGTCTGTTATTCTCAGAGTGGATTGGAGATTTTGCTCCCTAACCATATAGTTGGTTATTTATATTTACCACGGCATAGAGATATTTAAGAATAAAATTCTTTTTTTTTAAACTTTACATATTAAACTAAATTATACACCACACTTTTTTTTTAGGTTGTTAACCGATCAAAACAATAAATCGGCCAACTAACTGATTATGAAAATAATCGTTCGTTGCAGCCCTACATTAACCGGACCAGGTCTATTTTTTAAACTTTTTGTTTACAAGTTAAAAATCATTTTTTTTTGCTGGAAAATTACTTAGAACCCCCAAATATTTTATATATATATATATATATATATATATATATATATATATATATATATATATATATATATATATAATTTTTTTTAGACACTCTAGAGAATAAAATGGCGGTCGTTGCAATACTTTATGTCACACCGTATTTGCGCAATTTTTTGTGAAAGTATACACTATTTTGAATTCAATAAGACAGCCGTAAACTTAGTCCAATTTTTTTCTATATTGTGAATGATAATGTTACGTCGAGTAAATTGATACCCAAAATGTCATGTTTCAAAATTGCGCCCGCTCGTGGAATGGTGACAAACTTTGACCCTTAAAAATCTCCATAGGCGACGTTTCTACAGGTTACCAGTTTTGAGTTAAAGAGGAGGTCTTGGGCTAGAATTATTATGTGGTTTGAACACCGTTTTAATATGTGGGCGCAACTTACGTATGCGTTGGCTTCTGTGCGCAAGCTCTGCGGGACAGGGCGCTTTACAGTTTTATTTTACCTTATATTTTTACAGTCTTTTTAAAAAAAAAATACAAATTATTGGGTCACTTTTATTCCTATTATATGGAATGTAGACATCCCTTGTAACAGAAAAAAAAAAAAAAAAGCATGACAGGACCTCTTTTAATGTGAGATCCGGGGGTCAAAAATATAGAGATAGAGATAGAGATATCTCTCTCTCATATATATATATATATATATATATATATATATATATATATATATATATATATATATATATATATATATATATATATATATATATATATCAGCTGCATGAATTGTTCAGGAAAAACGCGACAGGCTGGTTGTACACATTGGGTGTTCATATATGGATGAAAATTTGGCTGGTCCCTGCTAAACTAGCTGAATTTTGATCCATGTATGGTCAACATAACTGAATATTTCTTGCACTGCTTGAGAAATCTGTTCATTTAGACCAGAATGCAGCCAATTGTACCATGACAGTGTGGAACTTTTATAGTAACCAAAGAGGAAAATAAAAACATTTCATACACCAAAATATGACCAAACCTGATTCTGTTTGTGACTGGCATCTGAAAAGTTTTCACTGAGCTGATATCCTCCATTGGTGTATGGCTGAAAGTCCGCAGGAAGATGATACAGTTCACCTGTGGAATGGTCAGGTCCATCATAATGATCATCACTATGGAAGCTTCCCACATTGGACTCCTCAGTTATAGGCTTTCTGTAATTGTTATATTTATCTGTAAAAATAGCTTCATTATCACCATGTTGGGCTGCCCACCCACTGCGGATTTCATCTCCTGCTTCACTTCTCAGAGGTCCAATTTGCTGCTCCATATACTGTGGAGCAACCACTTTACCTGGATATTGCTAAGAAAAAAAGTAGAAGAGCATTCAGAACAAGGTCATCTCTCAATTACAAAAGTCATTGATTAACTTGCCAAGACAAAAAAAAAACCAAACAAACAAAAAAAAAAAAAAAACTTACATTTTGGCGGTCAGACGTTCTTCCATTATCCCCCCATTGTGTTTCTGGGTGCCAGGGTTCATTACTTGTAAAGAAATTCAGAACGTAAACAGTTAGTTGTGCCATATTATACATTATTATTCATGCATTGAAGATGACGAAAAGTCATAAAAAAGGCTCTGATAAATTAAAAAGAACCTGTTATGAAGGTATAGGCCCTGTCAGAGGTGATGGACGCATTATAAGGTTTTTTAATAAGGCAAAGTAAAGTAACCAATGGTATCTAAGGCAGGCCATGGATGATGCGATTTTCTTTCCTGCAATTACAGGTTGCAGGAATGAAAAAAAAAAAAAAAAAAAAAAAAAAAAAATCGCTCAATTCCCTCATCAAACAATGACTGTATGAATGAATCCCTTGTGTGGAGCGATCGTGTTCTCCCAGTGGGGGGGCATCCCTGCTGGGAGAACACACCGTGATTATTGCTAGCGGCTCTAGCTGCTGGCAATAATCGCATTTAAAAATTTGACATGCTGGTTGTACCCAAGTCGATTGATAATAAAATGGGTACAATCAGCCTGCCCATAGATAGTCCCTGCTGAACCGGCCGAGATTCAAAACCATCTATGGCCGGCTTAACTGCCTTACGGTTAAGCCAGTAGGTATTTACAGGTAAGAGTGTTCCATTGGTGCTTCGTGTAACCCGATCCAAGAGTGGACATAACACAAGGAACAATAAAACCAAATCCAACCAGAAGAGCTTCTGGAGTAGGAGGCACCTGATAGAGGTTCTAACACTTCCATTCTGTGCAAAATGAAAAAAGGAAGGGGAAAGAAAAAAAAAAAAAAAGGAAGGGGGAAGGGGAAAGAAAAAAAAGGAAGGGGGAAGGGGAAAGAAAAAAAAAGGAAGGGGGAAGGGGAAAGAAAAAAAAAGGAAGGGGGAAGGGGAAAGAAAAAAAAAGGAAGGGGGAAGGGGAAAGAAAAAAAAAGGAAGGGGGAAGGGGAAAGAAAAAAAAAGGAAGGGGGAAGGGGAAAGAAAAAAAAGGAAGGGGGAAGGGGAAAGAAAAAAAAGGAAGGGGGAAGGGGAAAGAAAAAAAAGGAAGGGGGAGGAAAAAAAAAATAAAAAGGAAGGGGAAGAAAAAAAAAAAGGAAGGGGAAGAAAAAAAAAGTAAGGGGAAGAAAGAAGAAGTGTAAGTTCACCTTTTCATTTCTGAAAAGGTGAACTACCACTGTACACCCTCCCCACCACCCCTGGTCCCCGCATCACTCTGATCGGTCCTAGAAGCGCTGCATTAAAAAAAGAAAAAATTAAAAAATAAAAAGGGAAGGAGTTTTTCGGCCGCTGCACCACACAGCGGGGACTAGGGTTGGAAAGGGTGTACGGTGTAAGTTCACCTTTTCTTTTTTTCCTGAAAAGGTGAACTTACACTTTGAAAGATAGGTATATTACATCGGGAGGGACAGGGCTTCTTTGCCATTAAAAAGTCATCCTTGTACTTTGATGGAAACTCAAAAATTTTACCTGTTAAAAAAAAAAAAAATTCATCCCTGAACATTTGATTGATTATCTCCTGTCCAAGAAAATCAGAACAGGGGAGTTTATCATGAATGCAGATGTGCATATTTTTAAAATGGACATACAGGTCTATGCACTTGCTGTACATTTATGTCAAAAAAGTAACCCATGGAAATTGGACTTTTCCAACATATATGAACAGGCAATCATTTAGATCTTGACTCTAAACACTGGCCATAAATGATTATATTTTTTTGTTCGCCCGAGGGCTGAGCAAAAAAGAACAAATGGATTCCTTCTTCCACACAAGCAAGGTGGATAGAGGAATCTTCCCTGTTGGGACATTGTATTCTGACAGCAGTAAGTCTTCAATTGGCTGCAGCCAGCTGATCAAAAAAATATTTCCAACAAACCTGGCCTTATTTCAACCCATCAATGGCCAACTTAAAGTGGTTGTAAAGCCACTTTTTTTCTTCCTATAATCTCCAGAGTTATATTACAGTACGTGCCCCAGTGTATGTTATTTATTAAAAATATGCCGCTTCATACCCAATTTCAGAGCGTCGCTCACGTGACCGCCCGCTGCTGTCTTCCCCGATCCAACAGCTACATTGACACAGCTGACAGGCGGGGGTGGGGATGGGAGCAAGGAGAGACAGTGAAAGACAGAGGCACATAAACTGACCACGGTATCAGGGCTCAGCAGCCATGATAAACGTTTACAGAGCGGAGGGCAGCACCAGGTAGGATCAGCCAGGTATTTTAGATGATACAAAGGGCCAAATTACACAGCACAAGCACTGTGCTATTATTCATGCTTTAAGGGAACTGGATCCGTTTTTTTATTTTTAGGGTAACAAGCACTTCAAAGGATAAGTTCACTTTAAAAAATAAAAATAAATAAATAAATGCACTTTTTTTGCAGGTAAATAAAATTTGCATTTATTAAAAAATTTTTGGAGCCTGTAAATGTTTCACTAAATTTAAAATGAAAAGTAATGCAAAACACAACTTCAATAAAGCAAAACAAAAAACTACAACTCTTTTGGCTGTGACATTGTTTACCGTATCCCAATATGTATGCGATTAAAAAAAAAAAACCTTACTGTTCCGATAATTCCTGGTCACTACAATCACTGTAGTTGGGTTCTGAAGTTGAGCAGAGGCTGTCATCAAGCATATCATGGGGAAGGCCAGTTAATAACTGCTGTAACTGAATAGGGAAAGAAAAAAAAAAAAACAATAAATAATAATAATAAAAAAATTATATGTATTTTTTTTGCACACACCCATGTAGGTGAAGTCTACCTTATTTAAATTTTACTGGGAAACAAATCTTGCTGCTGTTATTTTACCCATTATCAGGATAATGAAACCTAGAATTATACTTGGAAATGTATGCATGCAGATATACAAGATGATGTGATGTAGGGAAAGGTCCTCTTTAAGGGGTCTGCAATATATTCACAAGTGTTAATATAGAGACTGAATGAATGAATGATTTGTAAAGCGCTGCAAATGCGAACTGAATCGCCTCAAGATTCTATATATCAGTTTTTTTTTTACAGCTGCTGTTTTTCCATGTAGTTTTATATAGAAAGTTTTTTGGTGCACACAATAGTGCAGATCTTGGTTTAATTTTTGAAAAAGTATAATCAAAGAACGTAAAAAAAAAAAAAAAAAAAAAAAAAAAAAAAAGGTATCATAAGCAGATTTCACTATCACTCTGCATACAGTTTTATATAATTATTTGTTCTAGTATCTTGTATTTACCAGTATATCATCTAGCAGACTGGGAAATGAAAGGGCATCCTTGGTAGACAATCAGGCCTTAAGATGGCAATAGACTGTTTGAATCTCAGCTGGTTCAGCAGGAACCGGCCAAGATTCAAACCATGTATGGGCAGGCTGATTGTACCTATGTTGATCAAATTGGGTACAACTATCCTGTAGAATGTTTCATGCGACTATAGCTGCTAGCAAGAATCACTGTATTCTCCCGGCTGGGACTGCTCCCCCCACCAGGAGAATACAATAGCTCAGCGGGAGGGATTCCCCCATAAATACTGACTGTGTTGATGAGGGAATCAAGTGATTTTTTTTTTTCCTGCAACCAAGAAAATCGCACCATCTATGGCTGGCTTTCCTTCATTGCACAGTGCTAGGAAATCTAACAGATACAGCTCACTGATTGGAGCAAAGAGCACAGATAGGACCTAAATCAGAGAGCTTCTGTTTCTTGATTACGCAATCACAACTCTGACTTAAGCGCACCTTAAGTCACCGCTAAAACTCAAATAAATCTCACATCCATACATGTGCATGTACGGATGTGGGATAGGGACTAATCTCCTTAACTGCCCCACGTACATATACTGCGACAGGGCGGCCCTTAAGCCCAAAATCACGTACCTGTACGCAAATTTTTTTGACAGTGCTTTTTTTTTTTTTTTTAAGCACTGATCACTGTATTAGTGTCACTGGTCCCCAAAAAGTGTCACTTAGTGTCCGATTTGTCCACCGCAATAAAAAAAAAAAAAAAAAAAAAATGATCGCCACCATTACTAGTAAAAAAATAAATTAATAACAAAAAAAGTCCATAAATCTATCCCATAGTTTGTAGACTATGTATAACTATGTAGACTATGTATTTTTTACAACAAGCATGCAGCAGAATACATACTGGTGTAAATTTGATTTTTGTTTTTAATAGCAGAAAGTAAAAAAAATAAATAAATGTTTTTTCCCAAAATTGTAGGTCTTTTGTTTATAGTGCAAAAAATTTTATTTGGGTACAGCGTCACACGACTGCGCAATTGTCCGTTAAAGCAACGCAGTGCCATATCGCCAAAATCGGTACATCCCTACTATGAACTGGTATGTGTAGTGTGCATAGAGCAGTGTAAATGGCCACAACTACCGGTGAGTTGCTCTGCCCCATACAAACAAAAGTAAAGGAGAAAAGGAGAGGTTCAGGAGCTCACAGAGGAAGTTACAAGGAGGCAGAAACACACAGTAAGCAACTAATTTATGAAAATTGATTAACCACTTGCCGACCAGCCTCTGTCATTATACCGCGGAAAGGTGGCATGATCCCGCAAATTGCCGTAGGTATGCGTCGGCTCAGGAACTCTCTATTGTGGGCGTGCGCTCCTGTTGCCCAGCAGGGGGGAGCCAATCAGCGGGTCCAGTGGACTTGATGTCCGCCAGCCACCCGCGATCGTTCCCTGCAGTGACAGAATGGGGATCTGCCTGTGTAAACCAGGCAAAACTCCATTCTGACAGCGGAGATCACACAGATCCTGTCTTACTGCTAAACAGGAAAATGGATCTGTACGTTTCCCCAGTCACATAGTCCCCCATACAGATGGAACACACCTGCAGGGAACAAATTTAACCCCTCGATCGCCCCTGATGTTAACCCCTTCCCTGTCAGCGTCATTAGTACAATAACAGTGCAAATTTTTAGCACTGATTACTATAATAATGTCACTGGTTCCCAAAAAAAGTGTAAAAAATGTCCGTTAGATGTCCGATCTGTCCGCCGCAATGTTGCAGCCACACTAAAAAAAAAAATCACTGATCGCCGCCATGACTAGTAAAAAATAAAATAAAATAATAATAATAATAAAAAAATGCCATAAATCTATCCCCTATTTTGTAGGCGCGATAACTTTTGTGCAAACCAATCAATATACGCTTATTGGGATTCTTTTCTACCAAAAATATGTAGCAGAATACATATTGGCCTAAACTGACGAATAAATTCATTTTTTTTTGGAAATGTTTTATAGCAGAAAGTAAAAAAAAATTTTTTTTTTTTTTCAAAAGTGACGCTTTTTTTTGGCAGTTGCGCAAAAAATAAAAACTGCAGTGGTGATCAAATACCGCACTTTAAATACCGTACATTCACATCAGTCCCTGCACTTAAACTGTGTGCTATAGAAATACTGCTTTACAAATATTTATTGAAACTTTGTAATCAGCCATTTGCCACACTTGTAAAAAAAAAAAATAAAAATCTTTAAAAATATCAAAGAATACATGCAGCAGATATATTGTGACTGTAGGTCTTTCTTTATTATAATCTAAAACTTGTACAGAGCCTTACAAAAGGATAATTGGCATTCAGTCATTATAGGTGAGACAGAAGAAGACGGCAGATGGTGCGATTAAACTAGTCCCTGGTGTGTCCTCAGAGAGGTGTGTACAATGAAGGGGATACATGGTGTACATACTCCATGTGTCCCACCCATCCACATGAGCTCAGCACTCTCACCAACTGTTCCCGGGCATAGTCCTCCGGGTCATACTCCTCATTGTCATTCTGCTGGGTCTGCAATGCTCCGGTGTCAAAGTCTATAGACATGGTGATGAATCTGATCTATTTGTAGGGCCGATAACCTATTAGGGAGGAAAAAAAAAAAAAAAAAAACACAGAAAAGGCGTTACCTGGACTGATCAATTAGAGCGTGTTCACTGTATTATATCAATCTATGTGTACAAAAAAAATAATAAATACGCCAACAATTATTATCCACTTGCCTACCAGCCAATTCTGACATTACTCACATACATGTAAAACATCAGCATTATTTTGCTAGAATGTTACTTAGAACTCCCCAAACATTATACATTATTTTTTCAGAAAGCAGAGACCCTGGAGAATAAAATGATGGTTGTTACAATTTTTTTGTCACATGATATTTGCGCAGCCATTTATGAAATAAAAGATTTGGGAAAAAGAAAATGATACACTTAAAGTGGTAGTGAAGCCTTTTTTGTAAACTTGTACCTACAGGTAAGCCTATAATAATAAGGTACAATGAACACCTGTATATCCTAAACCTGCACTGTTTAGGAGATATTCACACTGTATGTAGCCGGTGATGTCACCCACACATGCACTCTGAAGGGATGGCATACAAGTACTGTCCCTTCAGAGCTCTGTGCTGCAGCCGTGACTCCCGCGTGTGACGTCATCGCAGCTCAGCCAATCAGATGGCCGGAGGCTGTGAAACCAGAAGGAAGACCGGGTGAAGATAGAAGCCCTGTCAGCGGTGATAGTGTGCCGCTGGAGGGCTTCGTTCTAAGGTCAGCATTTCATAATGTGCTAGTATAAGATGCACACTAGCACATTATGCCATGGTCTTTCAGGGGTTTTTTAATTTTTTTTTAAAGGCTGCGGTTTTCTATTGCTTTAAATGAATTGAAGCTACAGTACCTAAAATGATCCATAAGAAACGCTTTAAAAGCCTTTACAGGTTATCTGTTTAGAGATAAACATGAGCTCTGGAAATTGTTGCTCTCACTGTGATGTTTGCGGTGATACCTCACATGTGTGGTGAGATCATACATAGTTACATAGTAGGTGAGGTTGAAAAAAAGACACACATCCATCCTATGTGTGATTATATGTCAGTATTACATTGTATATCCCTGTATGTTGCGGTCGTTCAGGTGCTTATCTAATAGTTTCTTGAAGATATTGATGCTCCCCGCTGAGACCACCGCCTGTGGAAGGGAATTCCACATCCTTGCCGCTCTTGCATGGTTTACATGTGTGCACCAGACCTACGTGTTTTGCATTTGCACATGAGCACAGGGATGCTTTTTTTTTTTTTCTTTTTTTATTATTATTTTTAATTTACTTTTTTTTCCATGAAACTTTATTACTATGACAAATGGGTGAACAAGACACTTGTGATAGCTTTGGGTGGTGACAGGTACTCTTTATGGAGACATCAGGGGGTCTAATAGACCTCTCATCCCTCCCCTGCGAGCTCTTCAAAACACAGAGAAGGGTTGATCAGAATAATGAGAGCACTGAAACTGACCACAAAGGAGGTAGGGGAATGGATGTTCCTCCATCTCCTCTGTGTATAGCTGACCAGACAGTGGTGACGGGAGGGGGAGGGGGGCCATACTGAGTGCTATAAAAGCGATTGGGTGGCTGTAAAGCTGCCCACATTACTTGTAATAGAAAGCCGATTGCTGGCTGAAAAAAGCAATACGAGTGTCATGGCTGCCGCTGTAGTCAATGTCATGATCCTGATAGAACTGGAAGTGGGTAATAAAAATGTGCAATTATTCCATTTCTCCATTTAAGCCTGAAAAGCATCAGTAGAACGTGGGTGCAATGTTCTGGATCCTGCAGACTATTCCTCCAGCTGGAGGGCTGTACCAAGGTTATGGGTACTAGCTATGGGGCTGGAGGAGGAATCAGATTACAAGGGTGATGGTGTCACAATACTTGGGCTCCATTCATATCTGCGAGTCCCTCTTCTGTGGTGGCAGATGTGACTTGTAGTCTTCCATTCACAGATCTCTGACTGGATGATTCAGCTGCGTGGGCGGAGCCATGCTGAATTTTTACTTTGACAGGCAATAGTGGAGAGAAGATCCCCCCCGAATTCTGTAAGGGGGGGGGGCGTGGACCCCAATTATGGATGTAACAGGAACCATGGTCAGAAAGGTGGATGCAAAGTGTCTTCTGATTGGACGAGATGGTAGAGCATGATGTTACCTCTCCACCTCGTCCAATCAGAGAAGGCTTTCCATTCATTCAGTAAATAAGCTGCATTCCCTGAATGGCTCCCATGCCAAGTGGCCGACCTCCTGTATTCACAATGCAGCCGCTTGGCACAGGACCAGAAGCCAGTGGAGATCACTGGAGCAATGGTGTTTCCAGCCTCCAGGGGCATCGGCCAGGTATGGTATATACTGTACATTGTTACACCAATCCCAGCTGGACCAATGTAACTATGTATACAATTTCCATACCTGGAATTCTTCTATAAACCCAACATTTCCTATTATGTGCCTGCTGTACCATGTACTTTACTGAATGGGTTGTTTTACAATCACTTTACCTCCCATCACTACAATAGTCACCGGCCAACCGCAATACATATATATTAGGCTGCAGCTTGCAAGTGGTTTACCAGGGTTATCACTGAAGCCATCAGCCATAACCCCGGAACTGTTTTCTCAGTCAGTGATTGTCTCTTTTTCATAAAAGTGGTCCAAGCAGCTAATTAGCCACTAGATTGCTTTCAGAAGCAAGACGCGAATTAAAGCGCCCCCATCCCTTTGTGCTCAAACAGAAATGTAAACGGTGTTCACACCACACATGTGAGATATTGCCGCAAACGTCAGAGCAAGAGCAATAATTCTAGCGCTAAAACCTCTTCTGTAATATTAAACTGGTAACCTGTATACTAGAGCTGCACGAATCTGGCCAAAATGAGAATCACATTTTTTTTTGCTTAGAATAAAAAGATCACGATTCTCGCGACGTAAAAGCTTTCACATTATACAAAAAAAAAAAATATGGGCTAACTTTACTGGTTAGTTTTTTGTTTTTTTTTTTTTAATTAAAGTAATGTTTTCCAAAAAAAACTGCATTTCAAAGACCGCTGCGCAAATACAGCGTGACATAAAATATTACAACAACCACCATTTTATTCTCTAGAGCAGTGATGGCGAACCTTGGCACCCCAGATGTTTTGGAACTACATTTCCCATGATGCTCAGGCACTCTGCAGTGTAGTTGAACATCATGGGAAATGTAGTTCCAAAACATCTGAGGTGCCAAGGTTCGCCATCACTGGTCTAGGGTGTCTACTAAAAAAAGATATATAATGTGTGGGGGTTCTAATTAATTTTCTAGCAAAAAAAAAAAAAAAAAAATTATTTTAACTCGAAACCAACAAATGTCAGAAAAAGGTTAATGGCTCTTTTACACGGGACGGATCCATGATGATCCGCCCCGTGAACACCCGCTTGCTCAGTGGGGATCACTCCGCCAATCCCCGCTGAGCAGGAAGATAACAGGTCCATCGCTGCACACTGTGCAGTGACGGACCTGTCAGAGCGCCGCTCTCCCCTATGGGGGGATCGGATGATGACTGACCGTAGAGTCCGTCGTCACCCGATCCGATCCGAAAACGGATGGAAAAGTAGGGTTTTCCTCCGTTACACTTTTTCGGATCGGAGCGGGTCGGATGTCAGCGGACATGTCACCGCTGACATCCGACGCTCCATAGGGGTCAATGGAGGGTCCGTTCAGGTCCGCCTAAAAAACTGACAGGCGGACCTGAACGGACAGTCCGTGTGAAAGAGGCCAGATGCGGCTTGCAGGAGATTTTTTTCTTCTCCTGTCAGCGCACCGCTTCAGTGTGAAAGCCCTACGGACTAAGACTGGGAAGCCATTAATGTTCATGTGTGTATAAAGGCCGGCATCCCAATACTTTTGGATAGATGATTTTCTCGCGGAGTACATTGTGTTCTCCTCTCCGGGGGGGTGTAGATGACATCACATATGAATGACCAGAGCCTCACACCACGCATGTCCACCTTCATATTTACATGCGTGGTTTTTTGTCATTTTTTTCTTTTGCTATTGAGTCGCATTTTTTAAAACACATTCCGGAGCAAAAAAATAACTAGAATAAAATGAAATGTTCACATGAAGCACCACAATGGTGAACACCGTGCTGATTGGAAATCATTCATTCTTCTTCCAGGTGCTCCTGTAGAAACACTTCTCACCACATCTGGTGTGATCCCAAGACTGACCATAGACTATGATTGTACAATCCTCTTCAGATCGATCATCCACTATGTAGTACAAGGGTCTCCCTGATCGGACACAATTGTATGGGGTGTCCTCTGATTACAGAGAATTATCATCCACTGAGTAATACAATCACCTGCCTGATTGAATACAATGAAAGGGTTTAGATTTGATTGCATATTATATGGTTTTAGTCAATTTAAAAGGAAAAAAAAAATTGTATAGTGTATGGCCAACACTATATAATATGAGGACACACCTATACAATCCAATCAGAGAGGCCCATGAACTATAACATTGATGGTGGAGCTAACGAAGATTGTATAGTTCAGGATTATACAACCAGATTGTATAGTGCAGGACTGTGCAATCAGATTGTACAATCTTCTACAATGCAATCACATCGTATGGTGTATGGCCAGGGTTACAAGATCACTGACAGCCCCAGGTGATCACACAGATGTACAATGATTCCAGTACAAAGTACGATGAACACACTCTTACTATTATAGCAGAGATCGCTCACACAGCACTCACCTCTCGCCCCCCACACTCTATTCCGGACATCAGCTGCCGATCTGCGGCCCTCCAACACAACACATCGTCCACTTCCCTCCTAACAGTCAAAATGGGAAGCAATTCAGCGATTGGTTCGACACTGACCAGAGTGACAACGCTATAGCCCAATCAATGACAAACACTGCCTGATAACTCCTCCTACCTACAGCTGATAGGTGGTGGAGGGAAGGAAGCCAAACCAGCCCAGCAAGGTGAATATTAGCGAGCAAGGTTTGGTTGGTTTGTACAGCCAACAGCCTCTATTCATTCCGCCAGAAGGCGGGCCAGTGGCGGGATTGGCAGCGGGAAGGCAGTGCGGGGCGCTGATTGGCTGAGGCGCGCTCTCTGTCATTAGTCAGTAGGAGAGTTGTCAGTGCGGGGATCAGTGAGAGGGAGAGTGCCCGGGGTACACAGAGAGTGGAAATGACACCCTGATGACATTGTGAGGGGATTCAAAGAGAGGGTCTGAGACTCAATTCTGTCTTATCTGGAGCTCAGCCAATCAGCTTTTTTACTTGCTAAGCTGCATGGAGATAATGAAAGCTTGAAGCTGATTGGTTGCTATAGGCAACAGCACCAGCTGAGAGAGAACTTGTCTCAGACACTTTTATTAATAACCCCCATTGGGTGTCTCCAACCCCCATAGAGGACATATAATGCTAAATCCTACCAATCCTGGACAGAGACATATGGGGGACACCATCATAAAATGTCACCTCTGCAGTTTTTATTTTTTGCGTTATAAACAAAAAAAGAGCAATATTTTTTACTTTTTTTGCTATAATAAATATCCAAAAAACAAACTTCTTCATCAGTTTAGGCCAATATGTATTCTTCTTCATATTTTTGGTAAAAAAAAAAAAAAATCACAATAAGCGCATATTGATTGGTTTATAGCGTCTACAAAATAGGGGATAGTTTTATGGCATTTTTATTATTAATTTATTTTTACTAGTAATGACGGTGATCAGCGATTTATTAGCGGGACTGCGACATTGTGACGGACAGATTGGACACTTTTGAAACGTGTCCGATCCAGATGGCCAGTCAGCAAGCCCAGACCACGATCTACCAATCACCTGTCCGATAAATGTGCTAAAACGCACAACGCACTTATGGTGCTATTATTTCTCAATGGCGCCCCAAACACTGGTAGCAGTTTGCCTGTCTTGTTATAGATTTTCCACACAAAAAAATACATAAAAAATGTGCAAAAACCCGCATTGGCAAACGCCCTTGGCTCAGAGTCAGAATTTGGTGCTTGAGCTTCTTTGGCACCTTTTCCATGCAACAGGCAGCCCATCCAAGTCAATGGGCTGTCAGACCAAAAACACGCTAACATGCGTGTCACAAGGCCCAACACGCCGCAACGCTCAGATTTGAATATAGTGTAATACTTACCATACCCGGACACGCCCCTCCTGATCATCCAAGGTGTGGGCGGGACCTCACCATCCTCATATACAATGTAGATTTATCGGTCTTTCATTGTGCTTGATGACATTAATCCCTTGACGTCAACAGTACATATATACAGTATCTCACAAAAGTAAGTACACCCCTCACATTTTTGTAAATATTTTATTATATCTTTTCATGTGACAACACTGAAGAAATGACACTTTGCTACAATGTAAAGTAGTGAGTGTACAGCTTGTATAACAGTGTACATTTTCTGTCCCCTCAAAATAACTCAACACACAGCCATTAATGTCTAAACCGCTGGCAACAAAAGTGAGTACACCCCTAAGTGAAAATGTCCAAATTGGGCCCAATTAGTCATTTTTCCTCCCCGGTGTTATGTGACTCGTTAGTGTTCTCGGGTGTTAATGGGGAGCAGGTGTGTTAAATTTGGTGTTATCGCTCTCGCTCTCTCATACTGGTCACTGGAAGTTCATCATGGCACCTCATGGCAAAGAACTTCCTGAGGATCTGAAAAAAAGAATTGTTGCTCTACATAAAGATGGCCTAGGCTATAAGAAGATTGCCAAGACCCTGAAACTGAGCTGCAGCACGGTGGCCAAGACCATACAGCGGTTTAACAGGACAGGCTCCACTCAGAACAGGCCTCACCATGGTCGACCAAAGAAGTTGAGTGCACATGCTCAGCGTCATATCCAAAAGTTGTCTTTGGTAAATAGACGTATGAGTGCTGCCAGCATTTCTGCAGAGATTGAAGGGGTGGGAGGTTCAGCCTGTCAGTACTCAGACCATACGCCACACACTGCATCAAATTGGTCTGCATGGCTGTCGTCCCAGAAGGAAGCCTCTTCTAAAGATGATGCACAAGAAAGCCTGCAAACAGTTTGCTGAAGACAAGCAGACTAAGGACATGGATTACTGGAACCATGTCCTGTGGTCTGATGAGACCAAGATAAGCTTATTTGGTTCAGATGGTGTCAAGCGTGTGTGGCGGCAACCAGGTAAGGAGTACAAAGACAAGTGTGTCTTTTTTTTTTTTTTTTTTTTAATTTTTTATTTATAACAGACAGAGTGGGTCCACATGGACCAAACAATACATCCAGCAGTATATCTCCACCACTGATTTTTACATAATACAGTACATTCAAGGCAATTATGTTTGCGGAATCATGGTGAATTAATTAGTACAGTCCCATGTGTTCCCCCTCTCCTTCTTTTTTCCCTTTTTCCAAGAAGTTATGGAGGGGTCCTGCAAGCAGGAAAAGAAAGGGGTAGCAAAGTGAAGGAGCAGAAAAGAGATATAGAGTGGGGGAAGTATATGGGGAAGACAGGGGTGGGGGGGGGGGGTGGGGAGGGAGTCCCCAGAATCATGGATCGAATGTGATGTAGTGCAGCAGCATCACTGAATTCCCTGTGTCCGGCATGCAGCAAACCGGGTTAAATCGGTATAGTTGTTTGTAAAGCCTGTCCTTCACTGGAGTATATAAACATGTTCCACAACTGCCACGTTTTGGAAAATTTTTCTTGTCTGTTTTGCGCTGTATGGATGAAATCTTCCATATGTTTAATCTCTTCTACTTTTTTAATCCATAATGCTATGGGTGGTGGAGTTGTGGATTTCCAATATAATGGGATACAGGCCTTAGCTGCGTCTAAAAGATGACGCAGCACTGACTTGTTATATGCTTTCATGGGAATGTTTGCCGCATGCAGGAGGAAGAAGGCCGGATCATCAGTTATAGTATATTCTGTAAATTTCTGTATGGTCTGCTTTACAGTTTGCCAGAAAATTGTCAGACCAGGGCATGACCAAAAGACATGTAATAGTGTTCCTTTTTCCTTTTGGCATCGCCAGCAAAGGTCAGATGTTGCTGGGAAGAATCTGCTTAACTGTGTTGGGGTTCTGTACCAGTGTGATAGGATTTTATAGTTCGTCTCTTGAGTTTTGGCACATATAGAAGATTTGTGTGTGAATTTCAGAATCTGTTGTTTCTTGGCTAGATTGAATGTTACGTTCAGTTCTTTTTCCCATTTGGTCAGTCCCGGTGGGACAAAATCTGTTGGGGGAGTATTGAGGATGTTGTAGGTCAGGGAGAGTGTGTGTGGTAGAGCCCCCGGGGTTGAGCATATGTCTTCGAACGTGGTGAGTATCTGTCCGTTCGTTGGGGGTTGAATGGTTTGGAGGAAATGACTCAGTTGAAGTGCCCTCAGGAAGTCCAGTTTGTATGTGCCTGCTGGGTCAGTGAGTTCTGCGGTTGTTTTCCAGCGCCCGCCCGCACTAAAGTGGGAGGATTGATAAAGGTCCAACCTAGCTAGGTTTCCAAATACCTGATCTTGCAGTCCCGGTGTGAACAGCGGGTTCCCTAGTATTGGGTATAAAGGGGAATTCAGTGATGACAGGTTAGTCCTTGTAAGCAGTCTAGCACAGACGAGTATGGTGTTCCCTATTAGTGGGTGTCTCTTGATCTCCGCCGGGATGGCCGGATGACACCAAGGAGCTCTTCGGAGCGGGACTTGACTTTGGTTTTGTTCCAAGCTAGTCCAGAGCTTGGTCTCTTGGTGTCGACACCAGTCGATCAATCTGCCCAGATGGACCGCCTGGTAGTAGGCACGAACGTCTGGTAGTGCTAGGCCACCGTACTGCTTGGGGAGGACTAAAATTTTGTGAGCTAGTCTCGGTTTTTGTTTAGCCCAAACAAATTCCGAAAACATCGATTGTACTTTCTTGAAATAAGGCGTAGGTATGTTCACAGGTAGTGCTTGCATAAGGTAGAGGAATTTAGGAAGGATGGACATTTTCAGTATGTTGCACCTTCCCACCCAGGAGTGTAAGCCCGCGCCCCATTTGTTTAGACGCTCCCTTGTCGTTTTAAGCAGTGGCGGAAAATTTAGTTCATAAAGCTGTGATAGATTATGGGGAATTTGTGTACCTAAATATTTTAGGGTCTTGTTATTCCATTTCAAATGAATACTGGATTGGAGGTGCAACAGCTGTGAATTTGGTATTCCAACTCCCATAGCTTCCGATTTGGCGATGTTTATCTTTAGGTTGGTGAGACTGCCGTATAGTTCGAACTCTTTCAGCAGATTAGGTAGGGAAATTGTTGGGTTTGTAAGTGAGAACATGAGGTCGTCCGCATAAGCGGATACCTTGTATTGGGTTTGACAACATCCCGTTAGCTCTGACTCTGGCGGACGGTGTCGTGTAAACTGCCATAATCCATCTTAACATCTTTCTCCCAACCCCTACGTGTCTGAGTGTTTCGAACATAAAGGCCCAGTTTACACGGTCGAATGCCTTTTCCGCATCTGTGCTGACGAAGACACTCGGTGTTTTTGTGCGGTTGGCTGTATGAATTAGGTTCAACACCTTAGTGGTGTTGTCCCTCGCCTCCCTAGTGGGCACAAAGCCCACCTGATCTAGATGTATTAGGTGTGGGAGGTGTAGCTGTAGTCTGGATGCTATTATTTTAGTGAATAATTTGATATCCGTATTGAGCAGGGAAATTGGCCGGTAGCTTCCGCACTGGGTCAGATCCTTCCCTTCTTTAGGGATGACCGAGATCTGAGCCTGCAAGGAGGAGTCATGGAACCCGCCCCCTCTGTGTGATTATTAAACAGCTCCACCATGTGGATCCCCAGGGTTGGTAGAAGGGTTTTATAGTACTGCACTGTTAGACCGTCTGGGCCCGGGGCCTTCCCCGGTTTGGTGCTGCCTATTGCTGCTTGTAGTTCAGATAATGTTATAGGGTCCTCTAGTAAGTCGCGTGTTTCGTTGGACAATGTGGGCATTAGGGAGTTAGTTAAATATTCTCTCATTCGCTCTGTCGGTGGACTTGTCGTGGGGATGTTGTATAGTTTTTCGTAGAAAGATTTGAATTCATTTGTAATTTGTTGAGGAAGTGTCGTTTTGTGGCCTAGGTGTGAATAGATATGTGGTATATAGGAAGCCATCCTTTGAGTCTGTAGAGATTGTGCCAGCATTCTGCCACATTTGTTGCCCGATTCGTATACTCTTTTCCTGGTAATTTGCATCGCAGCTTTAGCTTTATAATGAAGTAGATCATTGATCTGCGCACGAACCGTATCCAATTCAGTCCCCAATTATCTGGTCTGAGTCTGTTTATGTGCAATCTCTAGTGTCTGTAATTTCTTTATCAGTAGGGTCATTTGTTCAGTCCTCTGCTTTTTAAGTCGTGAACCATGTTGTATAAGGATACCCCTTATCACTGCCTTGTGGGCTTCCCATACGAGGCCCTTGTTATTGTCCGTGGTGTGGTTGTCTTGGAAGTAGTGTGTTATCTCTCTGGTGACAGCTGTGAGCGTCTCCTGGTCTTGCAGTAGGCTCTCGTTCAGTCTCCAAGGACTTCTTTGTCCTTTGTAGAAGTCTGTCAAAGCGTAACGCATCATGACTGGGGCATGGTCGGACCATGTAATGGAGCCTATAGTGGTGTTTTTGACTGCTTGAAGTTGTCTATGGGGGATCAAAAGGTAGTCTATACGTGAGTATGTTTGGTGTGGGCGGGAGAAAAAAGTATAGTCCCGTTCTCCGGGATGTAGAAGACGCCAAGTATCTATTAATTGAGTCTCGTGTAGGGCCAAGTAAATAGCTCTGCGTGTGTTTTTGTGTGTGGAAGATGTTCCCGTTGAGGTGTCCTCTGAAGGGAGGAGGGGGACATTTAAATCTCCTCCCACAATGAGTTGGCCTTCTGTGAATTTTTGAAGAAGTTTCAAATGTTTCCTGATAAAAGCGTCTTGGTGACATTTGGGGGCGTATAAATTGGCTATAGTCACCTTCACGTCACCTATCATGCCCTTGAGGAAGAGGTATCTTCCCTCCGGGTCTCTCTTTATGGCAGCCAAGGACCAGGGTATTTTAGCCGATATCTGAATGGAGACCCCTCTTGATTTAGCCTCCGAATACGTTGAGTGGTATACCGTCAGGGAATGTCTGTTTTTCAGGATGGGAAAAGCATTTTCCCGGAAGTGAGTTTCTTGTAGCAGAACTATGTCTGCTTTCATGCGTCTCATATCGTTTTGTAGCATTCTTCTTTTTTCTGGGACATTAAGTCCTTTTGCGTTTAAGGTCACAATGTGGAGTTCGTCCATGATCCTGGGGATTGGGGGGGGTAAAGAGATAGTAGAAGGGGGAGGTGTGAGCAGGAAGGGAGTAGAGAAGAAACAGATAAGTGTGAGAAATCAGAAAAGAAATAGAAATGAGAGTAAGAGACTCTGGATCAGGGTCTCCAATTCCTATTTAGGGTAGCAAAAACTTGCTTATACGCTCTGCAGGGAAGCCTGCGTATTGAGCGTGGCCTAAGTGGGAGTGTGATCAGCGAAGGACCTGGGAGGTGTCCGGGCACCGCCCACACTCCCCCTACCTTGGTGTATATATAAGTGCAGGCAGGTGTAACAATGACAATCATGTCTTTGACAAGAAATGAACAGGTATTATAACCTCATAGAACAACATTCCTACATAACATTTCTAACATGTCTTAATACAGACTGCAATACTTGTATGGTAATATAGGAAAGCAGGCCAGGCATGTAGTTAAAACAGTAACTAAAACAAATCTCCGGTGTGGAATCCCATCACCCCCACCCCCCGGGGCCCAACCAACCGCCCGCCGACATCTTCCTCCCTCCCTTGGCAGCGGGCAATCCGCACGTCAGTGGCCAATGGCGGGGTGAAGGGTCCGCGTCCTGGAAAAGCCCCCCGCAACCCCCTCCCACATCAGCTTCCGACACACGACCACCCCAGTAAAGCCCTACCCTCCCGTTTGTAACCGTGCCAACATCCCAACATATACGTTCTTGATTGGAGCAGGAACTAAACACCGACGGTACTCATTGGCAATAGTCGTAAGACTTCTTGAACGGTCTGCAATCAAGTTGTGGGATGTGGGGCTAGTTGCCGGGTGAACGGAGTCAGATCTTCCGCCTGTGCTCCTCCGTTATACATCATGTGTTGGCGTGATCACTTTGAGCATGTTATCATTTGAAATTCCTATCTTGACACGTAGTTCGTGTTGGGGTGGGAAAAGTCCCCTGACAGGTTGGCTGCGAGTATTTGCTCTAGATGCAGTGTCTCATGAGATATTCTTTAGATGTTCCTTATGCCGGGGGGGATTAGGGAGGGACCTCTCTTGCTCACCCCTTTCTGCCCGTGTGGAGTTGCACAGGCTAACCTTAAACTGTAACTTGGCCCTAGTGTAGCAACAGACACGTGGTCTTCTCGAAATTCAGGATGACCTGGCAGTGGCATAGGAGGCTGTTGGTTTTACTCAGTACTTTGGTCTACAGTATACGTATTGGAGCTGACAATGAGGGGGGGTAGCTCCCAAACCCTCCGCTCCCCCCTGTTCATAATATGCAGGCCTCCCGCCCCGTCCAGGTCTGTGTGGTAAGCAAGGTGGGTGCCGAGTAAGTGTTCCGGGGAACTTGAGACCGGGGGAGAACCCCCATGGTTAAACAGAGAAAGGTGCAACAGTAACTATGCCTACTTCCCATGTCTTTTTAACTGGTCATGTACAGAAGTCAAGACTCACGTGAACCGCTGTTGTTGGAGGCTCTAGAATGGCCCCGATTCCTCTGGGACCTGGGCGGCTGGTTGGATCCGGGCGGCAGGGGCCCCGAGCGGCCCATCGGTCTAGGAATTTTCAGCAGCCAGTTGGGTATTGGGATCGGGTCAAACCCCATAAAGGTGAAGCAGGCAGGGAGATCCGCCGGTGATCGCAATGTGAATGAGGACTGGTTGGATCGAAATATCACTGCTAGAGGATACCCCCATCTATAAGTGTATCCATGTTGCCTTGCAGCTTCCAACAGTGGTTTTAGCATCGCTCTGCGTTGGAGGGTAGCTCTGGATATATCCGGTAAAATTTGAATTTGTGCCCCGTCAAATTCTATGTCTCCGCTCCCCCAGGCGTTGCGCAAGATGGTTTCTTTTTGAGCATACCAGTGCAAGCGGCATAGGACGTCTCGGGGTCTAGCTGGGTCTGTAGACTTTGGTCCTAGGGTACGATGGACCCTGTCAATTTCCAAAGAGGTTGCGGGGTTTTCTAGGAGTCTCTGGAATATGGCTGTTACTGTCTCCGCCAGGTCCTCTGGTCCCGTTGCCTCCGGGATCCCCCGCAACCTGAGGTTGTTGCGGCGGCTACGGTCCTCCATTTCTTCGATATGCAGCTGCATCTCTTGTAATTCCATATTGTGGGATTCTTGGGCTTGTTCCAGGGATAGAACTCTGGATTCCAATGTAGTGGTCTGAGTTTCCCCAGCGGACACTCGATGGTTAATTGTGTGCAGCTCTGACCTGATCTCCTGTATGTCCTTGTTATGTGCTTCCTCCACACGTTGGATCAGGGCCTCGATATCAGCCCTGGTAGGAAGAGCCTGCAGCATGGCGCGGAGGTCATCTTCTATCCGTATCTGGCTGTGTGTGGAGGTTGCCGGCTCAGTTCTGAATGTGGCTGGGGTCCCCATGTGTGGATCTGCTTCCATAACGTTAGCTGGGGAGAGTGTCCGTGTCACAGGGGGGATCCTCTCCGTATAGTGTGCACGTGGCGTGGCTACAATGGCGCCTGGGGATGTCTCCTGCCTGTCTCTGAGGAATCGTCTTATCCCGTGCTGTGGGATCGGGGTTCCGGTTCGTCTAGTTGTCGCTCTTGTCTTGTAATGTTTAGAGGTGGACATGCCGTGTTCACCTGCAGAAGAAGAGGGTTGTTTGGCAGGCGAAGTGCGGATCGGGCCCGGAGCTCCTTCAGCTCACGTCTTTACTCGGCCATCGCTAAGCCATGCCCAACGGACAAGTGTGTCTTGCCTACAGTCAAGCATGGTGGTGGGAGTGTCATGGTCTGGGGCTGTATGAGTGCTGCCGGCACTGGGGAGCTACAGATCATTGAGGGAACCATGAATGTCAACATGTACTGTGACATACTGAAGCAAAGCATGATCCCCTCCCTTCAGAGACTGGGCAGCAGGGCAGTATTCCAACATAATAACAACCCCAAACACACCTCCAAGATGACCACTGCCTTGATAAAGAAGCTGAGGGTAAAGGTGATGGACTGGCCAAGCATGTCTCCAGACCTAAACCCTATTGAGCATCTGTGGGGCAGGCTCAAATGGAAGGTGGAGGAGCGCAAGGTCTCTAACATCCACCAGCTCCGTGATGTCGTTATGGAGGAGTGGAAGAGGACTCCAGTGGCAACCTGTGAAGCTCTTGTGAACTCCATGCCCAAGAGGGTTAAGGCAGTGCTGGAAAATAATGGTGGCCACACAAAATATTGATACTTTGGGCCCAATTTGGACATTTTCACTTAGGGGTGTACTCACTTTACTTGCCAGCGGTTTAGACATTAATGGCTGTGTGTTGAGTTATTTTGAGGGGACAGCAAATTTACACTGTTATACAAGCTGTACACTCACTACTTTACATTGTAGAAAAGTGTAATTTCTTCAGTGTTGTCACATGAAAAGATAGAATAAAATATTTACAAAAATGTGAGGGGTGTACTCACTTGTGTGAGATACTGTATATATGCGGCCTCTCAGCAGGGGGGCCTTAACGTCACGCGGGTCATGCGGCCGCATATATATATTTATAAATATCACATCTTATTTACCTCTAGACTTACTGAACAATAACTCCTCAAACTGAAAGGATAATTTTCTTAATTCATATGCAGTGGCTGTGATGCTTTGCTTCATGACGCTGCAAAAATCATCCCATCACATTCAGCAGGCAGTTCTACCACCAAACGCCACCCATGTCGCATGACAACTGTGAGCGAAATACTAGACTTGCAATTGTGGCACAGAATTCCCCAAACCCCAAATGGTTGTAAAAAAAAAAAAAACATTCAGGAGGAGGCAGTATCGCACCACAGATCGCTCTTCAGAAAGCTACACAGATGGAAACAAGCCCTTATATAGTATAATATAATCCAAAACTATTTTTGCTTAGGTTTGGAGAGTATGGTTAGGGGGGATAGAACCTCTGTCAGCTTTTTATTGCTGTTTCTGACCCTGTTTTAAAGTTGCCACCAGAGCAGTAATAGAGGGGAAATTTTCCAATAGGGACACTTGTTCCTGTGACAAATGTCTAAAGCAGCCATTCTCAACTTTTTCAACACAGAGGAACCCTTGATATAACTTTCTTGTCTCAGGAAACCCCTGCTAAAAATGACTATATCTACAACTCATGATACATTAGTGTGATGGTCAGTGGGAAGAATGTTCCTTACGCTTGTGAACACTGGGAAGAATTACCTCCTTACAAATAGCTAAAAAGATCAATGGTGGCAGTTGGAACTTATCTGAGAGGCAGAACCTGCTCATTTCTCAAGGGACCCCTAGCAACCACTGGAGGAACCCTAGGATTCCATGGAACCCTAATTGAGAAACCCTGGTCTAAAGGATTATACGTTGGATATGCATTTATTCAGTTGTCAACAATGTGTGGGCTGCAGTGCTGCTGCCTGTGATTATACATTACTGATATTTACATCTCACTCTGAATGAGTAATTCTATGGCAGTGGAACATGCGCAGAATAACCTTGGCCTTCGGTCTTTCAGAATCAGATGAGATCATTCTGCGCATGCGCCACTGCCAGATGAAAGTCTAATTTAGGAGAGGATGTAAACATTAATAGTGTGCAATGAATGGCAGTGGTGCCACTGCCTACATATTATTGTCAGCCTTGAGCAGCAGCAGCAGCCAATAGGGTCAATGTATGGGTCACAGGGGTTGCAGTGGTGACCCTGCCCATACTCCAGGTGGGCTGTGCAGCCTCCTTGTCACATTTTTTTTTACATTGGTGTCACTGGAAGAAAAGCACTTGCCCTGCCACCCTGCATAGGTAATTCACACAGGCATTCCATTTGTCCGTTTTTCCTTTGTCCATTGACAGGGGAAAAACAGACACCCACATATTTCTATGGGCAAGCGGATGTTAGTAGATGATCATCTATTGACATCTACCTTCATTAACATCCATTTTTTGAAACAGAAGAAAGCTTTATTTTTCTTCTGTTAAAAAAACAGAAGCGGACCTAAATGAATGTCAACAGACAAATGGTCCGTTTTTGCATCAATTTTTGCATTGGTTGTTAGGAGCGGCCACCCGGCGGCGTCCTAACAACTGATGACTCATCAGTCGGGGTTTGTTCGCCACTGATAAACAATTGCTTGCAATTCAAAATTCTGAAAAAAAAACAATAAATAAGATGTAGCGCCCTGGGGTTTAGTCACGGAGCTCCTCGCTAAGTCCTTTGTCAGGAATAGTTACTGTAGTTAATTGCTAGGGATCCTTTGATTTCTCCCTAAGTTTGGCCGGGTTATACTTTCCTCTTCTACCACTAGGTGGCCGGGCACTTGGAGGTATTAGATTGAGAAGGACAACTCAAGGTCAGGTTATGGGTAGATGGGGTATCTCAGCCAATGGGCAGGGATTTTGTTGAATCCCTTGGCCTGCTGGGAGAGCCTATATATTCGGGAAAAGTCAGGTGATCCAGGTTCTTGTGTGCCACCCGGTCCGCTGTCTGGATGGGACGTGTGTAGTACGCCCCACGGCTGCTGGGCTGGAGATTGGGCCTATCCCAGGGGCATCAGGCTGCCAGGCTATGTGAGGGCCTATCCAGAAGTAAGAGGGCAGTGCAGGGTTGGGGCTGCGACGTGGTGTCAAACCAAAAGTGACGGTCCTGCCGGCCGGAGAACCTGTCAGTGGTTGGAGGTAGAAGGGAAGTTGTCGCCATGAAGGGACCAATCGCCTTTACCAGGGACCATAGTGAGTAACTGAAGCAAGTACCGGAGCAGTATTCTCACCGAACGGGCACGGTGGAGAATCGGGAAACTTCAGGCGGCGATCAAGTCAGTGACCCAACCAGTGGAGGTGACACTTGCAGAGCAGCATTGTGTGTCAAGCTAGGGACCGAGCTGGTCAGCAGGGGTGAAGCTTGAAGGTATCCAAAGTGCCAAGCTAGGGACCCAGCGGGAAAGCGTGGGTGATGCTTGGGGGAGATACCACCGCAAAAGCCTTGAGGAGCTCACAGGATTTAGAGTTAGTGAATAAGAGGGTCCAGTGAGAGACCAGGAGCTCAAGGGGCTGAAGTACTACAAGGAGAAGTTGTAGTACAGCTGAGAAAACTGTTGAACTTTGTGTTAGGAACTGTTTAAGTACTGTTACCATAGGAGACAGTAATCCTGCACGTGCAGAAGTGGCACCTTGCTGGGGCCTTTTCCTGTACGGCTGTCCTCCTATCGAAGTCTTGGAGTCTGCCATTGAAATCGCAACTACTTAAGGGTGTCCTGGCTCTAACCCTCTTCCCCCTACCAAATATAAAAAAAGGACTGTCAAAGAAATAAAACCTCTTTTACATCCAAGAAGTGTCTGGCGTCGAATGACCTTTACCACCTTTGCACTCACTATGCCTCACAACCCACCACATATTGAAGGATGTACGCTATCTTTGGCCTCGAAGGTTCTCATCAGACTGGAAAAGGTAAGAGATTCTGCTACAAATAAAAATGTACCCCGGTGTAGATCCACCGTCAATCACGATGCCCGCTGCTACCGCCAACTTGAAAAAAAAAAAAAGAAAAAAAAAAAAGCTCCTTACCTGATGAAGGCTTGCACCGTCTGACAGCTCTGCCATCTGACAGTTCCTAAATAACTAAGGGGCGGGGACACCCCAGAAGCAGCAAAACTAGCCTTTCCATGAGACTGTAACCTAACAGAGTCTGGAAAGGCATGACCAGTGTAGTCCAGATTTTACCCCCATCTTGTACTTACCAAAAACAGGCCACCCATACTCCAACCCCCATACCTTCCTAAATAATGAGACCACACCATACTTCTGGAGTATAAAATGGCCACGACAGCCTCTTTATTAACACCGTATAAAATTAACTCCAATATCAAAACTTTAAATATATAAATAACATATATATATAACATATATATATAACCTCAGGTAACGATCAACCTATTTAAACCAATCTATTGGTCAGTGACGGAGCTACACCCTATTTTACCACCCATCAAAAACAGTACACTGCGGGCACCATGATTTAAACTGAATAAGGCCTCCAGCTGTACCGCTCGGAGACAACCCCTACCCGCAGTGCAACATACCGGTATTCCATTTCGGAATACACAGGAGGGGCCATACTATTGATGACCCCCCACCCCATTTTAACCTTTCATTTACCGCTACCGTCACCGACCAACATCAAAAAACCAGCCATCCAGCTGTCATGACGACGCTCATCCACTGATCCTGAAACGAAAAAACACACACATTAACCGGCACAACAACACATCACCTAGGGAGGGAGGGTGGGAGATTCTGCCTCCTTGTGTCTTTTCACCCCACGCACTGCCCGTTCTGGCTCCACCCCCACCTTATAACTGGACACTCCCCCCAACTTTCCTCCTCTCTCCTCCCCCTACCTTTTCCCAAAACTTAACCCTGTGTGTCACTAGACACACTGTCATGCCCGGCCCTGCTCTAACTTCATTTCTTTCATCGCTCCGGGCCTTACTTGACCAGTGTAGTCCAGATTTTACCCCCATCTTGTACTTACCAAAAACAGGCCACCCATACTCCAACCCCCATACCTTCCTAAATAATGAGACCACACCATACTTCTGGAGTATAAAATGGCCACGACAGCCTCTTTATTAACACCGTATAAAATTAACTCCAATATCAAAACTTTAAATATATAAATAACATATATATATAACATATATATATAACCTCAGGTAACGATCAACCTATTTAAACCAATCTATTGGTCAGTGACGGAGCTACACCCTATTTTACCACCCATCAAAAACAGTACACTGCGGGCACCATGATTTAAACTGAATAAGGCCTCCAGCTGTACCGCTCGGAGACAACCCCTACCCGCAGTGCAACATACCGGTATTCCATTTCGGAATACACAGGAGGGGCCATACTATTGATGACCCCCCACCCCATTTTAACCTTTCATTTACCGCTACCGTCACCGACCAACATCAAAAAACCAGCCACAGCCCGAAAGGATGAAACCTTATCCTTAAGGGCCCCTCCACACCCTCAAAGCCTTCTGAATTCCGTCCTGCAATCCCATAGACCAAAGATCAATCCCTACATCCGTGAGGTGAACCCCATCCTTTCTCAAATAGAGGCCTACATTTAACTCCAATTCTCTGTGACGAATCACCATGCCCCCTTGTTGCACTATAAACCTTCCAACCACCCTATTAACTCTTATCCGAGCCTTGTTGATTCTTTCCACTGACCTGGCATTGCGCCACGTCGTACGTGCCACAATATCTGACCATAACAGCAGTGTCTGCGGAAATTTAGAACGTATGTGTAACAAATCCGCCTTAACAGCCGCTATCAGCTCCCTGACAGTACTTACTCCAAAATCATTGCCCCCGGCGTGAATAACCAACACATCCGGTGGCCTATCGAGCCATGCATATCTCTCCACCTCTGGCACCACTCTACCCCACAACATGCCTGGTCTCCCCAACCATCTGATAAACGCCTCCCTCCTTGATATGCCCAACTGCCTACCATCGGGTCTCGCATCACCTCTCCTTGCCCCCCAACACACATACGAGTGTCCTAGTATCCAGACGAGGCGTGGAGACACTCCATCTGAAACGAAAAGACAACAAGGAACGGTGACACCAGTAAAACCAAGACTACCCCGCCATCTGCGTACAAACATCAAAACCCTTCATCTTCATTTTTTTTTTTTTTTTTTTTTTATTCAACTACTAATTGAGGACGGATGTACGTGCGGAATCTCCTTGATTCCCAACGCCCGATCCTCTTCACCGCCGCCTCGTCCAATCCACATCTGGCAGCTTCTGTAGCCGCCCCAATGCGGAAGGAGTGTGAGGCGTAAGCCTTCCCATCCAAACCTACTGCACCCAAACATTTCCTAAACACTGCCACAAATTGAAATCTGGATAAATGCGATCCATCTGCATGACACAAAAATGGCCCCTCAACTGACGGTCTCACTTTTTGAAAAGCGCTAACCGTTCTTACCGGACACACTGTTGATCCTGGCAAGGCGAACAACCACACATCCACGCCCCTGCCAAGCTGATCTGTTTTCGATCTGCGCAGCCGTAAACCCACCCTGTCAGCGTGAGTACTTACATCCTGAACCAAAATACCTCCCGCTTCCTTCCTGGACGGACTAACCAACTCGCCCACCCTAAAAGCCCCAAAAAAGGCTAACGAAAAAGCCGCTGCAAACAATAAACACTCATAACTTGAATCACAAACAAATCGTAACTGTGCACAGATTAATACCAGGTTTTGAAACGTGACAGGCCTACGGTTATCCCTTTTTTTTTGACCTTTCCGATACCCTTTTAGTGCCTGCCTCACCCCAAAATCTTTAGTCCAATCCCCTTTTCCTTGTAGCTTAAAGAGAAACGACAATGCGGCCAACTTTTTACCAATGGACGAAAATGCCACCCCACATTCCATATTCCTAGCCACAAAATATAGTACCATTAATCTCGCTTCCCCGCCAGCCTCACTAACCCCAGCTTCACAGATAAGTCCTGACCATTCCTTCCATACCTTCACATATGCCGCCCAAGTGGACTCACTCACAGACCGTTGTATCCATCCCGCGATGACTCCAATGCCAGCTCCCAGATCCACTCCGGGCAAGGGATTCCTTCCAACTCTGCATCCGGAGCTAATTCCCTGAACTTGTCCCACTGAAAGCGAGACAGTGAATCAGCCAGTGTGTTATCGACTCCAGGTATGTGGACAGCATATATGAAAATATTCAATTGCAAGCAACGCAAAACCAACTGCCGTAATAGCCTTATGACAGGTGGGGAAGACGCCGACATGCGATTGACTACCTGCACCACTCCCATATTGTCGCAATTCAATCGCAACTTCAGGTTCTGACAAGACTTCCCCCACAACTCTATAGCCAATACTACCGGAAATAATTCCAGCAATACCAGGTTACGCAGGAATCCCGCTTCCACCCAGGATTTTGGCCAATGCTCCGCACTCCATTGCCCTTGAAAATAAGCCCCGTAACCAGTTGACCCCGCCGCGTCTGTAACCAACTCCATGTCAAAATTACTTACCGGGCCCTCCATCCACACCGACTTTCCATTGTACTCTATCAGAAAATGATACCATACCTTTAGGTCCTCTCGATGCTCTTTCTTAAGCCTAACGAAATGTGTAGGTGCTTTAACCCCTGCTGTAGCCGCTGACAGCCGGCGGCAAAAAACTCTGCCCATCGGTATTATCCTGCAAGCAAAGTTCAATTTTCCTAGCAATGATTGAAGTACCCGCAGCTGTACTTTCCTCATCCCATGTATCTCTCTGATTTCTTTCTGCAGATCCCCCAACTTGTCCTGCGGTAACCTGCATTCCATTGCCATGGAATCAATAACAATCCCCAAAAAACTAATCTCTGTCTTGGGGCCTTCTGTTTTTTCTGCTGCCAGGGGCACCCCAAATCGTTCCGCAATGTGTTGCAGCGTTGCCATGAGGATCGCACACACCTTGGATGAAGGGGGGCCTATGCATAGGAAGTCATCCAAATAATGGATTACCGATTCTAGCCCTGACACATCCCTTACCACCCACTCTAAGAAGGAACTGAAAACTTCAAACATGGCGCAGGAAATAGAACAACCCATGGGCAAGCACTTGTCCACGTAGAATTGCCCTTGCCAGTGGCAACCTAACAGCCAAAAACTATCCGGGTGAACCGGAAGTAGCCGGAACGCCGCCTCTATATCCGATTTTGCCATTAATGCCCCTTTTCCATATCGCCTAACCCATCGAACAGCCGCGTCAAACGAAGTGTACGACACGGTACATGCCTCCGGGTCAATAAAATCGTTAACCGAACCCCCTTTTGGGAATGATAAGTGGTGAATCAACCGAAACTTGTTCGGTTCCTTCTTTGGTACCACACCTAATGGGGACACTACTAAAGCCTTAAACGGCTGTTCCCCAAACGGCCCCCCCATCCGCCCCAATTTCACCTCTTTCTCCAATTTTTCCCCTACCACCCCCGGGTGTTGTACTGCGGATCTCAGATTCCGAGCCACCGGAGGCACCACCTCCAATGAACACGGTATTTTAAACCCCTCAGTAAAACCCTCAAACAACAACCTCGCTGCCTCCCTATCTGGATATTTACTTAGGAAAGGCCGCATCCTTTCCGCCATCACCGGTGTCGTCCCTCTTGTTAACAGTATCTCCGGTACGCTTTCCTTTTTTGAAACACCGTGCCAGGGTATGGGTTCCCCCACACCCTGAGCATTCGTGTTTAAACTTGCAAGATCCACCGAACTTACAAGATCCTTCATTGTACTGCCAGCACACTCCCCATTTTCTGCCGGCCGGTAGTCCTGGGGAGTGGGTACCCCCGGCCCCCCCCTGAAATAACTGAGGCGGGGCCCTAGCAGACGTCATCAGTCTCATCCATAAGCCAATGTCCTTATGGTCCCAACGCAGCTCCGGACGCATCGCTCTGCGTTGACGAAACTGCTCGTCATACCGTAACCAAGCCGTACCACCATATACTCTGTGTGCTTCCCCTATAGCATCCATATAACAAAACAACCCAGAACAATGTTCTGGATTCTTTTCGCCAATGACGCTGGCCATGATAGCAAATGCTTGTAACCAATTTACAAACGTCCGCGGTATCAGTCTATACCTCCTCTTTTCCTCATCCTCCTTCTTGGAATCGTTGGGCTTAACCCTGTCCAGGTTAAACTTTTCCAATGGCAACAAGGAGAATATCTCTACATATTCCCCTTTGTGAATTTTGTCTCTCACTTCCTGTTTCAGATGAGCTCCTAGCGGGCCCTCGAAACATACATATATCTCACATTTCGCTGCATCTGCCAGCCTTACCACATCGGTCTTACCCTTAGCTTCCGGGCCCCCTTTTTCACCTGACGTGTCCTTACCTGTCACCGGCTCCTCCGTCTGGGCAGCTTGACCCACCGTAACCGCCCGTTCCACCGGCCCAACCCCTGGGTTCACACTCACAACCTGTTCTTCATCCTGGGCACCCCCTTGTGCATCCCCTTGTGCATTGCCAAAACGACCTACCAGCACCCGTAAACCCTCCAATAGCTCCTGAAGCTGTCCCGTGGACCCCGAACTGGCGGATACTGTACCCGCCACTTGTTGGTCCGGAACCTGTCTAACCGCCCGCGGCGAAGGTGCCGCCACCCCCCGTGCACTTGTTGCCACCACCCCCAACAAGCCCTGCAATGCATTGGTAAATGATAGATTGTCACTGGACTTACCGGGCTGACCAGGAGACCTCCCAACAGCCGCTGAGCCGCCTTCCCTCGCCGGTGCTTGCTGGCTGGGCTCCTCTGCCTCATCCGACATTTCCTCCTCTGATGGTGCCCCGTGCGCTGGAACGGACGCCACAGGCGAATCCCTCCTGGAGCCCCGGCCTTCTGCATGCTGTATGGCTTGTCCCCTGTTGCGATCCGACGAGAGCACATGCTGCCCTGACGTCCCTGCAACCGGGCCAGCCTGCACACGATTCCGTCCGCCATCTTGTGACACCTCCGCGCCGCCGAGTGAGCTCCGCCCCCTCGCAGCGTATCTTGACCCTCTGCTCACCGCTTCTCCTACTCCCGCCACTGCTCTGCTATCCTCTCCCCCACGCTCGTTTAGAGCTGCTGGGGTGCCAGTCTGCTGTTTTCCTCTGGTGACCGTGCGCAGGGAAGCGGCGCCATTGCGGCCCGTGGCCCCGCCCGGTGAACTCTGACCCCGCCGTGAAACGCGCCCGGGCCTCGCCGGTGCCTCCTTGCTGCTCCGTTTTGACGGCGGAAGCGATCGTTCTTCCCCTGGACTCCTCTCCGTTCTTCCCGGTCTGTTTACAGGCCCCGGGGAGTACCGTGCCGGAGGCCGCGATCTCCGCGCACGCGCCGCCGGCTCCTCCGCCCTCGCCGATCCGCTTGCCTCCCCTCCGAGCATCTCCACCACTTGTCCGTGCAGCCAATCCGACCCTCTCACCTCCGCTGCCCGCCTCAAACGCTCCAACAAGTCCTCTAAACCGGCCATAGCTGAGGAGCAGAGAGATTCTGCCTCCTTGTGTCTTTTCACCCCACGCACTGCCCGTTCTGGCTCCACCCCCACCTTATAACTGGACACTCCCCCCAACTTTCCTCCTCTCTCCTCCCCCTACCTTTTCCCAAAACTTAACCCTGTGTGTCACTAGACACACTGTCATGCCCGGCCCTGCTCTAACTTCATTTCTTTCATCGCTCCGGGCCTTACTTTACATAAACTCCTCTTTAAGGTGTCCTCATGATATTTCAACCTCTGCTCCCTCTGTGGGGACGGGATGAGTTCTGAGACTTTCCCCTTGTAACGGTGGTCAAGGAGGGTTGCCAACCGATAGTGATCCTTCTCCTTGATGCCACCAATTCTCTGGTCTTTTCGGCTTTGAAGAATGATGGAGCCTAAGCACCACAAGTTTGCAAAGGCATGAGAGTCCTTGGGGTCATTGAGGATTTCAGCATCTGGAACTGCCTCCTCCCAGCCACGTACTACTCCCAAGGGTTCTGGGGACGGAAAGTCATCTCTTAAGGTTTGATGTATGTCTTCCTCTGCTTCAATGAATCCAAAACTGCCATCATCCTCCTCCTCCTCTTGTGTGTTCTGTGGCATCGCAAGAATGGTGTCTGCATAAAGTGGGCCTTGAGAGGAAAGGAAGTCCCCTTCTTCCTCCCACTGCTCTGCCGCGAGTGCCCTGTCCATAATGCCACACAGAGTCTGCTCCAGCAGGAACACAACAAGGATTGTGTCACTGATGCATGCATTTTCACAGCTCACCATCCTTGTTGTCTCCTCAAATGATGATAGTACAGTGCATGCATCCTTTATCAGCAGCCATTGGCGTGAGGAAAAAAAGCAGAGCTGGCCCGAGTCTGTCATTGTGCCATGCTCACACAGGTACTCGTTGACGGCCCTCTGCTGCATGTGCTGCAGCATTGCCAAAGTTGAGTTCCACCTGGTGGGCATGTCATAAATCAGGTGGTTTACGGGCAGGTGAGATTCAGCCAACAGAGCACTGGCTGTGTTTGACCTCCTGAAATGGCTATAGACTCTTCTGGCCTGCCGACCTGAAAGAATCTCTGCTCCAGTGTGACTCCTGTCCCCTAGGCAGTCCAGTTGAAGTACAGCATGGCATCTTTTAGCCTGACTCATTGAATAGCCCCTTGAATGCTTAGGTGGTACTGGTGGTTCCAGGTCCGGCCCAAGACATTGTGCTGCCTGGGCCCAAGAATGAAATGCTGCCCCCCAATAAAAAAAATCACGCCCACCAAATGGCCCCCACATCCATTATTTTATATCATGAAAATTAAATGTATCAGGAAGTCAGATTTACATGCAACAGTGGTGGTGGGGGAAGTTCCGTCCAATGCAGCTGTGGTAGTAAGAGGGGTTCAGACAGAGGCGGCAGTGGTGGGGTGGTTCAGGCAGAGGCAGATGTGGTGGTGGGGAGGGGGGGGGGTTCTGTCAGAGGCAGTGGTGATGGGGAGAGGGGGTTCAGTCAGAGACAGATGTGGTGGTGGGGAGGGGGGGTTCAGTCAGAGGCAGTGGTGATGGGGAGGGGGGGTTCAGTCAGAGGCAGATGTGGTGGCGGGGAGGGGGGGTTCAGTCTGAGGCAGATGTGGTGGTGGGGAGGGGGGGTTCAGTCAGAGGCAGTGGCGATGGGGAGGGGGGGTTCAGTCAGAGGCAGATGTGGTGGTGGGGAGGGGGGGTTCAGTCAGAGGCAGTGGTGATGGGGAGGGGGGGTTCAGTCAGAGGCAGTGGTGATGGGGAGGGGGGATTCAGTCAGAGGCAGATGTGGTGGCGGGGAGGGGGGGTTCAGTCAGAGGCAGCGGTGATAGGGAGGGGGGGGTTCAGTCAGAGGCAGATGTGGTGGTGGGGAGGGGGGGTTCAGTCAGAGGCAGTGGCGATGGGGAGGGGGGGTTCAGTCAGAGGCAGATGTGGTGGCGGGGAGGGGGGGTTCAGTCAGAAGCAGATGTGGTGGTGGGGAGGGGGGGTTCAGTCAGAGGCAGTGGTGATGGGGAGGGGGGGGTTTAGTCAGAGGCAGATGTGGTGGCGGGGAGAGGGGGGTTCAGTCAGAGGCAGTGGTGATGGGGAGGGGGGGGTTCAGTCAGAGGCAGATGTGGTGCGGGGAGGGGGGGTTCAGTCAGAGGCAGCGGTGATAGGGAGGGGGGGGTTCAGTCAGAGGCAGATGTGGTGGTGGGGAGGGGGGGTTCAGTCAGAGGCAGTGGCGATGGGCAGGGGGGGTTCAGTCAGAGGCAGATGTGGTGGCGGGGAGGGGGGGTTCAGTAAGAGTCAGATGTGGGGGGGGGTTCAGGCAGTGGTGATGGGGAGGGGGGTTCAGTCAGAGGCAGATGTGGGGTGGGTTCAGGCAGTGGTGATGGGGAGGGGGGGTTCAGTCAGAGGCAAATGTGGTGGTGGGGAGGGGGACTTAGTCAGAGGCAGATGTGGTGGTGGGGGGGTTCAGTCAGAGGCAGATGTGGTGGTGGGGAGGGGGACTTAGTCAGAGGCAGATGTGGTGGTGGGGGGGTTCAGTCAGAGGCAGATGTGGTGGTGGGGGGGTTCAGTCAGAGGCAGATGTGGTGGTGGGGGTTAATCAGAGGCAGTGGTGGTGGGAATGGGATCAATGGCGCTGGCACTTGCTTGCTTACAGTGTCAGTCGTGCCTTCAGCGATGCCTTTTCCAACATGGGGTCTCTGTTCACAGCAGAAAGCTCCTCCCCCTTCACGCTGTTGGCCGTCAGCTGACTTTCTCCTGAGTTTCTGCTTCTTGTCCCGAGATGGTCTGCAGCAATGGGGGAGGGGGGACACGGAGAGGATAGGCGGGCAGTGTGCTGTGTGGGTATGGCAGTGAGTGCTCTGCCCAGGGCTGGACTGGGACAAAAATTTGGCCCTGGACTTCATCCAGACCGGCCCACTTAACTCCAAACATCTGGTGTTGGCGCTCCAATCATCCCGGCACCATGGTTGATATGGTGTCAGGATTATTGAAGCGCCTTTTTTTCTATTAGTACATTGTAATATATAATGAAATAGTTCAACTCACCATAATGCAGAATCAGTGGGAGCCCTGAGCATGTCACTTGCCACGTCACTTGTCAGCAGATGCAGCATGTCACTTGCCCAGTCATTTGTCACCAGATGCAGCTTGTCACTTGTCACATCACTTGTCAGCTGATGCGAGTCACTTGTCACGTCACTTGTCAACGGACGCAGCTTTTCACTTGCCACGTTGCCTGCCACTGGGTCGAAGGGGGCCCCATCAGGTAGACTGTATGGGGCCCCATGATTTCTAACAGCAGCCCTGATGCCCACTGTAGTGGCTGTCATGTCTGGAGTAAGAAGGGACTCTGTGGACAGGGGAGAAGAGAGAGATACACAGCGCCGCGCCACTGCTTATTTCACGGCCCGGGACCGATCGGGCCAGTAGATTCAGAGCACCGGTGCGCACTTCTACTTCCTAGTAGCGGTGGAATGCACGATGGCGTGGACGTGATGTCACCAGTCGGAAATGATGCAAGACGTGGGAGGCGACGCAGCCATCATTTCCGGCTGATGACATCACGTCCGCCCCATTGTGTGTTCCACTGTCACCGGGAAGTTGAAGTACACACCGGTGCTCTACTGGCCCAGTCGCTCCCCGTAAAATAAGCAGCGGATCGGGCGGAACAGGCTGGCTGGGAGTTTGCCGCCCCCCTGAAAGTGCTACCCGGGAACCATGGTTCCACTGGGACCCATGGTCGGGCCGCCCTGGGTGGTTCCTAGGACAATTCTGCAGAGGAGTGCATGGAGGAGGAGGGGGTAGAGCTGACAAAATGGTTCAGCCCGAGCATGAATTCAGGCCAAACATTCGCCGTTTGCCCGTTCAATGAACACCAGAATTGTCAGGGCGTTCGACCGTTTGTTCGGCCCGCTGAGCGCCCCACAATGCACTCCATGCTGCACAGTGCATTGGAAGCCCTGATTGGCTGAAGCAATGAAGGATTTGCCCAATCAGGGCACAAAACACTGTCAGGGCCATTATTGGAGAAAATAATGATGACTGTGCCCAATCATGGCTCATTGCTTCTAGACCTACTCCCCTCTATAAAAGGATCCTTCCTAGAGCAGCCATTTGCAGTGTGATATTGGAGTGGAGATAGATAAAACAGGGCTCTGTTCATTTCTACTAGCAATTTAGTGTGCTATAGTGATTCTATTGTGAGTGTAGAGTGTCAGTTTAGTGTGACTATAGTGATAGTGCAGTGTGAGTATAGTGCGACCATTCATTTTTACTTTTTTTTTTTTCTCAGATTTTATTGTGAATCAGATTGTATACAAGTCATATTATTTGCACATACTTATACATGTATACATTACAAGGTAATTGTACGTAAAATAAAGATGGTTACATACATGAGTGGTCTGTTGTGCGTTTCTTCTGACGTTCTCTATTAATATTATCATTTAATGTAGGATATGATTATAATACTTTCATTGAGGAGAGGTATTTTTCTGGTGTAAAAGCAATTTACAGTGATCATGAGCAAGTTTCCGAGTCCTGTAGCCATCGATCCCATATTCTATTGTATTTGTCTGGGCACCCTCTATTGATGTATATCACCCGTTTATACGGGAGTGTCCCATTTACTTCTGCTTTCCACTCTTTAGTCTCGGGTGGTAAGGGACGCATCCACTTCTTAGCTATTATCTTTCTACATGAGAAGAGGGTCTCCTGTAGAAATACCTTGGTGTATTTTTCCAGTGGGTTCGGGAATACACCTAACAGGCATTGTTTGGGGTCCAGTGTCACAGGTGAGCCCATGTTGTCATGGAGGAAGGTCACTATCTGTTTCCATAGGCCCTGTATCTGTGGGCATGACCAGAGGAGATGGTAGAATGAACACTCTGAGGACTTACACATTGGACACAAAGTTGAGTAGTTGTGTTTGTATCTGGCTACCCTATGCGGGGTTAGGTATGTGCGGTGTATTATATATAAGTGTGTCAACCTGTCTGACAGTTTGGGAGATACTTCTTTACACGTGTCCAGTGCTTCTTCCCATTCCTCATCTTCTAGGTTACCCAGATCCCTTTCCCAGCGGGATTTGAGACCGTATGCTATTTTTGTGGCTATTGGGATAGTGAGCATGTTGTAGAAACAGGAGATTAATTTTTTTGGGTCTGTATCTTTTATGATTGCTATTAGAGGATTGGGAGCTGACTGTAATGGGAGTTGTGGAAATTGTGCCTGCATTGCGTGTCTCAATTGGAGGAATCTGAATACCATATTGCTGGTCAGATGGAATTCCTCTTTAAGGGTGTCAAAACTTTTAAGGGTTCCATTTGACCAGACATGGTGTAAGTAGAGTAAACCCCTCTCCATCCAAGGTCTCGGGTCATGGATGCTGTGGAGCTATGGTAAGTCTCTGTTACACCATAAGGGAGTGAAGTCATTATGTCTGGGTATATTGAGTTTGTTGTTTGCGAGTTCCCAGATACGTCTGTACTGGTACATCAGGGATGTTCTGTGTGTGTTACCTTCATTGGTCCTAGTGCCCATGGTGATAGCATATATAGAATCTGAGGTTCCTTGGGCCCATTGTGGGCAAAGTAGCCTCCGGAATCTTTCACTGTCTACCTTATCTATATGGTAAAGTTGGGAGAGTTGGGACGCAATATAGTAGTGATTAAGGTCTGGGAGTGCTGTACCTCCCATGTCTGTTGGGTTTTTGAGGGTTTGCCATGCAATCTTGTGTCTATTTTTCCCCCACACAAAGGGTTTGAGAAGGGACTCCATTATTTTAAAGTGTTTTAGAGGTATGTATGTTGGGGCATGCCAGAGTATATATAATATTTTAGGGAGTAGTATCATATTTATAAGGTTGATGCGGCCCCATACTCCTAAGGGTAGTCTAGTCCACGATTGCGTTTTAGCTTTAATAAGGGAATATAATGGTTTAATGTTGAGTGTTATATAGTCTGCTGAATTTTTGGAGGTATTTATTCCTAAGTATTTAATTGTGTCTACTCTTTGTAATGGTAGGGTGGCTTGGAATTCCGTGAGTGGGAAGGTGTCTATTGGTAAAACTTGGGATTTCCCCCAATTTATTTTGAGGCCCGAGAATTTCCCAAAACGTTCAATTGTCTGAAGAGCCCGGTGGAGGGAAGGACCTGGGTCCGCCAGATAAAGTAATGTGTCATCAGCGTACATGCTGATTTTTTCTGTAAGGGTTCCAGTTTTTAATCCTATGATCTCTGGGTCTGTCCGAATAGAAATAGCCAGTGGTTCCGCAGCCAGAGCATACAGTAGTGGGGACAATGGGCAGCCCTGTCTCGTGCCTCTGTGGAGGTCGAACTTCTGAGACGGCCATCCATTCGCCACCACTCTGGCTGTAGGGTTCTGGTATAGTAATTGTACCCATTGAATGAAGTTTGGACCAAAGCCATATCGTTCGAGACAGCACCAGAGATATCCCCACTCAACCGAGTCGAAAGCCTTGGCTGTATCAAGGGTGACTATCACTCTTGTGCCTACATTCTCATGTGTAGCCTGCAGGTTTATAAATAGTTTCCGTAGGTTAAAGGAAGTGTTACGTCCCGGCATAAAACCTGCCTGGTCAGCATGTATAAGGTTGAGTATCACTTGATTGAGTCGCATGGCTAGAATTTTGGCCAGAATCTTGATATCAGCCTGTAGTAATGAGATAGGGCGGTAGGATTCTGGGTGACCCGGGTCCTTGCCCGGTTTAGGTATTAAGACTATTGTGGCTTCACCCATAGAGGCTGGGAGGGTGAATTGTTTAAACATGACATTGTAGAGGGTAAGCAATTTGGGGGTGATTATTTCATTGTAATGTGAGTAAAATTCTATGGGTAACCCATCTGAGCCAGGGGATTTAGATTTGGCGAAACTCGCAATTGCGGTGTCTATTTCTTCTTTATTGAGAGGGGCCTCTAGAAGCTCCCTTTGTTCAATCGTAAGTTGAGGGAATGCTACTCCTTCCAGAAAGGGAGTCATATCGTCTGGTCCCTCTTGGGTCCTAGAATTATATAAGTCCATAAAGAACTCCCTAAACTTAGATGATACAGCAGGGGGATCTGTGATTTTTTGCCCCTCTGGGCCCTGAAGTGCAATTACCACTGGGGGCTTATCCTCATTTCGAGCTAGAAACGCCAGGAGTTTTCCAGCTCTCTCTCCCTGCTCAAAATACTTCTGTTTGGCAAAAAATAATTTCTGTCTTGCTTTTTCGTATTGGAGTTGGTTCATGATCCTGGATTGTAGTTTTAAGTGGGAGGCGTTAGCTTGGGATGGGTCAGTTTGATATGTGCGTTCTGTGCGTGAGAATTCAGTCTCGGCCTTCTCATATATGTCTGATGAGTTTGTTTTGATCCTGTTGATGCGAGTTATTAGGGTGGCCCTGGCGTATATTTTAAAAGTTTCCCATACTATCAGGAAAGAGGCAGAGTTTGTGTTTTCTCGGAAGAAGGTCTCCCATTCGGCTGACAAGTCGTCATCTTCTGGCAACAGTGTCAGCCAAAACGGATTAAGGCGCCATGAAGTTGGTGGTTTATCTATGTGGAAGGTGAGGGTGATCCAGTATGGAGCATGATCCGAGAGCAGTCTAGGACCAAATTCTGTCTCAAGGAGACGTGCTAACAGATTTTGGGATATAAAAATAAAGTCAATTCTTGACATAGTATTGTGTGTTGCTGAGAAGCAGGAGTATTTACGCATGTGCGGGTGTTTATGCCTCCAGGTGTCTATCAAGTGAAAGGGTGAGAAAAGCCTGGCGAGTTTAGTATCCTTGGGAAGGTTTGTAGCAAGTGGAGTTGGTCTCAGTCTGTCTAGTTCTTCATTAAGTGTACTATTAAAATCTCCCATCCATATTGTTTGAGCTGTTGGGTATTTTGCTATAAAGGAAATTCCCTCTAGTATTATGGAGGTGGAAAATGGGGGAGGGACATAGACAGCCAGGATCAAGAAGGGTTCCCCGTGTAATTTAGAGGATATAAATATATATCTACCTTGTGGGTCAGTGTGTAGCTCGCATAATTCAAAGTGCACTGTTTTTGCGATAAGTACCGAGACACCTCTTGAGTGTGTTGTGTGGGTCGAGTGGAACGCCCAACCCACCCATGGGCGACGGAGTGTCATCTGAAGTCTACCCTCTATGTGGGTCTCAACCAGGGTCACCACATCTGCTCTTTGCTTTTTAAGAAATGCGAGAGCTGCCGCCCGCTTAATTTTGTCACGCAATCCCCTCACATTCCATGTAAGGAACTTCAATGACAGTCTGGGCATTGTTGTTTGTGACTATATATTAGTATACTAATGTAGCCTTTAGCCCCATTGTGGCGGGGCGATGTAGAATGGTTAAACAGAAGGGATGGGTGATATAACATATTGCATTTGTCCAGTAGACACCTGATAGATCCAAGACGTGTTAGTGTTGCAGACGTAGCAGTTAAAGTGCACACAATTAAGTTAAATTTTTCAGCTTCCCTTCCCCGCTCCCCCCTCCCAGCAGTGTCCCCTACCCAGCCAATGCCAGCCTGCATCAGTAACAGAGTTTTCTTTATGCTTTTGCATCTGGCAGCATAATAAAAGAAGAAATAATAAGAGGGCAGTAAATAAAATGGGATGGACTTCTGTGCACCCAGCCTGAGGTTCCCTTTCCTTAGAAGGAACAAAACAGAAAGTATCAGGCTCCCAATACATCCGCAATATAACACGCTATGGGTAGCAAATGAACACCAGATAAACGTAGGATATAGCATTGTCATATACATGTAAACCGAAGCACGTGTAGTTGAATCCAGCTTTTTAGTTCCCCCCCCCCCCCCCCCCTCCCTGAAATGTATTCTCTCCAATTGGTCTCGGTGTGTATGCATGACAATACTTTCCCTGTGGACCCGGACTTGACACTATATTGAAGGGTAACGTATTGATATAGAAACGGGAATTGTAATAGAATATGTTTTTGTGGTCTCAATCTACACCCCTCTCTCCTTAATAGGAAAAAAATTAAAAGGGTTAGATTCTTTCTGGTCATGTGATGTAACTCACTGCATACAGCACCTGAACACCAGTGAAACATAAGGTATGCCAGTTCTGTACGCTTGAACATTAAAACACATACATTGAAATTCAACTTGTAAGTTTCCCCTCCCTGCTTTGCATCTTCCCCAACTGATGCTAGCATTCACCCATAACAAAACTTTCTTTGCAGTCTCGGCCTTGACGGCATATTGAGAGAAAAAATAATGAAAGTAAAGTATTTGAAGTAGGATAAGTGTCTGTGCACCTCTAAACTTCTCTTTCCATAAAAGAAAAAACACAGAGAGGGCTAGCTTCTCTTCACTCAGGTGTGTATCTGGAGTTTGCACATTATCAAGGTTGGTGCTGTTGTGGTAGTTTCTTCTTAGGCCGTCAATTCCAGATTTGCATGGGGGCAGAGTACGCTGCACTCTGCTTGTGGATTGTAGGACTGTAGTAGTCCAGAGCTCCTTTGAGGTGTAAAAAGTAATGAGTGTAGTTCGATCACTTAAGGAGTTGTCCCAGGAAAGTTCCAGCATTGTGTATCAGCAGTGATCCGCATAATATAAACTGGATCGAAGCCCACAACAGGGGAGTACATGTAGATATTTGTGTAGACACTGTGTCCCTCTACCCTTTAGGTTATCTTCACAATGATAACAACTGGTGAAGTAAATGGGGGTGAGTGTTCAGTGTGGGAGATTGATATTGAGTTGCTGTTGCATCTATTGCGGGGGTGTGCGTGTGGAAGATTAACGTATGATTACATACTCACAGACACCTTAATCCGCCTTTTCCAAGTTGTTTCTGCGTTCCATCCAGGCCATCAGCTCAGCGGGATCTTCAAAAAAGGAAGCACGGCCGTCGTGTTCCACTCGGAGACGCGCTGGAAACAGCATGGCATATTTCATGTTGAGGTTTCTAAGCTTGCGCTTGGCTTCCATGAAATTTTGTCTGCGTCGCTGCACCTCCGCCGAAAAGTCAGGGAACACCGCTATTTTTACGTTGCCTAGGGGGATGTTACCCCTTTCCCTTGCAAGTCGCAGGGCAGCGTCTCTATCTCTGTAGTTGAGCATTTTGGCTATAAAAGTACGTGGTGGGGCTCCCTGTGGTGGCGGTCTGGCGGGCATGCGGTGAGCTCTTTCAACTGCCAGCATGGGGGAGAAGGCCTCTCTACCATAAGTCTTGATGAGCAATTGCTCCAGGAAAAGTGTGGGGTCCTTACCTTCAGCCCCCTCTGGCAGTCCAATGAGGCGGAGGTTACATCTCCTGCTTCTGTTCTCAAGGTCTTCTTGCTTGGAGAATAGTTGTTGGATTTGCTGCTTCATGTGGTGCACCTCCGTTCTCATTGGGGGAATGGTGTCCTCCATGTCACTGATGCGGGTTTCAGTTTCTTTAACTCGGTCCCGGAGTTTGTGGAAGTCTTGTCTGATCAAGGATATGTCTACCTTGACTTCTTCTATCTGTGAGGCAAGTGATGTTCTGCAGAGGGTTATTGCTTCCAGCAGCTTTTCTGTGTCTCCCGCTGTGCGCTCCTCGCCATGTGCAGCGTCGCCGCCATTTTCCGCCTGGTCCTCCCTGTCCTGTCGGCGGAACTGATCCAACTTAGATGTGGCGGCTTTCTGAGATTTCGATGGCGACATGATGTCCAGATGTTGGGGTATCTGGGGAGATGGGGACAGGAGCTAATCTTGCTGTGTCAATGTGTGAGGTGTTACCCCTCCTCTCTCAGAGATATTGGCAGACTGGAGTTATGCCCTGTAAGATACAGGGGGCCGAGTAGGTACTGTTTAGAGGGGAATAACAGGACCTCAGACTGTGTTTGCAGTACAGGCAGAGGAGGAAGGTGTGCCAAAATGGCCACCGGTCACAGCATATAGGCCTAGGCCGCAATCTAGGCCGGTTATGGACGTCAGTCTCCCTGGGCCTCTGATGGTTAAATAGGCCAGTAATCAAGGGGATGAGTGCAGTCCAGCTCTCCCAGGGGGTTATCCAGCAGCTGGGTACCTGTATAGTGAAGCAGGCTTCAGGCAGGGCCGCAGATGAGGAGGACCAAGATGGCCGCGACCTCCGGTGGTAGGCCGAAGCCGCGGTCTAAATTTATTGTGCCGCCGAGCGGGAGATCGCCGCTCCGTTCGGGTCGTCACGCGTTCCTCCTCCACAGGGACCAGATGGTTCTGTTCTAGGTGTCCCAAGGACACAATCCAGCCGGATTTTTAGTGCAGAAAGTCCAGGATTAATTAAGAACAGGAGTAATGGACGGAGCTCTGTGTCCACACGTCCTACTCCATGCTGTGTCAGGCCACGCCCCCCATTCATTTTTACTTTTAGTGTCAATTTATTGTTTCAGGGCAGGATTACTACAGTACATTGAGGTGCATTAGTGCACATTTACTGCAGTACATTGAGATGCATTAGTGCACGTTTACTGCAGTATATTGAACTTGAATTAGTGCACGTTTACTGCAGTATATTGAGGCGCATTAGTGCACGTTTACTGCAGTATATTGAACTACGTTAGTGCACCTTTACTGCAGTATATAGCTGCGTTAGTGCAGTTTTACTGCAGTATAATGAATTGCGATAGTGCAGTTTTACGGCAGTATACTGAAGTGCGTTAGTGCAGTTTTACTGCAGTATATTGAAGTGCCTTAGTGCACTTTTATAGCAGTATATTGAAGTGCGTTAGTGTAGTTTTACTGTAATATATTGAACTGCGATAGTGCACGTTTACTGCAGTATATTAAACTGCGTTAGTACACTTTTACTGCAGTATATTAAAGGGCCTTAATGCACTTTTATTGCAGTATATTAAAGTGCGTTCGTGCAGTTTTATTGCAGTGTATTGGAGTGTGTTAGTGCAGTTTTACTGCAGTATATTGAAGTGTGTTAGTACAGTTTTACTGCAATATATTGAATTGAGTTAGTGCACTTTTACTGCAGCATATTGAAGTGCGTCAGTGCAGTTTTACTGCAGTATATTGAAGTTTGTCTGTGCAGTTTTACTGCAGTATATTGTAGTGTGCCAGTGGAGTGTGTCTGTGTAGTGAGTACTCAAGTTAAAGTGCACCATACAGCACTTTCCATTGATTAAAGTGCATCCACCACCAGCCATTTGGGTACCACATGCTTGGCAAGGCATTTAACCTCCCAACACTCAGCCCATTGGCAAGAGAACCTGAAAGCCACACAAAAGGGTCGCAATTATGCTCCTTATTACCTTTTAGGTCTACCCCCGCTATATCGCATGACCTCTCAGCAGCCTCCACTGACAGGTATGATGGTATAGCGAAGGGTGTCACCTTCAGAGCTCCGAGGACTCTATTGTGTTGCCTTGGGTGTTGGGCAACTCCACAATGAAATCCATAGACAGGTGGGTCCAGGGCCTCTCTCCATTGGGTATGGGTTGTAGGAGGCCCACTGGAAGGTGTCGTGTCTTACTCTGAGCACACACGGAACAGGCAGCTACGAAGGCAGTTACATCAGTACGTAGACTAGGCCACCAGAATTGTTGGGAAATGGCCCAAACGAGTTGATTCTTACAAGGGTGGCCAGCTGCCTTGGGAGAATGGTAAGTCTGGAGCACGGCAGTACGGAGACATTCTGGGACAAAGCAGCGGTCAAAAGGTTTCTCAGGAGGAGCATCGACCTGAGCAGTAAGAATTTTGTCACCCAAAGGAGAAGTAAGACTGGTGCGAACCGTAGCCAGAATACGATCAGGAGGAATCATAGGAACCGGAAGCGACTCCAACCTGGAGGTGGAGGAAAATTGTTGTGACAAGGTGTCAGCCCTTACATTCTTAGTACCGGCTAAGAATGAGACAATGTAATTGAAACTTTACAAGAAAAGAGCCCATCGCACCCTTCTGGGAGAGAGGTGTTTAGCCTCAGACAAGAATGTGAGATTCCTATAGTCAGTAAGAATGAGAACCAGTGATACCTTCGAGGAGATGTCTCCATTCTTTCAGGGCTAAAATGATTGCCAACAGCTCTCTGCCACCAATCTCGTAATTGCACTTGGCAGGTGACAATTTCTTGGAGAAGTAGCCACAAGGATGCAGATGCATAGCACTCTCAGAGGTAGGACGTTGAGACAGAAGGGCACCAACACCAGTCTCAGAAGCATCAACCTCAAGGATAAAAGGTAACATAGGATCAGGATGTGCCAACACAGGAGCAGAAACAAAGGCAGCCTTAAGACTTTCAAAGGCCTTAATGGACTCCGGAGACCAACTCTGTGGGTTACCATTCTTTCTGGTCATATCAGTCAGGGGCTTGACCAGAGACGAGAAGTTCCGAATAAACTTCCGATAATAGTTGGCAAAACCCAGGAAACGCTGCAGAGGACGTAACCCCATGGGTCGAGGCCACTGTAGGACTGCTGAAAGTTTCTCTGGGTCCATCAAAAAACCAGCAGTGGAAATGACATAGCCCAGGAATTTAACCTGTTCCTGATGGAACTCACACTACTCCAGTTTACAATAGAGATTGTTCTCTCTTAATTTCTGAAGCACACGACAAACATCTGTGTGGTGGCTCTCGAGGGACTTGGAAAATATGAGGATATCATCGAGATAAACCACCACACATAACTGCAACAAATCTGAGGACATCGTTAATAAATTCCTGGAAAACTGACGGGCATTACAAAGGCCAAAAGGCATTACAAGATACTCATAATGGCTTGTTCTGGTATTAAACGCAGTTTTCCACTCGTCGCCCTCCTTAATCCTCACAAGATTGTAATCCCCTCTCAGATCAAGCTTATCGAAAATCGTTGCTCCCTTAAGGAGGTCAAATAACTCTGTAATCAATGGAATCGGATAGGCATTCCTAATCTTGAAACGATTGAGACACCTATAATCAATTCAAGGTTTTAGTTCACCGCTCCTCTTCTTCACAAAGAAGAAACCAGCACGAGCAGATGAGGATTTGCGGATGAAACCCCAAGAAAGTGAGTCTGCAACATACTCCTCCATGGCTTTATCCTCCAAGACCAACAAAAGGTAAACCCGGCCACGAGGGGGAGTGGCACCAGGTTGAAGGTCAATTGCGCAATCATACGGCCGGTGTGGAGGCAAACTATCGGCTTGACCTTTGTCAAAGACATTGCTAAATTCACGGTACTCCTCTGGTAGGGAGGAGAGTGAAGAGGTACACAGGACCTTGGCTATCTTCTAAAAGCATGTTTCACTGCTTTGTGGTGACCAGGAGAGAACCTCAGCATGGAGCCAATCAAAAGAGGGGTTGTGCCTCTGTAACCAAGGACAACCATTAACCAGTGGAAACTTAGGAGAGGAAATCACTTGGAATTGGATTATCTCATTGTGAAGAGCCCCTACGGCCATGGACAACGGAACCGTCTCATGAGTCACATGGACAGACTGTAGAGGTCTCCCCCGTCAAGAGCCTCAATGGCAAGTGGAGTGTCAGGCAGCTGCAGTGAAATCGAGTGCTTTGATACAAAGGCAGCATCAATGAACAGGCCTGCAGCCCCAGAGTCGATTAGAGCCTGTATCGTGATAGATGACTTAGCCCAAGAAAGGGTGACCAAAACCAGGGGCTTATCCTTCTGGATAACTGGGGATGGCACTCCACCTAAGGTCTGTCCATGACCTCAAGGTTCGGGTGTTCCCAGGATGGGTAGGACAAGACTTCAAAAAGTGACCTGCCTGGCCACAATAAAGGCACAATCTCTCCCTCCTCCTAAAGGCTCTCTCATCCGCAGAGAAACGCGTGAAGCCCAAGTGCATGGGTTCATCTTCACTGACCGACTCGGTACCAGGAGGCATGAGAGGTGAGGGAGGCACGGGTAGGACTGCAAAGCTCGGAGGCAAACGTACAGGAGGCATCCGCAAGCGATCCTTAAAAAAAAGTCTTTCTCTGAGTCTGGAGTCAATGAGGATGGCAAACGAGATCAAGCTCTCTAGCTCAGTGGGTATATTCCATCAAGGATGCTATCTCATCCTTGATGGAATCCGAGAGACCATGAGAAAAAGCAGCCACGAGGGCCTCATTGTTCCAAGCGACCTCTGCTGCCAGAGTACGGAACTCAATGGCATAGTCGGCAACAGTTCTTGTACTGTGCTTGATGGACATGAGGCACTTAGCAGCAGAAGCAGAGCATGCGGGAACATTAAATACCCTTTTAAAGGAGGCCACAAACTCAGGGTAACTCAAGACAACAGGTTTTTGCGTCTCCCATAGAGGGTTAGCCCAGGCCAAGGCTCTCTCAGAAAGCAAAGATATCACGAACCCTACTTTGCTTCTGTCGGTGGGAAGCGCCTGCATCTCAAAGTATATCTCAACTTGGTTGAGAAACCCTCTGCATTGAACTGGATCACCCCCAAATCGCTGAGGAAGCGGGGCGGAACCAGACATACCTCTTATAAAGGTAATACTCAAGGCGGGTGTCTGCACAGAGACTGGCGCAGCAGCAGGGACAGCCTGCAACTCAGGTTGTACCAGAGCAGCCACAGTGGGGGGTTCCAGGTGAGACTTAGGTGCGTTTGTAACACCATGCCAAACTGATCCATGCGGTGATCTTGCTCATCCAATCTGGAAAAAATATTACCAACAAGTGGATTGACTGTATCTTCTGAAATCATGGCTTTCGCCTACTGTCAGAAACCATGAACCAGACCGAGATAGAGGTACAGTAAAATCACACTTGTTTATTAATAAAAATAAAATGGCATATAGACTAAGCATAGTCAAAGCATAGCCAGAGTCCAGTAACTGGATCAGGTAGTCAGCCAAGCCAGAGTTCAATAACCAGATCGGGTAATCAGCCAAGCCAGAGTTCAGTAACCAGATCATGTAATCAGCCAGGCGAGAAGTCAGGGATCCAAGAAGAGGAACAGAAAGCAAGATAAGGAACCAGAAGGGATGTCAGCAAAGCCAGTCTTTAAACAGGAATGCAGGAGATGGTTTCTTGTGATGTGACCAAGGCGAAGGCAGGAATGAAATGAGCTAGAGATCTTTAAGTAGGTGGGACTGACGAGCAGATCCACAACAGCTGTTTAACTGTGGAGAGAGATGAGAGCTGGCAATTAGCCGACAGCTGAGTGGCCAGCTCAGAGAAGGAAGAGCTGAGCCAGCCCTGACAGCTAGGTGGACTCTAGAGGGAATCTAAAGTTCCCAGATTTACACATTTTAATATAGCTCCAGCAGCCCTAAAACATGAAGGCTGCCTAATGCAAATGGAAACCATGAAATGTGGTGCTAGGTTCTGGCTCGCACCCTCCTTGCCCCTGCACCTCACAGTAATGAGCCAGTAGTGCAGCCTAAGATAGCTTCAGAGAGCAAAATTGATTCAGGGAGGTGACTCCTTTTGCACAGAATATGTTCATTGGCTTGCACTTATATGCAGCATGCTGGGGGCATATTTAAAAAGCAATGGGAGATTTACCAAACATTTGTTGCAGGCAAACCAGTCACTGTAATTTAAAGTGAAACTAAATTCTGCACTACGGCCTTCCTCTCCATTGATTCTACGTCCATGAGCATCTTCTTCCCGGGTTCTTCTGGGTGCTGGTCTTTGGCCGTCTTGTTGGCTGGTGTAGGGAGACATAACTCCCATACATGCGCAGTAAAATATCTTCTGAAAAAATAGTCTGCTTTCCTCGTAAGGTCAACCGCATTGATAAATAAAAAGGCTCAGGTGAGGTTTTATATATATACTTTATCAAATGCTAAATCAGTATTAACCTATTCATGTATTCCTTTATTTTCATGCACATGTATTCTTCTCAGTTTTCAGAACAGGCAGCAACTACAAAAAACATTGACAACAGTATTTATAAAATGTTGTGTTTATTGAAAATAATGGCATTTAAATGAAAGGTGAATACACGCATATTTTTTAATTCTTTTTTTTAAATCTATATATAAGAAACATACTAGGCTACATAAAGTACTCTTAAAAATGCCCTTATAGTGTCCGCAAGAAAATACATTGTCACACACATGCATCTTGTTCATAATTACTGAACACCAATTCAAAGGCTTTTCAGAACATTGCACATTTTTTCAGATGGGTTTATAATAGATATAAACATTTATTTAAAGCAGAACATCAATAAAAAATGAAGTACCACTAATTCTCTCCAGTCCCCCAGCCTGTTGCAATTGTTTTTTTTGAGGGGGGGTCCTGTTTTTTTGTTGGTACTCGCTCCCACTTCCTTAATTCTCACCTAGGCGAGGATTATGTCACTTGTCCCACCATCCTTCCTGCCCACAGCCTCCTGGGACTGGACCAGAAGGCTGCAAGATCAGTCTCACTGCACCCAGAGATCTCATGCATATTCAGTGGAGAGCCGGCTGTGATTCATCATAAAGTCACAGTTTCAGTTACGAAACCTACTGCCGAACCTGCTAATTCAAACAACAATCAGAAACACTAACATGAAGTGCCTTCACCAAAACCGTGCATTACAGTGCCTTGAAAAAGTATTCATACCACTTGAAATTTTTCACATTTTGTCATGTTACAACCAAAAACGTAAATGTATTTTATTGGGATTTTATGTGATAGACCAACACAAAGTGGCACATAATTGTGAAGTGGAAGGAAAATGATAAATGTTTTTCAAATTTTTTTACAAATAAATATCTGAAAAGTGTCAATACTTTGTAGAACCACCTTTCGCTGCAATTGCAACCACATACCTAGGTGGATGCAGCATTGATCCGATGCTGCATCTATCCCAGGTGCATCTAACACTGAGAATCAAGCGATTGAACACCGCTGATCACTTGGTTCTCACGGCTTTGTGAGCAGAGAGATGCTGTCAATTAGCGGCTCTCTGCTCTGCCCCCCCATCCGCGCTCACTGGTAGCGCTAAGCTGTGGAGGGACGCTGAGAGGCTGAGCCGTGTGATGGTCCAGGGATCTGGGCAGATCCCCACTCTATGGTCATGATGACGCTGAGCCTGGACCAACTCTATGTCGTCAGCAGAGAGCGGACCTCCCGCTTTCTGCTGAAAACGGTTCACAGGAGTGCAAAACAAACTGTACTCCTGTGAACCCCAGGAGAAGTACAGCCAAACGAGCTTTGGTTGTACTTCTCCTTTAAGCTCTGTCAGATTGGATGGAGATTGTCCGGGAACAGAAATTTCAAAACTTGCCATAGATTCTCAATAGGATTTAGGTCTGGACTTTGACTAGGCCATGCTAACACATAAATATGCTTTGATCTAAATTATTCCATTGTATCTCTGGCTGTATGTTTAGGGTCATTGTCCCGCTGGGAGGTGAGCCTTCACCCCAGTCTCAAGTCTTTTGCAGACTCTAACAGGTTTTCTTCTAAGATTGCCCAGTATTTGGCTCCATCCATCTTCCCATCACCTCTGACCAGCTTCCCTGTCCCTGCTGAAGAAAAGCATCCCCACCGTGTTTCACGATGGGGACGGTGTGTTCAGGATGATGTGCAGTGTTAGTTTTTTGCTTTTAGGCCAAAAAGTTCAATTTTGGTCTCATCTGACCAGAGTACCTTCTTCCACGTTTGCTGTGTCCCCCACATGGCTTCTCGCAAACTGCAAACAGAACTTCTTATAGCTTTCTTTCAACAATGGCTTTCTTCCTGACACTCTTCCATAAAGGCCAGATTTGTGGAGTACACGACTAATAGTTGTCGTGTACTTGCAATAGTCTGCAGCTCCTCCAGAGTTACCATGGGCCTCTTGGCTGCTTCTCTGATTAATGCTCTCCTTGCCCGGCCTTTCAGTTTAGGTGGACGGCCATGTCTTGGTAGGTTTGTAGTTGTGCCATACTCTTTCCATTTTAGGATGATGGATTGAACAGTGCGCCATGAGATGTTCAAAGCTTGGGATATTTTTTTATAACCTAACCCTGCTTTAAACTTTTCCACACCTTTATTCCCAACTTGTCTGGTGTGTTCCTTGGCCTTCATGATGCTGTTTGTTCACTAAGGTTCTCTAACAAACCTCTGAGAGCTTCACAGAACAGCTGTATTTATACTGAGATTAAATTACATATAGGTAGACTATATTTACTAATTAGGTGACTTCTGAAGGAAATTGGTTCCACTATATTTAAGTTAGGGGTATAAGAGTACAGGAGGCTGAATACAAATGCATGTCACACTTTTCTCATATTTATTTGTAAAAGATTTTGAAAAACATTTAAACTTTTCCTTCCACTTCACAATTATGGGCCACTTTGTGTTGGTCTATCACATGAAATCCCAATAAAATACATTTATGTTTTGGGTTGTAACTTGACAAAATGTGAAAAATTTCAAGGGGTATGAATACTTTTTCAAGGCACTGTAGTTTACAGTTCTGCTTTAAATTAGTGGTTGGTTTAAGAGGGATAAGCTAACTTGCATATTAGGTGCTCCCCCAACTCCAGATACAAAGACAGCATTTCTAATAGTTTACATTTAGATACCTAAAAAGCTTTGCCACTGATAACTATGTTCCTTTTTAAAACTAAACAGTAAATTTGGATCCTTGAAAATCATGCAGTTTCCTTGTAATAGTTCTCATTATATAAAACAATCTACTTCAATCTAGTCCATGTGGCATTTCCAGTAAAAAAAAAAAAAAAGTATATATATACATATACAGTATATATACACACACACACACACACACAGTATATACTGTCTAGACCAGTAGTGCTCAACCGGCGGCCCACGGGCCACATGTGGACCATGGAGCCCTCTCATGTGGCCCGTGACCTCCTGCACTGGGATGACGGGTCAGTATGCCCAGATCCCGGCCTGCTGACCCTCCCACCCAGAGCATCAGAGGGGATGGAGCTGGCACCTAAGGAAGCAAGCGGCTGCGGAGGGAGTAGGATCTGCATAAGCTGATGCTTCCTGTAAAGCACCGGCTCCTGTCCCAGGCGAAGTGCATTTGGTAACCCTCTGCCAGGGACAGAACCCTTTCTAACAGCCAGCAATGCCAGCAGAAACTGAAAGATAAAAAGGTATTAAACATCACAGTTAAGCAATGGGCACATTATATTAAACATCATAGTTTTGCAATGCGCCTATATGAGCATTTAAAAAAAAAAAGAAGGGGGTTATTAGACTGCTTTCTCACTGATCCACAGGCGGAGCGCAGTGCACCTGCGGCTTTCCTGCAGGTTAGCCACACTGAGCCATAGACTTCTATTACATCCTGGTGAATGCAGGAGTTTTGGTGCGTTTCAGAAAGTGCACCACACCTGCAAGATATAAAAGTCTATGGCAAAGCGCAGCTAACCCGCAGATGAACCGCGCTGCACCCACGGGACGGGTAAATTGCAGCGTAACACTGTGAAAGCAAATTACTTAAAGAGGTGTTCCAGCCTGGGGAACAAAAAAATAAAAGTCAGCAGCTACATATACTGTAGCTGCTGACTTTTAAAGCGGGATTCCGTTCCTGAAAAAAAAAATTTAAACGTCAGCAGCTACAAACACTGTAGCTGCTGACTTTAAATAAGTACTTACCTGTCCTGGGTGCCCGCGATGTCGGCCACCCGAGGCTGACCCATCCCTCGGCTCTCGGGTCCCGGCACCGCCATCCTAAGTAAGGGAAACAGGCAGTGGAGCCTTGTGCCGATCTGTGAATGGCCCCGTGGTTTTCTGGGAACACACACAGTTCTCAGAAGGCAACGGGGCCGCTCAGCTAGGAGCAGAACACGCCGCGAAATAGGAAGAGGCAGATTAGGAAGACTGCCTAGCAACAAGGGTTCAGGTAAGTTTAAAAAAAAAAATTTTTATCAAATGTTTTTTTTAAATTTTTTTGGTGACATTTTTTTTTTCAGGGTGGCCCTCCACTTTAATCTCTAGACACTTACCTGTCCAGGGACCCCGCAATGTCGGCACCCCAGCCCATCTTCAGATAGGTTGTTGGGTGCTGCTGCCGCCGCCATCTCTGCTAAGGGAGAACGGCAGTTAAGCCTTCTGGCTTTACAGACGATTCCCTACTGCGCATGTGTGAAGTGCGCTACACTTTCTAATTGGCCCGGCGGCGGAGGAAGAAGGAGGACGGTGCTGTGGCGGCATCTCTCAGAAGTGGGGGCAGGACCTGTCAAAAACAGGTACTCATTCCCCCCCTCCGCCCGGAAGGTGCCAAATGTGGGAAGGGAGCAAATAAGCGAGTGGCAGGCCGCTTTAAGCGGCATTCGCTCTTCAAAAGGTTGAGCACCTCTGATCTAGACTATTTAATATATACATTTATATTTATACATATACTTCACTTCCTGTCCAGGTGACACCTAGTCACACAGTACAGGATTTGAGGGTAAATCTATATTTTGTAACATCTAAATCTGGCCGTACACATAATTATAAATGACTGTAACATGTGTATCCAGAATCAGAGCAAACAATTTCTGAAAGATGCTATTCTTTATATAAAAACAATGATTACATGAATTGATTGTATCATCACATGTACACCCAACATAAAAGGGCAACTATATTGCTTGGGATAGAAGTAATAATTAAAAGAAAAACAATATAGACAGAACCAACCTGGTCCCATATGACATATGAATGTTCCAGGAATATGGCTGATGCTTATATGGCACATGATTAATGAGCACAAATGATATTCGATTCTTTAAAATAAAACATCTCTATAATATATTACAATGGCACATATATGTCTCTATTCATTATCAAAGAAAAATACTACTGTTAATAAAATATATATATTTGCAGTACATTTTAAGATGAACTTTACAGGCTGTAAAAACGTATGTACATCCTAAATGTCGTACACCTGCTTCTAATATTTTCCATTACATAACATTGACTTTTTGTATGGCCCATTAATAGGCCGGTACAGAATACTGACAAGGGAAGTGACAGTCCTTACACAGACATAAAACATAGACCCTGCTAGGAAATGTCATTCCAAGGCACGTAGCATTCACTCTGGCTGACTCTAATGTACAATTAGTGAGGGTTGTGCTTTCAAGTATTTGCATGTATATTTTTCTATTGAATAGCGACAGCTTGTATGGCAAAAGTTCTTTGAGAGACTTCCAGAATGGAAAATTACATTTACATATAAAAGGAAAAACCTTTGTAGCCTTAATCATTTATTTATTATGTATGTCTGTAATTTATACAGGTCCAGCAAGCAGTGTATACACAAAAATGACACATTGTCCCAGAAGTTCACTTTCTTGGGCATATCTTACGCATGCGGTCAAATATCTTTTTCATTCTAATTGGGATTTCTTTTTTTCCTGCCTTTTCACTGGCTCCCGCAGACAAAGTTCACTTCCAGATGATATAATAGGTAATTCATTCTCAACGTGGTGCTTAATTAGGTGACTCACATTTTCAAAAACATGATCTTTAGTCCTCACCTAGGGAAAAAAAAAAAACAAAAAAAAAATTGCTTCAGTCTATGGGGTCAATGTACAAACAGTTCGCTGAACGAATGCGACACACATCCGCTCAGCTACAACGAAACTTGCTGTATTCTATGTTACAGAACCATCTGAAATTATCAAAACGCCATCTAGTGGACACAATTCATCTTTTTTCTAGATTGAGGTACTCAGAACCAAGTACTGCATTTTGGCCACTAGATGGCACATGAGATAGTTCTATAAAATGAATACAAGTTTTGTTGTAGCTCAGCAGATATGTGCATAGCTCCCAACTGTCCCTGATTTCGAGGGACTGTCCCTGATTTTTAGCAATATCCCTCTTTCCGCCTCACTTGTCCCTCATTTTGGTCTGATCTATATAGTTGTATATAAAATGCACTTTTTATCTTTCAAAAAATGTTTCCCAGTGCTAAACCTTTCATCTAATTTTTAAACTGCAGCATTTGTAAATGTCAAAAGCCAATATAAAGGAATAGTAGTGGTTAAAAAAAAGCACTTGTGGGTTTAACTAATCTATTTTTGGGGTTAATTCTCCTTTAAGGGGGTGTGTCCTATGTCTACATACTTTTGCTAGTAGATGTCCCTCATACCCATCTCAAAAAGTTGGGAGGTATGTATGTGTCACATACACAGTATGTGTATCTGTGTGTGTATATATATATATATATATATATAAAACCAAAAGTATTGAGATGCCTGCTTTACACACACATGAACCTTTATGGCATCCCAGTCTTAGTCCATAGGGTTCAATATTGACTTGTCCCACCCTTTGCAGCTATAACAGCTTCAACTCTTCTGGGAAGGCTGTCCACAAGGTTTAGGACTGTGTCTATGGGAATGTTTGACCATTCTTCCAGAAGCACAGTTTGTGAGGTCAGGCACTGATGTGGACAAGAAGGCCTGGCTCGCAGTCTCCGCTCTAATTCATCCAAAGGTGTTTTAGGGGGGATTATGGTTTGGGGTTGTTTTTCAGGGGTTGGGCTTGGCCCCTTAGTTTTCAGGGAGGGGAACTCTTAAGCTGTCAGCATACCAAGACATTTTGGACAATTTCATGCTCTTAACTTTGTGGGAACAGTTTGGGGATGGCCTCTTCCTGTTTCAACATGACTGCACACCAGTGCACAAAGCAAGGTCCATAAAGACATGGATGCGAGAGTTTGGGGTGGAGGAACTTGACTGACCTGCACAGAGTCCTGACCTCAACCCAACAGAACACCTTTGGGATGAATTAGAGCGGAGACTGCGAGCCAGGCCTTCTCGTCCAACATCAGTGCCTGACCTCACGAATGCGCTTCTGGAAGAATGGTCAAACATTCCAATAGACACACTCCTACACTTAAACCGGGCGCCCTAAGCACAACCCCTTCAGGCGTTGGATGGACTGACCTTAGGAGGCAGGGGGAAGGAAGGGCCAGGCCGTTGCTTCTCCTGAACAGGAAGTGTGTCCTGACTGAGACACAATTGGCCAGGTCAGGTCTCAGGCTTCCTGATTGGCTGGGAGGAGAATCAGGAAGACAATAGCGAATATTAATTCACTATTGTCACACAACTAGGAGGACTCAGGGCGCAGTGCTCTGTATGGCCAGGCCATCACTGGTACATAGCTTCCTGCCTCAGTACTCCTCTCAATAGCCCTCAGCCCTGATGACCGCAGTCATTTGGTTCTCGGGAGTTATGCAATTATCAATATACCTTTATAGGCAGGTGTCAGTCTGTTCATGCAAATTACCTTAAAGGGGTTGTAAACCCGCGCTGTTTTCACCTTAATGCATTCTATGCATTAAGGTTAAAAAAAAATTTAATGCAGCAGTGCCCCCGAGCCCCCCTTATACTGACCTGAGCCCCGAAATTTGAGTGACGGGAACAAGCACACCAGGTCCGGTCGGTGTCTCGTGTCCTGATTGGATAGATTGATAGCAGCGCAACCATTGGCTTCCGCTGCTGTCAATCAAATCCAATGATGCGGGGGGGGCGGGGCTGAGTCATACATTCAGAGGCTATGGACGCGAATGATGGACTCGGGAGCGTGCCCGCAAGGTAACCCCCCCCAGGAGAATGCTTCTCTTATGGGGCTATCCGATGTGGGGAGGAGCCCAGAAGAGGAGGTTCGGGGCCACTCTGTGCGAAACGAGTTGCACAGTGGAGGTAAGTATGATATGTTTGTTATTTTAAAAAAAAAACCCCTACAATCACTTTAAGTATCACCACCAATATGTGATCCTAATACTATGTGTTTGAAAGAACTGACTTCCATTGCTGGTAATGCTAGAACACGCCTTGCTGCCTTTCTGAAATCCTGATGTAGACAGATTATTTGGTGCAGCTATGCATGGCTCTGCCTGCAAGTGACACTCTCCACTATTCCCAGTACAGAGAGTAGTTAGCCCTTTCAGAAGAGGGGAGGGCTATGAAGTGTAAGAAGTGAGGGGGCTGTGCTAGGGAACTGACTATTCCTGGAGTAGTCATATTTTCCAGCATATTCAAAGGCACCTTGTACATGAATTAAAAAATAATGGGGGAAAGGAAAAACACAAAGTATTTAAAATTTTTGATTTTTCTGGACTTTTAGCTGCCATTTTTTAAGTTGGTGACAGAGTCTCTATAAGGTTTCATTTTAAGTGCAGTTCACCCTTATGTGTTAAGGAACTTGTTCACTGTGGCTGCACCCAAATTTAAAGGGGAACTTTACCCCTAAAGGGAAGTTGCGCTCTTCTGTCTCCTCCTGCCTCCTCCTCAACCTCTGGGCACTTTTTTTTTTTTTTTTGGGGAGCAGGTACCTGGTTTTGCCTAGGTGAGCGAAGGTTCACCCCCCAGCCCACAGCATCTTGGGATAAGCCATAGGTCCCAGGGGGCTGCGGGCAATTCACAGGGCGCAGCACACGGTTTGTGCATGTGCAGTTGGGAGCCGACTGTAAAGCTGCAAGGAATTGTAGCTGGCTTCCCAAGGGAAAAACTGAAACTGGTGAGGACAGCGCTGGATCCCTGGACAGGTAAGTCTCCTTTTATAAATACTGTAGCTGCTGACTTTAGATTATTTTGTGTGTGTGTGTGTGGGGGGGGGCAGAAACCCTCTTAAACGCCTTGGCCCCGCGCCTCCCATCCCTTTAAGGAGTTTCAGATGGCAGGAGGTGGGGCAAGGTTTATGATTATGTGACCGCAGTGACAGCCAATCACATGATTTGATTGGAAAGCTGGTAAGCTTTCCATTAGTCGCCGGTAACTGTGTCGGGAGCACGCAGGGCGCGCGCTCTTGGCAAGGCTTGTTTTGCAATATTGCAGGCAAATATGGGGCCGATTGGTGCCAAGGACCATTGGCTAAGAAGCCGCATGTTTGCGTGCCGTCGCGCAGAGAGGGTAAGGTTGTATGTCTCCATCTATCTTTATTACAGCATTTCAGTATACACCTGTATTTGTATCTGCTTCTGAAGAAAACAGAAGTGTATACCTTTCCCTCTGGGTCCACCAGTAACAGATGTTTCGGGTGTCCGTCATGTAAGCCACTTAGTACATATTGACCAATGGAAGTAGTACTCTCTCGAACCAGAAAATCTCCATCATGAAGGAGAAGGTTCTCTGCTACCTTCCGATTCATTCTGCCATGAAACCACTCTTCTCTCTGTATGGAGTTGCTGACAGGTGGCTTTCCACTTTCACAAGGGGACCCGAGATCTTCAATCACTTTGATAAAAAAAAAAACAAAAAAAAGGAAGAATGAAGGAAATTATCACCTAAAATATTCATATTAAAGTATAGCTAGAGGCAAAACTTTTTCGGTTTTGGATAGAGTGGAGAGGGATTAGAATCCTTGTCGTCAGGTTGTTATTGCTGTCTGTGTCCTCATTATGAAGGCTCACCCTCTCTATTTGTCCCATTTACTGTTATCACTGCAATTGATAGTGAAAGAAAAATCACAAATATTTGGTTGTCCCCAGAAAAAGAACAGAAGGGAAAACTTCTAATGAAGACATTACAAGAACAGCGATAAGGGCAGAAACATCAAACTAAACACCACATGCCATATAGTTAAAGACAAGGAGGAGGAAATTGGCGTAAACAAACCTCGGGACTTTTAAGGTGTTTATAGTAAAGGGTAAATAGACATTCTAGAAGTATCCATGAAAAAGGTTTTTATTTAGCAATTAATACAAACAACATAACAAGATAAAAATATCAATATCCACACCAAGTGTTATAGAAAAACACATTGGATCATTGGAGCAAAAGATACCACTCAAAAGATACCACTCAACATGTTTCGCTCATTTGAGCTTCCTCAGGAGTTTTGATACAATGGGACATGAAGTCAAGGGAAATCTCCCCAATGGGACAAAGATGGCAAAAAAAAAAAAAACTGAAAGGGGTTTTAACCTTCCCTTACTCTATCCAGAATGGGAAAAAATTGCCTTGAGTTCTACAGCGTCAGGCAATGTACAAGAGACTTTAACCGTTTCCCATCTGGCCTATGGGGGAATGACATCAACGCCGGCCTCTCATCGATCTGGGTGGATGTCATATGATGTCCTCCCAGATCATGCCACTGCACCGGCTGCATCCGCAGACACAGCTGCTGACTTATCACTTTACCAGCCCGTTGTCGGTACCATGTGACCGTTGTAACCAATCACAGCAGGTGACATGACAGCTGTAAACAATGGATGACTTCTTTTCAAGCCATCCATTGTATACAATTGTGTTGCTAGCTGTGATTAGTCACAGTGACCACATGGTACAGACTGGGCCAATCACAACCCATCTGTGCCATGTGATCAGCTGTAGCCAATCACAGCTAATCACAACAAAACAAACTGAATTAATGGATTTCATTTAGTAAAATGCTTGCATATAGCAATGAAGTTCATTATATTGCTCTGGACAAAGTGCATTAAAAAAAATCGTAAAAAATGTTTTAAAAAAATATAAAAAAAAATAAAAACAAATTGAAAAAAAATATATTATTATTTTTTTTTGTACTGTCACCAGTCAGTGTGTTTGATCAACACCACATCCATTATATGATGATGCTGTACTGCACTGAAGACAGTAAGTGAAAAAAATAAATAATTTCTTAATTTTTCAAAAAATTATGACAAAAAAATGACAACTTCAAAAAACTCGCCTTGCCTCTTGCTAAATACTTTGGACTGTCTACATTCCAAAAAAGGGTAATTTGGGGGATATCTGTACTGTCCTGACATTTTTGGGCCTCAAGAAATGAGATCAGGTCATCAGTACATCAGAATTGATCAATTTTCAGATATACTGTATATCATTGTTTCTGTACGCTATAACTTTCCTACAGACTAAATAATATACACGGATTGGATTATTTTTCACCAAAGAAATATAGCAGAATACATTTTGGCCTAAATTCATGAAGAACAATTTATTTGCTAAATTGTATAACAGAAAAAGAAAAAAAAACATGGGTTTTTTTCCAATTTTTTTTTCTGTTTATTTTGCAAAAAAAGAAAAAACAGTGGTGATTAAATACCACCAACAGAAAGCGGAACAAAATGATAAAAAATGTCATATGGATACAGTGCTGCATGACTGCGCAATTGTCATTCAAAGTGCGACAGCTCTGATAGCTAAAAATTGGCCCGGGGAGGAAGGGTTTAAAAAAGGCAGGCCTGCGTGACAGGTATAGGCTTGCCTCATCCTAGAAGTAAACTGCGGCTGTCCTGCATGGGCTGACATTAAAGCATAATAATATGACTAAACCTTTAGGGGCCTGTTTATAAAAAAAAAAAATTGTAGCCATTTGCACTGCGCAGTGTATGCACAATTGTTCTGTGCAAATGAGGGGCCAAAAACAAATGTTCTTAAAGCGGAGTTCCACCTAAAAGTGGAACCTTTTCTGCTTCCTCCACCCCTCCGGTGCCACATTTGGCACCTTTCGGGAGGGGGGGGGGACAGGTTACCTGTTTTTGACAGGTACCCTTCCCGACTTCCGGAGACAGCGCCGCAGCACTGTCCCTAGGAAGTTCAGCCCCCTCCTCCTTCCTCCACCACTGGGCCAGTTAGAAAGCACAGCGTGCTTCACGCATACTTCACTGCCAGGTTCCCTTACCATGAATGGCGGCGGCAGCACCCGAGAGCCGATTCCGAAAATTGGCTGGGGTGTCGACATCTCGGGAACCCTGGACAGGTAAGTGTCCTAATATTAAAAGTCAGCAGCTACAGTATTTGTAGCTGCTGACTTTAATTTTTTTGTGGGGGGGGGGGGCGATCTCCTCTTTAAGCTATTTCCTGTGCAGGGGGAATGTTCTCCGTTGATTTAAAATGGATTTGGTCACCAGGTGGTGCTTTCAGTCACCGGTTCTCTGTTCCGCCTCTCCAGTGTTCACTGGAGCACCGGGCTGGGTAGGGGGTGGAAGCGGCTGGCTAAGGCTGTTAGCAGCTCGCTGAGAGGCAGAGCCAACTGATGCTCAGGCATCTGGGTGGATCCTGACCATATTGTTGGGATACATACTGAGAATGGACCAGCTGTGACATCAGCCAACAGCAGACTTTAGCCTGCTGTCAGCTGGATACGAGTCACAGGAGTGCAGAACAAAGTGCACTCCTGTGATCCATAGGACTAGTATGGCCACAAAAGCTTTGGCCCCACTTCTACTTTAAGCAATATGGAAAAAACTGTCTGTACTATGCACCCCCATATGTCCTATGGTTTCTTCCAATCCTGTAATTGCCACTTTTGCTGGACAGCTCAGTCTGTTACTGGAAGTGCAAAAATAACGGATGTACTGGCAGGATTGACAGGCAATAAAGCCATGTTATATGGGAGACTAAAAAAAAAAAAAAGAAAGGAAAAAAATCTGTGTTTATGTACAGTATTGGCAGACAACTAAAAATGTAATTTTTTATTTTATTTTGCCCATTATGAAACTATTAATAAATAAAAAATTTCATACAATATGAAAAAAAATAGTCAACCTGAAGCATACATGACTTACTAAAGTAAATATTCTTGTAAGAACGAAACAAATGTTTATTTGCAAACCTGAATTTATATTGGCTTTCCCAGAAACCGGAGTTTTATCTGGACCTGGTGTTTTTGGCACTGTGTTTATGTAAGAGGGATCATCAAATAGTTCTTCTCGACCTGCTGTCACTTTTCCATCCTGATTAGAAAGGCCTGGAAAAAAAAAAAAAAGAATATGTGTGTTTCCAGTATTTATTTGATTCCTATATTTTGTCATTGCTTAATCAGAACATAGGCAAATTATAGACCAACCATTCTCACCAGGGTTGTGTGGAACCATAGGTTTCCTCCAGAGGTTGCCAGGGCTTCTTTGAGCTATGGATAATTGACATCCCATTTTATGGTGCCTGCATAGTTCCAGGGCCAGTGCCACTTGACAGAGCCGGCTGCATGACACCAGTAGATTTCTTCCCACTAGCCACCAATATAAGGTGCATTTTTCCCACTGACCCCCAATAAATTGTTTTTTATAGGGGTATCCTGAGACCTGAAAATAATTTTAAAGATTCCTGTCAGTGGTGGGTGGTGGTATATTTTTTTTGGGGGGGGGCTGGCAGTGCTTCCTCCAGACGGCGTTTCCTCCTCCTGGTGCTTCACAGCGGCTTCCCCTGCATCTCCTCCCTCCTCCTCCTCAGTGGCCAATAGGATCGCTTCTCCTCTCAGCCAATTGGGTGACGGGTCTCAGGACCGGCTTCCTGATTGGCCAGGAGAATCAGGAAGAAAATAGCAAATATTAATTCGCTATTGTAACACAACTTGGAGCGCAGTGCTCTCCTCCCCGAGCCCACCCTTTTTTTAAAGCTTATTAGAGCCTCTGGCTCTAATCACGTGCTTCTAAAAAAAAAAAAAACCCCATTGGATTCCATGCATCTGGTGCCCTGCATGTGGATTAGGGGGCCGGATGCATGGTTTAAGGGGTGGCGCCCTGCATTACGGGCCACTACTGATTCCTGTAGGGTAAAAAAGGTCAAGAAAGGCTGCTATAGATTCAATTAAATAACATACAGGGAGGGAAAAATGCAATGTGCAGAATATTAAATATATCTTACCTAGAATCTTCTGGTTCTCTAGGCAGTTTTCATATATGTTGGCACTTTTCTTGTAATCCACCTGGAAATCAGTCAAGATATGTTTTGAGAACATAGAAGACATCATTTGTTCATATCATATGGCTAATGACCGTCAAAGGGCCTTCTTGTTATCTTGTTAGAGAATCTGTAAAACCAACATTTCATAGTCCTGATATGTGCCTGCTGTACCATGTACTTGTATGAGAAAGTATCCTGTTCTCTTTGTATTGCTTCCTTTGTGTGAAATCTCTTGTGTTCCTGTCAGTCTTTATGCTTTCCTAATAAAAACTGACCATACTAGGCATGAGAGCACAGCGTTTATTATTAGTTAAACCCACAAGTGCTTTTTTAACATTTCTATTCCTTTATATTGGCCTTTGAGATGTACAAATGCAACAATTTAAAAACTGGATGAAAGTTTTAGCACTGGGAAACACTTTTTGATAGATGAATAGTGCATTTTATATACAGGTGTATGCATCAGACCAAAATGAGGGACAAATGAGGAGAAATGAGGAGGAATGAGGGACAGAGGGACTTTGTTCCAAATCAGGGACAGTTGGGAGATATACAATAGGACCTACTTTGTCTGAAGATAAGCTGAGCACAGCACAAGGCAAGGCAAACACAGCCTCTGAACTGTCATGTGTACTGCTCTGTTAAAGTCAATGGCGTTTTACTGACCTGCATTAGATGTGAGTTCCAAGTGCATGTCAAAAGCAAGAAAACAACACCTGAGCCATAAAGGATTTTTATTTAGTTTGAAAAAAAGTTTCAACAAATTTCTGAAAGTGGAGTTCCATCCAAGAGTGGAAGCTCCGCTCGTTCGCACCCTCCCCCCTTCCGCTGCCACCTTTTTCACCTTTTGGGGGAGGGGGAAGTGGATGCCTGTCAAAACCAGGTATCCACCCCCACTTCTATGTAAGAACGCTGCAATCGTTGTGCGGCGATCGACAAAATATCTGGCCCCTCCTCCTTCTGGGACATACACATAGGTCCCAGAGACCATTCAAACAGCACAGCGCGACTCGCGCATGTGCAGTAGGAAATAGGCTGTAAAGCTGCAAGGCTTCACCTCCTGTTTCCCTTAGTAAGGATGCCGGCGCCTGCACCCGGAACCGATGGATGGGTCGGCTTCGTGTGCCGACATCGCAAACTCCCTGGATAGGTAAGTGTTCTTATATTAAAAGTCAGCAGCTACAGTATTTGTAGCTGCTGACTTTAATTTTTTTTCACCCAGGCTGGAACTCCACTTTAAAGGTATGTGGCCAGCAATTAGCAAATGGCATACCTGGCAAGGGTACATTGCGCGTAATTTGATGATGATGAATGTTTGTAGGCGTTCCTCCTCATTGAGGTCCTCCAGCTCCTCTTATTAGCTTTGTTGCCCTTCTCTGAACTCTCTCCAGTTCCAGCACATCCTTCCTGAGGACTTGTGACCAGAACTGGATGGCATACTCTAGATGTGAGAGAGTTTTGTAAAGTGGTAGATTTATATCTTTTGAGTAAATACCCTTTTCAAAGCATGTTATTAGTCTGCTGACCTTGCTTGCTGCAGCTTGGCATTGCATGCTGATGCTGAGTCTGTGATCTACTAGGACCCCCAGATCCCAATAGCGTGTAACTTCTATTCATATTTTCTATTCTCTGCATTAAGGTAAAAAAAAACTTTTAATGTCAGTTCCCCCCCGGAGAGCTCTTCTCCTAGGGGGTTATCTGATAAGAGGAGGAGCCACGAGAGCCGCCGAGGGACCCCAGAAGTCAATGTTCGGGGCCACTCTGTGCAAAACGAGCTGCACAGTGGAGGTAAGTATGATATGTTTGTTATTAAAAAAAAAAAACTGAAGCTTTACAATCACTTTAATACAGTTGCCTTCTCCTTGTCGCTTGTGACCAACTTTCTTTGATCATCTTTTATGTTGCCAATGTTCTGACCTTGCCTTTTCACTATTATACAAATATATATACAAATATAAAAGAACAAAAGTTAAGCCTAGGTTGCTAGATACTAGTGTGAAAAGGTATATTAATGAAAAAACTGGGGATTTTTTTTTTTTACTGTCCCCAGCAATGTATCTTTTATAAACTATTTTAGCTGCCCTGATCGCACTTCTTATTGCATTCTTTGATGTTTTGGGACTGTTTTTTTTTTTTCATTAATATACCTTTTTAAACTAGTATCTAGCAACCTAGGTTTAACTTTTGTTCTTATATATTTGTTGCCCACTGACAAATGCCATTGTTTAATATGTTCGGTTCACACATGGGCGGCACGACTTGCAGGTCGCCTCAGCGAGGCGACCTGCAAACGACTGCCGGGGCGACTTGCGAGACGACTTCTGCATAGAAGTCTATGCAAGTCGCCCCAAGTCGCCCCCAAAGTAATACAGGAACCTTTTTCTAAGTCGGAGCGACTTGCGTCGCTCCGATTAGAACGGTTCCATAGCACAGAACGGGAGGCGACTTGTCAGGCGACTAGGTCGCCTGACAAGTCGCCCCAGTGTGAACCGAGCCTTAAGCTCGGTTCACACATGGGCGGCACGACTTGCAGGTCGCCTCAGCGAGGCGACCTGCAAACGACTGCCGGGGCGACTTGCGAGACGACTTCTGCATAGAAGTCTATGCAAGTCGCCCCAAGTCGCCCCCAAAGTAATACAGGAACCTTTTTCTAAGTCGGAGCGACTTGCGTCGCTCCGATTAGAACGGTTCCATAGCACAGAACGGGAGGCGACTTGTCAGGCGACTAGGTCGCCTGACAAGTCGCCCCAGTGTGAACCGAGCAGGCTCGGTTCACACTGGGGCGACTTGTCAGGCGACCTAGTCGCCTGACAAGTCGCCTCCCGTTCTGTGCTATGGAACCGTTCTAATCGGAGCGACGCAAGTCGCTCCGACTTAGAAAAAGGTTCCTGTATTACTTTGGGGGCGACTTGGGGCGACTTGCATAGACTTCTATGCAGAAGTCGTCTCGCAAGTCGCCCCGGCAGTCGTTTGCAGGTCGCCTCGCTGAGGCGACCTGCAAGTCGTGCCGCCCATGTGTGAACCGAGCCTAAATCACTTCCACATTTTTTCGGTGTTCTTTGTTGCAAGAATTTGATCCCATTTAATGTCATGTAATAGGAGTGCAGTTTTTAAACCACTTGCCGACCGGCCCACGCCGATATACATGGGCAAAGTGGCACGGGTGCGCAAAATCACATACCCGTGCATCGCTTTGTCATCGGCTGCTAGCGGGCACGCGAGTGCCACGGGAGCATGCCTGCGGACTTGATGTCCTCCGGTGGCCCGCGATCATGACACGGAAAGGCAAAACAGAGAGATGACTATGTAAACAAGGCATTTGCCTGTTCTGCCTAGCAACATGACAGGGATCTACTGCTCCCAGTGATCTCTGTCATGTTCTAGTGAGCCCATCCCCCCTACAGTTAGAAAACGCCCAGGGAATACACTTAACCCCTTGTTCGCCCCCTAGTGTTTAACCTCTTCCCTGCCAGTGACATTTACACAGTAATAAGTGCATTTTTATAACACTGATCGCTTTATAAATGCCAATGGTCCCAAAATAGTGTCAAAAGTGTCCGATCTGTCCACTGCAATGTCGCAGTTACCATAAAAATCGCAGATCGCCCACCGCCTATCCCCAATTTTGTAGACGTGATAACTTTTGCGCAAACCAATCAATATGCACTTACTGCGATTTTTTTTTTTTACCAAAAATATGTAGAAGAATACATATCGGCCGAAACTGACATTTGTTTTTTTATATATTTTTGGGATATTTATTATAGCAAAAAGTAAAAAAATATTGCTTTCTTTTTCAAAATGTTCGCTCTATTTTTGTTTATAGCGTAAAAAATAAAAACTGCAGAGGTGAACAAATACCACCAAAAGAAATCTCTATTTGTGGGAAGAAAGGACGTCAATTTTGTTTGGGTACAACGTCGCACTACCACACAATTGTCAGTTAAAGCGACGCAGTGGCGTATTGCAAAAAAGGGCCTGGTCAGGAAGGGATTAAATCCTTCCGGGGCTGAAGTGGTTAAAGTTGGCTCTATTGAAATTTTGTGCTTTTGTCCTATACTCGTGTCTCCTTTTCCTATTATATTTGAACCCTAATTACCTATTTTATTCTGCTGTTTCACAAGCACTCTATTAAAGATCCTTATAATTAACCACTTCCCGTCCGGCCTATAGCGGATTGATGGCCGGGCGGTGGTTCAGTTGTCCTGACTGGGCCTCATATGACGTCCAGCAGGATAACATGCCGCTGCGCTCATCGCGGCGAGCGGTATGTCAGTCTGACACACCGCTCCACCGATCTTGGTAAAGAGCCTCCAGCGGAGGCTCTTTACCATGTGATCAGCCGTGTCCAATCACGGCTGATCACGATGTCAATAGGAAGAGCCATTGATCGGCTTTTCCTCACTCGCGTCTGACAGACGCGAGTAGAGGGGAGCCGATCGGCGGCTCTCCTGACGGGGGGGTCTGCGCTGATTGTTTATCAGATGACCACACTGGACCACCAGGGATCGCCACTAGGACCACCAGGGAAGGGGGCAACTGTGGATGGCCAGGTATGTACCCCATGGCCATCCACATGTGCCCAATCTGTGCCAATCAGTGCCCACAAATGGGCACTGATTGACACCATTATATAGCAGTGATGCCCAGCAATGCCACCCTTAGGGCCATTAGTGCCCATCCGTGCCACCTATCAGTGCCACCCATAAGTACCCATCAATGCCACCTGCAAGTGCCCATCAGTGCCACCTATGAGTGCCCATCGGTGCCACCTATGAGTGCCCATCAGTGCCGAATACCAGTGTCACCTATCAGTGCCCATCAGTGCCACCTATCAGTGCCCATCAGTGCCGCCTATCAGTGCCCATCATCAGTGCCTGTCATTGCCACCTCATTGGTGCCACCTCATCAGTGCCCATCAGTGCAGCCATATCAGTGCCCGTCATTGAAGAAGAAAACGTACTTATTTACAAAAAATTTTAACAGAAACAAAGAAAAACTTGTTTTTTTTTCAAAATTTTCGGTCTTTTTTTATTTGTTGCGCAAAGAATAAAAACCGCAGAGGTGATCAAATACCACCAAAAGAAAGCTCTATTTGTGGGAACAAAATGATAAAAAAATTGTTTGAGTACAGTGTAACATGACCGCGCAATTGTCATTCAAAGTGTGACAGCGCTAAAAGCTGAAAATTGGCCTGGGCAGGAAGGTGTCTAAGTGCCTGGTATTGAAGTGATTAAACACCAGGTGAAAATCAGTTACCATGGCCAAATAGTGGTCCCTTGGTCATAGTGATGTCCTGTATGTAAATGTTTCACAACAGAGGTTTGCACTCTATTGGAAACTTTGGATTGGTTGTAACTAAACTATAAAACTCAATCCTGCATCAGCTAGAGTTCTTCCTATGGACAGGATTTTTATTGAGCCATCAGCGTTAAAGTATAACTAAGGGTTTTTTTTAAGTTTTGGACATAGTGGAGAGGGATTAGAACACGTGTCAAGTTTTTATTGCTGTCTGTGTCCCTGTTAGGAAGATTCATGCATCTATTTGTCCTGTTTACCTTTATCATCAACAATGAAAGTAAATCCCAAATTATGGGTTGTCCCCAAAGCAGCAGTAAAGGGGAAATCTTTCAATAGGTACAATAATTCTGATAACTCTGGTGACAACTAGGGATTCTCTATCTTTGGAGAGATTTCCTCTCACTTCCTGTTTGGCTACAGGACAGGAAGTGAAGAGAGATCTCCTAAATGGGACACAGAAGGCAAAAAAAAATAAACTGGGGTTATAACCCTCCCTTACTCTATCCAATTTGAAAAAAAAAATGTTTGCCTTTTAGTTCGACTTGATTTACAGCACCCTAAAATAAGTATGTACTTTATGCCAAGTGTACTTTAAATGAGGGCTGAGAAGGCTAATACTATAGTGTGAAGTAAAATTTACCTGTATGCACTTAATACATCCAGTCATACACATGGGAATTTGATTCTTCACTGGATGTTTAAAGTAAACACAGATGCACTTCACATCGTTTCACACATTAGTAAATTAGACGCACTGCACACTCTTGAATGAGTAGATATTGCATTTGAACATTCATATACAATATTATTAAATTTTATTCAAATGCAATGTCAAATATCAGAGAAAATATTATGTCATATATATATACTGTGTGTGTATATATATATATATTGCAATATGGGAACTTGAGATCACCAGCCAGCTGCTTGTAAAATTGACAGTCTTCATTGAACTAACAAAAAACAACAGCAAACAAAAACAGCTTTCTTCAGCAAACAAACTGAAAACAGTCCATAACTATAATAACTATGGTATAATGGAAATATAACACTTTGGCTCACCTCCAGTATTACTCGGGTTTTTGAAAGTTCCCGCCTGCCTCAGGAGTCCCAAAGAGGAGGTCTCCACAGTTCAGTAACCCGTGTCTTAGTCACCTGCCAGTCCACACTGCTGACTCAGCTGTGTACTGCTACACACTCCACTATACAGACACCTACTGATGGTTTCCTGCTCCTCTTTAGGCCTCTCCTGCAGGTGGCTTAAAGTATAGGAGAATCCTCACCTTGTTAAACAACCCAATCAGTTTAGAATACAAATGAAAGGCAAAACATTTGTGTACACATAGAAAAAATTATAATACCTTTTTTATTAGTGATCTCATACCCTCTGTTCTCAGTTGTATAAGAAGTTCAGAGAGCTTGGGGAAGAGAAGCAGCAGCACACTGATCTTTCCAGTGAATGGCAGTGTAGAGGGGGGCGTGTCAGCACAAGTCTGAATATTGGAGGGCAGCAGGCTGAGCTCAAGCACAGCCAGAAAACTAACCATGTTGTACTTTCATGCCCAGTGTGGTCAGTTTTCAATTGGAAAGCAGAAGGACTAGAAGGTTCACCAGGTATTTCACACAAAAGAAGCAATATAAAGAGAACAGGATACTGTTCATACAAGTACATGGTACAGCAGGCACATATCAGGAATATGCAATATTGGGTTAACATTTTCTTTAACCCCTTTAGGACCAAGGTCCCTATATTCAGGGTTTGGAGGTTCTTTCCCACCCAAAAGTCTCTATGGATCTCTGAATTCCAAGTCCCAAATGAGGACTTACCACACCTGAGAGCACTGTAAATCAGTCCTCTCCAAGCGGACTACCCTAGAACCCCTGACCAGGGGCGACCCGTCCATTAAGGGTGCACAGGCACCTCCCCCCCATCCATGCGTTCAGCCCCTTTCAGGATGCCAGATCCATGGATTCCAATGGGGGAGAGTGTTTTTTTTGAAGCACCGATTAGAGCCAGAGGCTCTAATAGGCTTCAAAATAGGGTGAGCTCGGGTCACAGAGAATGCGAACAGAGCCCACCCAGGTGTGTTACAATAGCGCATAAATATTCACTATTTTAACACTGATCTTCCTCCCGGCCAATCAGGAAGCGGGTTGTGAGGCTGGCTGAAAGGACAGGCGATCCTATTGGACGCCTAGGAGTCGCACGGCCGCAGCTATGGAGGAAAGGACACAGGAGCCACTGTCCGATGCATGCCGCCTGATGCCTGCCACCCGATGCCCGCCACCTAGATGGGGGAAGACAGCAAGCGGGCGAGGGAGGCTGGGGGGTTAGAGGTGCCACCGGGAAACAACCACCCCCCCCAAAAAAAACACCAGCCGCCACTGCCCCTCACCCTGCATGGGTAAGAACCCCTGAGTACTCAAACTGCAATCAGGTCATAAGTCTTAAAGTAGTTGTAAACCTCAGTCATGAAATCTAAACTAAGTACATATATCTGTAGTTTTATTTGTCTCTTTCCAAAGCTCTAAGTGTCATATCTCTCTGGTGCTCCATTCCTTTGTTATCAGCAAGTTGTCCCGACACCAGAGAAAAAAATGGTGACGGGGGAGGGAGGTCAGCACACATCTTTTCTATTCACAACATAGTTCTGCATGTTCCTTTGTTCCTGTGCCATGTGTGAAAGGTGGTGTGTCCCTTTCCTCCAATCAGCTCTCACACACTGTACAGTACAAGAGCTTTAACTGTAGCTCTCCACCCCCTCCTCTCTGCTACTGACAGATGACAGATTTCAGCACTTTGAAGGGGTGTATGGAAGAGAAGACTGCACATAAACAAGTAAAGCCTATGTAGGAGGATTTGTTTCATCTCTGTGTATCATCTGAGGCTGTTCACTTCACTGGGTACATGTGAGGGTTTACATCCACTTTAAAGGGACCACAGTTCAAACAGCAGGGAAATGTACCTGCTGCCATCCAGGACACAATCCCAACATCCTGTACAATATACTGTACATATACTGTGTGTGTGTGTGTGTATATATATATATATATATATTTGCTTAATCTTTATATTTACTCTTGTAATCATTAAAAAAAAGATATTGTAAAATCAATGTGTGAGTTTACCTTGGGGGTTTGCTTATCACAGTCAAGGCTGAATCCTCCTGTTTCAACTCTCATTTTTTTGTCAAGTACCCCACCAGTAGGGGGCTCCTTTCCTGGTAACTCATTATAGTATTCATGGCCTTCCTTTTCTTCTACTGCCACGTTATGAGGGCTTAACAGTTCACTAAACAGGAAGAAAGACAATTTCAAGAAGATCCTTGGTAAGAACTTATTAACTTTACCAAACAAATAAGGGGTTCAAAACAGGAACTACATTTTATATGAAAATATAACAAATAACATCTTCATCAATTCCCCTATCTTCTACTAATATAACACATTAGGGCCTCACTCTTCCTAAAAGTGTGCATATTTTATAGGTAAAAAATTATGATAAAAAATCTCATTGTGCTCTAGACTGGTTGCTGATTCTGTAAGTGGCTTGCGTGGTAATTATTATGTCTGATGTAAATGCCATCTGTGTTCCAGTTATGGTTTACAATGAAGGAAAACTAACAGTGTCCTCCTGAGGTTGCATTTATCCAATATGTTCTCCCCCAACATAGATGTGAAATGGGGTCCAAAGACCACCACTGGTGGCAGTCAGATTTTGCACAGCAAGCGCAAATATCTTCACACACATAATAGCGTCCTTAGGGTACTGTTTTATAAATGTTAACAAATGTTACTATTGCACACAATTACAGTTGCTAGTCTACTCTGTTTAGCTACAGTTGTCACGTAGGCTGCTTGATCCTTTGCATTGTGTCCGGTCCTCTTCCTGGTACTGAATGTCAAGGACTGGGGGCTTAAAAGGTTCAAATCGCAATAGAAAAAGTCCATGATGGGGACTGCCCCGCTCCTACCCTGGCAACTTTTGAGAATGTTCTATATATAGTGTACACTGCATGTAACATAATCTCTGAACTAGGGAGAGAATGCTATCATTCATCTAACTCTCCCCCATTCACAGATCTTGTTACATGAAGTGTACACTAAGCATGGGCTATTCTTAATGGATGGGAGTGGAGAAGGGAGCGGGTCCCCATTGGAAGCTTCTTCTACTGAGTGATAGTCCAGAGGCCTGAAACTCTTAACCTCCACAGCTCTGAAAGTTCAACACCAGGAAGAGGACCGGCACCCCACACTGCCTGCACAATGGGGGACATACTTCATTACAGGTAAGTTAGCTTTTTAAAGCTGCAGGAAAAAAAAATGCTAAACTTCAGCTTTAATCTTTTTAGTAACAAAATCTGCAAGGGTTATTTGTTCATTTTAGTCTAGGAGGTGATGAATAAAGTGAGATACTTACCTTATTATTATTATTATACAGGATTTATATAGCGCCAACAGTTTACGCAGTGCATTACAACATGAGGACAGACAGTACAGTTACAATACAAATCAATACAGGAGGAACCAGAGGGTCCTGCTCGTTAGAGCTTACAAGCTAGAAGGGAGGGTCAAGTGGAAACAAAAGGTAATCACTGTGGGGGGGTGAGCTGATGGAGAAAATGAAAAAACAGTTGTTGTTAGGTGTGGGTAGGGTAGGCTTCTCTGAAGAGAAGGGTTTTCAGGGATCGTCTAAAAGCTAATAGAGTTGGAGATAAGCGGACAGATTGGGGTAAGGCATTCCATAGGATTGGAGAGGCTTTGGAAAAGTCCTGGAGGCGAGCATGGGAGGAGGTGATGAGGGAGCTCTTATTCCTCAGTTCCACAGGCTTCCTTACTGCCGTATGACCTATCACCTGAAGCAGTTTCTCTTTGCTGGTTGTGCTGCTGCCCACCTCTGATGTCATCATACATTGCAAAATTATTGAACATGGGGACACTGAGGGCCCACCAGCATCCCAGAAGTGTCAGAGGGAAATATTGCTGGTTGTTAGGATAGTGAGGATTAAGGTGAGTATTTCAGCCATTCTCAACCAGGGTTCCTCCAGAGGTTGCAAAGAGGTTCCTTGAGTTGTGACTGCTTACTTACTCTCCTATCTGATGACTGCATACTTCTAGGGCCAGCACCACCTGGCAGAGACAGCCAGCATGACACCAATGATCTTTTCAGCTTTCTATAATGTTGAATTCTTCCTTCTGATCACCAATGTTATGGGCACTTGCCAGGCTTCACAAGTTTGTTGCACAATTGCAGCAAGTCCGCATTACATGACTCCAGATCAACTTTCTTTGCAAACATTCTGCAAGTTCTGGTTCAGTTATGTTGTGCAATAGTCATCCCACCACAGGGGTCACTGTGGCTGAATTTTTATGCTGTAGACTTGCAGAGCTCTTGATGTAGACTCACCACTGCAACTTTGCTCTTGCTCGAGAATTGCCATGCATATTTACTACAAATTGGAAATAAATTTAAAAAAAACATTTGGAGAATTTTTTTTTTTTTTTTTTACCTTTTTATGCCTGTTGCTATGTGGTCCCTCGAAATCTGCCTCCTTCAGCGCCTGGGCTCCTGACATCACTTCCCTCGGCGCCTCCGCTCGCTACTGCTCCTGGGAGATGTGTGTCATCATTACCCAGAAGTCAGTGGGCTGCGCCGAGGGCTAGGTTGCCATAACAACGAGGCGGGCACTTCCGCCGCCGCTGCCCATTGTTATGGCAACCTGTATACTTTACAACGCCACTATGGCGCATTACTGCGCATGCGCGAGAACGGGGCTCTGCATGCTGGTAGCTCAGCAGCACTGTGTCCCGGAACTGTATGCTTGTAAGCTTCACATGCCCACAAGCAAGATGAAAACGGTCAGGAACTAATTTTAGAACTTCATTATTTATATGCAACTGGACATCAGGGGATGAATTTAACAAAAGAAGTGAGTGTTACATTGCAATGTTATAAACTTATGAATTGTTAAAAAAATATATATATGTTCATTGTCCTTGGAACTCCGCTTTAACTCTAGGAAAACACTTTTGTTCTAAGGAGCAGACCTAAGGCCTAGGCTACAGGCCTGAAGCAGCTGTGTGGCAATAACGTAAGCCAGGAGCCTGAAGCATTTGGAGTCTGTAAGATACAGTAATGGTGGAACCCCCTGCGTGGGCTACTGATGTCTTTGTAAACCTTTTTTTTGTTCTTTTAAATAAAAGTGGGCTACAACGCCCTTAAAATACAGTTTTGGACTGGCGTACTCACTGGAAACGCACCCACCGCTTGAGTCTGATCACCACAATCTTACAGCGGATATATGCATACATCATAACACTGTGGTCCTGATCATTTGTTTCTATCTTCCAGTTAGCAGCAGGGTTGGATGTAATATAGATAATCCTTTTAATTGTTTTCATTCAGTGCGCGCATCATCCAGAAAAGGACCACAATCCTCGGATTGATTTCCAAAGACAGAATATGGAGGGTGAACTTGTTTTAAACATTTATTTTTTCATTCATGAAGTCAGTATTCTAAGCCACCCCCTTTTCTCCTCAATCACCAACACATATAACATAACAACATAACTGTATATGTGTCTCTAAAAAGACACTCTGCTTTTATTGCCTCACAGTCATAAATCTACTTCATAATTTCATTCTCTAGATTATTTTTCTATGGTAGAATGGTGGCTATGAGTCTAAAAACATACTTCGTATATGAGAAAGGTTAAATAAGTACCTAAAATTGTCCATAGGCGACACTTAAAAAGGTTTTACAGGTTATTAACCTCTTCCCATCCGCGCTATAACAGAATGATGGCTACAGCGCGGACCTACAATCCGCGCCGTCAATAAACATCCTCCCTTTTGCCGATCTGTCCCAAAGAGGAAGGGGCACAGCCACCTCATTTGTGCCCACCAGTGCTGCCTGCCAGTGCCCACAGTGCATATCAGTGCCCACCAATCAGTGCCTCCCAGTGTATATCAGTGCCACCTATCAATGCCCACCAGTGGTGCCAATCAGTGCCCCATCGGTGCCACCTAGCAGTGCTGCCCATCACTGCCACCTATCAGTGCCCATCACTGCCACCTATCAGTGCCCATCACTGCCAGCTATCATCCTATCAGTGCCACCTATTAGTGCCCTATCAGTGCCACCTATCAATGCCCTTCAGTGCCGCCTATCAATGCCCTTCAGTGCCACCCATCAGTGCACCCTATCAGTGTCCATCAGTGCAGCCTCATCAGTGCACGTCAATGAAGGAGGAAAATTACATCTTTGCAAAATTTTATAACAAAATATAAAACTGTTTTGTATTTTTTTTTCAACATTTTCGGTCTTTTTTCACTTTTTTTTAACAAAAAATAAAAAAAACACAGAGGTTATCAAATATCACCAAAAGAAAGCTCTGTTTGTTGGGAAAAAAATGATAAAAATTTCATTTGGGTACAGTGTTGCATGACCACGCAATTGTTGTTCAAAGAGTGACAGCGCTGAAAGCTGAAAATTGGTCTGGGCAGGAGGGGGGTTTAAGTGCCCAGTAAGCAAGTGGTTAATTAAACGTAAGCAATGATGCTGGAATTATTGCTCTCATTCTGATGTATGTGGTTATACCCCACATTTGTCATGCCATCTCTGTGTACACATGCCTACTAGACCTCCATGCGTGTTTGCATTTGCGTGTGAGCACATGAGGACAGTCATGCCTTTAGAAAATATTTTTATTTAATTTAATTTTTTACATTTTTTTCATTTAACTTTATTGCTATCACAAGGTGTGAACAAGCCCCTTGTGATAGCATTTGGGCAGTGACAGGTACTTTTATGGGAACATCAGTGGTCTATTGGACCCCTGATGTCTCCCCTGCCCTCCAAGGCAGCTGATCAAATACAGATCTGAGGACCTGTTCACACCTGAGCAGAGTGAATATTAGACCTCATGCACACTGGACATTGTTATAACGTTATAAAAACTCCAGTGGATTTACAGTGAGTTTTTCAAAGTTTTTCAGTGTTTTTGCAATAGCGTTTTCTAGCGTTTTTCTTTTTCTTCAATGGAGTCAAAAACGTTGGTGAGCCGCATTTTTGCATTTGTTTATCTGCATTTTTAGCCCTTTTTTTTACGTTAGAGCTTTTTTACAGAACCCACTCGTTTTGGCGTTTTTTTTTTACAGCCAAAAAACGCCCCAGACAAAAACAATTGATAACAACCTATGTGTGCATGGACACATAGGATAACATGCTGGGGAGTTTATTGGCTGCAGAAAAAAACGTCTGAAGACAAAAACAGCAGCTGTAAAAACATCCAAAAACATCCAGTGTGCATGAGGTCTTAGGAATTTTTATTTGAGAGTTTTGCAAGCGTATTACAAACATTTGAGAAGCATTTTACAAGCATTTTACATGTGTATTCAAGCTTCAGGTGTTCTTATTTTAGCCAATAGAAAGCACTAGGGGAGAAGATTAGGGGCGAGCTGCTGTTTTGCCAGAAAACATGCAACAAAACGCTTGTAAAATGCTTGCAAAATGCTCATATTGAGTGTTCTTCAGACGTTCCCATTGAAGTCTATGTGGCCAATCTGCCTAAAAGAAGCTTGTGTACATTTTTGAGCAACAGTTTTCCTAAATGCGACAAATCATTCAGATGTGCACAGGGGCCATTGAAATGAATGGGATTTTGTTTGTTGAGCGTATTAGAGCTCTAAGTAGAGAATCGCTCAGGTGTGACCGAGACCTGAAACTGGAAATGACGTGCTTTCGGCTTCATTCATCATAGAGGAGATTGGGGAAAGGATGTTCCTCTATGCCCTCTGTGGGCAGATGACCCAACTGCTTACCATGGTCCCAAGCTCCCCATTGGAACAGGGTTACCCAGGAACGGCGGCAGCGGGAGGGGGGCTCCTTCTGAGTGCTGTAAATATGATCACTTTTATAGGAAAACCAATTTCCAGCTCTAAAAAATGATACCAGGACGTTTATATATGTACGTATGCTGGGCAGCAGAGGCGTAGCTTGGAGCTTTTTGCTCCCATGCAAAAGTTGACCTGCCCCCCCCCACTACCACCCACCACTTCCATCGTGCATACAGATACACCCACCGCATGCCAAGATACTCAAAGTGGCTTAATTGTGCCCCATTGGTACCTCTAGTCCATTTGAAAATTAGAACAGTATTAATCTCATGGAAAAAATATACCTTACATAATACAAATCATTTATATGATAAAAAATGGGACCCCTGGTTCAGTCCTTCTAAACACTTCTTAAACCCTGAATAATAATACTTTCAGAGATCATTGAAAAAAGATCATTGAAAAATATAACTTGTTTATAGGGGGGCAAAGCCATGAGATACAGCACAGACACTTTCCCTTCCTGGGCTGTTCTCACCCCATGCTCCTCTCCATTCAGGAAATGGCTCGCTACTTCTCCCCAGCCAATAAGAACAGAAGGGTGTGCACTGTGGAAGGCAAAGTGAAAGCCCAGTACTGGAGTATGGCTGTGGGGCCCTAGGGCAGATCGGAGCTGGACTTTGTGGAGGATATGATATGACAGGGAGGCTGCAGGGGCCCCCTGGAGATAGGGGCAGGGTTGCGATTGTGACCCCTGCAACCCCTTATGCTACACCCAAGCTGGGCAGTGAGCAGTTAAATTGTTACATATGACAAAAAATACACTAGAATGGCTTAAATTGTATTAGGAAAAAAAGTCTAGACAAGATAATCAAGAGATGTATGACTTTAGATGTCTTCTGTGAGAGATATGTGAAATGTCTAGAACAGAGACAGAAAAGCAGCAAGTGGAGGAAGTTGGGGGAGGGGAGGGATAATAACTGATATGTTTGACTTGTTGATGGTTTTGAACAATGGGGCATGGGAAGCATCATGAGTGATCACTATGGGGGGAATATGCCTGATCTAAAGATTTCACCATTGGTGGTGTGCGTCTCAGTATCTTTTCCATCGCAAACCCTTTCATATATTATTTTATTGCATATTTTCGGCCCAGGTTAGGATGTCAATGTCATTTTTTGTTAATTGCCACATCTGGAAATTTTCATGTAAAACGTCTTATCTTGCGTTACAACATTCTGCGGCCTCCAAGGATTTCTCAGTTTCCTTCACTATTCTCCTAGGAAGATAAAGTCTTTTTTCATATGATCAAGTAAAAACATGGTTTATTTTTATTGGCAAGCGCTCTAAAATGTCTCCGTGAAGCACTCAGTGGAAACGTCTGTATTTTATTCCCCTGAACCGCGAGGGGAGAAAAAGCATTTCCTTTCCCTTTACTTGTGGATGTTTTCAATTTGTATAACTGCCGATATAAGTTACACTTTGTTAATTGCCCTTAAAGGAGTAATGTCACCAAAATGTTTTATATATATATATATATATACACATACATACAGTAAAACCTTGGTTTGAAAGTAATTTGGTTTTAGAGCGTTTTGCAAGACAAGCAAAATTTTTAAATAAATTTTGACTTGATATACAAGCAATGTCTTGATATACAAGTAGCATCATGTCACAACTGAGTATAAAACTGAACAGAGGCGCCTCTAAGTGTAGCAATATGGTTACATTTAATGAAGGTACAACATTTAGCAACTCACAAGGTTGATGATTAAAACAGGCACATCTAAGTATGCAGGCATCCGGGGTACATCTGTCCACATAGACCATCCTCCTCACCGCCCTCGACGTCATCCCTTCCATGAGCGATTCAAGCCTCGCTTTCAGATCGCTCTACTGCAGGGTAGTCTTCCTGGTCACAGATTGACAGATCAACAGATTGCAGATTGACAGCAGTGAGAGCCGGCGGTGCAGAGGACAGTCTATGTGGACAGCTTTACCCCGGATGCCTGCATACTTAGATGTGAGTTACTAAATGTTATACCTTCATTAAATGTAACCATATTGCTACACTTAAAGGCGCCTCTCTTCTCTTTTATACTCTGGAGCTCCTGATGGATTTTGCTTCTAATCCCCTTGTGGAGGCTTCCATTTGTGGAAGGACATTTTATGGTTACAAAACCTCCCTGAAAAATCACATTGCTATGATCTTTTTATAAGGACTATAAACTGAAAGACATGAATAAATGGTTGTGGAACGAATCATCTGAGTTTCCATTATTTCTTAAGGGGAAATTCACTTTGATATACAAGTGCTTTGGATCACAAGCATGTTTCCGGAACAAATTATGCTCTTAATCCAAGGTTTTACTATATATATATATATATATATATATATATATATATATATATACATATATACACACACACATACATACATACATACACACAACACAGACAACACTGAAAAAATTTACACTTTGCTACAATGTAGAGTAGTGAGTGTACAGTGTAAATTTGCTGCCCCCTCAAAATAACAAAACACACAGCCATTAATGTCTAAACCACTGGCAACAAAAGTGAGTATAGTGTCAATATTTTGTGTGGCCACCATTATTTTCCAGCACTGCCTTAACCCTCTTGGGCATGGAGTTCACCAGAGCTTCACAGGTTGCCACTGGAGTCCTCTTCCACTCCTCCATGACGACATCACGGAGCTGGTGGATGTTAGAGACCTTGCGCTCCTCCATCTTCCTTTGAGGATGTCCCACAGATGCTCAATAGGGTTTAGGTCTGGAGACATGCTTGGCCAGTCCATCACCTTTACCCTCAGCTTCTTTAGCAAGGCAGTGGTCATCTTGGAGGTGTGTTTGGGGTTGTTATGTTGGAATACTGCTCTGCGGCCCAGTCTCCGAACAGAGGGGATCATGCTCTGCTTCAGTATGTCACAGTACATGTTGGCATTCATGGTTCCCTCAATGAACTGTAGCTCCCCAGTGCCGGCAGCACTCATGCAGTTCCAGACCATGACACTCCTGCCACCATGCTTGACTGTAGGCAAGACACACTAGTCTTTGTACTCCTCACTTGGTTGCCCCCACACACGCTTGACACCATCTAAACCAAATAAGTTTATCTTGGTCTCATCAGACCACAGGACATGGTTCCATTAATCCATGTCCTTAGTCTGCTTGTCTTTAGCAAACTGTTTGCGGGCTTTCTTGTGCATCATCATTAGACGAGGCTTCCTTCTGAGACGACAGCCATGCAGACCAATTTGATTCAGTGTCCAGCATTTGGTCTGAGCACTGACAGGCTGACCCCCCACCCTTTTAACCTCTGCAGTAATGCTGGCAGCACTCATATGTCTATTTCTCAAAGACAACCTCTGGATATGACGCTGAGCACTCAACTTCTTCGAGCGAGGCCTGTTCTGAGTGGAACCTGTCCTGTTAAACCGCTGCAGCTCAGTTTCAGGGTCTTGGCAATCTTCTTATAGCCTAGACCATCTTTATGTTGAGCAATAATTCATTTTTTTCAGATCCTCAGAGAGTTCTTTGCCATGACGTGCCATGTTGAACTTCCATTGATTGGTATGAGAGAGTGAGAGCAATAACACCAAATTTAACACACCTGCTCCCCATTCACACCTGAGACCTTGTAACAATAACGATTCACATGACACCGGGGAGGGAAAATGGCTAATTGGGCCCAATTTGGACATTTTCACTTAGGGGTGTACTCACTTTTGTTTCCAAAGGTTTAGACATTAATGGCTGTGTGTTGAGTTATTTTGAGGGGACAGCAAATTTACACTGTTATACAAGCTGTACACTCACTACTTTACATCGGAGCAAAGTGTGTGTCATTTCTTCAGTGTTGTCACATGAAAAGGTATAATAAAATATTTACAAAAATGTGAGGGCTGTACTCACTTTTGTGAGCTACTGTGCATATATATATATATATATATATATATATATATATATATATATATATATATATATATATATATATATATATACACACACACACACACACACACACACACACCAACATACACACACTTTTTTTGCACATCTATGGCGTTTCCTGTATCCCATGCTCATTGTCCTGAATGGGTTCAGGAAGATTATAGTACAAATAAACCTAATTAGCATGCAGTAATGGGTAGGTGGAATTGGTGCTGCTAATGTGAAATGTACTCTCGTATGTACAAGAAGTTCTTTATTATACGTGCAAAAAACAAAAAGGCATAAGCAACCTACACAGGCAACAATATCTTCATTTAAAAAGTGCTAAATGCAAGTGCAAATGCACATGTGAATAAACCATAAAATAAAGTGCTGGTGTGCGATAATAAAATAATCAAAGTATTACAGTAATAAATGAGTAAACATGATAACCTTATAAAAAGTTAGTTCAAATAAAAGTCCATGAGCAAATAACAGAAATATTAATCCAGTGATAAATTAAAGTGAAATAAGTGCTGCAAAGGAAGTGCATGCAATCAGGCAGTATCTTCATGTCACACTCGTGCCCCCTCTTGTGCTACACTCACCTGATGACACTACCCATTAAAGGATAACTAGCCTCCACAGTAACAGAGGACTGTAAATGGGATCCTTACAGCAGCCTTCTAAGTCTCCTTTGCCCAGTGTACTCATGAAAAGAAAATAATATAGCCCCATTCTGTATAACTCTTGTTTATTACGCAAGAAAATAGGCAAACTTACAAGATTCCAAACGAATACAAGCGTTGTACACAAAAAACAGGAAATCTGGATGTGACGTAATGACACAAATAGCTCCATCTTACATGTTTCATCGCAAAGATGTATTGGAAGCGGGCGCTTCCGATGACGTCTTCGTGACGAAGCGCTAAACATAGATATTGAATAAACAGGTGTCCATAAAGTGTGAACAACTAGTGCTGTTCTAAATAGTGCAGATGAATTTCTTGATGAACATCCAGTAACAATGAGTATAACTGATGTGCGTTTTGATCACCCAAGTGCACCTCCACTGATATTGATATAAAATGCCTCCTTACCAGAGGTCTAGACTCCAAATATAAGAGTCTAGACAGGCGTGATATGCAAGTATAGAAGATTCAATCAGCATCCTCTATTATATTGCAAGTGGTGGTACAGTCATGGCTGACAGTAAACTTTACTCCATAGTAAGGCCCATGAAGGAAAGATAAAACAGCCATATATTGTAAAACTGCTTAACAGCTTATTAAAAGAAATCAGTGCTAAACACTTACAGAAATCCGGTAAAAACAAGCATTAATAGATCCAAGGCATCCTAGAAGTCGATTGACCAGTATACAGGATTGCCGTGCATGGTACCTCACAGACATGGACTCCACCCGACGTGTTTTGTTAGAATTAACGTCCTCTGGGGCATCTGGCCCATGTGCCAAAGGACATTTCTTCATGAGCGAGTGCTGTGACTGGTGGCTCCCACGTGCATGTCTGAGTCCCCTGCCCCAGAGAGAAGAGCGGCAAACATGGATGCAGCCTGCAGCGGGGACGGAGCGGGCTTTGTTTGTAGGTGTCACATAATGTGCTAGTATGCGATGCATACTAGCACATTATGCTTTTAGTTTGCAGGGGCAAAGAAAGGAAGTAAAAAACCCATAAGGGTTTACTTGCTCTTTAACATTAACCACTTCTGCTCTAGAGCATTTTTTAAATTTTAGCACACATGTTAAAATCTGCATTTATGACGATAAAATTACATAAAACTCCTAGAACATTATATGTTTTCTGAATGCAGAGTCCTTATAGAATAAAAAGATGGTAGTTGCAATTTTTTATGCTGCATGATATTTCCACAACTGTTTATCAAATCTATATTTTCGGGAAAAAATACACTAAAATGTATTTTACTGCACACAAACACAATTTAATCCCCATTTTTGTACAAAATAAAGATGAAGTAGTGTAAAGTAAATAGATGCCAAGTGTGCCAGGCCTCAAAACTGTGTGCATCCTTTAAATAGTGAAAACTTACAGTACCCATAATTATCAATAGGCAACGTTTTAAATGCTTTTACAGCTCAGAAGATAAAGGATGGACCTAGAATTATTATTGGTCCTGTTCTGATGTTCTCAGTGATATATAACATGTGTGGCGCAATCACCTTTTATATACATCATGTTTGCATTTGTGGGTGTATACAGGGGAACAGAGTTGCTTTTATTTGATTTTTCTTTACATTTTATTTATTTTAATTTTCCCTTACCTTTATTGTTATCACAAGGGGGCCAGGTGACAGGTACCTTTTATGGACACACTAGTTGTCCATTAGACCCCCAATGTCTCCCCTACCCTCTGCTCCAGCTAACTGAGCACGGTCATCTGAACACCTGGCTTTCTAGACAGGACTTATAGGATATCCCCCCCACCCCAGTCCTGGAATTCTCCATACCCCTCTCCTAGTCCAGGGATTTTGGACATACACCTCCCCTAGTCCAGGGATTCTCTACCCCCCACCCCCTTCCTTTGCAATCCTAGGATTCTCCACACTCTTCCACTCCGGTCTGAGGATTCTCCAACCCCCACCTCCTCCAGTCCAGGGATTCTTCACCATCCCCCCCCCCTTCTCCAAGGTAAGGGATTCTTAACCCCCCCCCCTCCAGTCTAGGGATTTTCTACACCCCCTTCTCCTAATCTAAGGGATTCTCCACATTCCCCCTCTTCCTAGTCCAGGGATTTTCCACACCCCTCTCCTAGTCCAGGGATTCTCCACACCCCTCTCCTAGTCCGGGGGGGTTCTTCACACTCCCCTCTCCTAGTCCAGGGGTTCTTCACACTTCCCTCTCCTAGTCCAGCAGTTCTTCACACTTCCCCCTCCTGGTCCAGGGATTCTTCACACCCCTCTCCTAGTCCAGGGGTTCTTCACACTCCCCCTCCTAGCCCAGGGGTTCTTCACACTTCCCTCTCCTAGTCCAGGGGTTCTTCACACTCTCCCCTCCTAGTCCAGGGGTTCTTCACACTCCACCCTCCTAGCCCAGGGGTTCTTCACACTTCCCTCTCCTAGTCCAGGGGTTCTTCACACTTCCCCCTCCTGGTCCGGGGATTCTTCACACCCCTCTCCTAGTTCAGGGGTTCTTCACACTCCCCCCCTTCCTAGCCCAGAGGTTCTTCACACTTCCCTCTCCTAGTCCAGGGGTTCTTCACACTTTCCCCTCCTAGTCCAAGGGTTCTTCACACTCCCCCCTCCTAGCACAGGGGTTCTTCACACTTCCCTCTCCTAGTCCAGGGGTTCTTCACACTCCCCCCTCCTAGCCCAGGGGTTCTTCACACTTCCCTCTCCTAGTCCAGGGGTTCTTCACACTTCCCCCTCCTGGTCCAGGGATTCTTCACACCCCTCTCCTAGTCCAGGGGTTCTTCACACTCCCCCTTCTAGCCCAGGGGTTCTTCACACTTCCCTCTCCTAGTCCAGGGGGTCTTCACACTTTCCCCTCCTAGTCCAGGGGTTCTGCACACTCCCCCCTCCCTGGAGAATCCCTGGACTAGGAGAGGGGTGTGGAGAATCCCTGGACTAGGAGAGGGGAAATGCGGAGAATCCATTCAACTAGGAGAAGTAGGGTGTAGTTCTTTCATATAGAATAGAGTGAACCAGGAAAATACAGCAGTTCCATCTGCTGGCCACATTATGGCCAGCAGATGGAACTGACAACAATTGGAAATATATATCTATTTACTGTGATCCTCAGGTCCATCTAGTGGCCATAATGCAGTATTTTCTTAATTCACTCTATTTTATATGAATAAAAAACACCCAACCTTGAGAGAAAATACCTAAAAATATTCATGTTGCCCCCATTCACATGGAACAAATGTACATGCAGTTTCACAGGACAATCAGCTCACTCCATAATAATCATAATCATAAGGAGGACCCACCTCTCATCTTTGAAGGATGGACTTTTCAAAAACTGTTTAAAACGCAGTTCAAATGCTTGTCCAATAGTGTTGATGACTTCTTGGGCTTTGCTGTTTGGGCACTCTAAAATGTGGCATGCTGAAAAAAACAAGCCAAAACATCCCCAGTTAAAATTCTAGCAACTATCCTTTAAATTATTAGTCATAATTCTAAATTTTCAATAATAGATTTTATTATTATTGTTATTAAGTAATATTAACAAAAGTTGAGGGGTTTTTTTTGAGCCAGATTGCCTGTTTTACCACACAGTAGACATAATCTGGAGCTGTTGTGCATGGCAACCAATCAGATTCCATCTTCAGTTTTTTCAGTTAAGCTTTGAAAATAAAAGATAGAAGCTGATTAGTTGCCATGCACAACCATTCTTGATTCCGTCTGCTCTATTTTTAATATGTTGATGTGCACTGACACACATTTTGGATGCTTAAAATTTTCTTTTTTGAGGCTGCATTTGAACCGACCTCAATGCAGCATGCAGGATATTTGAGTGAACATATTCCAGGGAAAACAATAAAAAATGCAACAAAATGAATGGTGACACATGTGGTGGGAATAAGCTCTGAAATATCATTTGGATTTGTTTTCTTTGAAAGGTGTCATAAAAAAAAGAACACTGACACTTGTCAAAGCAAAACAGTCCTGACTTTTCAGAGGTCCTTCGGACACGGAAAAAAATAAACAAGAATGGTATTTAAATAGCAGCTGTCAGCGGCATTATTAGCAGTGAAACAATATTTTTTAATCATAAATTAGTTCAAAAGCATCAAGTATGCTGCTTGGACTATAACCTTTTTATGTACATATAAAATAGATGCAATATTAAAAAAAAAACAAATCTTTAGGTATAATAAGCAATATCAATACAGACTTTTGGAATTTGCAGTAATATGTTGGAAGAAAATGGAAGCAATTGGGGTGGATTTACTAACGGCAAATCCACTTTGCACTACAAGTGCACTTAGAAGTGCAGTCGCTGTAGATCTGAGAGGAAGATCTGAAATGAGGGGAAGCTCTGCTGATTTTATCATCCAATCATGTACAAGCAAAAATGCTGTTTTTTATTTTCCTTGAATGTCCCTCAGATCTACAGTGACTGCACTTCCAAGTGCACTTGTAGTGCAAAGTGGATTTGCCTTTAGTAAATAAACCCCTATGTGTCACTTCTTCCAGAAGAGCTGTTCTGTCAGTGGCCATTAGATGGCAGTATGAGTTCAGTTTAGAAAAGAGCTGGTCCCATAACTCACACTTTTCAGCTTATGTAAGGCCGGGTTCATGTTTGAGCTTCCTTCTAGGTTTTTTGGATCATTTTTTATGGGCGTTGATACACGTGTTTTATGGTGTTTTCAGTTTTCAGTATTTTTGTTTTAGACGATGGTAAGAGAAAAATTAGCACAAAATGCTAATTTTTCAGGAGATCTCATTGAAGTCTATAGGGACCAGAAATGCACAACTCTGCCCCAAAGAAGCTTATGTACTTTTTTGAACTTTGAGCCACGAGCTTAAAGTGACACAACGCTCAGGTTTGAATGGGTCCCATAGGATACAATGGGAATCCCTATATTTGAGCTCCCACCAAATGCATGAACAACTCACGACTCTGCCCCAAAGGAAGCGCATGTTCTTTTTTTGAGCTCTTTGAGTCTAGCTTCAATCGACAGGAGACTCAGGTGCAGTGCCGGGACAAGATCATCCAGTTCCCAGGGCAAAGATGCCAAATCCCCCACTTCATTATGTGCAAGCTTATGAGGAGGAGGGGGAGAGAGCACAGCCTGCACCCCCTCCCAGCTCCCTCCTCCTCTCCTTGCCACTTCCAGCACTGGGCTGACAGAAGTAGTGATGCCACTGTCACTACTCCTGTCAGCCTTATAGTAGAAGGAACTTTGCGGCACCCCCATCCCTACAATACACGCTGCACCCAGGGCAGCCCCCTTCTGCCCACCCCTTGTCCCGGCCCTGCTCAGGTATAAATGGATCCCATAGCATATAATGGGAATTCCCATGCTGAGCATTGAGGCATTTCTAGAAAAGGATTTTAACCCATTGTGGAACTTAGAGGTCTCCACCAAATCAGATCCACCAATGTACTTCACTGAGCTCCCAACAATCAGCTGTATTCAGACTTGGCAATACAAACAGCATCTCCAAGGCCACTGCCAATCCTATGGAGCACCTGGATTAACTAGGCTTAACCCTACTGTATCAGGACAATGGAAATAGGTCAGCATTACAGAATCCTCCTCCCTGCCTCTTCTCCATAGTATAGAGGGGTGTGACTCTATAGTCCTATAGTCCTAGTCATGAGCACATTTTCGGTCAGTTTCTGATTAACCCACAGTAATTTGCTTTGTGGGAGACTCTGCCAACAACTTCGTGCCTGGCATCTTTCAACTATCTAAGGAGTCAGGTGTGCAAATTATTAGACAAACAGCAGCTTCATCCAATCAGATGCAGGCACAGTTTGGGTATTCAGGCAGCTGCCAGTGCTGGCATGGCAGGTTCCCTCATCTGCTTTGTATAGCATCAATGGAGGAATCTGAAGGAAGCCTAAAGCTGGCCATAGACGGTGAGGATTCCTTTCCTGCAACCGCGGGTTGCAAGCAAGAAATTTGTATGATTTCCCCATGAACACAGACAGTGTTGACAAGGGGATCCCTCCTCCCGATGGGGGGGGGGGCAGGGGGTGGGCGAGGGAAGCCACCCCTGCTGGGGGAGGACAGTGATTATCACTAGCGGCTATAGCAGCCACTTGCAATAATCGCAAGCAAATTTGGCAGGCTGAAAGTGTGCCCAAGTTGATTGATCGATCATCTTGGTACATTCAGCCTGCCCATTAATGGTTCTAATCTCTGCCGGGTTCAGCAGGAATTCGAACCTACGGCCGGCCTAAGAGATAACTGGGAACAATGGAAAGACTGCTGCACAGGCAAAGAGCACAGGAAGTTATTAGCTGACAATATTTCTGGCACAAGCAACACATGTACTCTTTTCAAACAGATGTAACAAAACCCTTTTATTTTGTGGTCTGAATTTTTAACAGGTAAAAAGTGACCAAATAGGAGGAGTTAATAATTAGGGTTCACATACCCTTCAATGAATATACAGTATCTCACAAAAGTAAGTACACCCCTCATATTTTTGTAAATATTTTATTATATCTTTTCATGTGACAACACTGAAGAAATTACACTTTTCTACAAGGTAGTAGTGAGTGTACAGCTTGTATAACAGTATTACAGGACATGGTTCCAGTAATTCATGTCCTTAGTCTGCTTGTCTTCAGAAAACTTCCTTCTGGGATGACAGCCATACAGACCAATTTGATGCAGTGTGCGGCGTATGGTCTAAGCACTGACAAGCTGACCCCTCACCCCTCCAACCTCTGCAGCAATGCTGGCAGCACTCATACGTCTATTTCCCAAAGACAACCTCTGGATATGACGCTGAGCACGTGCACTCAACTTCTTTGGTCGACCATGGCGAGGCCTGTTCTGAGTGGAACCTGTCCTGTTAAACTGCTGTATGGTCTTGGTTACCATGCTACAGCTCAGTTTCAGGGTCTTGGCAATCTTCTTATAGCCTAGGCCATCTTTATGTGGAGCAACAATTCTTTTTTCAGATCCTCAGAGAGTTCTTTGCCATGAGGTGCCATGTTGAACTTCCAGTGACCAGTATGAGAGAGTGAGAGCAATAACACCAAATTTAACACACCTGCTCCTCATGCACACCTGAGACCTTGTAACACTAACGAGTCACATGACACCGGGGAGGGAAAATGGCTAATTGGGCCCAATTTGGACATTTTCACTTAGGGGTGTACTCACTTTTGTTTCCAGCAGTTTAGACATTAATGGCTGTGTGTTGAGTTATTTTAAGGGGACAGCAAATTTACACTGTTATACAAGCTGTACACTCACTACTTTACATTGTAGCAAAGTGTCATTTCTTCAGTGTTGTCACATGAAAAGATATAATAAAATATCTACAAAAATGTGAGGAGTGTACTCACTTTTGTGAGATACTGTATCACTGCATTCATTGGTGTTTTTAATAGCTACCTGGAGTTCAGCTTTAAGATGTAAAACAACAGCTGTATTTAAACACATTCTTTCACATATAGTGCCAAAGCCTAGGCCTCATTAACACAGGCGTACTTAAAGTGTTTGTACACCCAGTACAACCACTTTTACCTACAGGTAAGCCTATATTAAGGCTTACCTGTAGGTGCTGGAAATATCTCCTAAACCTCCACGGTTTAGGAGATATTTACAATAAAGCCGGGCGCCGATGTCTACGGCGCATGCACACTTTAGAAAGGGTAGCTCATGCTGTGACTGGCGGCTCCCGCGTGCATGCGCGAAAGTTACGTCACGTGACTCCAGCCAGTCACAGAGCCGGAGTTCGTGGCCCCGGAAGGAAGAGGGGTGAAGATGGGCGCTCGCTGCTAGTGGGGACAGCGGTGACATCGCAGGCTTCGGTTTCAGGTAAGTGCATAGTGCATAGTAGCCCATTATGCTTTATGTTTGCAGGGAAATAAAGAGGAAGTAAAACCCACCAGGGTTTACTTCCTCTTTAAAGTCGTTGTAAACCTTATATATACCCAGTGAAGAGACTGGCCTCAGAATTTATACAGCTTGTCTGAGATTCCAGAAAGCAGGAGGCAGGGAGCTGAAGTTACACTCTGCAGAGCTCAGTGAGAGCTGATTGGAGGAAAGGGACACACACCCCTTCATACAGCATACTGGGGCAGAGCTGAGGCCATCAATCACAGGCTGTGTGCTGGAGCTCCCTCCCCGTCATCTTTTTTTCTCTTGGTGTCAGAAAAACTTGTCAGAAGTGACCCATGCTGATAGCAGTGGAGCGAGGCACCAGACAGAATTTACACTAATAGGGCGTACACACGGTCGGACTTTGTTCGGACATTCCGACAACAAAATCCTAGGATTTTTTCCGACGGATGTTGGCTCAAACTTGTCTTGCATACACACGGTCACACAAAGTTGTCGGAAAATCCGATCCTTCTAAACGCGGTGACATAAAACACGTACGTCGGGACTATAAACGAGGCAGTGGCCAATAGCTTTCATCTCTTTATTTATTCTGAGCATGCGTGGCACTTTGTCCGTCGGATTTGTGTACACACGATCGGAATTTCCGACAACGGATTTTGTTGTCGGAAAATTTTATCTCCTGCTCTCCAACTTTGTGTGTCGGAAAATCCGATGGAAAATGTCCGATGGAGCCCACACACGGTCGGAATTTCCGACAACACGCTCCGATTGGACATTTTCCATCGGAAAATCCGACCGTGTGTACAGGGCATTAGTGCTCTGGACTGAGACAAGTACACACCATAGAGGGATATGCTTTTTCATATTTCATGTCAGGTTTACAACCACTTTAAGCGTACACCCGTGCGAGGGCCATGTTTGCCTGCACAGGATGTACAGGTGTTTCACGATTGCCCGTGCAGACAGCCCCATTCATATCAACTGGGATGCAGCAGTTGCAGTTGCACGGACATCGCCGCTGTTCCCAAATTGATATCCCTGTGTGTACCGGTTGAATGTCCCCAAGCTCAAACTGTCTGTTTTCAGGGACGTGCACCTACACACAAACGCATGTCAGATTGGGAGCAGTGGCTGTGTCCATCTAGCTGCTGCTTCCCAATTGACATGAATGGGAATGCCTGCACAGGGAACACCTGTACATCCCATGCAGGCAAACTTAGCCCTCACACAGGTGTATACTTAGGTATGTCCCTGTGAATGAGGCTTTGATGGTGCTTATAATGTATCTTGGAATAACCTTATTTAATTAAGAATACAGTAGGGTGGGTCAGAACTTACAGTAGGGTAGGTTAGAACTTCTGTTCTGCTTAATTTTGCAGTCTATGTCCTGTTGGGGAGATTTTCCTTCAATCCTTTCCCAGATACATGGGGAAGGTAAAGGAAATCTTTCCAAAGTTGGGGGAATTTCACTCGTATTTCACTCGTATCGTATTGGAAGCTTTTACCTTGTCTTGCAGTGAAAACCCCTCAGAGATCCAGAGACACACAGTCAGCAATAAAACACTACATGGGTTCTAACCATTCAACACTCTATCCAAAAACGAAATTTAAACATGTTTGTCTAAGGATATACATTAAGGCTAAATTGTATTGACCACGCTTAGGGATGTGTTTATGAAAAGATTGCATAGCTGTTCATCCATCAGAAATGCATGCAAATTCATTTTGTGTGAATGGGGTAAAATCAAATGTTCTCTGGCTATAATCTCTGCAATCTGGAAGATACTACATTATGTCCACTAGATGGAGCATACTAATGCTGTATTTGAGAAGCATACTCATTTCCATGGATAGCTCTAGCTAGTTAACACATTATGGCCACTAGAGGGTGTTGACAGTAATAGGACCGCCATCTAGTGGCCATACTGCAGTATTTTCTACATTCACACATGCAATTTGCAGAGAATATAGCTGTGGAATGTTCAATTTTGCCCTATTCGCACAGAACAAATTTTCATGCAATTTCAATGGATATAGCTATGTGATTTTTTTTTGTTATAAATACACCCCTTGGGCGCACACAAGGTTTATCCTTCACTGATCTCCATAGTAAACTGCAAGACTGGGGCCTACACAGTTATCCAGGAAACTGCAAAATCAACTTCTGCATTGTTGAGCACCTTAGATTACCCAATGTGCTCAATAATGCCTTCTAGCATGAGAAATGGCTCAAAAATTGCATTGATGTTTAGTCAATCATTTGCTTTAATCAAGCTGCCTATGGCCCAAATTATACTTGGTGTGAACTCTGTACTACGGCTACTGAAACAGATCAGCAGGGATCTCTTATCTGATATCAGAGATATGCAAAATCAGCTTGCAAAACTCTGAATATGGCTAGATTTGTGTAGTTACAAATTTACAAACACTACAGGATTATCTATATCAGCATGTTAGACCAATTATTACATTATTGTTTCCCTCAAGGTATTTTTAAAGGAAAATGGCCCTTTCACACAGGTGATCCAATCAACTGGAAGTTCCATGCATTACTATTAACCACCTACCTCTGGGTCCGATCATGCCCACTAAAAAAATGAAGGAGGACTGCCTCTTCTTCCCTTTGGGTGGACCAGATCAGAGTCAGCCAGCTATAAATGGACAACGGAGTCCGCTTACTCCCGTTCGCTCTGCATAAACTAAGTGAACACGGACCTGTCATCTGCCCGGGTCAGCAGGGGATCAGCGAAAAGATCTACTGCTGATCGGAACGGATGTAAAAGGGCCCAAACAATACCCAAATGAGTTCACTACACATCTTTTAAAATAAGATATAGGGAAAAAAGAAAACTGTATTCTCCCTCCTCCCACCAATCTTCACAGATAAAGGTTGTCCATCTATCAAACCAACAAGCACAACATTGAGGGCAACAAGTGGAGATAATGGACAGGAAATCTTTTCAGCTATGGATTTATACCAAAAGATTTCAAAGCAATGTATATCTATGCACAAGATATCATAGACAGCTTCTAGCCAGAAAAAAATGACTGATTTAGGAGTCTCATTTAACAAAATACGCTATTTGTGACAATAAAGTATGCAGTAATCACAGTCATACCTCTTTGGTTAACTGGATCCTTGGCTACATAAGCGACATAATCAGTGGTGTCCTAAAATAAAAATAAACATGTTAGATATTATATAATGATACATGTATAATAAAAATAAATAATATACCAAATAAAACATTTTGTTGTGGCTTTTCTGTAGTAAGAGTCATGTTAAAGATGAACTGGAGGGAAAGAAAAATCCTCCCTTGCAGTGGGGCTGTCCCTTCACTGTATGAGTTATAGGCCCGTTTAAGCTTAGGGGGCTGCCAAAAGAACTTTTACTTACTAATCCTCCACTCTGGAGCCTCTTATCCCTTATGCTCCAGCGGTTGGTTGCCCTGTAACGTCATCTCTACATTGGACATGAGGACACTGAGGGTCAGTCCACCTCCGGAGCGTAGGGGAGTTAGTAAACTTCCTTTTTGCAGCTCTCTAAACCTAAATGAGCATATGTGAAGGGCAGCCCCAATGCAAAAGGGCATTTTTTTCTTTCCTCTTAAGATGGACTTCACACCCGTAGTTTTTTGTGCACCCTGAGCCAACATTTTTGTTGTTACTAATAGATTTGCAAGTTTCTAAAAGGATGCGTTACCAACAAGGTTGCTGAGAACTATTGATCCATTCTGTGACAGGGGTTCCTGTCAAGGATCATGAAGTGGGATTTCAAACCCCAATACCCATATGTATTCACCAACACTTAGCTAATGATCACAAAACACATTCCTCATCTGTGTAGGGCCCCAAATTAAATCAGTCTACCCACAGCATGTCTACATCTGCATCACCTACATTTACAATCCACCAGAAGACCACCTGTGAGGAGGACAGAAATCTTTTTCAATGTTTCGACCACACATACCGTACCCTTCACAAAAGACCAGATAAAGAACCTTAGATAGCAAAAGCTTCTACAACACCTTGCAATGGCCTCAATAACACTTTACAAACACTACACAAAATTATTTATTAAAATTATTCTCCACAGCAACTTTAGCCCATTTCTAAAGAACTAACCCCAGATGTAACCTGAGTAGGCAGTCTATGTAGATTACATCTGGGGTTAGTTATTTAGAAGTGGGCCAAGGTTGTTTGATTCATATACAAGTATAATAAAAGAAATTAAAATGTAAGTTACCCACATAATTTCCTAGAAGAACATCTGCTGGTAAACCTTCCTTTACCCACACCCAGAACAATTTCTTATCATGTCAATAGTCCAAACAGGCCTGGTGGAAGGATTTTTTACACCCTAGGCGAAACCTAATTTTGCCGCCCTCCCATTGGCTCCATCCCTGACTCCACCCCATTTGCCCTGCCCATGTATACCCCACCTTTTTAATGAAGCGCCCATAAAATGCAGCCCACCAGTGATCAAATGCAGTCTCACCAGCGCCCATCAAATGCAGCCTCACCAGCGCCATCAATGCAGCCTCACCAGTGCCCATCAAATGCATCCTACCAGCGCCCATCAATGCAGCCCACCAGTGCCAATCAATTAATGTTTGCTTGCTTCCATTCATTTGGGAGTCGGGACACAGACACTATGCGCCTCTGACACTATGTGCAAACGGAGCGGCGGCTGCCTGCTGATGCTGAGACTTAGTTGCTTGCTGTAGAGAGAAGAGAGTAGGAACACCAGTGGCTGGGCGCCCTAGGCAGCAGTGCACCCTAGGCAGCTGCATAGGGTAGCACCGCCCCTGAGTCCAAATGTACTTTTCCAAAAGGTATACACCTCTGTGTCCATCCAACAAGTTCAGTCGTAATTCCTGGGCCACTCTGAATAGCTTCAGGTCCAAAAACACGGGTTCCAGAATTGTCACAAAAGCTCCAGTTTCCTTGAAACCTACCACTTTTACAAGCAAGGTTTTCTCAGCTTAGAGTGGTTAGGTACAAGAGAGTGAACTCCATATACCTTCATGCTGGATTGGGTTCAAGATTAACTCCAGCTGGTGAGGCACTAAACTTGAGCAATGGCCACCCAAATACTGCTGTTGAATTTGCTTTGGTTGATGGATGAGCTGAGCTCAACCGGATGACTGGGCAGTGTGGACAAAAGTCTGTCCTCTGTATATGAGGCCTCTACAAAACTGATATGGCTTTGTTGCACACCCTGAACCCTCTGATAAGTTTTAGAGAGATAATATAATTGTATATGTACAGTTTGGCCACATGTATAGCATTGTTTTTAGACATACAGTCTTTCTGGCGTTTCGTTGGATATGAGGACCAGGCTGTGTATCCCAGGACTGAACAACATTCCCTTTTGTCATGATAGAAGGAGAAGGACATTTACTTTATGAGGGAAATTGTCCAAAACTTTTTTTTCCAATTCTTTATTTCAAAGTTTTGCAAAAGAACAAGATACAATGCTGATCAAAAGAAAAACACAAAAAAAACCCTCTGCACTCCGAAGGGAGACCTGCAGAAGATGCAGAGTGAAACGAATAAAATAGAACAGAAAGTAAAACACCTTAGTACTCAAATAGTTTGGCAAACAATGGTCCTAATAATAGGGATGTGACAGTAGGGTGAACCACAAAGGAGGGAGTTCAGATCTGAGAGGATTCGTCTTTCACATTTTGAACATAACGGGGATAGTTGTCAAATAAAAAAAAGGGAAGGGAATTGGGGAGGACCCCCACAGTCTGAGCTCCAGGGGGGAGCCCTGAGGGCAGGCCTATACTTGGACCCGCAGGTCTACCTGGGCTGCTAAAGACAGAGACTGCGTCAAGACGTAAAACTTGTATGTCGTTTAGAACGTGAGATCTGCTTAATAGGTGGAGCAAAGGGTATAATCAATCCAATACAACCATGTTTTTCGAAATTGTTCTTCCCTGTGGTTTGTGGCAAGAATGTTCTCCATCTAATATATTTCTCTGATTTTATGTAACCAAACCTTCATTGGGGGAGGTGTTGGTTGCTTACAATAGAGAGGGATGCAAGCTTTCACCGCATTTAACAGTTGCAACATGAGCGATGTCCATACGTTTTTTTAAATGAGGCTTAATAGACCAAAAGCTTGTCTGTTGTGGCCTCGACTGTGACTGTTCCTTTCTTTAACCAACTCAAGTATTTCTGAACAGAATTTACTAAAAAAAACTATTTTATCATGAAAAGTCTTGAATATATCATCAACAATAAAAGCCTGCTCTCCTTCCAGCAATCTGCAAAAGGATAGTGTCATCCTATGGGCATGACCCCCTTCTCTATTGTCTTGCATTTCTCTAAAATGAGTACGATAGGACTCTGACTTAACTACATAAAATGAGAGTATTGTTTCTTATACCTTCTCATAGTCAAGAGTCTTTAAGGTCTATAGTCTCAAAGGCCTTGGTAGCTATCCCATCAAACAGTCCAGCTAACAGGCAGATCAATTTAATTTTGGGGATTTAATAAATGGCACCGTGTCTCAACATCTTGAAAGAAGCCTACAATATCTTCAGCTGCCTAAATAAAAGATTAAAAATCTTTTTTGTGGGCTTTTAACACTGGTGGTAAGCTGCCTCCTTTTCAGCTTGAGCCTTCTACAGTGCAGAATAAGTGCGTTCTCATATGTCCACCTTTCTAATGCCTTCCCATTTGTTGTTCAGAGTGGCCTGTTCTCCTAGTATAGTCCTTTCTTCCTGATATCAAGCAGCTCATTGACGTGTTGTAGACATTTTGCTCAGTTCGATGTTGATGTTGCTATTTCAAGTTCTGGCCTGACTTTCTCACCGGATCCCATTGCTGCCAACCATTGTCAGGGATCACAAAATAGGAGTGAGTTTCTAGGCCCAAAAATCCATATTTATTCAAAAACACTCAGCTGATGATCACAAAGCACAATTCTGTGTAGGTCCCAGGATTACATCAGTCAACGAACCATAGATAGCAAAAGCTTCTCCACAACACTGCAATGGCATCAACAACACTATACAAAATGATTGATAAAAATCATGCTCCAAAATAGCTCCTTTAAACTGTTTATCATATTCACGTAAGCATTCACTTATCTGATTATAATGGGTATCATGCACTCACACCATACATAATATAAGGATATTAGATTTCACATTCTTGTTTACTGACTGTTTAAAAAATAAAGCCTCCTTTATTTTTTTTATCGAGATCACAGCCTTCAAATAATCTTTTCATTGCAGCTGTGCATATGGAAATCCTCAGTATGGAGCCTTATTTTTTTTATTATTATTTTTTTTTTAATAATTCTTTATTTAGGAGGTCAATGATGACAATTCAGCACATGGTATTAAGAGACATAGCTAAATAGTATTTTCAGTAATCAACAAATTGCTATTTGTTTTACAGAATAATCAACAAGCTGGGGTGGTCCAGGGCATGAATTACAAAGATACATTGTGAACCACTGTGATAAGTATACAATATTGGACCACTTGTACAACGTAGAAGCATGACACAGGTTTACATCAAGAAGGTCACTGATAATACCCTTGCTCGAATGGTATAATTCTCTAATCCAGCTTTTTTCAACCAGCGTGCCCAGGCACCCTGGGGTGCCTTCAGGTGTCTTCAGGGGTGCCCTGGCAAAATGCATAGAAATTGCCCAAAAATTGTATACAAGCCAGCAGGTGGATCAAGCCTGCCTTTTAGTTACACCAAGTCTCAGATTTTCATTGTGCACCATTACAACCTTCTAGCTGCTGGCTTTGTAACAACCAATTATTTCATCGGTTGATGCGGAAGAAGTTGGGCGCCTATACTGTATCCTTGTTTGCTCTCCCCTGCACCTTTCCATCAGCACTGGGGTCACGGTACCTGAGTGAGAGAGGGAAACTGAAGGAGAAGAGAAACATTGGAATACTAGTCAGTACAAGTGTGCAAAGGTGTATTTTCTTTGGAAGAATAAACCGCCTCTAACGTTGGGTCTCCTACATGTGTGGATGTTGCTGTGTTGTTATGTAAAACTAGTAGTTTAATTTTTTACATTTTATAATGCAGTGCCTCAAGATTGTGCAGGATTTTAAAGGGTGCCTTGACTGAACAACGGTTCAAAAACACTGGTCTACCCAACCAGGTAAATAATTGTAATAGTAAACAAACTATATACATTATAATTAAAACAGACAATTGTCTAAAAATTCTCATGGGAGACTACTCTGCTAGTGATAACATGGGGCATGTGTCCAGGAGGAAATACACATGTACGTCAATCCTCCACCCCCTGGATTCATGCTAAACTGGACACTGTATTGTACAAGATACCTGCACACAAAGGCAAATTACTATCCCCCCCCCCCCCGAATAGGGGTTAAAATTCAATAAACAACCCATAGTAGGAAGCCCGGAATAAGTATGGCCAAAGCTTTTTTGACTTGTCGGTCATAGGAGTGCACTTACTTGTGCTCACACATGTCACAGAGCCACTCCAGGCTCTGAAAGGATTCCATCAAAAATGTCAGAATCCACCCAAAAGGGGAAGCTCTGCTTGTTTGCACCCCCCCCCCCCCCCTGACTGCCACATTTGGCACTTTTTTGTGGGAAAGTGGGGGATCGGGTACCTGGTTTTGACACTGACATGGAAGTTCGCCCCCCCCTTCCCCCACAGTCTTCTGGGACATATCACAGGTCCCAGAAGACTACAGGACCATTCACAAGGCGCAGCGCAACTCGCACAGCTTCACTTCCTGTTTCCCTTACTAGAGATGCCGGCGCCTGCACCCGAAGCCGACTGAAGAATCGGCTCAAGTGAGGATATTGCAGGATCCCTGGACAGTAAAGTGTTCTTATATTAAAAGTCAGCAGCTACAGTATTTGTAGAGGCTGACTTTTAATTTTTTCTGAAGGAGCCTGGTACTCCTCTCTAACAGCTAGCTCAGCCTTTCAGTGCATGGCTGAGAGCCTGAGCCAGTTGCTCCCATCCCCTGGTGTGCCCATGGTGGCTGAGCTTTCTGTGCTCAGAGTGCACTCACTGTGTGCTCCCAGCACAGCGACCAAGCTGGCCGGACAGGCTTCTGTCCATGTGACTACTATGACAGCCAATCAGAGTGATCACATGGTTGGGAAGTGCGTCCTGCCCCAAAATGTAAAGACTCAGTTATAGGTGAGCTGGGAGGGGTCAGGAAGGGGATAAACTAATCTAAATGTGCCCTGTAATAAAAATGCTTAAATAAAAAGTCATTCCTGGTGGATGATGATTATGTACTGTACATGCTATCTATACAAACACAAGGATATATTTGACAGGTTATTATTTTAAAGGAAACAAGTAAACAGGAAAATATGTAAATTGCTATGTCATTGCTGATTTCCTTCTGAAAATACTAGTTACCTGGTTTTCATGTTAATCTAAAGTTTAAATTCCTTCTGAGCTACTGACCTAGAACAAGTATGCCGCAGGTCGAGTCACAACTCCTGACTTGTTATTTTATTCCAAGCTGGGCTAGTGCAGGGCTGGTGCAAGGATTTTTGACACCCTACTCAAAACCTAGTCCCCCCCCCCCCCCATTGGCTCCACCCCTGACTCCACGTCCTTTGCCCTGTCCATGTATACAGTGGGCTAGGATAGAATAGGGACAGGCTAGGGTACTATATGGACAGGCTAGGGTAGAATAGGGACAGGCTAGGGTACTATAGGGACAGTCTAGGGTAGTATAGGGACAGGCTAGGGTAGTATAAGGACAGGCTAGGGTGCTATACGGACAGGCTAGGGTACTATACGGACAGGCTAGGGTAGTATAGGGACAGGCTAGGGTAGTATAAGGACAGGCTAGGGTACTATACGGACAGGCTAGGGTACTATACGGACAGGCTAGGGTAGTATAGGGGCAGGCTAGGGTAGTATAGGGGCTAGGGTACTATACGGACAGGCTAGGGTAGTATATGGACAGGCTAGGGTAGTATAGGGACAGACTAGGGTACTATACGGACAGGCTAGGGTAATATAAGGACAGGCTAGGGTACTATAAGGACAGGCTAGGGTACTATAAGGACAGGCTAGGGTACTATACAGACAGGCTAGGGTACTATATGGACAGGCTAGGGTAGTATAGGGACAGTCTAGGGTACTATACGGACAGGCTAGGGTACTATACGGACAGGCTAGGGCAGTATATGGACAGGCTAGGGTAGTATAGGGACAGGATAGGGTACTATACGGACAGGCTAGGGTAATATAAGGACAGGCTAGGGTACTATAGGGACAGGCTAGGGTATTATACAGACAGGCTAGGGTACTATACGGACAGGCTAGGGTAGTATAGGGACAGTCTAGGGTACTATACACGACAGGCTAGGGTACTATACGGACAGGCTAAGGTAATATAGGGACAGTCTAGGGTACTATACAGACAGGCTAGGGTACTATACGGACAGGCTAGGGTAGTGACAGTCTAGGGTACTATACAGACAGGCTAGAGTAATATAGGGACAGTCTAGGGTACTATACAGACAGGCTAGGGTAATATAGGGACAGGCTAGGGTACTATACAGACAGGCTAGGGTACTATACGGACAGGCTAGGGTAGTATAGGGACAGTCTAGGGTAATATAGGGACAGTCTAGGGTACTATACGAACAGGCTAGGGTAATATAGGGACAGTCTAGGTTACTATACGGACAGGCCAGGGTACTATACGCTAGTGACTCATAAAACACTGAAGCCACTGGATCAGTGTGACAGCCAAGCACCTAGCATTCTTATAAGATGTCAGCAGCAGCAAAGGAAAATTGTCATTAGAGAAGTACAAACGCTGTCATTGCTAACCTTTTGAAAATGCTGTTTGCCTGGTACTGGTTTCAATTCTTTCTCAGTTACTGAAACAACACAACCAGCTTTACAGCCACAGAACTAGCATTTTTAGAAGAACACCAGAACCTGCAATGTTATTTCTCATTACAGGTTTTCAGTAAACCAGATGCAATAAAGAAATTGTATACTTACAGGATCACCGCCAGAGGCAAATGATATTGACTGCATATGATGGTTAGCAACTATCTACAAAACAAAGAAATAACAATAGTAAAAAATAAATTGCTAATTACAAATAGTGCTCATAAACTTTGAAGTAAGGGTATCTACAACTGCTTAAAGTGTATGCAAACTCTAACACTACATTTCTCTTCTTTGTTCCTTTTTGTTCTGTTAAATATACCATTGAAAGTGTTTTATTAGATCTGTTCGATAAGTGAATCTTGTGAGCTAATAACTTCTATCACTATCACTATCACTTAACATTGTTCCCTGCTATCTCTATGGACTACAAAGTACACCCCCCTGTTATTGAGAAGAGGGGGAGGTGTTATATAGTCCTAACACAACACTGCTCAGTAGGGTTGTCACTCCGGGGCGCAAAGTTAATTAAAGCAGCAAAGCCCGCTTTGTGATTGTTACCTACAGGTAAGCCTATAATAAGGTTTACATGAAGGTACAGTAATTATCTCCTAAACTTGCACCATTTAGGAGATATTCACCCTGGATGCAGCCAGTGACGTCACCAGCGCATGCACTCTGTAGGCCCAGCATACCTTGGCGGATGTGATGTCAGCCTTCTCAGCTGTGACAGCGCGCCGCTGGAGGACTTTGTTCCAAGGTAAATATTTCATAATGCACTAGTATGTGATGTACAGCACATTATGCTTTACAGGTGTTGTTTTTTGTTTTTTTTAGGTTCACTACCGCTTTAACAGCAGGATTACCAGGTTAAAATAAAGGAAAAGGTGTGAAAAAAGAAAACAAATGCAGCCATCATATCTATGGAACAGAAAGCTGCAATAGTGGGAATTTGTTCTTGGGTTCAGATACTCTTTAACAGTCCTCACCCCGATGCAAGCAGTGCGCTGATTCTTGGGAGAAAGTTATGCATTAATAAATAGATAGGAATATATATTATATTAATTTTTTACATTTCTTCAGTTACTTCCTGGTTTCCATGCATAGGCAAATCATGTCATACATCCCAGGAGTCTTCAGGAGGGGAGGAGGGGTTTTCCCAGCTAAGAACATACTCCTGCCCGTGTTTCATCAGATTAGATGACCCGTCAGAATGTGTAATGGAAGTGACTTTTCATCGGCGCCATCTTGCTACACCCTGCACTGCTCTACAGTAAGGATACAGTGAGAAGGGGGAAAGCGTACATCTTATTATACCCACTGGAGTTTTGCATTTTACACTTATCTTTATCAGTAGACTGAGTTTATATAGTGAAATACAGTACTTAGAACTCCGTCCGAATGTTTAGATGTTTAATTTTAAAGCAGTGATCTTCTGTCAGATTAGCAAACCTGTGAGATCAGCAGGCTTTTTAACCACTTCCCGACCGCCGCACGTATATATACGTCCTAAGTTTGAACGGGGATATCGTTGTTATGGCAGAAGCTAGCTGCCATAACCCCGGTATCCCCGTTTTCGTGCGGCGGCCGGCTTTCAGATAAAAGTGGTCCCTCCCGCCGCCATCCGGTGCCCTCCGCCGCTTACCGGAGCCGTCGGTAGCGGCGGAGGCGATCGCGTCCTTCTGCCTGGTGTGTCTGGAGACAAGTGAGGCCAAGATGGCGCTCACTCGTCTCCAAGATACTGCTGGGCGGAAGCGACGTCAAAACGTCACTTCTGTCCATGCCTCTTAAAGGCATATTTTTTCAAATGTCATTTTTCTAAATGACTTTTTTTTTTTTTTTTTATTGCATTTTAGTGTAAATTTTTTGACCCCAGATCTCATATTTAAGAGGTCCTGCCATGTTTTTTTCTATTACAAGGGATGTTTACATTCCTTGTAATAGGAATAAAAGTGACACAATTTTTTTTTTTATTAAACAGTGTAAAAATAAATAAAATATTTTAAAATAAATAATAAAAATTAAAAAAAATTTTTTAAAACCCCCCTGTCCCGACGAGCTCGCGCGCAGAAGCGAACGCATACGCGAGTAGCGCCCGCATATGAAAACGGTGGTCAAACCACACATGTGAGGTATCACAGCGACCGGTAGAGCGAGAGCAATAATTCTAGCCCTAGACCTCCTCTGTAGCGCAAAATATGCAACCTGTAGAATTTTTTAAACGTCGCCTATGGAGATTTTTGAGGGTAAAAGTTTGACGCCATTCCACGAGCGGGCGCAATTTTCAAGCATGACATGTTGGGTATCAGTTTACTTGGCGTAACATTATATTTCACAATATAAAAAAAAATTGGGATAACTTTACTGTTGTTTTATTTTTTTATTCAAAAAAGTGAATTTTTTCCAAAAAAAGTGCGCTTATAAGACCGCTGAGCAAATACGGTGCAAAAAAAAGTATTGCAATGACCGCCATTGTATTCTCTAGGGTGTTAGAAGAAAAACCATATATAATGTTTGGGGGTTCTAAGTAATTTTCTAGCAGAAAAACCTGTTTTAAACATGTAAACACCTAAAATCCAAAACGAGGCTAGTCCTTAAGTGGTTAAAGTGAGGGGTGTAGCAAGATGGTGGCGACGGAATGTCACTTCCGTTACACATTCTGATGGGTCGCCAAATCTGACAAAACACCTGCATGCCTGAGCTAAGGGCAGATGGATTACAGGAAGTAAATGCTACATGAATCATCTGCCCTTACTCAAGATGGCCACGGCCAGAAATGCTAGAGGGGTGTTTTTCAAAGTGAAAGAGTGGAAGTGGAGACATGGATGGATGGGGGGATTTGCTTTGAATGTTAAAAATTTATTAAATAGCATTTTTGGTTTGTGCTGTTTAGATGCAGTGGAGTTCCACTTTTAGCTCTGACTTTCTTTATCAATATCAGTAAAACACAGCTATATCCTACAGAGATAAAGCATTAAAGTGATTCTAAAGGAATTTTTTTTTTTATTTACAAACATGTTATACTTACCTGTTCTGTGCAAGGGTTTTGCACAGAGCGGCCCCAGTCCTCCGCTTTTCAGTTTCCCCGACGATTCTTCTGGCTCTTCCCCCATGATGAGAACCCTCATAACATGCTCGTTCCTGAGCCCTGCTTTGTGTGTCCATTGACATACAGAACGGGGCTCAGTTGTGAGCCCCACTTCCTCCTCACTGGCTATGATTGACAGCAGCGGGAGCCAATAGCTACTGCTGTGCCTGTGCCAATGAGGAGAGAGAAAGCCAGGAGAGCAGCTGCTCTCATGCACATCACTGGGCTCATATAGGTATTTGGGGTATTTGGGGGGGGGGGGGGGGGGGCGCTGCGCAAAGAAGGTTTTTCACCTTCATGCATTGAATGCAGGAAGGTAAAAAGAAAAAAAAAACATGCAGCCTTTAGAATCTCTTCAAGATTTTGGTAAGGTGTTATAATGGGTATTTTTTCTTTATAGAGATGGTTATAAGATGTAGGAAGAAGTTATGTTCTGCTCATGTGCAACAGTTATAAGGCTACCCATATTATAAAACCATGTTTGCACCTCTTTCAATTAAATTTATATAATGTGTATATATATATATAATGTATTCTTAAGACCCCTTTCACACTGAGGCGGTTTTCAGGTGTTTTAGCGCTAGAAAAAGCCTCTAAATAAATGTCGTTAGGAAAAGTCCTACAAGCAACATCTTTGGGGCAGTTTGGGAGCGATTTGTTTAGTGCTTCCAAAATGCCCTGCCTATGACTGGACAGCTCTTCCAAAGCACCAGAAAAGTGATTCAGAAGTGCCGCAACACGGGCGCTTTGAACCACTTCTTTGGGGTTAAAAGCACCCCGCTAGCGGCCGAAAAGCGCTGCTTAAACAGCGGTAAAGTGCCACTAAAACGAGCAGCGCTTTAGCGCTGACGCGGCCGCAGCCTCAGTGTGTAAGGGGTCTAAATATTAGCATTTTGTAGAGATGAAGGTCTGTAGCTTTGGGCTGATGTTGCAGCATCATGGAATATTTATGTCTTTTGATAGCCTAAGGTCATTAAAGGTCCATAAGTCATGATATTGAAACAATCCCTCCTCTGTGCTGATAGTATAAAGGAAACAAGTCTGCAGTCTGTCTGTCTGGATAACCATGTGATGAAAAATCATTTAGGTCAGCAGGACTCCATGCTATGTCTTCTTGTTGCCCACTGTTTATTGAGGGAATACACAAACATCTCATCTCTAATGATACTGGAAGACACAAATAAGGCCAGAATAAGAAGAAAAATACAGACATAAGGAGGTCATTATTGTAAGAATTTGGGCAATGGCTTACCATTATGCCCTGTACACACAATAGGATTTTCCTATGGAAAATGTGTGATAGGACCTTGTTGTCGTAAATTCCGACCGTGTGTAGGCTTCATCACACATTTTCCATAGAAATTTCCGACACACAAAATTTGAGAGCTGGTTCTTAAATTTTCTGACAACAAAATGTTGTCGGAAATTCCGATCGTGTGTACACAATTCCGACGCACAAAGTGCCACGCATGCTCAGAATCAAGCAGAAGAGCCGCACTGGCAATTAAACTTAATATTTCTTGGCTCGTCGTACGTGTTGTACGTCACCGTGTTCTTGACGTTCGGAATTTCCGGCCAACTTTGTGTGACCGTGTGTATGCAAGACAAGTTTGAGCCAACATCCGTCGGAAAAAAAACATGGATTTTGTTGTCGGAAAATCCTATCGTGTATACAGGGCATTAGACTATTAAGTATGTATCATGTCTTGCAAGCCTAAAGGATTTAGTCACATGCTCAGAGTTCATACTATATAGTGTGCTTAAAGATCTATAATCAATAACCTAGGGCAGTATTTTTCAACCAGGGTGCCCCGGTCCTGGGGTGCCTTATGGTTTCTTCAAGGGGTGCCTTGGCAAAATGCCCAAAAATTGCCCCAAAATTGTATGCAAGCCAACAAGTGGATGAAGCCTGCCCTATAGTTACACAGAGCCACAGCTTTTCATTGTGCACCATTACAAATTTGCAGCTACCAGCATCCTAACAACCAATTATATCAGGTGATAAGGAGGATGTTGGGTGCCTGCACAGGATTCATATTTGACCCTCTGCTGCCCCCCCCCCCCCCCCCAATCAGCACTGGAGTCACATTAGTTGAGTGAGGGAGTCAGTCCCAGTGTGCAAAGGTGCATTTGCTTTGGAAGAAGAAATCATCTGTAATGTTGGGTGTCCAACATGTATGGATGTTGCTGAGTTATGTAAAACTATTACTTTTGTGTTCTTACGTTTTTAGAATGAGGTGCCTCGGGATTGTGCATCATTTTAGTACATTGACTGTGAAAAAAGGTTGAGAAACACTGACCTATGGTGATGGTGGATCACCACCAATACACATCCAATTTACTGCAATACTGTATGAATTAAAACTATATGTCTTTAAACTTTAAAGCAGCACTTATCAATATTTTTACTGCAGAATAACCCTTAAAATAATTTTCAAGTCTCAGGGAACCATCTCAAAAACCTTTTCACTGGTGGTCAGTAGGAAAATGTCCCCCTTACATTGGTGGTCAGAATGTCACCCTTCCAGACAGCTAAAAAGATCATTGGATTCATACTCCTGGCTCTGCCTACTGGTGTTAATCCCAGAACTATGCAGGCACTATCAAAGGGGAGGTCTGTCTGCTGCCTACAGCTCGAGGAACCCCTAGAAACCTCTGGAGGAACCGTAAAGTTCCATGGAACCCTGGTTGAGAATGGCTGCCTCAAAGTGTAAGTTCACCTTCATAAAGGTTTTCCTAAAATCCCCCTATGCAATTCTGTATACAATGAATAGTACATATCAGAGATCCTCTTGCTGTAAATGGTGATGCTAAATAGTGAAGGATTTTGTATGGCCTGGAACATCCACTGTCAAGCTGAGCTGGAGCTGGGAGAGGATGCACTGCACATACACAAAGTTTAAAAGGCGGTCACTATGGAGGCACATTATTGTGTTATTCAGCCCTTCCTGCCAACAGCAGTTTGAAGGGGAATATGGGGCAAACAGTTTTTCTGGAGGAGGAGCTCTGGTATGTACTATTCATTGGAAACAGAGTTGCATAGGGTTTTGTTTTTTTTTTCTTCAAAAACCACTTCAGCCCCGGAAAATTTTCAGCTTTTAGCTGTTACATTTTGAATGAAAATTGCGCGGTCATGCAACACTGAACCCATATGAAATTTTGATTATTTTTTCCCCCCACAAATAGAGCTTTCTTTTGGTGATATTTGATCATCTCTGCGGTTTTTATTTTTTGTGCTATAAACAAAAAAAGAGCGACAATTTTGAAAAAAACACAATATTTTGAACTTTTTGCTATAATAAATATCCCCATTTTTTTCTTAAAAAAGCTATTTTTTTTCTCAGTTTAGGCCGATATGTATTCTTCTACACATTTTTGGTAATAAAAATCGCAATAAGCGTATATTTATTGGTTTTCGCAAAAGTTATAGTGTCTACAAAATAGGGGATAGATTTATAGCATTTTTATTATTATTATTTTTTTTTTTTTTTTTACTAGTAATGGTGGCGATCTGCGATTTTTGTCGTGACTGCGACATTATGGCGGACACATCAGACAATTTTGACACATTTTTGGGACCACTGGCATTTATACAGCGATCAGTGCTATAAAAATGCATTGATTACTGTAAAAATGTCACTGGCAATGAAGCAGTTAATACTAGGGGGCGATCAAGGGGTTAACTGTGTTCCCTGCTAAGTGTTCTAACTGAAGGGGGGATGGGACTTGCTAGGGGAAGAGATAGATGGTGTTCATACTTTGTATGAACACATGATCTGTCTCTTCTCACCTCAGAGAACTGGGATCTCTGTGTTTACACACAGAGATCCCGGTTCTCGCCATGTCATGAGCGATCGCTGCGTTTCGCGCAGCCGAGCCCTGTTGCCGCAGTACAACTGTGGCGGCTGGTTGGCAAGCGGATAAAGGAGAACATACACTTTGTAGTGGACCTCCAACCAGTTCATTGTCACCTTTCGGATAGGATGTTAAAGGGTTATAAGTAATATTTATTGTAAATTATTTTTGCTGGTGGTGTTCATTTCCCTTTCCTTCCTTACCTTGTCACTGAGATGAAAATTGGACAGAACGTAAAACGACATTTTCTCTAAAGGACAAGAAGGGCTTGGGGGCTGAGGGGCTCCAGGTTGCTTGTTTAATTCAGAGGAACCTAGCTTTTCAGTTTCCTCAGTGGTTGGTAACTTGGGAAACTTGGAAGGGATGAAATATCCAATCTTGGGTCCTGGTTTTCAGAACCATCAGCACACTAGTTGGGCAGCTATGTGCTGGTCTTTTAGTAGAGATCTGACTAGGGTTCTGGTTTCCAGTCCAGCAGACAGAAGAGGTCTCTGTCCAGGAGTCAGGAGAGCTCCACCTAAGAAGGAGCAAAGAGCTGCTAAGTCTATAGACCAAGCCAGATCAGCAATGACGTAGGTGTACGCCAGGAGGCAGATGATCCATTGTTTTATAAACCCCCTGTGAGGGAAATATATTGATTTTGTTTTCTAAATTTTCTTTTAACTAGTCCAAAGAGTGAACCTTTAACCACAGTAGCAGCCATCAGCTTGTGCGCCAGTGCCCTCCCTCCTCCAGTGGTTCCGGGGCTCTCCCACTTTTACTGGAGCCTGGGAACACAACCACCGGCTAGGGGAGAGAGATCACAAATCCATGCCTTGATCTCACTTGCAAACAATGAAACTGGAAGGGATTTCCGGTTTCAGATGCACACTTTCCAGGACAGTACAGCCAGGGACAAATCCAACCAAGCCAATCTGTGTGAAGAGCAGGGGAGACTTTGGGGTCTATTAGATCCCTAATATCTCCATAAAGATTATCTGTCACCTGTCTAATGCTATCGCATAGGGGCTTATTAACCCCTTGTGATAGCAATCAAGTAAAAATAAATAAAAAAATAAAAAATAAAAGTTAAAAAAAATAAAATTATAATAACATATATTAAAATGAAAAAAAAAATACTGCCGAAACCCTGTTGCCCCGCACACCTGTGCAAATGCAAACGCAAGCCCAGGGTGTGCGCGCGTATGTAAACCGATGTCGCGCCAAACGTATGACAGATCGTCGCGATTGTCAGAGTGTGAACAATAATTCTAAAACAAGAGTTCCTAGTTAACTGTAATCTGATGAGCTGTAAAGGCTTTTAAAATGTCACCTATAGTGATTTTTGAGCACCATAAGTTTTTGGCAATATCGCGGGTGCACGCAATTTTAAGACATGGAATGTTTGGTATCTCTTTACATGATGCAACCTCATCTTTTATATTTTAACCAAAAATGGGTATTATATGGTGTGTTTTTGCACTAAAATTAATCTTATTATATTTTTTTCAGAATATTTGTGTTTAATAAGCAGTTGTGCAAATATCATGTGACATAAAACGCAACTATCATCTTTTTATTCTACAGGACCTCTGCTTTCAGAAAATATATAATGTTCTGTGGGTTTAAGTAATTTTATCGCCAAAAATTAAGATTCTTACATGTGACAAATAAAAGAAATTGGAGCCATACTGGTTAAAAAAATTGGGCAAGAAAAGCCCTTAAAAAAAGAAGTAAGCAAGTGGCTTAGTCCTTAAAGCTCTACCAGTTGAAGTAAGTCCTCACAATATATATACAGTATATAAACCTAAAATTGTTTCCAGTGTATAGCAATAAAATCAGTCATACTGTGGTGGATTGTTTTGACAATCAAGGGCCCAAACGCCTAGTTATGTGGTCATGTGATTTTTAGGCATTTAAAGGTGTTTGGCAGGGATCATAAGACCAAAGGCTTGAGTTTTGGACCACATGGGCAGAAAATGTTGTGTAAGCTACAATTCACCAGAGTCATAGCTTATACAGGGGTATAGAATGCCTGTGTGACAGTGCTGATTGGTCTGGCACTGTCACATGGAGTGCATCACATGCTTCTCCATACAGAGAAGTACCAAGTATTTCCTCCGGTTCCCAGTGCTCCAAAGGGAAGCAAAGTAAAGATAAGTATATGCTGGAGAAGGGTGGAGGATTCAAGTAAATTTGATTTGCTATAAATGGCAAAACATTAGGTCTGGTTTAATGAAAGCTTCAATCCAGTTAATAATAGGCATATAAATCAACAGTTATATGGAACTACTGCAGTTCCATATAATATATAGTATATGGGACATGTATTTCCTATATTTTACTGCATATGTCTCCAGGTTGTCTTCCCATAAACCCACCTGCTGAGTGTCAATATCTGTCAGGGTAAGGCTGTTTGTGGAGATGGTCAACTTGACATTGATCCCTGAAAACTGGAGGTTGCTCTTCCCCAGAACGGACGACAGAAACTTCAGAGGAGGCTGAAGGAAGAGAAAAAATGATCAGTTATTTTCTCAAAGCTTCTAACAGTACCCTTTATATGAATTTAATAAACCGTTACAAATATCCATTGTCTAAATGGGATGTCTGGATGGATGAATCATAATAGGCAAACCACGATAACCTTCAAATGGACACTTTGACCAAAACCTGCATCCGACTGGTGGCTAAATATAAATCACTGATATACAAAAGTAGCTAAAATGCTTATGCAGTATTTCCTGTGGAATATATCATTTTAACAGAGGCGTAGCTATATAACAAGGCAAATGTGATATGTTTATTTAACTGTATAAAAATACTTTTTCTCAACACTATTTCAAAAAGCGTCTTTTAGAATTGTCTTTCTGCCCCAAATCATCAGCACAATTCATACTTTCATAATTTTCACTTTCCAACTGAGATTTTTAATTGCAGGTTTGAATATAGTTATTGTGAAACAATAAAGAAAGTTTTAATGACAACCATTTTGCATATGAAGGCTGCTGTTGTGATGTATGGGTTATCAGTGACCAATCCAAGCACCTATTAGGGACTAGTGCAGCCATTTTCAACTAGGGTTCCATGGCTTCCTCCTGAGTTTGCTAGGGGCTCTTGACCTCTTATGTGATGGTACCTGCATAAATCTGGGTCCAATGCCACTAGGCGATCAGAAGCAGAAGTCTCCCCCCCCCCCCTATTCTTCTGGGACACGTGACAGGTCCCAGAAGACTGCAAAACCATTCACAATGCCCAGTGCTACTCGCGCATGTGCAGTGGGCACCTAGCTGTGAAGCCACAAGCTGCAACAGCCGGGTTCCCACAGCGCCAAGGAAAGAGGACAGCAGGTAAAACTGGCTGGGGTGAGCACACCGCTGGATCGTAGGGCAGGCAAGTGGCTTTTTTTTTTAAAGTCAGCAGCTAAAATTTTTGTAGCTGCTGGCTTTTATTTTTTTTCACAGGAGAGCTTCTCTTTAACCACTTCAATACCGGGCATTTTCACCACCTTCCTGCCCAGACCAATTTTTAGCTTTCAGCGCTGTTACACTTTGAATGACAATTGCGCGGTCATGCAACACTGAACCCATATGAAATTTTGATAATTTTTTTCCCCCACAAATGGAGCTTTCTTTTGGTGGTATTTGATCACCTTTGCGGTTTTTATTTTTTGCGCTATAAACAAAAAAAGAGCGACAATTTTGAAAAAAACACAATATTTTTAACTTTTTGCTATAATAAATATCCCATAAAAAATAAAAAAAAACGTTTTCCTCAGTTTAGGTCAATATGTATTCTTCTACATATTTTTGGTAAAAAAAATCTCAATAAGCGTATATTGATTGTTTTGCGCAAAAGTTATAGCGTCTACAAAATAGGGAATAAATTTATGGCATTTTTATTGTTATTTTTTTTTTTTTACTAGTAATGACGGCGATCTGCGATTTTGACTGCGATATTGCAGCGGACACTTCGGACACTATTTTGGGACCATTCACATTTATACAGCGATCACAGCTATAAAAATGCACCGATTACTGTGTAAATGTGACTGGCAGGGAAGGGGTTATCACTAGGGGGCAAGGAAGGGGTTAAATGTGTATCCTAGGGAGTGAATCTAACTGTAGGGGGAGGAAGCTCACAAGGGGAAGAGACCGATCGGTGTTCCTCTGTTCTGGGAACACACCATCGGTCTCCTCTCCTCTGTCAGGACATGGATCTGTGTGTTTACACACACAGATCCACGGTCCTGCTGTGTTCACGGGCAATCACGGGTGCGCGCACCCCCTAGAGGCTCAGAAAGTAAAAGACTTCATATGACGGTGGCCCAGAGGGACAAAGGGTTCCTGCCGCCGTCATATCACTATGCATGGTAGGGAAGTGGTTAAACGGGAAAACGGCTTGCTCTGAAAGGTGTCCATGCAGAGAGAGCAACCTCCAGTGGGCATCCTCCAGAAGGGAGGGGCTTGGCATGGGACCCAGAAGTCAGCAGCAACCACTGTAGTAGCTGTGCCTAATACAGTGATTTCCAGCTTCCAGGGGGATCTTCCAGGTATGGCACATGCATGCAAAAATAGCAATATTTGGAATTCAGTTTAAAAGAATAAAATGGCTGACAGGCAGTGGCAGCTGGTGCTACAGCCTGGGGGGGGGGGACGTTAAATGAACCTCCTGATCCCCCCCCTCCGGCAGCAGCAAACAGACCACCCGACACCCCCCTTCCCGTGTGTGGTGCTCACGCGGTCGGGCTCTTGGCGGCGATGCAGACCAGATTGTGGTTGCAGAGCTGATGATGGCCATCTTCCAGATCTCCTCCGTGCATCCGACCCCTTCCCCCGGTACCGGCCAATACAATCGCTTCTCCTCTCGGCCAGTCATGCTCCTCCCGCTTCCTGATTGGCCGGGAGGAGAAGCAGGAAGACAATAGCAAATAATAATTCCCTATTGTCACAGAAGTGAGCCCACCCTTTTTTGAAGCCAATGAGAGCCTCAGGCTCTAATCACGTGCTTAAAAAATAAAACCCATTGGAATCCATGCGTCTGGCGCCCTGCCCTTTGGCGCATTTATTAGAGGGGCAGCACCCCTGCACCCTGTATGGAGTGGCACCCCTGCACCCTGTATGGAGCAGCCGCCACTGCTGACAGGATTGCTTTAATGAAAAAGTAATAATGTATAGTTACCCAACTGAAGGGTTTAAAAACCAGAGCAAGCAAATTAGGCAGATGCTATATGATCCCAATACATATGCTAAGTGATATGTAAGCAAACCATGAAAGAAAGCTCTATGTAGAAAGCTTTCTCAATTTTCTCATTTATGTATATTACACCACAATTTTACCACGATTTGATGGCGGAGTTCTAATTACACATTTTGCATATTAAGACTGTTCTGTGATATGAAGCATTCCAGGTTTTTTTATCCTCCCATAAGGCTGCCTGTTTCCTACCTTCTACATAAACGGGTGCCTTCTTGGATTATGAAACCAGACACATTTTCTCGGATGGTGAATTATATGGTAATTTGTTAACTGTAAGACTACGTATTTCCCTATACAATTTCTTCCATCACTCAAGTCATACAGAGGATAATTCCACTAAAATCACATGAAACAAAAGAGCTTTTGAACCCCGCTGACAGATCACATGATTAAATTATTAAGTTATCATGTGTCATTTCTTACTGGAAATGGGAAAACTTGAAAGTTGACCCCTACAGACTCTGCTTGCACTATAATCTCAAGCATAAAAGTAGGATTTAGATCTGTGCAATGCTTTCTCTAGTTTATGGAGAAATTGTTTTACGCAGCTATTACAGTCTAAAATAACAAAGACCCTAGAGAACGAAACCCAAAGTTGACTTGTTATCTGGCACTAACACTTTGCAGAAGTTCTGGGCTCAGCGCAAACCAGGAACACTACCTTCATGTATGTCTTCCTTGCATTTGTGTCGGTTTCCTTCAGGTATGGTAACATCAAACCCAAAATTAACTATATATTAACATTAAAAATAGATATAATGTGCCAGATATTCCACTGTTACACAATATACACCTTTTCGTAAATGTACAAATGAACAAAGTTAGTAATAGTTAGTCACATTCAGTTGGACTTGTTCTGCAATGTTGTTGAAGCTGTGCTCTTAGCTTATCCAAGCCACTACTTCTAGTTCTAATCAGTGTCAGGAACATAGACCAGCATTTATATCCAACCACCATGGTATGCGTCAAAGCTTATGTTAATTGTCCAAAAAAATTACGTGCTTTCACACATTCCATGGTGATTGGATTGAGGCATCCGTGCAACCTTTGTGTATATAAATACTGAGATATCTTCATAAAACTCATTAGAACTGAAGAAGTGGCTTGGATAAACCACAAAACAACTTCAACAATGGTGTTGCGTAAGGTAAGGTAAACTTTCCTAACTGAAAATTAAAAAGGTCTGTGTTATAAAGTTGGTGCTTAGAGCAATAACAATGGGAAACCAAATGTAAGTTTTCTATACAGCTGCACTTATCTTATTGCTCTATGCCTTATTAAATAAGCCCGATTCTATGTCATTTTATATTATGCTGGAATAACAGCAATAACATTTTTAAATTTTGTTATAGTTTGCTACATTTTAAATACTATGCAATATTTACCTTTCGTTTTCTTGCAGCTCCTTTGGCACAGGGCACAGCTTCACAGAGGCGACTTATTGCTTCCCTGTAGACATATTAAAACAGCAATTTAGCTTAGATCAGGATATTCAGCATAATAAAATATATAAGTATAAGTATAATATATTTTTTTCTTGGGGGAGTGCATGTGGTCATCACAGGGCCATTCAACACTGTCCAGAGGGTCAGGGATCCTGTAGTCTCATAGAGAAATCTGGGGAGAATGAAAACTCCTCCTACAAGCTTTAACCGGACACTGATAGAAGTCACAAGACTGCGCTAACTGCTGATGAGAAGTTATTTAGCAGTTTATATTTACTAAAACTAATGCATGTTCCTGGGTTTAGTAACACTTTAAATGATCAGTTCACCCATTTCAGTTATAGGAAGTCTCTAGTGGAACTGGTTTCCCTCACCTTACTATATTTTTTGAGGATTCAGGCAAGAAGTCATCCTTAACATAGTTCCTGTCATTATCCATGCACACCTTGTCCAGGGGTGCTTTGCATTACCAGCCATCTTTATGTGTTCCTTTTAATTTCTTTATAATAAAAATAAATTAAAAATTCAACAGTTACAGTTCATTGTATTATAAAATAATAACTTACTGTGTTGAGTAAAGATTATGGGGGAGATTTACTAAAGCTGGTGCACTCAGATTCTGGTGCAGCTGTGCATTGTAGCCAATCAGCTTCTAACTTCAGCTTGTTCAATTAAGTTTTGACAATAAAACTGGTGAAAAATTTGAAAAAATATACTAAGTGATTTCATTCTGTTCCTAACATTGTTTAGAGCTAACTAATTGTCACCTATCCAAACCTATTGGGCTCATACCCATGTGCATAAAAATGTCCCTTTAATCATGTGGCCTGATCATGAAAACTACACTTATCAGTATTAATGCTTTTCAACCTTGGAAATTGGCTAGAGAATATAGGTTGTTATACATGAGTAGGGTGACACCTTGTATAGTGAAGCAGTTAATTGGTCATTGTATCTTTCTTGTACCCTTTGATGGATATTTTCCCGTCAAATATTTTAGTCCAAAACACAGCTGATAATTGTATGACCTCATAGTTCTTATTCAGATATTCCACAAAATGCTCAAACAGGCAATCAGAACGTCATCTACATATCTCAACCTCATCTTGATGTATCTGAAATGTGTTGTCCCCACAATGTAAACACATCTTTATTGGCACAATGGAAAATAAATGATTGTTTGCTGGGTTCTGTTTTAGCTAGAACATATCAACATGGTATCTATGTGTTCTTTGCTTTATTTACATATCCAAAATCATATAGTCAGGTTGCCCCAGTACATTTATGGATCTATAGTAGATTAGAGTGTAATCTTCACTGGGTCAAAGACAAATAGTGAAAACATTTTTGTAAAAATAATACAGTGACTCTCAACTGCCTTTGATGTAGCTCGTATATACAAAAGCCTGTGATAATGATAACACTTAACTGTGGCAGAATTAGACTCGAACTAAACTTTGATGTAGCTCAAAGCAGTGACTCTGCAGGTCTTTATGACCTGTCTTTATGAACATTTCCTGTTGGTGATTTCTTTGCTATCCCTTTGAGCAATATAAAATAATAGTATCATCAACAGCATGTAAAACCTTTTACCTTCAACACCTACAGGCTATAGACACATGTTATCCAGGGTCAGGGTGGATAAAAATCAATGATTTTTTTTTTATAATCACTGCTTCTTTATTAAGACAGATTCCAACATACAACATAGAAATACACATTGCACAATATATCTATATAAATCTTTTCAATAACATACACCACACTAACCCCATCCCCACCCCCCACCCCGAGAAAACACACCAGAGCCTACCCATAACCAAAACTCAATTTGTGCAAAACATTATTCAAAGTATAATTAAGAAGGGGGCTTTACAGCGCCCTGTTACATGTGTCAAACAACCAACAATACAAAAAAAAAAAAAAAAGTAATAAAAAAAAATATAAATAGATAAAAGTGTATAATTTCAAATTACTATTTTCATGTCCTATTATGTTTAGTGTTTTAATACAATATAATCTTACTCTACTATTTCATTTTTATACCTCTCCACCTTTCATTTAAATCTACCCTCCTTTATGTGATTCCATTATGTGTTGCCTATCCCGTGCCTAATTTACTATTATAACTTATCCTCTTCCTTTAATGACATCAATCATCTCTCCACTGTGCCTCCCAGAGGAGGAAAAAAGAAACAACACAAAAAAAAAAAAAAAAAAACCCTACCTCCTCCCAATTTCCCCCCACCAGATGCATCTCACTGACTATCCGATCCATAATGCAGCATTGCCCCCAAAAGGGTTTAATCCACCCCTATTTCTGAGGAGTAATACAGCCACCCTGCCCATGTATCTTTAAATTTATTCTGTTGGTCTTTAACCATATGTATCCATCTCTCTGCTTCCATTATTTTTTCTACCTACCTTTTCCAATCCATTCTAGTGTGACATCCAGACTGTTTCCAAAATCTAGGAATGAATATTTTGGCTGCATTTAGCAAATGAGGAGTAACGCTTCTCTTATAAAACCCTGCAGACGATGGCATCCCATGAAAAAGAAAATGTAATGGAGAGAATTCTATAGGTCTAAGTGTCATTTTCTTAATCCAAGGGGCTATCTCCTCCCAGAAAACTTTAATCTTTGGACAATGCCACCATAAATGCAGACAATAACCCCTTTGGTTACATCTCGTTCAGCAGTTAACATCCGCCGATGGATATATCTGAGCCAATCGAACCGGTGTACGATACCATCTAGTCAGGAACTTATAAGACATCTCCTGTATATGGGAACATATTGGAGTATGATGTGTCGCTCCCATCAGCCTTTTAATCTGCTCTGATGTAAAATTATAGCCCAGTTATCTTTCCCATTCTCGAATGAAATAGGAAGTTGTCATATTTTGGGCGCTCAGAACCAGCCTATACATAGAAACATATGACCCGGCTCTGATAAGTTAACACACCATTCCTCAAAAGTAGTAATTAGGTTTGCTGGCCTAATCTGGTGCTTCCACTTATTGAACAAGGCTGTCAGTTGATGGTATTTCCATACAGCCATTGGTACTTCCCCCAGTATTTGGACCAAATCCACCAATGGAAGCAATTTACCCTGTGGGGCCACGTCAGCGCAATCATCCTTCCTGTCCATTCCCCAGCGATCTAAACTCCCTTTCTCTTCCCCCAGGGAAAAACCAGGGAAATCCTTCCAATAGTGTTAAAGAGGATATTGGGGGGGCAAACTTTCCCGTACTGTTCATTCTATCCCAAATTGATAGTGTTTTCGTCAGTAGTGATGCATATTCCGACAACCCCCTATAAGAAACCGGAATCCAGGGGACTCCGGCCAAATTCCTACCTGCTAATGTTTTCTCTAAGGGCACCCAAATTTTACTAGCAGAGTCATGGCACCAGGTCATTATACGAACAAGGGCCATGGCTCTGTAATAAAACGCTATATCCAGGAGTTCCACCCAACCCTTATATTTTGGTCTCCTCAAAATCTCGTGTGCCAACCTGGGATAATTATCTCCTCACACAAAGGTCATAAAAGCCCTTTGTTTAAAGAATGTCTGTTGGAGTGTTATGGGTACAGTATGTAAAACGTAAATAAGCCTGAGAATTATACTAATTTTAAGCGCGTTTACCCTGCCAAACCATGTCAGAGTATGACTTCTCCACTTTTGCAAGTCTTTTATTATGGATACCATCAAGGATCCATAGTTTAGATCATATAGGTACTTTATATCTGAAGATATATAGATCCCTAAATAGAATATAGACTCAGGGCACCAAACAAAAGGAAAAGATTGTTGCAAGGTGGTCTTCATCCTCAAAGGCACATGGCTCGGCATCAACACTGATTTCTCAGTATTTATTTTAAAATTAGATATGAGGCCAAACCTGTCTATTTCCAACATCAGTTCCATCAAAGACTCTTGAGGAGAGGAAAGGTACAACAGTAGATCATCTGCGTAAGCTGAGAGCTTATGTTCCGTTGATCCAATACAAATCCCCTTGATCTTCCTATTTCCCCTAATCATGCGCAGAAAGGGCTCCAACACCATAGCAAATAACAATGGGGACAGTGGGCATCCCTGCCTAGTCCCATTCCGTATCTCAAAATAATCTGATGTTCTACCATTAACTTTAACCCTTGCTCTAGGATCTGCATACAGTGCCATCACCCATCCCACCATCCGCTCTCTCAGACCCATCTCCCTCAAAACACCATAAACTCCCACCCCAGTTTTTTTTTAATCTGATTTTTTTATTTGAATCAGATTTTTTTTATTTTTAAATTTGTTTTTTTTTATAAAATGCTTTTGGAGTAAAAATCTATCTAAAATAGTTTTCTATTTAAGATACATTATTAATTTAGTTTATTCAGCATGAAATGGATCTCAGTTATGTAGCACAAGGCTGTATATTCCGCAATATTTACATTTTTTGTAAACTTCAATGAATCCAATCTCTTCAAGCTGAAAAAACATGCATTGCATTGCTGCATTCAAACAATTTCACAATAACCATGAGATAAAACAAAGTTCAGAAATATTCCTGTATCCCATTGTTTTGCAAATCTATGTACTGTACACTACAAACTGTATGGTTGAATCTGTCCTGATATCGCTGTTTTACTAGCTTATTATTCTAAATAGGAAACCTTCATTTTGTTTGCAAATATTAAAGATTCTAACTACCAGTAAGAATAAGTCCTTACATTTAAAGAGGACCTGTCATTTCAGATCAATCATGGCAGCGCCTGTTAACAGGCATCCAGTCACCTGCTGCCGCCACGTCCCCCACCTTGTTGTGTCACTGCCACATCACCAGCCGTCCTAATAAAGTGAATGGGACTGTCGGTGAGTCAACAACGGGTCAGAGGAGGAGCCGCTGCGGGACAGAGATGACAGTTGCTATATAAAAATTATTATTTAAATAGAGTTGATTTAAATCAAGCCTTTTTACTAGTGGTTTAAAATATTGTTTTAAATCGTGATTTAAATCGACTTGATTTAAATCAAATCCACCCTGTCCAGGGTGAAAAGGTCAACAATAACTTCCAACCACAAGAGTTTGATGACAGACTCTTCATTCCTATAGCTTTCTCCACAAGCCACAAAACTGTAAAAGGAACTAAAAGTGAATTGAAGTCCCCTATTCCCCAATTCAGTGGGACAAAGGAGGTGGTCAGTATAAGGATGACTAACAAGTTAATAGAACTCAAATAGACGGATGCTACTGGAAAATCCTGTTTTGTATTTTATCGTAATATGTTTTTCATAGATGACCATTTTTTTGCCCACTAACTGCAATTACACAGGCTCTCTTTGTTCATTGTAACATGTAGAGAACAGAAGGATGATATAAGAAGTAAAGAATTCTTATAGGGAAAAAAAATTGCTCTTAAGCAGAAAAAAAAGCACTGCTCGTCACTGAACACAAAGCATTATTGTTTAAAGAAAACAGAAAGATCATATCGAAACAAAGAGTTATTCAGCAAAAAATCTGTCCGTCATAAAATGCTGTACTACCAAAAAGACATTATTGTCTAGTTCTGGAAATGAGCATGGGGTGAAATGTATCTGTGCACAAAATGCCTAATTTCTTCAATTATTCTTGGTTGGTTCATGCCAGTACAAAAGTTGTTTACATTTTGGGAAGAAGCAGTGTGAGTTAAGCAGTTTTAGGACTGAGGGCTAGTTTGGAATGTATTTGTAATAGATGTGTAGCCCCTCAAAAGCATGCCATAAGAGAGGGTGCATACATTAAAATAACTTTTCTTCTCTTAGGTAGAAACCCCAAATGCAAGCTAACTAACATGTAGCCATACTATGTCCACCAGTCCACAATACAATAAATTCAAAAGGAAATATTGTCATAGATGCCATTTTGCTATGTTATGAATTCCAATTGGGATAAGCTTGTGTTGTCCAAACCTGGAAGTGAGCTGTCATTCTTTGACCAATGAGCTGCAGGATCCCAACCTGCAGCAGACATACTCCACACAAGGGGCGAGATGTTTGTGACATCACTGACCTAATATGGCCAAATTAGGTTAATGATGTAATGGGTATCCCTGCCCCTTTGTGTACATCAGCTTGTTCGCTCAGGAATCAAACAAAAAGACAAAAACAAACAAAGGCGCCTCTAAGTGCAGTATTAAAAGACTTTAATTGCCCAAAAAGGTAAATAACACTTACTAGAGATCAAATAAAACAAGGCACATCATGGTGGGTGAGAAGGGATGTCCAGCATCACGTGGTCCCAAGGCTATGGGTTATTTTTCACACTCCTTACTTCTCCTTTTTAGATATGATACCCTTTATTGACAGTGCAAAGACTACATTCCAATAGTATGAATACAAATATCATTAGTGCAGACTCCATGCCATCTCACTGTTTGTCCAAGATTCTATTACCTATTGGGTGCAGAACAGCCAGGCACACAGCAGTTTCTCAGTCTCTCTATGTAATAACCAGACAGAAAGTGTCTCTTTAGAATCTATTGCTTGAAGAATTTGGAAAGGGTATAGGCTGAGCTTAAAGATACTCCAGAACTTATGCAAACTTGAACATATGACATTCTCTAGTGGTAGTTACCCTCTTCAAGGTAGGCCTCTGGTGTAAGAGGATGTGGATGTACAGCTCAGGGGGATCCCAAACTGGAAACCGCCTTAAGCCAGCGAATCTTAAACAGTCTCTCCAAAGAACAAAGGATGTCTAACAACAACAGTCTCTCCAGGATCTCTCTCTCTCAGATCTCTACTCACTGTGTCCCTATGTACATGGATGCCTCCTTCTAGTACCAGTCAGACTCTTTACCGTGAGCCTCCTGGCCAGATCCTTAGCAGGCTCTCGTTTGACATGTCTCACAGCTTTGGCAATTGGCACCCCAGCTCTACATTAACTGAGATCTTGATGAACCTCCTGCAGTCTTTAGCTGGGTAGCCTAGGAGGATAGACAGCCCCTCCAGGCTGAACCTCTCTCCACCAGGACAAGGGCCCTGCTATTATAGGCCCCCTGCTGATCACCCTCTCAACCAGGGATTGGCTGAAGCTGCATGAATATTCAGCCTAGGGTTTCCCTCTCCCAATCCAATATATTACTGGAATGCAGGGGGAAGTAGTTGAACCTGCACCCAGAGGTACCCAGAACAGCCAAAAGTAATCATATTCTGCTCCACTGGCTACAGAGGAGCCAAAAAATAAATTTACTTAAACCTATTAGTAACCTAACTAGGAGGATGCTATATATTATTTAGGCACAAGTTCCAGACTACCCTAAAAAGAACTATGCAGCCCTTTGTGTAAAGACTGCCTGTGAAAGTATAACTAAAGGCAAAACTTTTTTTTTTGGTTTTGGATAGTGAAGGGAAAAATTAAAACACCTGACAGGTTTTTACTGCTGTCTGTGTCCCTGTTATGCCGCGTACACACGGTCGGACTTTTCGGCTACAAAAGTCCGACGGACGCCGACGGACCAAGTCCGGGGGACAATCCGATCATGTGTGGGCTTCCCCGGACTTTCAGCGGACTTTTCCAGCCGCAAATCTGACGGACTTCAAATCTTTACGTCGTAACTCCGCCGGACCCAGAAATCCGCTCGTCTGTATGCTAGTCCGACGGACAAAAACCGACGCTAGGGCAGCTATTGGCTACTGGCTATCAACTTCCTTATTTTAGTCCGGTGTGCGTCATCGCGTACGAATCCGTCGGACTTTTGTGTGATCGTGTGTAGGCAAGTCCGGTCGTTAGAAAGTCCGCCAAAAGTCCGTCGAAAGTCTGTCGAAAGTCTGTTGGACGGGCTGTCGGACTTTTGTAGCTGAAAAGTCCGACCGCGTGTACGCGGCATTAGGGAGATTCACCGTCTCTATTTATCCGTTTACCATTATCACCGAAAGTGAAAGTAAAAGAAAATCCTGAATTTTGGGTTGTCCCCAGAACAGTAATAGATGGGAAATCTTCCATTGGGGACACTAGTTTCGTTAGACCCTGGGGACAACCAGGGATGCTCTCACTTTAGAAGGATTCTCTCCCACTTTATGTTTTCGCTATGGAACAAGAAGTGAAGGGAAATCTAACCAAGTAAACTGGCAGAAGTTATAACCCTTCCTTATGCCCCGTACACACGAGGGGTATTTCCGTCAGCAAAATCTTGGATGTTTTTTCCGACAGAATTCTGCTCAAGCTTGGCTTGCATACACACGGTCACACAAAAGTTCTCTGAACTTTCGACCGCCAAGAACGCAGTGACGTACAACACTACGACGAGCCGAGAAAATGAAGTTCAATGCTTCTGAGCATGCGTGGAATTGTTTCCGAGCATGCGTGATTTTTTGCACGTCCGAATTGCATACAAACTAATGCATTTTCGGATAGGAACTTTTTCAGACCAAAAAATAGAGAACCTGCTCTCAATCTTTTGCTGGCTGGAATTCTGCCAGCAAAAGTCCGATGAAGCATACACACAGTTTCATTTTCCGACCAAAAGCTCACATCGGTCTTTTGTTGGCGGCATTTCCAATCGTGTGTACGCAGCATTAATCTATCCAAAAGTGCCTCTAATTCTGCTCTTAGTCATCTAACCACTGATCACTAGTGATGTAACCATTGGGCTCATCACTGAATGCAAGTGTTGAGCCCCCAAGCATTTTTCTCGCTAAATCCCCTTGTGTCTCAGAGTGTCTTTTTAGTTATGGATGGTGTCTCATTTCCACATGTTATACCTTTTAGCATTTATAGTCTACCCTTATGTATTATACGTCTTCTTTTATTTGGAACACATAAGGCTTTATTTTTGGTAGCAAAATTAAACACGTATACATTATATTACCAGAAGTATTGGAACACCTGCCTTTACACCAACATGGAAATAAGAAAATCCTGGACAGCCGCACTCTGAAGACAGACATCTTTATTCCATAAATTGATTAAAATCCAACAAAAGCCATCTCACAGGAACAGAGCATAGCAATAGCTAACGCATTTCACATCAAAAGATGCTTACTCGTAGCAATGGACACACAAAGCGGAGCCGCTCAGCTCGGGAGCCGCTCAGCAGCTTGCTTTAGGGGCACTCGGCAGGAGGGAGGGGCCAGAAGCACCAGCGAGGGACTCTAGAAGAGGATTGGGCTGCTCTGTGCAAAACCACTAAACAGGGCAGGTAAGTATGACATGTTTATTATTTATAAACAAAACAAAAAAACAAAAAAAACTAAACTTTAATATCACTTTAATATTCTGCCCAGAAGAATAAGTATATGCTCATACCTTTCTAAACACTATATGCCTGTAAATGTGCATAAACAGGCATTCCCATACGTACAATGCCACAAAAAAGAGGGACTGCACCCTGAAAACACCTTTCCCTTTATACCTGTAATTCTGTATGACTAAGTGAGGTACCAAACTTTCCCTTTCTAACTGCAAATAAGCTTCACTCATTTTCTATTACTACTGCATTGTAGCATGTGTCTGTCTTTGTATGGCAAGCTCAGAAATAATTACTATATTTAAAGTGACACTAAAAAATATCCTTATTCTCCAAAAATAATCCACACACATACGCTACTTAATGGCCCCCTAACCTATTTTTTATTAAATTGCTTTTTACTGTGTTTTTTTTTTCTGCCTCATTGTAACATACTCCATGAGCCCCTGAACCTCTCTTTTTGCCCTTCACTTATGTTTTGAGCCGCAGCATGCCTTAGCAGGGTTGGTGCAAGGATTTTTGACACCCTAGGCGAAACCTCAATTTGCCGCCCCCCTTGGCTCCACCCCTGACTCCACCCCCTTTGCCCTGCTCATGTATACCCAAACTTTTTTTGAAGCACCCATCAAATGCAGCCTCACCAGCGCCCATCAAATGCAGCCTCACCACCACCCATCAATGCAGCCTACCAGCGCCCATCAATGCAGCCTACCTGCGCCCATCAATGCAGCCTACCAGCGCCCATCAATGAATATTTCCTTGCTTCCATTCATTCGGGAGTCGGGACACAGACACAGTCCTCAGTTGCCGCTGCGCCTCTGACACTATGTGCGAACGGACTGCCTGCTGATGCTGAGACTTAGTTGCTTGCTGCAGAGAGAAGAGAGTAGGAACACCAGTGGCTTGGTGCCCTAGGCAGCAGTGCGCCCTAGGCGGCTGTCTAGTTTGCCTAGTGGAAGCACCGGCCCTGTGCGTTAGCTGCCATCATGTGCACTGCTCTATGCACACTATAAATCCCATCCATCTCAGGAGTGAAAAGAGGTGGTGGCTACGTTTTTACATACAGAGGACCATGGAGAACAAACTTAGCCACCCTCTAAAAGGAAGTCTGATCACAGCAGCAAAGACATTTGGAGATTTGGAGGAGGCTTAGAGCAATAGAAGGGACCTCTAAATGCCTGTTGCTAGGGGGTCCCTCATAGTCTGCCTCCTTCGGTGCCTGGGCTCCTGACGTCACTTCCCTCGGCACAGGAAGGGAGATCGCCTCTTCACCCTCCCTCTTGTCAATCATCTGGAACACGTGACCGGTCCCAGATGATTGTGGGGCCAGTGATGGCACGCGGTGCAGTTTGCGCATGCGCAGTGGGTGCCCAGCTGTGAAGCCACAGCCAGGCGCCCACAGTTAAAATGTCGGCGCCGCCGAGCGGAGGAGGGGGCAAGCGGGGCTTCCATCCCCCGCATCGCTGGACCCTGGGACAGGTAAGTGTCTGATTAAAAGTCAGCAGGTGCAGTATTTGTATTTTGTTGAGAAAAAAACATTCCCCTCTGGGTTATCAACATATAATGCAAGGATTTTAACAAACTTTGTTGAAAATACCTACCTGTTTCTGCTCTGAAGAAAAAGATGTTTGATTATGTCAATGTGCAGAGTGAATCTGAATAGGGGTGATGTTTTCCTATTCAGCTGATGCACATGCAGTGTTCTAATGATGAAAATTGCAGTGCCTGCTTCCCTTTAGAGGTGATTAACTCTTTGGGAGTATCTCGGAAAAATTGAAATTTTTGTTGCCGAAGGATGCCGAAAATCTGACTTGTATCTTAGAGCCCATTCACACCTGAGCATTTTGTAGCTTGAAGCCTGAAGCTACAAAACGCTTGAGGGGAAAAAATCCATTATTCTCTATGGAGATGGTTCACATCTCCACTCCAAGTTGCCTGAAGCCCTACGCCTGAAGCTCAAACAAGTTCTGGACCCTTTTTTGTTGCGCGAATCGGGCAGATTTGGGCGTTTTTGGAGCAGGAAGCAGATGACAAAATCTAACAACATAGCAACAAATGATGAAACAGATGATCATTTTTCCTATTGGCTAATAAAAGAAATGCCAAAGCTCAAAAACGCTGGACAACGCTGCATGGAACCTCGCAAATATGCCCGAAAAAAAGCGCGACAAAACGCCGGAAGAAATGCTCAAAAATGCTACGCTCAGGTGTGAATGCAGCTAAGTGTACAGTTCTGAGAAAATCATTGAGCCAAAGACACCAGGAAATTACATTTTTGGAGGCATTCTGTACACTATCTGCTTACAGAACACCTCCAGGTTTCCAAATTGCATTGCATTTTACGGAAAATTACAGCACTGCAATTTGCAAAGCAAGGGTTATTTTTTTAACATTACATTACAATATGGCTTGCGTAGCCATTGTATATGCTATTTTTTCTTTTCTATTCTTTTTTTACTGGATCTCTCATGAACTTTTCATGGCCTGTCTGACTGAGCACATTAATTATAGTTTTCTTATTTACTTTCATTAAGAGATATCAAAGTAAGAAATGTTCAGGTTTATGTATCACACTTTACACAAATAAGATTTTTGTTTTATGTTTATCATAACAGTAATTACAGTCATTGCTAGACTGTTATTCCTAATCTTTAAGGAAGGCTTACTGACTAGAAGGGTACCAGCAGAATGGCGTAAAGCTAACATGGTACCAATATTCAAGAATGGGTACAGATACATACCTGGAAACTACAGGCCAGTCAGCCTAACATCAATAGTTCGTAAACTTTTGGAGGGGATGATAAGGGACCATATCCAGGAATTTGCAGATAAGAATAGCATCATTAGTAGTAACCAGCATTGATTTATGATAAATCGTTCTTGCCAGACCAACCTATTCACATTCTATGAGGAAGTGAGCTGTAATCTGCATAAGGGAAGGCTGGTGGTTGTAATGTATTTAGACTTGACCAAAACAGTTGGCACGGTACCCCATAAACGATTAATACACAAATCTGTTCTGTTGGCGTTGACGATAGTATATTTACCTTCATTAAACAAAACGGGTTCGTTAAAGGGGCATGTCCAGAGGGTGGTGGCAAATAGCGAATCTTCTAAATGGTCTGCAGTTATAAGTGGGGTACCCCAGGGCTCTGTCCTGGGACCAATCCTGTTTAACTTGTTCTTAAATGATTTAGAGGTTGGGATAAATAATTTAATCTCAGTGTTTGCTGATGATAAAAAGCTAGGCAGGGTAATAACTTCACAACAGGATATAGAAAATCTACAGGAAGACCTCAATAAAATAGAGTGTGGGCAAACACATGGCAAATTAAGTTCAATATAGATAAATGTATAGTAATGAACTTGGGGGTTAAAAATATCAATGCAGGTTACACGCTAGGGGTAAAACCTCTGGGGGAATCAAGGATGTAAAAAGATTTGGGGGTACTAGTCGATGAGAGACTTAGCAGTAGCATGCAATGCTAGGCTGCAGCGAGCAAGGCCAGTAGAATATTAGCATGCATTAAGAAAGGTATCTACTCAAGAGATAAAACTATAATTCTGCCACTTTAATAAACTCTGGTTGGCTGCATCTTGAGTATGCTGTCCAGTTCTGGTCACCTGTCCTCAGAAGGGATGTGCTGGAACTGGAGAGAGTCAAGAGAAAAGCAACAAAACTAATAGGAGAGTTGGAGGATCTCAGTTATGAGGAACGATTGCAAACATAAAGCCTATTCTCCCTGGAGAGCAGATGCTTAAGAGGGGATATGATAGTGATATACAAATATATTAATGTTAATTCCAGCATTGGGAGTTAACTATTCAGTTTTAGGTCACTCAAGAAGATACATGGCCACTCAATGAAGTTAGACGAGAAGCAGTTCAACCTTAAACTGCATAAGGTTTTTTTTACTGTTAGAGCAGTAAGGATGTGAAACTCCCTTCCACAATTGGTGGTTTCAGAAAAAAATGTTGCTAATTTTAAAAAAACTCTTAGATGGGCATCTTGTTGAACACAATATACAAGGATATGGGAAGTGGTAAAGACATAACACACACACATACACACACACAGGTTGAACTGGATAGACTGGAGTCTTTATTCAACCTTAAAAACTATGTAACTATATATACAGTATCTCAGTGAGTGTACAGCTTGTATAACAGTGAAAATTTGCTGTCCCCTCAAAATAACTCAAAACACAGCCATTATTGTCTAAACCGCTGACAACAAAAGTGAGTACACCCCTAAGTGAAAATGTCCAAATTGGGCCCAATTAGCCAATTTCCCTCCTCGGTGTCATGTGACTCGTTAGTGTTATAAGGTCTCAGGTGTGAATGGGGAGCAGGTGTGTTAAATTTGGTGTTATCGCTCTGACTCTCTCATACTGGTCACTGGAAGTTCAACATGGCACCTCAACTCCCTGAGGATCTGAACAAAAAGAATTGTTGCTCTACATAAAGATGGCCTAGGCTTTAAAAAGATTGCCAAGACCCTGAAACTGAGCTGCAGCACAGTGGCCAAGACCATATAGTGGTTTAACAGGACAGGTTGAGTTATTTTGAGGGGACAGCAAATTTACACTGTTATACAAGCTGTACAATCACTACTTTACATTGTAGTAAAGTGTAATTTCTTCAGTGTTGTCACATGAAAAGATATAATAAAATATTTACCAAAATGTGAGGGGTGTACTTACTTTTGTGAGATACTGTAACTATGCAAGTAGAAAAAGATTCACGGAAAGAGGCTCTGAGCAAAGATTGTAGAAATTCATTTGACCACTTTTTTGGAATCTCCATCCCAGTGAATGCAGCATCCTCAAATAAAAAGCTGGCTCGCCAATCCCTTGCTGACCCCTCCCATCATTAGTGGTGAGAATCCTCACATCCAGTGATTTAAGTGGATTAAAAAAGAAATAATATTCGTCCTTATTATGTGCTACCTATATATTGAAGTAGAGCACTTCATTTTCACAGCATATTACAGCATTGCCCTGAATATCTTAAACCTTCCTTGGAACATTTCATGTGTAGATTGAATCCGAAGGTTGCTTTCACACTGATCAGTTGCAAAAATGTGATAAACGTTCATATGAGTTTTTGCTGCGTTTCTGATGCATTTTGCACCTGTGAAAAAAGGACATGTGACAATGCACAAAAAACGCAAACGTAGGTGGTTTTTCTGCATTTCGTATGTGTTTTCAATTCATTTCAATGGGGAGGTGCGATTTATAAATGCAACTGACGTGCAACTGACTGGTGTTAAGAATTCCATCAATTTTAACGTCCATGCATTTTTCCTTCGTTTATGGTAAAGCAAAAATGGAAGAAAAACTGATCAGTGTGAAAGGGCCCTAAATGGTAGACAAGTAAATCTCCTCGTACTGTGCTAAATAAGCATGGAACTGATCTGCACTTTGCCATTATTCTGACTGGGTATCCAAAACAGTAAAGTGCAGGCAGCCTGCTAGTTATGTCTTCTATCATTTTAATGATTTTTTTAGGTCCCTGGGGTCACAATCCTTCACTGCCAATAAACACAAAGTGTATTGATTTTAAATACAGATGAGCTCTGGGTCCCCACATTGGGTTAGCTATGGTGTTTACAGAGTAAAAAGTATATTTCTGTTTTTTTCCTTAGTAGGTAAAACCATCTAGTTCAACCAATAGAAAAAATAAATACATAGAAAAAAATAGAAAATATACACAATCCTATACCAAGAGTTACATAGTTACATAGTAGGTAAGGTTGAATAAAGGCAATAGTCCATCCGGTTCAACCAATGTAGGTGTACATGTGTCGGTGTCTATAATTATTTCCCATATCCCTGTATGTTGTGTTCTTTAACCCTTTCATGACTAAGCCTATTTTTGAAATTTGGTGTTTACAAGTTAAAATCCGTATTTTTTGCTAGAAAATTACTTACAGTTCCCAAACATTATATATATTTTTTTAGCAGAGAATCTAGAGAATAAAATGGCAATCGTTGCAATATTTTTTTATCACACGGTATTTGTGCAGCGGTGTTTTAAACGCAAATTTTTGGAAAAGGGACAATTTCATGAATTTTAAAAAATCCAAACAGTAAAGTTACCCCAATTTTTTTGTATAATGTGAAAGATGATGTTACGCCGAGTAAATAGATACCAAACATGTCACCCTTTATAATTGCACGCACTCGTGGAATGGCGACAAACTACGGTACCTATGAATTTCCATAGGCGACCCTTTAAAATTTTTTTACGGTTACCAGGTTTGAGATACAGAGGAGGTCTAGTGCTAGAATTATTGCTCTCGCTCTGACGATCACGGTGATACCTCACATGTGTGATTTGAACACTGTTTACATATGCGGGCGCGACTTCCGTATGCGTTTTCTTCGCTGCGCGAGCTCGCGGGGACAGGGGCACTTTAAAAAAATTTTTTTTTTTTTTATTTATTTTATTTATTTTTTTACTTTATAAATTGTGTTTATACCCCCGATCCCTCCTCTGCACTTCAAAGTATTCAGATCGCCGAAAACGGCGATTCTGAATACTGTGTACTTTTTAAAATTCGGTGCCATTGGCAGCCGAGTAAACAGGAAGTGACGTCATGACGTCACTTCCGCATTTACAATGAGAAGGCTGGAACGAAGCCATGCACAGCTTCGTTCCAGCCCGCCCCCTAGCCGCGGAAGGCACACGATTAGACACCGGGCCTCCCGATCACACGAGAGGCCCGGTAACAGCGGCGGGAGGCGGCGGGAGGGGGGTTGTCCCCTCCCGCTCCTCTGGTATAACAACCGAGCGGCTTTTAGCCGCATCGGTTGTTATACTTGGGTAGCCGATCGCCCGCTGTAAACAACGGTACCGGGATGATGCCTGCAGCTGCGGGCATCATCCCGGTATAACCCCGAAAAGCCGAGTACGCATATCTGCGTATGGTCGGCGGGAAGGGGTTAAAATGCACATCCAAGAGTTTCTTAAAAATATCCATGCTGCATGAGGGAGGGAGCCAGGAGCACCGAAGAGGGACCCGAGAAGAGGAGGATCGGAGCTGCTCTGTGTAAATCCACTGCACAGGACAGGTAAGTATAACATGTTTGTTATTTTTAACCAAAAAAAAAAGAGACTTTAGTATCACTTTAAGTTTACTATATGGACCATTTATGTGTTTGTACATGCTGATCATATCCCCCCTTAATCTCTTCTTCTCAAGAGAGAATAAATTCAGTTCATCGAATCTTTCCTCATATCTGAGCTTCTCTATGTTTTTTATCATATACACATAATCCAATGAGAGCGCTAAACATACGTCTAGGAGTCCAAGGTAATTTAATTATAAAATGAATCATAGCAGAATAAATTCAAAGCATTTCCGAGGCCTAACACCCACACCTGTCATCAGGGTTTGAGAATTAAGCAATGCAGTGGCGGCTGGTGGTATATTTTTTTGGGGGGGTGGCAAACAATGCACCCACAGTCACCCGCACCAGACCACAAACCACCCCCAACCCCCTCGGCCGGTCAGTCAACAGCCCTGCACTTACCCCATCTAGGTTGCAGGCAGCACTTCCTCCAGGCGCCGGGCAGCGGCTTCCCTGCGTCTCCTCCTCCTCAGCATCACAGCGGCCTCCACCGTGCGTTTCCTCCCTCTTTTTCCTAGGCGGCCGATAGGATCACTTCTCCTCTCGACCGCTTCCTGATTGGCCAGGAGGAGAATCAGGAAGACAATAGCGAATTAATTCGTTATTGTCACACAACTAGGTGGGCTTAATTCGTAGTGCTCCACGCCCACTCTTTTTTAAGCCAATTAGAGCCTCAGGCTCCAATCACGTGCTTCTAAAAAAACAAAAAAACAAACCATTGCAATCCATGCGTCTGGCGCCCTGCATGTAGATTAGGGGCTGGGATTAGGGGGGCAGCGCCCCATATGAACGGGCCACCACTGAAGCAATGTATGGCTAACTTGAAGCTCAACTTCAGGCACAAATCTTTCAATTAAAAAAAAAATGGCCACAAATTATAGGAATCAACTTTATGTATAACAAATGTTTTTGAAAACCTAGATATTACCTTGTAAAAGTAGCGGTGACATCATCACTTTGCTACACATTACCGAAGCAGAGAGCAGAGCTGTGGGAGGGGCCCAGCAGGTCCACCCCTTACCAACTGCCTGCAGAAAACTACAAGAGGGGGCGGAGACAAGACCAGTCACCCTGCCCAAGCGGATAGAACAGCAGTGAGCAGTCTTTATTACAGGAAGCTCCTGCACAGAGGCAAAGTTTCACATGGATTACTGCATAGATCTGGAAATACACAAGGCTCACCAAGGTTTAAATAAGAATGCACATGCTTTTTGTTTTTAGACAATATTTGCTTATCCCGGAATTCAGCTTTAAACATGATGTTGGCTCTTTTTGGATGCAAGACCCATCTGACCTGTTGCAGAATAGTCTTGCCGTGTGTGTGTTCTCTCACCTTTATAAAAAATAAATCTCTTTGCAAGTAAAAAAATGTGCATTTTGTTGTTTTTCCTGTTAGGAGCCTGGAAAGCATTACACCTATGATCAGCAGATTGCGGGTGCAGTGCAGGACTCCTGCAGACTGTCAGTGTAGCTGTCTGCCTGTACCTCGTACGGGTAGGCAGTTATACACTGACCAGGAGCATCAATGAACTTCCACAGCGTTCAACAGCACCAGCACCCTGGCAGTTAATTGAGAACTACAAGCCGACAGCCACGTGCATAAACATTAACATGATACATGTAACCTCTTATAGCGCCACTTAGGGGTCTAATATAGCAGAAATCATATACTGCTCTCCACTCTCTACTGAACACCAAAGTGTTCATTCCAAACTATGCCTGCATTTTGGTGGCTATTCGCAAAATAACTTCTGTTCTGTGGAGCCTGTGTTGCCCAATGGGTTCTCCATCTATTATACTGCAGAACAAATCTGTGATCATCTGGTCATGTCGGCTGAACAGCACCTGCATCCAATCAGATGCAGGCACTGTTCGGGTATTTTGACAGCCAGTGGTGCCAACTGTTAGAATACAATACCCACTGTATAGCTCAGATAGCGTATGTACAGCATGGATGAAGGGATATGTTATATTCTATCTAAGTGTGTATGGCCAGCTTAAAGTGGAGTTCCACCCACTTTTACAACTCTTCAGCATCCCTCACTAAACTGTGCACTGTAAACAAATTGGATATTTTTTTATTTTTTTTCTCAGCACCTACTGTATATCTGCTTTATTCATTTTTTCACTTCCTCCTCCCTGGCCGCGGCCCATTGCATCATTTCCTGTTTGCAATGCCTTCTGGGAAGGAGCGGCAACTTCCTCTGACACTGCCGTTGCTATGGAAACCTGACCTAAAACATATTACACTGCTTGTGCTGCACTGAGCATGTGCGAGATCTGCAAGGATGAGATCCAGGAAGAAATACAGTCTGGCTTCAGATGCCCACACTTAAGATGGCCACGACCTGCTGTAAGTTTATAAAATAACAAACTACTGCTATAAACTAACAAAACAAACCTTAGTTTACAGACTAACTTTACTAGAATACATTAAGCTTGTGTATTATAGGGGTATTTTTATTCAAAAAGTAGAATTTCGGCCGGAACACCACTTTAAGTGTTCATTACAGGATCATACACTGAGGTCAAGGGGGTCTATTTATAAAACATCCATTGGACCAATGGTACAAGCATTCATCTAGGCTGCATACATTTTCCCTGGATCTTCTCTAATACTATTTTTTCCTACGATCGTCAGCTCCATCTAGTGGCCAAAATGACGTACATGTTTCTGAAATGCCTCAATCAGAAAAATTGCTGCATTTTTGCCACTAGGTGGAGTTGATGTTCAAAGGAAATAATAGTATTTGAGCAAATACAAATACAGGGAAAATGTGTGCAGCCAGGACAAATGCTTGTAACAAATTGTAGATTTAGACTCATGTTCTGTCTTGATGACAGCTGTTACCAGGACAGAATGTGAGGGTCAATCTCCCCAAAGGGACATAGACGGCAATGAAAAGTCTAATAGAGGTTATGAGACTTCTCAACTCTATTTTTGACTCAAGCTGCATTTTATATTTTCAAACAGTGTTGAGACATTTATTACCAGTTGTGCATGTAACTAGTTACTGCTTCTACCTTACCTTGTAACTTGAGTTCTTGTTCCAAAATCAAGGGATCTCATGGACTGCAGCACTTCAATACAACCCATGTACTGAAAAACAAGATCAGAGATTCGGTTTGTATAAAACAATGTATATTTGGTCAATAAACACATTACCATACACATTTTTCAGTGTTTTACATGTTTGTAGTTACATAAGTAAAGCTGCACTATAGGGAGGTGTATACATACCATGGGCAGATGGGCCTATTTGTTATTGGAATCTGCATCTTTGGATCAAGACTTGCTTGGCTCTCCTCCATCCAGCCCCCTGCCTGAATAGGGACTATGCTTCTGCAAGAGTTAACATTTATTGATGCAATAAATGTCAGTGGGCTTTGCTAATTAATAGGTCTCCAAAATCATAGAAAGCAAAGGAAAACAATTCTCTGAATGTGCAAAATCCATGACACACTGAGCTTATGTTACCTGGTCACCACTAGACAGGTGACAGATCATAACGTCTCTTTTTCAAGGAGGCAACCTTCTCCACAGGGGTTTGGGAAACCTAAAGATAAAATAGAGAGCCTCTCTAAAGCTCAGTTCAGCTCTCATTGACTAACATGGGATTTCACATGTCATGCGACTTGGGGTCTCCCAAGTTGGATCCCAATTTGCGGTAGTGTGAACCGAGCCTAAAGCTGAAATCCAAACAGTTATAAAAACACCAATTAAATAAAATTTTTAATGATTTTGGATAAATTTTATTGCATTTGATATGCAACTTTTTCCCTTATATTGCAGTACAAAACTCCAGGCCGTACTCAAATGCTGTAATCCATTCAGTTTATTCAAAAGCAACAGCTTCTACACAGTCCCCGCACATGGTCAGTCTCAGTGAGATCTATAAAAGCTTCATCACATACCTCTGCAACAACAGATGAGTTATACAAATGTGATCTATTACTCACTGTTATCAGCAATCAATAGATCACTATTGCAGTGATCTGTTGCTGCAGGGAAGGGGGGAAGAGGGGGCATAGCTGGATCACAAATTGTGCTGATAATTACATGGACTATGTCAAAATTCCCCTTTAAGCACAACAACACCATAGCAATTTCATGAGTTGGGCTGCTACAGTACATTCTGTAGCAGGATCACAAGCCTAGGAATTGATTATGGGTAAATTCAGGTACCTAAACTAGTTTAATTAGTTTAGTTTAGTTTAGTTTAATTAAAACTATGATTAGGCGAGATCTGGGTGAAATGCGTCAAGGTGTGGCCACAGGTGGGCACTGGCATAATCTGTATAAATCTATATAAACATCAGCACTTCTTGTGATCCAGGTATGCCCCTTCTTTCCCTGCAGCACATCAACAGATTATTGCAATAGTGATCTATTGTTTGCTGGTAACCACAAGTAAGGGCTCATGCACACAGGACATTTTTTACAGCTGCTGTTAGGGGCAGTTGACATTTTTTTTTTTAACTGCCTCTAAAAGCCCCTCCATGTTAGCTTATGTGTCCATGCACACATAAACTGTCAGAGGCATTTGGAGGCTTAAGCCTGTACTTCCAGGAGCAGTAAAAACGAGCTGTAAAAACGAAAATGAAATGCTAGCCGCGTTTAGCCGCATTTGACGTTTTTAGGCGTTTGTACATTATAAAGGGTGTTTTTAATGAAAAATGTTTAAAAACCTAACGCCAAAAAACACGTGAAAATGCTCAATTACACTAATGTGAAAAGGCAGCTAAACATGAAATAATGGGCATTTTTAGCGCTGCTGTAGCGCTGGCGTTTTTAAAACAACCTGTGTGCATGAGCCCTAATAGATCGCATTAATAACTCATCTGTTGTTGCAGAGGTGTGTGATAGGGCTTTATTTATATCTCAGTGAGGCGGACCTGATCTAAATCTGCGCATGTAGAAAAAAAAAAAAAAGCAAACAAATATTAAAAAAGTAAAAATTATAAATAAATCAGAAAAAGATCCTACCTCCATCACTTCTCAGCCATGATGAAGTGCTCCCTTCCCTTTCCCCCACTCCTTTCTGTTCTCTAACTTTTAATTTCTATGTCTTCTCCTCAGCCCTTTCTCTCCACTAGTCACCCATCTGTGACTTCCCAATTTTTTAGCATGTAAGTGTACTTGTTCCCAGTGTACCCAATGACCATACACCTATATTTTCCGCAACGTATAATGTTAATGACATACTGTACTTTCTACTTTCATACCAGTCCTGGGGACGACATCCGTGTGTGACAAAACACGTTGGATGGAGCGATGTGCTGACGTCACCACGCTACACTAATCCCAGAAGGACGAGATGCTACACTGGGCCGGTGGGTTTATAATCTTCACGTGAGTTTTAAAGTGTTTTAATGTAAGTGCAACCTTTTTATTTAAATAATATTAAAAGGATTTTATGCTATGGCAAGTTTTACCTTTTTTTTGGATCTTGACGATCTTGAGTTTCCTCAAGTGGCAGAATTTCCTACTTCACCCTAAGTCCCCTTGGATGGATAGAGGCCCTGGCTGGGTTTTGAGCCACAAGTGATATTGACCTTCCATAACAGGAGGTCAACATAAGCTGGTAAGCAAGCACTTTGTAAGGTGAAGTCATTCACTAAGGATCTCGTACCCTTTCTGGTGACGGGTAGTGTATCCATTTCTGAAGGACTCATCATGTTTGGACTTCCTTCCTTTTATTTTTTTTTTCTTACTGTATTTTACGTATTTCTTTTATTTGGTTTCAGCGCAACTCTATAACAAAAATATATCTGGTGCTGTGTGTATCTCACAGGAGAGTTGCTGCTTCAGTATTTTACATTTCATGAAGATATCGTAATTTTCACTCTTCGATATAATCCTGGGTTGTTTAATAGTCAAGTTTTGCTGTTTTGTTTTTGTACTGCAGATTGACGAAGCTGTGCTTTACTAGGTCCATGATTACTGTACACTCAGTTCCTTTACTTTTATATTGTAAAACGTTTAATAAAACAAGAGTGAACACAAAATTTGCAATACATCAACTAAAAAGAAAAGAATATCTGTATGTTTTTGAGTAATGGTAAGCTAAAAAATATTCTCAAACATTCCAAGGTCAATTTTCTATTCACTAAGATAATTATATTTTGTGCATTTAAAGTATATGTAATACCTTGTAATAAATTTAGCCTTTACAAAAAAATGCTTTTTATCTACAAAAGTTCAGAATTTTCTCTATAAAGATTTATTTTTCATTCCCTTTTGTCAGCCAGACCTTTCTCCATGTATGTGCATAACATGGTATATTACAAACTTCAAAGGCCTGACACCTAGTCAGCTGTCTTCATAAACCTTTGATCCAGACAGTAAACATAAGACAAAGATGTATTATAAAGGATCCATCCCACATGGAAATCACAAGGGGGCTTTCGAAATCTAAAGCAAAACCAAACTTGCAGCAAAAACAATACTCTACTGTGCAAACTGCCGTCCTAGTCTTCCTGGAGATTCAGTGTTCCCAGTGTGTTGTTGGCTCTTTGAATTTGGCACCTTACTTGCCTGGAGCCATACCCTAGATTAGGAGTCTCCAAACTGTGGCCCGGGGGCCAAATGTGGCCCACTACAAGATCTTATCTGGCCTGCAGCTGATGTGCACAGCCTCTACTCTGATGGGGATCACAGTTTAGGGGGACTGTTATGGGGACCCTTATATATGGGGGGGGACTGTGATGTTAGAGGGACTTTGATATGGACTGTAATGTAAGGGGGACCCAGATTTAAAGTGGTTGTAAACCTCAAGCTTGTACAGTAGTTGTACTTATTGGTAAGCCTATAATAAGTCTTACCTACAGGTACTGTAAATATCTCCTAACCGTGTACCTTTTAGGAGATATTTACTATATATGCAGCCGGTGACGTAATCGGCGCAAACGCTCTAAAGGAACGGCCGCATGGGCCGTTCCTTCAGAATCCTGTGCCATAAATGATGGCTCCCCCATGCATGTGCAGGAGTGACATCATCGCGGCTCAGGCCAGTCACACAGCCGGGGTCCGCAGACCCCGGAAGGAAGACGGGTGAAGATGGAAGTCGTCGCCAGCAATGACATCACATCGCTGGAATGCTTCGTTTTCAGGTAAGTTTCACATAATGTGCTAGTATGTGATGAATACTAGCACATTATCCCTTTTCCTTGCAGGTCTGAGAAAAAAAAAAGCACCCAGCGGCAGTGCTGTATTTAGGCCTAGGCCGACAAGGCCCAGGCCTAGGGCGGCACTTTGCGGGGGGGCGGCGAAAAAACGCCCCCCCCCGCCCGCCCGCCTTCCCGAGTCCCGCGGCCTTCTCCCGCACAGATGCAGGCTCCGGCGGCCGGCTTCCTGTGGTGTAGATGGCGTGCTTGGCGGGGGGGGGGCGTCTCGCGCCCCCATAAACGGCCACGGTGACTTGCTACATTTAATTTGGATGGGCGGAGGCGGAGCCTAAAGCTCCGCCTTCTACCCTCCTCCGTTCGGCTTTCCTGCATCGCTCGTCTCGGGCAGGGTCTGATGACAGGAGGAGAGAGAGAGAGAGAGAAGCACGAGGGGAACCCCCTACCCCATAGCCAGGACAGCAGGTAAAATACTGTAGATTAAATTACTATTACTCTTGTACAGTAAAGTGCACATGCATGGGATCACTTTTATTGCAATATCATGACCATGAGCACAGATTGGCTGCTTGGGTGCATGTGCCAAGCAGCCAATCTGTGCTCAATATGGAAATGAATATACAGATCATGATATTGCAATAAAAGTGATCCATGCTACAAACTCATTACACAGTCCACCTTCAGTGAAAGTTCATGTACTGCAAACTTTGCAGTACATGAATTTTCACTAAGAGCCCTTTCACACTGGGGCGTCGGGGCTGTCGGCGGTAAAGCACCGCTATTTTTAGTGACGCTTTACCGTCGTTTTTGCAGGGGTTTTCGGCCGCTAGTGGGGCGGTTTTAACCCCCGCTAGCGGTCGAAAAAGGGTTAAAACATCCTGCAAAGCAGCGCTGCAGCAGTGTTTTGCAGGCAGATTTAACCCTTTTAAAACCGCCCCACTATCGGCTGAATAGCGCTGCTAAACCGACGGTAAAGTGGCGCTAAAAATAGCGCCGCTTTATCGCCGGGGTGCTTTCAGTGTGAAAAGGCTCTAAAGAGGTTAAAGCACTGATTGCTACTGATTAGGCGGCACTCTTCAGCTGTACTTATAAGGTAGCACTGATTTGCTACAGTGATGGGCATTGATGAGGCCGCACTGATGGCCCCTGATAACCTGCACTGATGAGGCTGCATTGATGGGCACTGATGAAGAGGCATTGATGGGCACTGATGAGGCTGCATTGATGGGCACTGGTGAGGCTGCATTGACGGGCACTGGTGAGGCTGCATTGACGGGCACTGGTGAGGCTGCGATGACGGGCACTGGTGAGGCTGCGATGATGGGCACTGGTGAGGCTGCGATGATGGGCACTGGTGAGGCTGCGATGATGGGCACTGGTGAGGCTGTGCTGATGGGTACTGGCGAGACTGCCCTGATGGGCACTGGGGAGGCTGCCCTGATGGGCACTGGTGAGGCTGCATTGATGGGCACTGGTGAGGCTGTGCTGATGGGCACTGATGAGGAGGCATTGATGGGCACTGATGAGGCTGCATTGACGGGCACTGGTGAAGCTGCGATGATGGGCACTGGTGAGGCTGTGCTGATGGGTAATGGCGAGACTGCCCTGATGGGCACTGGTGAGGCTGCGCTGATGGGCACCGGTGAGGCTGCGCTGATGGGCACCGGTGAGGCTGCGCTGATGGGCACCGGTGAGGCTGCGCTGATGGGTACTGATGAGGCTGCGCTGATGGGTACTGATGAGGCTGCATTGAAGGGCAGTGATGAGGCTACACTTGGTACCCACTTTTAATGTAGAGAGAGGAAGAGGTGGAGCTTAAAAGGGAAGGGGTGTGGTTTACAGATTACAGGGTGGGACTTAAACTCAAAGGGGTGTGGCCTTGACAAGAAGGGGTGGGTCATATTTAAATTAGGGGTGCATGGGTTTAGTCAGGCCTAGGGCAGCACAAAACCTAAATACACCACTGCCCAGCGGTTTACAACTGCTTTAAAGGGGACTTTGATGAGAAAAGTGCAGACTGAACATATTTTTTTTCAACCTTTAATAATAGCTCTTTGCTTTGTTTTAGTTATTTCCTTGATGTTCAGAATTATATCATGCTTATTACAAAAAGCTCCAGATAAAACAGTGATTTTTTTAAATTGTATTCATTCATTTACAACAGATTATTTTTTTTGCTTCCCAAATATTTGTGAAATTTATGATGTGTGTGTGGCCCTATAAAAGTTATAACTACCCGGCCCTTCACCCAAATAACCTTTAGCTAAAGCAGGTTATACACATAGTAGGTTTTCCAATGAACTTTCGTATGAAAATTCTCATCAGTACATTCGATGTCATGACAAATGTCGTTGGAAAGTACTTACAAAAACATTTGCTTTAACCCCTTAACCTCCGGAAGGTTTTACCCCCTTCATCCCCAGGCAATTTTGTTTGCTATTCAGCACTGTGCTAATTTAACGGGCAATTGCTCAGTCATGCAAAACTGTAGGCGAATGAAATCTACTGTATATAATTTTTTCACACAAATTGAGTTTTTTTTGGTGATATTTAAATTATCTTTCAAATTATTTTACCCCCACGAATCAATAACCTCATTTAAAGTCCCACTTGATCACCACTGAGTTTATTTATTGTTATGGAAACGAAAAATACCAAAAAATAAAAAAAAAAAAAAAAAAAAAAAAAAAGTTTTTCTTAGTTTCTGTTATAATATTTTTGCAAACAAATAATCTTTTTTCATGAATTCAAGCCAAAATGTATTCTGCTACATTTCTATAGTATAAAAAAAAAAACAAATCAGTATATATTGTTTGGTCTGTGTGAAAGTTATAGTCTACAAACTTTGGTATATACATTTGAAAATTGATCAATCATTATGTACTGACGGCCTATCTCATTTCTTCAGGCCCTAAAATGCCAGGACAAATTACCCCTTTTTGGAAAGGAGACAGTCCAAGGTATTTAGTAAGAGGCATGGCAAGTGTTTTGAAGTTGTAATTTTTGTCACAATTTTTGGGAAAATGAAGAGATAAAAAATAATAATACATTTCTTTACATACTTTCATCAGTGCAATACAGCGACATTATATGATTGGTGTGGTGGTGATCAGGGATAATGAGTGGTGACAGTATGTAAAAAAAAAATAATAATAATATTAAGACATTTTTATTTGCTTCTCTAATTATTTTTTCTTTTTTTAACATCTTTTTTCTTCTTTACTATTATTTGTCATCAGAGTGGTTTAGCACACACTGTACTACTCTTGGGGGGGGGGGGGGGGGCGGCGGCGGGTTATCAGGGATTTTTTTTTACACTATTATTGCTTATAGCAGTGATGATCACTGACTGTTATAACCAATAGTTCTAGCTGTCATGAATGGCTTTCATTCATGACAGCTTCTTACTATTGTGATCTGTGATTGGCTGCAGCTAATCACATTGTACAGAGTGTTGTGATTGGCCCAGGTACCATGTGATAGCTGTGGGCCAATCACAGAATCACAAAAGTAAGCAAAAGTCATAAATGAAAGACATTTATGACTGTTTTGTTTACATTGTAATCATGTGATCGCTATGATTGGTCACAGCGATCACATGATACCCCACCCACTCACAGTGATCATCATGATCTGCTGTGTCCACCGGACACAGCGGTCAGGGGTTTGTACCGCTATGCGGTTACGGGGCATGCCAGCATGTGTATGCTCAGCAAAGTACAGGTACAATCTGTAATAATCTACTGTTGGTGGGCAGCAAGTGGTAATGATGAAGGTCCAATGATGAAGGTCCAAACAAATCTTAATGGCTCAAACCAGTTTTGAAACTTTGATATGTGTTAGTAAAACTGTACAAATTATCGCAACTACTTAGCGTATCCAGGTGAATTATACAGTGGTTTTTTTCAGGACAAATTGGGCCTTCACTTGGCGTTAAATGACAATAGATATCTCATGAGTTTTTGGGGTTTTTTAATAAAAAAGGAAACTGTCCCAGAATTGTAAAAAAAATATATTTTTGGGAATTTTAACTGTATAATTCTTGCCATTACCATTACCCACCAGGAAAAAACAACTCACAATAAATTCTCCTACTCCTGGTGATCGCAGCGATACCACATATTATCTACATCTTGTTACACTCACCCACGTCTTGCATTGCACACTTATTTTTACCAGTAAACTGAGCTTTTATAGTGAAATACAGGATTTTGAAATCCATCTGACTGTTTTGATGTTGAATTTTCAAAGTTCTGTCAGATTAGCAAACCTGTGAGATCAGCAGGCTTGCCGCTGCTTTTAAAATTCAACATCAAAACAGTCTGACGGATTCAAAATACTGTATTTCACTATATAAGCTGAGCTTACTGGTAAAAATAAGTGTGAAATGAAAGTCTCCAGTCGGTGTAAAAAGATGTCTGCTTGCCGCCTTCTGACTGCAGGCTTACTGTGGACAAGTGCGGGGTGTAGTAAGATGGCTGTGACGGAACGTTACTTCCGTTACAAAATCTGACGGGTCGCCTAATCTGACGTTACATCAGCACTGATCCTGACACAAGTCTAGATTAACCCTGATCTAACTATTTTATTTTTTTAGGCTCGGTTCACACTACTGCGATACAATCTTGATGTGATTTTCAGTACGAATATGTAGTATGACTGTAGTATGACTGATGAAATTTTGGATGTGGTTAGCATATTTTAGGGAGCCAAATGTCACTGAAATCGCACCAAAGTAGCACAAGAACCTTTTCCAAAATTGCAGCGGACAGAGTCCCAATGATGTGAACAGGTATTAAATAATGGGATTTCCTTTGGCATGTGATTCTGTGCAACTCACATCATAAATCGCACTAGTGTAAACCAGCACTTACACACACCTTTCTGTTTACATTTTTTCCTGAAGGTCTGAAGTCCGCTCTCTGCTGACATCACTGGAATCATGAACTGGCAGCGGGCCCCAACCTGCACACACATGGGATTCGCCCACCTCTCCACCCTCCCCTGCATCCTAGCAGCCGGTCTGCTCTGACGGCAGCTGCCTCATGTTAAATATAGCCTGGGTTGTGACCTGTGGTCAGGACTCTTCGAACGCGCGGGCCCCTTACATGTGTACTGGCTGTACCCCCCTGATCCCTGGTCAGGATTCGCCCACATGCCTGGACCGGCACCAGGCTCAGCCTCTCAGAGAGCTGCTGAGAGGCTGAGCCGGCTGCTCCCACCCACTCCACAGCCCAGTGAGTGTGGGGGGCATAGCAGAGAGCTGCTGACTGACAGTCTATGCTCTCCATGCTCAGGGAGCTCAGAGAACCGAGCTATCAGTGGTGTTTCATCACTCGGTTCTCAGCCTTAGAGCTGGCGGGGGAAAGATGCCGCATCAAAGCCAGGTAAGTATGATTCCCAAAAAAAAGGCTCATATTTGTCTTTTAATTTACGCTATACCCAGTGGAGGTTGTGCTCCATTTTCTGGGGGGGCGTTAAACAAACCCCCCCCCCAGGTCCACACTTACCCCATCCAGGTCGTGGCTTCCTTCTCTTCTCCTACCGGCTAATCCGGTCTTAAGACTCACTTCCTGTCTTGATTGGCCGGGAGGAGAAGCCGGAAGTAAATAGCGAATATTGATTCGCTCATGTCACAAGTGGGTGGGCTCTGGGCGCAGTGCTCTGTGCCCCGAGCCCAACCTTTTTGAAACCAATTAGAGCCTCAGGCTTAAGTCATGTGCTTCAGTAAAAAAAAAAAAAAAAAAACTTGTAGAAATGTATGCGCCCGGTGCCCCGCATGGAGATCAGGGGGACAGCGCCCCTGCTCCCCTTATGGTGCGGCCACCGCTGGCTATATCCAGTATATTTTCTTTATGTTATAGCTGCACAATACAGGATTCCCTACTACCCACCCAGCTTGTCTAATCTGCTTTAATGCATACCCACCATACAGAGAAATGGGGTATCACCTGCTAAGCTTGCACTCAGTGTGTGTCATATTTTTAGTGCTCTCATAGATTAGTGTGTGGCCTTATGATAAAGAGTTGCATTGATGTGAAGCTTTCACATATATTTGTAAATGCATATAATGAACAACTTAGATTTTTTTTTTTTAAATAGATGATTGCCGAACACATCCGAACACCCCTACTGGGAATCACTGACCTAGAACAAGCATGCATTATAGAAGTTCAAAATGTCCCAAACTTCACTGGCTGCATGCTTGTTCCAGGTCAATAACTACCCATGTAATGAAGCAAAAATCAGAATAGCTACCTTGGCGCCTGCGTGTTTAAAAATGTCAGCAATGGTAGCTCCAATGTTTCTCTCTTCTCTAAATCACGTTAAGAAGACCAGGACTTGTACACCCCTCTGCTATTTATTCCTGCGCTATATATTTTACTCATAATTAACTCATTAGGACACTAAATGTTTCCAGTAGCAGAAGCTGCAGCTTTGATCCTGTGTGATTCTTCTTGTTCTAGGAGTTGTATCTGTAGCCCCATACCGCTCATTACAGAAGAGCTCTTCATTAGGAATTCTCAGTGTGTTGCTGCAGGGATGCTCTTAGCCAGCACCTCTCCTCTGTCATTGATAAAATGAAATATTCAGTGGAGTAGGTGAGTCATGCACTGAGATCATATGATGATGAGTAAGTGTTCACTTGCCTCTGTGGCCTGTGCGTGGGAAGCTACTCTAAACTGAGAAAATCAATATCAGAATTACTCAGAAGAGAATGCAGGCCGACGTTATCTTTTATTTACAGATCGAGCGTTGTGCCTAGAATCTGAATATGGAACTTTTTATTCCTCGTTTGGCTGAACGAATGTCTAGTTGAATGAAAGTATTTCTAGAGTTCAATTAACCTATTAATTAAAACATTCTAATTAGCTGTATATGAATTAAAAGAAAGATTGTCCAATAGTAAGAGAGAGAAAAAAACAACTAATGAACCAATAGATGCTTTATCCTTGCAGCATTTACCTGTGTAGACAAGGGTACAGAGTAACAGGAGAAATGCTTTGCCAAAGTATACTGTATATACACTGCTCAAAAAAAATTAAAGGAACACTTTGAAAACAGATCTCAATGGGGAAAAAATCTTATGCTGGATATCTATACTCTCTATACTCTATTGCAGTGGTTCTCAGCTCCTGTCCTCAGGACCCACTAACAAGCCAGATTTTAGGTATTACCTTGGGGAGATGCAGACTAGAATACTGTGATCACTAATCAGCAAATGATATCACCTGTGATGTATTTCAGTTATCTTGCAAACCTGGCCTGTTAGTGGGTCCTGAGGACAGGAGTTGATAAGCACTGTTATATTGCTTCACAATTACAACACTGGCATGGCTGGGATGCAGTAGACATGAAGGACCCTATACAGAAGATAATAGCATCCCAATTTAGAAATTACCCTTTTGTTCAAGCGGAAGTCCGGCTGTTTTTTTTTTTTTTTTTAAAGTCAGCAACTAGAAGCACTGTAGCTGCTGACTTTTAATAAGGGCACTTACCTGTCCAGCGAGCCCACGATGTTGACCCCCCGAGGCCAATCCGTCCACCGGATCGGGTGCCGGTGCCGCCATCCTAACAAAGGGGAACATGCAGTGGAGCCTTGCGGCTTCACTGCCGTTTCCTACTGCGCATGCGCGAGTTGCTCGCCGCTTTGTGAATGGACGCCTGTCTACTGGGACACACACATGTCCCAGAAGACATCGTGCCCCATCTCCCAGGAGACAACGCGAGGGAGGACAAGAACAGCAGAGTAGGAAGTGGCAGATTGGGACGATCTGCCTAGCAACAGCCATTTCTGGTAAGTACATTTTTTTTTTTTCCAAATGTTTTTTAATGTATTTTAGGGAGCCTATGTTGTTTTTTTTTTTAGCGTGGACCTCCGCTTTCAGTTTCAATAAAAAAAGGTTCCCTACTTTTCATCTGACTCACAGAGTATGGGAAGCAGTATGAAATATTACTCAACATAAGGGATATCCGAAACAGATGTCCATATGGGATAATTACTGCCTCTATGAATTAAATAAACTATCAGAATATTCAGACTGGAAAAAGGCAGGCATAATATTCCTGTATCAGTTATATGAAGGGGATGTTTTACTTTCTTTTAATATATTGAAAGACTGGTATCAGCAAACAAATAAAAAATTTTATCAATACCTCCAAATATGTCATTATGGCAAATCCAAAGCTCAAAAAGTCAATTACAGTATGAACACTCTAAAATATTAACAAAGGCAACCTCGGCTGCCTGTATGAAAAGAGGATTAATAGGAAATCTTTATGCTAATTTACAAATAAATGAGAATATTGAAAAACACAAAAATAGCTTTGTTTGGTGGAAAGAAGATATAGAGGTTTTAGATGAGGAGGACTGGACTCGTGCCATTGAAACTCTTCCTATGACATCTTTCTCGCCGTCTCAAAGGCTATCTTGGCTTTTTATTATACATAGGGCTCATTATACTCCACAAAAACTTTATTCCTGGGGAAAATATATAACACCACTATGTCCGCGATGCTCTCTTTTCAATGGTTCCCTTATCCATATGCTCTGGCGATGTCCAAAGCTTCATCGTTATTGCAAAAAAGTATTTATAACCTTAAACTTAGTTTGCTCAACTGAGATAATAAGGACGCCCAAATTGGCACTACTGGGTATAATACCTGATGGGGCATTACCAGTAGAAATGCATATTATGTGGATAAGATCACTATACTTAGTACGTAAAGTTATTCTACAAAAATGGACATCCACTGATTCTCCAACCCATAAACAATGGGTTGAGAAACTCAATTATATACTTAAAAGAGAAAAATGAACATACAAACATAGAGGCACACCCCAAAGATTTAATAAAATATGGTTACATTGGATAGAACCTACTAATGAACTATATGATGGTTTGTCTAGTAGAGAGGCGTGAAGGTAGAGGAGATAGACGGGAGTAAGGAGTAGTGGTAGAAGAGAGAGGCATAAAGGGTGTAAAAGAAAGACAACTTGTTGCTGCTTGGAGGAAATGGCTATAACTTGATGATTGACACTGGAGGAATTCAAGCTGATGTGCAGAGTGTACTTATAATTTTAGTATGTTCTATTCATTATATGCTAAGTCACTCAGAGAGGTACAAAGTATGTTTGGTTTATGTCTTTTTTTTCTGTTTGACTTTTTACTTTATGATATGATATGGACTAATTTGTTATATTTGTTTATATGTTTTTGCAACAAAAAATAAAAAAAGGATTTGATTGAAAATCTACACTGATATGGACTGGGTAATGTGTTAGAAACAAAAGAATGCCACATTGTTTGATGGAAATTAAAATGATCAACCTACAGAGGGCGGAATTCAAAGCCCCGAAATTCAAAGTGAAAAAATAATGCAGCAGGCTTGTCTATTTTGTTGAAATTTCATTGCAGCAACTCAAAATGGTACTCAGTAGTTTGTATGGACTCAATGTGCTTGTATGCATGCCTTACAACGTTGGGGCATGCTCCTAAGATGACGCATGGTGTCCTGGGGTATTTCCACCCAGATCTGGATCAGGGTATCACTGAGCTCCTGAACAGAGTGAGGTGCAGCCTGCTGGCGTCGGATCGACCGAAACATAATGTCCCAGAGGTGTTCTATTGAATTTAGGTCAGGTTAGCATGGGGGCCATTCAATGGTATCAATTCCTTCATTCTCCAGGAACTGGCTGCATACTCTCACCACATGAAGCCAGGCATTGTCTTGCACCAGGAGGAACCCAGGACCCACTGCACCAGCGTAGGGTCGGACAATGGGTCCAAGGATTTCATCCCGATACCTAATGGCGGTCAGGGTGCCATTGTCTAGCCTGTAGAGGTCTGTGTGTTCCTCCATGGATATGCCTCCCCAGACCATCACTGACCCACCAACAAACCGGTCATGCTGAACAATGTTACAGGCAGCATAACGTTCTCCATGGCTATTCCAGACCCTTTCTCATCTGTCACATGTGCTCAGGGTTAAACCTGCTCTCATCTGTGAAAAGCACAGGGTGCCAGTGGTGGACCTGCCAATTCTGGTATTCAATGGCAAATTAAATCGAGCTCCACGGTGTCGGGCAGTGAGCACAGGGCCCACTAGAGGACGTCAGACCCTCAAGCCACCCTCATGAAGTCTGTTTTTGATTGTTTGGTCAGAGACATGCACACCAGTGGCCTGCTGGAGGTCATTTTGTAGGGCTCTGGCAATGCTCATCCTGTTCCGCCTTGCGCAAAGGAGCAGATACTGGTCCTGCTGATGGCAATGGCACGTACTGATGTGCCATTCTGGAGGAGTTGGACTGCCTGTGGAACCTCTATAGGTTCCAGGTATTGCCTCATGCTACCAGTAGTGACACTGACCCTAGCCAAATGCAAAACCAGTGAAAAACATTCACTAAAGATGAATAGGGAAAAAAAATGTCAGTGGCCTCCACCTGTAAAACTATTCCTGTTTTGGAGGTAACTTGTCTCTTTGTTGCCCATCTAGTGCACCTGTTGTTAATTTCATTAACACCAAAGCAGCTGAAACTGATGAAAACCCCCTCTGCTACTTAACTGACCAGATCAATATCCCAGGTGTTTAATTGACCTGATGCTATACTCTGATTAACCACTTCCCGCCTGCCATATAGCAAAATGATGGCCAGAAAGTAGTTCTGTCATCCTGACTGGGCGTCATATGACGTCCAGCAGGATAAGCCGAGATCGCACACCCCCGGGTGGCATGCAGCGCAGCATTTGGTGGTGTGGTGTGTCAGTCTGGTGCACCGCATCTCCGATCGAGGTAAAGAGCCTCTGATGTAAGCTCATTACCACGTGATCAGCTGTGTTCAATCACAGCTGATCACAGTGTAAACAGGAAAAGCCATGTATCACACTGACAGACACAAGTAGAGGAGAGACGATCGGCTGCTCTCCTGACAGAGGGGGTCTGCGCTGATTGATTATCAGTGCAGCCCCCCCAGGGATGCCCACTCAGGACCACCAGGTAAGCCCACTCAGGACCACCAGATAAGCCCCCTAGAGCCCAGGGATGTCAATCGTCCATTAGGGATGGCTCTCTGTGCCCATCAGTGATGCTTGCCAGTGCCTCCTGATCAGTGGTGCCCATCAGTGTTGCCTAAAGGTGCCCTCCAGTGCCACCTATCAGTGCCACCTATCTGTGCCCATCAGTGCCGCCTATGAGTGCCCATCAGTGCCACTTATGAGTGCCTATCAGTACTGTATATCAGTGCCACCTATCAGTGCCCATCAGTGGTGCTTATCAGTGCCGTCTATCAGTGCTGCATATAAGTGCCTCATCATCAGTGCCACCTCATCAGTCCCAATCAGTACTGCCTCATCAGTGCCCATCAGTGCAGCCTCATCAGTGCCCATCAGTGAAGGAGGAAACTTACTTATTTACAAAGTTTTGTAACAGAAACGAAGAAAGACTTTTTTTATTTTTCAAAATTTTCGGTCTTTTTTTATTTGTAGCGCAAACAATAAAAACCCCACTGGTGATAAAATACCACCAAAAGAAAGCTTTATTTGTGGGAAAAAAATGATAAAAGTTTTGTTTGGGTACAGTGTTGCATGATCGCGCAATTGTCATTCAAATTGTGATAGCGCTGAAAATTGGTCTGGGCAAGAAGGTGTATAAGTGCCCTGTATTGAAGTGGTTAAAAAGTGTTCCTTTAATTTTTTTGAGTAGTGTATATACTGTATAGATAGATAAACCGTGCAAAAGTTTTAGGCAGGTGTGAAGAAAATGCTGTAGAGTAAGAAGGCTTTTTAAAAATATATATATTTTAGTTGTTAATTTTTATCAATTTACAAAATGCAAAGTAAGCAAACAAAAGAAAAATGTAAATCAAATCAATATTTGCTGTGACTAACCTTTGGCTTCAAACCAGCATCACTTTTTGCACACTTTGTACAAGTGCACAAAGTCAGGAATTGTATAGGATTATAAGACTCCCATACACACTATTAGATTTTCTGTAGATTTTTGTCTTCAGATTTACCAAAACCATATAATATGAGGTCAAACCTTAAGAGTTTAAATTTGTATGCAATCCAGCAGGCCCTTGCACTACATGGTTTTGGTAAATCTGAAGAAAAAATCTGCAGAAATGCTAATAGTGTGCATGGGGTCTTAGAGTCAGTGTATGATTAACCAATTTTACCAAGCAGGGGCTAGTGATCATCAATTTCATATGTAAATTGAAACACATTCATTACCTGAAACAGAAATAGTTGTGTAGGAGGTTTAAAGCTCCATTCATATCAATGCGTTTTTCATGCTTTTTGCAGAAATGATGCTTTTTTGAGTTTTTTTGGTTCAATAGACTTCAATGGAGAAGCTGCAGAAAAGCATGTAGTGCATTTTTACCGTGATGTTACCACGATTTACGTTTTGCATTTCTTAAATCTGCCCAACAACAATTTTTTTTTAAAAAAAGCATAAAAAAGGCAAATCACGGCAAATCGCAGTAAAAAAAATGCAGAGAACACAGTAAAAACACTGCAGAAACGCTCAAAAGCAACATGCATAGATGTGAATCAAGCCTAAAACTAAGTGAGGAACAGCCAAACTCTGCTACTATGGTGAGGTTGTAGAAGACCTTTTCATGTCACAGGTCATACAATAAGACTGAGCACAGCAACAAGACACAAAGTCAACTGCATCAACAAGGTCTCTTCAGGGCAAAGATTTCAAAGCAGACTGGGGTTTCAAAATGTGCTGTTCAAGCTCTTTTGAAGAAGCACAAAGAAACGGGCAACACTGGTCGGCCAGGGAAACTTAAAGAGGAGCTCCAGGCACCCCACCAAAAATAATAAAATTCAGCAGCTACAAATACTGTAGCTGCTGACTTTTATTATAAGGACCTTACCAGGGATCCAGCGATGTCCTCACCTGAGCTGATTCTTCACTCAGCTTCGGGTCCAGGCGACTGCATCTTACGTAAGGAAAACTGGCAGTTCCTACTGCGCATGCGAAGCCAGTTTCCTGCTGCACATGTGCGAGGCTTTCTCCGCTTTGTGAATGGTCCCGCAGGCTTGTGGGACCTGTTATGTGTCCCAGAAGGCTGCGGGGGGGAAGGTGGGGGGCTAAACTTAAACTAGGTACCCACTCCACCTACCTCCCTCCCAAAAAGTGCCAAATGTGGCAGTGGAGGGCAGTAGGATGCAAACAAGCAGGACATCCCCTTATGAGTGAAGTTCCACTTTAATGCAGCAGGTGAAAGACTCATCATGCTTACTTCCATTTGACATCGGAAGATGTCCAGCAGCCATCAGCATAGAACTGGTGAAAATCAGTGGGACCCAGGTACACTCATCTACTGTCCAGAGAGGTCTGGCCAGAAGTGGTCTTCATGGAAGAATTCTGGCTATACCTTTGATGTGGAAACAAGGCTAAGCAACTCAACTATGCACCCGGAAAATATTCACAGCGCTTCACTTTTTCCACATTTTGTTATGTTACAGCCTTATTCCAAAATGGGTTAAATTCATTATATTCCTCAAAATTCTACAAACTATACCCCATAATGACAACGTGAAAGAAGTTGGTGGAAATCTTTGAAAACTTATTAAAAATAAAAAACGAAAAAAATCACATGTACATAAGTCTTTTTCACAGCCTTTGCTCAATACTTTGTTAAAGTACCTTTGGCACCAAATACAGCCTCAAGTATCTTTGAGTATGATGCTACAAGCTTGGCACACCTATTTTTGGGTAGTTTCTCCCATTCTTCTTTGCAGGAACTCTCAAGCTCCATCAGGCTGGATGGAGAGTGTCGGTGTACAGCCATGTTTTTTTTTTTTTTAATTGTTTTTATTGTGCACAGCAGAAGTATACATACAGTACTTAGTACATATATTACATCCTCAAACACATCGCCAAAAAAAAACATAGAAGCCATGTTTAGATCTCTCCAGAGATGTTCAATTGGGTTCAAGTCTGGGCTCTGGCTGGGCCACTCAAGGACATTCACGGAGTTGTCCCATAGCCACTTCTTTGTTATCTTGACTGTGTGCTTAGGGTCGTTGTCCTGTTGGAAGATGATCCTTCGCCCCAGTCTGAGGTCCAAAGCACTTTGGAGCAGGTTTTTATCAAGGATGTTGCTGTACATTGCTGCATTCATCTTTCTCTCAATCTTGACTGGTCTCTCAGTTCCTGCTGCTGAAAAAAATCTGAAAAAATGATGCTGTCACCACAATGCTTCACCCGTAGGGATGGTATTGGCCAGGTGATGAGCGGTGCCTGGTTTCCTCCAGACATGACGCTTACCCTTCAGGCCAAAGAGTTTAATCTTTGTTTCATCAAACCAGAGAAATTTGTTTTTCATGGTCTGAGAGTCCTTCAGATGCCTTTTGGCAAACTCCAGGTGGGCTGTGTGCCTGATTGGTGGAGTGCTGCAGAGATGGCTGTTCTTCTGGAAGGTTCTCCTCTCTCCACAGAGAAATGCTGGAGCTCTGTCAGAGTGACCATCAGGTTCTTGGTCACCTCCCTAACTAAGACCCCTCTCCCCCAATCGTTCATTTTGCCTGGGCGGCCCAATCTAGGAAGAGTCCTGATGGTTCCAAACTTCTTCCATTTACGGATGATTGAGACCACTGTGCTCATTGGGACCTTCAATGCTGCAGAAATTTTTCTGTACCCTGATACAATCCTGTCTCGGAGGTCTACCGACAACTCCTTGGACTTCATGGCTTGGTTTGTGCTCTGACATGCACTGTTAACTGTGAGACCTTATATAGACAGGTGTGTGCCTTTCCAAATCATTTCCAGTTAACTGAATTTACCACAGGTGGACTCAAACAAGTTGTAGAAACATCTCAAGAATGATCAGTGGCAGCAGGATGCACCTGAGTTTAATTTTGAGTGTCATGGTAAAGGCTGTGAATACTTATACACGTCATTTTGTCGTTTTTTATTTTTAATAAATTTGAAAAGGTTTTAAACAAACTTCTTTCACGTTGTCATTATGGGTATTGTTTGCAGAATTTTGAGGAAAATAATGAATTGATTCTATTTTGGAATAAGGCTGTAACATAACAAAATGTGGAAAAAGTGAAGCTCTGTGAATACTTTCCGGATGCACTGTAAGAACTGGGGTGCAGAAATATAGCAGCAGGTGCTCTGGACTGAGGAGTCAAAATGTGAAATATTTGGCTGTAGCAGGAGACAGTTTGTTGGTGAAGGGCTGGAGAGAGGTACAATAATGTGTCTCCGCAGGCAACAGTGAAACATGGTGGAGGTTCCTTGCAAGTGTGGGCTGCTTTTTTGCAAATGGTGTTGGAGATTTGGTCAGGATCAATACTGAGAAATACAGACAGATACTTATCCATCATGTCGTACCATCAGGGAGGCATGTGATCGGCCCCAAATTTATTCCGCAGCAGGACAACGACCCAACACATGCTACCTGCCGAGTTCCTTCACAAAAAGTGTGCAAATGTACGTAGAAGATATGAAGAATTGATGCTATTTGAACGCAGAGGTAAGTCACACCAAATATTGATTTGATTTGAATTTCCCTTCTGTTCATTTACTTTTTTTTTACTAATTTTGTTCATTGCTAAAAATAACCTATTAACACTTCTATTTCTGAAAGCATTCTTAATTTACAGCATTTTTTCACACCCGATGAACAACAAATGCAGCGCTCAGAACAGAGGAACCTCCTTCAATCCTGAGACTCGGTTCACACAGGGACGACTTGTCAGGCGACCTAGTCGCCTGACAAGTCGCCTCCCGTTCTGTACAATGGAACCGTTCTAATCGGAGCGATGCAAGTCGCTCCAACTTAGAAAAAGGTTCCTGTACGACTTTGGGGGCGACTTGGGGCGACTTGCATAGACTTCTATACAGAAGTCGTTTTGCAAGTCGCCGCGGAAGTCGTTTGCGACCTGCAAGTCGTGCCGCCCCTGTGTGAACCGGGTCTTAGGTAGAGTCCACACGGGTGCTCAAGCTCCGATGTTCTCCAAACAACATGGGAGCAATTGAATCCAGTAAAAGAGGCAGCAACTCCAAATCTGCATGAAAAATGTATTGGTTACACGTTGAAAGAGTATATACAGGGGCTAACGAGTTTCGGAAAACCACATTGATCACAGCACAAAATAAAAATGAGATACAAAGTATACATAGTGTGCAGAAAACTCCACCTACCCAACAATCAATTGTGCTAATTAAAATACAAAATGCTTAATTGGTAAGCAGGTGTATCACTGAAAGAGTAATGGACCTAGACATCATTGACGTTGAAGGGAATAAATCACAATTCAAGCCAAAAGAAAACAAATCAAAAAATGAAAACAAAATACAGATGGAGATACAAATGGAAACAAAAACCAATACATGGAATATGTGGTCCTGGTGTATCTAATATAAATAGTAGTGTATACGTGTAGCGCTAAAGTGTTTGGGTTGATAAACACAACCCAACCATTGACATAAAAAAGTAAATCACAAAATATTGGTAAATAAAATTAAATAATTCTACAAACCATAATAGCTCAAAAATTATACAAAAGATTGTAAAATTACCACATGTGATATGTATCATATAAGTGACTAGAAACTAAATAAAAAAGTTTGTGCCAAAAATTAAATAAATAAATGAATAAGTCCGTGAAGTTGTTAGAAATCCACAATGTGCAATAGGTGATTGAAGATCCACAGTGTATAGTGAATAAATAGGGGGTCCTGATCACCGCATAGGCATCCAATATGGTGGTTGAAAACTGAAAACACTAATGTAATTAAGCCACCACCGAGGTAGATCTAAGCTTACCGGATGGTTTGAAATCAGAAGAACATACGTTCTGTGAGTCAAACAGGCTTATGTTGTCAACCGACAACCAGGATGGAGTCTTAGGAGTCCTCTGTGGTTGGAAACCAGAATATCCCGGAATCTCATGAGAAATCGGTCTCCATGCAAGCCATGCAAGATGGTTGTACGTCAAAAGATGTGATCAACGGTTATACATATCTGCCATCATCTCCACTTCAAGTTCTGCTGCTAGTTGCTGAGCTCTTAAGGGATCCATTTTGTTTCAGTTGTGTACCTTATATCGTTTAGAAGCACAGCGTTTCACGTCATTAGAGAAAACTCAAGCGTTACCCAGGAAAGCAAAAACGAGCCTCATAAAGTTCACCTGCAGGGGATACCGCTTCTGTGATTTAAACAAAAATATCTGTTTGTTGTGTTAGCTGCTACCACTAGTTCAGGCAGCGCGGGGTACTTCTTTACACTATATCTAATATAAATAAAATTAGTTAAATAGTCCAACAAAAATGAATATACTGTAAATATAAGGAACAATATGCAGCACACAATATATATCATATTGGTTAAAGACCTTATTACCTACTTTAGAAAAAGGTCCACATCGTACCTGTGATTCGTTTTTTCCCACCCGCCGAAAACTTTTGCACAGTAGTGTATATACAATATAATACATGTATACCGAGCGCACCAATACACATAACATGCATTACCCCAACACAGTGGTGTGAGTGGGTCCTCCATGACATAATATAGTGCTACTTACATATACATACCTCCCAACATTTTGAGATGGGAATAAGGGACACCTACTAACAAATGTATGTAGGCATAGGACACGTCCCCTGCCACACCCCCTTAAAGGAGAATTAACAAAAAAAGGTTAATTAAATCCACAAGGACTTTTTTTACCACTACTATTCCTTTATATTGGCTTTTAAAATGTACAAAGGTTTAGCACTGGGAAACTCTTTTTTGAAAGATAAAAAGTGCATTTTATATACAACTATATTGATCGGACCAAAATCAGGGACAAATGAGGGAGAAAGAGGGACAGAGGGACATTGCTCCAAATCAGGGGCAGTTGGGAGCTATGCATATATGAGATACAGGTTGGTGGACTTATCCAGGGTTGAGGAGAAGTCTCTGGTTCCTCATAAGTCTGCAGTACAAGCTTGTATTACTCATATACCATCATTAGATTACTATAAAAACAATGGCAGTGTATTTTCTAGCACTGGATAATGAAATGGACAAAAGCAGCAACTACACTAAGCTTTGTGCCCATGAAAGAAAATATCTTAATCACTGATGAGATTGAAGCATGCATGACTCACTCAATTTAATTCAACTTCCGACAAGGTCGGTCTGTTTTTATTTAATGGTAAAGATAAGTGCCAGAAAGATCTGGTATCCCTACAACACACCAATGACTCATGCTTGGGACGCACTGCAGAATGAAGCACTGCAGTTCAATTCGATGTTAAGACCGTTGTGAAGCAAAAACGTGCCCCGACTATTTCAATGTGATCTAGAGTTCACCATAAAATAAAAAATATTCTTATTTTCGACAACGTTTTTTATTAGCTTAAGAATGTTTCTGAACATTAAAGCTTAGTTCATTTTAAGTCCCTACATTTCTTCAGGTGTCCTTAAAGCAAGATTGTAAGGGCTCATTCAGGCGTGCAGTCAGGGGGCAGTAACAGCAGGTGGTTGAACCGCAGTCAATGCTGCCACTCAGGGCTGGCCATATGCTAAAAGACAGACTGCTGTGTTAATGTTAGTGATAGACTGCATCATGTATGTCATGTTTTATTTTGCCTTTATTACCACTTTAAGGGGCTATATTATGTCTACTAAAGGTCATGACAACCATACATGCCAACAGTCCCGATTTTCCCGGGACATTGCCGGTATTCAGACCTTTGTCCTGGTCTTTCCTTGTCCCGGGAAAAATCACAGGAAATTGGCTTTGTCCCGACTCTGTATCGCCAGAGCTGCCGCTCAAGGTCCAGGGCTGGCACTGGTGATTTTCTCTGCCGTCATTTTACAGAAGACCAGAGGGGAAGAAACAAGAGGCGGAGCCCAGGTGGCTGCCATTAGACCCCCCACCCCGTGGCCTCCTGCCGGTCCGTGACCTGTTGTGGGAAAGGCAGTGGGGCTGGGGGGTTGGCGGCAGCTCCATTTCTATTGGCAGCAGCTTTCATTGCCACCCGGACTCAGCCTCTTGTTTCTTCCCCTCGGACTCCACGAGAGTTGGTCTTCTCTGTAAATTGGCAGCGGAGATCAAATCACCAGTGCTGGCCCCTGGTGACATGCTGATCTGGTGACATGCTGCATCAGGTGACATACTGCATCTAGTGACATGCTGATCTGGGGACATGCTGCATCTAGTGACATGCTGATCTGGTGACATGCTCATCTGGTGATATGCTGATCTGGTGACAAGCTGTATCTGATGATATTCTGATCTGGTGACAAGTGACGTGCTGCATCTGGTGGAAAGTGACGTGGCAGGTGACTAGGGATCAGATTTATGTTTGGGTCGATCATGAGTTTGACTCGAACATTGGCTGTTCAAGCGTTTGTCGAAATACGAACATTATGGGGCATTCGTGCCAAATTTGAGCGGAGCGTCACGCCCCATAATGCATTGCGACACCGCAGTGCATTGCTGTCTGATGATTGGCCAAGCATGCACTATGACCCGCATGTTTTTCCCAATCACAGCGCCGTCAGCAAAGAGAGCCATAATTGGCCAAAGGCAGGGTGCCTTATATAAGGCCCCCTGCACGGCCCTGTGTAGTGTGTTGCTGGCGTTGACCGAGAGAGTGTCATTTCGTTTAGATTGAGCAGGCAAGCCATTGCAGTAGTATTGTATGTATATATATATATATATATATATATATATATATCCACTGTATCCAGTGTAGCTAGATCTGACTGCAGGCTGTTCCTGGTGTACTTTTTCTAATATACTTCAGGCAAGCAGGTGATTCAGTTAGCTGCAGTGTATATAATAGAAATATATTCAGTCAGTCTTGTTCGTGTGTGTAAGATCTGACTGCAGTCCGTTCTTGGTGTACTGTTTCTAATATACTTCAGGCAAGCAGGTGATTAAGCTAGCTGCAGTGCATTTAATATATATATATATATATATATATATATATATATACAGTCTTGTGTGTATATATATATATATATATATATATATATATATATATATATATATATATATATATATATACATCCACTGTATCCAGTGTAGCTAGATCTGACTGCAGGCTGTTCCTGGTGTACTTTTTCTAATATACTGTCAGGCAGGCAGGTGATTCAGTGATCTGCAGTGCATTAAATATATATACAGTCTCCTACATATATATATCCACTGCATTCTAGTCTAGCCAAGCCTATATCTGACTGCAGGCCATTCCTGGTGTACTTTTTCTAGTAACTTCAGGCGTTGTTTTGCTAATAAAATTTTACAGCAAGTCTGGAAGGCCACCAAGGAGAGGCAGATGCTCACAGGCCACTACAAGAGGGCAAGCAGGCTCTGTGTGTACAGCCAACAGTGCTGGTCGTGGACACAGTGCATCCTCAGCACGTGGCCGTGGGGCACGATTGTCCTTTTTTTCGGCAGCTGGCCGTGTTGATCCACAACATGCAGAAGAGTTGGTAGAGTGGATAACACTCATACTTGAGGTGATTGTAGCCGTATTAGTGCAATTGTGACAGAGAAAATTGAGTACTGTCCGTGATACTTGTTTATTTGAGTGGATAACTAAGCCGTCCTCATCCTCCTCATCCTCTGTCACCCAGGCTCAAAGTAGTTTGCCTGCCAATGCAGCTGCCAAAACGGCCTATTCCATCGGGCTCAATGTCATCAGTCACTCCTTCCCTAGTCCCACCATCATGCACGGAGGAGTCCCTCGAACTGTTCGACCACAGTGTCGGGTACATGCTGCAGGAGGATGCGCAGCGTTTTGAAGGCTCCGATAATGGTACCCAGGTTGAGGAAGGCAGTAACGTGAGACCAGAGAGAGGGGGTGCCCAAGAAGGACAAGAAACTGGCAGTCATGTTCGCCCAGCTGCAGCATACTGCCAGGTTTGCTCCAGTGACGACGAGGAAGGGGATGATGAGGTCACTGACTCTACGTGGGTGCCTGATAGAAGAGAGGAGGAGGAGGCAGGATGCCCTCCAGGGGCCAGCTTAAGGGCAGCCACCCGACTGCATCACACCACAGAGCTCCGCATGTGCAGGGCTCTGCTGACTCCCTGCGTATTTTGAAAAGTTCTTTGGTGTGGGCCTTTTTTGATACGTGTGCAGCAGATCGCACCGTTGCTGTTTGCAACATATTTCTGAAGCGTATCAAGCATGGCCAAAACAGCAGCCGCTTGGGCACCACATGCTTCACCAGACATATGTCGACCTCCCATGCAGTCCGTTGGCAACAGTACTTAAAAGACCCACACCAAAGAACAAGGCGGACCTCTCCTTGCTCCTCATCAGCTGGGATCTCCAACCCCACTATACCTTCAGTCCTCTCAGAAACCTACACTGAGAGGAATGAAGGTGTAGAATTAGGTGTGCCAAGTACTTGTAGGCAATCTGCTATTGCTTCACCAACATCTGATTGCAGCAGGCAAATTTCCCTACCCCAGTTGCTAAACCGTCGAAAGAAATTCGGTCCCAGCCATCCACATGCTCAGTGGCTGAATGCTAGCTTGGCTAAATTGCTAGCACTCCAACTGCTGCCTTTTCAGCTGATTATTATAGACTCTGCCCCCTTTCGTGAATTTGTGGAATGTGCGGTACCTCAGTGGCAGGTTCCCAAACACCATTTATTTTCACGGAAAGCCATTCCGGCTCTCTACCGGCACATGGAAGGCAATGTCTTGGCCTCGTTGGACAGGGCGGTCAGCGGTACGGTGCATATTACCGCTGACTCATGGTCCAGCAGGCATGGACAGGGACGTCACACCTTTCTTTCACGGCGCATGGGTAACTCTGCTGGTGGCTGGGAAGGATGCAGGATAGGGTGCAGTATTGTTGGAGCTTGTTCCACCACCACGCCTCCAAAATGCTAGTAGTGGTGATTCTGCAACACCTCTTTTAACTCTTTCTAAACCAAAGCTTTCAAAAGGAAAAAAATAAAAATTGGCAGGTTTTTCACTTAAAGGGTACATACACACTGCTATTATTACTGCATGCTGACCAATGCTGACCAATGTTACTGCTGTTACCACCTCTACTGAAATAGTTCTGGGATTATCTGTGGTCCTACTGGTGTACATTTCATCTTCCAAATTAAAAGGATCCAGCTCTGTGATTTGACAGCTGAGGTTTTTGTGCAGTCAGCACTTGCTATTATTCTGCATGGTAACTGCACGGATAAAGAGGATGTTGTGTAATATATCACTCAGATCAAGAAGGTTCATCAATTCCACTGGACAGCAAGACTATGCAAGGGATGCAACGAGGCATGGAGATTACCACTGCTGACCTCTCTCTAAAACTAACAGTTGCCTGGCTGTCAGGTTAAGCCTCTTGCTTCAGTGACCCGGAACAAGCAGGAGGTGTTTTTCTGACTTCCCTGTTTTCTATATTACTTTTCCTTGGGCTATCACAAGTCCCTACTGTAGACCAACATCCAAGTGCTTCTACTACCATATCTGCCAGACATGTCTCCTGTGGGCTCTTCAGACCAGATCCCTCAATCAGCTCCAGCAAAATTATATAAAATGGGCCCCCCAGCTATTGCAGCTGGGACCTCAATTAACAAGTGTAGAAGCGCAGCTGAATTGCCCAGAAGAGCAGGCTGTGATCTCCTCCTCGACAAGAAGCCCTCTGCTCTAGGTCTCAAACTATTTATGCACTCTGACACCCACCATCTGGGAAACCTCCCCCAGGGTATGGCTGAGACAACAAAGATTCAGCTGCTGATTTGCTTCACCCAGCCCACCACTTCAGAGGCGTAACTAGAACCTTCAGGGCCCCGGTGCAAGAAACCATAAAGGGTCCCCGACACCCCCACTCTTACATCACAGTCCGTAGCGTTCCCCTTTATATCCCAGTCTGCAGCATTCCCCTTTACATCAGAGCTCTCCCTTACATCAGGGTCTGTAGCATTTCCCTTTACGTCAGAGTTCCCTTTACATCAGGATCTGCCAAGTTCCCCTTTACGTCAGAGTTCCCCTTAAGATCAGGGTCTGCCGAGTTCTCCTTTACATTAGATTCCATAACTCCCCTTTACATCACAGTCCACAAAGTTCTGCCTTCCATGAGAGTCCGCAAGGTTCCCCCTTAAAATGTACCCTGATGAAGAAGAGAGCTCTGTGGATCCTGATGTAAAGGGGAACTCTGATGTAAAGGGAAATGTGGCGGACCATGATGTAAAGGGGAACACTGTAGACTCTGATGTAAGTGGGGCTCTGGTGACCATGGTCCCCCTTACATCATGAGCCGCAGCATTCCCCTTTACATCAGAGTTCCCCTTTATACCAGAGTCCACAGGGTTCCCCCTTACAGTGTAAGGTACAACACTGCAGGCCCTGATGTAAAGGGGAACTCTGATGTAAAGGGGAACTCTGATGTAAAGGGGAATGCTGCGGACCATGATGTAAGGGGGAATGCTGCAAACTCAAGTGTAAAGGGAAACTCTGATGTAAGGTGGCCCCTCCCTTTACATCAGAGTCTACAGCGTTCCCCTTTGCATCATGGTCCGCAGCATTCCCCTTTACATCATAGTTCCCCTCTACATCAGAGTTCCCCTTTACATCAGGGTCCACAGAGCTAAACTTTACATTCATTTCATCCAAACATAGCTGTCAAATGCATAAAGCAATGCGTAGCAAGACCAATCTGAGGCCCCTGTTCTTCTAGGCCAAATAGCAGTCCCATGGCCATGACCCAAGAGGAACCCATGAAATATTTGGTCAGTGGGAAAAACACTCCCCTGAGAGAGGTGGTCAGAATGCCCCTCTTCCAGACAGACTGTGGTCAATCAACCACAGCACAAGGAACCTCTAACAACCCCTGGGGGAACCCTGGTTGAGAATGACTGCACATAATCAATGCGCATAATGTAACAGCTCATGGAAACTGAAAAAAAATTATCTATTTAAAGCTGTCTGTCAAATGCAGTTGACTTTGCTAATCCTTGTTTTATTAAAGTGGTTGTAAACCCAGAAGTAAAAAACCTGCAAGACAAAGGCATAATGAGCTAGTATGCATCGCATACTAGCTCATTATAAAATACTTCCCTTAGAACGATGATGTTGCAGCGGTCCCGGCACACCACTATGATGGCGACATGTTGTCCTGGAGTTATTTCCGGGTTCGTGGGCTTCGGCGCTGTGATTGGCCAGAGCTGCGATGACTTCACTCTCACGCATGTTCACGCGACCTGCCGGTAACCACACAGCAGCTGAAGAAATGGCATGAGCGAGTCGTTTCTTCAGTGCGCATGTGCCGATGACGTTGGCACATGCTTATATAGTGAATATCTCCTAAACTGTGCAAGTTTAGGAGAAATTCACTGTACCTACAGGTAAGCCTTATTATAGGCTTACCTGTAGGTAAAGGTGGTTATACAGGGTTTACAACCACTTTAAGTTGCCTTTTCAGTGCACAAACCTGAATAATCTGTTGTAACAAAGTAATCACGGGTTGACCTATTACGTAAGGATTTCCCACAGCAATCATGTAAATACATTTTTTTTACATATAGGTTGATCCTTATTATTACAAAAGGAACTGTCAGTATTCAAATTACAGCCTATGTGTGCTATAGTAATCATGTAGGTCATACATTTTTCTCCTGCTTATACGTAACACAGTTTTAGGGCTGGTATACACCACAATTTTGTAATCCAGATGCATTTCTGCAAGTGTCTTTTTAATGAGTTCTGGTGCATTTTTCCTCTTTTTTTTTTTTGCAAAGTTTCCTGTGTTTTTATTTTTTATTTGCTTTAATGTATTCCAGTGCATTTGTTATGCATTTTGCAACATTCCAGGTGCGTTCCATGCAGAAAAAATGCAGCATGTTCTACTTGTGTTGACTGCACTGGAACGCACTGGGCTGGTGTGAACTATGCCATTGGAATTCATGGTGGCTACCATCCATGCGCTTTTTATGCAGATTAAAAATGCACTAGACTGTGGTTCACATGTGGTGTGAACTGACCCTAATGCCGCGTACACACGAGCGGACTTTTCAGCATCAAAGGTCCGACGGTCTTTCCGATGGACTTTCGATGGACTTTCGAACGACCGGACTTGCCCACACACGAACAGGCTAAAGTCAGTTTGAAAGTCCGTTCTTTTGAACGTGATGACGTACGAAGGGACTAGAATAAGGAAGTTCATAGCCAGTAGCCAATAGCTGCCCTTGAGTCCTTTTTTGTCTGTCGGAATAGCATACAGACGAGCGCATTTTTCGACCGAACTCGAGTCCGTCGGAAAGATTTGAAACATGTTCCAAATCTAAAGTCCGTCTGATTTTCAACAGAAAAAGTCAGCTAAAGGTCCGATTAAGCCCACACACGGTCAGATTGTCGGACAGATTTGTTCCGTCGGACCAGTCCGGTCGAAAAGTCCAGTCGTGTGTACACGGCATTGGAGGTATAGGTTAAGCCCATCTGCAGGCAAGAACATTCTTGAAATGTTTTTAGTTTTATTTTTATTTTAGATGCTTCTATTTGCAGGTTTAGTTTGCACCAACAATGACGAATCTTGCACAAAACCCAAGCAAGTTCCAGAAGATTGCGGCTATCACTGTAGCTACACTGTCTACTACAGTGATTTTCAGTTCCCCCATCAGGTATGAGACTTCCATACTTACATTGTGCCACTGATAGAGTGGGTATAAATAAGAATCACCCCCCAGTGGAGGCTGGTGCTCAATTTTTTTTCGGGGGGGGGGGGTGGCCTGATTGGCCGAGAGGAGAAGCAGGAAGACAATAGCGAATATTAATTTGCTATTGTCACACAACTGGGTGGGCTCAGGGCGCAGTGCTCTGCGCCTGAGCCCTCCCTTTTTGAAGCCAATTAGTGCCTCAGGCTTAAAAAAAAAACCCATTGAAATCCATGTGTTTGGCGCCCTGCATATAGATTAGGGGCTGGGCGCATGGATTAGGGGGGCGGTGCCCCTGCTCCCCTAATGGAGCAGCTGCCACTGATCACCCCTCTTTAAAATAATCACATTTTGTTGCTTTGCAGCCTGAAATTAAGACACAGTTTTTGTTTTATCCAGCTGTATTTACTCCGTGCAACTTATAACATGCAATTGAAATATATAACACCACCATGTCATAAAGAAAAAAAAAATCAGAACAGAATTACTGAATTTGCAAAAGGATCACCCCCTCCTAAAAATGACGTGTAAACTCAATCAGGTGAGGTAGTCATCTTCTCAAGGGCACACAAAGCCATTAGACTTTTCAACTGTGATCAGCTGTGATCATTTTGATTAGCTCAGCATGAAAAGAGCTTTCCTGGAGCATTTCACTCCCTGATAGTGCAACCGAAGCAAACAATCAACTATGGGTGGTAAGACACTGTCACTGGGATTTCCAGGATAAAGTTGTGGACAGGCACAAGTCAGGAAATGTCAAGGGCGTTACCAAAGCCTAAAAACACAGTGAAGTCTATTATTAAGAAATGGAAGGTATTTGGTACAACATAGACCCTCTCTGAATCAGGATATCATTCCAAACTAGATGAAAGGAGGAAACTGGTCAGAGAGGCTACCAAGAGGCCTACAGCCACTCTGAAGCAGTTGCAGGAATTTATAACAAAGAGTTCAAACCATCACACTGCAACACACGGAGCATTAAAGGAGAAGCACAGCCAAGCACGTTTGGCTGTACTTCTCCTATGGATCACAGGAGTGCAGTTCATTTTGCACTCCTGTGACCCATTTTCAGCAGAGAGCGGGCTGAAGTTTTCCCTCTGCTGAGGTCACAGAGTTGGTCCAGGCACCGCGTCATCATGACCATGAAGTCGGGATCTGCCCAGATCCCTGGACCGGCACTCTGCTCAGCCTCTCAGCAAGCTGCTGAGAGCCTGAGCCAGCTGCTCCCACCCCCTCCACAGCCCAGCGCTCCACTGAGGGGAGGGGCAAAGGAGGAGTTTCATGAGGCAGAGTCAGTAGAGCAATCGATGCTTTCAGGCAAGGTACCATGGGATATGTAGTCCTTAGAAATTAAATTTAAACAACAGAGAAGAAGCTGCAAAGCAAAGCAAGAATCCAGGAAGTGGAAAGAGGTGGCCAGCAGATAGCCAGCACTCACTCGCAAAAAAAAAAAAAAAAATTGATTTTTCAAGTAAGCTCAGGGCTTTAAAAAAAAAGTGTATATATATATATATATATATATATATATATATATATATATATAGTATACACAGTGGGGACGTAAAGTATTCAGACCCCCTTAAATTTTTCACTATTTGTTATATTGCAGCCATTTGCTAAGATCATTTAAGTTCATTTTTTTCCTCATTAATGTACACACAGCACCCCATATTGACAGAAAAACACAGAATTGTTGACATTTTTGCAGATTTATTAAAAAAGAAAAACTGAAATATCATATGGTCCTAAGTATTTCTTTAAATAAATAAATCTGCAAAAATGTCAACAATTCTGTGTTTTTCTGTCAATATGGGGTGCTGTGTGTACATTAATGAGGAAAAAATGAACTTAAATGATTTTAGCAAATGGCTGCAATATAAAGTGAAAAATTTAAGGGGGTCTGAATACTTTTCGTCCCCACTGTGTGTGTGTGTATATATATATATATATATATATATATATATATATATATATATATATATATATATATATATATATATACACATACATTGTAAAAAATAATAACGTAAGTTGTAAAAAATAAAATTGTAAAGAAAAATAAAAAAATAAAACAAAAAACGACTGACACAGTCCACGCCTCATCAGTGCTGCATATTAGTGCCACTGTCACATGATGTTAAAAAAAAGTATACATTGTACTCGGTCTTAAAGAAGTGGTATCGGGACAACCCTACCTGCCAAAAAAATGGAGATGCTCCAGGGTTTATGAACAGGAGATGAATTTCTACCCCCTTAGCCTAAACCCAATATTAAAATGTATTTTTTATGAAAGCATGCTGAGTTAAATAAAAAGTATTATTTGTGTGATGTATGTTTCCTGACTCTATGCTGGGAAAGTCCCACTTCACTGACATCTGTCTCTCTGCAGACACACATTTCTCATTGTAATCAGTGATTATGTGAACACTACTCTGCACAATACATCAATGGAGGAGAAGAATGGCTCACAGTAAAAATGTGGAAAGTACACATTCACATGCATGTCTTTTCCTAATAGACCTATTAAAAATGTTTGTATTTTTAACTCTATCATTACCATTTGAGGATATTTTTCATATTACCAGGTAAAGCCCAATGAAACTCTCTTTATGTATTACTGTAATACAGTCAGGTTACATATGAGGCAATAAGCACGCTTCAGCCCTCGTTCACACTGAACGCGGCTTTGCAATCGTGCGAGTTCATCTGAACTTCAAAGCCACATTTCAGTCCGACTTCGGGGGGCAACTTGAGAGACATCTGTGCGGGTTCATACACAGATGTCTATTGAAATCGCCCCTGAAGTTGCCAAAAGTAGTGCAGGAACTACTTTTGGAAATCAGTGTGGCTCCGCAAAGTCAACGTCGCACCGATTAGGACGCTCCTGTTGTCGGCAATAGGCTCTGATTTGACATGCAATTTGACCTGTCAATGGACATAAATTAATCAGTTTTTCATTTGTTTTTTGCTTCTGGGTCATATATGCGCAATACCAACAGTCCAATTTTTAAAGGGCGAGAAACACATTAACCTTTCAATTAATCGTCCGTTCGGTAGACATTTTCCAAACTTGTCCTTTGATTTTTTTCTGGATTACAGCGGGACAAAGCTGAATTTGCCATGCAATTCAGTTGAGTACCACTTTGACTTTTACTTTTTTTTTTAACTGCTAAGTGATGCGGAGAGGAATAAAATGCCCTGTGCTGGTAACACATAGGAGAGTCAGACCGCGGCTCTTACACACAACACTGTGTGCCGGCTCTCCAGCAGTCTGACACACCCCTCTGAACACCGCTCTCATCTTAACCTGGCCATACAGTTTCCACCATCCCTGCTAAGTTTCATTTTTATGTCTTTTTTCAGTTTGATGTGTATTGTATGTGACGTTACATATCACAGAGACCGGTATTGTGGTAATATTAAAGTTTATTGAGATTTCCATACATTAGAGGGTTCCACCATTATTGTTAAGTTATTGAATAGTAAGTTAGCGCTACACGTTTTTTTTTTTGTGGTGTGGGAACACATAACAGTGCTTTTTACTGACACTTTTTTATTTTACCTCCAGTAGTTTATTGTAAATAGTAGTGTGGCGATTACCCATTATACTAAAGATCGGCATGTGGCATTAATAAACATCAACGGATTTCAGTTGTGCACCAGGCCACCCCCCACCCCCCCGCCACCCCGTGGACACGTGCCTGTCTGCTGAGTTCATCTTCCCATTCCTGCACGCAGTGCACTGATTGGCAGCACTGATGGGCACTGCTTGGCGGCACTGATGGACCCTGTTTGGCACTGCTAGGTGGCACTGATTGGCAGCACTAATGGTACTGATAGGCAAGCACTGATTGGCAGCATTTAGTGGCACTGATGGGCACTAATTGGCAGCACTGACAGGCACTGATAAGCAGCACTGATGGGCACTGATTGGCAGCACAGATGGGCACTACTGATGGGCACTGATTGTCACTGATAGATGGCACTGATAGGCAACACAGATTGGCACCGATTGGAAGCACTGATAGGCAGCACTGATTGGAAGCACTGATAGGCACTGATAGGTGGGATTGGTTGGCACTGATAGGCGGCACTGATTCGCAGCACTGGTTGGTGGCATTGGTTGGCACTGATAGGCAGCACTGATGGGCACTGATAGGCAACACTTATTGGCAGCACTGATGGGCACTGGTAGGCGGCACTGACAGGCAGCGCTGATTGGCAATGATAGGCAGCACTGATGGGCACTAATTGGCACTGATAGGTGGCATTGGTTGGCATTGATTGGCAACACTGGCACTGACAGGTGGCATTGGTTGGCATTGATTGGCAACACTGATTGGCACTGACAGGTGGCACTGATAGGTGGCACCGATTGGTACTGATAGAGGAGAGGGGGAGTTTCACATTGAGCAGTCAGCGAGGCTTGTAAGAGCCGCTAAATGCGTGAAACTGTCGTGTAATGTAACTGCTTGCAGAGACCAGCTGTCAAAATTCGGTGGTGATGTTGGGGGTGTGCTGGACCGAACAGCTATCAAACACCAGCCAATGATGGGCTGCTTAAGAAAGGGGGCGGAGCCACACACAAGGAGTGGCCCGCCCAGCCCCTATCCCATTGGCTGGTGTTTGATAGCTGTTCAGTCCCGCCCACCCCCGACATCACTGCCAAGTTTTGACAGATGGTCTCTGCAAGCAGTTACATTACAAGACAGTTTCACGCATTTAGCGGCTCTTACAAGCCTCGCTGACTGCTCAATGTGATACTGTTTCACAGGCAGCGCGCTATACACTCTTTTGCAGCATTTCACAGCAGATCTCGGGAGACAGCCGGCATGCAGCTACACTAACACGCAGGGGGTGATATATATATGTGATTCTGCACAGAACAGCCACCCTGTAGCAGTAAATCTGCTATGGGGTGGTCATTAAGTAGTTAAAAAGTTTTAGCTGGAGTTCAGCTTTATTTTTGTTAGTCAAGTCCATCCAAGTCTGCTAATCGAACACTCCCCTCCCCCAGACTGACAATGCTGCTGTCCTAAGGTGTCTCTGTTGCTCCTCCGTCCAGAGTGGAGCCACCCTAAGACAGGAAGTGTGTTAATGGCTGAATCCAGCCCCTCAGGCCATTTCTTGTGGCCCTCACACCTCAACAGCAGCTGTGGCACCCCCCTCGTCTCCACCCTCACCTTGTTTCAGCAGTCAGCAGCAGAGAGGAGGACAGAACTCCTCCTACAGATCCTGCACCTCTCTGTGCAGCCACAGCACCTCTTTGTCTCTGCCTCTCCTAGTCTCAACTGACTCTAGCCCTCCTCTGGTCCTCCTCCAGACCCTGCGCTGCACTGCCTGCTTCCCAGCTCCGCCACCAGCTTCAAAGGTAATGGGGGTGCACCGTGATGTAAGGGAGGGTGGGGGACTGTTGACGTCTGATGTAAGGACGGAGTGGGCTGCTCAGGACATCTGCTTATAATTATTATGAGAATATTTCAATTCTATGCCAGTTAAAAAGGAGGGTCTCACATCACTGGCATCATACACAAGAAGCTTTATTGGAGACTTCTCAGACAGAACACCATGGCAGAATTATGCTCTGTCTGAGAAGTCTCCAATAAAGTTTCTTGTAGATGATACCAGCGGTGTGCGACCCTCCTTTTCAGACTTGCATCCTCAGCTACAGGAGTGCGAGTGGGCTCTGTGCTGGTCTGCACCTGCCCTTCACAGCTTAACCACTTCAGCCCCCTTAATAATATGGCGGCGATCTGCGATTGTTAGTGGGACTGCGACATTGCGGCAGACAGATCAGACACTTTTGACTCTTTTTTGGGACGAGTGACAATTATATAGCGATCAGTGCTATAAAAATGCACTGATTACTGTGTAAATGTCACTGGCAGGGAAGGGGTTAACACTAGGGAGCGATCAAGGGGTTAAATGTGTTCCCTCATATCTGTTTCTATCTGTGGGGGGATGTGACTGACCGGAGGAGGAGATAGATCGCTGTTCCTAATTACTAGGAACAGCAGATCTGTTTCTCCTCCCGTCAGAACGGGATTTGTGTGTTTATTTATATTGGTCCCCGGTTCTGGCTCTCATGCCTGTGAACGCGGGTGGCTGGTGGACATCGCATACTAGCACATTATGTGACACTTACCTGCAAACAAAGCCTGTGTCGTCCCGCTGCAGCGCGCATCCATGTTCGCCCCTCTTCCTTCCGGAGCCGCAGACTCCGGTTATGTGACTGGCCAGAGCCGCGTCCCTGGAAGGGAGCCACCAATCACGGCACTCGCTCCTGAAGAAACGGCACGGGCGGCCGTTCCTTCAGAGCGCATGCGCCGATGACATCATCTGTGCAGTATACAGTAAATAATATGGTTTATCTATAGGTACTGTAAATATCTCCTAAACATGTGTCGTCTAGGAAATATTTACAGTACCTATAGATAAACCTTATTATAAGCTTACATATAGGTACAAGTACTGCAGGGATGTTTACAACCTCTTTAAGTCTTAATCTATTACTAATTCAGTAATAATTGAACGCAGAGGCAATTATTTAATATGATAAAGAGTATATACATTTATATAGTCTTACAGATACAGCCGGCCCTTTGTGGGCAACCACAATGCCCATAGGTGTGCACAGCCCATTGCAATAGAGTGTGTACCCAAATCTCAAACACACATGACTTTCTCTGCAGCCTCAGCTGGACAGTGAATGAATCAGAAGTACTCTGTGCTGAGCGGCTTCCTGTTCATTCACAAACTGAAGCATAGTAAACACAGTTTGGTGAGTGTGATCGCGGGTCCCGCGGACTCGATGTCCGTGGGGTTACCCGCGATCGTCTCACGGAGAGGAGGAACGGGGAAATGCTCATGTAAACAAGCATCTCCCCGTTCTGGCTAGTGACACTCACACTGATCACAGCTCCTTGTAATCGGGAGCGGTGATCAGTGTCGTGTCACACATAGCCCCTCCCCCTCACAGTTAGAATCACTCCCTAGGACACACTTAACCCCTACAGCCCCACCTAGTGGTTAACCCCTTCACTGCCAGTCACATTTACACAGTAATCAATGCATTTTTAATTGCACTGATCGCTGTATAAATGACAAAATCGGGCCAAAAGTGTCCAATCTGTCCGCCATAATGTCACAGTCACGATAAAAATCGCTGATCGCCGCCATTACTAGTAAAAAAAATATATATTAATAAAAATGCCATAAAACTATCCCCTATTTTGTAGACACTATAACTTTTGCGCAAACCAATCAATAAACGCTTGTTGCGATTTTTTTTACCAAAAATATGTAGAAGAATATGTATCGGCCTAAACTGAGGAAAAAATGTTTTTTTATATATTGTTTGGGGATATTTATTATAGCAAAAAGTAAAAAATAATGCGTTTTTTTCAAAATTGCCACTAGTTTTTTGTTTATAGCGCAAAAAATAAAAACCGCAGAGGTGATCAAATACCACCAAAAGAAAGCTCTATTTGTGGGGAAAAAAGGACGTCAATTTTGTTTGGGAGCCACGTCGCACGACCGCACAATTGTCAGTTAAAGCGACGCAGTGCCGAATCGCAAAAAGTGCTCTGGTCTTTGGGCAGCCAAATGGTTCGGGGCTTAAGTGGTTAAAGGGCTATTAAGTGGGGGATGTGTATGAATTAATTTTGTAGAATAAGGATATTGTTTAGTGTCATAGCAGCTCATTATTGTTATTACAGGTATTAATAATGTGCTGACAATTTAAGCCAAACTTTACATGCTTTTCATTCACATCAGTCCCTATGCTTCAAGGAGCTTACAATCTAATGTCCCTAGATCAGATACACGCACACACATACTAGGGCCAACTTAGACAGGAGCCAGTTAACCTTCCAGCATGTCTTTGGAGCAGGGTTGCCAAACATCAGCAAATTTACTGACAGTTTGTAAAAATCTGTGACTTTTACAACTGTCAGTAAATATCAGGGGCTGATAATTTGTCATGCTGTGTTGATTTACCAAACCATGCAAATGACTTGTTATGTGTATTGTCAGAGTTTCAAAATCATGTGTATACTGTTTAAATATTGATTGTCTTAGTTTGTAATAGAAATTCAGTCATTTTTCAGGTTGTCAGTAAATTTCCTATGCTTTGTCAGTAAAAAATGTTGCAGGAAGTTTGCAAGCATGATTTGGAGTGTAGGAGGAAACTGGAGTACACAGCACAAAGTAATGCAAGCACAGGGAGGACATGCAAACTCCATGCAGATGGTGTCCTGGTTAGAAAGCGAACCAAAGACCCCAGTGCTGCAGGGCAAAAGTTTTACTCACTAAGCGCAATGGGGGATTTACTACAACTGGAGCACTCAGAATCTGGTGCAGCTGTACATGGTAGCCAATCAGCTTCCAACTTCAGCTTGTTCAATTAACCCTTTCGCTGACAGGTCGTAAGTCGTATGGACCTCACAGCAAGGAGGGTATCACACAGCCACCGAGATTGTGTGTAAAACTGACAAGCAGACTCCTACCTTTTAGGTAAAAACATTTGGGAGGCTGCGCTGCTTCCTGATTGCTCACCCACACCCTTGGTACCGACGAGCGTCCCTCACCATGTATTCCAGGCTCTGTTTGCCCACCTGCGAGCCCAGGACTGACATGGCAGGTGCCCGCGGGAGGAGGGGAGGGAGAAGAGTGCATCTGCGCTCCTCCCCTTTCTTGCTATGACCCGGAAAGCGACGTCTATGACATCACTTCCGGGTCACCTGTCACTTTCCACCGACTCGGACTAGCATAGGAGGGAAGCAATGTTTTGCAATGCGATCTGCATTACAAAACATTCAGTGGAGCACTGAGGAGACATGCAGGGTCTGAAAAAGTTACACCCAAACACATAAAATCACCCCCAAAAATGTTTTGAGGCCCCCTCACCCCCACATATACAGACACATACGAGCGTAAATGCATGGGTCGGGGGGCACCTCCGTGTGAAAACGCCAATTACAATACACATGTTACATATTGTTGCGCATCACAGAGTGAGAGCAATAATTCTAGCACAAGACCTCCTGCATAAAACGAAACTGATGACCTATAGGGGGCTTTGAAGTGTCGCCTATAGAAAATATAGGGTACTGCAGTTTGTCCCCATTTCACGGGCGCACACAAATTTTAAGTTTGACATGTTGGGTATCCATTTACTCTGTGCAACTTCGTCTTTTTTATTTTACCAAACGCTTGGGTAGTTTATTGCATTTGTTTGCCGTAAAATTCACTTTAGTGTGTCTTTTACTGAAATTTTGCGTTTCCAAGACCTTTGCAGTAATATCGTGTGACATAAAAAATTGGAACTACCACTGTTTTATTCTCTAAGGTGTCTGTTTTCAGAAAATATGTTTGGGGGTTTTGTGTAATCCTCAGGCTTAAAATGATTTTTTTTTAACCACTTCAATACAGGGCACCCCTTTCCTGCCCAGGCCATTTTTCAGCGATGTCGCACTTTGAATGACAATTGCACGGTCATGTAACACTGTACCCCAATTCATTTTTAATCATTTTCTTCACACAAATAGAGCTTTCTTTTGATGGTATTTAATTACTGCTTTTTTTTTAAAGAAAAAAGACCGAGAATTTTGAAGAAAAAAAAAAAGTTTTCTTAATTTCTGTCAGTAAATTTTGTAAATAAGCAGTTTTTTCTCCCTTACTGATGTGCACTGCTGAGGCTGCACTGATGGGGCGGCACCTATGGGCACTGATTAGGTGGCACTAATATGCCGCGCTGATGGGCACTGGTGAGCACAGATAGACGGCACGGATAGGCAGCACCGATGGGGATGGGCGGCACCGATGAGCAGGCACTGAAAGGCTGCACTGACTGGCATCACTAATGGGCACTGATTGGTGGCACTGATGGGCACTAATTGGTGGCACTAATGGGCACTGCTGGGGCTTTCCTGTAATCAGCGCACTGATGAGCAGGCACCGAAAGTCTGCACTGACCGGCATCACTAATGGGCACTGATTGGTGGTACTGATGGGCACTAATTGGTGGCACTAATGGGCACTGCTGGGGCTTTCCTGTAATCAGGGCAGTGATTACCTGCCCTGGTCTCCCCTGTGAGGAGATACCACTGATCGTCACACACTCTATCAGTGTGAGGCGATGAGAGCCGATTAACAGCACTTACGCATTTACATGTGACCGGCTGCGATTGGACACAGCCGATCACATTGTTAAAGAGCTGTGTCATTGGCTCTTTACAGAGATTGGGGTCGCGCTGCGTCTTAGGAACACATGGCGCGGCCATGATCGCCGTGGCCGTTCTGGGGCACCATTAAATGACATCCACCCAGAAAGAGAGCCGCACCGTCCCTCCTTCATTTGACGGTGGGCGGGCGGCAAGTGTTTAAACATGTGTGTAAAAATGGCACTGGCAGCGAAAAGGTTAAGCTTTGACAATAAAACCCTGGAAGCTGATTGGTTTCTATGCAGAGCCAGATCTTGCTCTCTCCAGTTTTAGTAAATCTCCCTGACTGTGCTGTATTCTGTATCTTTGCATAGCCCCATGAAGCTGACTGTAGCACCAAGCTGTAGTGTTCCCAGCACAGGACAGTTTATTCCTCTTCTACACCATAAAGCAGAACACAATAGACTTACTCCCCTCCAAACATACTTTCTACATATAAAGTGCAAGCTCTTGGGTTACACTATGAATGCTGTGTCGTGTATTACTCACTTTGACGCAGTAGCAGAGTACGGGTCCCATGTTGACATGTTTGGTGTGGCTGATGTTCTGCTCGGGTGCAGATTTCTCAGTCTCTGGCAGGATGCAGTCCTCCGGGGGATTTGCATTTGCGTCCACATCCTGCTTGACTTGAGAAGGGCGCACGTAGCTGTTGAAAGTGATCTCTGTAGCCGTCGGGCTCCTCTGATCTCTGTGGGCATCATTCAGTTTTAACCTGGGCACCTCTTTTGTGCCCAGCGAAAAGTGTCTCAGCCTCATTAGGCTGCCCGAGCCGGGGAGTTTAAAATGGGACATTTTGGGTATCAAAGCGCATAGTGTGGCGGAACTGTCCGGTGTCACCAGCGTGAGGCTTTCAACCGGTAAGAAGGAAGTAGCAGCTGCATGGGAATTGGCACATCCTTTGGCATTGAGAGGGGGGTTCTGTGCACATTCTTCTGTCGATGTTAAAGAGTCATTCCGGAAACGACTGTATTTCGCCCTCTGAAGCATTACTGGGTATCTCGAGAAAGATTTGCGCAGTATTTGCCCGCTTGGCTTTCTGGGATCTCTCATAGCCTTCTTAGGTTCTTCATCTGTAAAAGTAGAACCCTTATTACACAACCATCATATCCATGGAACGCTCATCTTGGAATATTAAGTTACATATCAAAATGTAAGAAAAAAAAAATATATTGCATTACAGAATTCCGCTTGCAAAAGTAAAATCGGTGCAATGATATATAAAAAAATATATATATTATTTGATGAAAATGTATTTAATTTTTTTTTATATATGAGAAGCTGAGTGATCTATAAAAGAGGATCAGATGGCAGTGGGTAAAAATCCAGCCTGAGGATGTGGAAGAGAGGAGCTTGCTGCTTTCAGGAATATCAGATGAGACAGCACCAACATCCATAGATCCGGGGTGAAGCGTCGCCCGTCATCCTCTGCACAGCCCATGGCACGCTGGCAGCATCCTGGAGGGAAAGAGTTTGGAGGCGTAGCAATTTATCATGAATGAACTGAGCTGAATGAAATGCTCCCTGTGTTTGCACGCTATCAATCTGTGAATGAAGCTGAGAATGGCTGTAATTGACTCACGATCCCGAGGGTGTTCAGCATTCATCCAATAGGAGGATGGCAGGATGACTCATACAGGACAAAAACACAAAGCTACTAGTTACAGCTCAGATGTGTAGATGTCATGACAATGAGAATATACAGGACAGACAGACACAGCGTGCATTATATAGAGAATAGAAAAAAAAATAATAGTAATAAAAAATTTTGAATTTATTTTATTTGAAAAATGTATATTCCGGAGACTTTGAAACCCTAAATGAGTCGGCTTTTGAGTCATTTCCTATTCTGCACAGAAGCTTGTTTAGGTTTTAACCCTTTCATAACTAAGCCTATTTTTGACATTTGGTGTTTACAAGTTAAAATCCGTATTTTTTGCTAGAAAATTACTTAGAGCCCCCAAACATTATATATATTTTTTTTTAGCTGAGAATCTAGAGAATAAAATGGTGATTGTTGCAATATTTTTTTATCACACGGTATTTGTGCAGCAGTGTTTTAAACGCAACTTTTCACTATAATGTGAAAGATGATGTTACGCCGAGTAAATAGATACCAAACATATCACGCTTTATAATTGCACGCACTCGTGGAATGGCGAGAAACTACAGTACCTAAAAATCTCCATAGGCAACGCTTTCAATTTTTTTTACGGTTACCAGGTTAGAGTCACAGTGGAGGTCTAGTGCGAGAACTATTGCTCTCACTCTGACGATCGCGGCGATACCTCACATGTGTGATTTGAACACCGTTTACATATGCAGGCGCGACTTCCGTATGCGAGCTGGCGGGGACGGGGGCGCTTTAAAAGAAAATATTTTTTTCTTATTTATTTTATTTATTTTTATATTTAGAAATTGTGTTTAAAAAAAAAAAAAAAATTGATCACTTTTATTGCTGTCACAAGGAATGTAAACATCCCTTGTGACAGTAATAGGTGGTGACAGGTACTCTTTATGGAGAGACCTTTTAGACCCCCGATCCCTCCTTTGCACTTTACAGTATTCAAATCGCCGAAAATGGCGATTCTGAATACTGTATATTTTTTTAAAACCGGGTAGACAGGAAGTGACGTCATGACGTCGCTTCCGCGTTTACAATTAGAAGGGTGGAACGAAGTCGCTCACGGCTTAACCCCTGAAAGCCGAGTACGCACATCTGCGTATGCTCGGCAGGAAGGGGTTAATATTATATCGTGCATTTGTCTGTGCGACTTTGTAACACACATGGGCAAAACAAGAGGTGATCGGATTAAAGCTGAACACCAGGAAAACGAAAAAGTCTTCCTTTGCAGTGGGGCTGCCCCAGATATGAAACGGTTAAAGTGATTATAAGCCCGGGTTCACACTTATGCCATGCAGGAGACTCAGTGAATCCTCTGCGTTTCCCACATCACATTGCAAATCGAATGGCGTCCGAGCGATCTGCCGCAGGTGTCAATGTTATCTTAACAACACCCCGAATCGCAAAACGCAGTGTGATTGCCAGAATTGCATACCCATGCGATTCGATTTAGGTGCGGGGGGGGGGGGAGGGTCCTACACCATTTTGGTGCGGATGCGGTGCAATTTGTATGGGTGATTTGTATGGCTGAAATCGCAATGCACAGACGTTGCATGTGCAAATCACATGCAGTGTCTTCATTGCACAAGGGTGAACCCAGGCTAAAGGTTCGGTATTAATGAAAAAAAAATAAACATGTTATACTTACCTGCTCTGTGCGATGGTTTTGCACAGAGCAGCCCCGATCCTCTTCTTCTCGGGTCCCCCACTGGTGCTCCTGGCCCCACCCCCTTGACCAGTGCCCCCAATAGCAAGCTGATTGTTAAGGGGGTGCTGGTGCGTGCTCGCTCCCGAGCCCCACTCTATACATCCAAAAGAAACATAGAACCACGGCTGGGCTCACCCAGCCCTTTTCTCATTGGCTCATGGCTGTGATTGACAGCATTGGGAGCCAATGGCTCCTGCTGCTGTCTCAGCCAATGAGAAGAGAGAGACCCGGGAGAGCTAAGGCTCCCATGCACATCGCTGGATCGAGAGGGAGCTCAGATGAGTATTAGGGGGCTGTGGGGGAAGCAGGACACGGAAGTTTTTTTACCTTTATGCATTAGGATGAAAAAAGCAAAATATATCATATATTCATTTTAACACTGTATTGCAATGATTTCTAGTCTACTCCTATTAATCTAAATCAGTGGTTCTCAACACTTCTAGTGCCGTGACCCCTTGATAAAATTTCCCAAGTTGTGAGGACCCCTAACAGTAAAATTATTTTTGTAGTGTGGGTTGTCAGCACCCAAGGCGAGACAAGTAATTTGCGCTCCTAACCCACGGACATTTAGCGCTCCCCAAGTCCCTTCCACTCATTCAGTATTAAAACCCCTTATGGTACATTTTAGGATGTACCACTCTTTCTCTTTGTTCTCCTTTCCCTTCTATCTCTCTCTATTCTAATTTCTTGTTTTTTTTCCCCCCATCCCTCTCTCTAGCTGTCTTTCTTGTTCTTTCTCTTATTCTTTCTCTCCCTTTTTCTTTGCTCCTCCCCCTCTTTTCCTCTCCCTTCCATGTATTCTCTATTTTTATTCCTTCTCTTACTCCTTGGTGGGGGAAATGGGATGAGTGGCAGTGCTGGCGTGGAGTTGGGATGAGTGGCAGTGCTGGCGTGGAGTTGGAATGAGTGGCAGTGCTGGCGTGGAGTTGGAATGAGTGGCAGTGCTGGCGTGGAGTTGGGAACTGGCAGTGCTGGCGTGGAGTTGGGATGAGTGGCAGTGCTGGCGTGGAGTTGGGATGAGTGGCAGTGCTGGCGTGGAGTTGGAATGAGTGGCAGTGCTGGCGGGAGTTGGGATGAGTGGCAGTGCTGGCGTGGAGTTGGAATGAGTGGCAGTGCTGGCGGGAGTTGGGATGAGTGGCAGTGCTGGCGTGGAGTTGGGATGAGTGGCAGTGCTGGCGTGGAGTTGGGATGACTGGCAGTGATGGTCTGGGGTGGGATCAGTGACAGTGCTGGGGGAGTTCTGATCAGCCAACTTAGGTGCTTTTGATCAAGGTCATCTGCTGATCTGAGAACTGTAGTAGGGACTTTTAATTGCAACTCTAATCACAGGTATTGTTACTCACTGTGTCTCCGACTTCTCTGTGTCTCCGACTTTGTGGTGTCTCATAGCAGTGACACCTATGCCCAAATCAGGAGATAGGGTCTCCTCCAGCCCCTCCCACTTCACATTCCTCACCAGTCAGCTGACCTCTAGTCTCTATGCCGTGAACTGAGTGGGCGGCTGTGAAGAGACTGAATGGGCGGCTGCGGGCTCCAGGAACAGCCCAGCTGGGCGGCCGCGAAAAGGCTGGGAGAGCGGTGCGGGATTCAGGAACAGCCCAGGGTTTGGTGACCCCTGGCAAATCGTCATTCGACACCCGAGGGGGTCCCGACCCCAGGTTGAGAACCACTGCTCTAAATGATCTTAAAGTGATACCAAATTTTTGTGTTTATTTTCTTGTTATAAAAATAACAAACATGTTGTACTTGCCTGCCCTGTGCAGTGGATTTGCACAGAGCAGCCTGGATCCTCCTCTTTTCGGGTCCCTCTTCAGCTCTCCTGGCCCCTTCCTACTGCCAAGTGCCCCCACAGCAAGCAGCTTGCTATGGGGCACCCGAACCGCAGCTTCGTGTATCCTTTCAAACACTGAGTTGCAGTACCACCCCACCCCCTCTCTCTCCTCATTGACTGACTTTGATTGACAGCAGCGGGAGCCATTGGTGCCGCTTCTGTGTTCCAGCCAACCAAGGCACTCATGGACATCACTGGATGGAGATGGGGCTCAGGTATTAGGGGGGCTTCTGCACACAGAAGGCTTATTATCTTAATGCATAGAATGAAGACAAAAAACCTTCAGCCTTTACAACCACTTCAACATTGGTAAACGTACTTTGTGAAGATAACAAGAACACATTTACTTCCTTGAATTCCATGACACGTAGTCACTATTCCCTGTGGGTTGGCACTACTGTGTGTATGTGTCACACATTTCACACAGCCTGCCTTCTGAACTACAGAGGTGCTGAGAGGAGGAGGTTTCGGGAGGCGGAGTCAGTACAGGAATCACTACTTGCAGGCAGCAAGGTACCATGGGATATGTAGTCCCTTGAGATGCTGCAAAGCATGCAGAGAATCCGGGAGGTTATGGAAAGAGGCGGCCAGCAGACAGGCAGAACTCATAACATGAAAGGAGAGTTTTCAAGTAATCTTACACATTATATATATATATATATATATATATATATATATATATATATATGTATGTCAAATATAACTCTTGTTTATGCAGCAACGTGCTGTAAAGAACTGGGTCCCCCTTACCTGTGGAGAGGTTGGCTGCCCTGTTACCAGTCCCAATAGCTCACCAACAATCTCAGGCTCCAGTCCCGGGGTCTTTTTACTGTTTATTGCAGATCACAGACACTATTTGCCGGAACATTCTTCCACCAACAGACAGAGATCATCAACAACTAGGTTTAGAGGGAACCTGCACAATTCTGCTAGAGGCGGGTCCTCTTCAGTTGTAGCAACAGCCAATCAGGGCCCAGTCTAAGCTCCTCTCTCCCTGCATTTGCCCATCACAGAAGAGGAAAAAAAAAAGTCCTTGCTGCCTATTCTCAGCACTGCTGGGCGGGGTTTAAAGAGCCCCTTTGATTCTTTATTTTTTTCATCTCTGTGCATCACCTGAGCCCAGTCACTACACTGGATGTATCATGTAAGGGTTTACAACCCCTTTAACTAATTCTGATATTCTCACTGCCCCACAGCAGTGCAGCTAACCTACAGTTTTGGTTCAGGTTAGCTGCGCTTGCCCATAGACTCCTTTGAGGTCCTGTGGTTTTGGCACGGTTTTAGCACACCAAAACTCCTGCATGCTGCACCTTTGGTGAGCTTTCTGAAACCACACCAAAACCATGGGACATCATAGAAGTCTATAGAAATGTGCAGCTAACCCCCACAAAACTTGCAGGTTGGCCACACTTTGCCCAAAGTGCAGCGGGACCTCACTGAGTTAGTGTGAAGCCACCTCCCGCTGCCATGCCCGTGTCCCCCACCGACAACGTCATCCTACCAGCAGGACGGGAGAAGCTGGAGATCTGCACAGAGAGCAGGAGTCTTTCATATTAACAAGCAGCCAATGACCCGACTGTTAATATGATAAGTCAGGCAGCTCCCGCCCTCTGTCCAGATCTACAGCTCCTCCTGCCCAGCTGATGGTAGATACCATCGGTGGGTCGGTGTTCTGCCGAGAAAGTTCCTCTCGGCGGATAAGGACCCCCCTGTACTGCGCAGGCGCAGCACTTGTGCAGTACGAGCCTCCGTAAATAGCCGAAGCTGAATAGCTGTAAGTCAGCTGTACACGGCGCCTGTAACAGGGCCGCTCGCCACGCTTTGGGCACGGCTTCGCTTTGCTCGGAACTTTTTTATTCTACCTCTATGTCCACTTGGATGGTGGGGCTTGAACCTGGACTCAGGGCGAGGGCGCCGTGTACAACTGACTCAAGGTTTTCAGCTTCTGCTATTTTTGGTGGCTCCGTAGTCGTTCATACTGCGCAAGCGCTGCGCCTGCGCAGTACAGGGGGTCCTTGACTTGCCGAGAAAGTTCCCCCGGCTGATACTAGAAACCCTGGAGAATCTTGCCTCACCAAAGGTAGGACTGTGCAGGGAAGGCAGAGAGTTAAAGGGGGCACCGTGACATTAGAGAGAAAAGGGGGGGTGCATGACTGCAAGGGGCATTATAATGGGGGGGTGCTCTGATTGCCAGGGGCACTGTGATATTAAAGTGGTTGTAAAGGCAGAAGGTTTTTTTATCTTAATGCATCTAAATTCCCCTCTAACACTTACCTGAGGTCCCTCTCTGTCTACGAGATTGGCTGAGACACAGCAGCGGTGCCATTGGCTCCTGCTGCAGTCAAAGTCATCTAGCCAATCAGGGGAGAGAGGGGCTGGGGCTCCGTGTCTGTATGGACACAGGGAGCTGTGACTCGGCTCGGGCACCCCCATAGCGAGCGGCTTGCTGTGGGGGCACTGAACAGGAGGGAGGGGCCGGGAGCACTGAGGAGGGACCCGAGAAAAGAAGGATCCAGGCTGCTCTGTGCAAATCCACTGCAACAGAGCAGGTAAGTATAACATGTTTCTTATTTTTATAGGGAAAAAAATTGAGCCTTTAAACAATAATCATTACAGTGCAGTCCTCATTACATTCGTATAAAGAGGACTGCACTGTAAACAGGCAGTCTAGTGTTAAGGGGGGACTGTGATGTAAAGGGGAACTGAGGACACTGTGGGACTGCTTTAAAGGGGGGAACTGTGGACACTAATATGAAACTAGAAACTTCCAGAAAATGGGAGTGAAGGTGAGGAGGAGCTGGCTGGAGTATTCCGAGGGCCCTGACCAATCCCCCAACAGATGGGTTGGCAAGGGGCAGGCCCACCTCAAATATTTAGGCTCAGCTGGGGCAGTGACGTTCGGGTGGAACCTGGAGATGGAGTGTTAGGCTGTTGGTGACCCTAGTCTGGGGGGGTGACCTCAGGCCTGGGCTCGGGTGTGGAAAGGACCCTTTTCACCACACACTAACTGTCCTAACTGGAGGCACAGGAGCAGAAGGACAGCAGGAGGACAGCAGGAGGACACTGCTGTGCAAATCTCCAGGGAGGAAGACAGCCAGGTGGGCTGGTGAGGGTTACAGTCGGGGAGGACTGAGAGCAGATTCTGGGATGGATACAGAGTCAGTCTGGAGGGATTATGGAAGTTTAGCCAGGAGGGCTGGAGAAAGGGGCAGCTGCAGCCTGGAGGGTGGTGAAACTGTGGCTCAGCTGCTTGTTTTTACCGCCTCCCAGCTGCTCATCTGAAAGAGCCCTGCCTACATTGACACTTTGCAACCTCCTCCAATCACTTCTCTGTACAAATGGCACAGGGATTTTAAACTCAGGCTGCAGAGTCTCACAGGTGGCAGATGCGCCATAAACACACCTATGGCATTTACAGCACATTTAAAGTGGTAGTAAACTGCGTTTTTTTTTTTTGTTTGTTTTTTTCTTGAAACCTGCAAGGCAAAGTTCACAATGCATCGCATACTGGCACATTATGTGAAACTTACCTTAAAACAAAGCCCTCCAGTGACACGCTGTCACCACTGACAGGGCTTCCATCTTCACCCCGTCTTCCTTCCGGGTTGGCGGACTCCGGCCCTTTGATTGGACGAGCCGCGATGACATCACTCCGGTGCATGCATGTGGGAGCCGGTGTTCATGGCACAGGGCGCTGAAGGAAGGGCACCGTATGCCGTTCCTTCAGAGCGCATGCGACGGGAAGGTCACCAGTGGCTCCTACACAGTGCAGGTTCAGGAGATATTTACTTTACCTATAGGTAGGTAAGTCTTACTATAGGCAAAAATCATCCATGGGAGTTTACTCCCACTTTAGGGCTCAATTGCAAAGTGTCAAAAGTGATCATTTTCCATTTAGGGATTGCAAAAAAAAGAAAATGTCACAGGGCGTTTGAGCAGCATCATTTGGTGCTTATATCTGCATGTAACTCAGCTAAAGGTCCGCCCTATAGCAGTTTTACTGCCACTGGACGGCACTTGTGCGCCGGATCACATATACAGTATATACATGATCTTACACTTCCGGGTAGGGGGTGCGCATGTGTGCTACCGGCGACTTGCTTCCGCTGTGATTACATACATTGGAAGCTGATCGGCAGGCGCGCGATATCCGATGTCTGCCGGCACCCACCGATCGTTCGGCAGAGAGGCAGCACAGCGATCGGCCTATGTAAACAAGGCAGATCGCCGTTCTGACAGGAGGGAAGGGATGGAATTTGTGTCCCTGCAAAGCAGGAAATACATTTAATCTCTTCCTTTAGTGAAAGCACCTCACACATTACACGTAAACACTGGCTAGGCAAACAGTTAACCCCTTGATTGCCCCTGATGTTAACCCCTTCCCAGCCAGTGTCAGTAGCACAGTGACAGTGCATATTTTTTTAGCACTGACCACTATTAGTGTCACTGGTTCCCACAAAGTGTCAAAATGTCTGCCGCAATATCGCAGTCCCGCTATAAGTCGCTGATCACCGCCATCACTATTAAAAAAAATTAAAAAATATCCCATAGTTTGTAGATGCTAGAACTTTTGCACAAACCAATCAATATTTACCAATCGCGCTTATTGGGATTTTTTTTGTTACAAGAAATAGAAGAATACATATTGGCCTAAATCTATGAAGACATTTGATTTTTTTCAATTTTTTATTGAATGTGTTTTATAGCAGAAAGTAATATATGTTGTTTGTTTTTGTCTTTTTCAAATTGTTTATAGCACAAAAATAAAAACTACCGAGGTGATCAAATACCACCAAAAGAAATCTCTATTTGTGGGGAAAAAAGGAAATATATGTTATTTGTGTACAGCGTTGCATGACTGCGCAATTGTCAGTTAAATTAACGCAGTGCCGTATCGCAAAAAATGGCCTGGTCAGGAAAGGGGGTAAATCTTCCGGAGGTTAATCTAATTTCTAGGTCATCGATTTCAGGCAGATTTCAAAGAGCAACCCCTATGTGAGGCTTATAGGTCTGATCCTATGGACATGAAAAATCATGATCCCTGTAAAGTAGGCTACATATGCGGTGAATGCGGCTGGATGCACACAAAGCGTGGTGATCAATGGCTTTGCAAACATGTACAATTAGCTGCAGCTGCTGACAGCCTGTCATTACGGTGTATGGGCTCAGCGGCTGCTGTCGGGATCCTCACCGTGGGTAAACACCCAATGCAAATGCTGTCCAAAGGTTCTTATTTTAATGGTATATCTGGTAGTAGTCAGTCACATTCAAATGGACTTGATCTGTAACATTAATGGCAGTTTGCAACTCAACCAAACTGATTCTCTAATTCTAATGGCTGTCAGAAACATACCCCAGCAATTACAGCTGCAGAGTAATTTGTTCATCTAAACCACTTGACCTCCGGCGAGAGATTTACCCCCCTTTGTGACCAGGCCATTTTTTGCGATACGGCACTACGTTACTTTAACTGACAGTTGTGTGGGCGTGCGACGCTGTATCCAAATAAAATTGATGTCCTTTTCTTTTGACCACAAATAAAGCTTTCTTTTGGTGGTATTTGATCACCTCTGCGGTTTTTATTTTTTGCACTATAGACAAAAAGAAAAATCGAAAAATACCCCCTGGGTGGGACTTGTGCCAACAACACTCAAGATGTATAACATGGATATTTATTGAAAAATTTTAAGATAAAAAATCATCAATAACATATGATGATTAGTAAAACACACATAGACAATAGACAAGGTTACATTGAACACAATACATAGAAACTTGCAATAGAATATTGGTGAATGTATCAAAAAATTACTCTCCAATGTCCGAGAAACTTTAGGGTACCGAAGAGTTTCTCGGACATTGGAGAGTAATTTTTTGATACATTCACCAATATTCTATTGCAACCTTGTCTATTGTCTACGTGTGTTTTACTAATTATCATATGTCATTGATGATTTTTTTATTTTTCAATTTTTCAATAAATATCCATGTTATACATCTCGAGTGTTGTTGCCAATTTAATATCCCACTCAGGGGGTATTTTGATTTTTCTATATACTGTATCTAGGGCAACTCACTATACTGTTCTGTTATGGTGGAAATCCTTTTCTATAGACAAAAAGACCGAAAATTTTGAAAAAAACGCCAAAAACTATTTTTTACTTTCTGCTATAAAACATATCCAATAATTTTTTTTTTTAAAATAACATTTCTTCATATATTTAGGCTAATCTGTATTCTGCTACGTCTTTGGTAAAAAAAAAAAAAAAAAAAAAAAAAAAATCCCAATAACTATATTGAATGGTCTGAGCAAAAGTTAGAGCATCTACAACCTATGGGATATACAGTATCTCACAAAAGTAAGTACACCCCTCATATTTTGGTAAATATTTTACTATATCTTTTCATGTGACAACACTGAAGAAATTACACTTTGCTACAATGTAAAATAGTGAGTGTACAGCTTGTATAACAGTGTAAATTTGCTGTCCCCTCAAAATAACTCAACACACAGCTATTAATGTCTAAACTGCTGGCAACAAAAGTGAATGCACCCCTAAGTGAAAATGTTCAAATTGGGCCCAAAGTGTCAATATTTTGTGTGGCCACCATTATTTTCCAGCACTGCCTTAACCCTCTTGGGCATAGAGGTCATCAGAACTTCACAGGTTGCCACTTGAGTCCTCTTCCACTCCTCCATGACAACATCACGGAGCTGGTGGATGTTAGAGACCTTACTCTCCTCCACCTTCCGTTTGAGGATGCCCCATAGATGCTCAATAGGGTTTAGGTCTGGAGACATGCTTGGCCAGTCCATCACCTTTACCCTCAGCTTCTTTAGCAAGGCAGTGGTCGTCTTGGAGGTGTGTTTGGGGTCATTATCATGTTGGAATACTGCCCTGTGGCCCAGTCTCAAAGGTGATCATGCTCTGCTTCAGTATGTCACAGTACATGTTGGCATTCATGGTTCCCTCAATGAACTGTAGTTCCCCAGTGCCGGCAGCACTCATGCAGCCCCAGACCAAGACACTCCCACCACCATGCTTGACTGTAGGCAAGACCCACTTGTCTTTGTACTCCTCACCTGGTTGCCGCCACACACGCTTGACACCATCTGAACCAAATAAGTTTATCTTGGTCTCATCAGACCACAGGACATTGTTCCAGTAATCCATGTCCTTAGTCTGCTTGTCTTTAGCAAACTGTTTGCGGGCTTTCTTGTGCATCATCTTTAGAAGAGGTTTCCTTCTGGGGCGACAGCCATGCAGATGCATTGTGCGGCGTATGGTCTGAGCCCTGACAGGCTGACCCCCACCCCTTCAACTTCTGCAGCAATGCTGGCAGCACTCATACGTCTATTTCCCAAAGATGACCTCTGGATGAGGAGTACAAAGACAAGTGGGTCTTGCCTACAGTCAAGCATGGTGGTGGGAGTGTCTTGGTCTGGGGCTGCATGAGTGCTGCCGGCACTGGGGAACTACAGTTCATTGAGGGAACCATGAATGCCAACCATGAATGCCAACATGTACTGTGACATACTGAAGCAGAGCATGATCACCTTTGAGACTGGGCCACAGGGCAGTATTCCAACATGATAATGACCCCAAACACACCTCCAAGACGACCACTGCCTTGCTAAAGAAGCTGAGGGTAAAGGTGATGGACTGGCCAAGCATGTCTCCAGACCTAAACCCTATTGAGCATCTATGGGGCATCCTCAAACGGAAGGTGGAAGAGAGTAAGGTCTCTAACATCCACCAGCTCCGTGATGTTGTCATGGAGGAGTGGAAGAGGACTCAAGTGGCAACCTGTGAAGTTCTGATGACCTCTATGCCCAAGAGGGTTAAGGCAGTGCTGGAAAATAATGGTGGCCACACAAAATATTGACACTTTGGGCCCAATTTGAACATTTTCACTTAGGGGTGCACTCACTTTTGTTGCCAGCAGTTTAGACATTAATAGCTGTGTGTTGAGTTATTTTGAGGGGACAGCAAATTTACACTGTTATACAAGCTGTACACTCACTACTTTACATTGTAGCAAAGTGTTATTTCTTCAGTGTTGTCACATGAAAAGATATAGTAAAATAATTACAAAAATATGAGGGGGCCCAAAGTGTCAATATTTTGTGTGGCCACCATTATTTTCCAGCACTGCCTTAACCCTCTTGGGCATAGAGGTCATCAGAACTTCACAGGTTGCCACTTGAGTCCTCTTCCACTCCTCCATGACAACATCACGGAGCTGGTGGATGTTAGAGACCTTACTCTCCTCCACCTTCCGTTTGAGGATGCCCCATAGATGCTCAATAGGGTTTAGGTCTGGAGACATGCTTGGCCAGTCCATCACCTTTACCCTCAGCTTCTTTAGCAAGGCAGTGGTCGTCTTGGAGGTGTGTTTGGGGTCATTATCATGTTGGAATACTGCCCTGTGGCCCAGTCTCAAAGGTGATCATGCTCTGCTTCAGTATGTCACAGTACATGTTGGCATTCATGGTTCCCTCAATGAACTGTAGTTCCCCAGTGCCGGCAGCACTCATGCAGCCTCAGACCAAGACACTCCCACCACCATGCTTGACTGTAGGCAAGACCCTCTTGTCTTTGTACTCCTCACCTGGTTGCCGCCACACACGCTTGACACCATCTGAACCAAATAAGTTTATCTTGGTCTCATCAGACCACAGGACATTGTTCCAGTAATCCATGTCCTTAGTCTGCTTGTCTTTAGCAAACTGTTTGCGGGCTTTCTTGTGCATCATCTTTAGAAGAGGCTTCCTTCTGGGGCGACAGCCATGCAGATGCATTGTGCGGCGTATGGTCTGAGCCCTGACGGGCTGACCCCCACCCCTTCAACTTCTGCAGCAATGCTGGCAGCACTCATACGTCTATTTCCCAAAGATGACCTCTGGATATGACGCTGAGCATTTAGCTTCTTTGGTCAACCATGGCGAGGCCTGTTCTGAGTGGAACCTGTCCTGTTAAACCGCTGTATGGTCTTGGCCACCACGCTGCAGCTCAGTTTCAGGGTCTTGGCAATCTTTTTATAGCCTAGGCCATCTTTATGTAGCGCAACAATTTTTTTTTTTTCAGATCCTCAGAGAGTTCTTTGTCATGAGGTGCCATGTTGAACTTCCAGTGAGCAGTATGAGAGAGCGAGAGCGATTACACCAAATTTACCACACCTGCTCTCCATTCACACCTGAGACCTTGTAACACTAACCAGTCACATGAGCCCAGGAGGGAAAATGGCTTATTGGGCCCAATTTGGACATTTTCACTTAGGGGTGTACTCACTTTTGTTGCCAGCGGTTTAGACATTAATGGCTGTGTGTTGAGTTATTTTGAGGGGACAGCAAATTTACACTGTTATACAAGCTGTACACTCACTACTTTACATTGTAGCAAAGTGTTATTTCTTCAGTGTTGTCACATGAAAAGATATAGTAAAATATTTACTAAAACATGAGGGGTGTACTTACTTTTGTGAGATACTGTATATTGGAATTTTTATTTATTTTTAATACTAGTAATGGCAGCGATCAATGACTTCTAGTGGGATTGCGATATTGCGGCGGACAAACGGACACTGACACTTTGCAGGAACCAGTGACACTAATACAGTGATCAGTGCTAAAAATATGCACTGTACTAATGACACTAGCTGTGAAGGTGCCAAACATCTAGGGCAGGGATCCTCAAACTACGGCCCTCCAGCTGTTGCGGAACTACAAGTCCCATGAGGCATTGTAAAACTCTGACATTCACAGACATGGCTAGGCATGATGGGAATTGTAGTTCTTGAACAACTGGAGGGCCATAGTTTGAAGACCCTTGATCTAGGGCGATCAAAGGGTTAAATGTGTGCCTAGCCAGTGGATTTGTGTACTTTTTATGATGGTAAGTGATGGATTTTATTCCCTGCTTTGCGTTTTGCTTTAATTCACTGAAGTGTATTTTTTCCCCAAAAAATAGCGTTTGCAAAAACCGATGTGGAAATACTATGCGAGGGTCTCTGTATATATAAAAAGTATGTTTGGGGGTTCTAGCAAAAAATACTGATTTTAACGTGTAAACAAAAAGTGCCAGAAAAAGCCTGGTCTTAAAGTGGTTAGCATCTGTAATGGCTCGGTGACTGCAGTGTTCTTCACAATAAGAAAACGCCACAATAGTTACCATATTTACAACTAGGCAGAGTTGAAGATCGCTAAGTAGTAACAGTTGCAGGTCCCCTATGGCCTCTGGTAACTTCCATTGCACATTATATCTTGAAAGCTAGCTACTGAGGTCACCAGCGTTCATATGAACTTTGCTGACTCCTTGTCGTGACTGCATTAGTGTTCACTGGTGTTCCAATTAACGTAAAGTGCACAAAGCAAAAGAAGGTTCATGGAAAAATACTGTAATAAAACTAGCAACATTGATCATATTGGGCTGAAATACAAAAATAATATTACACTATGGTCATAACATTCCCACTAAAATACTTTGCCAACCTGCATCCCATAAAACATTTAGAAAATGTATTGCACAATAATGTATACTGTATATAAATCCACCTATAGTAAAATAAGGACCGTATACACTTCGATCAGTGGTCTCCAAACAGTGGCCCTTTGATTACCTTAATCCGGCCCCTGGGGCACGTTTCTTCCCACTGACAAATGAAGAGGCACAATTTCTTGATCAGCACCATCAGGGCACTACTCCCTCTTTCGAGACCAACGATGGGGCACTATCCCTCCTACTGACACTCACCAGCGATGGGGCACTATTCCTTCCACTGACACTAGCGATGGGGCACTATTTCTTCCACCGACACCAACAATGGGGCACTATTTCTTCCACCGACACCAACAATGGGGCACTATTCCTCCCACTGACACCAACAATGGGGCACTATTCCTCCCACTGACACCAACAATGGGACACCATTCCTCCCACTGACACCAAGGATGGGACACTATTTTTTCCCAGTGACATCAACGATAGGGCACCATTCCTCCCACTGACACCAACAATGGAAGACTATTCCTCCCACTGACACCAACGATGGGACACTATTTTTCCCATTGATACCAACCATTGGCACTACTACTTGCACCAATACCAATGGTGGGACACTATTCCCCCCACTATCACCAACTATGGGGCACTATTCCGCCCACTGACACCAACAATGGAGTACTATTCCTTTTCCTAATGACCACAAGAGCTATGTATTTTTCTTACTCCGACTTACAACCAAACCTGAGGCATTGTTTAATACTGGCCACAGCCATTGGCTGCATGCACTGATCGAATTCTGGTTTTCCAGCAGTACCATTCAACAGAAGTTGGTCTAATGACCGGCTTCTGTCAAACAGACCGGGGTACACACATACTGAAATGTGTTTGGTTCTTGCTGAACTGGCCACATTTTGATATGTGTATACCCAGCTTTAGGGTGTCTGCCTTCTGAATGAACTATTAAAGCGGACAGCTTTGGACAGCACAATTATCTGTCTGGGGGGAGGGTAGTGTTAGATTAACCGATTTAGATGGACTTGACTAACAAAATGCACCTGAACTCCAGCTAACTTTTAAGCAGTTACAGCAACATTTGTTTTTCCTTTTGGGATAAAGGTTTTACATAAATAAAAGCGGACAATTATAAGGAAACCCCTGTCAGTATTAATTGTTTTGGCTCAACCCTCAAATTACCACTTAAACTGGACCGCTTTGTCTGTTAAAGAAAGTTGAAAAAGGACAGACCTACTGGCCAGATCACCACTTGAAAATAAAGGAAAAAAGCTTAAAAAAAAAAAAAAAAAAAAAAAAAAAAAAAATCGATAAGCTGCAACTAAATACATTTTTTTATTTGGGGGTGTAATACGGCTTTAAAAATTATCTTTGTTACATGGCAGTCATGAATACAATTGATGGCTGCATGGAAAGTACACATACACCTTTTGTAGCCCAATATCACAGCATATACAGTAGATGTGTAGAAATTAGGGTTGCACCGATACTGTTTTTTTCTTGGCAAGTACAATGTCAGGTTTCTGTGATATAAAAAAAAAGAGACAAAGATAAATCATTTCAGAACTTTTTCCACCTTTAATGTGACCTATAAACTGTACAACTCAGTTGAAAAACAAACTGAAATCTTTTAGGTGGAGGGAAGTAAAAATAAAAAACTAAAATAATATGGTTGTAGAAGTTTGCACACCCTCTTATAAATGGGGATGTAGCTGTGTTCAGAATTAAGTAATCACATTCAAACTCAAGTTAAGTAGGAGTCAGTACACACCTGCCATCATTTAAAGTGCCTCTGATTAACCCAAATAAAGTCCAGCTGTTCTAGTAGGTCTTTCCTGACATTTTCTTAGCTGCATCCTACAGCAAAAGCCATGGTCCACAGAGAGCTTCCAAAGCATCAGAGGGATCTCATTGTTAAAAGGTATCAGTCAGGAGAAGGGTACAAAAGAATTTCCAAGGCATTAGATATACCATGGAACACAGTGAAGACAGTCATCAAGTGGAGAAAATATAGCACAACAGTGAAATTACCAAGAACTAGATGTCCCTCCAAAATTAATGAAAAGACGAGAAGAAAACTGGTCAGGGAGGCTGTCAAGAGGCCCAAATCAACATTAAAGGAGCTGCAGGAATACCTGGCAAGTACTGGCTGTGTAGTACATGTGATAACAATCTCCCGTATTCTTCATATGTCTGGGCTGTGGGGTAGAGTGGCGAGATGGAAGCCTTTTCTTACGAAGAAAAACATCCAAGCCTGGATAATAAACTTTGCAAAAACACATCTGAAGTCTCCCAAAAGCATGTGGGAAAATGTGTTATGGTCAGATGAAACCAAGGTTGAACTTTTTGGCCATAATTCCAAAAGATATGTTTGGCGCAAAAACAACACTGCATATCACCAAAACACCACCATACCCACAGTGAAGCATGGTGGTGGCAGCATTATGCTTTGGGGCCATTTTTCTTCAGCTGGAACAGGGGCCTTAGTCAAGGTAGAGGGGATTATGAACTGTTTCAAATACCAGTCAATATTGGCACAAAACCTTCAGGCTTCTGCTAGAAAGTTGAACATGAAGAGGAACTTCATCTTTCAGCATGACAACAACCCAAAGCATACATCCAAATCAACAAAGGAATGGCTTCACCAGAAGAAGAAGAAAGTTTTGGAATGGCCCAGCCAGAGCCCAGACCTGAACCCTATTGAAAATCTGTGGGGTGATCTGAAGAGGGCTGTGCACAGGAGATGACCTCCCAATCTAACAGATTAGGAATGTTTTTGCAAAGAAGAGTGGGCAAATATTGCCAAGTCAAAATGTGCCATGCTGACAGACGTATACCCAAAAAGACTGAGTGCTGTAATAAAATCAAAAGGTGCTTCAACAAAGTATTAATGTAAGGGTGTGCACACTTATGCAACCATATTTTATTTTTACTTCCCTCCTGTTTTTCAATTGAGTTGTACAGTTTATAGGTCACATTAAAAAGGTGTAAAAGACAAAAACAGAACATTCCATAGTTCAACTCACCAACCAGTCTGCTGACCAACCGAACTACCTGTCCAACAGTCTGCGTTAAAAACAGGGGTTTAGTTAGCACGCATTTGCAAACTCATGCGTAAGCTGCAAGGCCTCTTCACGGCACCCTGTGTATGCTTGCAGTCCTAACGCTACTGAATTTATAAGTGTCTCCACAATGGAAGCACATGTATTCAATGGATAGATGAGGGGCAGGTGGGCCTGGAGGCAGCCCAATCCCCCTTAAAGGAACAGGAGCACACCTTACATCAAGCACGTAGCACAGTGGCAGCAAAGGAGTACAGTGTGGCCCCTGCCCCCACCTTTAACTGGCCTTCACAGCAAGGAGCACATGGAAAGGCAAACGCATAAAAGACAAAAACAAAACATTCCATAGCTCAGCTCACTGACCAGTCTGCTGACCAACCAGATTGCCTGTCCAACAGTCTGCCTCCAGGCCCATCTGCCCCTCATCTATCCACTGGATGCATGTGCTCCCACTGTGGAGACGCTCAAACTCAGTAGCGTTTAGGACTGCAAGCATACACAGAAGGCCTTGCAGCTTACGCATGCGTTTGCAAATGCATGCCAACTAAACCCCTGTTATCAATGCAGACTGTTGGACAGGTAATTCGGTTGGTCAGCAGACTGGTTGGTGGGCTGAGCTATGGAACGTTTTGTTTTTGCCTTTTATGCGTTTGCCCTTCCATGTGCTCCTTGCTGTGAAGGCCACATTAAAAAGGTGGAAAAAGTTCTGAAATGATTGATCTTTGGCTAATTTTTTTACATTACAGAAACCTGACATTTTAACAGGGGTGTGTAGACTTTTTATATCATCTATCTATCTATCTATCTATCTATCTTTTTCACTTCCTCCTTTTGTTGCTGTGGCGATGTATGTCATTTCTGGCTTTGCATTGGCTCCTGGGAAACGTCTGTCATCAATACCAGGAGGCAATGATCATCGCCGGCGGGAGAAGAGGTTTCCATAGCAAAGGGGCAGCAACTTCCTCCGACGCTGTCTTCGCTATAGAAACCCGACCTACAAGCTACTGTACCAAAAAAAGAGACTGCCCCCCTTTCTTTCTTACAAGCTATTGTACTCCCTTGCAACGCACTGGGCATGCGCAAGATTGGCAAGTGCATTCTGGGTAGCCAGCATGCACAGAATCCAGGAAAAGGGAAACTTCAGCTTCAGGTGCCCACACTGGACATGGCTGCGCTGTGCAGGAACTTCACAAAAGTAAACAATGCTGCATGAATAAAAAACTGGGCATAGTTTACAGCATACCTTTATTACATTGCACGAGGCATTACTATTCTAGGGGTATTTTTTTTTTATGCTAAAACAAAAATTTCGGCCAGAACACTGCTTTAAGTACTTATCTGGTCAAATGCAAAATCTGCATAGTGTCCCGGTCCCACTGATAATAGAAGATCACAGACACTGGAGGTGCTCACAGGCTGGAGAAGTTCTGTGACCCTGTGAGTATAGGGCGGAAGTAATGTCAGCTTGGGGGGGGGGGGGCGGACATGCATCTACTCCAGCGGCCATGATTTTCTATCATCCGTGGGACCAGGAAATCTATGCAGATTTTGCATTTGAACTGTACTTGTAAGTTCTAACATTCTTAATAAAATGGCCACTAGATGGCGCTTTTCCCTTTCTATACACACAGGAGTGGTCGGGGGAATCACACCGCATTCCTGTTCAAATTGCGCACGATTCTTTGCAGTGCGGATTGCACCTATTCATTTTGTATTGACGCAAATGGCATCGCAAAGTATCAGTGTAGGTATCGGGAGCAATTTCACAATTACTCCTGAAAATGCTCAGTATCGGCACCGATACCAGTATTGGTCCATGCCTAGTACAAATGTATTTACCTAGATGGTCTGTCTTCTTTTAAATGTTTAGCAAATAAATGTTTATAAAAGGCAGTTTATACAAAGTAAACATTATCCTGTTATCTTTACATTTTTCCATCCAAATAAAAGCAATAAAAATACAAAATGACACATTGTATCTATAATCATTCATTTATTAGAAGGAAGAAAATTCACTAGTATTTACATTTAGTGCAAAAAGCAGTTATTAATCCAAAATGAACAATAAAAATAGTATTATCCTTCATACAGAAAAAACTTCTTTTTTTTTTTTTTTTTTTTAGGAATACTAGTTCCCACATATAGATCAGCTGATTTATTGTTTCCATTAGGAGCAAAGTGTTAAGAGCAAAGCACAAGTAGACACGTCAACAGATTAAAAACAGACGTATTCTGAAAGGTACAAAAGCAAGCACATGAAAAGATAAACAGTTAAAATCAAATGGAAAAAGTCCACAGTCTAAAAGGTTACTCTCGGAAATGTGTGTAATTTCTTTCATAAAGCATGCCCACTATAAATGAGAATTCAGAATCGAGGAGACCGGTTGGCACAGCTAATGAGGTCATAGACTTATCGTAAAACATCACAATTCAAAATATTGTATATATATGATCATATAAATCTAGCAATGTTTGCCATATCATGTCTCAGAGGCATGTGTGGAGGATCCAATAAAACAAAAGAATACAATACAATAGCAATGCCAGCTTTTTTCAGAACATTGAATACTTATCAAGGTTATATTTCAGTGAACAGTACCACTTAAAAAGTGTTACTAAACCCACAACAGTAAAATCAGTCTGTATATGCAGTAAAACATGCTTGTTATACTCACTGTGGAACCTAAGGGGTTAATACTCTGTATTTTGTATAAAGGCTGTGTGATCCTGTCTTCTCTGATCCTCCCCTTCTTTAAATGATCCAAATCATATCCTGATAGAACAGAGCATTAGGAGTCAGGCTGCACATGCTCAGTTTGGTGTGTATTGCGAGAGTTGATTTTTTTTTTTTCTTGGGGAAGTGCATGTGATCAGCACAGGGCCAATCGGCACTGTCCAGACAGGATCAGGGGAGAATGAAAACTCCTCCTACAAGCTTAAGCAGACACTGATAGAAGTCACAAGACTGCTATATACTGCTGATGAGAAAAGGTATTTAGCAGTTTATATTTACAAAAATAATTGCATTTCCATGTTCTGTGTACTGTGGGAGACCAGATATAGTGAATGCAGGGTCCTGGGTTTAGTAACACTGTAAAGAATGAGTGAATGATGTGGATTTAAAAGGAGATTGCTGCCTACTTTACCAGCCCATTAAACCTATATCTGAGCAGTCACAGCATATATTGGGAGATCAGGTATGTTGACTGTACCTTACGGCTTTACATTGCAAGCCAAATTCATATAATAAACAGGTCACGAACTGCCACTTTCCCGACAGAGCATAATGAAATATTTCCCTATGCACTACAAGCTCCTGGCTAGATTTGAATGGTAACATGCAGCTTAATATTAGAACTCTAGCTGTGTTATTACTTTACACATGGAGAAGGACTCAAACTTAGAGAGGTACAGCCAAAGCTTGTTTGGCTGCAATTCTCCTATGGATCACAGAAGTGCAGTTTGTTTTGCACTCCTGTGATCCGTTTTCAGCAGAGAGCAGGCTGAAGTCCGCTCTCTGTTGATGTCAGAGTCAGCCCAGGCTTGGGTATCATCACGACCACGGAGTCGGGAAACACCCAGATGGCCGCTGTCTCCTCCACAGCTCAGCGATCCAGTGAGCGAGGAAGAGGCAGAGCAGAGAGCTGTGAGGACCAAGTGATCGACAGTGTTCAATCGCTCGGTTCTCAGTGTAGAGGGGACAGATGCTGCATCCACCTAGGCAAGTATGAATTAAATAACAAAAACAAACATACTTCTCTTTTAAGCCTAGTACACACGATAAGAATATCGGACAAATGATTGTCTTTTATTTATTTGCATGCTAGTCTTATATCGAAACCCAATAGGTTACTAAAGATTCCTCCTGTATTGAATTGTATTGTAACTGTACTCTCTGCCCCCATGTTGTAAAAAGCGCTGCACAAACTGTGGGTGTTATATAAATCCTGTATAATAATAATAATAATAATAATAATAATAATGTATTCTTTAATTTCCAAAGACGCATGGTCTTGGTCACACATTTTTTTTTTGTACAAATACCATACGAATTACACAAAAATCGCTCATTCTGGTATCGTATGAGAACATTTTTAGTGTTGGTCTCTTTGGATATTTTTGCATAAACCAACGTGATCGGCTCTCGAAAGCTGTGTATTAATGATCATATTATTGCACATTCGGTCTGAAAGTGGTATTTTTAAGATTTTCTCATCGCATGTACTAGGCATTTCCAGACTTATTAAAGAGTTCAAACTATGCAGCTCTGACCAAAGTTAAATAATGCTGTTGCTATAGGTGTAACTGAAAAAGTTCCAGAGATGGCATCCTTTGGGTCTTGCCTTGTTGCTAGGACTTTGCTAATACGCGTGCCCAGCATATTTAAACTCCCTTGCATGTGCAATCTCCACCCCCCCTCTCGCAGTAGCTCTGAGCTCAGCAAAGCTGCGACAGGAGATAGAGGACCACACATGTGCAGGGGGTTTGAGAGCTTGCTCCTGTGATGATAGGGTGAGCAGTACCGGCTGGAGTGTCTTAGCAACAACCTAGCAACAGGGCAGGATGGTATGATGCCATCTCTGAGTTTTTCGTCCTACAGCAAGAGCATTATTTAACTTTAGTCAAGAGCTGCACAGTTTGTTTTTATCTACAGGGGTCCCTTACCTGCATAGGCAGTTTATTGGCAAAGGTGAACTGACCCTTTAAGGCATGTTTATGGTAACCATATATTAAAATTAAAGAGGATCTTCATTCCCACAAATACTGTAGCTGCTGACTTTTAATAAAAAGGACACTTACCTGTCCAGGGATCCAGCGCCTTCCTCACCCTGGGAGGTTATTTGCCGGTCTTTTCAGGTCCCCGTGCCACCATGTCTAGTGTGGAAAGCCAGCTGGGACTCCTTGCAGCTTCACGTCGGGCTTCCTGCTGCAATTTGTGAATGATCCTGCAGCCTTCTGGAACCTGTGATGTGTCCAAGAAGGCTGCAGGCAAAGAAGCAGCCACAAGTGCCCAAAGTTGAAGGAGAAGGAGGGAGGAGGCTGAAAAGCAGAACTTCACCTTTTGGGTGAAGATCCGCTTTAAGCTTTTATCCAGGCTGTAATATTAATGGAATATTGTTTAAATGTTGCTTGATAGGTCCACTTTAAGCTAATAAGTTTCTCCCTTAGAAAGCATAATTACTGCAAATTCTCAAAGACTTAAGTAGTGGTATACTGATTGAATGGATAGGACTATCCATATATATGAAACACTCTGTACACTTTGATATAGGCCTCAATCACAGACCATAGTTAATGTTTAACAAGAACGTTAACTAACCTTCATGCTTTTCATTGCCCAGTGACAATGTTAACGGAAATAAATGGAAGACTAATACTAAAATGTAAATATATACATACAAATTTTTAAAATGATAATTTTGGACACTTTAGTTTCTCATACAAGCAAACTTTACAGAAAAACAACAGGAAACGACAAGAAGATTTAGGAAGGAAAAGTAATTTCCTTCAGTAGAGTACGCTGAATCAGGTAGTCCTAAAATCACAACCAACTGCCAATCCTATTTCTTTAGGACCCACAGCACAGAAGACGAGAATGCTTCCAGCTAAATTGCCTCTAGAAACAGGTACAAGTTATCCATTGTAAACCATTTCCATTATGCATTTGCGCAAACTTCTTTCTTCCTAAATCTTTTGTCACTCGACTGTCAGATAGCAAATTCATAGCAAACTCAAAGCATTTAGAAAATAAAGAACGTTTTAATACATATCTGGATAACAAATCTTTTTTAAAACACGTATATTTTGGAATTCCTGGGTAATAAACAGAAAGAATATATTGGAATAAAAAAGGACAGTATTTGCCATGCCCTGTGTGTCATTCATTCCTGGCAAAATGTAACATTTTAATGAAGATGGATAATTTCTTTTCCCCATTACTGCACCCACTGACTTACACTGTAAGTAGTCACAGTGCTTTCCTTTTTCTGACACATTTGCCAAAATAATGAAGAAAACTGTCTGAAGCTCAATTGAAACATTACCTAACTAAGGATCACCTTCTGTCAGGATCAAGAATCCAAACCTGTTCACGTGAAATAAAAATCAAATTCAAAACGTCTAAGTAAAAGGTTTTCCAAGTTTGTAATTCCATCATTTCCAAAAAGAAGAGGGTACTTGAAACGCATGCAAGCTAAGGTCATGCCACTCATGTCTTAAATGTACTAGTCACCCATACACCAGCAGACAACCTTTTTGTAGAATAAACAAAATGTCCCACCCATGAGGTCACCAATAACCAGTAACATCATTGAGGCAGAATGGCTGCACAAAAAAGGTCCCGCCCATGAGGTCACTAATAACCAGCAACATCATTGAGGCAGAAAGGCTGCACAACAAAAAAAAGTCCCGCTCATGAGGTCACTAATAACCAGCAACATCATTGAGGGCAGATTGGCTGCACAAAAAAGGTCCGGCCCACGAGGACACCAATAACCAGTAGCATCATTGTGGCAGAACGGCTGCACAAAAAAGGTCCCGCCCATGAGGCAGATTGGCTGCACAAAAAATATCCCGCCCATGAAGTCACTATAGCCAGCAACATCATTGAGGCAGAAAGGCTGCACAAAAAAGGTCCCGCCCATGAGGTCACCAATAACCAGCAACATCATTGTGGCAAAAGAGATGCACCAAAAGCTTCCCTACAGTGCACAGCCAACGGATATAGTTGGCCTCATTCCTTATGCTATGCATTTCAAGACCTTTGTTTCTAAACAGGTCTGTTTAATTAAAACTGTACAATAAGCCAGTCACCTGATGGAAACTGAACAATAATTATACTTCTCAAATATTTAATACAAAAAGGGTAAGAAAAGTGTAGTAACTAGTAAAAAGACTTCTGGATCCACAGACGTGTAGTTGTAGCTACTTACATAATATATACAAAACATGTTCAATTTGTTTCCTTTGCTGGTAAACACCTCCCAGAAACTACGTCCAAGATTGGTTTATACACAAAGCCAGCCTCTCTTTGTTCTAATTACAACATGGAAAAAACAGGACCACCCTAAAGCCCATAGACTCTATTGCATCATTAAAATAACACGACATCAGCATAAAAAGAGGCCGTTTACTGCCATATAGACAATCATACAGCACCAAACAATCATGAACATTTGGTTGAACAGTTTTAGACTCCATTCTACCAGTCCAAAGTATTCTGTGTGTGGCCTACAGAAGCTAATCTGAGTAGTCGGTCTACGTAAAGTCGAGAGGAGCACATCGTTTTGGGTTGCATTTGGTAAGGGGGACAACTGTGTAAATCCTGACAGTACATATCTGTCTATGTAAGTGATTTAGAACAGCTAATAACCCACAGGTACTGATCTTAGCATTACTTAATCTAATAAGAGTCACACACAAAACAGAAATAAGTACTACATATAAGTTACAACACAAAGAAATAAAAATGTTGAAATGTTTGTGCAGAGTACAATTTTATGATACTATTTTACTTCACTAGGTGCCAACTATTGCAGGAAAGCTGAAAACTACTAACCTACAACTGATTGCAGACTAAGTGACAACTGACACTATATGCGGTTTGTGTGTGTCCGGGGGCATGCACTCGCCCGGCTGTCAAACTGGGACCAGCGGATGTGTCTGTGCAGCCCCTGTGACCCAATAGACATGAATGGGACTGCCTGCACCGAACACCTGTCCATCCCATGCAGGCGAAGACAGCCCTTCGTACTGGTGTACGGGTATATACGCCTGTGTGAACGAAGCCTAACAGGGCGAGAATGTCACCAGCACACCATGGATCACACAGTGGGTCCAAAAGCTTTATTCAACGATCACATCGTTACAGCCAATAGCAACGCTTCAGAGCCTTGCCGGACCCCTTCATCAGGCATGTGATGAGGCCTAACAGGGGCTCAAGACAGCTGCAAACAGCACATCAATTAAACTGTTTGATACTGCTGTGGGTGCCTGAGCAGGATATATTGACAGTCAGTTATTTATGAAGACCGCAATTATTTATGGTTCAGTAGCAAGAACTCTCAGCCAAACTAAGCTCACTTTACAAATAGCAATTTGACAGCTGTGAAAACACCGCACAAAAATAAACTGTTGCTCCTATACATTCAATTGTATTTATGCACAACTTCATTATAAATATAAAATGAATAGATAACTGAAGAATCCATATAGAATTACTTGCAGAACACAAAACTAACCTCAAGTGTAAATGTTCTTATATTAGGAAGCAGAATCAAAGTAAAACTCCATTTATCAAACTGAAGACATTTAGGGATAACCATAGTTTTAAACAAACTTGAAGGTGCAGACCTGAACTGAACACTATAAAATTGTTAATGTAATTGGGTACCTTGTATTTTTCCAAACACTGATGACAGAGTGAGCAGCATGACAACCTTACCCCCAAACTAAGCTACATATCTTACCGTATAAAAGTATTAAATTGTATGGTCAAAATGCAAAATCATATAGTCATCTCCACATTGTATTTCACTTATTTCTAGCCCACTCCTATTACTTTGAATGATCTTGAGCTTTGTAAACTTACTTTGGGGAGAACCTCACAAATTTATTTGCTTGCAATCACACATTTCACAGAGCCTGCCTTCTGAACTGAAAGGAGGAGTTTTAGGAGGCAGAGTCAGTACAGGAATCGCTGCTTGCAGGCAAGGTACCATGGGATATGTAGTCCTTAGAAATCGAAAATTATCTTACGGGTCACAAAGCTCAGTGTCCACTCGATATCCTGCATCTCCTTTGGTTCTAGGCAATGTTACTTTGCACATTTACTTATTTATATTTATGTGCGTATACTTTAGTTGATGTGTGCTGTCCATGTGAGTGGCTTACAGCCTTACGCCAATGTCTGTGTACAACAGTGATTGTATAGGATAACAAGAAAAGGGTTGAGTAGCAGACACAAAGGAGACAAATACAACATTGCTAAGTAGAATGTGTAGGCAGAAGGCAACAAAAAAAAAAAAAAAAAAAAAGGAAAGAGCAGACAGAAGAAAGTGCTGCTTTAGTCATGTGTATAAAGTTGTTTGTGTGCAGGGAGGTTTCAGTGCTGCCAGTACAGTACTGATAGGGAGCAGGAGATGTGCTTCTACAAAGGGGAACTGAAAAAGGGGAGTGAACAGTGAGATGAGCAGACAGCAAATCTTAATGGGTGCAAGAAACATGCAGCATTCTTCTCTTTTTATAATGTGTACAGGACAATAGGATGAAAGGAAAAGACCAATGGGTGTTCTGAGGGGCGAGATACAAAGGAAAAGGGCAATGGGTGAGCTGGGGGTTGGGATACATAGGAAAAGACCAATGGGTGTGCCCGGGGGTGAGATACAAAGGAAAAGACCAAGGGGTGTGTGGGGGGTTGGGATACAAAGGAGAAGACCAATGGGTGTGCGGGGAGTTGGGATACAAAGGAAAAAGACCAAATGGGTGTGCTGGGGGTTGGGATACGAGGGAAAAGACCAATGGGTGTGCTGGAGGTGGGATACAAAGGAAAAGACCAATGGGTGTGCTGGGGGTTAGGATACAAAGGAAAAGGCCAATGGGTGTGGTGGGGGTTAGGATACAAAGGAAAAGACCAATGAGTGTGTTGGGGGTTAGGATACAAAGGAAAAGACTATTGGGTGTGCTGGGGGTGGGATACAAAGGAAAAGACCAGTGAGTGCGCTGGTGGTGGGATACACAAGGAAAAGACCAATGGGCGTGCTGGGGGTTGGGATACAAAGGAAAAGACCAATGGCTGTGCTGAGGGTGGGATTTTACTGTTCTGGAGGCAGAATCCCTAATGTGAAAGTGGCATTTAGCTTTAACAATAAATACAATAGAATAGGATAAGATAGGTTAGATTACCTAAAATATATATAGAAAAAAAAACAACTCTTCTGAGCACTGCCAAACCAACGTGGCCTTCCGGTCTTTGAGCTTACTCCAATTACAAAGGGGAAGTGGGGAACTATCTGGGGTGAGAATTTCTTATCCTGAGCCACCCGAATGCAGAAACTGCATTCCCGTTTTCTTTCTCAGAGCAAATATCCACTTTTACTAATATATGGAGTGTATGAAAGGAGCCAATTCACTACACCAGCCCTTGCAGTGCCTAGCAGAATTCTGGTAAACATAATGTACCCAATTATATTAACTATTTTGCAGTTTAAATGTAGTTCTCTTTTAAGCATGTGGTCATATTTTTTTATCCCTGTTAAATTTACACAATGAACTGCAGAAAACAGAGAGCAGCTTGTTTTGTGTCTCTAAGTGCGTGTATACATGCACAGTAAAGTGCATATACTGACAAAAACATTCCTTCCTGTGCCCCCTAGTGCTGATGTACAGAAAAAGCAACAACACGATTAATAACAAATAACATTATTTACATGGAATTAAATATAGATTAGACATTTAAACAGTGCAAAACAATGAGATGAAACATGTATGGGAATGGATGCAATTCTCCCAGTAATTCTGTAGAAAGACCAATTCCTGAGTTTGTTGTATTCACTGATTTTTTTTTTTTCCTACATAAAATTAGAGCTCTCTTTTATAAAGCCTTCCCAGCACTTGGTGGGTGTGATCCATTCCTGGGAAGCTTTTCCACTGTCCTTTCCTTGCATTCAACAACTGGGTCTACATGTTCAGAGGGCTCTGCATCATCATCGTCATCTTCACTCTGCTCTATATTATCCTCTTCAGGGCTATTCACAAGCTGAAGTGTCTCCATAGTCCTTTGGGTCTCCGAAACCCAGGACTCTATTCTGCTTACTGAAATAGGTTCCTGGTGATACTCTTCTTCCTCATCATCATCTTCCTCCAGCATTTCTGGTACCAGAGTGCTTGTTGTACTTGTCATGGAGGAGCTGAGGACGTCTCTGCCGCTTCCATCCCATGATCCAGTTTCAGTACTCTGCTGGGATGCCCATTCCAGGTTGTCATCTGGTTTCACCTCATCTTTTTCTACTGGAGTCAACTTGCCAGGCTTACTGCCTGAGGTAGTAACACCAGGAGTGGTCAGTGGTGTTTGTTTATGTATGCTGGCTTTACTATCAGATTGAATGTTAACGGTTTGTTCCGAGTCCATGGTCCTCACAGAGCAGTCTTCATTTTCCAATGCTTCATGTCCATCAGATGTTTCTACCATACTTCTCCAATTTGTTTCTGTTGCAATACAAAGCACAAACAGTATTATTGATAAAAACTCACAAAATAAGTGCGACAACAACACATGCTTTTACAGGCATTGTGGATCCATTAGCTTATTATGGATTGAGTAAAAAGTAAACGAAAGATGCAGTACTATAGGACCAGATCAACAAAAGATGCATTACTATAAGACCTTATCAACAAAAGATGCAGTACTATGGGACCAGATCAACAAAAGATGCAGTACTATGGGACCAGATCAACAAGATGCAGTACTATAGGACCAGATCAACAAAAGATGCATTACTATGGAACCAGATCAATAAAAGATGCAGCAATATGGTACCAGATCAATAAAAGATGCAGTACTATGGGATCAGATCAATAAAAGATGCAGTACTGTGGGACCAGATCAATAAAAGATGCAGTACTGTGGGACCAGATCAATAAAAGATGCAGTACTATGGGACCAGATCAATAAAAGATGCAGTACTATGGGACCAGATCAACAAAAGATGCAGTACTATGGGACCAAATCAACAAAAGATGCAGTACTATGGGACCAGATCAACAAAAGATGCAGTATTATGGGACCAGATCAACAAAAGATGCAGTACTATAGGACCAGATCAATAAAAGATGCAGTACTATAGGACCAGATCAATAAAATATGCAGTGCTATGGGACCAGAACAAAAGATGCAGTACTATAGGACCAGATCAATAAAAGATTCAGTACTATAGGGCAAGATCACCAAAAAAATGAAGTACTGTGGGATCAGTGCAAATATGGAAACCAGTACATCCATACAGAACTCCTGACAAACTGCTAAAAACAGAAATTAAATTCATACATGTTTAAGGTTTTATCCGAGGATGGATTTTGTCACGTAAATTTCAAGAATTACCCAGCTCTGCCACACTGCAAAGCTAGGCAGGTGACCCAGTTAAGCTGGCAATAGAAGGATCAAATCTCAGTCAGTTCAACAGGGACCGGCTAAGATTGGATCCATCTATGGGCAGGCTGGTTGTACCATAATTCGACTTGGGTACGACCAGCTTGTCGGATTTTTATACATGCAGTTACTGCCGATGGCTATAGCTGTTAGCAGTTATCATGGTGTTCTGCCAGGCGGGAAGACTCCCTACCGGCAGAACACAATAGCACTGCCAGAGCGATTCCCCCATCAACACAGTAGCGAGTGATTTTCTTTCCTTCCACCCATATTACAGGCCCTCCTCTAGGTGCTCTTTGGACAATGAATTAGCATCCTCATCTATGCACAGCAGGATTTAAGCTGTACCAGAAAGCAAGAAAGCTGAACCAGGGAGTAGTAGAACGATCTATTTTAACTGTGTGCTAAAAGCCCTGTGTTGGCAGGTTTTTATTTACTTTAAAAACTACTCCACTTCCCTGTACAAGTCAATGAGAATGCAAAAGCAGCTTTACACAGGTTGATGCAGAATAGAAGAAAGTTAAAGTGGAAGTCCACCCTAAAACTAAAATCGATACATCTACAGGCATCCATGATCTAACACTAACCCTGTAAAGAAATCATTATACATACCTTTTTTAAAGCCGCTCCAGTCCGGTCTCCAGCGGCGGAAGCTCTGCAGAGGACACAGCCGTCAAAATGAATGGGAAGTGACATCATCTATAGACTTACTATGGGGCTTCTGTTGTCGGCTGTGTCCTTTGCACCTGCCTACACAGCGAAGTGGCAGCTGACAGCTCAGCGTGGGACCGGAGCGGCTTCATAAAAAGGTATGTATACCGATTTCTTCTTTGCAGGGCTAGATAGGTTAGTCTCAGATCGTGGATTTCTGTAGATGCAGGGATTTTAGTGTCAGGCTGGATACACACTATACAATTTTCTTCAGATTTTTTCCTTTAAAAATTTACCAAAACTATATAATGCAATTAGGCAGGCCCTTGCACAACATAGTTGAAGGTAAATCTAAAGGAAATCTAACAATAGTTGTATGGTGTGTATCCAGCTTTAGGCTGGACTTCTACTTTAAAATGCAGGGGTCTTAAAGCGGAACTAAACCCTTCTATCTTTTCAGTCAAGGAAGCTGCCATCTTAGCCTCTGTTTGATCTGCAGGTGCCATGGTGCTGCACATGTAATAAGTTATGACTCCAGCCATTTGATGGTTTGACAGTTTGGTTGAGGGCACAAGCAAATGTGACAGTTACATTCCCAACATGTCGGGAATGTAATTGTTTTTTGAAACTGTTAAATTGAATGGCTTAGTTCCGACTTAACTACAGGTAATATGCACCTGTCAATGAACTCTGAATGTAACTGATGTAGAATGTGAGTGGGATGCACCTGAAGGCAAACTATATCTGCCCATTGACACTAGCCAAAAGCTTGTCGAGACTGGCCCTTAGTGTTTGTCTGGGGATTCACCTTGCCCTAATGCAGCAATACATTATACCTAGTTATAACTACAGATAGACAGACTGAACTTTGTCAGCAAGAGTAATTTCATTAACAAGCCTTCTTTTTAATGTTTCAGACATTCTTAAAACCATTTCTATGTAACTATGTATTTCATCTACCAAACGATAAATAAATCTAACTATTTGCAAAAAAAACATACCGTAGTCCTTCTCGTTGACTTCTGATATTGGCTCAGAGATGACGCTGCAGAATGAAATTGCACTGGCTGCAGAGGGGTTACGAGAATGACCCATGTGGTGAGGAACTTTTTTAACATTCTTTAGAGCCTCCTCAGCCTGTTCCTGCTCCATTGACGACACCATATCTTTGTACGCCTTTCTGGCCTCTTCCGTCAGTGACACCAGGTTATTAAATAAGTTCTTAAAAAAAAAAAAAAAAAAAAAAAAAAAAAAGCACATTACATAATAATCAAGGTAGAGTCACTGTTTGCATTTTCACGTATAAAATTATTCTTTCAATACTATTAAACTTAGATTGGTTAAAGTGGTTGTAAAGTCAGACGGTTTTTAATTGAATGCATTCCATGCATTCAGATAAAAGGCCTTCTGTGTGCAGCAGCCCCCCTCAGCCCCCCTAATACTTACCTGAGCCCCATCTCTATCCAGCGATGTCCACGAGCCCCTCAGCTGTCTGGGACTCTCCCTCCTGATTGGCTGAGACACTGACAGCTGCAGGAGCCAATGACGCCACTGTCAAGTCAGTTAGCCAATCGGGAGAGAGAGGGGCGAGGCAGAACCGCAGCTCCATGTATGATTAGACACAGGAGCCGCTGCAGCTCAGCTCAGGTGCCCCCATCCATGCAACAGTAGGGAGGGTCCAGGAGCAGCAAAGAGGAACCCGAGAAGAGGAGGATCCAGGCTGCTTAGTGCAAATCCACCGCACAGAGCAGGGAAGTATAACATTTTTTTTTTTTTTTTTTTTTTATAAATAACAAACACACAACATGATACTCATTGTAACATTCTTCCAGAAATCTCTTCTCCCTACTGCTAGGGATATGTTGTATATCTGAATGGTGTCCTCCGCAAACATGTCCTGAACCTCCATTCAGGCACCCTCTGCCACTTGGCAAAATTGGACTGAACATGAGTGAGTATTTCTCCCTACTTATGCTGCCATGGTTCTACTGCTTAGACTCCAAATTAAAGAGCTTTATGGAGAACATACTAGCATCCCCTTCTACAAAAGGCAGATTTTTCTTTTCATGTCCTGAAAACATCCTAAAATGTCCGGTTTATGCAGGAGAGAGGCAGGCAAAAGCAGCATTATATTAGGAAAAACCTTAACAGAGCACTGGGGGCCCTAACCCAGAAACTCGGATAAAAAGTGGAATATGTGTGGCTTTTTAGCAACTCCAAGGCAGTCAGGCTTTGAGTCACCCACCTGTTTTTTTTTTTTTTTTGGTGTCAATCAACTTAAAAAGTAGCATGTCTATTCTATATTGCATATGTGCTGCCAAAATAGAATATAAAAAAAAATACTAAATCACAATTTACAAATCCTCAAAAAAAATATAATTTTTTTTTTTGTTTTACAAAAAAAAAAGGGGGGGGGGGGGGTGGAGAGCGCAAAGACCTAGCGCAGTATATCCTTAAACAAACATTAAACATGACTGCATTCACTTCTAGAGGATAAGATTGTTTTGTATAAAAACAGAACACTGCCTCATGTTGTCACTGGAGCCAGTCGTACTGTGAGTAGAGTCCCTCCATCATTGAGGCGGGACCGGATGTGGATGGAGGAGTGAGTCAGTGAGGAGCGGCGTGAGTGCTCTCCCCACCCCACCTATAGCTTGGTAAAGCCTGAGTGTATGTAGCCGGAGGTATCCTTTGGCTGCTATGTGGATTTACTACTTGCCACCGGTAACCCACTACATGCTACCCACTGATGCCTGAAACCAGCTGATGCGATTGTGGATCGGTGACATGCATGCTTGTGCCGGGTATTCCTACCTGAAGTGGTGCCTTCTCCCCTAAGAAGCCGTGGCGTTTTCCCCTTCAATATCGCCGGGTCCCCCTGCCGCTTGCCAGATATCGCGGGAGCTGGAGCTGTGCGAGACCCGGAAGTAAAAACCGCTACACACGGGAACAGCTAAGACACTCACAAGGTGTCAGCAGGGAAGGACCGCTGAGACCGTCGTAAGCGGCATCGGGAGGAAGGCTGTGCTGAAGGTTGAGCGGGACAACAGTCGGGTTGTGAAGACTCGGACCCTGTGTATCTGTACAGCTGGAGGGCGAATCTCTGGAGGGGTGAGTGGAACCTCAAAATATGAACTGGGACTGAAAGATGCTCTGCTGTGTAGTATAATAAATGCCCCCCACGCTTCAGTTCCTGGGAAGAAGCTGAAACAAATCATAGAACTTTCAGGTCCGGCTGGTGATAGGAAAAGGGGTTTTGGCACAATGTAATACATCAGCTTATATAGTGGTATACTATATTAAGAAACCTAAACGCACGGCTACATCAGTCGTAACGTTGGAAAGCTTGAAATAATACTAAAAGCTCCCCCTCTATACTAGATACCCCCCTATATTGCCTATATCGACTTCCGGCCCCCTTACGTACTGCTGTAGCGCGTTAAATATTACAAATTAGTTGTGCCTGAAGAGGGTAGGAGAAGAGGGGAGAGGAGGAAAAGGAAAAAAAAAAAGAAGGAAAAAGAAGGCAAAAAGGAAAGAATGTCGACAAGAAGGAAGGGAGAGGAGCAGGCAAATATGGAAGCTATGGGGTCTCAGTCTTTGCGATCAGCCAAAGAGAAAGACAAAGACAAAGACAAAGACAAAGGTGGTGCTTCAGTGGTGGCAGGGGCAACGGCAGCTGCGGTGGCGGGAACTGCGAAATTGGAGAGACTGGTCAATATAACAGACCATACACCAACGAAAGGGGGGCAGCAGGTACAAAGTAAATCAGACAGGAAGAGCCTGGGCCAGATGAACACGCTCCCAAATAGCACCACAACAAGGAACCCCTCAAATAAAGGTGCGAGTATGGTGGGGAAAACAATAGAAACAAGTAATACCCAGACACAGGCAACGGAAGCCGAACCAACCCTTAAAGAAATTTTTGCGGCGGTTAACGCATGCAAACAGTCTCTGAGTAATATGGCGGATCAAATGAAAGATATGAGGGAAGAACTCGCCCACGTAAGTCAAGATCTCAAGAAAATGGAGAAAGAGTGTCAGAAACAGAAGGGAGAATAAGCCTGCTGGAGGATGAATTAAACCCAATGAAGCAAGAGTTAAAAGCACAGAAAGACCAGATAAAAAGGCTCATGGAAAAATTCGACGAAATGGAAAATAGACTCAGGAGAGACAATGTGAGGATAGTTGGACTCCCAGAGAAGAGCGAGGGATCAGACCCGGCAGGCTTCATGGAAAAATGGCTAATCGAGACTTTCGGGGTAGAAACATTCTCACAGCAGTTCGCCATTGAAAGGGCACATAGAGTTCCATTTAGGCCCCCTGTTCAGGGTAGCCCCCCAAGAGCGTTGCTTTTGAAGTTTTTGAATTATAAGGATAAGGTGACCCTTCTTCGAAAAGCTAGGGAAAGGGGGAATCTATATCATAACGGAGCCAAAATATCAATGTACCCTGACTTTTCACCCGAATTGCAGAAGCGCAGGATGGAATTCCTGAGTATCAAGCGCAGCCTCCAAATGTATGACATTACATATGCTCTCCTGTACCCCGCCAGGCTCCGGGTAAACGCACTGGGGGGCAGCCAGATCTTTGAATCCCCAGAGAGAGCGCGAGCATGGCTGGATGAAAAGAAAGATCAGCTCTTACCGAAATAAGCGGGGGCTGTAAGCGAGGAAGGAAAGAATATAAAAAGATATAATTTTGTATGTGTGGGGTGGGGGGACTCACAGGGTTGGTATAAAATAAGATAGGGTTTTGTATGGGTGAAGGATGGAAGTTAGGGAGGGGGGGCGGGGGGAGGAGGGGTGGGTGGAGGGTAAGTAGGGTAGGGGTAAAGGAGCGGGTGCTGGTCATGAAAAAAGCCTCCAAAGGGGACCTAGAGTGGTGGGGGGGTGGGGGGTGGGGAGGGATGGGGGAGGTGGGAAGAGGAGGGTAACGATTATAATATGAAGATACAGGAAGGGCACGTTTGCACTTTAAAAAAGAAAAAGAATTATGTCTTTTCTTCCACAAGGCTACACTGTATACACGAGTAAATTATAAACAGTTATGGCAAATATGTATGTTACTTGTATTATGCATAGGTCCTTAAGACTTGAAGTCACTAAAATAAAAAGGTTGTGGGATGGGAAAAAGCACTTAGTTAATTGGGAATGTAAGGTGTTAGGGAGATTTCCTAGTAGTGGGGTGGTGTCTTTTTTTTTTTTTTTTTCTTCTATTTCTACTTCCTTTCTGTCTGTTGATGTCATGCTCGCCTCAATTACTCAATCACTGCCTTTTCCTCTTAATTTAAGATCCCCTGCTCATAAACATAAGTAATAAATCATGGTCCTGAATATTGGATCATGGAATGTTAGAGGGTTGGGTTCCCCTGTTAAAAGAGCAGCTGTATACGAAGGTTTAGATACACTCAAAGTCGAAATTGCCTGTCTGCAAGACACACCTGACAAAAGATACTAAAAATAATTTATGGAAGAGGAGATATCAACATCAGTTCCACTCTACATATACCTCCTACTCTAGAGGGGTTTCAATTTTGATTGGTAGTGGGGTAGCGTTCACTTGCAGACAGTGCAGGTTAGACGATGAGGGGCGGTATGTGCTCCTGCATTGTGTAATGGATAATCTGGAATGTGAATTGGCTAATTTATATATTCCGCCCCCGTTCAAATTGGATATTATGTATAATCTTATGGAATTTATAGTTGACAAGACTGAATTACCAGTTATAGTTGTTGGGGATTTCAATATGGTCTTGGATAATAAAATAGACAGATTCCCTGGGGGGAAACAGAGTCAACGAAAGCAGGAAAACCGGTTGAAACAATTCCTTCAAGAAGCAGGGTTGCTTGACATGTGGAGAACACGGAACCCGAAGGTTCAGCAGTTTTCGTGCTACTCGAGCTCCTGTGCTTCGCTGTCAAGGATAGATTTAGTACTATGTAATGGTTTAGCATCACAAGTAATAAAAAACATAAATTATCACCCTAGAGGGGTATCGGACCACTCTCCGCTTATAACCTCGATAAATCCGGGCCATAAGAAAATCTATAGAACATGGAAGTTGAACCCAGCTTGGCTGGAAGTGATAGAAAACCAGGAAGGGGTAATAGCAGAACTGAAAGAATTCATAAAGTTTAACTCGGGTACCACATCGAGGGGGGTGCTGTGGGACACACTAAAGGCATACTTAAGGGGTTTACTTATACAGAAGGTGTCAAAAATTAAAAAAACGTCCCGGGATTGGGAGGAGCGGTTTAAGAGGGAACTAATTGCTGCTGAAAGAGAGTATACAAATGAACCTTCCCCTGAAAATCAGAGAGTGGGAAAATAAACAACAAAGGTATAAAGATATAATAATTAGGAAAGCATAAAATAAAAGAGCTTTCCAGAAACAAGTCATGTACGGGGAAGGGGAAAAGGTAGGGAAGATACTGGCCCATATAGTTAGGTCCGGCTCCCCCCCTTCCGTGGTCCCGGTCATTAAGACTTTGGTAGGCGAGACAACATCTCAACTGGAAATGATTACTGAGTCATTTAAAGAATATTATAAGAGGTTATACAAGTCGACTGGGTCCAGGGATGAGGGGGAAATGGACAAATTTTTTCAAAACATTGATATACCAACACTAGAGGAGATGGATGTTGAGGAATTGGAAAGACCAATTACTATAGAAGAGATCAAAATGGCAGTATCAGAAATGGCCAATCATAAATCACCAGGTCCCGATGGCCTCCCAGTCGAAATATACAAACAGTATGGGGAGGTACTATTCCAGGAACTTTTGGGTGTTTTTAACTGGGCAAAAGAGCAGGGGAGGTTGCCCACTTCAATGACAGAAGCCACAATAATAGTATTACATAAAGAGGGGAAAGATCCCCTGGACCCTGGGTCATATAGACCAATATCATTGCTCTGTGCAGATGTAAAAATTTTGGCAAAAATTTTAGCTACCAGAGTAAAGAAAGTGATTCATAAAATAGTTCACCCAGACCAGACGGGATTTATGCCCCGTCGAACAACCAGTATGAACATCAGGAGAGTTCTTTTGAACTTGCAGATCCCCACGGTAAATAGAGGTTCGAGAGCAATGCTTCTGTTGGATGTAGTGAAAGCATTTGACAGCATAGAATGGGAATATGTCTGGAGGGTATTAAAAGAGTATGGTTTTGGTCCCTCATTTACTAACTGGGTTAAAGTATTGTATAATGAACCAAATGCAAAAGTAAAAGTCAATAATGATTATTCGACCGGGTTTAAATTAGAGAGGGGATCGAGGCAGGGATGCCCTTTGTCTCCCATGATTTTTGCCCTAGCCATGGAACCATTAGCCACAACAGTAAGACAAGATAGGAAAATAGTGGGGTTCCAGAGGGAGGACGGTGAGGAGCGGATCGCATTGTATGCGGACGACGTCCTCATATTCATGGGAGACACAGAGGGATCCCTGAATCAAGTAATGGATATATTCTCAAGGTTTGGGAAAATCTCGGGGTTATCCATAAATTGGGAAAAATCAGTCCTGTTGCCATTAGACCCAGATAGCATAGATACCCCCTCAAATAATAACAAGTTAGAAGTAACAACGCTAACAAAATATCTAGGTATTAAGACAACCAAGGACCCAGAGAGTTACTTAGATAATAACTTAGTCCCGTTATTAAAAAAATTTAAAGATAAGATTGAAATATGGAAAGGCCTCCCGCTATCAACGGCGGGGAGGTGTAATTTAATTAAAATGTTATGGCTCCCCCCAACTGTTGTATATAATGCAGAACTCGCCAATATGGATAAGCAGGAAATGGTTTGATAAAATAGAAACAATATTTAGAGACCTTATATGGAAAGGGGGATCTCCTAGGATAAGATTGCAGACCTTACAACTACCCACGCGGGAAGGTGGGATGGCAGTACCGCACCCACGTAGCTATTTTTTGGCAGCTCAGTTACAGTGCTTGGGGAAAGACAGCAATGAGAGATTGTCGATCACGGGAGCCCCCCATAGGACACTGATAGAGACCTTGGAAGCAGACTCCTTTGTATATAAAATCCCTACGGTTAAATTAATAAAAAAAGTTTGGAGAAAAGCTAAAGAATTATTGGGAACGGGCGGTTGGATCAAACACACTCCCTTGTGGAACAATAAGTATCTACAAGAACTACAAGAAATAGGAATAATTAAAATATGGAAAAAAAGAGGAATAGAGAAATTAGCTCAGCTATATAATCAATCCTTACTTAAATCCTTTTCTGCATTAAAACAAGAATTTGGTATACCGGATAGTTCATTATATAATTATATACAAGTTAAACACGCCCTTAAGTCACAGTTTGGGGACCAGGGTCCCGTCTGGGATGAGTCTACCGTCCTTCAGAAACTGGGGGACCAGGAGAGCCAACGCGGGCTCATAGCTGAATTATACCCACACATCTGTAAAAACAGCATAGAGGCCCCGGGAAAACTTAAAAGTAGAGGTAAATGGGAGAGAGAGCTGGGAGCACTTTCAGATGGGCAGTGGAAGGAGATACTAGCGGGGGGTCAGCGGGTGTCGATTTCCCCAGCCCAGAGGATCTCACATTTAATGGTACTCCATAGGACATATTATACCCCTAAAAGGCTGTTTGAGTTTGGGAGGAGAGTGGATGCCAATTGCCCTAGATGTCAAGATGAAGGGGACTTGCTGCATATGCTATGGAAGTGCCCGAAACTATTCCGGTACTGGTCAGAGGTTATAGAAACGCTAAATAAAGTTTTCTCACTAGAACTTAAAATGGATCCGAAATTATGTATATTGGGAATAGGGGAGGATATGGACATAGGAACCTCAAAATTACAATAGTTCAGAGATGTCTCTTTCAGGCAAGAAAGTTAATTGCTCAAAGGTGGCAGGCAAGAAACCCCCCGCGGAAAGATGAATGGTTTAAAGCAGTGACTGAAACAATGTGGAAGGAAAAGGCAGTATATATAAAAAGGAGGAACCTAAAAAATTTTAAAAAGCTCTGGAGACCTTGGTTGGAGGAAGTGGGATATCCACTATAATGGAATATAGAGACAATGCCCGTACGAATAGGTATGTTAAAATGTGCTGTAATGATGTGAATGGGGGAGGGTGGATAGGGGAGGGAGGGAGGGAGGGGGGGAGGGGGGGGGGGTTTTGAGGAAGGGGGCGGAGTAGGGGGTTAGGGTTATGGAAAGGAGGGGGGAGGGAAGGAGAGGGAGGAAGTGCAAGGGGGAAAGGGGAAAAAAGGGAATAAATTAGAGCACTTTCGATATGAGTTTTTTATGTACATCCAAGAGTGATGGTTTGTTTGATTGATAACATGTCACTGTAAGAAATACTGTACACCGAGATGTATAATGTATGTATATGAATAAAAATGATCAAATTTAAAAAAAAAAAGAGTCCCTCCATCATATCCAGAGTGGCAATTGACTGGGGAAGTTGGTGCGCTCCCTCCTCCGTCAGATCCTTCTCACAAGCTGAAGCACCTGTGCTGAGGGCAGCTGCATTCCCGGCGCCTTTCAGTACTCCACAGAAGCAGAAAAGCTCCTTTGTGAGGGGGCGGCTGCAGCAGCCTCTGTGCAAGTGCTCATTCACTTGACAAAAGGGGGAACTAACCTCAAAACCTGTTGTCACAGTCATCATTTGCAATCAACTGGAGGGTCCAGCAGCAAAGCTGTGAGTGAAATCTCACACAAAACAGAGGTCGCTGCAGTTGCCCCCTAACCGGAGCTTTTCGGCTTGTGAGGAGTACTGACAGATGTGGGAACGCAGTGGCTGGGTGCTTCAGCTTGTAAGAAGGATCTGACAGATGCGGGATCGCACTAACTTCCCCAGCCGAGTGCTACTGTCAGCTAGATTTGCTACTACGCCAAGGACATATAAAAAAAAAAAAAAAATGAGCTTGCATTACAATTATATGGACTTTTTTTTTTTTTAGCACAGACATATTTTTGGTTTGTTGCTTGTTTTTATTTTTAATAAGATTTTTGTACCTATCGTAAATGTTATTGCTTGAGTCTATTGAGTGGCACAGGAATTCAGAAACAGCTGGGTTGTACTACTCCAGTTACAGGAGTTTGAAGCCCTCGCAAAAAGAAAGTATTGGAAGCCAATCCCCAAATAAGCCTTTCTCTACCCAGGATGCATTCTCTGATTGGACAAGGTAAAGAGTGTGATGTCACAACTCACCTCATCCAATTAGAGAAGGCTTTGCGTCATTGAGAAAATGCAAAGCATCCTCCAATTGGTGCCAATGTTGAGTAGCCACACATGTTGTGTACACAATACAGCTGGGCAACTGCTTGGCATGGAACCTAGAAGCTAGTGGAGATCACTTCAGTAGCAGTGTCTACTACAGCGATTTCCAGCTTCTAGAGGGATATCACAGGTATGCTATATGCATAGTTACATTGGTCCAAGCTTGCAAAAAAATGCCACACCTGGATTTATTTAAATTGGAGCACTGACCACAGTGGGCACAGACCACCGGTTTACACATTCCTACCCAAAGGGGAAATGCTCAGCCACACTTTCAGGTGGGGATGAGGGCACTTCAGAGCATTTCCACTCTGCACAGAGGAATGACTTAAATAGCAAGTGAAGCATAAAACTCTATGCAGCTGTAAGAGCTCTAAAAGGTCTAAGCTGGAACAACCGGCTGATCCTCTAGATGCAAAGTGATACGCACTGCATTAAAAAGGTATGAAACAACCTAATGTTTATCATAAGCACCAATGGGTGACTGTGGTGGCCAAAAATAATCTCTTCTTAAATAAACTGTGGAGACTGAATCAAGAATGGTAACAAGGACAATGGTTTGATTCACAGGCTAAGGAGGATCAGTAATAGAATGTGTTGTAGATGGCACGGATTGTGCTTAGAGCCTCTGAGCAGAATAAGTCAGTAACTGGACACAGACAGAAAGTTTACAGTGGACATGAAGGTGCAGGTGGACACGTTGGAGGCGTCCACCCTGCCCAATGAAGCTGTAGGTTACTCTGAAGATGTGACCCTATAACAAGGCGCTTCAGTTTCCATATTGCAAGCGTTGATTCCACCTGGGGATACTGAGTAAACGCCCCCAGAACCATAAGGGAAGTAAGGGCTGAGGTCACCTGCAGAAGTGGTATAGTCCATGTGTGTCCTTGGGAAGACAAGTTGCACTATGTAGCGGTATGCAACTAGGCCCAATGTGAGGCAGGGATTGAGTACCTAGACAACCTGGCAGCTGGTGCTGATGAGTGTTTCAGGTGGCTGGAGGTGACCAAGTTACTATATGCGGGTAATGGAACACAACTGGAGATCTGAGATCCACGTGGCGCTTCAGGAGCTGCAGTGGGATGGTGCTCCCTCTAGGGTGAATGACAGGAAAAAGTCTGACATGCTTAAACTAATGGATTACAAAACTTCAGTCTTAACCCTTACTACAGTAAAAACCGATGGTGTATTTGAAAAGGCGCTCAGTAATGCAAACAGTAGAGTAGTTCCTGGTGCTTTTGCCCAACTGTCCTTACTCAGTAAGTGAATCTTCAAAGAAATGGACATTGGGACTGTGACACAGCTCGACCTGAAAATATGCTCTGAAACTAAAGCTAGTCATACACGGTTAGGTTTTTTTTTTTTTTTTTTTTTTTCCAAGGTGGATGGCGCAATCCCCTCCAGGACATTGTATTGAAATCCCCTCCAGGACATTGTATTGTACTGACAGCAGCCACAGCTGTCAAGAAAAAAAAAAGGCTTCCAACATGTCCCATCGTCAGATATCGATCAATGGACGATAGAGAAAAGGGCTTTATTCTTCTTTATAGGATTCACTTATTTTAGGATAAGTGGAGCCATGAAAATAATTCCTTTATATCCTGTAAGAACGCAGAACTACTAGATGCAGCCATTTTAGATTTCATTATAAAACATCAAAATAACGATCTTACCTCTGCCCCAGAGTAGCTGAAAATGCCAACAACACTGACAGGTACCAATTTGTTCACACAGCGACCAAGTGCTTTCCTTCCTAGCGCAAAAACAAAGGGAATTTCTTGCTCTCTGGCCATAGCTATGACATTATAGAGGGCCTCATCCAATCCACCTGATAAAAAAGGATATTTGTCTATTAAATCTGTCAAGGCTACCACTAGTCATTCATATAAACAATTTATTACCTCTGTTTATGCAATATAATAAAAGATAGATAACATTTGAGTCCAAATGGTTGAAGGGTAGTGACACTGACAGCCTTGTGGACTGAAGTGACCTCTATACTTCTGCAGACACTGCGAGAAGAAATAAGTAGCTTACTGTACTTTATTCATGTCAGAACCACTGTATAGCTTATGTCCAACACCTGGTTAGCTGAGTAGTTAGATTCCTGAAATGAAATGTCAGGTGACATTTCAATAATGTAGGAGTCACAGTGATGTAAAGCTCGATCCAGGAACAGAAGGGAGGAAGGGATCACCGCTCCAGGTGGATATGTGGATGAAAGACTCTCCTCAGAATTGGAATACCAGGTGCAGGCTAGGCATATAGCAAATGAGGCAAGGAAAAGTTCTGACAGCTGCACTCTGGAATATAGCCTTTATTATAAAAAATCCTAGCTATGAAAAACACTTTTAAGTGTGAAACGCGTCAGCTCGTTTGTCCCATTTTCTGTTGTGGCTTGTAGTTTTTGATTATTTTATAATAAAGGCTATATTCCGGAGTGCGTCTGTCCAGAACTTTTCCTTGCCTCAAGTGATGTAAAGCTCTAATCACTTCTAAGGCCCCATTCACATATCGAGCAGCGGGAATGGGCATTCCGCTATGTGATTTTCAAAGTGTGATGGTCACACAATTCTATGTGTTGCACAAGCCCAACCCATTCGTTTGTCGCCTGAAAAAAAGCTACTGTTCCTTTTCGGGCGACGCGCTTTGTGCAATATACCGTAAATCCTGCACACCAATTGCGGCATTTGGGGTGCCATTGAAGTATTGTGGCACCCAAATGTGCATTTTGCATCGACTGCCTGAAGTGTAAATGGGGCCTTAGCCTTGCCTCATTTCTGCTCATGGACTAAAAATGGGATTTTTTGACTTACCGTAAAATCCATTTATCTGAGTTCATTGAAAGACACAGTACTCCATTATTCAAAACCATAGGGCTATATCGCCCCCAAAGACTTGGCTACGCCTATGGGCAGTCCTAGGTGATATACACCACCCTCTCTGCTACAGGCCTTCAGTTTAGTAACAAGCAGTATCAGAAGCATCAAAACTCCTTAGAGGGGTGGGTGCTTTCTTTGTCAATGAACTCAGAGAAATGGATTTTACGGTAAGTCAAAAAAAATCCCACTTTCTCTTTCGTTCATTGACAGACACAGCGCTCCATTATTCAGAACCATTGGGACGTTCCAAAGCAGTGCCAAACATGAGGGTGGGACAACGAAAAATCCCAAGGCTAAACACAAGAGCCAACCAGGTAACAGGAGCTCAACACAGAAACAAACTGGAGTCCAACCTGAACAATACCCCTTCAAGAGGGAATAGACTCTCTAAACAGCAGCCTGCAACAGCTTGAGGCCAAAAGAAGCATCCTCAGATGCCAGCACATCCACGTTATAGAATTGTGAAAGTGTACACCGACAACCAAGTGGACGCCTTACAAACCAGCACATCGGAAGCCTGATGGAAGGCCCAAGAAGCCACAAGCAGCCAAGTAGAATGCGCCATAATGGGGAAAGGAGGAACTGTGACTGCCATATACACCCAAATCGCCCGAACACATCCAGGGCATGTAATGTAAATCCCTTAGGACATTTTGACCTGGGACACTGGGAAGGCAATACAAACGTCCTTAGTCAAAAGGACTCAGAGGAGGGAACCACAGACAAGGGCGAAGAACCACCTCATCTTTGTGGATCACCAGGTAAGAAGTATGACATGGTAACGCCTACAGTTCTGCCACTGTGCGAGCAGAGGTGATAGCAACCAAAAAAGCCACTTTCTGGGACAGAGCAAGCAGAGGAACCTCCCGAATATTTCCAATGGGGAGGCTCCTGTAGAAACGAACGCACCCAGAGTAGATCCCACGGCGGTAGAAGTGACCGCACAGGTAGAGGCAGATGTCAAATCCCTTGATTAAGAGTTCGCACCAGGGAATGCGAGACCAGGGGATGCCAAAGAAAACCGCCAAGGCCGACACCTGGTCCTTGATGGCACTCAAGGCCAAGTTCGGTTCAACAACCCAACCCCCCCCCCCCCCCCCCCCCCCCCGTGAAGGAAAGTAGAAATCTGAGCCACCGAGAAAGAACGAGGGTAAATGGCAAGCGCCTCACACCAGGATATGTACGCTATCCATGTCCGGTGGTAAATCTTCCCAGAGGAATGCTTCTTAGCTTTCAGCCGTGATGTTAACTTCCGCACCTGGCTCATAACAGCCAGGCCTCCAAAACCAGCGACTGAAAGAGGATGGAAGATCAGCCCTTGGGACAGTAGAACCTCCCCGAGAGGCAGTCACCAAGGGACGTTAGCGACCACGTGCACCAGTTCGGCGTACCAAGACCAACAAGACCATCCGAGCCCAATAGAATGACCGGAATTCCTTCGGCCTCAATCCCGCGCAAAAGCCGGGGCAGAATCTTGAGAGGAGGAGAGGCGTAGAGCCAACTATACGGGTCCCATGGGGCCACCAGAGCATCTGCGTTGTCCACCAGAGGAGCCTGTGACCTTGCCAGAAATCTCAGTAACGTTCTGTTAAGCCGGGACGCCAACAGGTCTACCTCGGGGGTGCCCCATCGGAGACATATCCGATGAAACATGTCCTGGTGAAGGGACCACTCCGTGGACCAACGCTAGGCGACTGAGGCAACAGCCTACCATTTTTGCAATTTTTCCACTCCTAGAATGCATACGGAGGAGAGGGCCGGAACAAAGCGTTCTGCCCACCGGAGGATACTGGCTACTGTCAAGGCTGCCAACACTCTTCGCTCCGCCCAGGTGATTGACACTCCCGTGGCATCATCCGACTGGACCCGTACCGTGAGCCCCCGAAGTTGACGTCCACGATCCATACATAGTCTGATCGCTCAAAGTCCCAGGATATCGAACGGCAGTCAGGATTCCTCCAGCATCCAACGACCCTGAGCAGAACCCAGGACACCTCCCCATCCAGACAGACTGGCATTAGTGGTGACCACTGTCCAATACAAGGGGAAAAAGGATGTGCCCTCCCGAAATGCTGGAGAGTGAAACCACCAGACCAGGGACCCCCGGTTTTCTGGCTCAGCCGAATCTGATAGCCCAAAGACCTAGGGCACTTTACGCCAGGATCTCAATTGAAAGAAGCTTGTATGGAACTGCGCAAATGTAACCACCTCGCAGATAGATAGCATCAGGCCGAACACCCACATGCAGGATCGTAGGGAGGCCCACCTGCGAGACAACAGTGTTTGAAATGCAGCATGCAACTTCTGGAGTTTGTCCAGAGGAAGAAACACTGTGGCTAGAGATGAAACCAGAGTCAGGCCCAGATAATCCAATTTTCTGGAAGGAGCCGGAGCAGACTTCAGGTAGTATAGAAGCCAACTGAAAACCAAGGTCTGTATAGCGAGCTACCCTCAGGGTAGCCGAGGACTCTGCTCGCAGAAGATCGTCCAAGCAGCCCAGAACTGCAATCCCCCCGCTGACGTAACCACACCAGAACTGGGGCCAACACCTTTGTGTATGCGAGGGTTGGAGGCAAGACCAAAAGTCAACACTGCGAACTGAAAATGCTCTTTTCCCACAGTAAAATGGAGGAAGTGTTGGGCACATATTGGAGTGCGTAATCAGCATTCGTGATGTCGACAGAAGCCCAAAAGTCTTCATGTTGAAGGGAAGCTACCACCGTGTAGATGGACTCCATTCTGACCCCGCTGGAACCGGGACAAGCACCCTGAAGAAACAGGGCTTGCGCAGCCCCAAGGAGAACTGCCAACAGGTCGGTGACAAATGCCAATAAGGAGGTAAAAACCCTTTTCGGGGTTCAAGGCCAGAACACTAGGACATAGGTGAGGGGGCACGCCTTCATGCTGAAGGGGCCTTTTCCGTGGGTCTAGGGAGACCCCGTCCATTGCGTGCCGAGAAGGACCGCATCTGCTACGAGGCCCTCCCCCCCCCCCCCCCCCCAATTTCAGACTGTGGATGACATATACACTTCCATCTTGTGAGACTCATAACGATGTGATCCAGGGTAGCCCCAAACAGACATTGCCTTGAAATGGTAACCCAGCTGCAGCTTTTTTTTAGAAGCCCAGTCCGCAGACCAACACTTATGCCCTGTACACACGGTCGGATTTTCTGACGGAAAAAGTGCGATTGGATTGTGTTGTCGGAAAATTCCGATTGTGTGTGGGCTCCATAGGACTTTTTCCGTCGGAATTTCCGACACACAAAGTTTGAGAGCAGGATATAAAATTTTCCCACAACAAAATCCGATCGTTTAAATTCCGATCGTGTGTACACAAATCCGACGCACAAAGTGCCACGCATGCTCAGAATAAATTAAGAGACTAAAGTTATTGGCTACTGCCCCGTTTATAGTCCCGATGTACGTGTTTTACATCACCGCGTTCAGAACGATTGAATTTTCCGACAACTTTGTGCGACCGTGTGTATGCAAGACAAATTTGAGCCAACATCCATCGGAAAAAATCCATGGATTTTGTTGTCGGAATGTCCGATCGTGTGTACAGGGCGTTAAAGTGGAGTTCCAGTCATAAAATTTTTTTTTTACAGTATTCAGCTACAATAAATACAAACAACCACCTTTTTTACTCACCTTTTCAGGTCTGTTGCTAGGGGATCACTCGTAATCTGCCTCTTCTTCTCTAAGGCGCCTGACGTAATTTCCCTTCGCTGCCATCACAACGGGCACTTCGACGACGACGCCCTTTGCGATGGCAACGTCAGTAGTGTACGGCGCTGCGCAGTACATACTGCGCATGCGCGAGAAGGGCGGTGCATGCTGGTCGCTCAGCTGTACCAGAGCCCGGAAGATAGTGCTTGTGGGCTTCATATGCCCACAAGCACTATGGAAACTGCCACGAAAGAGGAATAGAAGATATATTCCTCTATGAAATCGGCAATCGAGCGCAGATTAATCACACAAACATTAGTGCTTAACAGTGGGAACTCCGCTTTAAGCCCCAATACAAGTCTAAGCACCACTGCCAAAACAGAGAGCTTAGCAACCAAGGGAACTGCGTCCAAGAGGCATCGCATACAAACTGCAGCCCCCAGACCAACTGGTCCGCCAACTAGGCGAAAGCAGAGGGAATCTGCTCCCCCTTCAGGTATGTCAGCCAGATCCTTAAAAGCCAGAGAGACTCCTCTACCAGAATCATGGTCGCCTTGCGCAACCTAGAGAAAGGGGGATCCACTACTGGTGGAACAGTCCACTCTTTAATGGGGACCCCACAGGGGGTACCTCACAGCGGAGCGTCTTTGGAACCACAAAGGGACGCTTTGGACACTCCCAGTCTATACGAACAAATATTCCAAAATAGGAGGGAGAAGGGAACGCTTTTACCGTGCGAGACAGTTTATGGGTGCCAAGGGGACCGGCACCTCCGCCGTAGCCACATCCATTCTCCATCTTTAAAGTTTCCCGCACAGATGTAATAAGGGAGACAACCAGCACCTTCTTGTGTGCCACTGCAGTTGTGGAGGAACAACCTCACTAAATCGACAGGACAGAGTGTGGCCACCAACCCCGCAAGGTGGGCCACATCCACGACAGCAGAGACAGACATAGGATCAGTCGAGACCGATGAGGCAGGGGAGGGCGGGGGGCTCCATTTACTAGCCTATATACCTAAGCGCCACCTGTGAAAACGCAAAACCGCAGCCTAAATTAATTAGTGGACAGCCGCTGCAGGGGGCACGGATCTGCGGATGCCTGGTCACCCACCCAACAATCCAGCAGGTGCCAAGGTGTACCCCACCATAGTGACAACCCTGGATGGTGGGGGGTGGACAGAGTGTCCGAAGCACCTAAGCCAGAGGCCTGCGCCTCACCCGGGGAGGGGGGGGGGAGGGATGTGGAGGAGAACCTCAGAGGGACCGACCACCCCAGGGAGTACCCACGCCCCACACCACTCCAGGGAAGGAAAGCAGGGGACCCCTTACCGCTCCAGGGAGTGCGCAGGTAACGCTCCTGGACAGATCCTCCTTGCCACCGAAGTGGGGGGGCTGAGACCGAGGTCGTATGCGACCTCGCAAGACATTCAATTTGCAGGGCCAGCCCCCGTCCAGTGGGGGTTTGTCGTGACAGACCTAGCGCATAGCTGCGGTATGTACTCGCTCCCTGGCCAGACTGGGGAGAGCACTGGATCTTCGTGTCCAGCCCATCGCCCAGTCCGGCAGTTGACTGTAGATCTCACAGGAAAAATCCAAGAGAAAAAAAAAAAAGTAGTTTAAAAAGCAAAAATAAAAAATTGCCAGGACCAGAAATTCCAGCAGGGAACTAGGTCCTTACTCCTGACTAGGCAGAAAAAAATGAAGGCCTGTAGCAGAAAGGAGGGAGGGGTGAATATCACCTAGGACTGCCCATAGGCGTAGCCAAGTTCTTTTTTTCTGCCTAGTGTCCTACTCCTGTAGAGGGCGATATAACAATATGGTTCTGAATAATGGAGCGCTGTGTATGTCAATGAACGAAAGAGAAATATTAGTTTACTAGCCCTTAAATGTACTAGCTGCACTCTTTTTTTTTCAGGCGTCTTACCCTTTATTTTCACCTGGTACTCCAGCACATAACACATTTCTTGATCCTGGGTGGCTATGCTCAATTATCCACTGTATTTATGGAGGGGAACCATGGCTGTCACACAGGTTGGACCTCACACAAGTCTGCTTTTGTTCATCTCCAATACTAGGTGGATTAGTTAACATAAGATAAATAAGGATGCTTCTACTTTCGTTTCAGAACACATGCAGTGAAAGGACACAGTATTTCTGACAAGATCAGCAAGTATTTTCCGTACTTGCTGCAAATTCTCTTATAGAAGAAAACTATTCACAACGCCATAAATGCTCTTAAAAATCTTCAGATTTATTAGTTCTTCATAAAAGACCCACTGATCGTACAGCAGATGTAAATGTGCATTACAGCCTTGTTGGCAAGGTCGACAAGGCTGGAATGCGTTCGCTTCTGCTGTACGATCAGTGTGTCTTTTATGAAGAACTAATAAATCTGAAGATTTTCAAGAGCATGTATGGAGTTGTGGATCGTTTTCTTCTATAACCGTTTGCAGCTGAGCTGCTTATCCTACACCCGACAGCACTAGAGGATATCTTCATCTCATTGGGCCGTAGCACCTTATCTTTATGCAAATATTCTTAGTCTGAAAAATAAAAAAGGATATTTATTGAAGCCACCACATGTAAAAACTGGTAGGCTGCAATATAGCAAATGTTTGGATTTACTGTAGGTACCCTTTAAATCAGTAGGACAAAGTGTACAATAATAGGATTTTTATAACAGCTTACCTGTAAAATCCTTTTCTTGGAGTACATCATGGGGCACAGAGCCACAGTAATAACGGTATGGGTTATATGGCACCTTCAGGTGATGGACACTGGCACACCCTAAACAGGAAGTTCAATTCCCCATATAACCCCTCCCCTTACCGGGAGTACCTCAGTTTTGTAGCAAAGCAATACACATGTAACCAGAAAGAGGGGAGGGAGCTCTGTGTCCCGTGATGTACTCCAAGAAAAGGATTTTACAGGTAAGCTGTTATAAAAACCCTATTTTCTTTATCGTACATCACGGGACACAGAGTCAGAGTAATAACTGTATGGGATGTCCCAGAGCAATGCCCCCTAAGGGGAGGGGACACAAGAAAAAGTAGGGTGCAATCAGACCTGAGGACCTATACTGCTGCCTGCAGCACACTGCGTCCAAAGGCGATATCCTCATGCCTTCTTACATCCACCTGAATCTGGTGAATGTATGGACTAAAGACCAGGTTGCGGCCTTGCAGATTTGAGCCATGGAGGCTTGGTGATGCACTGCCCACAAAGCATTAACAGCCCTGGTGGAGTGCGCTTTGACCTGAAAAGGTGGAACCTTCATCTTCAAGCCATAAGCTTGAATAATTACCTGCCGAATCTATTTGGCAATAGTGGATTTCGATGCTGCCTCTCCTTTCCTAGGACCTTCAGGCAACATGAATAAAACATCTGTTTTCCGAATCTGAGCAGTCGCCTTCAAATAGATCTTGACTGCTCTCACTACATCCAAAGAGTGTAGTGACTTTTCTTCCTTAGAACAGGGTTCTGGAAAAAATGAAGGTAAAACAATATCCTGGTTTAGGTGAAAACCTGAAACCACCTTTGGCAGAAAGCTAGGATGAGGACGCAATACTACTCTATCCTTGTGAACGATTAAATATGGCTCTTTACAAGAAAGAGCCGCCAACTCTTGATACCCTTCTTGCAGAAGAAATGGCTACCAGAAAAACTAGCTTCCTTGTCAAAAGGACCAAAGGAAAATGTTGTATCGGCTCAAAAGGCTGTTTCTGTAATGCCGACAGAACTAAATTTAAGTCCCAAGGGTTCAGGGGTGACTTAACTGGTGGATTAAGCTGCGATTCCCCCTGAATAAAGCTTCGGATCAAAGAATGCAAAGCAAGCGGAGGCTGAAACAATACTGATAAGGCCGAGACCTGGCCCTTGATAGTACTCAAGGCCAGTTTCATCTCTAGCCCCATTTGCAGAAAGGCAAGAATTCTACCTATGACATACTTCCTAGGATGCCAACCCCTGGATTCACACCAAGAAACATATGTCTTCCAAAGTCTATAAAAAATTATTCTGGAAGCTGGCTTCCTTGCATTAATCAAGGTAGGTATCACTGAGCCTTAAAACCCACGATTCCTTGGAATGTGGGTTTCAATAGCCAAACAGTTAAAATTTAGCGTTTGTAAAGTAGGATGGAACACTGGTCCCTGCGATAGCAGGTCTGGACGTGGTGGTAGGGGCCATGGGGCCCCTACCACCATCTTTACTATTTCTGCATACCAAGATCTTCTGGGCCACAAGAACTACCAATTTCCTTTCCCGCTTGATCCTGCAAAGGAGTCGAGGTAGCAGCAGAATAGGAGGGAATGCATAAAATCAGTGAGAACTGATCCCACCGGGTCACCAACGCATCTATTCCGCAAACCAGGGGATCCCTTGTTCTTGACACAAAGTTGTCGACTTTGTTGTTTAACCTGGATGCAAACAGATCTACATCCGGGATCCCCCAGCTTTGGCATATAGCCAGGAAGATGTCGGGGTGAAGGTACCATTCCTCCGGGAACAATTGCTGGCAACTTAAGTAGTCTGCCTGCCAGTTCTCTACCCCTGGATTGAAGATTGCCGAAATGCACGGCACATGTTTTTCTGCCCAGGTTAGGACATGGTTTACCTCTCCCTGGGTTGCCTGACTTCTGGTGCCCCCTTGGTGATTGATAGAAGCCACTGCTGTGGCATTGTCGGATTGAATCCTGACAGGAGAATTCTGCAACCTTAATGTCCAGGCCCTTAGGGCTAGACGTGCTGCCCGAATTTCTAGTATGTTGATGAGCAAGGTCCTTTCGGTTCTGGAACATTTCCCTTGGACAGATGCTTCTTCCAGGACTGGTCCCCAACCTGAAAGGCTGGCATCTGTTGTTACCACCTTCCAGGTAACCGGTAAGAAGGAAGGATTTCCCCTTCTGCAGATTCTTGGATATCCTTCACCAACTGAGGCTCCGACGCACTTTTGGCGACAAACGCATTGGAAAATCTAGTGCCTGAATCTTCTTGTTCCAGGCTAAGATACTGTTTTGCAGCAGTCTCGAGTGAAGCATAGGGAACTAGTTCAAATGAAGCCACCATCTTCCCCAACAACCTCATACAAAGGCGAATAGAAGGACCCTTCTTTGCCCTGACCCCTTGGACCAGCTTCTTTATGAAGCTGATCTTTGCCTGGGGTAAAAACACCTTCTTCTGGGCTATATCTATGACCAGACCCAAGTATTCTAATCTTCTTACTGGCTTTAAAGAAGATTTCTCTAGGTTGATGACCCAACCTAGGTATTCCAGGTAGTTGACTGTGATGACCACGCTTTGGTCCAAGCGCACTACCGACTGGACTATTAAGAGCAGGTCGTCCAGGTATGCTATTATTGTTATACCATGAGTCCTTAATCTGGCCAGAGGAAGGGCCAAAAGTTTTGTAAACACCCATGGTGCAGTAGCCAGACCGAAAGGCAAGACTACAAACTGAAAATGAAGTCCATCTACTTGAAAATGCAGATACTTCTGGTGAGCGGGGAAAATAGGTACATGCAGGTATGCATCCTTGATGTCGATAGATGCCAGAAGCTCTCCCCCTTGTAGGATGGAGACTACTGACCGGATTGATTCCATGCGAAAAGAGCGAATCTTCAGGAACCGGTTTAGATCTTTGAGATTTAAAATGGGTCTGACATCCCCATTTGGGTACCGTGAAAAGGTTTGAATAAAACCCCGACCCCTGCTCTTCCACGGGAACCACCATGATCACTTTTTGAGACAAAAGTCGGTCTAACGCTAGAAAGAGCTATTGTGGAGACCACCCATCTGTCCCGAAAGGTTTCCTGCCAGACCTTTGAGAACTGCAGAAGTCTTCCCCCCACTCGAGCGAGTGGGGGCGCCCCTTCATAAAGAGGCTTTAGCGTTCTGTCTTGCTGGTTTCCTCCCCCAGGACTCCTTTTGTCCCTGGGGTTGACCCTGAGTATTACCTCTAGAACCTGACGGTGGAGGCCGTCGCGACTGCCTGGAGGCTGATGCCCCTGGCACTGGAGAAAGAGCCCGTTTAAATGAGGGATGTTTACTCTTTTTCTTAAAGGGGTGTTCCGGCCATTTTTTTTTTTTTTTAAGTCAGCAGCTACTAACACTGTAGCTGCTGACTTTTAATAAGGACGCTTACCTGTCCATCAAGCACGCGATGTCGGCCCCCCCCCCCCCGAGGCCGATCCATCCACTGGATCGGCTGCCGGCGCCACCATCCTAACTAAGGGAAACAGGCAGTGGAGCCTTGCAGCTTCACTGCCCGTTTCTTACTGCACATGCGCGAGCCGCGCGGCGCTTTGTGAATGGCCCCGTTGTTTACTGGGACACACACACGTCCCAGAAGACAACGGGGCCGCTCGCCAAGGAGGAGGAATTGAAGAAACAGCGCCACGGAATAGGAAGAGGCAGATTAGGAAGACTGCGTAAATTTTTTTTTTTTTTTTTTTTTCGCATGTGTTTTTTCTTATATATTTTTTTAAGAATGTTAACGTAATTTTTTTTTTTTTAGGGGGGCCTCCACTTTAACTGCAGAAAGGAAAACCAGCCAGGAGCTTTTTGCATGGCGCTTCGACTAACCAACTTTTTAACCACAAGATTCTACGCATATGTATCAACCCAAGCATAAGGCGAAAGGTTTGAAGAATAGAATCTCTGATTACGTCAATTGCAAAGCACAAAGCTGCTGGCAGCTCAGCTAATTCCTGGGCCTGCTGTTCAGGGAACACCTTGAGTACCGGTTTCAAATGGTCTCTCAAGGACTGACATACCCCAATTGCCGCCACTGCAGGTTGAGCCACTGAACCTGCCAGGGAGAAAATATTTTTTAACAGGAATTCCATTTTTTCATCAGCTGGATCCCAAAGCATTTGCGCATTGTCAACCGGACAAGTCAAACTTTTACTCACAGAGGATATAGCAGCGTCAATTGCTGGTATACTCCACATCTTAGTAAATCTTTCCTCCATAGGATAAAGAGTTAAGCATTTTTTTTTTCTCCTAAAAAGTTTTCATCTGGGCGATTCCCCTCAGAATACATAAGCTTTTCTAATAACGAATGGACAGGAAAGGCACGTAAGACTTGCGGAGGCTTTAGTGAACCCAAACAGGAAGTGAGCTCTTCATCCGACTCCGTTAAGGGTAGCTTAAATGTGGCGTGGACCATTTCAGTAAGAGAACGCACCAGTAACTTCTCAGCATTTGAAGCTGAAGAAGGTCCTTCCCCACTTGGATCCTCGGAAGAGGAATCATCAGCCTGTTCATGGTCCCCTGAGGGGGATTCATCTTCCCCCTCCCACAGTTCCTCCATTTGAGGATCCTGGGTGGTAGAAGGGGACCTAATGCGTTTTCTTCCACCCTGTGAAGACGTGATTAAAGCCACTAATCTTTCCTCTAAACCACTGATAGTTGAGGAAAAAAACCTCCTCAGTTACATAGACAGGGGCTGAAGCGTCAGAAACAATTGCAGCCCCTGATGACCCTGATGGCTCGCTCTGACCAGCCTCCCTAGAACAGGATGGTGTTGCAGAGGAGGGAGGGTCCTTAGGACCTGAAGGCGACCCCTTTGTGTCCTTGGTCTTTGCGGCATTTGAACCACCTCCTCTGGTCATAGCGCTGAGTACAAACGCAGAGGTACCACCAAAAAAAATGCACCCACTGCTGAGCAATAGTCCAGCAACTGCCGCTGCTATTAAGCTCAGCCTGATGCTTTAAGTAAATGTGCCTGGGAATGCCTGTGTCACTCACTCACATGCCACCCGTCCACTCTGTGTCCCTCCTAGCCGTATGCACCTGAAAAAGGCGCATTCTATAGCTATACAGCCCGCGTTGGATGCTGAAGCACTCCAATGCCGCTAGGCCCCGCCCCCTTCCTCCTACCACCCACCGCGCCCCCCTCCCTCATCTATTTTAAAATAGAACGTTTTCCCGCGCAAGCGGGTTCCCATCCTGACCAGACCGCATGGAGGAGAGCTGCCGAAGCTGCCCATAATGGCGACAGGAGCGCAACAGCACACACCGTTTAATGCCATGCTCCCACTGCCTGGAGGAAAGCTATCCAGGTGGGGGGACATTCCTAGGAGGAAAAAACACCCCTTTCCCACGACTTTACCTGGAGCCTGGGCCGGAGGAAGCGTGCAGCTTGTACACAGTGAGACTGACAAGCATGGAACAGCTACGTGCTCTTGACAGCCCCCGGTGGTGACTATAGGCATGACAACATTTACTTAAAGGATAAAACCCACAAGAATTAGAAAAATTCCTTAGGAATCTCCCTTACCTTATCCAGCTGCAAGGTTCTGTGGTAACAGACCCAATCTTCACCTCTCACGGTAGGCTCCATTCAAAAACCTTCAAGGACTGGGGCCCCCTTTTTATCGGTGGATCCACAGCTCTGGGCTGTAAAAAGCACCCCGCCAGCAATATGGCTGAAAAAAACAAATACTGGATCCTGGGGTCCAGCTCTCTAAAAAGAGAAGTGTTACAGGTAAAACCTTGTTTCTTCAGACACGAGGCCCGGGTACCATTCAATTCAGTTGAATGGATCCGGTTGCATGGCTTGCCCCAGTAAAGGCCAACACCTTGCCCAGTATGTGACCAACACCTAAGACACTGGCGAAAAAACGGAGGTACTCCCGGTAAGGGGAGGGGTTATATGGGGAATTAAATTTCCTGTTTACGGTGTGCCAGTGTCCATCACCTGAAGGTGCCATATAACCCATACTACTGTGGCTGTGTCCTGTGATGTACGATAAAGAAATTTAATTTTTTTTTCCCCTCACAGAAAGCAGGAATGGCAGTTCCTACACTTAACATAAAAATATTCATTAATATTCTTCTTCATTAGAGAGATTTTTTAAAGTATGCCTGGGCAAAATAAAAATTGCAAAATGAGCTTCCCCTGTGTTCATTAAAAAAAAAAAAAAAAAATTATATATTATTCCCCAGAGTGATTGGATGTTACCATAGGTTTATAGAACTTACACTTCACTTACAGGAGTTTAACTTTATGCACTTACCCATTTTCAGCTCGCTCTGGTCTGATCACATGATCCCGTGTCATCCACGAGGATCGAAGCAGTGACATTGCCCTAAGGCAGTGATGGCGAACCTTGGCACCCCAGATGTTTTGGAACTACATTTCCCATGATGCTCATGCACTCTGCATTGTAGCTGAGCATCATGGGAAATGTAGTTCCAAAACATCTGGGGTGCCAAGGTTCACCATCACTGCCCTAAGACTTCAATGGTCCATCCATTGTCTCTGCTCCCTCCTCTCCCTTGTAGCCACACCTGCTGACACAGGGGAGCCAGACAACACGACTTGACCAGAGTGGGCTGAAAATAGGTAAAGTATATACAGTGGGGCAAAAAAATATTTAGTCAGCCACCAATTGTGCAAGTTCTCCCACTTAAAAAGATGAGAGAGGCCTGTAATTGTCATCATAGGTATACCTCAACTATGAGAGACAAAATGTGGAAACAAATCCAGACAATCACATTGTCTGATTTTTGAAAGAATTTATTTGCAAATTATGGTGGAAAATAAGTATTTGGTCAATATCAAAAGTTCATCTCAATACTTTGTTATATATCCTTTGTTGGCAATGACAGAGGTCAAATGTTTTCTGTAAGTCTTCACAAGGTTGTCACACACTGTTGCTGGTATGTTGGCCCATTCCTTTATGCAGATCTCCTCTAGAGCAGTGATATTTTGGGGTTGTCGCTGGGCAACTCCCTCCAAAGGTTTTCTATGGGGTTGAGATATGAAGACTGGCTAGGCCACTCCAGGACCTTGAAATGCTTCTTACGAAGCCACTCCTTCGTTGCCTGGGTGGTGTGTTTGGGATCATTGCCATGCTGAAAGACCCAGCCATGTTTCATCTTCAATGCCCTTGCTGATGGGAGGAGGTTTGCACTCAAAATCTCATGATACATGGCCCCATTCATTCTTTCATGTACACGGATCAGTCATCTGTTCCCTTTGCAGAAAAACAGCCCCAAAGCATAATGTTGCCACCCCCATGCTTCACAGTAGGTATGGTGTTCTTTGGTTGCAACTCAGCATTCTCTCTTCTCCAAACACGACAAGTTGTGTTTCTACCAAACAGATCTAGTTAGGTTTCATCTGACCATATGACATTCTCCCAATCCTCTTCTGGATCATCCAAATGCTCTCTAGCAAACCTGTTGGGCCCGGACATGTACTGGCTTAAGCAGGGGGACACATCTGGCACTGCAGGATTTGAGTCCCTGGCGGCGTAGTGTGTTACTGATGGTAGCCTTTGTTACGTTGGTCCCAGCTCTCTGCATGCCATTCACTAGGTCTCCCCGTGTGGTTCTGGGATTTTTGCTCACCGTGGAGCCTCAGATCAAGGGAGATTATCAATGGTCTTGTATGTCTTCCATTTTCTAATTATTGCTCCCACAGTTGATTTCTTCACACCAAGCTGCTTGCCTATTGCAGATTCAGTCTTCCCAGCCTGGTGCAGGTCTACAATTTTGTTTCTGGTGTCCTTCGACAGCTTTGGTCTTCACCATAGTGGAGTTTGGAGTGTGACTGTTTGAGGTTGTGGACAGGTGACTTTTATACTGATAACAAGTTCAAACAGGTGCCATTAATACAGGTAATGAGTGGAGGACAGAGGAGCCTCGTAAAGAAGAAGATACAGGTCGGTGAGAGCCAGAAATCTTGCTTGTTTGTAGGTGACCGAATACTTATTTTCCACCATAATTTGTAAATAAATTCTTTCAAAAATCAGACAATGTGATTATCTGGATTTGTTTCCACATTTTGTCTCTCATAGTTGAGGTATACCTATGATGACAATTACAGGCCTCTCTCATCTTTTTAAGTGGGAGAACTTGCACAATTGGTGGCTGACTAAATACTTTTTTGCCCCACTGTACATCTTTCTTACACAAGTTAGTCAGCATAGGTTTTCGGGGGGGGAGGGGGTTGGATTTTTAAGGCCAGTTAGGTGTAAATTAGAATTTCACTTTTAAGCCAATTTTTAGAAATTGCCTAATGGACTATTTATTTTTTTAGGCTACAATTAAATAAAAACAATAAGAAAGGCATTGCGAACATAAAATGTGCCTTCCTTATTGTTATAGTGTGTTACATATATTTTGGGTATATCAAATTGAGGGCTGCAGTAATATTGCACATTTTATTAATATTTTTGGGGTATTATATGTCTGTAGTGCCGAGCTTGGTGATTATAATTAAATGAAAACATTTTAGCATAGTAACATATGCAAAAAATGCAAGTACAATCAAAACACCTGCAATAAAAATATTGGGAGCTCATACTGCTCGGTATTCATAGTTATATTTAATTTTATGATGCCTACTTGGAAGGCTTTTCCTGTTCTCAGTTGTTATCCTGCTTTACTTGAGACGGTAACACTACTATCATCAGCCTCTCGCACTACTCGGCTTTTTGTGTAAGCTTCTTGTATACTCTACCCAACTCCGAATGTTTGTCACTCTGTGGAAGATTCTGAGATTGCGCTATTGTGACCAGAGTTCATTTCTCTTGAGCCTCGTCGCTAGTACACTATGCATGTGGTTTCATTTTTTGTACTGATAGAAGTTGAATAAAAATGGTTATTATATTAAAAAAATAAAAATATTGGACTCTAAAAAAACTTGACCAACAAACCTTTTGACTGGATTTTCTCACAGTTTGGGGAAATAATAACACACTTGATCTTGTTTAATTTCATGTGCTTGGTTACTTCTCGTAAACCCATAACTAATCTTCTCTTCGACTTGGCTTTCACTGGGTCTTTTTGGTACACTCTCTCTTGAAAGCTGACCAGTTCTTGCAGTAACACAGTTACACATTCGTCAATCTCCTTGCTTAGTACTTGATTGCAGTACCTAGGCAAATGTGAAAAAAAAAAAAAAAAGTGAGAGACGGTCATACAAAAATATGTACATCAAAAAGGCATCACAATAAAGTGATTGTAAATCTCAGACATGAAATATGAACAAAACATATCCCTCTATAGTGTGTACTCTCAATCCAGAGCACTAAGGCCTCATTCACACCTGAGCGTTTTGAAGCTTGAAGCCTCAAGCTACAAAACGCTGGAGGGGAAAAAAAAATCAATTATTCTCTATGGAGATGGTTCACATCTCCACTCCAAAACGCTTGAAGCCAGAAGCTCCAAAAGGCCTGAAGCTCAAACAAGTTCTGGAACTTTTTTTGTTAGGCAGATTACAGGCGTTTTTCTGCTTTTTACATTGACGACCTTTTGACCTGTACAAAATCGCTGCAAAATCGCACGACTTTCTGCCTGAAAACGCTATGCTGAGGTGTGAATGGGGCTGCTGCTTCCTTCTGCTGCTATCGGCATGAATCACTTCTGAAAAATTTTCCTGACACCAAGAGAAAAATGGGGACATGGGGAGAAATCTCCAGCAGATTGACAGCCTCAGCTTGGCAGTGTAACTTCAGCTCACCGCCCCCTGGTTTTCTGATTGCTCAAACAAGCTTTAAATTTTCAGCACTTTGAATGGATGTAGAGAAGACTGCAGATACACAGATACAACTTATGTAGGAGGATTTGTGATAGTGTCTCTACTGGGCATATGTAAGGGTTTACAACCACTTTAACTGCTTACATTTACTGCGACAGGGTGGCTGCTCTGTGCCAGATCACGTAGCAAGAATGTGATCTGACATCTCCGGGTCTGGGGCACATGTCACCGGCGACCCGCTCCCTCTGTGATTGGACACAGAAGGAGACAATCTGTGAGTCCAGGGGACTCAATGTCTGCTGGGACCCGCAGACAATTCGGGAAAGAAGCAGAACGGTGGACTGCCTATGTAAACAAGGCAGAGCGTCGTTCTGTCAGTATGGAAGGTAGTGATCCTGTGTTTCTGCAAAGCAGGAACACGTATCTCTGCCTTCCCATAGTACAAGCACATTTTAGCCACACATTTAACCCTATGATCACCCTTCACTTCGTGTCTGATTTGTTCACAGCAATGTTGCAGTCCCAATATAAGTTACTAGTAAAATAAATAAATAAAAATTCCATAAGTTGTATCTGTCTATCTATCTGTAATTCAGCCAGCTGGGTTGGGAAAAAAAAAAAAAAAAAAAAAAAAAGCAACCTAGTAGTGTGTACCAGGCTTAAGGCAAAGTGCAGTTATCAAAACGCAACTAATCATAAATGACACCTTTATTGATCTACATACAATAAAATGAAATCTCACTGGCTTGTAAGAGCTACTACACTACTGCTTATCAGGCATGCAATTTTCACTTCTTAGCGTGCACAACAAAGTGCACTTATTCTTTTTGCCCTCTTCCCCTGACCCAACCTTTTCCACCCTCCACAGATGCACACTTACCTCAATCTGACAGCCATGGTTCCGCTGTGTGTTTACATCCAGAGTGTCCTCACTGTCCTGGCTGTACCTGCGTATTAGTGCCCTATTGAAATTTTATGGGGACATGTAGAATGCACGGGCCAGGACTGTGAAGACTTGCGGTGCTAAATGTACACAAAGAGTGGAACTGCAGCAGTCAGATCGAGGGGAGTGTCAAAGGAGGGTGGGTAAGGTTGGGTTAGGAAAAGGTGTCAAAAAAGACAAGTGTGCATTGTTTTAGAGTGCATTTATCCTTTAAAAGCAAAACTAAAAATTGCACCAGGTGAGAAAGGCTCTCAGGATAAAGTACACAGTATACTTGTACATTATGTTATACTTTTCTCTTCCAGCGATGACAGGTCCAGGCTCTATTTGCCACTTCATCTGACACTACTGTCTCCATCACTGCTTCTTCCAAGTTTCAGGGTACTCCCTGTTCATTTATAGGATAGTCACTGTCAAGAACAGTCCCGGATGTACAATGCAGTGCTTGTGTGCTGTGCAATTTACATACAAAAAGCAGTGCAGACTTCCGGCGCCGCATGGAGAGGAGCTAGAAGATCTCTGCTCCCGCCGCGCTCCTCTGCAAGTCTGCTCCCAGGCCAGCTAAGCCAGAGGTACTCCCCCCATTGCCTCTCCTCCTCCCCAGGAGACATCTATGGATCGCTTTGTGGAGTGATCCTCACTCTGCTCGTCCACGACTCCCCGCCCGACCGCCAAAGACACAGCCCTCGATGCGGCCAGCTTGGCTCCCGCACCTCCTAATTCTATAAAATGACATTAGATTTTATCCCAGATACCATACTTCATGTTTACAAGGATATATGGGCAGAAGCCCCATACCTATCCTCTGGCTCCCAAGCACACATAACACTCATAGCTATTACCAGGCTCCTACAGACCCATCTCTCTCATTAACGTAGACGCGAAAATCCTCTCTAAAATCATTGCGTCTCGGTTAGCCCGACTTCTCCCTTTAATTCTAAACCAGGCCCAGTCAGGATTTGTACCAGGCCGCGCAGCTACTCTGAATATCCACAAGGTTTTGCTAGCTCTTGAGCATGCTAGGAACCACTCTGACCAGGATATAGCGATTATTTCACTCGATGCAGAAAAAGCTTTCCATAACATTAACTTTTCCTGGTTATTCATGGTCATGAAAGCCTTCAGCATCTCAAGCTCAATTTTCAATTTTACCAAAAAACTGTACACCTCTCCAACAGCCCGCCCTGTCACCCCAGACTTTATGTCTTCAGACATCTCTCTCTCTCTCTCTCTCTCTCTCTAAGGGCACCAGGCAAGGATGTCCACTTTACCCTCTTCTCTTTAATAATCGCCACAGAACCATTATCTAGAATCTTAAATTCACCATCAGGGATTAGCGGTTTCACGAGTGGCAATCAAACTTTTCGCTCTGCCTTATTCGCTGACGACATTCTCTTTTTCCACCAACCCCTCCTCGGACATTTCCATGATTTAGGAACTGTTTGCGACCTTCCGGGCCTGCTCAGGCTTACGGATCAATTTTGATCAGAGTGAGATTCTAGCCCTCAACCAGTCCATGTCCTCAGGATTGATTGACTCTTCCCCATTCATTGTAGCTAAACACTACATCACCTATCTTGGTATTCAAATTGGTAGGGAACCATCTTCCTTATACAACCTTAAAGTGATTGTAAGGGTTCTTTTTTTTTTTTTTTCTTTAAAATAATATAACATATACTTACCTCCACTGTGCAGCTTGTTTTGCACAGAGTGGCCCTGAACCTGCTCTTCTGGAGTCCCCCGGCGGCTCCTCCCCACATCAGACAGCGCTTCCCCGAGGGGGTTACCTTGCGGGCGCACTCCCGAGTCCAGCATTCGTCGTCCATAGCCGCCGAATGTATGACTCGGCCCCGCCCCCTGGATTTGATTGACAGCAGTGGGAGCCAATGATCCTGCTGCTATCAATCTAGTCAATCAGAACACCGGCTAGAGCTGGTGTGCTCGTCCTTGGCGCGAGAAAAAGAGGGTTCAGGCAAGTAAAACAGGTGCACTGGGGGGTTGCTGCACTGCAAGAGGTTTTTCACCTCAATGCATTCCTAGAAGGTTTACAACCCCTTAAATTACCCCCCAATGATAGCAAAGATTGTACGGGAGTTGGAAGCATGGGCATCCCTTCCCCTTTCGCTCTTTGGGAGATGTCACCTCTTCAAAATGGTTTCATTTGCCAGATTACTCTACCCTCTGCAGACTCTTCCTCTCTTATTGAAAAACACTCGGATGTCCAAAAAATTCATTCGTCCTTGCTTACTTTCCTGTGGTGTGGTAAAAAACCCAGAATTGCACTTCAAAAACTATGTCTCCTGAAGAGCGAAGGTGGGGCAGGTTTGCCCAACCTTAGACTTTATAATCTCTCTTGTTTGTCAAGGCTGGGTATTGACTGGTTATCAAAGAAATCTTGCTACACAAATTACATGCTGGAGGGTGCCCTCGTGTCTACATTCAATCTCCAAGCCGTTCTTCACTCCAAGTTATGCTCCCTACCTGCTTTTTTAAGATCCAATATGCTAATTAGAGCTACCACTATCGCTTGGAGAGAAGTACAATGACTCCTCACTTTGGCTTCCACCATTTCTCGATACCTGCCCATATATGGCAATTCAATGTCCCATCCCCCCCCCCCCTTAGAATATAAAGAATTTGCCCAGTGGGCTGTCTACGGCCCTTCTACAACCTCGGAGATCATGGACGTTGCTCAAGGTTCCTTCATGTCCTACACAGACTTAGCTACGCAGTACTCTCTTCCACCATCCCAGGCACTCCACTACTACCAACTTACCAGCTATCTCAAAACCTGCATCAGCCCATGCCAGAACCCCATCCAAGGTTCTTTCATAGATGCTATGCTAAGCCGAGATCACTACTCAATGTCAGAGATTTATTCACAACTTCTCACCCATCAAACCTCTAAATACCGCCTTACCCCATTTAAACCCTGGATACCAGTCCTAGCTAAGGAAGATGCCCCAGAGACGATTTTAGCAGGATACCAGAAAGTCCACTCACTAGTAATTTGTGAGTCATGGAGAGAGACTCAATTCAAGATCGCTCACCAAGCCTACTATCCTTTCCATCACAATCCAACAGACTCTTCTCATTCCTCCTGCCCATGGTGTGCTATCTCCAGACCAACTCAATTCCATCGGCTTTGGGACTGCCCAGCAAACTCCTCCTTCTGGAATCAGGTTTTAAAATATATCAAATCACTAACTAAAGATCCCATGCTCTGTGTCTTCGGATGCGACACCTCCATGACTTCACCACCAACTGCCACTCTTAAAAATCTCCCTCAATGGGCCCATTTATATCTCCTGGTAGTGCGTAGGACCATAATGCATGCATGGATCAACCCTTCCCCGCCACAATTGTTGGCAGTAAAGCAAGCGCTTTCGGACTTTGTTTTTTTAAGGAGAAGCTGGACACGATCACCCAAAACTAATAAACCATGTTTATTATCTGTTTGCTTCAGTTATCTGGTTGCCAACTTATCCGCTTCCACTCCTCAGGTCCTATTGGTAGATCCTGTTTATTTGTATTTATCCTAGGATAGTAATTATTCAGCTGTGTGACATACTTTGGCCTAGGGTATGAAAAGGTTTTCTTCTGCCTTTGTTTATTTTGTACAGCGAAGGAGTTATGCCTCACACCGAAACCTTTGCTTAATCATTGTAATGTTGTCTCTTTTCATAAAATAAACATATTTAAAAAAAAAAAAAAAGCAGTGCAGAGAAATTTTAACTTTAAATAGAAAAGTACCTGTATTGGCTGCTAAGGCATGTTTATTAGACAGTTGGCAGGGTGTAGCCATGAAGTCAAAAAAGTCAGGCCTCATTGATCACATAACTAAATCAGAAAGGAGCACAGAATATTTTTTTGGGCTACTAAATGTAATAAAAGTACTTTGTTAGAGTCTGCTTTAAGGCACATCATTTACTTATTCAAGCTTAAAACAAAATGTGTGTTCACTTTAAAAACTTACCTAGTTTAACTTTAATGCTCAATGTACCACGTAACATCCTAAACTCTAACACACCATAATTAGCCCTAATTACCCAACTCTTAAACTAATCCTTGCAGTAGCATGATTACCACAGTCCTGCAAAAAAGATTTTGTAGAGCCTTAGCTATTCTATATTTCACTTTGGAAAACAGACCTGTTCATACAGCAATGAGAAATCCATTACATGAATCTGCGCATTGTACACTTACTCTCTAAACCTCTTGCTGTGGATTTTGGTAATGGCTGAGGAAGCCATGGGGCTGCCAATCCCAGAACTTGCTGGAGAGCCCTGTGATACAGGGGTCATACAGTAGGGGGAGTTCTGACTTGCTGGCGAGAGGGAGGTGTCACTTGGTGCACTGAGACCTGCATCTAAGAAAATATCCAATAAATCAAAGTTTGTAGTCAAGTCAATTCAGTTTAAAAATAAGCACTTTCCAAGCATATTTGATTTGCATTAATTGCCAATTTACACACAAATAGTCACTTCATAAAAAAAAAAAAAAAAAAAAAAAAAAAAAACCACAACTGGAATGTGGTCGTTCAGGCAGATTTTTTTTTCAGCTCTGAAAATTATTTAGCTTTAGCAGAGTTTAGGTCTCCACCGCTATTGAGACCCATTTCAAACTGGGGCACTTTTCAGGCGTTTTAGCGCTAAAAATAGCACCTGTAAAGTGCCTGAAAAGCTCCCCTGAAGCCACCCCAGTGTGAAAGCCCGAGTGCTTTCACACTAGGGCGGTGTGCTTGCAGGATAGGAAAAAAAGACCTGTAAGCAGCATCTTTGGGGCGGTGAGGGAGCGGTGTATACACCACTCCTCCACCGCCTCTGCCCATTGAAATGAATGGGCAGCGCCACAAAACGTGTACTAACCCTTTCCTCGGCCGCTATTGGGGGTTAAAAGCTCCCCACTAGCAGCTGAAAAGTGCCGCTATAACAGCGGTAAAGCGCCACTAAAACTAGCGGCGCTTTACAGCTAACGCCAGCACCACCCCAGTGTGAAAGGGGTCTGAGGGAAACCACTGACCTCTCATCTGTAAAGAAATAATAATAAAAAAATAAATAAATAAAAAGGAAGTTCACAAAAATTTACCCTAGAACGCCAAATGAAGGCGCACGCTCAGTAAAAACAGTTTAAGGCAAAGAAATTTTTTTTTTATGTGATGTACATATTCTTACACCTGCTCTTCTATTAATATATGGTTGTAATAAATACAGAGATTTGTAGATTAGCTACTAAAAAGGAGCTCTGTAATTTATTTCTATCATTCAGGTTCCCCTTCTTGGGCTATGAAACAGCGTCACATGGTTGAGGTCCTTTTTTGCTCACCTTCTGTAAGCTGCCTAAACAACCTCCCCATGAGATCCTAATGCCTAAGATATGATGGATTGACAGTAGCCTGCAATATATTAAAGCTTCCTATTGATCATTTAGCAATCCATTCATAACTCCCCCCTCTCTGTCCGATATCTGCTTCGCAAAAGATCTAAAGTAAGTTAAAAGAGAAGCTTGGGACTGACAAAAAAAAAAGGTATACTCCCCTAGGTGGATGCAGCACTGATTTCTGCAGTGAGAACTGAGCAATCAAACGCTCAGTTCTCCCCCTCTGCTCTGCCTGTCCAGCGCTCACTGGAGGGCTGGGCTGCGGATGGGGGCAGGAGGGGCTGGCTCAGCCTCTCAGCGAATTGCTGAGGGGCTGAGCCAGGTGCCAGTCCAGGTATCTGGGTGAATCCTGACCATATGGTAGGGATCTTTCCTGAGCCTAGACCGGCTGAATGACATCAACCGACAGCGGGCTTTAGCCAACTGTCAGCTGAAAACGGGTCACAGGAACACAGAACAAACTGCACTGTGATCCATAGGAGAGATACAGCCAAATAGCTTTGGCCATACTTTTCCTTTAATGGTAGGTTTCACAAAGTTACCGCCATATCAGAATTGGTGAGGCCTTTCCAACATAAGCATGCTATTTTTGCAACCCATCCTTAAAACATTTCAAATCCGAAAAAAATAACTTTGCATTACCTTCTTGAGATGCCAGCTCTTCTGACTGATCATCAGTAAAGCTTAAAGGAATATCCTTTTGTTCATCTGAACCCAAAACACTTTGATCCACAGGTATACGTCCTTTCTTTTCTTCTCTTTCTTTTAGAATAATCTGCATGAAAATAGTTATTTACCAATTATTTCACTCAGTTATGTGCTCCAGATAAACAGGATTCATTTTTTTCCACCCGCAAGAAAATTGGATTTTTGTACTCGTAAAATCATTTTTTCAGAGTCTATTGAGTGACACAGATTGATGGTAAGAGACCTGGGGTTATACTGCCGCCTACAGGAGAAATGGACACTAGACATAAGGAAAACTGAAGGCCAGCCTCTAGTGGATATAACCCCTCCCACCTCCTCCGCTGTTACAAGCAGTATAAAATCAAGAATGAGAACATATGAGGAAAGGGAACAGTGTTCCTCAATAAAATTGAAGAAAAAAAAAAAAAGGGAGGAGGAGGAAACCAAGATTATTAATTAGATGCCTCCAAAACATTTTGGCCGAAACTAACATTTGCGGAGACAAACATATCAACTGTACAAAATTAAAGTATTACTAAAGTCAAATCTTAAAATAAAATAACAAACACGTTATACTCACCTGCTCTGTGCAGTGGTATGCACAGAGCGGCACCAATCCTCTTCTCGGGCCCCCCAGGCAGTGATCCTGGCTCCTGCTCTTCTTCGTGTCCCCATAGCAAACAGCTTTCTATGGAGGCACACACAGTGTCTGAGTGCTCCCGAGCTGTGTGTCTATGGAGTCGCACTCCATAGACATACACAGCAGAACGTAGCCCCGCCCCCCCGCTTCCTTTTCACTGCATTAGATTAACGACAGTGCTGGATCTATTCTCCCCTCTCTTCCCCTTAGCACAGGGAAGGGAAGGGGGTACCCAGTTTTGACATTTCTCCTCTCCCCCTCCCTCCTTGCAATCTACACGTTCCAGGTTGTTGTCCAGCCATTGAGGCACAGCCTGACGCGTGCATGTGCAGTGCGCATCCTGCTGTAAAGCCACAAGCTGTCACAGCCAGGTGCCCACACTTGTGAAGGCGGAGCCAGGGAGAGGCGAGAGAGAAAAGGGTTCGGGCGGCCGCATTGCTGGATCGTGGGACAGACGAGTATGTGTTTATTAAATGTCAGCGGCTACAAAAAGTGTAGTTGCTGGCTTTTAATAAACACTAAAATGACTGGAACACCGCTTTAAAAAGGTATGCAGCAAAACATGACAGTATGACATGACATACCATGGTCAATGATATCCGTTAGTAGAAATGTATAGAACATGACCAGAGGATTAAAAGATTAAAACTTCCATGGGGAAGTTTTACCTATAGTTAAGCCTTATTCTAGGCTTACCTATAGGTACTGTAAATATCTCCTAAATGTGCGTCGTTCAGGAGATATTTACTGTTTACTCATCGTGACATTTCTTCAGGCGAGTGTGCCGTGGCCACCAGCTCCCGCGCACATGTGGCGTCACGCAGCTCAGGCCAGTCACAGAGCCGGAGTCCGTGGCCCCGAAAGGAAGACTGGCGAAGATAGATGCGGCCTGCAGCGGGGACGACCCGGGCTTCGTTTGCAGGTGTCACATAATGTGCTTGTATGCGATGCCTTTACTTTGCAGGGAAGAAGAAAGGAAGAAAAACCCACCACTTCCTCTTTAATAGACATCAATAATGTAACAGACACGGTTCCAGCACAGCAATATAAAGTGCCTATAATAACTTTGGGCCATAGCCTCTACAGCAAATATATCCTGCATTTGAAGACATATAGAAATACATAATTGACGCAAACATACCAAAAAAATGACACCAACAAACAGGCACAGAAACACTATGAGATGGAGAGCAAAACATAGCGTTATGGCCCTTTAAAATAGCTTTCCAAAGAACTGAGTGAAGGGAAAAAAAAAAAAAAAAAGAGGTTTCAAGCTGACAGGAAATTGCATGAAGAGGCAGTTTAATGCTCGCCGCTCCCCAATACATGAACACACGGACGCACTCCAAGTGCTGCATCATGAAAAATGGAGAGAAGCAGCAGAAGGTGAGAAATTTGAAATGGCAGTCTGTGTACACACAGAACACAGCCGTCAGCATAGAAAAAAATAAGAAAAAAAAAAAAAAAAATATGCACAATTGCACATTTCAAGGTCAATTCCAAAATGAATATTAAAAATTAAGGCATAACCAAGAGCATCCTTAAAAATCATTCTTACAAATGAGCTTCGTCAGAAACAACCTGAACTGTATAAGTATACACAAGAAGTTAGTCTTTAGAGATTGAAGCAGGATAAATGACCACAGCTCTGTTTCTGACAACTTGGCAGAGAATTCCCCGATAAACTGGTCTGACCTGAAAAGGGAGACTTGCAGTAACTGGAACATCGATGGATAGTCACTGCCAACTGCAGGACCATTGCATAGAGAACCCCAGCATACCAAAGGAACTAGGAAAATCTGCACTCATTGGCTAACTGGACAGACTTTCTTGATTTCCAATATGCACCATGAATCTACCAATAGCTGTTGAGAGATGAAAAAATGTCTAATTCAAGTGAAAAAGACATCAATTATCATGGGGACACTAAGCAAAACCAAGCAGGTGCGAGTAGGAGGTAATACAGCCTCAAGGGGGGGGGGGGGGTGGCCTTCAGTTTTCTATGTGTCTAGTGTCCATTTATCCTGTATGTGGTAGCATAACCCTAGGTCTCTTACTTTCAAGCTGTGTCTCTCAATAGAGAATTCAGAAATAAAGATTTACAGCACATAATTTCTAAACCCAGAGGAAATTAATTACAAATATGTTACTCATACCAGCCAATCAGCTACTTAAATGCAGTAGTAAATCCTAAATAAAACATGACGTCACTCCTGCGCATTCCATGATCGCAGCCCAGCCCTCTAAAGGAATGGCACACTCAGTATGCCCTCCTTTCAGAGTGCAGTACGCATGTGTTGGCAACGGCAACAGCTGCAAAAAAACATAAGGGTCTCCTAAACTGTGCATGTTTAGAAGATATTGAAATTTTTCTTAAAGCAGAGTTCCACCCATTTTTACTTGTTGTTTATATCAGAAAGCCCACCTGCAGTACAGCTTTAACTGGCTATCCTCCTTTTTTCTAAATACCTTTTATTCCTTTATACAGATCCCAGCTGCCTAGGCGATTTCCTCATTAGGCAAATCCCAAGGACTCCTGGGATATCAGCGTCAACTATCCCAGGAGTCCTTGGGATGCCCAATCGTGAAATCCTGCGGAATTTCAAGACTGGAATGACACGATCGGGAGGAGTTTGGCGCCATTTTGAAGGACTACTGCGCAGGCGCGAGATCGGGACATGTATGCTGGGTAGCCAGCTGCACCTAATCCCGGAAATACACAGGTGTGTGCTTCAGATGCCCACATCCTCAACGGCCCCTGCCTGCTTCAAAGATCAGGTACGATATTACCGATTTAAAAGTAAGAAGCATGCATGGGCGTCCGCAGCAGGGGGCAAGGGGGGTCAAGTACCCCCCCCCCCCCATGAATCGGCAACGGGACAGTGCGGGCAGTGCCGGCTAAACTGTGCTCGATGGCAGATGAACATGCACATCAGTACACAGTCACAGATCACTACCCAAGTCAGGCCTAAAGTGTCCTTGCAGAGCTGCAGCAGGGTGTCGAGTGCTGGAACGCTCTCTGCGCTCCTATACTCAGCTGAGAAGACATCAGTTACACTTCTGTCAGGAGGAGTGAACTCCACCCCACAGATCATTTCTAGTCCCCACCTCTGACATGATGTCATTCAGAGGCCGGGACAGGAAGAGAGAGAAGCACTGCGAGGGAGCGTGCATGTTGCTGGAATTAGGTAAGTGAGCAATGGCAGACAGAGGGGAATATATATTGCTTAACAGTGTAATGTTGCAGTGACGCTTTTCCAGTGCACTGGACTGGTTAATGTCTTGGGAACTGTGGTGGGTTTTGTGATTGGGGGTTAATTAAGCTATTAGCCAGTAATATGCAGCATGAAGGGGTTAATGTACTGACACTGGCCATAAAAGCACAAGGCTTTTATGAACACTGCCATTGATCTCTAATGCATTAGTGGCCAGTAGTAGTTAATTAACCCCTTTGTGCTGCATTAGTGGCCAGTGTCAGTGTTAACCTATTCCTGCTGCAATACAATGGGGTAATTAACACTGCCACAGGCCGCTACCGCATTGGTGATCAATAGCAGTGTTCATTAACCCCTTGAGCTGAATTAGTGGCCAATGTCAGTGTTAATTAGCTCCTTCATGCTGCATGGTTTTAAATTAGCATATCACCACTGACCATCTATGCTGGGGCTAATATTGCAGCTACTGCACCAGCGCTGGGGATTATTATTGCAGAAACTGACACCAATATTGGGGATTATTATTGCAGAAACTGACACCAATATTGGGGATTATTATTGCAGAAACAAAATGTGCCAAATGTGGCAGTGGAAGGGGGAGGGTTATCACGCTTTATGTGATAATGACTAAGCCCCTCCCCTTCATGATATTATTGAAAAGGGGCGGAGCATTGGTGACCTTAAAATGATGCCCCCCCTGAAAAAAGCTCTGCGGATGTCCATGCAAGCACGAAGACAGTTAGGACAAAATGCAAAATAATAATAATGTACAAGAACGAACAATCATGGGGGGAGCTTTGATTTAAAAAAAATGATTATGGGAACTGTAGCTGCACTTTAAGCTTTATTATAATTTTACCTGTAGGTAGAAGTTGCAAAGCGGAGTTTACTACCACTTTAACCATTTCCTAACCATGTAATGTAATGAAAACAAAAGCATTCTAACTAGGGAGGAACTCCGAGCCCTGGAGACACGGTGCAGGAATGCATTCAAACTAAACACACTTGCCTTTTTCAACGCAGTTGGACGTTTTAATTTTGGAACTTCTTTCTCCTTTCCTCTTTTGATCCTCGGAGCAGTGGAGTCCAAGGGATTTGGAGAACCCATGAAAATCTGGGCCTTTGTAAACAAATTCCTGTTTTTGTGTTCTTTGGTGTGAAATGGGACCGCACTGCCAACTGCTCAAAAATAAACAAACAAACATACATCTCAGTCTCAAGTTAATAAACCTCAACAATATGTCATGTGAAGGTAGCATGAGTGTTAGAAGGCTCACAATTGCTGCACCTTGAAGGTTTCCACTTTTTGAACTTGGGTGGCACTCCTTAAAACTTTTCAACAAATTGTCTACGGTGTGTACCCTCCTTATTACCCCTTAGTTAACCTTATACAACTTCTTTCTCCCCTTCTTCCCTTAGCTGCTATTTTTCTCTCTTTTTCCCCCAAATATTTAAAACTTTTCTTACATTTTCATTCATTTTGTTAGGTGGCATGCAAATTTCAATAAAAGCACCCTTTTTCCCCCATTTGCAAATAACTGCATACTTTGTACCGTAAACTTAATTTAAGTATCATTTTGAATGGGACATACTGAAGAATAAAAAAAACGTAGACTATCTACATTTTTTTTTTTGAACACTGGTCAAAATCAGAAAAGGCTAAATTTTTCGTTTTTTTCTTTAAACCTTTTTGTCTATAGATTACAAAAGAAACTAAAATTGTTTTTGCAAGACAATGTTTTAATAAGAAAGCCTAGTTTGTCCCCAAAAACAATGAATGCAATAGTTTGTTATCCTAAATAATGATAAAATTATGGCTGAAAAACAGGCCCATAGCTGCAATGTAAAAACTAAACCCCTTTGGGTGCATTCTCACCTCCCACAGCGATTAAATGAGAGAAACCCAGTGGAGGTTCACACGATTATTTGTGAGGTGCAACCCCATTGAAAGCGATGGGAGGCTGCCGACTCTTGCAGCTAATCACAGACACTAGCAAGTAATAGCTCATGCAGCGAACATGTATAAGTGATTGACCCTGGACGCAGGCAGTCTGCATCCACAGCTATCACTAGCACGCGATTTTTGCACCCCTTTTAAAAAAAACAGTCAACAACAGTCATATCAAGGGAGGTCATTTCCAGGACAAAGATTACCTAAAGACAACTGAAAACTGCAACAAGAAAGATTCCATACCAGTGTAGGATAAAGGTCTGGTGTTTGTTATCTGACGAGCCTTCATTGCTTGTTGCTGTCTCTCCAGTTCTGCCAACATATCTCCAAGGTCTAGTTGTACTGGAGTCTTGCTCTTCTTTCCAGATGCCTTAGATAGGGCTTCCTATGTTATCAGCATAAAGCAATTTAATATTTGGCGATTGAAATAAAAAATATTCACCCCTAACAATACTCCAATCACTTTTGGGCAAACGACCAGAAAAAAGTAGATTAGATTTTAGTTAAGGTAGGCAGGGTTTGCAAAACCATAGGCTTTGTGAATCAATGCTCTAAGGCTGTGCAGACCAGTAAAGGCTTCTAATAAATCAAATAAATTTTTTCTGGGAAGATAAACCTATATGAAGTCTGCAATGGAGACAGATTACTCAAAGGACGGCCATTTCAGTGGGAAGCCTATCTACTGGAAGCCTAGGAAACAATTAGCAAAAATGAAACAAGGCGCATACAGCCATCCCATTAAATGTTGCCTCCAAAAGTAAAATCTCTGTAGGATTTAAAAAAAAAAAAAAACTGAACTATAAATCATGTTTTTCCTTGGTGGTGCAATACGGACTTTCAATATTTTCATGCATAAATCTGTAACAAACCTGGAGTTTTTTCTGCTCCATGCTAATCTCTGAATACTCCTGGGCAGTGGCCAATGCAGCAGCAAGTGCTTTCTTCTTCTGACTCTTGGCTCGTTTTGGTACAGATGTTGTGATAGGGATCGGGGTCTGAACAATGTTAATTGGAGAATTTTCAGGTAAACCATCCAACTGAAAAACAAAAAAAATGTGCAGAGTTAATAGATGGATTACCACCTCTTTTATATAAAATTGTACAAAGTTGCTGTACAAAGTCTATACTATTGAATTTAAACTGAGCCACTTACCACTTTTGTGTTCATCTTTGGCTGTGTGCTCTCATTTCTAGAACTCCCATTGCTGCTGTTCAATTCTGGAAATTCATCTTCATCCTAAAATAGGTATTAGAGTATTAAGAAAGGGGCCTTCTTTTTTTAGGAAACAATTCACACCACTATCCACGGCTGCAACTCTCAATATCCCAGTTATACTATAATGCGGTAGTACTATGGTGATAAAATATTCCTTGGGGGGGTGCATGCTTTTGCAAGAGGGAAAAAGGTTTGGGGCTGAATTATTATGTGCCTGGAGTTCCACTTTCAGAATTCGTTCACACCAATGGCAGGAATGTGCACAAAATTGCGTGCTTTCACAAAAATAAAATCTTAATGGCACCCCCTTGCATCTTGCAAATGCGTGCGTTTGCCAAAATACATTATACCACAGCGCGATTTTCAAAGTCATGCAGGCACCCTTTTGTGTGCTTCTCACGCATAGGACAATCTATTGAAATAAACTGGCTGCTCTAAATGCGATGCACAAGATCATGCACGCTTGGTCGCACCTCCTGACGTGAACTGAGCCTTAAAAGAGAAGGGGAATTTTTTTTTTTTGCAGATTCATACTTGCCTAGGTGGATGCAGCTTCGGTCCGATGCTGCATCTGTCCCCCAATGCCTCTGCACTGAGAACCGAGCGATCGAACACCACCGATCGCTCGGTTTTCAGAGCTCCGTGAGCAGAGAGCTGCAGACTGTCAGTCACAGCTCTCTGCTCTTCTCGCTCACTGGAGCGCTGAGCTGTGGAGGGGGCGGAGCGGTCGTTTCAGGTTTTCAGCGGCTCACTGAGAGGCTGAGGCGAGTGTCAGTCCAGGGACCTGGCGGATCCAGACTTCGTTGTCGGGATGACGCGGTGCCTGGACTGACACTGGTGACTTCAGTCCACTCTCTGCTGAAAACAAGTCACAGGAGTGCAAAACAAATTGTACTCCTATGATCCATAGGGGAAGTACAGCGAAACAAGCTTTGGCTATACTTCTCCTTTAAGCCCAATTCCATCCAAAATATTTTATTTAGTTGTGAATAGAGCAGAAAGCATCCCTGTCCCCCACTGGGGATAAGCCTCTCAATTCCTGCCACTGTAAAAACTTATGGTAAATCTCTGTAATGGGGGCAAATAAGATTTTATTATTTATTTTTAATTGCCGTCAGTATCTTCCTGTCCTGAGCTTTCTTTCTTGATCAGGAGTTAAAAGGCACAGAAATTAAGGTAAAATCTCCCGCACGGGATAACAGACAGAAATAAAAACATGATAGAAAACGTAACAATTCCCCAATCCATCCAAAACTAACAAAAAATTGCTAATTGGGTATTTTATTAGCGGCTTACACAGTCACAGTTCCTAAAATTTAAAGGGTTATAAAGGAGTACTTGCTTTTTTCGTTGGCCCTTATTGCAGATACAAGCTGTCACTAGAAGTCAGGACACCCACAACCTCCATTAGACAGCTCTATTACACCAAGCCACTGGCTCTTGCCACAAATGTATCTACCAATACTGGAGATGCCTCTGGTATTCTTACAGTCAGAGCAAGGCAACTCTAAGGGCTCTTTCACACAGGTGGCTGTTCAATGTAATTGCCTGTGTATAGCCTCAGCTCGGGCAGACCGGGTGCAATGTACAGCCTCCCATAGACATCAATGGCTGTTTGCTGCTGTACTCCTGTACATGGCGAAGCCATCATAAAACATATAGCATACCGGTAAATGCAAAAATAAGAAAACAAAAACTTTCCATTTTTTTTTGCATATGTCCGTACAATATATTTATGTTTACAGTAGCACTGCCATATAAATGAGTACAGCAGTGCACAGTCATTCACCTCAATTGGAGGCTGTATGCTGCACATGGGCTGCCCGGGTGAAAAAAACCTTAGTTAGACTTACCGGTGACGGTATTTCTATGAGCCTTTCAGGACAGCACCTTGGAGAGAGCGTAACTCCACCTCTTAACAGGAAACAATGCGTGACAACGCCCCTTTAAAATCAGCTGCTTCCACCATGCCACCAATGGTTACCGAGAATTCCTCCGACATGCTGGAAGATATAAACGGACATTTACCGAGCCCAATGATTATAAAACTATACAAAATAACCTAGGGAGGGAAGTAGGCTGCTGTCCTGAAAGACTTGTAGAAATACCGTCACCGTTAAGTCTAACTAAGGTGTTATCCCTTCGCCTTTCAGGACAGCAGAGATAACCGAGAAATTACTTCAGGGTGGGACCACTGCTTGTAAAACCTTCCTGCCGAAGGACTGGTCTGAGGCTGACAGTAGATCCAACCTGTAGTGTCTTATGAAGGTTGAAAAACTGGACCAAGTGGCAACCTTGCATATCTGCTCTTGTGAAGCCCCAGCCTGTTTTAACCACCTTCCTAGGGAACTTTTGGAAGCTTTACCCCCTTTGTGACTTCCTTCCATTAGGACAAAAAAAGAAAATGACTTTCTTTGTTACTTCCAAATACTTTAGGAGACACCTTCTGACGTTCAGAGTATGCAAGGCTTCTTCTTCTGGCCCAGAGGGCATGGGTCAGAAAGTAGGGAGTATGATCTCCTGTGTGCGGTGAAAAACGAAGACACCTTAGGTAGGAAGGCTGGATCTGTCCTCAGCACTATCCTGTCCGGCAGACATCTCATAAAGGGCTCCTTGATTGATAATGCCTGTATTTCACTGATTTTTCATGCAGACGTCATTGCAAACAGAATTGTTTTAAGGTTCGGGAATCTTAAAGATGTCTCTTCTAGCGGTTCGAAAGGTGGATTAGCAAGTCCCTGAAGAACTAAAGATAAATCCCACTTGGGAAAACTAATAAGAGGCCTAGGCCTAATTTTTGCCATAGCCTTAAAAAAAATCTGACTGACTATCAAGGGTTCCCTTGACAGGGTTTTTTCAAATAAAAAAAAAAAAAAAAAAAAAAAAAAAAAAAAGATAATGCAGCTACCTGCGTCTTGAGAGTACTTGCTGCTAAACGTGTCTCCATTCCTTCCTGGAGAAATTCTAAAACTGAAATAGTGCTAACAAAATTAAAGTTCTTGCTGGAACACCAGGAATTGTAACATTTCCAGACTTTGAAGTAAATAGCCCTGGTGACCTTCTTCCTACTTGCTAGAAGGGTGTTGATAAGTTTTTCTGATAGCCCCCTTTTCCTTAGAATTTCTTCCTCAGAAACCAGGCAGTTAGGCAGAGGTACATTGGATCTGGATGGAGAATGTGACCTGACCCAGAAGGTCCTCCCTGAATGGTAATCTCCAGGGAGGTTTTGCTGAGAGATTCAATAGGGTAGAGCAGTGTTTCTCAACTCCAGTCCCCAAGGCACCCCAACAGGTCATGTTTTCAGGATTTACATTATTTTGCACAGGTGATTTGATCAGCTTCACTGCCTTAGTAATTACCACAGCCATTTCATCTAAGGGAATACCTGAAAACCTGACCTGTTGGGGCGACTCGAGGACTGGAGTTGAGAAACACTGGGGTAGAGAACCAGGGTCTCTTTGGCCAATAGGGAGCAATTAGGATCAGATCTGTGGACTCTGTTCTGAATTTTGCTAACACTCTTGGTATTAGCTGAAACGGGGGGGAAAAAGTGTAAGACATGGGGAAGTCCCATTTGTGAGCTAATGCGTCCACTCCAAGCGCTTGATCCTGTCTCTGGAGAGAAAAGAAGGCTGATGTTTTTGCATTTATTTGGTTTGCAAAGAGGTCGACCTGAGGAAGGCCCCAACTCTCAGTGATCGTCTTGAATAACTCTTGGTTTAAATGACCATTCTGGCTCCCTTAATTCCCTTCTGCTGAAAAGGTCTGCTAGGGTGTTTTCCGTGCCTTTCAGATGGACTGCGGACAGCGGGGTCAAATTGTCCTCTGCCCAACTCAGTATTCAATGAGCTAGTTTCATCAGGGTCTTGCTCCTTGTGCCCCCCTGCTTTGTTAGGTATAATACTGCCATTATGTTGTCTGACGACACCTGGACATGCTGTTATTTTAGGGCCTGCTGGAAGAATAGGAAGTTTAGATGGACAGCCTTTAACTCCCTCCAATTTGAGGACCTTTTTGCCACTGGCTTGGACCAAACTTCCTGTGTTGTCTGCTCTTCGAGGTGAGCTCCCCACCCCCATACGCTCGCATCTGTCGTTACTCTCTGCATTACTGGAAAAGTCCAGGGGAGTCCTTTTGAGATGTTCCTTTGGTCTCTCCACCACCAAAGTGATCTTTTTGCCCTTCTTTTCCAGAGGTTCCTGGTGTGTCCAATTCAGTAGAATTTCTGCCTGCAGACGTCGAGCATGTAGCCTGGTCCACTGCACTGAAGGGATTGCTGCGGTTAACAGACCTAAAACTGACATGGCTTCGCTTACTGAAACCTTCGTGTTGGTTTGAAGTGTTCTTAGAGCCAACTGCATTTTTTCTACCTTCTCCTGTGGGAGGAAGATTTTTTTTGTTCTACTGAATCTATTTCATATCCCAGAAACCTCACTCACTGAGATGGTATCAGATTTGATTTCTGGAGATTCAGAAGCCAGCCTAGGCCGTTTAGTCCCTGGGTTACTTGCAGACTGACCGCTACCTAATCTTTTGTTTCTGAGAAGAGAAGTAGATCGTCCAGATAAGCCACTATGGAGATTCCCTTCAGTCTCAGGGATTCCAGAGCCTCTGCCATTACTTTCGTGAACACTCTTGGGAGAGGAGGAAAGGCCGAAAGGGCAGCACCCTGAAGGTGCCAAATTAACCCCCCACCCCACCCCAATTGACTGCTAGTCGCAGGAATTTCTTCCATGTAGCTGCAATTGGTATATAGAGATAAGCATCACTCAGGTCGATGGATGCCATGTAACAGTTGGGGGCGAGTACATTTTTCACAGAAAACCGTGTCCATCCGGAACCTTTTGCTCTTTATAGATTGGTTCAGAATCTTCAGGTTGAGAATCAGACGAAATTTCCCAGATGGTTTCTTGATCAAGAACATGTGGGAGTAAAAACCTCTCTTCTTTGTCCTTGGGGACTTGGGAAATAACACCCTGTTTCATCAGTTCTCTCAGAAGAGACATCATCGCCAGGGCTTTTTCCTGAACCCTCGGAAGGTTTGTAATGTAAAACCGGTTTGGGGGTGTCTGAAAATTCTAGCCGATATCCTTGACTGATTAGATTCAGAACAAACAGGCTTTTTGTTGTTTTCCCCAACCTGGCAGGAAAGCCTGCAACCTCCCGCCTACTGGTAGATGGTCATCATTTCTTTTTTGAGGTTTGCTCGGGGGTCTAAAGAGCACCCATTCTCTGCCTCTCCCACTTTGAAGATTCCAGGGTCTTTTCTGGGTCTTATCTTTTTCTTTATGGGCATGCTGAAAAGGATGAAAATTCTTCCTTTGCTGCACCACTCTTTCTGCAGAAAAGCTTTCTTCCTGTTTGCCGTTCTATCAAGGACGGTCTCTAATTCTGGTCCAAACATCAGATCTCCTGTAAAAGGGCATTTCGCACAACTTTACCTTTGAAGAAAAGTCCCCTGACCAGGTCTTAAGCCAAAGAGCGCTCCTGGCTGAATTAACTAGGGCTGAAGATCTGACCGGCATCCTGATGGATTCCGCCGAGGCGTCTGCCATGTATTTGACAACTCTTAAAAGGGTAGGGAAGGACTCTAGCAAATCTTTCCTAGAGGTGCCTGCCACCACATGGCCTTTATTTAAGTTGTTCCAGCCATCATTCCATGTTTCTGGCTACTACTATAGCAGCCATTGCCGGCTTTAAATTAGATAAGGCCGAGTCCCAGGCTTTCCTTAAAAGTGCGTCTGCTCTTTTGTCCATAGTGTCTTTAAATACGCCCATGTCCTCATGCTAGATCGGTCTAGACACTTGGGAAAAGGCGGCATCGATTTTTGGTCTTTTTCTTCCAGACGAACGCTTCATCCTCCTCAAAAGGAAACCTCCTTTTGAGGGGCTCTAGAAATTTTTTTTTTCTGGATCCTTCCATTCCTTCTTAATTGTATCCGTCAGAACTTTATGGACAGGAAAAACTGTTTTGTCTCCTCTAGCCCCTGATACATTCTATCATGCAATGACGGATGGGCTTTCTCTACTGGAATTTCCATAGTGGTAAAGACCGTTTTTAGTAAGTCATCCACCTCTTCTAGCATTAGTTTATATTTCCTCTCCTCTTGCCCTCTATCTTCCTCAGAGTCAATTGTTGAGGGGGGAATACTCTCCCCTTTCTCTTCCTCCGACTCACTTTCAATTATTCTTGAAGTGGTAGGAGGAAGACTGGACTGGGAGCTCTGTTCCTGGCTGGAACTCTGGCCCTGTTTCTTCATAAGGGAACGCACCGTCCCTAGGGTCTCTGCTAATTCCTTTCTCACTGAGGAAAAGAGCTCCTTACATTCCTGTGTGGACTCTTCCCTTACTAAACCAGTGATGCAGGATCTACAAAAGCGGTTTGGCCCACGAGTCCCTTAATGGGATTTTGCATGAAGGGCATTTTCTTCCTGCAGTTCTCTGTTTTGGCGGTGGCTTTCTGTGAGACAGAAAACCCCCCCATACCTCTATTAGGGAGAGATACTACTGAAACAGTGACCAAAGCATACTCCCCACCATGCCCCAGAGTCTCCCTCCATGCTGAACTGCTAACGGAACGTGTCATCCTAGCAGACAGCTGCAGGCTCCAACCATCACACCAAACAACCATCCAGTGAAGAAAGGAAAGAGGTGCCTCTGCAGCTCTCCTACCTGGGCCTGGCCGGGAACCTGCATCCGCCATCACTGCCGACAACTCTGACTCCATCACGAGCGCCTCAGCAGCCGCCTGTGTGCTCCTTAAATGAAGCTCCTGGCATCCATTGCCCAGGAGCGGAAGGAAGACCCGGCCAGATGACCCGCCCCTTCCTCCTGCGTTCCGGCAGCCAGAACCACGTGCTGCTATGCCCCGCCGGAAGTGTCTGCCACCCGGAAATGACATCACCCGCCATCCGGGACTCGGCGCCGAGATGCTCCATCTGAGCACACCCGCGGCCCCCCGGACAACCACCAGCGGACCTTTACACCTGTGAGCTGGCGAAGGAACGGGCACTGGAGCAACCCCCCTCTCGTGCGGGAGGGAGCTGGGCTAGTTTGACAGAAGAAAAGGTACTGCCAAAACCCCCTCTTTGGAGAGAGCGCAGCCCTTTTGGTTCCCCAGAACTGCTTCCACCATTGCAGAGGAAACTCTAAAACTGATGGCATGGTGGAAGCAGCTGAATTTTAAAGGGGTGTTATCACGCAGTGTTAACCTGTTAAGAGGTGGAGCTACACTCTCTCCAAAGTGCTGTCCTGAAAGGCGAAGGGAGAAAAATAAGTTGACAATGGCATTGAACAGGCTCAGCTGCTTATATGCAAGAGCCATAAGAGTCAGCTAGCAAGGGTGCAAACAAGTATTTTTAAATATTGAGGCAAGCTATTTGCATTGTATTGGGCTTACTTATAACACACACACACACACACACACACACAATGGGTTGCACAGAGACATATGGAATTTTCATAACCTTTGGGAAATTTTCATTTAACTTTTATGTTAAAGTGTAAGTCCACCCCAACACTAAAATTCCTGTATCTACAGACAGCCACAATCTAACACTAACCTATCTAGCCCTGTAAAGAAGAAATCAGTATACATACCTTTTTTTGAAGCCGAGCCGATCCGGTCTCCAGCAGCGGAAGCTCTGTAGAGGACACGGACGACAATGGCTGTGAAATGAATGGGGAGTGGTGGAAGCCCAACAGTAAGTCTATGGGCGACATTGTCGGCTGCCTCCTCTGCACCCGCCTCCACAGTGAAGCCGAAGCTGACAGCTCAGCATGGAATCGGGTCGGATCGGTTTCAGAAAATTTATGTATAGCGATTTATTTTTTACAGGGCTAGACAGGGTGGACTTGTACTTTAACTTATTATAGCCCGTTTTTACTGTAGACACAACTTGCTTAGAATTATTACACCATTTTTTTCCATTACACTCACACACAGTTCATAAAGCGATACCTCAAAGTACAGCTGTTCAGGACTCTGGTCAGGTCTGTTTAATTGCGCTGTGGTCCCAGCTATACTGTCTTGCTTCCTTTGAATATTTTGTCTCCTTTCTGATGACGTGCTCTGTCCTCTCATACGATACCCAAGCTGTGGTCAAAACAGATACAGGCATCAACCTTTATTTCCTTGTAATGTAAGTGAATACCCTGTTAAATCAAAAATGATTGTTTTGGTGGTTAGCAGATAATGTGACCAGCTGTCAGGCTAGATGGGCAAATCCTCCAAATAAAGTGTTCTTGTGGGCTTTCAAATTAAAGCTAAAACAAATATTACCATTGTATCAGTTAACAATTGTGATGATTTTCATATTACCTGTGCATTATTTCTGAGTTCAGCCTGTCTTCCTCCTCTACAGAAAACCTGACTTTTCTCATTCCAAGGCTTCTTCTGAGTAGCTTGGGAGGCAACACTGGCCCAACTTCCTCCAGCTGTTTACAGGAAAAGACATCAATCACATATTAGGTACATTTTTCTCAAACAAAACATTAACTAATTCAACACTTTTTTTATGTAACCAAAAAAAAAAACACATTCAGAAACAGAACACAATCTACACAGCTGGTTCAGGTGGTAAGGCAGGAAGAAGACAGATCAGCCGGCCCTGGACCCCAACAACAATTAAAGACTAAGTTCACCTTTGGGAAAAAAAATAATAAAAATGCATATTTAAGCAGAGAAAAATTAAACTTTCTTTTTTTTTTCTCCGAAGAGCTTGTAAAGCATTGTACCACCCATCAGTGGATCATGGGTGCAACATCAGGCTCCTGCAGACACGTAATCCAGCTCTTGCCTGTACCCCTGTACGGGGCTCTCTGTTAGAATGCTGGAGGAAGTGTCAATGAACTACAAGGGCACTCATCAGTTCACTGAGCACTGCAAGCCGTCTGCTGTGGTGGTAGACGGAACTTGTAGCCTATTCATTCACAGATTGTTATGAATGAATGACAGGTGGAGCCCTGATTTGGAAATGTGACAGCGGGTGGAGGTGCTGGAGCATGTTAACATGCTGTAAAAGGTGAACTAAACCTTTAAAATGTATCTTGCCGTGGAGCAATATAGCCACTCCAAGACCGCTATTGTATGTATGTATGCATGCATGTATGTGTAATATATATATATATATATATATATATATATATATATATATATACACACACACACACATATATACACATATACACACATATACACACACACACACATTGCAGCTTTGAAGTGGTTTACAGGAATTATGGCTGAAGATATCAGCCATAACCCCGGTATTTTTTCACCACTGAAAAACAGCTGATGAGCCGCTGTAACACTTTCATGTCCTCACCCTCCTGCCAGTGTTTTCTCAGATTTACCGTTTCCACCGGTTCGCCTGAGCAACGATCCGACGGTGCAGTGGGCTAGTCCCAGGGGAGTTTAAAAAGTAGATCCTCTTTGATCGCCTCTATGGCCTTGGAGGACCACAGTGACAGCCGTCACTTCTGGTCCAGCCTGGAAGTAAACACTTTCTGTCATCCTTATTTCTATTACAAGGGATGTTTACATTAAAGTGATAAATAAAAAAAACAATATTATGATTAATAATAATAATAATGCCCCCATCCCTCCGTCCTTGCACGCAAAAGCTAACGCATATATAAACAGTATGCGCACCACACGTGAGGTATCACTGTGAACGTTAGAGTGAGAGCAATAATTCTAGCGCTGTAAAGGTGTTTAAATTGTTACCTATGGAAAAATTATTTTTTTTTTGTTGGTACTACAGTTTGCCGCCATTCTACGAGCATGCACAATTTTAAAGCGTGACATGTTAGGTATCCATTTACTCAGCGCAATATCTTTTTTTTTTACAAAAAAAAAAAATTGGGGTGTATAGTGTGTTTTAGTTTTATTTTTTTTAAAATTGCATTTGCAAAACCGCTGCACACGTGACATAAAAAAATTGCAAAAAAATAAGGATTTAAACTTGTAAACAAAAAGTGCCTGGTCTTAACATGGATAGATATTACAAAGTACACGTTTATAAATCAGGACTAATTGGCTGTAAGAACATTGTATTAGTTACCTGTGCAAACGCTTGGTTCTGCAATCTGGAAAAAAAAAATGAAAATGACAAATATATATAAGAAGCTCAGGTTTGCAATTTACACCATTTTTTTTTTTTTTACAAATAACAAACATCTTAAAATTGTAGACCAATCAGAACACATACGGATTACAATGTTTTTTGCTTTCCAAATCATTGAAGACAGATGAATACATAGATTCTGCAAATCTTCGAATGACCGTCTAATGCAAAGTCTAAACAATATGTTCTTCACAGCAGCGCACAGATACACAAAAAGCAAATACATTATTATGGACTAGATAAAATAAAAGAATACATATTGGTATAAAAGTAACGTGCTAATTATTTTTACGTACACTGACAGCTGAAGCAGTACAGTCTGCATGCCTAGAACACATAGCAGCTGCCTGGCAGTGCTTTGGGCTGCAGTATCCACTGTCACTGTCAATATCGGCTTCACTTGCTCCTTGTTCGCTGGAGGACTCTGCTGCAGGATGAGAAGACCGCCGACGTCTCACTTTTGTTTTCCACTGTATACCACCCATACTTTCAGACAGTGATTTGTTGGCTATTTCATTTGGAAAATCTAAAAATAAAAGCTTAATATATAAAGATGGCCTTGACAGGAAACATCTTGCCAGCGTATTATTGTTTATTTTTGATTAGTGCCTTTTTTTTTTTTTTTTAATGTAAAGATTATTTACGGTTATTCTTTACTTTAAGGTTCTATTCACACCTAGGTGATTTGAAATCGCTGTGGCAAAACGTGGGATGTTTTTGTGGTGCCATTACTTTTTAATGGCACCTCAATTGCGCCATGATTTTTTCGCGATAAATCACAACGTGCGCCGCTTGTTGTTTAAGAAAGGAGCAGGAGCTACTTGTGGGCAACAGTGCTGCAATTTCAGCGCGATTTGTCGCGCAGCAAAATCACGGCGCTATTGGGGTGCCATTAAAAAGGAATGGCATCACAAACGCATCCCGCTTTTGGAAACGTGGGCAGAATCGTGGCAATTCCACCCGTGATTCAAATAGCCTAGGTGTAAATGGAGCCTATATCAAACTCTGGCTTTGTAAATGCTACCAGGTGCTATTGTTACTGCCAAAGTGCTACCTCTAATAAAAAGAAGAAAAAAAAAAAAAAGCTTAATATTTTCTATTTTTACTTTCACATTATGTGCACAAACACTTGAACAAGAGTTCAAAAGGTATAATAATGCACCTGTTTGCTGACAAGCATCCACTAAGAGGACAATTTTGGACCGGTTGTCTGGGCCTGATGAACAGGTTTCCTTTTGTACCGCCACACTCTTCATTGGAGGCCTCTTGCATTTTATCTGTGGCACCCCTTGCTGCGGGGGCTTAAAAAAATAATAATAATAATAATAATAATAATATACACTACTGATATGAATAATTAAATCAAATGCAAATCTAAACAATTAAAAAAAAACAGCTGGACAAGACACTGACTTTGTGGCTGGTTGCAACATTTTGAATGCCAATAAACATGATGTAGCCAAGGTTGAAAGTAAAGGACTCATTTAAGCGAGAACAGCCAGGGGCTCAAGGAGAGTCAATGTTATTGCTGCCGATTTTGCAAGCCAACACATTGAAGTGAATAAGGGGCAGGCCACAAAACAGAAAAATAAATAAAGGTGGCAGGCTATCTACAAATGTTGCACTTTAAAGCAAAAGTTACTTTTATTCTGGTTTTCTGATATGCCCAGGAATTACCCAGACACTTTGGATGGCACTACACAAACTGTAGTAACCTTGAATGTTTGATGCAGTGTGCTCTACAGTCCTGTTTAATAGCCCTCACACACGATCCGAAAATCAAACGACAGATCATCCGGGTTTTTTTTTTTTGCATGCTGGTTGCATATCAAAAATGGAGAGGTTACTAAAATTCTCGTACGAGAAAAATCAGAAGTGATGTAATGTGTTGTAGTGTATTTAGACGACAACTGTACTGATTAAATGAAAATTGTACGATCTGGTATCATACAGGAAGTTTTTTCGTGCTTGTCTTATCGGAAACAAAAAAAAACAAAAAAAAAAAAAACACACGGATGAACTGTCGGGATTGGAGTCTCAAAAGCTGTGTACCAACTAGCAGATTATTGTCCGATCGATTCGAAAGCGGCATTTTTCGTCCAATTTTCGGATTGTGTGTACGGGCCATAAGTATTGTACAAGATCTATAATACATTTTCCAATCTTTACAAAGAAAGCTTAGAGAGAAATTTATATATCCTTACTAGAGTTTTCATATGAACTGGGGTGCCCCTAACCATGTGCACACGGTTGAAGTGCGCTAGTGTGGTGGGCTTTAAGATATTAAAGCAGGCAGTGAACAGGCGATACAACACCTCATCACCACCTGTCAAATGCTCTCTGAAGAGCGATCTGAATGTGGATTGCCTTTCAGAAAGCAGCGCTAGTATAAACAAGCACTAGCACTTCTATAAGAAAAAACAAACAATGCGCACCCCCACCCACCTGACCTTAGAGCTTTCAAGAGCACATGCAATTTTAGATCTCAACATATTTCATGCCTATTAATAGAAGTAATCTTTTGTATTTTAGAGAAAGTATGGCAATTTTTCATGTGTCTGTGCGCACTAGAATGAATTTAAAAGCATTTTTACTGAAAATTCGATTTGATAAACAGTAATGCTAATATTGTACAACAAACAATACCAAGAATTTTTTTATATTTTAAGCATGTTTTCACGTTAAGCAAGTATTCACACCCCTTGAAAATTTTCCACATTTTGTCATGTTACAACCAAAAACGTAAATGTATTTTATTGGGATTTTATGTTATAGACCAACACAAAGGGGCACGTAATTGTGAAGTGGAAGGAAAAAAAAACAATAAATGTTTTTCAACATTTGTTTACAAATAAATATGTGAAAAGTGTGGCGTGCATTTGAATTCAGCCCCCTTTACTCCGATACCCCCAACTAATATCTAATGGAACCAATTTCCTTCAGAACTCACCTAATTAGTAAATAGAGTCCACCTGTGTGTAATTTTATCTCAGTAAAAATACAGGTGTTCTGTGAAGCCCTCAGAGATTTGTTAGAGAACCTTAGTGAACAACCAGCATCATGCAGGCCAAGGAACAGACCAGACAGGTCAGGGATAAAGTTGTGGAGAAGTTTAAAGCAGGGTTAGGTTATAAAAAAAATATTCCAAGCTTTGAACATCTCATGTAGCACTGTTCAATCCATCATCCGAAAAAGGAAAGAGTATGGCACAACTGCAAACCTACCAAGACATGGCCGTCCACCTAAACTGACAGGCCGGGCAAGGAGAGCATTAATCAGAGAAGCAGCCAAAAGGCCCATGGTAACTCTGGAGGAGCTGCAGAGATCCACAGCTCAGGAGGAGAATCTGTCCACAGGACAACTATTAGTTGTGCTCTCCACAAATCTGGCCTTTATGGAAGAGTGGCAAGAAGAAAGCCATTGTTGAAAGAAAGCCATAAGAAGTCTGTTTGCAGTTTGCGAGAAGCCATGTGGGGGACACAGCAAACATATGGAAGAAGGTGCTATGGTCAGATGAGACCAACTTTTTGAACTTTTTGACCTAAAAGAAAAACACTGTGTGGCGGAAAATTAACACTGCACATCACCCTGAACACACCATCCCCACCGTGAAACATGATGGTGGCAGCATCGTGTTGTAGGGATGCTATTCTGCAGCAGGGACAGGGTAGCTGGTAAGAGTTGATTGAAAGATGGATGGAGCCAAATACTGGGCAATCTTAGAAGAAAACCTGTTAGAATCTGCAAAAGACTTGAGACTAGAACAGAGGTTCATCTTCCAGCAAAACAAGGACCCTAAACATACAGCCAGAGCTACATTGGAATGGTTTAGATCAAAGCATATTCATATGTTAGACTGGCCCCGTCAAAGTACAAACCTAAATCCAATTGAGAATCTGTGCCAATATTTGAAAATTGCTGTTCGCAGACGCTCTCCATCCAATCTGGCAGAGCTTGAGCTATTTTGCAAAGAAGAATGGGCAAAAGTGTCTCTCTAGATGTGCAAAGCTGGTAGAGACATCCCCAAAAAGACTTGCAGCTGTAATTACAGTGAAAGGTGGTTCTACAAAAGATTGACTCAGGGGGGCTGAATACAAATGCACCCCACACTTTTCAGATGTTTGTAAAAAAATTTGAAAACCATTATCATTTTCCTTCCACTTCACAATTATGTGTTCAACCAACACAAACTGGCACATAATATCCCAATAAAACACATTCACGTTTTTTGGTTGTAACATGACAAAATGTGGAAAATTTCAAGAGGGTATGAATATTTTACTTATTTGGTCTGAGCTTGAACTTTGGCTCTAAGAATCAAGGGTAAGAGGACACCCCAGGTACGGACAGTTGCTGCCCCGTCAACTACCTGACAGAATTTTGTGTAAGCCCATTCAGGACCAGTTCTCTTTAAATACTTGTACTTGGATATCAAGGCAAGTACTTACTTTGTGGACAAGGGGAGGTCTGGAGGTATTTCTGCTTCGCTGGTTCGATAAAACAGTGATCGGAGTTTGTTGGTTTGTCCGGTCATTGCAGTCGACAGTGATTGCATTGACGGCATTGGTTGCCTGAAGAGGTGTGGTGTAAGTAGTAGGAATTGGATGGTAAAATCCCATGACTTGAGCACAAGGTGCAGGCATTAGCTGGTAGTACATGTATTCTGTTGATACAGGTGGCTGAGCAGGTACAATAGGATAAGCAAGATAAGGCCCAGGAGGGTTTGAGTTTGACTGTTGCCATCTTATATCATTAATATACAGTGGAATTTGCCTGCAAGTAAAAAAACAAACAGACAATATTTAATGTGCATGAAAGATGTAAAATTAGGTTTAAATATAAAAGATCACAGCTACAAATTGCTGTAGAGTTTTTCAATAGCTAAACAATTGGACATATTTGGTAGGTGCAGGGAAAGAAAACCAACCAATACGAAGCTGTAGCACAAGTCCTAAAAATTTAAAAAAATAAAATAAAAATCGCATTACATACAAAAAAAAAAAAAAAAAAAAAAAAAAGAAGAAGAGGACAAAAGTAGAAATATTGCTCAAAGTTATCAACCTTCGTGTTAGTTTACCAGTAAATAAAATATAAAGCCTGAGCTGTCAGCATGGACAGTCAATTTTGTTGACATTTTGCTTTCTTCCATTGCCTGTAACTAGCTTGCAAAAAATTATTGCTATGGGGTGTAGAATAAGTAGTAACAATAAAGTAAGGCTAACACCAGGCACACATAATTTAGTGCACATATGTCAAGGCCCTCCAAGCCTTGTCATGTGGCCCTCGCACCAAGTTTTGCAGCCAAAAACGTGGCAGAACTCCATTCCACCACCTTCTGCTCCCACCCTCCGCTATCACTTGTAAACACAGTCTTCTGGGGGCGGTTGGCATGGCGGGTACAGATCTCCAGAATCTGAGACAGAACTATCTCACTGCAAGGAGGGGCAGACCGGTCTACACAGGGAGGTACTAGAGCCAGGCCAGGTAGGAGACAGATGCAAGGAAGTTTTGGGGGAAGGTACTCTGTCCGTACCGGACTCCTGGACCCAGCACTCTGTCCGTACCGGACTCCTGGACCCAGCACTCTGTCCGTACCGGACTCCTGGACCCAGCACTCTGTCCGTACCGGACTCCTGGACCCAGCACTCTGTCCGTACCGGACTCCTGGACCCAGCACTCTGTCCGTACCGGACTCCTGGACCCAGCACTCTGTCCGTACCGGACTCCTGGACCCAGCACTCTGTCCGTACCGGACTCCTGGACCCAGCACTCTGTCCGTACCGGACTCCTGGACCCAGCACTCTGTCCGTACCGGACTCCTGGACCCAGCACTCTGTCCGTACCGGACTCCTGGACCCAGCACTCTGTCCGTACCGGACTCCTGGACCCAGCACTCTGTCCGTACCGGACTCCTGGACCCAGCACTCTGTCCGTACCGGACTCCTGGACCCAGCACTCTGTCCGTACCGGACTCCTGGACCCAGCACTCTGTCCGTACCGGACTCCTGGACCCAGCACTCTGTCTGTAGCCCACCCCAGATACAACCGGCTCTTTGAGGGCAACCATACTACTGATGTGGCCCACTATGTAATTTAGTTTGACACCCTGATTTAGTGTGACTATTTGACCGTTTTCTGCCAAATCGGATATGTTTTTACAAGGCTGCAAAATAAGGAACTGCGCATAGGCCATTTTTAATCAGGAATGCCAAAAGCTAGCTAGCTAAAAGCCATAAAGTTAACAGGCTTACCTTAAAAAGAAATGCAAAAAGCAAAGCAGTCGAAATTTCGCTAGTTTAGATTATCCAAATAAAAAATTTTTACTGATTGCCACACAGTGGATATACACTACCACTTTTCAGTACGTACTTTGCACATTACCCTGTAGCTTATTAAAAAATCTGTACATACGCATGCAATGGTCAGTTGACTGCTCTCATGTGATTCCAATGTTCCCTCAAAATCACACCAATTTATAAAGCCTAACAGATAAGCTGGGCATTCTATTTGGTGAGAGAATTACAGTAGCTGCAAATGCTCACAAAATGTATCCGACTTCAATATTTCCTGAGTCTATAACTCAGAAGTACGCAGTCAAAGAAATATCAAAAGTATTTATCTTAATACTTGTTACTCAATGTATAAAAGAAATTGTAGTAGTACAACAACCAGGCTACTAGGAATTTTAGGATACACAAAGAAGGGCCATTACCTTGTCTCTTTCTTTATCATCAGCTTTCTTCCTTTTTATCCATTAAAGTTCAACAGAACTAGTAAGCTATTGTGGGCTGCAATTTACCAGCAATAGATCACTGTAGCAGCAATGATCTATTGCTGCAGGGAGACATTGGACAAAACTGCTACAGTTTGTTTTTAGTCTCTGTACTCAGAGGAAGGGCCATGAAGTCACACCACTTTCAAATGTAAAAAGTGTGGAAGCATTGTGTTAATTTTGAAATCCTCAAACTGCTCCTATGGAGCATTGAAGAGCAAGATCCAAAACACCCAGGAGCCGACTGGCTGCACTTTGCCTGTTTTTTTTTTTTCCTCGATATCCAACAAGCCCCACTGACACATTGCTCACCGACATACCCTCTGCTACTTCTTTGTAGCATTTTTTCTCAATAAGAGCGAGTCATGAAGGTGACCCTGTTTGGCAGAGTCAGCCTCACTTTGCACCTAGTAAAATATTGCTAGTAGAACAGGAAAAAAAAGGGGAGGAGAAACCTCTTTAACAGAACACCAGACAGCAGTAAACACCTTCCCCACCATATACAAAACTAAGAACATACAATTTAAATACCAAGTCACAATTCATTTTTCTGTATTTAATCGCCTGAATAGAAGGGAGTAAATCAGCAGAAAAAAAAAAAAGAAGAGCATGCAATGGAATAATGTCTACAACACAACACGTTACAAACTCAAGTCTTAGTTATACAACATAGCCCTTTTATGTAAAAAGGGAAAACGAAATGTTATTCATGTTGGACAGTAAAAAGAAAAGTTTATGGCATTCTACAAATTTGCCTACTAGAAGCTCGACTTGCCATTTCTCACCACTGGAAAAAAGCTACTCCTTGCATTGTCAAATGGGCACAGATCCTAATGAAACCGACCTTGGAGACCCAGGAATTACCAGGCCCATTCATCATTGGCTGCCGCTACAGTCAATCACAGCTAGTGAGGAGGGAGCGCAGGGCAGCCAAACCACGCTCTGTAAATCTATGAACACACGGAGCTCTAGAGTGAACATGCAAGCGTGCCCCCATAGCCAGTGGAGGGAGGAGCCAGGAACGTTGTTGGTGGACCTCAGAAGACGGGGATTGGGGCTGCTCTTCGCAAAACCATTACACGGAGCAGGTAATTATGATATGTTTATTATTTTAAAAAATATATATATAATCCTTTGCAATCACTTTATTGTCAGCCTCATCAGATTTAGCTCTACACAGGTGTACAATGTGTATCCTTGTAGGACTATTGTACTAATGTTTCTTTTCCCTCCATGATGTGGGTTTTACAACTTGTTACTGTTAACAGGTTTTCTTGCACAGCATTGCAAGATCCATGTTATTTTTGTGTCCACATATGAGCATTAGGAATCCGGATTAAAACAAATACAAATTAATTTGTATTAAATTAAAAGAGGGAGAAATGTGCACTTAGGATTAATGCTCTGGGTGGAGCAAAATAAAACAATGTCTACAGCTAAATATTATTATTATGCACGATTTATATAGCGCCAACAGTTTTCTCAGATCTTAACAATATACAGGGAGACAGCACAATTACCATACAGCTCAATACAGAAGGATTTCTAAACAAAAGGGCCAGTTTGCTTTCCTTCAGACTTTAGGGTGGCCAGACTATGGCCATTGGCAGTAGAAAATGTCCAGGTGTCCAGTGGGTGCAAGCAATACCATATCTTTGGTGTCAGTGGGAGGACCAGTGCCCCATTTTTGGTGTCAATGGAAGGAATTGTGTCCTTTGCATGGTGTCAGCAACAAAAATGATCCCCCATTGTTGGGGTCAGTGGATGGAATAGTGCCCCAAGGGTCGGATAAAGGCAAGCAAAGGGTTGCATCCTGCCCCAGGGCCGCTATTTGGAGACCCCTAATCTAAAATATTCTTAATGGTATATGAGGCAAGCCAATCATCAGAAATGTGAAACATGCTAAATTATTCCACACTAATCAGCGTGATGCTTGACTTATCTGTCCTGGGGAAAAAATAGTAATGTGATTATTCTCACTAAATCACATGTATACCCTTTCCGCCTGGAGTTAATCCATCTCTTCCTTTACTGTACACAATCCCATTCAGTGTTGGAAAATACTGTGACAAACTTTCCTCTAAATACGGCACCAGAATTAAGCAACGACCAAAGGAAGAGATGGAGCTTGAACTTCAATATACACTTGATTCACGTTACTATGACTAAGCAAATACAACTGGCTGTAAACTTAAAAAAGCATTAGTATAATCTCTGCTCAAACCAGAAAGCAAAGTTCACGCATCGTCAACTCCCAGATACAGTACTTCAGGTGACATAGGAAGGCAAGATAAACAAGTCTCGGTTCCAGATTTCAATCTGTCAGCATGCTGAAATCAGAACAGAAAGCATTTGAATTTACTTCATGAACTAAATGAAAGCACGCAAATTACCTATTCGTCTGGTTCTCTTGAACAAATGGGTAACAGGTTATAAGATAGCTTGGAATAGGTGTGGGCTCAAGTCCACCGACGCTTCCACCATCGCCTGATAGAGACATTGGAATTGTAAGGGCTTCGGTCCCTTTCTTCTGAGGGATGAATGGCTCAACTTCAGCAGATAGTTTTCCATTCTACAAAAACAAGAGTATTTACATTACATTTTCACACAGACAGACAAAGATTGAGAGATCGAGAGAGAGATCTATATCTACACACACACACAGTATATATACATACACCAATCATAAAAATTCAGACCTCCATCTTTTTCAATTTTGTTATGTTGCAGCCCGATACATTCATTTTTTTCCCTCATCATCGTTTACAGTAGTACCCCATAGTAATGACAAAGGGAAAACCAAATTTTAGAATCGTATGAATCTATTAAAAATGAAAAAACGAAATATCACATTTGCATAAGTATTCAAACCCCTTGGTTGCAACACCACCTGAAATTTAGCTCAAGTACCTCCCATTTCTCTAGAGATCGTGCTGAGATGTTGCTACACCTTAATTGGAGTCCACCTGTGGTAATTTGAGCGGACAATGCATCAGAACAAAAGCCAAGAGGTCAAAAGGAAGTGCCTGGAGAGCTCAGACAGGATTATTGCACAGCACAGATCTAGGGAGGGCTACAAAAAATCATTTCTACTGCACTGAAGGTTCCCAAGAGCACAGTGGCCTCCATAATTCTCAAGTGGAAGAAGTTTGGCACAGCCAGGACACTTTCAAGAGCTGGTCACCTGGCCAAACTGAGCGATTGGGGGAGAAGGGCCTTAGTAAGAGGTGACCAAGAACCCGATGGTCACTCTAACTGCGCTTCAGAGAACCTGTGTGGAGATGGGACAAGGTTCCAGAAGGACAATAATCACAGTAGCCCTCCACCAATCTGGAGCTAGACAGAAGCCTCTTCTCGGTGCAAAACACATGAAAAGCACTTGTAAACCGCTGGACACTTTTTTTTTTCCTTCTTTCTTTCTTACCAGCAAGACAAAAGCATAATGTGCTAGTATGCATTGCATACTAGCACATTATGTGAAACCTACCTAAAAACGAAGCCTTCCAGCGATGCCATCACTGGAGACAGCTTCCATCTTCACCCATCTTTCTTCCAGGTTCGCGGACTGCGGCTCGGTTACTGGCCGGAGCCGCGATGATGTCACTCCCGTGCTTGTGTGCGGGAGTCGACGTTCATGGCACAGGTTCCTTCAACGCGCCTGCACCAGTGAGGTCACCAGCTGCATGTAATGTAAATATCTCCTAAACGGTGCACGTTTAGGAGATATTTACACTACCTATAGGTAAGCCTGATTATAGGCTTACCTATAGGTAAAATTCAAAGATGGAAGTTTACTTCCTCTTGAAAGCCCGCTTGGAGTTTGCACCGGAAGGACTTTCAGAGATTGTGAGGAACAAGAGTCTCTAGTCTGATTGAACTGTTTGGCCTCAATTCTAAACTAAGTCTGGAGGATACCAGGCACATCATCACCTGCCCAATACCATCCCAACAGTGAAGCATGGTGGTGGCAGCATCATTCTGTGGGGGTGAATTTCAGCAGCATGGATTGGGAAGACTGGTCAAGGTTAAGGGGAACGCTGAATGGAGCAAAGCACACAGTTATCCTAAATTAAAACCTGTTACAAAACGCTCAGGACCTCAGACTGGGCCGAAGGTGAACCTTTCAACATGACAACCATCCTAAGCACACAGCCAAGACAAAACAAGAGTGGCTTAGGGACAACTCTGAATGTCCTGAAGTGGCCCAGCCAGAGCCCCGACTGAACATCTCTGGAGAGACCTGAAAATGGCTGTCCGACAACCCCCATTCAATCTGACTGAGCTTGAGAGGATTTGCAAAGAAGAATTGCAGAAAATCCCCCAATCCAGGTGTGTCAAGCTTGTTGCGTCATACCAAAAAAGACTTGAGGCTGTAATTGCTGCCAAAGGTGCTTCAACAAAGCACTGAGTAAAGTGTTTGAATACACATGTGTACAAAAATTAACTCCCACTGACCACCAAGTCTGAGGCACTTTTTACTCCAAATGGCCACAGTCCAGCAACCTAAAATCTGAAAGACCATAAAGTAGCCCTTTGTATAGAAAGTTTGGAGACCTGTGGTGTATAGAATATACAGAACAGTGTATAGAGTGATGTGTAGTACAATGAAGTTTGAAGCAGTTCCGATACATCATAAGATTATATAATTTTATTTATTTTATTTTTTGTGTGCTTTGCGGTATTAATACTTGTTTACAGAAGAGCATACTCAGCACATTTCCTAGAATTGCTGTGTCAGCAATAGTCTGCATGCAGCATACTTTCCCCATTGGCTCTGAATGGTCATTTGCAGTTCAGTGACAAAGTTGATGGAATCAATAAAAACTGAGATGAGGAATATTTTTTTCAAGTGAAAAGTTAGAAAAGCAGTAAGTCCTCAATTGCAGATTGTAGTATTAGGCCTCATACACATGGGGCGCCTGAAAAAGCCCCTCTGAATTCCAAAAATGTTGGGAGGAAATCATGGTATAAAAGAAAAAAAAAAAAAAAAAAGGCAATAAAAGCTGCACATTGCACATGTGATTATGCATTCTATTAGTCAGAATATTAACTTATTCTGGCCACTGGAATGCATTTTTATGCATATATTTTATGTGTGTAGTGTTTTTTTTCTGCTCTTAAAAAGGAGAACTTCATCCAAATACCACGCACTTTGTTTGCCCAGGAAAACAAGACGAAAAAATAAAATCAAAAACTCAAAAGAAGTAAAAGGAGAACTTCACCCAAAAGGGGAGTGTTCTACTCTTCCCCCTCCTCCTCCCCTACATTGGTCTCTTTTCTTTGGGGAGGCGGGTAGCGGAATGACAGGTACCCTCTCCCTCACTTCCGGTCAGATCTCTGCAGTGATCCGAAAGGATGTTTGCTCCCTCCTTCCACCGCAGCCTTCTGGGACACATCACAGGTCCCAGAAGACTGCGGGACCAAATCATAAAGCACAGCACGACTGGCGCATGCGCAGTTGAAAGCCTGGCTTCACTGCCAGTTTCCCTTGATGAAGATGCCGGCGCCTGCAACCAAAGCCAACTGAGGAATCAGCTTGGATGAGGACAACACTGGATCCAGGGACAGGTAAGTGTCCTTATATTAAAAAGCAGCTATAGGATTTGTAGCTGCTGACTTTACATTTTTTTGGTGGGGAGCCTGGAGCTCCTCTTTAAGCTCCTCTCAAAAACATGCCTTTGGTTGGTTTATTTTACTGCCTGTAAACACTCCTCTTCTAATATACCTGCAGATGCCTACGTGTGCATGGACACATGGGCATTCATAGAGGTGCTTTTACAAGCTGAAAAATAAAACGCTCAGTGCCTGTATAAGCAGCGTTTTTTTAACCTCCATGAGCATGAGATCTTAAATCGTTATTAATCCCAAAACCAAAAATGTATTACATTGCAGCTTGCCAATCATTAGATGTGGTGGCTGCTTTCATTTTATTTTCTTCAGCTCCCCCCCCCCCCCGTTTTCACTTGGTGATCTGGCCAGTGACACACCTCCTGTATTAGGCTCCTCCCACACTTGTGCGATCTGAAAGTCACGTGATTTTGACGCGAATTGAAGCATGCCTGTGTAATCTTGAGGTCTATAGACTTCAAGACGCATCAAAGTCGGACCAAAGTAGTGCGGGGACTACTTTGAAGTCGCACAGATATGAATGGTACTCATTGGAAATCATGGGGTACGACTTGTCATGCGACTTTGCAATCCCAAGTCACAGGACAAGTTGCACAAATGTGACAGGGGCCTTAAAGAAACATGACTCTGAAGGAATGGAAACAGGAGGCACAGCAGACAGCACCATTGTCAGACTTGGGGCGGGGGGGGGGGGAGTGTAGTATTAAATGGTATTAGCAGATTTAGACACACTAACAAAATTGAAGCCAAACTCCAGCTCGCAATTTATAATCCGTTACAGCAAATGTTTTTTTTTTCCCCCCTTCTGGAATAAAGGTTTTGCAGGAATAAATTAAATCTTGTCATTTTACATTACTCCTGCCAGTATTAAAAGTTTTGTCCTATACATGTAAATTGATACATTCTGCTGGGAAGCTTGAGCTTTTGAAAAGCAACAGATTTGATAGCTGGGATTACCAGATGAAAATAGAAGAAGGCAAGCCTAAACAAGAAAACTAATGCAGCCATCAAATCTAAGAATTGGTAAGCTGCAATATAATACATTTTTACTTTTGGGGTTAATACTGCTTTAACTGTAGGTCCATCAATTTCATATGTATAGAGTTAAATATCTGCGCTTAGACCCCTTTCACACCGAGGGCGTTTTGCAGGCGCTATAGCGTTACAAATAGCGCCTGCAATCCGCCCTTAAAACAGCTGCTCCATTGTCTCCAGTGTGAAAGCCCGAGGGTTTTCACACTGGAGCGGTGTGCTGGCAGGACGTCAGGAAAAGTCCTGCCAGCAGCTTCTTTGGAGCGGTGTGTTTACCGCTCCTCCACCACTGCTCCCCAGTGAAATCAACGGGGCAGCGCTGGGATACCGCCGGCAAAACGCCGCTATTGCGGGTGGCTTTAACCCTTTCTCAGCTGCTAGCGGGGGGGGGGGTAAAAGCTCCCCGCTAGTGGCCGAAATGCCCCCGCAAATCCACTGGTAAAACGTTGCTAAAAATAGCGGCGTTTTACCGCCAACGCTATGGGCGGCTTGGTGTGAAAGGGGTCTTACCGAATTAAGACAAGTCACGGTGAAAACAGTGCTGCTGCTTAAGATGGCCTGAATATTCAGCTAATAGTATCATGTGTATAGAATAAGCATGCATCCAATGCAACAAATAACCTTAAGAGAAGTATGGGTTTTTTTTCTTTTTGCATGTTCATACTTATGCTAGGTGGATGCATCATCAGACCGATGCTGCATCTGCCCCCCGCCGTCTCTTCACTGAGACCCAAGCCACCGAACACCTTTGATGGCTCGGTTCTCTCACCTCCCTGAGCGGAGAGCTGATGACTGTCAGTCAGCATCTCTCCTGCTCTGATCCTCCACGCTCATTGGAGCGCTGAGCTGTGGAGGGGAGCGGCCGTCTCAGAAGCTCGCTGAGACAGCCATCAGTCCAGGCACCTGGCGGAGTCAGACTTCCCAAGTCGGGATGACGCGCTGCCGCGATTGATCCTGGTGACGTCAGCGGAGAGCAAAACAAATTGCACTTCTGTGACCCATAGGGGAAGCCCAGCCTAAAAAGCTCAGGCTAGACTTCTCCTTTAATATAAAGTAGAGCTGCACAAATAATCGTCAAGAATCGTTATCGTGATTAATCGTCAAGAATCGTTATCGCGATCTTGACTAAAAAGTGTTTCACAATTCTTTCTATGCAAAGAATTCTCTCTGCTCCTCTGAAGCCACAGCCATCAAAGGAAAGGAAGAGAAAAACCGGACAGTCTGCCAAGAAACAAAACATTATTTATAAGTTGAACTTAAGTATAAACATTGTAACAATTTGTCAATGGAATAGACTTCCTGTGTAATTGAAAAAAGTTTACCACTTAAACAATAAACCTTTTTTTCTGACATTTGTTGGTTTCAGGTTAAAATCATTTTTTTTTTGCTAGAAAATTACTTAGAACCCCCAAACATATATATTTTTTTAGTAGACACCTTAGAGAATAATATGGTGGTTGTTGCAATATTTTATGTCACACTGTATTTGCGCAGCGGTCTTTCAAATGCAATTTTTTGGGAAAAAATTACTTACTTAATGAATTTAAAAAAAAAAAAATCTAACCAGTAAAGTTAGCCCATTTTTTTTTGTATAATGTGAAAGATTTTACGTCGCGAGAATCGTGAGAGAATTGTGATCTTTTTATTCTAAGCAAAAAAATCATGATTCTCATTTTGGCCAGAATCGTGCAGCTCTAATATAAAGGATAAAATTGATCTGTGCAATAATCAAATATAATACTGAAAAAAGGCAAAAAACAAAAAGTACATGGAGTGCTCCAAAAAGTGCAGAAAGGTAGATGGGCACAATGGGGTTGATTTACTAAAACTAGAGAGTGCAAATCTGGTGGAGCTCTGCATAGAAACCAATCAGCTTCCATTTTTTTTTTTGTCAAGGCCTAATTGAACAAGCTGAAGTTAGAAGCCGATTGGCTACCCTGCACAGCTGCACCAGATTTTGCACTCTCCAGTTTTAGTAAATCAACCCCAATATGTTCACCTGGTGCTCCTGTTCACACAAAGATAAACCAGTGCCGCTTAACAGAACTGTTGGATCTCAAATTCTAGAGGTCATACACGCTCACACAAGAGAAACAGCCAACAGGGAATGCTCCTCCTCGGCAGATCATGGGGAAAGATCCTCTCTCATAGAGCAGGCTGTCCAGTGACATGGAAATCTCAGAGACATAAAAACCACCATCTCCAGGTAATCTCCATCATCATGGTCTATCATAGGATGGAAGGAAGAAGCTTCAAGGTGCAGCATTTCCAAAGATTTTATTTAAAACAGAATACTAGGCATTTTCTGGGACTGGAGCCATTCTCCGTTGGCCGTTTCTGGTTTGAGCATGTATGATCTCTAGAATTTGAGATCCAACAGTTCTAGAAGACCTGAAATGAGGGGAAGCTCTGCTGATTTTATCATCCAATCATGTGCAAGCTAAAATGCTGTTTTTTCTTCTCCTTGCATGTCCCCCTCAGATCTACAGTGACTGCACTGCCAAGTGCACTTGTGAAAAGTGGATTTGCCTTTCGTAAATAACCCCCCATTGGGGGTTATTTACGAAAGGTAAATCCACTTTGCACTACAAGTGCAAACTACAAGTGCAAAGTGCACTTGAAATTGCACTGAAAGTGCACTTGGAAGTGCAGTCGCTGTAAATCTGAGGGGAAGATCTGAAATGAGGAGAAGCTCTGCTGATTTTATTATCCAATCATGTGCAAGCTAAAATGCTGTTTTTTTATTTTCTTTGCATGTCCCCCTCAGATCTACAGAGACTGCACTTTCAGAGCAATTTCAAGTGCACTTGTAGTGCAAAGTGGATTTGCCTTTAGTAAATAACCCCCATTGTGTTCATCTACCTTTCTGTACTTTTTGGAGCACACTTCAATTTCATATGACAGATGAATTCTATTTTATCCTTTGGTCTCCATGCTGCACAGCAATCAGGTCATTTTGAATGACAGGTGACACAGGGAAAACCCCACACTGATCATCTGACAATATTCTAGGAATGATTTCACACAGTTCATTTACATTACCTCTTCATGTTGTATCAGATATCTAAACCAAACATTACATCAGTCATTTTCCACTCCTTTCAAGCAAAGAGGTTCTCAGCCCTATGAATTCACATCCAACTTATTTCATAAAACATGGTAGATTTACCAACTATCCCTATTCTGGAGGCAATTACCATAAAGGGGGGGGGGAAGCAGAGCTAAAAAAGGCAATTTTTTTCCAAATCCACTGAGGAAGGGGTATAACCCCTGAGAGAGATTATTTATATATATTGGCAGTATTCCAACATGATAATGACCCCAAACATACCTCCAAGACAACCACTGCCTTGCTAAAGAAGCTGAGGGTAAAGGTGATGGACTGGCCAAAGCATGTCTCCAGACCCTAACCCTATTGAGCATTTGTGGGGCATCCTCAAACAGAAGGTGGAGGAGAGTAAGGTCTCTAACATCCACCAGCTCCGTGATGCCCTCATGGAGGAGTGGAAGAGGACTCCAGTGGGAACCTGTGAAGCTCTGGTGAACTCCATGCCCAACAGGGTTAAAGTGTTACTAAACCCAGTAATATGAAAAAAAAAAAAGTTCATACACACACACACACACACACACACACAGCTAATAAATCTTCTTTTAACATTAAAATATTGCCACTATATACCTTTTTGAATTGAGTTTCTTCAGTGCTGAGAGTTCAAAAAGGTGGAGATTGTCAACCTGTATACACACCCACATGTGTGACATCAATATCATGTGACCTGGCTATCTCTGAGAACAATAAACTGTTCTCTCCAGCACAAAACACATAACTGAGCATGTGCAGGTTGAGGTTGGCTACCTTGCCTGTTCTTTCCAAGGTAGACATTGCAGGAGGGGAAGGCTCTGTGCATACAGGATAAAGCAGCCATTTTACACAATGCAGAGGATAACCCCTAAAGTTCCACAGTGGTTATAACAAGCATGTTATTTTGCATATACAGACTGATTTTACTGTTGTGGGTTTAGTAACACTTGAAAGGCAGTGCTGGAAAATAATGGTGGCCTCACAAAATGTTGACACTTTGGGCCCAATTTGGACATTTTCACTTAGGGGTGTACTCACTTTTGTTGACAGCGCTTCAGACATTAATGGCTGTGTGTTGTTATTTTGAGGGGACAGCAAATTTACACTGTTATACAAGCTGTACACTCACTACTTTACATTGTAGCAAAGTGTCATTTCTTCAGTGTTGTCACATGAAAAGATATAATAAAATATTTTTAAAAATGTGAGGGGTGTACTCTCTTTTGTGAGATACTGTATATATTTTTTTAGCAGAGACCCTAGAACAGTGATGGCGAACCTATGGCATGTGTGCCACAGCTGGCACGCCAAGCCCTCTCTGTGGGCACTCAGCATGCTGCCAGGATAGGGGAGGGAATCCCCCAGCAAGGTAGCCTCTTGCACTGGCGGTGCAGGTGCGGAGGTGTCGGCTCGCTTCCTATCATCAGTGCGATCGATCAGGCAGCAGGGCGGCAGATGTAAGCAAAACCCTCCCTGCATGCACTGAGGGCAGCCCAGTGGGAAGGACACGGAGTGTCTGCCTCTGTAAGCAGCTCCGCGATACAGAGGAAGAGAAGAATGACTCCTCCCTTCCTGGACTTTGAGGCCAATAGGAGTGCGGCTTCCCGTGCAGGGGCTCTGGTGGAGGGCGCTAAAGCATGACAATGTGGAGGACTCTGTCTGCACATACACAGGTAGGACAGTGCTATGGGGGAAAGGGGGGCGCAGAGGACACTGCTGTGTATGTGGTGGGTATGTGAAGGGGCCAGAGGACACTGCTTTAGGAAGGGCCATCACCATTGCAGTGTCCTCTATTGGCCTTCACATCACCCCCCAATCCATGTATTGTGAGCACAACGCATCTCTGATCCCTGTATTCTGAGCACAACGCATCTCTGATCCCTGTATTCTGAGCACAACGCATCTCTGATCCCTGTATTCTGAGCACAACGCATCTCTGATCCCTGTATTCTGAGCACAACGCATCTCTGATCCCTGTATTCTGAGCACAACGCACTCCTTTGAAAAAGCAGAAAAGGTATTTTCTGGGCAGAATCGTACATTTTTGGTCCCTTAGGGCTCATTCAAAGGGATGATCAGTCCCAACCGCTAGTAGGTTTAATTCCATGTTGGCACTTTTAAATAAATAAGTTGGTTTTGTGTCGCTGTTTGGGCTCAAAAAGGTTCGCCATCACTGCCCTAGAAAATAAAATGGCAATCATTGCAATTTTTTATGTCACGTGGTATTTGCGCAGCCATTTTTCAATTTTTTTTCTAAAAAATACAATTTTAATGAATATTAATGCAAAAAAAAACAAAAAAAACAAACAATAAATGACCCTATTTTTTGGTAAAATATAAGAGATGATGTTACGCCGAGTAAATACCAAACATGTAATTCTTTAAAATTGCGCACACTCGTGGCATGGCGACAAAGTACAATACTTAAAAATCTCCACAGGTGACGCTTTAAATTTTTTTTACAGGTTACCTGTTTAGAAATACAGAGGAGCTCTTGTGCTAGAATTATTGCTCTCGCTCTCGCGTTTGTGGCGATACCTCACATGTGTGGTGCGAACACCATTTACATATGTGTGCGTGACTTACGCGTGAGAGCATGAAGGGATGGGGCGCTTTAATTTTTTTTTCTTATTTATTTATTCTTTTTATTTTTACACTGTCCCTTTAATTTTTTTTATCACTTTTATTCCTATTACAAGGAATGTAAACATCCTTTGCAACAGAAATAAGGATGACAGGTCCTCTTTATGGGGAGATCTGGGGTCAATAAGACCCCAAATCTCTTCTCTACCTTAAAAAAACATTTTCACTTAGTGTACTCACTTTTGTTGACAGCAGTTCAGACATTAAAGCGGTTGTATACCTATTTTTTTTAAACTTTTACCTACAGGTAAGCCTATAATAAGGCTTACCTGTAGGTAAAAAAAAAAAATCTCCTAAACCTGTACGGTTTAGGAGATATTCCCCTCGCAATGAGTCGCTGACTGCAGCGGCGCATGCGCACAGGGGATTCTCGGCTGAAAGCCCGGCAGATGCTGGACCTTGCTGGAAAAAAGTCTCCTGCGCGCACGCCGGAGCCGCGATACCCGGAAGACACGCCAAGGGGAAATGTCAGCTCCCTCGGCGTGGACCGGGTGAGATGCCGGCGCCTCGTTCTAAGATAAGTATTTCATAATGAGCTAGAATGCGGTGCATACTAGCTCATTATGCCTTTTCCCTTACAGGTGTAGGGAAAAAAAAAAAAAAGTCAGCGGGTATACAACCGCTTTAATGGCTGTGTGTTGAGTTATTTTGGGGGGACAGCAAATTTACACTGTTATACAAACTGTACATTGTAGCAAAGTGTCATCACGTGAAAAGATAGAATAAAATATTTACAAAAATGTGAGGGGTGTACTGACTTGTGAATAATAAATATATATATATATATATATATATATATATATATATATATATATATATATATATATATATATATATATATAGATAGTGTTTTTTTTTTAAGGGACAGGTTCAACTGGCACTTTTTATTTACAAATATCAAATCAGCAGTTTTTTTTTTTTTTTTAATAGAAAATTACTTAGAACTCCCAAACACACACACACACATATATATATATATATATATATATATATATATATATATATATATATATATATATATATATATATATATATATATATATATTTAAAGCAGGAGGCCCCTAGAGAATAAATTGGTGGGTTTTGCAATTTTTTATGCCACACGGTTTTCCAAACACAACTTTTTGGGGAAAACATTTTCTTTTTAGAATTTTAATGCAAAAAATTTAGAAATAAACAAAAAACTACAAATACATAACCTTTTTTTTGTAAAATATATAAAGATTATGTTACACTGAGTAAATAGATACCAAACATGTCACGCTTTGCAATTGCACATACCTGTGCAACGGTGACAAATTTTACCATTCATAGATGACGCTTTAAAAGCCTTTACAGTTTACCACTTTAGATTTACACTGGAGGTCCGGTGCTGGAATTACTGTCCATGATCTGACATTCCCAGTGATACCTCACATGCGTGAGACGATCGCTGTTTGCATGCGTGCGGGACCAATAGGCATGTGACAGGTACTTTTTAATGGAGAAATCTGAAGTCTACAAGACCCCAAATCCTTCCTCATTTAAAAGCATTCAAAACACCAATATCGGTGGTTTTGAGTGATTTTTTTTTAAAATGGTGCCATTGACATTAGGGTAAGCTGGAAGTGATGTCATGTCATCGCTTCTGGGTTACTATAGCCGATCAAGGCTTTGTTGGGCTGTCCGAAAAACAACAGACTTGCTGGCTGGATCACTAGATGAAACTAGAAGAAAGTCTAAATAAGAAAACTAATGCAGCCATCACATCTAAGAATTGGTAAGCTGCAATAGAACACATTTTTGCTTTTGGGGTTGATACTGCTTGAACTGTAGGTCCTTCAATTTCATATGAAATAAAATAGCTGCTAATTGTTTGAGTCTTCCGGTGGGACAGGAGAGCCAGAGCAAGCCGCAGAAATTGGCAGGAGGGGTGGTTCCCCCCCCCCCCCGCTGCTTGTAAAAGCAGTCCAGCGGCTAGTTAGCTGGTATGATTGCTTTTACAAGAGAGTCAATCGCGGGCTCTAAAAAACAGTTGCTGGGCAGCTGCAGGCATCACCCCCGGATTTGGGGTGTACTTCCACTCTTGGTGATAACTGTAAACAGGACAAATAGAGAGGGTTACACTTCGTAGGGCTTTGCAAGCCACATTTGTGTGGGCGTGGCAGCCCATTCATTTGAACTACTTTTGATCACACATATGCGAAATAGATTTGGGCTTCTCCGCATCCAATTTGCATGACAGGCAAATGTGACGGGTTTTCAATGGAGCCGGTCACATGTCCAGGGAGGCCGCGGTCCAGATTGAAAAAGGGTTCAGGCCGTTGGGTTCGGTACAGGTGCAAATTCAGGCCTGATTCGCACCTGAGCCGGTGAACAGACATGCACCGGACCCCAGGCATGAACCCGTGGCCACACACGTGTAAATGGAGCCTTACTCATTCATTTGAATTACTGGTGAAACAGCAATAAACTCATGACAGAGGTTCTAGCCATTTTATTCACATCTTAAAAGAGCTTGTAACTCTATAACAAAATAAAATAAAAGATCCTGTTGCTTTGAAGCAGGATATACAGTATAGTGCTTGCGAGGAGTCATTTGTCCCTCTCTACTAAAATACCTGGTTGATCCTGCCTGTTCCTGTGTTCCTATGTGTGCTGACCACGGTAATCGTGGCTACTGATCAATGATACTGTGGTCAGTTTACGTGCCTCCGTCATCCTGCTGCTCTTCCTCCCTCCATGCCAGCTTGGAAGTCTGTGTGTGAACCATCTAAAACACCCCCCCCCCCAACTTCGTAAAGACACTAATCATTAATACTGGAATCCCCTCTGTTACAGAAAGATATACTGTGCAATGTCGGTGTTTTAAAAATTATGCAGCAATATACCTTACACACCACCCGCTCTCCTCCTTTCCACCCGGCTGACGTCAGCGGGGAATCTCAGCCCCACCCACCGTAGTCCTCAGTTCAGGGAAGGAGAGTGCTGGGAGGTCACATGAGCGCACATAAGGGCTCCGAAATAAGGTATTTTGCTGCATAATTTTTAACAAACACAGATACTGCACTGTACATCTTCCCATACCAGAGGGGATTCCAGGATTTGTGAATAGTGACTTTACAACCACTTTAAATAGCAGGGCTTTAGATATATTAACCCATCTCAAAGTCTAAATATATATGTCTTTGTGGTGTGTGTGTTTTTTTTTTTAAAGGGACGGGTTCAACTGGTATAGGCAAGGGAAAGCCAAGCACCAGACAGGGACACCCAGGAACAGTCTAAGCAGGTTAGTCCGGCACTTTCATGCAGAAAGGTAGTAAAACACAGTTTCAATGCAGGAGGTCTTTGTACAGCAAGTCCATAATATAAAACATCACTACCTGGGACAACTAGCCATCCATGGTACTGCTTGCCGTACTCATTAGTGTCCTGTACACCCCCCAACCCCCCCCCCCCCCCCCCCCATGTTCTCTGGTGCCACCACCATGTTCATTCTGGTCTCAATTCCTCTTTCCTCATCAGCTATACAAATTCATTGATAAATCTTTGTGAAAAAAAAACAACCCTCAGATCTCAGGTATCTGTGTAAAAGTTTCCATAATATTATCAAGGAGATATTGTAAGATCATTGACGTTCTCCTGGCATGTTGAACTCCCATCCCAAAAAAGCCAGGAAAAGGAACACGTGAGCACAAGCAGAAGTGCAAACAGCTTTTTCCAATGCAGGTGCCCTGTACCTGAGTAACGCAATTCCTTCAATCTTTTTAACAGCAAATAATTAGCTCACCACTTAAAAAAAAAAAAAAAACACACAACAGAAAAAAGTCCATTATAGAGAGCTTTATTGTGCAAGACGCAAAACTCACACAAGCAAATACTAGTTTTGTAAATGATCTTCTGTACATGCACAGTGATTAGTTTCTGCTTTCAGAAAACCCAATTCTTTACGCTTCAAATATAAAACCATTGGCCTTTGAATCTCCAATCGTTTTTATAATACTGGGACTATAACAAGAAGATCTCTATAAAAGGATGGCCATGGAAGGATTATTTTCATTCAGCCAGTAGGGTAAAGGTAAAAATAAATAAATAAATAAAAAAGGGGAAAATGGATCTCCATCCACCAAACTGAGCTCAATAGAGGAATCCCGCCCTCTGAGACAGCAGGGACCCTCCATTGTCAGTATACACTGATCAGCAGCTGTAGTCCATTAGACCCCTTTCACACTGAGGCACTTTACAGACGCTACAGCCCTAAAAATAGCACTTGTATATCGCCTGTAAAGCGCCTCTTCTGTCTCTCCAGTGTGAAAGCCTGAGCGCTTTCACACTGGAGCGGTGCGCTGGCAGGACGCTAAAAAAAGTCCTGCAAGCCGCATCTTTGGAGCGGTGAAGGTACACCGCTCCTGCCAATCGAAATCAATGGGTACCGCTGCACAACCTGTTTTAACCTTTTTTAACCCTTTTTCGGCCACTAGGGGGGATAAAACCTCTGCAAAAACTATGGTAAAGCACCGCTAAAAACGGCGGTGCTTTACCGCCGATGGCCCCGTGTGAAAGGGGTCTAAGTGATGTATTTACTTTTTCAAAAAAAGGTTGATTGTATTTCCAAATGCACAAACTATAAATGGCTATTAACATTAATAGGAAATAACCGTGTATAAGGCTGACCCAGGGAGTATCCAATTACCTTTGGGGCCAATTGTACAATGGTTTATAGGGTTTTGTGCCTTCCTCTGGTTGAGCGGATACAAAACTGTAAAATAAGACTTGGCGGGCAGCCTCCTATATGCATTTTCCTTATAAGGTGCATATGAATTAAATGGTCTTGTTCGTTATGCTTTGGGTATTGGTAGTGTTCTTATACCACCACTCATACCACCAGCACTCTCACTAGTTTCTCTGCTAACTGAATCACACCAAGCAAATAAAGCTGGCCATAGACTGGAAGTTTCCTTTTTTCTAATCAGCCAGTGGGCTTAAAAAAAAAAAAAACCCTGCGACACACACACACACCATACACAACCCAGATTCCTGCATGCATCCAAGTGAGATGGAGGAAACCCCCTACCAGGACAATGTATTCTATGCTGTGTACACAGCTCAGCAGTTGCAGTCAACTGAAGTATTTCATCATGTCCCTTCAAACGGACGTTGATCAAGTGATAACGTTCAGTTGAGCGGGGACAGCCACACACACACCGATCAAAATTTAGTCAGGCCCTGATGAGCTAGTCTAATTTCAATCTATGGCCAGCTTTACATCACCAAGAGGAAAGGACTTTTCCTCTAATTTATTGGATTTTTTTTTTTTTTAAAGGCGAGATTTTAAAAACACATAAGATGTATAAACATTCAAATGGAACATAAAAACACAGAATTTTTTTTTTTTTTCCTTTTTAATTCTAATGCCCCATACACACGATCGGATTTTCCCGACAACAAAAACGTGGATTTTTTTCCAAAGGTTGTTGGCTCAAACTAGTCTTGCACACAACACGGTCACACAAATGTTGGGCCAAAATTCCGAATGTGGGAATGCGGTGACGTACGACGAGCCGAGAAACAGGAAGTTCAATAGCCAGTGCGGCTCCTTCTGCTTGATTCTGAGCATGTGTGAACTTTTGTGCGAAGGAGTTGTGTACACACGATCGGAATTTCCAACAATGTCGGAAAAAATTCGAGGACCTGCTCTCAAACATTTGTGTGTAGAAATTCCGACAGCAAATGTTTGATGGAGCATACACATACGCAATTAGCGGACGTCCAGCTGTTGCAGAACTACAAGTCCCATGAGGCATAGCAAGACTCTGAAAGCAACAAGTATGACCCCTCGAGGCAGAGCATGATGGGAATTGTAGTTTTGCAACAGCTGGAGGTCCGCTAATTGCATATCCCTGATCTAGACCAATCAAAGGGTTAAATGTGTGCCTAGACAGTGTTTTCGTGTACACTGTGTGCTGTTTTTACCAGAACAGCGATCTGCATAGTTTACATAGGGCGATCTCCGTTCTGTGTTCTTTACCAACGATCGGCGGGTGCCAGCAGACATGGAGTGCCCAGCACCCGCAGATCAGCTTCTGCTGTGAACAGTCACAGCAGAAGCGTTGCACCGGTGGCACACGCGTGCCCCCTCCAGGCTGAAATGCCAAATCACGTATAAATACATGATCTGGCGCACAGCTGCTGGTCAGTAAGTGATTAAATAATATTACATAAACCCTTTACCATAATCAAACCCATATCCAGGATGAAAAATGTAAACTATGACTCACGCTGCATAGCAGACACTTCTAGATGCCAGCAAGCTGCAATGCTTTTGTCCCAGAGCACACCCCAAATAATGGCACAACATTATAAGCAGCCAGCTTCCTTGTTGACATCTCTGCCTATGCATTCCAGCACCTTACAGATAGTTAATGCGGCCATGTTTCACAATGACGGGTCCACAGTGCTTGTGATCGGCATATGTTTAAACAAAGCAAAAAAATAATAAAAAAAAAAAAAAAAACCCCACACACACACACTTTTTTTCACCGTACAATTCTTAAAAGGATAAGTTCACCTTTAAAAAAGGAAAGCATTGCACCCCCCGATCAGCAGATTGCAGTTGCAATGCAGGGCTCCAGCAGATTGTGTAAGCTGTCTGCTCATTCCTTGTATGGGCAGGCAGTTACACAAAGACAGTAAGAATCAATGAACTACATAGAGCGCTCACGGCCATGTGGGTTCTGAAATAGTGACATCGGGTGTGGGGAGAAGATCCCCAATCAACGGTCACAGGGAGCAGCTGCAGAAGAGTGAACAGGTTACATGCTGCACCCTAAAAACAGGTGGAACATGTAACATGTTTCCAAAGGTGAACTTGGCCTTTAAAGTGTACCTGTCATGATAAACAACATGAAATCTGCCATTGCAAACCTGTTTAAAGTGAAGCTCCAAGGCGGTTATCCTGATCCTTGCTTCTCCGCCTAACAAGTCAGTGACTCGAAACACACAAACGGTTAAAGTAAACATCTGAGAAAAAATATGGGGGGCCGCCCCCGAAAATACTACCCGTGTGGTTCAACACTGACCATCTAGCTAAAACATCCGAGTCACTGACCCATAACAATTCCGCTCATCTGAAAAGTCAGAGTGAGGCCGAGTTCACACTGGAATGTTTGACCGCTCCAGCAGCCGTCTGTTCCCAGCTGCGGTAGGGGGGTGATGTGGTGTGCGATTCAGCGCATCACAAGGCTCTTTTTTTTTTTTTTTTACACAAACTATTTGGGGTGCACACTTCAATCATAGCACCATACGGCGATGCATTGCTGTACAGTGCCATGTGATTTTGTAAAGGTGTGCTACAATAAAGTGCAGCATGTCTGCATTTTAGCACAGCCCTAGGCTGCATTGCAGTGTGAATGGGGCACATAGGAAACAACTTTTTGTGCTTGCGGTGACAGACATTTTACAATGAAACGTCGGTCACCACACATTGTGTGAATTAGCTCTAAAGTCAGAATTCTTTATCTGCGTACCCAAGTTAGTGACTCAAAGGGGTGTAATTAAAGAAAAAAAAAATGCATAGTAATTCTCCCAATGTAAGTACATTCATTCTGTGGCAAAAAAAAAAAAAAAAAATATTAAAAATTAAAAAGTATACATAAACCCTTACCCCCCTCCTCCTGCCGCCACACCCCAGTGCTTCTACCTGCTCGCCCGCGCAGTCGGCGAGCCGGAGAAGCAATCCGCCCAAGCCAAAAGTTCACCATAGAGAATACCAGGGGCCAGGTGCCCCCCGGCAGTCTCTATGACCTTAGGAGGCCTCTGCATTTGAAAACATTCCATTGCTTCGGCTGGAAAACCGAGATCATTTTTAATTTCAGGCTTATAGACCCCAGATCTCGCTGTAAAGAGGACCTGTCATGACCCATTCCTATTACAAGGGATGTTTACATTCCTTGTATTAGGACTAAAAGCCATAAAAAAAAAAAAAAAACCACACAACACAAAACACACAAGTGAGGTGGAGGAATCTGCCCCCATCCCCAGTCGCAGAAGCCAACGCATACGTAGGTCGCACCCACATATCTAAATAGAGTTTAAACCACACATGGGGTATCGCCGCAAACGTTAGAGCGAGAGCAATCATTCTAGCACTAGACCTCCTCTGTAACTCTAAACAGGTAACCTGTAAAAAATGTTAAAGTGGGGAAGTACTGAAGTTCTGGCGCCATTCCACAAGTTTGCGCAATTTTAAAAGCATGACATATGCTAGGTATCAATTTACTCAGTGTAACATCATCTTCCATATTATTGGGTTAACTTTATGGTTGTGTTTTAATGCATGCAATTAAATTTCCAAAATAAATGAGTTTAAAAATTGCTGTGCAAATACCGTGCAAGAAAAAAAGTTTGGTCAACGACCACCATTTTATTCCCTAGGGTCTGCTAAAAATAACATACAGTGGGGACGGAAAGTATTCAGACCCCCTTAAAATTTTTCATAACTCTTTGTTATATTGCAGTCATTTGCTAAAATCGTTTAAGTTCATTTTTTTCCTCATTAATGTACACACAGCACCCCATATTGACAGAAAAACACAGAATTGTTGACATTTTTGCAGATTTAGTAAAAAAGAAAAACTGAAATATTACATGGTTCTAAGTATTCAGACCCTTTGCTCAGTATTTAGTAAAAGCACCCTTTTGATCTAATACAGCCATGAATCTTTTTGGGAAAGATGCAACAAGTTTTTCACATCTGGATTTGGGGATCCTCTGCCATTCCTCCTTGCAGATTCTCTCCAGTTCTGTCAGTTGGATGGTAAACATTGGTGGACGGCCATTTTTAGGTCTCTCCAGAGATGCTCAATTGGGTTTAAGTCAGGGCTCTGGGTGGGCCATTCAAGAACAGTCACAGAGTTGTTGTGAAGCCACTCCATCATTTCAGCTCTGTGCTTAGGGTCATTGTCTTGTTAGAAGGTAAACCTTCGGCCCAGTCTGAGGTCCTGAGCACTCTGGAGAAGGTTTTCGTCCAGGATATCCCTGTACTTGGCCGCATTTATCTTTCCCTCGATTACAACCAGTCGTCCTGTCCCTGCAGCTGAAAAACACCCCCACAGCATGATGCTGCTACCACCATGCTTCACTGTTGGGACTGTATTAGACAGGTGATGAGCAGTGCCTGGTTTTCTCCACACATACCTCTTAGAATTAAGGCCAAAAAGTTCTATCTTGGTCTCATCAGACCAGAGAATCTTATTTCTCACCATCTTGCAGTCCTTCAGGTGTTTTTTTTAGCAAACTCCATGCGGCTTTCATGTGTCTTGCACGGAGGAGAGGCTTCCGTCGGGCCACTCTGCCATAAAGCCCCGACTGGTGGAGGGCTGTAGTGATGGTTGACTTTCTACAACTTTCTCCCATCTCCTGACTGCATCTCTGGAGCTCAGCCACAGTGATCTTTGGGTTCTTCTTTACCTCTGTCACCAAGGCTCTTCTCCCCTGATAGCTCAGTTTGGCCGGACGGCCAGCTCTAGGAAGGGTTCTGGTCATCCCAAACGTCTTCCATTTAAGGATTATGGAGGCCACTGTGCTCTTAGGAACCTTAAGTGTAGCAGAAATTTTTTTGAAACCTTGGCCAGATCTGTGCCTTGCCACAATTCTGTCTCTGAGCTCTTCAGGCAGTTCCTTTGATCTCATGATTCTCATTTGCTCTGACATGCACTGTGAGCTGTAAGGTCTTATATATAGACAGGTGTGTGGCTTTTCTAATCAAGTCCAATCAGTATAATCAAACACAGCTGGACTCAAATGAAGGTGTAGAACCATGTCAAAGATAATCAGAAGAAATGGACAGCACCTGAGTTAAATATATGAGTGTCACAGTAAAAGGGTCGGAATACTTAGGACCATGTGATATTTCAGTTTTTCTTTTTTAATAAATCTGCAAAAATGTCAACAATTCTGTGTTTTTCTGTCAATATGGGGTGCCGTGGATACATTAATGAGGAAAAAATGAACTAAAATGATTTTAGCAAATGTCTTATATATATACCAAAGAGTGAAAAATTTAAGGGGGTCTGAATACTTTCCGTCCCCACTGTATATAATGTTTGGGAGAAAAAATATTATTTTAAGTGTCAGAATTGGTCTAGGTGGCAAGGCTGAAGGTTTTTAAACGCAATGCATTCTCTGCATTAAAGTAAACCTGAACCCTCCCCCAATACTTACCTGAGCCTGATCTGGACCCCGTGATGTAAATAAAAGCAGTGGCTTTCTCCCTTCTTATATGCTCAGAGACAGCAGTGGCAGCCATTGGCTCCTACTGCTGTCAATCACAGCCAGTGAGGAGGGAGCAGGGGGTGTGTTTATGGACACACACAGCCGGCTTGGGAGCGAGTCAACACAATTGCCTCCATAGCAAGCAGATTGCTATGGTGGGCACTCTGCGGGGGAAGGAGCCAGGAGCACCGGTGGGAGACCTGAAAAAAGGGAGGATCGATGCTGCTCTGTGCAAAAGCATTGCACAGAGCAGATAAGTAAAAACATGTTTGTAAACCTTTATTAAAAAAAAAAAAAAAACTAACAATCACTTTAACTCAAGGTAACAGCTAAATATACAGTTAAGACATAAAAATGGTAAAGTGCCCACAGATTTGTGATTTTATTCTGCAGCTCTTGTGATTACACATCTGTTCTAAATTGCAGAGTTAGAAGATCCCCTGACTAGTTCCAGGATTATATTGCCTCTACATTGCCACCATAGGAATCTGCATTGCTGAACATGGAAAGGACCGTGTTACATCCATGTAAATCACAAGACTGACAGCACACCAATACAAATCTACTGACAGGTACATAGTATACGTATATGGTATGCTTTTAAACTGTATCTTATTTTGTTTGTTTGGTAGTAGTGTTTTTAACCTGTGCCTACAGGGAAGCCTATATTAAGGCTAATCTATATGTACAGTGAAAATCTCCTAAACTGGCATGGTTTAGAAGATATTCACAATGTATGCAGCCAGTGACCTCCCCGACGAAAGCGCTCTGAAGGGACGGCATACCACCATCCCTTCTGAGCTCTGTGCTGCGGGCGTGACTCCAGTGCACATGCGCAGGAGTGATGTCATCACCGCTCGTCCACTCAGACAACTGGAGGATGCGAACCCAGGAGGAAGGTCGGGTGAAGATGGAAGCCCTGTCAGCGGTGATAGCGCGCCGCTGGAGGGCTTCGTTCTAAGGTAAGCATTTCATAATGTGCTAGTATGCAATGCAATTGTCTTGCAGGTTATTTTTTTTTTTTTTTTAAGGCCGTGGTTTACTATGGCTTTAAAGTGGTTGTAAACCGGAAAAAAACAAAAAAAAACAAAACCCTGTAAGACAAAAAGACATAATAAGCTAGTATGCATCGCATATGAAATACTTACCTTAGATTAAAGCTGTTGCAGCGGTCCCTGCACACCGCTGCCACCAGCAACATGTCTCCCGGAGTTATTTCCGGGTTCAAGAGCTCTGGCGCTGTGATTAACCAGAGCCGCAATTACGTCACGGCACCGGCAGAAATGGTACGAGCAGGCCGTTTCTTCAGTGCGCATGCACTGATGATGTCGGTGCAAGCATATATGGTAAATATCTCCTAAACTATGCAGGTTTAGTAAATATATTTACAGTACCTACAGGTAAGCCTCATTATAGGCTTACCTGTAGTTACATATGGTGCAACAGGGTTTACAACCACATTAAGTGCATTAGCCAGTAGACTACATTATTTTAAAATGACAATACTGACGCTTACGCCAACGTGGATGTAAACACCCTTTCTGCCACTCTCCCATCCCACCGGGAGGCCTGAGCAACCAGCCAACACGTCCGCCAGCTGGGCAGAGACCCAAATGAAGCTGGAATCTGCTTCAAATCGGGTCTCAGAACTAGTAACCTGGAAGTGACGTCATGACATCACTTCCAGTTTACAGAAGACTTAAAAGGAGCCAATTTTTAAAAAATAAAAACAAACATTCAAAAACAGACAAACTTAGCGTTTTGAATACTTTTAAGTGCAAAGAAGGGGTTTGGGGTCTTCTAGAGCCCAGATCTCTCCATAAGGAGTACCTGTCACTGCTTAATTACTAAGGGATTACAAGGGATGTTTACATTCCTTCTGACAATAACAGTGATCAGAATTTTTTTTTCAAAAGGGACAGTGTAAAAATAAACAAATAAAATTAAAAAAAAAAAAAAAAAAAAAAATTAAAACGTAAAGCACCCCATCCCTCCGTGCTCGCGCGCAGATCCTTAGAGGAATAATTCTAGCACAAGACTCCCTTCTGTAGTTTTAAACTGGTAACCTGTAGAAATTAGTAAAAGTGTAGCCTATGGAGATCTTTAAGTACCGTAGTTTGTCGCCATTCCACGAGTGTGGGCAATTTTAAAAGCATGACATGTTAAGTATTTATTTAAATCGCGTAACATCTTTCACATTATACAAAAAAATTGGGCTAACTTTACGGTTTTGTTTTTTTTTTTAATTCATGAAAGTGTATTTTTTTCCCAAAAAATTGTGTTTGAAAGACCGCTGTGCAAGTACCATGTGACATCAAATATTTCAACGAGTGCACCTGGGTGGGCTCCGAACGCAATGCTCTGCTCTCTGAGTCCACCTTTTTTGAAACCTATGGCTCTAATCTAAAAGGTGCTTCAAAAAACACCCCCGCCGCTGTAATTCAGGCGCTCTGCATCCGAAAGGGGGCTGCTACAGCGGGCATGAATCTATCTATGAGTCTTCTACCCAATCTATTCATAGAATCTATCTATCTATGAATCTAGGGTCTCTGCTAAAATATATATATTTTTTTTTTGGGTGGGGGGGTTCTAAGTAATTTTCTAGGAAAAAAAAAACTGATTTTAAAGCAACAAATGTCAGCAAAAGGCTTAGGCATGAAAGGGGTAAAATCCACATGCTGGAGCTTCTCAAACTGAACCTTGTTTTTGTTAAACACGGAGAATTCTGTGTCATCGCTATGCCAATTTACTAAACTCATACCATGGCAGGGCCTCGCAGTGTCAATATGTAAAGTATTTGTACAGCCATTTGATAAGTTCATTTATTTGTACAAAGATTTTAGCAGTCGTCCTAAGAATACCAATAGAAAATCAGAACTGGGCAATAAAATATACAAGAGATTATAGGATTTTGTGTAACTACCAATACATAATCCAGTGGCTGCTGGTGCTCAACATTTTTGGGGGGCGCAAACAAACTAAAAAATTCTGAAAAATACCCATCAATTGCAGCCTCACTGTGCCCACTTTGGTGGTGGTGGTGGTGGTGGTGGTGGGGGGGGGTCAGGCAGCGGGTAATGGCGGTGATCTGTGGGATGAGGGATGAGCAGCAGGTCAGGCGGCGGCTCCTGTGTCCTCCATTTGTCTCTTCTTCCGTCCTGCTAGGCATCCAATCAGAGAGCTGTGCCTTCAGCCAATCAGGTGACAGGTATTAGACCCGCGCCTCCTTATTGGCTGAGAGGCGGTTCAGTGTTAGAAAAGCGAACATTCATTTGCTTTTCTAACACACCTGGGTGTGCTCTGAACGCAATGCTCTGCACTCCGAGTCCACCTTTTTTGAAGCCTATTAGAACCTATGGCTCTAATCAGGTGCTTCAAAAAAAAAAAACAGCCCCACTGCTGGAATTCAGGCGCTCTGTGTCCGAAAGGGGGCCAGATGCCTGAATAGGGAGTGGCTACAACAGCCATGGATAGATTCATGTTATGCATGAATCTATCCATTCTATACAGGGGGTGGCATGAGAGGAGGCGGTGCCTAGGAGCCCCTAATGGACGAGCCGGGGGTGAGGGAGGGACATCAGATGGTGTCAGAACAGAGAGTAGCCAGCTGACTCAGAAAAAGTCAGCGGCGGCAACTGCAACACCTTCTTGACGATTCCGGGGGGGTGCGCAATTGCCCCCCTTGCCCCTACCTGCGGACGCCCATGGATATAATCCTTACAAAATTCTATTGCTTTAAAATGATTTGCCTGCGAATCAAAAAAAAAAAACAAAAAAAAAAAAACAGAGAAGTCTAATCTGTCCGTGATCATAATAAAACCAGAAAATAACAAACTAATATATACTGGTATGAAATGCAGACACTAAAATATTTGTGTTATTTGAACATTTCATCCGCTTCTGATGGACAATACTAGATTTGAAGAACACACCCTACCAGTAAATAATGGTGATGGGTTCATACAAAGGGACTACCCACAGATGAACCCAAAAACATCAACTGCAGTGTCCTTTGTCTTCGGAATCCTTGCAGGAATCCTGGCAGCTGCACACAGAAGATGGCACTATAAGGAACAGGCTGGTAGAATGCCGCATGGACGGACTTCTCTATATTTACAGAAAATGCTTTTGTCTATTGTCTAAGCATGTAGGTGGGGGGGTGGGGATAGCATTTGCAGGCCTACTTATGGGGCCCTCCATACAAGTGTCTTCCATGAAAAGCAAAATCTGGAGAAATCACAGAAATGTCAAATGTGTTCTGTCCACACTTCCAGCATAGCAGTCAACAAAATCATGGAAATAAAACTTATTGAAGAACCTCTGATACCAAACAATGACCCGAAATTTCTTACACACTTCACATTCCTTTCAATAAGAATCAATCATCTAACAAATGACATGTCGATGATCTGTTTATAAGTATTGAATCCAGCAATCTTTTTCTTGTGACTTGCAGCAATGGAATGACAGGGATGTTGTCAAACAAGACGGCTCCATGAATACGGCTTTGTGTGAAAGTTACCGTCATTCCATTCAGTACAGGAAGAACTCTACATACACCCATCAGCCAGAACATTATGACCAATGACAGGTAAAGTGAACAACACGGATTATCTTGTTACAACGGCACCTGAAAGTGGGTGGGATATATTAGGCAGCAAGTTACATAGTAGGTGAAGTTGAAAAAAGACACAAGTCCATCAAGTCCAACCTATGTGTGTGATTATGTGTCAGTATTACATTGTATATCCCTGTATGTTGCTGTTGTTCAGGTGCTTATCTAATAGTTTCTTGAAACTATTAATGCCCCCCCCGCTGAGACCACCACCTGTGGAAGGGAATTCCACATCCTTGCTGCTCTTACAGTAAAGAACCCTCTACGTAGTTTAAGGTTAAACCTCTTTTCTTCTAATTGTAATGAGTGGCCACGTGTCTTGTTAAACTCGCTTCCGTGAAAAAGTTTTATCCCTATTGTGGGGTCACCAGTACAGTATTTGTAAATTAAAATCATATCCCCTCTCAAGCGTCTCTTCTCCAGAGAGAATAAGTTCAGTGCTCGCAACCTTTCCTCATAACTAAGATCCTCCAGACCCTTTATTAGCTTTGTTGCCCTTCTTTGTACTTCCTTCCTGAGGACTGGTGCCCAGAACTGGCCGGACCAGAGTCTTGTAGAGCGGGAGAATTATTGTTTTATCTCTGGAGTTGATCCCCCTTTTAATACATGCCAATATTCTGTTTGATTTGTTAGCAGCAGCTTGGCATTGCTGATCCTATCATCCACTAGGACCCCCAGGTCCTTTTCCATCCTAGATTCCCCCAGAGGTTCTCCCCCCAGTGTATAGATTGCATTCATATTTTTGACACCCAAATGCATTATTTTACATTTTTCTACATTGAACCTCATTTGCCATGTAGTCGCCCACCCCATTAATTTGTTCAGATCTTTCTGCAAGGTTTCCACATCCTGCGGAGAAGTTATTGCCCTGCTTAGCTTAGTATCGTCTGCAAATACAGAGATTGAACTGTTTATCCCATCCTCCAGGTCGTTTATGAACAAATTAAATATGACTGGTCCCAGCACAGAACCCTGGGGAACCCCACTACCCACCCCTGACCATTCCGAGTACTCCCCATTTATCACCACCCTCTGAACTCGCCCTTGTAGCCAGTTTTCAATCCATGTACTCACCCTATGGTCCATGCCAACGCACCTTATTTTGTACAGTAAACGTTTATGGGGAACTGTGTCAAATGCTTTTGCAAAATCCAGATACACCACGTCTACGGGCCTTCCTTTATCTAGAAGTGAACATGTTGTCCCTGAAGCTGAGGTGTTGAAAGTAGAACAAAAACGAGAAAGGGTAATGCCGCGTACACACGAGCGGACTTTATGGCATTCTTGGTTCGGCAGACCGGAGTCCGTCGGACAATTCGATCGTGTGTGGGCTCCAGCGGACTTTTTCCCCCCAAAAGTTCGACGGACCTAGAAATGAAACATGTTTCAAATCTTTTCGACGGACACGAGTCCGGTCGAAAAGTCCGCTTGTCTGTATGCTAGTCCGACGGACAAAAACCGACGCTAGGGCAGCTATTGGCTACTGGCTATGAACTTCCTTATTTTAGTCCGGTCATACGTCATCACATACGAATCCGTTGGACTTTGGTTGATCGTGTGTAAGCAAGTCCATTCATTCGGAAAGTCCGTCGTAAAATCTATCAAAGTCCACAAGACAAAGTATGCCATAAAGTCCGGTCGTGTGTACGCGGCATTAGACTTGCAGTGTCTGACAAAAGCCAAAATTGTAATGGCTAGATGACTGGGTCAGAGCATCTCCAAAACTGCAGCTCTTGGTGGATGCTTCCAGTGGTCAGGATCTACCAAACGTGGTCCAAGGAAGGAAGGAAGGAAGGAAGGAGAACTGGTGAGCCGGTTTCAGGTTAAAGAGGTAGTAAACACCGCTTGGTCACTTGTACCTACCAGTAAGCTTACTGGTAGGTACAAGGAATATCTCCTAAACATGCACTGTTAGGAGATAGCCACTGTGTCTGCAGCCAGTGGTGTCACCAGCGCATGCACTCTGTAGGGACGGCATACTCCAAACTTTCTAAGCAAAGGGCCAGTCTACCGTCTTTAGGAGGGCCAGATTGTGACCAGTGGGAATAGAAAATGCCTCGGACTTGGTGGTCAGTGGGGGTAAAATAATTACATAATGCCTGTGAATAGACAGAGGTATTGGTACCCCATTGGTGGGAGGAATGGTGCCCCATTGGTGGTGGGGGGGGGGGGGGGGGGATAGTTCCCGGTAGTTGGTGTCAGTGGGAGATATAGTGCCCCATCATTGGTATCAGTGGGAGGAACAGTGCCCTAAGGGGTGGATAAAGGCAAGCAAAGGACCACACCTGGCCCACGGGCTGCAGTTGGGAGACTAGTGCTTTAGAGCGCAGTGCCACCATCATGACTGTGCGAGGGAGTGACGTCATCGTGGCTCAGCCATTTAAAGCAGCTTGAGCCAGCAAACCCAGCAAGAAGACCAAGACCTGTCAACGGTAACAGCACACTGCTGGAGGGCTTTGTTTTAAAAGGGAAGTCTTTCATGACGTGATCATATGCAATGCAAACTAGCTAACTTGCAGGAAGATTTTTTTCTTTTTTTTTTTTTTTTTAAAAAGAGGAGTTTACTACCACTTTGAGAGCAGGACATAAAAAAAAAAAAAAAAAAAAAAAAAAGAAGATCAAATGTTTCAGCATGGGAATAAATGCAACAATGTATTTAATTAAGTGTTTGGGTTCAAATACATTTTAAATGTCATGCCTGTGTAACCCAACTGAAAGATTCATCCTCTCTATTTGCATTGGTGACCACGGCCACCAGGACAAGAAAAAAAAAAAAGGAGGAGGACAGGAATCCTATATGTTACAGTTGTCGCTAGAATAGTGGGGAATCCTTCTAATGGGGACACCTGTTCTGGTGACAGCTGTCTAACTGGGGATTTCCCCTCTGTGTGCCTGGGACAGGAGGAGAAATTCAATTTTCCCAGCAGGGACAGAGGAGGAAAAAAAAAAAAAAAAAAAAAAAAAAAAAAAAAGGGAAACCAAAAAACACAAACACTAGTAGCCACTCTATCCAAAATGACAGCAGAGGTTTTGGTTAGATATTGTGATATAATAGCATTTTCTAATCATTATTGGGTCAAACCAACACTCGTTTTAGATTGTAGGGACAAGAAAACTCGGAAGAGCAGATTGGAAAGTTATACTCAAATGATCTTCCAACAAGGAAGGTGGTTTTTGTTCAGGAAAATCCATTCACTCCAAAAATCGAATGTTAAAGGGGTTGTAAAGGTTTGTGTTTTTACACCTTAATGCAGCCTATGTCACATAAAAAAATTGGAACTACGGCTATTTTATTCTCTAGGGTGTCTGCTTCCAGAAAATATATCATGTTTGGGGGTTTTATGTAATCCTTAGGCCTAAAATGATTTTTTAAATGTGTGCAAAAACAAACAAAAAAACAAAAAAAAAAAAAACCACAAGAACGGCTCTGGCAGCAAAAGAGTTAAAGGGCAAGTTCACCTTCGGGAACATGTAACATGTTCCACCTGTAAGACCCCTTTCACACTGGGGCACTTTGCAGGTGCTACAGCGCTAAAAATAGCGCCTGCAAAGCGCCCTGAAACAGCCGCTGCAGACCGAGGGCTTTCACACTGGAGCGGTGCGCTGGCAGGATGCTGAAAAAAGTCCTGATAGCAGCATCTTTGGAGTGGTGAATACACCGCTCCTGCCCATTGAAATTAATGGGACAGCGCGGCTATACCACCGGCATAGCGCTGCTGCAGCAGCTCTTTGCGGGCGGTTTTAACCATTTTTTGGGCACTAGCGGGGCTGTTTTAGCCAAATAGCGCTGCTAAAACGACGGTAAAGCGGCGCTAAATATAGCGCCGCTTTACCGCCGACACCGCCCCCGCTCCAGTGTGATAGGGGCCTAAGCTTTGTTATGCCTTGTACACACGATCCAAAAATCAGACGACAGATCGTCCATTTTTGGGGGTTTTTTTGCAAGATAGTCGCATCTCAAACATGAAGAGTTTACTAAAGTTACGAAAATTCTCTTACGGAAAAATTGGAAGTGATGTCATGTTGTATTTTCGAACGACAACTGTACTGATTAAACAAAAATCGTACGATCTGGTATCATAGCAAGTAAAGTCAATGGAGTAAAATTTTCATGAATGTCCGATCGGATAATAATATGAGATGAACTGTTGTGATCGGCTCTCGAAAGCTCTGTACCAACGATCTGATTATGGTACGATTGCTTCGAAAGCGATATTTTTTGTCCGATTTTTAGATTGTGTGTACGGGCCTTTAGGGTCCTTTCACACTGGAGCGGTTTGCAGGCGCTATTGCGCTAATAATAGCGCCTGCAAACTGACCTGAAAGTGCCGCTGCTTTAATTCCACTGTGAAAGCCCTGAGGGCTTTCACACTGGAGCGGTGCGCTGGCAGGACGGGAAAAAAAGTCCTGCTAGCAGCATCTTCGGAGTGGTGAAGGAGCGGAGTGTATACCGCTCCTTCACCGCTCCTGCCCATTGAAATCAATGGGAGGGCACGGCTATACCGCCGGCAAAGCGACCGCTAGCGGCCGAATACCGACGGTAAAGCGCTGACAATGCCCCCGCCCCAGTGTGAAAGGACCCTTAGTTATTAAAAAAAAAAAAACTGGCACCTAACTTTTTTAGCTGGCTTCTAGATTGAAAGTAAAATTTGTGCCCTGTATTATGCCCTGTACACACGATCGGACATTGATCGGACATTTCGACAACAAAATCCTAGGATTTTTTCCGACAGATGTTGGCTCAAACTTGTCTTGCATACACACGGTCACACAAAGTTGTCGGAAAATCCGATCATTCTGAACGCGGTGACGTAAAACACGTACGTCGGGACTATAAACGGGGCAATAGCCAATAGCTTTCATCTCTTTATTTATTCTGAGCATGCGTGGCACTTTATCCGTCGGATTTGTGTACACACGATCGGAATTTCCGACAACGGATTTTGTTGTCGGAAAATTTTATATCCTGCTCTCCAACTTTGTGTGTCAGAAAATCCGATGGAAAATGTCCGATGGAGCCTACACACGGTTGGAATTTCCGACAACACGCTCCGATCGGACATTTTCCATCGGAAAATCCGACCGTGTGTACGGGGCATTACTGTGTTTGGGGTACCATTAACTATGTATTGGCACCCACCGCAGACGCAAAGGCCGTGCGATTTGAACGTGGTGTGGGAAATGCGCACAGAACATGCCTTTCCCGCACTGCGTTCTGGGTGAACCTCCCACAAATTGACAAGCAAACAGTTGCATACAAGTGCAGAAAGCGAGAATCACATTTCTCAACCACAAGTCTATTTATAATTACTAAGACTGGCCACACACACATAGATTTGTCTCATTCAGCTCATGGATAGAAGACCCTCCACTGACAATCACTGAACCCCACAACAGTGATCCCGCCTGCTGTCCTGGGGGGGAATAAATGAGGGAGTGCGGAGAGAGGTGCACAGTAACGTGTTACTAAACATGACTGTGACATGTTACTAAAAAGGTCAACTTATCCTGTAAACCTGCCAGCATCTACCAGGAAATGAACAGACGCACATGTATAGGTGGAATTTCCTCAGCGCAGTGTTTCCACATTCATGAACACCCTATATGTGTCTAAGTGCAGGTACCGGTGTACAGCATGTTCTGTCAATACAGCCCTAGAGACTCCCAAGCCCCATAAATACAGGCATATTTTAAAGCGGTAGTAAACCACAGCATTAAAAAAAGAAAAAATCCCCTGCAGGACAGTGGCATAATGTGCTAGTATGCATCACATACTAGCACATTATGACATACTTACCATAGAACGAAGCCCTCCAGCGGTGCGCTGTCACCACTGAAAGGGCTTCTTCTATCTTCCCCGGTCTTCCTTCCGGGTTTGTCGGCGCCGGCTGTATGCATGACCAGAGCTGTGATGACATCACTCCTGTACATGGGAGCCCTCATCTCCAACACGGAGCTCTACAGGTCCAGTAAAGTATGCCAGACCATCAGGGCACAGGCACCAGTAATGTCACCATCCAGAGTGAATATCTCCTAAACACCGCCCATACAGATGTACACTATATTGTCAAAAGTATTGGGACGCCTGCCTTTACACACATGAACTTTGATGGCATCCCAGTCTTAGTCCGTAGGGTTCAATATTGAGTTGGCCCACCCTTTCCAGCTATAACAGCTTCAACTCTTCTGGGAAGGCCGCAAAGTTGAGAGCATGAAATTGTACAAAATGTCTTGGTATGCTGACGCCTTAAGAGTTCCCTTCACTGGAATCAAGGGACCAACCCCTGAAAAACAACCCCACCCCATAATCCCCTCTCTAAATATTTGGACCGGTGCACAAAGCAAGGTCCATAAAGACATGGATGAGAGTTTGGGGTGGAGGAACTTGACTGACCTGCACAGAGTCCTGACCTCAATCCAAAAGAACACCTTTGGGATGAATTAAAGTGGGGACTGCAAGCCAGGCCTTCTCATCCAACATCAGTCAAACATTCCCATAGACACACTCCTAAACCTTGTGGACGGCCTTCCCAAAAGAGTTGAAGCTGTTCTAACTGCAAAGGGTGGGCCAACTCAATATCAGGAAGCCGCTCCAAAACAACAACATGCAGCTGATGCAGAAGAAAGTTCATGTGGACAAGAAGACAAGAGAGTCTGGAGGGGATCAGAGGCACCGAGATACAAAGAGAACGAAAAACAAACCGCAACTGACTGCGATACAAAGTCCAAATGTCATGTGATCAGGGGTCACATCTACTGTACACACCGCATGTAACACACAACTACAAGACTGCCGGGGATATATACTTTCTATAGGCGTCAGAGCCGGGGGGGGGACTGACTGACACCAACATTACTCTCTACACAGGAAGATTGTAGAATGTATGGCCAGCTTGAGGATAATCTGTACAATCTTCTTTAGTTATACCAACATCTAATAGGAGGACGACAAACCAGAACAACCCATTCAGTTTACATCAATCCTGGAAGGATTTTGCACTACATAGTTGTTGGCAGATTTAAATCAAATTATATAGTCACTTTTAGGCCCGGTTCACACCTATGCAGTTTTTTTTTGCATTTTTCAATACACATTTTTGATCCATTGAAGTCTATGGAACCGAAAACCAGAAAAAAGTCCCTGGCCCTTTCCATAAAATGCACAGATGTGAACTACATCCATAGGAAACCATGTTAAATGGACTGTAGTGCGTTTCTGCAAAACTGAAAATGCACTAAAAAATGCCTAGGTGTGAACCAGACCATAATCTCACCTCACATGTTATAATCTGACTGCACAATTTCCAACAACTATGTAATACAAGTGCCTGATTGTATACAGAGGGATTAAATAGGTCCTCAGCCTAGGTTCACATCCCTGCGTTATGTGCGTTCACATTTTATATGGATCGAAATTTGGCCAGTCTCTGTTGAACTAGCTGAATTTCAACATAAACATACATAGATCAAAATTCGGCTGGTTCAGCAGGGACTAGCCAAATTTTGAGACATGTATGGACAGGCTGGTTGTACAGAACTCGATCTAGCAAAAAAAAAAAAAACACTTGTGTACAACCAGCCTGTTGGGTTTTCCCCAAATGATCAGTGCTGCCAGCTAAATCCTGCAATGCTGATCAGTGTATTATGAAGGGGGGGGGAGGCTCCCTGCTGTCAGAATACAATAACTAAGTGTGGAGGATTCCCTTATCTATATTGAGTGTGTAGAAGGAATCGGATGATTTTTATTTATTTTTTCTTTTGTTTAGCCCATCTAGATAAAGGAAGGCCCGTAGACGTGGTGTATCTGGATTCAGCAAAAGCATTTGACACAGTTCCCCATAAATGTTTACAGTACAAAATAAGGTCCGTTGGCATGGACCATAGGGTGAGTACATGGATTGAAAACTGGCTACAAGGGCGTGTTCAGAGGGTGGTGATAAATGGGGAGTACTCGGAATGGTCAGGAGTGGGTAGTGGGGTCCCCAGGGTTCTGTGCTGGGACCAATCCTATTTAATTTGTTCATAAACGACCTGGAGGATGGGATAAACAGTTCAATCTCTGTATTTGCGGACGATACTAAGCTAAGCAGGGCAATAACTTCTCCGCAGGATGTGGAAACCTTGCAAATAGATCTGAACAAATTAATGGGGTGGACAACTACATGGCAAATGAGGTTCAATGTAGAAAAATGTAAAATAATGCATTTGGGTGGCAAAAATATGAATGCAATCTATACACTGGGGGGAGAACCTCTGGGGGAATCTAGGATGGAAAAGGACCTGGGGGTCCTAGTGGATGATAGGCTCAGCAATGGCATGCAATGCCAAGCTGCTGCTAATAAAGCAAACAGAATATTGGCATGTATTAAAAGGGGGATCAACTCCAGAGATAAAACGATAATTCTCCCGCTCTACAAGACTCTGGTCCGGCCGCACCTGGAGTATGCTGTCCAGTTCTGGGCACCAGTCCTCAGGAAGGATGTACTGGAAATGGAGCGAGTACAAAGAAGGGCAACAAAGCTAATAAAGGGTCTGGAGGATATTAGTTATGAGGAAAGGTTGTGAGCACTGAACTTATTCTCTCTGGAGAAGAGACTCTTGAGAGGGGATATGATTTCAATTTACAAATACCATAATGGTGACCCCACAATAGGGATAAAACTTTTTTGCGGAAGGGAGTTTAATAAGACATGCAGGCATTCATTAAAATGAGAAGAAAAGAGGTTTAACCTTAAACTACGTAGAGGGTTCTTTACTGTAAGAGCGGCAAGGATGTGGAATTCCCTTCCACAGGCGGTGGTCTCAGCAGGGAGCATCGATACTTTCAAGAAACTATTAGATAAGCACCTGAATGACAGCAACATACAGGGATATACAATGTAATACTGACATATAATCACACACATAGGTTGGACTTGATGAACTTGTGTCTTTTTTCAACCTCACCTACTATGTAACTATGGTTGAACAAGGGAAAAAAAAAAAAAAAAAGGATCAATGTATTGGCTGCCTAAAGCCCCGTACATACAGGCAGAAATTGGGGGGAGATCGCTGTAATAACGTCAGATGATTAGTACAGCAGCTCCGACCAGAGCTGACAGTTTCTTTTTCATTCAGCCCACTGGGGAAGGAGCAAAATATTTTGGTAAAAAAGCAGCACACATTACACATTGTTAGGCACTCAGTTAACCCTTTGATTGCCCCAGATGTTAACCCCTTCCCAGCCAGTGTCATTATTACTGATCACTGTATTAATGTCACTGGCAGTCAGTTTCCCCGCCGCACTATCGCAGTCCCGCACTTTCCCGCCGCACTTTCACGCAAACCAATCTATATACACTGGAGATTTTTTTTTTATGTAGCAGAATACATCTTGGCCTAAATCCATGAATAAATTTGTGGGGAAAATATGATATAAATGTTGTTTGGGTAAAGCGTCACATGACCGCACAATTGTCAGTTGAATTAACATAGTATCAAATAGCAAAAAAATGGCCTAGTCATGAATGGGGGAAAATCTTCCGGAGCTGAAGTAGTTAAGGGCCAGTTCACACCATGAACTGCAATGTAGCGTGCTGTGCATTCCTGTGCGATTCACATGAGATCCGGGTGTGGAGCCATTTACTTGGGCTGAAATTGCTCTGTAGTACATGCAGAAAATTTTGAAAAACGCAAAGCAACCAGATCACGATACTTCTGTAAAATGCCATCTGGGGCAGGCAATTGCACTGTTTGTGACCTGTTTTTGGGGGGAGGGGGGGGTGTCTCTAAGTTAACAATGACATTCACTGCAGATCCAAAGTACAGTGCGTTTTAAACACAGTGCAGGAAGTGTGCATGGGATGCACTGTGTTCTGGTGAGAATGAGCACTGACCCTAAAGGGCCGGTTCACACCATGTAGATGGGTGATTTATTTTTTGGGAATGTTTCGGGCAGGCTGTTTATTTGTGCCAATCTTGCTGGATCAAAAAAAAAGAAAAAAAAGTGACAGGTGTCAGTTATATAATTGTGCCACATCAAACTGCATGGCACTTCTGTGTGTGCTGGGGGCTGCATTTGCTGGATGTGGGGGGCATGAAGAATTAGGAAGGAATGTCCCCCTTGTGTGTGTGCGGAGGGCAGTGCCAGGTGGTGGTGGGGGGCAGGGGCCAGTTCCTGCACAGTGAGCGGCTCTTAGATGATGCTCTGATAATGACAATTTTCTAACAACATTCTACAGGTGTAAGATCAGCAATACACCAGCCATACAATCACTATGATGTATGGGGCAGATCCTTCTACTACATAGTGGATGGGAGATTGTACAATCAGATTGCATAGTGTGTGGTCAGATATAGACATGTCTTCTAATGAAAACAACCCCCACCCCGGGGAGGAGATGATAGGGGTCGGGTGGGTAGGTTGGAGGAGGAGGAGATGATGGGGGTCGGGTGGGTAGGTTGGAGGAGGAGGAGGAGATGATGGGGGTCGGGTAGGTTGGAGGAGGAGGAGGAGATGATGGGGGTCGGGTGGGTAGGTTGGAGGAGGAGGAGGAGATGATGGGGGTCGGGTAGGTTGGAGGAGGAGGAGGAGATGATGGGGGTCGGGTAGGTTGGAGGAGGAGGAGGAGATGATGGGGGTCGGGTAGGTTGGAGGAGGAGGAGGAGATGATGGGGGTCGGGTAGGTTGGAGGAGGAGGAGGAGATGATGGGGGTCGGGTAGGTTGGAGGAGGAGGAGGAGATGATGGGGGTCGGGTAGGTTGGAGGAGGAGGAGGAGATGATGGGGGTCGGGTAGGTTGGAGGAGGAGGAGGAGATGATGGGGGTCGGGTAGGTTGGAGGAGGAGGAGGAGATGATGGGGGTCGGGTAGGTTGGAGGAGGAGGAGGAGATGATGGGGGTCGGGTAGGTTGGAGGAGGAGGAGGAGATGATGGGGGTCGGGTAGGTTGGAGGAGGAGGAGGAGATGATGGGGGTCGGGTAGGTTGGAGGAGGAGGAGGAGATGATGGGGGTCGGGTAGGTTGGAGGAGGAGGAGGAGATGATGGGGTCGGGTAGGTTGGAGGAGGAGGAGGAGATGATGGGGGTCGGGTAGGTTGGAGGAGGAGGAGGAGATGATGGGGGTCGGGTAGGTTGGAGGAGGAGGAGGAGATGATGGGGGTCGGGTAGGTTGGAGGAGGAGGAGGAGATGATGGGGGTCGGGTAGGTTGGAGGAGGAGGAGGAGATGATGGGGGTCGGGTAGGTTGGAGGAGGAGGAGGAGATGATGGGGGTCGGGTAGGTTGGAGGAGGAGGAGGAGATGATGGGGGTCGGGTAGGTTGGAGGAGGAGGAGGAGATGATGGGGGTCGGGTAGGTTGGAGGAGGAGGAGGAGATGATGGGGGTCGGGTAGGTTGGAGGAGGAGGAGGAGATGATGGGGGTCGGGTAGGTTGGAGGAGGAGGAGGAGATGATGGGGGTCGGGTAGGTTGGAGGAGGAGGAGGAGATGATGGGGGTCGGGTAGGTTGGAGGAGGAGGAGGAGATGATGGGGGTCGGGTAGGTTGGAGGAGGAGGAGGAGATGATGGGGGGTCGGGTAGGTTGGAGGAGGAGGAGGAAGATGATGGGGGTCGGGTAGGTTGGAGGAGGAGGAGGAGATGATGGGGGTCGGTAGGTTGGAGGAGGAGGAGGAGATGATGGGGGTCGGGTAGGTTGGAGGAGGAGGAGATGATGGGGGTAGGTAGGTTGGAGGAGGAGGAGATGATGGGGGTAAGGTAGGTTGGAGGAGGAGGAGATGATGGGGGTCGGTAGGTTGGAGGAGGAGGAGATGATGGGGTCGGGTAGGTTGGAGGAGGAGGAGATGATGGGGGTCGGGTAGGTTGGAGGAGGAGGAGATGATGGGGGTCGGGTAGGTTGGAGGAGGAGGAGATGATGGGGGTCGGGTAGGTTGGAGGAGGAGAGATGATGGGGTCGGGTAGGTTGGAGGAGGAGGAGATGATGGGGGTCGGGTAGGTTGGAGGAGGAGGAGATGATGGGGGTCGGGTAGGTTGGAGGAGGAGGAGATGATGGGGGTCGGGTAGGTTGGAGGAGGAGGAGATGATGGGGGTCGGGTAGGTTGGAGGAGGAGGAGATGATGGGGGTCGGTAGGTTGGAGGAGGAGGAGATGATGGGGGTCGGGTAGGTTGGAGGAGGAGGAGATGATGGGGGTCGGGTAGGTTGGAGGAGGAGGAGATGATGGGGGTCGGGTAGGTTGGAGGAGGAGGAGATGATGGGGGTCGGGTAGGTTGGAGGAGGAGGAGATGATGGGGGTCGGGTAGGTTGGAGGAGGGAGGAGATGATGGGGTCGGGTAGGTTGGAGGAGGAGGAGATGATGGGGGTCGGGTAGGTTGGAGGAGGAGGAGATGATGGGGGTCGGGTAGGTTGGAGGAGGAGGAGATGATGGGGGTCGGGTAGGTTGGAGGAGGAGGAGATGATGGGGGTCGGGTAGGTTGGAGGAGGAGGAGATGATGGGGGTCGGGTAGGTTGGAGGAGGAGGAGATGATGGGGGTCGGGTAGGTTGGAGGAGGAGGAGATGATGGGGGTCGGGTAGGTTGGAGGAGGAGGAGATGATGGGGGTCAGGTAGGTTGGAGGAGGAGGAGATGATGGGGGGTCAGGTAGGTTGGAGGAGGAGGAGATGATGGGGGTCAGGTAGGTTGAGAGGAGATGATGGGGGTCAGGTAGGTTGGAGGAGATGATGGGGGTCAGGTAGGTTGGAGGAGATGATGGGGGTCAGGTAGGTTGGAGGAGGAGGAGATGATGGGGGTCAGGTAGGTTGGAGGAGGAGGAGATGATGGGGGTCAGGTAGGTTGGAGGAGATGATGGGGGTCAGGTAGGTTGGAGGAGATGATGGGGGTCAGGTAGGTTGGAGGAGATGATGGGGGTCAGGTAGGTTGAGGAGGAGGAGATGATGGGGGTCAGGTAGGTTGGAGGAGGAGGAGGAGATGATGGGGGTCAGGTAGGTTGGAGGAGGAGGAGGAGATGATGGGGGTCAGGTAGGTTGGAGGAGGAGGAGGAGATGATGGGGGTCAGGTAGGTTGGAGGAGGAGGAGGAGATGATGGGGGTCAGGTAGGTTGGAGGAGGAGGAGGAGATGATGGGGGTCAGGTAGGTTGGAGGAGGAGGAGGAGATGATGGGGGTCAGGTAGGTTGGAGGAGGAGGAGGAGATGATGGGGGTCAGGTAGGTTGGAGGAGGAGGAGGAGATGATGGGGGTCAGGTAGGTTGGAGGAGGAGGAGGAGATGATGGGGGTCAGGTAGGTTGGAGGAGGAGGAGGAGATGATGGGGGTCAGGTAGGTTGGAGGAGGAGGAGGAGATGATGGGGGTCAGGTAGGTTGGAGGAGGAGGAGGAGATGATGGGGGTCAGGTAGGTTGGAGGAGGAGGAGGAGATGATGGGGGTCAGGTAGGTTGGAGGAGGAGGAGGAGATGATGGGGGTCAGGTAGGTTGGAGGAGGAGGAGGAGATGATGGGGGTCAGGTAGGTTGGAGGAGGAGGAGGAGATGATGGGGGTCAGGTAGGTTGGAGGAGGAGGAGGAGATGATGGGGGTCAGGTAGGTTGGAGGAGGAGGAGGAGATGATGGGGGTCAGGTAGGTTGGAGGAGGAGGAGGAGATGATGGGGGTCAGGTAGGTTGGAGGAGGAGGAGGAGATGATGGGGGTCAGGTAGGTTGGAGGAGGAGGAGGAGATGATGGGGGTCAGGTAGGTTGGAGGAGGAGGAGGAGATGATGGGGGTCAGGTAGGTTGGAGGAGGAGGAGGAGATGATGGGGGTCAGGTAGGTTGGAGGAGGAGGAGGAGATGATGGGGGTCAGGTAGGTTGGAGGAGGAGGAGGAGATGATGGGGGTCAGGTAGGTTGGAGGAGGAGGAGGAGATGATGGGGGTCAGGTAGGTTGGAGGAGGAGGAGGAGATGATGGGGGTCAGGTAGGTTGGAGGAGGAGGAGGAGATGATGGGGGTCAGGTAGGTTGGAGGAGGAGGAGGAGATGATGGGGGTCAGGTAGGTTGGAGGAGGAGGAGGAGATGATGGGGGTCAGGTAGGTTGGAGGAGGAGGAGGAGATGATGGGGGTCAGGTAGGTTGGAGGAGGAGGAGGAGATGATGGGGGTCAGGTAGGTTGGAGGAGGAGGAGGAGATGATGGGGGTCAGGTAGGTTGGAGGAGGAGGAGGAGATGATGGGGGTCAGGTAGGTTGGAGGAGGAGGAGGAGATGATGGGGGTCAGGTAGGTTGGAGGAGGAGGAGGAGATGATGGGGGTCAGGTAGGTTGGAGGAGGAGGAGGAGATGATGGGGGTCAGGTAGGTTGGAGGAGGAGGAGGAGATGATGGGGGTCAGGTAGGTTGGAGGAGGAGGAGGAGATGATGGGGGTCAGGTAGGTTGGAGGAGGAGGAGGAGATGATGGGGGTCAGGTAGGTTGGAGGAGGAGGAGGAGATGATGGGGGTCAGGTAGGTTGGAGGAGGAGGAGGAGATGATGGGGGTCAGGTAGGTTGGAGGAGGAGGAGGAGATGATGGGGGTCAGGTAGGTTGGAGGAGGAGGAGATGATGGGGGTCAGGTAGGTTGGAGGAGGAGGAGATGATGGGGGTCAGGTAGGTTGGAGGAGGAGGAGATGATGGGGGTCAGGTAGGTTGGAGGAGGAGGAGATGATGGGGGTCAGGTAGGTTGGAGGAGGAGGAGATGATGGGGGTCAGGTAGGTTGGAGGAGGAGGAGATGATGGGGGTCAGGTAGGTTGGAGGAGGAGGAGATGATGGGGGTCAGGTAGGTTGGAGGAGGAGGAGATGATGGGGGTCAGGTAGGTTGGAGGAGGAGGAGATGATGGGGGTCAGGTAGGTTGGAGGAGGAGGAGATGATGGGGGTCAGGTAGGTTGGAGGAGGAGGAGATGATGGGGGTCAGGTAGGTTGGAGGAGGAGGAGATGATGGGGGTCAGGTAGGTTGGAGGAGGAGGAGATGATGGGGGTCAGGTAGGTTGGAGGAGGAGGAGATGATGGGGGTCAGGTAGGTTGGAGGAGGAGGAGATGATGGGGGTCAGGTAGGTTGGAGGAGGAGGAGATGATGGGGGTCAGGTAGGTTGGAGGAGGAGGAGATGATGGGGGTCAGGTAGGTTGGAGGAGGAGGAGATGATGGGGGTCAGGTAGGTTGGAGGAGGAGGAGATGATGGGGGTCAGGTAGGTTGGAGGAGGAGGAGATGATGGGGGTCAGGTAGGTTGGAGGAGGAGGAGATGATGGGGGTCAGGTAGGTTGGAGGAGGAGGAGATGATGGGGGTCAGGTAGGTTGGAGGAGGAGGAGATGATGGGGGTCAGGTAGGTTGGAGGAGGAGGAGATGATGGGGGTCAGGTAGGTTGGAGGAGGAGATGATGGGGGTAAGGTAGGTTGGAGGAGGAGATGATGGGGGTAAGGTAGGTTGGAGGAGGAGATGATGGGGGGTCAGGTAGGTTGAAGGAGGAGGAGGAGATGATGGGGGGTCAGGTAGGTTGAAGGAGGAGGAGGAGATGATGGGGGGTCAGGTAGGTTGAAGGAGGAGGAGGAGATGATGGGGGGTCAGGTAGGTTGAAGGAGGAGGAGGAGATGATGGGGGTAAGGTAGGTTGGAGGAGGAGGAGATGATGGGGGTAAGGTAGGTTGGAGGAGGAGGAGATGATGGGGGTCAGGTAGGTTGGAGGAGGAGATGATGGGGGTCAGGTAGGTTGGAGGAGGAGATGATGGGGGTCAGGTAGGTTGGAGGAGGAGGAGATGATGGGGGTCAGGTAGGTTGGAGGAGGAGGAGATGATGGGGGTCAGGTAGGTTGGAGGAGGAGGAGATGATGGGGGTCAGGTAGGTTGGAGGAGGAGATGATGGGGGTCAGGTAGGTTGGAGGAGGAGATCTCAGCACACAGAGGGGTGATCGGTCCTCAGCAACAAGTGTGAGCTCTGCAGCCCAGGACCGGACCATGGAGGGGGGAGATGTCTCAGTACGGGGGGAGAACCCTCCACCCCTCCCCGGAGAGATCCCCTCAGGACAGCCCCGGCCTGGGTCCGGTCCCTGTGGAGAGGCTGGGGGTAGTCGGTGTACCTGCTCGTTCAGGTCCATGGTGTCCGGGCCTAGCTGTGCGGATCTCCCCGCTCCTGCTCTCTTCTCCGTCCTCTAGTCGGTAAGGGGAGCGGCGGCCCCGTCCATCCTCCCCGGTGTCCGCTCCTCTCCCCGGCCGTGTTGTTCTCCCTTCTGCACGGCCTCTGTGCTCACCCCACCCCGAGCGGTCCGCCCACCACACGTCATAGTAGAACGAAGGCGCTGCGGGCCTGGGCGGAGCCGGGAGAGGTGACAGCAAGTCAGCTGAGACGGAGGCCGGGCCGGGACACAGTATGTCAGGGAGGAGCGCCGCTCTGTGTACAGGAGAGAACCAGTCAGTGGCAGAGTTCCGCTACAAGGACCCCGCCCTGTGTACAGGAGAGAGCCAATCAGTGACAGCGCTCCGCTACGGAGACCCCGCCTTATGTACATGGGAGAGCTAATCAGTGATAAAGCTCCGCTACAGGGACCCCGCCCTGTGTACATGAGAGAGCCAATCAGTGAACAGTGCTCCACTACAGGGACCCGCCCTGAGTTCAGTGACAGTCACCAAAGTGTACAAAATCTGCAGGAAACCCTCCCTTCTCTGGACTGAAGTGTGCCCCTCCCCTATATGACCGTCTTCACCTCTTCCCATATTAGAGTCCTCACTTACCTCTCCCCATATCAGAGTTCTCACCCCCACTTCCCATATCAGAGCCCCTCTCTCACTCTAAATCCTCACTACCCCCCCCCCCATATCAGAGTCCTCACTTACCTCTCCCCATATCAGAGTCCCTTCTCCCCTCATTCACATCAGAGTCCTCACCCCACCCACCCCTTCCCATATCAGAGCCATTCTCTCTCCCTCACATCAGAGTCCTCCTCACTTATCCCCCCATATCAGAGCCCTCATGTCCCTCCCTCACATCAGAGTCCTCCTCCCTCCCCTAATATCAGAGCCCTCATGTCCCTCCCTCACATCAGAGTCCTCATCCCCTCCCCCAATATCAGAGTCCTTACTTACCCCCCCCCATATCAGAGTCCTCACCCCCCTCCCTCACATCAGAGTCCTCCGGATGTCTCCCAAGAAGACTCTATCAGGGACAGAATGCTCCAATGTTAGATGGTCTCAGAACGGTGAAACACCAAATGGTCCAACAACCATAAGGACTAGGAACCAAAGAGGACACCACCCATCCAACTGCATTCCCCCCCCCCCCCCCCACATCCCAGTATAAGGGGTTAAAGTGGACGAGATGATATAACGCCTGCTCACTGCCTGCCAAATGCTCTCTGAAGAGCGATCCGAATGCGGAAAATCTCCATGCAAGTTCACTGCAGTTCGCTAAAGAAGTAGAAAGCCAAACTGGGGTGATTGTTTCCCGTGACATAATACGGTGTACACCACAGAGGAATGGCATGCATGGGTGTCATCTACGAAGAAAGTCTAACCTAAAGCCCATGTACAAAAAGCCCACCTAGAATTTTCCAGGGCCCATGCTGAAAAAGAAGAAGACTCCTCACAAAGATGAGGAGTAGAAAGAAAAATGCATGGTGCCTACAGAAAGACATGGTGGTGGCCGTCTCCTTCTATGGGGTTGCATGAGTGCTGCTGGTGTCGAGGAGCTGCATTTCATTGATGGTATCATGAATTCACAGATGTACTGCTCTATATTGAAGGAGAAGATGCTACCATCACTCCGTGCCCTTTGGCCGTTGTGCAATTTTCCAACATGACATTGATCCAAAACACACATCTAAGGCCACTGTTGCATTTCTGAAGAAGAACAGATGAAACTGATTTAGTGGCCAAGTATGTCTCCCAGTGACAGCTGGTGGGTCAGTCCGATCACCCATCTAGGTGGTGGGCAGCGGCTTCGGTGTCCTCATCTCCAGCACAGCGGCTTTCGCCATGCGTCTCCTCTCTCCTCCTCCTAGGCACTAGGCTTCCAAAGGATCGCCTGACGTTTTGGCCAATCGGGAAGCGGGTCTTGCGACCCGCTTCCCGATTGGCAGGGAGGAGATTTAGACCCTTTCATACGGATAGGGATGAACTTCGACTTGAACGCATGTTCGACTCGAACATCGTGTGTTCGGTCGTTCACCGAATTACGAACGATATGGGCCGTTCGCGCCAAATTTGAGTGGCGCGTCACGGCCTATAATTCACTGCAGCATCGCAGTGCATTGCTGGCTGATGATTAGCCAAGCATGCACTATGACCCACATGCTTGGCCAATCACAGCACTGTCTGTACAGAGAGCCGTAAGGGCAGGGTGGCTTTGGCCAATTATGGCTCAGGAGGTTTAGTACATGCCCCACATTTTATAAGGCCGCCTGCACGGCAGCCCCGTGTAGTGTGTTCCGGCATTGAGAGAGAGATAGAGAGACAGTGTCATTTGATTTAAGTTAGATAGAGTAGGCAGGCGAGTCAGTTAGCTGCACTTAAAGTGTATTGTGTATATATATACATCCCAGGTGTTGTATGTATATATGTATATATATATCTATATATATATATATATATATATATATATATATATATATATATATATGTTTACACTGTATTCAGTTTAGCTAGATCCATTCCTGTTATTCTCTTCCTACTACTGACAGACAGGCAGGTGTTTTTACAGTATTTACAGCTACCTGAAGAAATTTGCTGGTGTTCTTCTGATCCTATTAGTCCTATTAGCTACAGTATTTACAGTTAGTGTAGTGTGTCCTCTGCACAGTGTGCACCTAAAGCTACCTGAAGAAAATTAGTGGTGTTCTGATCCTATTAGTACAGTACCGCAGGCAGCTGCAGTATTTACAAGTTAGTGTAGTGCGTCCTCAGCACAGTGTGCACCTAAAGCTACCTGAAGAAAATTAGTGGTGTTCTTCTGATCCTATTAGTACAGTACCGCAGGCAGCTGTAGTATTTACAAGTTAGTGTAGTGCGTCCTCTGCACAGTGTGCACCTAAAGCTACTTGAAGAAAATTAGTTGTGTTCTTCTGATCCTATTAGTACAGTATCGCAGGCAGCTGCAGTATTTACAAGTTAGTGTAGTGCGTCCTCAGCACAGTGTGCACCTAAAGCTACCTGAACAAAAATTTGTGGTATTCTTCTGATCCTATTAGTACAGTACCAAAGGCAGCTGTAGTATTTACAAGTTAGTGTAGTGAGTCCTCTGCATAGTGTGCATGTAAAGCTACTTGAAGAAAATTATTCTGATCCTATTAGTACAGTATCGCAGGCAGCTGCAGTATATACAAGTTATTTTAGTGCGTTCTCTGCACAGTGTGCACCTAAAGCTACCTGAAGAAAATTAGTGGTGTTCTTCTGATCCTATTAATACCACAGGCAGGCAGCTACAGTATTTACAGTTAGTGTAGTGCATCCTCTGCACAGTGTGCACCTAAAGCTACCTGAATAAAATTGGTGGTGTTCTTCTGATCCTATATTAATACCACAGGCAGGCAGCTACAGTATTTACAGTTAGTGTACTGTGTCCTCTGCACAGTGTGCACCTAAAGCTACCTGAAGACAATTACTGTTGTTCTGCTCCTATTAATACCACAGGCAGGCAGTTACAGTATTTACAGTTAGTGTACTGTGTCCTCTGCACAGTGAGCACCTAAAGCTACCTGAAGACAATTGCTGGTGTTCTCATATTAATAATACTACAGGCAGGCAGTTGATTCTGCTAGCTGCAGTATCAGTATATATATATACATCCCAGCTTTGTGCAGCTACATCTCACTGCAGGCCATTAGTATGTCTGGAAGGCCAACAAGGAGAGGCAGACAGTCACAAGCCAATAAAAGAGGGCAAGCAAGCTCTGTGTCTAGAGGCAATAGTGCTGGTCGTGGAGACGGTGCATCCTCATCAGCACGTGGCCGTGGGACACGCTTGTCCATTTTTTCAGCAGCTGGCCGTGTTGAGCCACAACATGCGAAAGACTTGGTAGAGTGGATGACCAAGCCGTCCTCATCCTCTCTCACCCAGGCTCAGGGTACTTTGGCAAAACAGCTGCCAACGCGGCCTCTTCCCTCGACTCAGTGGCATCAGTCACTCCTTCCCTAGCCCCACCATGTCCTCCTGAGGAGTCCCCCAAACTGTTTGACCACAGTGTTGGGTACATGCTCCAGGAGGATGCCCAGCGTTTTAAAGGCTCCGATGATGGTACCCAGCTAGAGGAAGGCAGTAACGTGAGCCCAGAGGGAGGAGGTTACCAAGAAGGACAGCAATCTGGCAGTCATGTTCCCCCAGCTGCAGCATACTGCCAGCTTTGCTCCAGTGATGAGGAGGGAGAGGATGATGCGGCAACTGACTCCACGTGGGTGCCTGATAGGAGAGATGAGGAGGAGGAGGCACATCACCAACGAGGCAGGATGATTTAAATTTGATGATTATGGCTTACAGCTAGTGAAAACCCAAAATTCAGTATCTCAGAAAATTAGAATATGCTGAAAAAGTTCAATATTGTAGACTCATGGTGTCACACTCTAATCAGCTAATTAACTCAAAACACCTGTAACGGTTTTCTGAGCCTTTAAATCGGCTCTCAATCTGGTTCAATAGGTTAGTCACAAAGGAGGGTAAATCACAAAAGTTCATTGCTAAAAAAGCTGGCTGTTCACAGAGTGCTGTATCCAAGCATATTAATGGAAAGTTAAGTGTAAGGGAAAAGGTGCACAAGTAACAGGGATAACCGCAGCCTTGAGAGGATTGTGACGCAAAGGCCATTCAACCCAAACAAACCAACAACACACCTCTCAGAGACAGAGAGGTATCAGGACTTTAAGGCCCCTTTCACATGATCGGTGCGCCTGTCCGTTTTTCAGGCGGATCCGAGCGGGCCACCCATTGACTTCCATGGGCAGGCGGATATCAGCGGAGATGTGTCCGATGACACCCGCCTGCCATCTGATCCGACAAATTCGGCTCAAAACAGACAGATGGCGATACGTTCACCATCCATCCAGCGGATCAGATGGGATTGGATGAAAATGGACAGGCTGTCCGTTTTCATCCAATCTCACTATAGAGGACAGCGGAGCTGACAGGTCTGTCCCTGCACAGTGAGCAGAGACATACCTGTCATCCGCAGGCTCAGCGGGGAACAACGGAGCAATCCCAGCTGAGCTAGTGGAGTCAGTCAAAGCGGATCTGCTCCATGTGAAAGGGGCCTAAAGGACGTAAAGTTGTCACTGAGGTGAGCACATACACAATTAAAGTAAACACTGTTTTTTATTGTACAAAAAGTTTAAAAACATATTTTGAATATAAAACATCCAAAACGTATAAAAACATATATTTGTCACAGCAGCTAAATGTTACAACTTGAAAGTTTGTCATAAAGCTGATTCCCACTTCATATTATGCATATATTACAATGCGTTTTGCAGAGTGTTTCTGCTTCTTCTGGGAATTCTTATGCATCTAAAGAATCATCAAATATCAGAAAAACATATTATAATGCATTCAGCAATTTTAAGACTACATAATACATTACATATGCATGAATAAGTGTTCTCACCAACTTTATCAACAAGAAATATATATGGGTCTCCCACTATATGAGACGAGGAGGGTCATGAGGCATACCCTTCACCCCGATTCAAATCCAATCGCATCTGTGACGCACCGATTCGTGTTGGCTTGTTCTATTTATTCCGTCTCATACAGTTACATGCTCCACAGTCCGGTTCATTGTCAGTCGCAACTGCAGCACCCCGATTTGTGTTTATGTCGTGGCAATCATTCCATTCGTCTCATATACCTGTCACTCCGATTCGAATCCAGTCGCATCTGTGACACACCGATTCGTGCCGACTCATTCTAGTCATTCAGTCTCATGCATTCCATGCTCCACAGTCTGGTTCGTTATCAGTCGCAAATTGGGCCACACAGATTCGTGCCTCTGTCATGGCAAACATTTCATTCGTTACATTTCGCATACCCTTCACTTTGATTCGAATCCAGTCACATCTGCGACACACTGATTTGTGTCGACTCATGCTAGTCATTCCATCTCATGCATTCCACGCTCCGCAGTCCGGTTCATTATCAGTCGCAAATTGCGTCACAGTGATTCGGGCCTCTGTCATGGCAAATCATTTCATTTGTTACATTTCACATACCCTTCACTCCGATTCAAATCCAGTCGCATCTGCAACGCACCGTCTTTTCATCTCATTTCATTCCATGCCCCACAGCCCGGTTCGTTGTCAGTCGCAATCGCAGCACACCGATTCGTGGCACTGTCATGGCAAACATTTCACTCGTTCATTTCGTATACCCTTTACTACGATTCAAATTCAGTTGCATCTGTGACGCACTAATTCACGCCGACTCGTGTTAGCCATTGTTAATTCCTGTTCCACAGACAGGTTTGCTGTCAGTCACTATCGCGATCATTTTGGTCATTTCATTTAAAATAAATAAATTTGCTCATTTCATTTTGCCCTCACTTCATCCCATATTCCACAGTTCGGCTCACTGTCAAGTCACAGTTACGACACACCGATTCGTGCCTCTGTCATGGCAAACATGTCGGCAATTTCTTCAAATATACCCCACATGTCGATCCGAGTCCAGTTGCTTTAGCAGCACTCTGATTCATGTTGGCTTCATTTAGCTCATTTCATTTCGTCATCATTTCATCCCATATTCCACAGTTCGGTTACTGTCAAGTCACAGCACCCTGATTCGTGTCACCATCACTTCAATCATCACTTCAATCATTCAGTGGTCTTATTTCGTATATTGTCTGTCCTGTTCTCCTTAGGTCCAGCAGTCGCTTTGTATCGGGTCATTCGAGCATTTTTGTTTCTTTTATCCCGTCATATGCTCTACTGTTGTTCAATGTGAGTCGCCTCAGCAACGCAGTGGTTCCCTTTTAAATTCAGAACACTGTATGATTTGTCACGTCATTGACAGACACCCCTCAGTATGGCTCACTCTACGGTCCAGTTCGAATCCAGTCGCAACAAGGCACATCGGTCCACTATGCTTCAGACCAACTGTTCTCAAAGCCGTTTTCCTTCAAATTCCATTCATGATTTCAAATTCGTTCGTTTAACCATTGTTCGCCTCCCGATAAGGTTTCCTTTGCAGTCGCTGTAAACGCATCTCAAAGTAGCATGATCCGGCCACTCATTCACCTCCTAATGGCATGTAATTAAGCCACTTACCATTGTCCGTCTGTCATTTCTCCTATAGGTCAGTCGAGTTCAGGTAGTTCCATCCTGCACCAGGTTGGACGTTATTCCCCCAGGTTCCAGTCGACTGAGCTTTCAACCTCAAAAACCAGGACTTTGCAACTAGGGCACAAGTCAGCCAGAGCCATGTCACAGGCCGGCAGCGAAGACCTCACATCTGCCCCTCCGTCACCCTCTCCGGTTTCAGAGAGCAGCAGCGTGCAGTCCCTCAGGGGATGGACCATCCCCAAGTTAACAGCGGAACTAAGGCGCAGGGGCGTGCCCTTCCCGCTACAGCCAGGAAAGCTGAGCTCTTCAGGCTCCTCTTCCCACCACCAGCGACAGACGGGCCCAACTCCCAGCAGGCGTCTCTTCAGTCCATGTTCTCAGCCAATTCTAAGCTTCACATAAAATTTTGTTTGGTGTACGACCTGCCTGCACCCCATTCTTCCCACATCCTGAGTTTGAATTCCTTAATTCCTTTTGAGTAATTCTCCCTGAAATATGCTTCAGTCGACATGGCGATCCAGGCCATTATCAAAATAGGCACAAGTGCCTGGCTCTCTAAAGCCGACATATTAGATGCATTAAAGCTTCTACCCATCCAACCGTTCCTCTAGTGTTGGCACGGCATTAAATAAAAAGAGTCATATTACTTTGCCACTAAACTGACCTTCGGCTCTAAAAAACAGCCCGTGGCTCTTTGACACCTTCGCACAGTCCCTCAATTGGATCCTGTCGCACCAAGCCCAGTGCCAGATGGTCATTTTGGATATCTCAATGTGCCCATAGCAGAACATAAAGTGGAAGTCTCAGCACACTCTATTACCTTCCTCGGGGTTAATCTTGACACTCGCTCAATACAGGCCAGCCTGCCCCCCAACAAACCGACCCGTATCAGATCAGTTCTTCATGACTTTACCTGTCCACAGGGGTGTACTAAAAAACAGCTCCAATCCCTCTTAGGGATGCACAACTTCGCAATGAGAATTATTCCCTAGGGACGATCTTTTATTTCACGCCTCTAGGTCTTACTCTCTCAGACACAGGACCCGATCAAATTCTTAGACTAGACACAGCAGCAGTAGTGGATTTGTCTATGTGAGATGGGTTCCTTACTAGCTGGAATGGCATATCCATGTTCATACCGTCAGTATCGCCTTTATCACTGCAGGTAGTAACGTATGCAGCAGCCTCCACAGGCTTTGCTGCAATTTTTGGCCATCATTGGTTTGCAGGACCGTGGCCTCCAGAGATACTCCTAATCCCCAGGTTCATCCAGTCTTCCTCATTGGTCTTCCTCATTTTGAGCTATACCCAATTGTGGCAGCCACTCAGGTCTGGGGCCATACCTGGACCGGACAAATGGTGGCCTTTACCACCAACAACCAGGCCACGACCGATATTGTTAACAAGGGCAGGTCCAAGTCGCTCCCTGTTATGTCCTTCCTACGCAGGCTGGTACAATTATCCCTGCAGCATCAGTTCACTGTGCACTGCACATACATTCCGGGCAAGTGCAACATCGCTACAGACGCACTGTCCCGTTTTAACTTCATTTCATCTTTCCAGCAGAAACCCGGAGCCGACCCAACTTCATCTCTTATCCCACCATGGTCTCAGCTGACATTGGGTTAAAGCAGTACTCTCACAGCGCGACCCAGCTTGCCAATCAATCCTTATCCCGCAACACACATTTGAGGCCTACCACACAGCTTGGAATGCCTTCTGCAAGTTTCTGGCATCCTGCCCTGTGGCAACCTTAACAGACACTAAGCACATAATAGCTTTCATTTCATATTGTCACACTCAAATTGGCTCTATCATACAACACCATCACACTATACTTAGCCGGCATCCAATACTTCCTGGCCTTACAGGATCTCGCAAAGCAATCTTCCTTCGCAACTCATGCGATCCGAGACATTTCCACGCAGCATTCAGTAGCAGCTGCCCATAGTCAACTCCAAACGCTTGCCGATCACAAGTACCATCTTCAGAGACATGTCGTCCATCCTCTCTCGTTCCCCATTTGGCTTTTTTCCCAGCTTGGTCATTCAAGCGCCCATCCACCTGGCCTACTACGGTTTCTGCAGCCTAAGCAAGTTTACCAGTAATAGCCCTGCTGGCCATGTACTGTGTAGACGTCACCTGGCTCGCTTCCAAAATCATTTTATTCTCCACCTCGCAGTACTCAAAACCCAGCAATCTGGCCCCGGGGGGGGTCGGCATCCATCTTTTCAAGACAAACAACAGTAAATAACACTAAACCAATAAAGAGCTTTCAACCCTACTTGAATGTTTTTGCCCCCTTTTTTGGTATACCGACCAGCAGACCAGGGCACACTTCAGGTCCATTTCATAATGTAAGTCTTGTAGCGTGTTCATGTGTTTCACATCCAATCCCAGTTGAAGGGCTTCGCCCATAAATGAGAAGGCCAGTATGGTGGCCTGAATTTATGGGAAGAGTCGGGGGGGTATATAAGCAGCTCACTCATCTGTGGTCTTTGTCGGTTCTGGTTGTGCGATACCCTCCCTCCCATTCCCCTTTTCAGGGCATTTCTCAAATTCATTTCTCTCCTCAAACATCTATTACTTATCTTGGGTATGCCCCCTTTTTTGGTATACCGACCAGCAGACCAGGGCACATTTCAGGTCCATTTCATGATGTAAGTCTCGTGGCGCGATCATGTGGTTCACATCCCGGTTGAAGGGCTTCGACCATAAATATATATATATATATATATATATATATATATATATACATATATACAGTATATCACAAAAGTGAGTACACCCCTCACATTTAAATATTTTATTATATCTTTTCATATAACAACACTGAAGAAATTACATAGTACAGTAGTAGTAGTACAACTTGTATAACAGTGTAAATTTGCTGTCCCCTTAAAATAACTCAACACATAGCCATTAATGTCTAAACCACTGGCAACAAAAGTGAGTACGCCCTTAACCACTTCAGCCCCGGAAGGTTTTACCCCCTTCCTGACCAGAGCACTTTTTACAATTCGGCACTGCGTCGCTTTAACTGCTAATTGCGCGGTCATGCAATGCTGTACCCAAACGAAATTTGCGTCCTTTTCTTCCCACAAATAGAGCTTTCTTTTGATAGTATTTGATCACCTCTGCCGTTTTTATTTTTTGCGCTATACACGGAAAAAGACCGAAAATTTTGAAAAAAAATGATATTTTCTACTTTTTGTTCTAAAAAAAATCCAATAAACTCAATTTTAGTCATACATTTAGGCCAAAATGTATTCGGCCACATGTCTTTGGTAAAAAAAATGTCAATAAGTGTATATTTATTGGTTTGCGCAAAAGTTATAGCGTCTACAAACTAGGGTACATTTTCTGGAATTTACACAGCCTTTAATTTATGACTGCCTATGTCGTTTCTTGAGGTGCTAAAATGGCAGGTCAGTACAAAACCCCCACAAATGACCCCATTTTGGAAAGTAGACACCCCAAGGAATTTGCTGAGAGGCATGTTGAGCTCATTGAATATTCATTTTTTTTGTCCCAAGTGATTGAACAATGACAAAAAAAAAAAAAAAAATTACAAAAAGTTGTCACTAAATGATATATTGCTCACACAGGCCATGGGCATATGTGGAATTGCACCCCAAAATACATTTAGCTGCTTCTCCTGAGTATGGGGATACCACATGTGTGAGACTTTTTGGGAGCCTAGCCGCGTACGGGGCCCCGAAAACCAATCACTGCCTTCAGGATTTCTAAGGGCGTACATTTTTGATTTTACTCCTCACTACCTATCACAGTTTTGAAGGCCATAAAATGCCCAGATGACATAAAACCCCCCCAAATGACCCCAGTTTGGAAAGAGGACACCCCAAGCTATTTGCTTTGAGGCATGTTGAGTCCATGGAATGTTTTATATTTTGACACAAGTTGCGGGAAAGTGACAAATTTTTTTTTTTTTTTTTGCACAAAGTTGTCACTAAATGATATATTGCTCACACAGGCCATGGGCATATGTGGAATTGCACCCCAAAATACATTTAGCTGCTTCTCCTGAGTATGGGGATACCACATGTGTGGGACTTTTTGGGAGCCTAGCCGCGTACGGGACCCCGAAAACCAATCACTGCCTTCAGGATTTCTAAGGGCGTACATTTTGATTTTACTCCTCACTGCCTATCACAGTTTCGGAGGCCATGGAATGCCCAGGTGGCACAAACCCCCCCCTAAATGACCCCATTTTGGAAAGTAGACACCCCAAGCTATTTGCTGAGAGGCATGGTGAGTATTTTGCAGCTCTCATTTGTTTTTGAAAATAAAGAAAGACGAGAAAAAAAATTTTTTTTTTTCTTTTTTTCAATTTTCAAAACTTTGTGACAAAAAGTGAGGTCTGCAAAATACTCACTATACCTCTCATCAAATAGCTTGGGGTGTCTACTTTCCAAAATGGGGTCATTTGGGGTTTTTTTTTGCCACCTGGGCATTCCATGGCCTCCGAAACTGTGATAGGCAGTGAAGAGTGAAATCAAAAATTTACGGCCTTAGAAAGCCTGAAGGCGGTGCTTGGTTTTCGGGGTCCCGTACGCGGCTAGGCTCCCAAAAAGTCCCACACATGTGGTATCCCCATACTCAGGAGAAGCAGCAGAATGTATTTTGGGGTGTAATTTCACATATTCCCATGGCATGTTTGAGCAATATATCATTTAGTGACAACTTTGCGCAAAAAAAAATAAAAAAAATAAAAAATTGTCTCTTTCCCGCAACTTGTGTCACAATATAAATTATTCCATGGACTCAACATGACTCTCAGCAAATAGCTTGGGGTGTCTACTTTCCAAAATGGGGTCATTTGGGGGGGTTTTGAACTGTCCTGGCATTTTATGCACAACATCTAGAAGCTTATGTCACACATCACCCACACTTCTAACCACTTGAAGACAAAGCCCTTTCTGACACTTATTGTTTACATAAAAAAATAATTTTTTTTTGCAAGAAAATTACTTTGAACCCCCAAACATTATATATTTTTTTTAAAGCAAATGCCCTACAGATTAAAATGGTGGGTGTTTCATTTTTTTTTTTCACACAGTATTTGCGCAGCGATTTTTCAAACGCATTTTTTGGGGAAAAAACACACTTTTTTACATTTTAATGCACTAAAACACACTATATTGCCCAAATGTTTGATGAAATAAAAAAGATGATCTTAGGCCGAGTACATGGATACCAAACATGACATGCTTTAAAATTGCGCACAAACGTGCAGTGGCGACAAACTAAATACATTTTTAAAAGCCTTTAAAAGCCTTTACAGGTTACCACTTTAGATTTACAGAGGAGGTCTACTGCTAAACTTACTGCCCTCGATCTGACCTTCGTGGCGATACCTCACATGCATGGTGCAATTGCTGTTTACATTTGACGCCAGACCGACGCTTGCGTTCGCCTTAGCGCGAGAGCAGGGGGGACAGGGGTGCTTTTTTTTTTTTTTTTTCCTTTATTATTATTATTTTTTTATCTTATTTTTAAACTGTTCCTTTCATTTTTTTTTTTTTTTTAATCATTTTTATTGTTATCTCAGGGAATGTAAATATCCCCTATCATAGCAATAGGTAGTGACAGGTACTCTTTTTTGCAAAAATTGGGGTCTATTAGACCCTAGATTTCTCCTCTGCCCTCAAAGCATCTGACCACACCAAGATCGGTGTGATAAAATGCTTTCCCAATTTCCCAATGGCGCTGTTTACATCCGGCGAAATCTAAGTCATAAAATGCTCGTAGCTTCCGGTTTCTTAGGCCATAGAGATGTTTGGAGCCACTCTGGTCTCTGATCAGCTCTATGGTCAGCTGGCTGAATCACCGGCTGCATTTTCAGGTTCCCTGTTGAGACAGGAGAGCCAGAGAAAAACACGGAAGACGTTGGGGGGGGAGGGGCATTCCCTCCCACTGCTTGTAAAAGCAGTCTAGAGGCTAATTAGCCGCTAGGATTGCTTTTACATGAAAGCCGACCGCTGGCTGAAAAGAATGATACCAAGATGATACCTAAACCTGCAGGCATCATTCTGGTATAACCACTCAAAGTCGTGAATGGCGTACCTGAAGACAAAAAAATGGTTAACAATAAAGCACAGTAAACGGTAAGGTATAAAAAATTGCAGACCTGAAAAGCAAACATGATAAAACATAATAACAATAAAACATTGCAGAATAGAATACAGTAAAAAAGAACAGAACAATAGAGAGAGAGAATAGAGAGAGAGAACAATAAAACGACAACTATTTTTTTTTTATTTTATATTTTTGTATGTGGTTTTTTTTTTTTTTTTTTTTACACTTTTTTTGTAACTGTAACTTTTATAACTGTAACCGGTTCCAGGTTCGGGTCTCTCAAAATGCGATGGCATCTTGGGAGACCCTGTGAAAGTGTGTCCTAGTCTGTGCAATGCTGTACCCTACGCTAATACTCAACTAGTGCATGGTAGCGTTCAAAATATTCACCAATGCAAAGACCAGGATTGTCAGGACAGGAGGGACAATAATAGCGGGTGTCACGTCTATATCCGCGCTTGCTGCAGACACAACATCTTTTTTGGGGGGGTTCGTTGGGTAGGGGTACTCGGGAGGACATAAAGAAAATGCCTCTCATGCAGCCGACTGCATTTGGTTGGGGATGTGAATGGGGGAAGTACGGGTGCTGCAGAAGTGGTGGGTTCCCAATTAGGATTGGCGAATACAGCAGGAAGGGCACTATGGGCACGACGGGCCTGTGTTTGTCTTTTTGGTGGCAGCGGGACACTACTTGTGCTTGCCACCTCACCAGCTTGAACTGCACTTATGGGACTCGCCACGTCACCAAGTGTTACTGCAGTGCTGGTTTGACTACGACCGGGGTGTACTAGGCCGCTGGTGCTTGCCAGTTCACCAAAACGCTACCAAAAAAACTGTTAGCGATCGCAAGGATCAGGCCTGACTCTGCGAACGCTGCAGTTATGCGTTTAGTGTTTTGTAAGTGACAGTGATTGATCGATACTGCACTTGGGTGGGCTGGGCTGGGCCGGGCGGAGGGGCAAAACGCAGGTGCTAGCAGGTATCTGGGCTGATTCCACTAACACTGCGTTTGTGGGAACCCTAAACTGCTGGGGACGCTAGTATAGATCTGATCGGATCAGATATTGATCCGATTAGATACTATACCACTAAGGGAGGCGTATGCTGCGTGCGTGGGTGTTAGCGGTACTGGCGCTAACCTGACGCTGCCTGGGGCTGGTGCTTGCCAGTTCACCAAAACGCTACCAGAAAAACTGTTAGCGATCGCAGGAATCAGGCCTGACTCTGCGAACGCTGCAGTTATGCGTTTAGTGTTTTGTAAGTGTCAGTGATCGATCGATACTGCACTTGGGTGGGCTGGGCTGGGCCGGGCGGAGGGGCAAAACGCAGGTGCTAGCAGGTATCTGGGCTGATCCCGCTAACACTGCGTTTGTGGGAACCCTAAACTGCTGGGGACGCTAGTATAGATCTGATCAGATCAGATATTGATCCGATCAGATACTATACCACTAAGGGAGGTGTACGGTGCGTGCGTGGGTGTTAGCGGTACTGGCGCTAATCTGACGCTGCCTGGGGCTGGTGCTTGCCAGTTCACCAAAACGCTACCAAAAAAACTGTTAGCGATCGCAGGGATCAGGCCTGACTATGCGAACGCTGCAGTTATGCGTTTAGTGTTTTGTAAGTGACAGTGATCGATCGATACTGCACTTGGGTGGGCCGGGCAGAGGGGCAAAACGCAGGTGCTAGCGGGTATCTGGGCTGATCCCGCTAACACTGCGTTTTCGGGAACCCTAAACTGCTGGGGACGCTAGTATAGATCTGATTGGATCAGATATTGATCCGTACAGATACTATACCACTAAGGGAGGCGTATGCTGCGTGCGTGGGTGTTAGCGGTACTGGCGCTAATCTGACGCTGCCTGGGGCGACGCATATCACCGCCAGGCGATCAGGGGGCTAAACCTTTATTCGGTAATAAACGGCGGGTGCCCTGACACTATAAAAAAATAAACGAACTAACCAGCGTCACTCGTAACAGTTATACGGTGATCAGTGGTGAAAGGGTTAACTAGGGGGCAATCAAGGGGTTAAAACATTTATTAGGTAGTATATGGGGGTCCCTGTCGCTATAAAACGCTGACGGCGAACCTAAATATTTACGTCTCTAACTAGCGTCACCAGCGACACTAATACAGCGATCAGAAAAATGATCGCTTAGTGACACTGGTGACAGGGGGTGATCAAGGGGTTAAAACTTTATTAGGGGGGGTTAGGGGGGTATCCTAGACCTAAAGGGGGGTAATACTCACTGCCCTAACACTGTAACTGTCACAAACTGACACTATGCAGTAATCAGAAAAAAAAAAAAAAAAATACTGCTAATGTCAGTTTGTGACAGGGGGGGGGTGATTGGGGGGAGATCGGGGGGGGGATCGGGGGTGTAAAGTATGCCTGGCATGTTCTACTGTGTGTGTTTGTGTTGTGTGGACTTACATGTCTTCTCTCCTCGGCGCTGGACGGAAACTGCCAGACCGAGGAGAGATGACATCACATCCTCTGCCTGTGTGAAACTACACACAGGCAGAGGAGGATTCCCATTGGCTGGGAGCGATCGCGAGGGGGGGGCCACGATCGGATGGTCTCCCCCTCGCCTCCCGACGCTCCCAGTCAGATGCCGACCGCCGATGGCACCGGGGGGGGGGGGGGTCCGATCGGACCCCCCGCCTGCGGGAGGCAGATCACGTACAGGTACGTGATTCTGCCTGCCCGTGCCATTCTGCCGACGTATATATACGTTAGGCGGTCGGCAAGTGGTTAAGTGAAAATGTCCAAATTGGGCCCAATTAGCCCTTTTCCCTCCCCGGTGTCATGTGACTCATTAGTGTTACAAGGTCTCAGGTGTGAATGGGAAGCAGGTGTGTTAAATTTGGTGTTATCACTCTCACTCTCTCATACTGGTCACTGGAAGTTCAACATGGCACCTCATGGCAAAGAACTCTCTGAGGATCTGATAAAAAGAATCATTGCTCTTCATAAAGATCGCCCACGCTATAAAGAAGATTGCCAAGACCCTGAAACTGAGCTGCAGCACGGTGGTCAAGATCATACAAAGGTTTAACAGGACAGGTTCCACTCAGAAGAGGCCTCGTCATGGTCAACCAAAGAAGTTGAGTACATGTTTTTAGCGTCATATCCAGAGGTTTTCTTTGGGAAATAGATGTATGCATGCTGCAAGCATTGCTGCAGAGATTGAAGGGGTGAGGGGTCAGCCTGTCAGTGTTCAGACCATACGCTGCACGCTGCATCTAATTGGTCTGCATGGCTGTTGTCTCAGAAGGAAGCCTCTTCTAAGATGATGCACAAGAAAGCCCGCAAACAGTTTGCTGAAGACAAGCAGACTGAGGAGTAAGGACATTGATTACTGGAACCATGTCCTGTGTTCTGATGAGACCAAGATAAACTTATCTGATGCAGATGGTGTCAAGCGTGTGTGGTGGCAACCAGGTGAGGAGTACAAAGACAAGTGTCATGGCCTGGGGCTGCATGAGTGCTGCCGGAACTGGGGAGCTATATTTCATCGAGGGAACCATGAATGCCAACATGTACTGTGACATACTGAAGCAGAGTATGATCCCCTCCCTTTGGAGACTCTGACACAGGGCAGTATTCCAGCATGATAAACCCTATTGAGCATCTGTGGGGCATCCTCAAATGGAAGGTGGAGGAGCGCAAGGTCTCTAACATCCACCAGCTCCGAGTTGTCATCATGGCGGAGTGGAAGAGGACACCAGTGGCAACCTGTGAAGCTCTGCGGAACTCCATGCCCAAGAGGGTTAAGGCAGTGATGGAAAATAAAGGTGTCACAAAATATTGACACTTTGGGCCCAATATGAAACATTTCACTTAGGGGTGTACTCATTTTTGTTGCCAGCGGTTTAGACATTAATGGCTGTGTGTTGAAATATTTTAAGGGGACAACAAATTTACACCGTTATACAATCTGTACACTCACTACTTTATATTGTAGCAAAGTGCCATTTCTTCAGTGTTGTCACATGAAAAGATATAATAAAATATTTACAAAAATGTGAGGAGTATACTCACTTTTGTGAGATACTGTATGTAGGACCTCAATGTATTAGGGGAGGTCAAATATGCTTGTATTAATATGGCGGGATAATGCTTCACTTGATCACTCCATCCACCTTAATCAATACTGTACAGTATATCCTTAGTACCAGAGGCCATATATGGGAAGCAAGGGGCAGATCAAAGTAGTATAGATATCAGTGAATTTTCCTGGTATAAACAACAATTTTTACTGAATGAAGCTGATTCATTCAGTGTTTACTATTGTGATTAGCTGTGATTGGCCACAGCTAATTAAATGGTACAGATTGGCTGTGATTGGCCCGGTGTGTACCATGTGATCACTGTGATTAATCACAGCTAGCAACACATTGTTAAGTGCCAATGGACATGGTTAAGTGCCAATGGATCATACAATGAATGGCATCAAAGGAAGCCATAACAATTGTGTACAATTGTCATGTGATCTGTTATGATTGTTCACAGCGATAATATGGTACTGGCAGTGAGCCGGAACACTGATCATTCTTCTGCTGTGTCGGGTGGACACAGCTGGTGACAGATTGCGCCAGAACACGACCTGTGGGGTGCACGGTAGGCATGTTCCAGGAGGACGTCATATGACATCCACCCGGAACGACGAATGTCTCACCCAGCCGTCATTTGACAATAGGCTGGGTGGAAAGTGGTTAATGTTATTAAAATCTGCAGCTCTGTAATTTTCTGCAAACTGCAGAACACCCCCCCCCCCCCCAGATATGTCATTTCCTGCTTATGTGATTGCCTTACTGATTTTCCCAGACGTCTGTTTTAAGATACAAGTCAGATTTTGGGCTGCAACAAAAAATTTAATTTTTGGTCACATACTCCCAAGGGGAAATCACTCCTAAACCAATGCAGACCTTACCACTTTCCTCATTAAAACCCCGCAAGTGCAGCAGCTGATTGATAACTATAACATCACTTCCATTACAGTCATTCTGCACATGGACACAGAAAAACAAACAGCTATTTCTTCTGAATAACAACAGGAAGGAATCTGAAACAAAGTTTGTTAAAATCCCTTCAATGTACATAGATCACCCAGAGGGGAATGTTTTTTTTCTTAAAGCGGGGGTCCACCTATCTATCGTTTTTTTTTTTTTTTTAGTTCATTCACAAACTTTTCTTCTCAGCATTACATACTCACATATTGTGTGTAATATGTCCGCCTGTGTCAGATTTCGTCGGAAAGAATAACTTATATTATTCACTGCAGGCGGTTTCCATCTTCATTGTGGGCATTTGAAGCCCACAAGCATTTATTTCCTGGATATGGTGAATGCTGTGCTCCCAGCATTCACCGCTCGTTCCCGCACATGCTCAGTGGCATCCTGGGAAGCCTGAGACTAGCTCCCAGGAGTCTGGGAGAGGCTAGAAACACGCCTACTCCCACGGGAGGAGAACCAGGAAGTGCAAAGAAGAATAGAAAAATAAAAGGTAATTACGGCGATTTAAATTTTTTTAAACGGCATGTCAACATCTAGGCAAGGAAGAGAATACATACAGATATTGTTCAAAATTTGGGTGGAACCCCGGTTTAACAAAAGTGGCGTTACCTTTTTCAGTAACTCAGATAAAGCATGCAGATAAAGACCCTTGACTTTCCTCTTGTACAGTACATACTTATTTTTGGTCAGTGACTTGTACTAGCTGCTGACCTGAGGGCAGGGTCTCATCATGACAATCAGTTAGCAACTTCCTATTTTTTGTTCTGAGGAAGGATTTAGGAAGTCCATCTCATCCTCCATAGGGCTTGCTTCTACCTGTGCTGCTGCTGTTATATTCTGGAGTGGAGAATGCAACAAGAAGACCAGAAATAGTCAAAGCTGGAGTGGTGGGGGAAGCCAAAAACATCTTTGTGCTGGCACCTCGAAGTTATAAGAAATATAAGAAGCCTGGGAAGATACAGTACACAAGACTCCTCCTATACAGAAATATCACTTTTGGTGTGCTGAGATAGGTAGTTATAAGCTGCATGTTTTATTACAATATTTTATAGGCCTCATGCACGCTGGAAAAAAATTCCAGCCGTCGGGCTAAAACTTTGGGGGGAATGTTGTCACCCAGATTGTTTTTGTCCAAAGGTGTGGAGAGGACATGGTTAAGTGCCAATGGATCATATGTCTGTGGCACTAACACATGTCGTTTCTGCCGCAAACATACTAAAAAATCGAAGACAGTACAATCTTGTGCTACAGGGAAGGAGTTTTTTCTGTGGGACTACATAAACTGTGGTACTTCCAACATAGTCTATGCCATAGAGTGTATTTTGTACAGTCTGCAGTATGTGGGCTGCACAATTAGATCTCTCAGGATAAGGGTGAGCGAACAATTTCATGGAGCTTCATATCAGAATGATAAGGGTTTATCGAATGTATCTAAACATTTTAAATATGTGCATCATGATAATATGTCCTCCTTCACTTTTTATGGCCTAGAGCAGTGGTTCTCAACCTTTCTACTGCCATGACCCCTTGAGAAAATTTCCCAAGTTGTGGGGACCCCTAACAGTAAAATTATTATTTTTTCATAGCATGGGTTGTCAGCACCCAAGGCAAGACAAGTAATTTGCGCCCCTAACCCACGGACATTTAGCTCTCCCTGAGTCCCTTCCACTCGTACAGTATTAAAACCCCTCATGGTACATTTTAGGATGGACCACTCTCTCTCTCTCATTGTTCTCCTTTCTTTCCCTTTTATCTCTCTCTATCCTAATTTCTTGTTGTTTTTTTTCCCCATCCCTCTCTCTAGCCGTCTTTCTTGTGCTCTTATTCTTTCTCTCCCTTTTTTCTTTGCGCCTTCCTCTGTTTACTTCTTCCTTCCATGTATTCCCTATTTTTATTCCTTATCTTACTCCTTGGTGGGGTGGGGGGAATGGGATCAGTAGCAGTGTTGATGGGGGGTGAGATGAGTGGCAATGCTGGGGGGGAGTTCTGATCAGCCAGCTTAGGTGCTCTTGATCAAGGTCATCTGCTGATCTGAGAACTGTAGTGGGGACTTTTAATGGCCACTATAATCACAGGTAGTGTTATTCACTGTGTCCCTGGCTACACTGCGTCTCCGACTTTGTGGTGTCTTGTAGCAGTGACACCTATGCCGAAATCAGGAGATAGGGTCTCCTCCAGCCCCTCCCACTTCACATTCCTCACCAGTCAGCTGACCTCTAGTCTCTGCCCCCCACCCATGCTGTGAACGGAATGGGCGGCTGCGAAGAGGCTGAGAGGGCGGCCGCAAGCTCCAGGAACAGCCCAGCTGGGCAGCTGCAAAAAGGCAGAGAGCGGTGCGGGTTTCAGGAACAGCCCAGGATTTGGTGAGCCCTGACAAATCATCATTCGACCCCTGAGGGGGTCCCGACCCCCAGGTTGAGAACCACTGGCCTAGAGAAAGTAAAAAATCCACCTAGAGGGGAGGACACCCACCGCAAGCTATTAGAGGGAGAACTTTGGTGGATTTTTAACTTAAAAACAAGAATGCTGACAGGAATTAATTGTAGATATGATGTTGATGTATTGAGTTGGATGCGTAATTTTCTCATCCATGTTCATATGCTCTAATTTTTCCTCAATATCTCTCACTATGAATCAGTTCCTTTCCTGAAATCTTAGTTTTGACCCACAAATATTTTAATGGATTTTATTCAGATTTTTAAATCACAGAATTCATGTACGATAATCTATGATGACATCATTGTTTTTTCATCATTATTGTGTCAGTGTATAAATGCATTTTAACCGCTTCCCGACCGCCTCACGCAGATATACCGCGGCAGAAGGGCATGTACAGGCAGATTAATGTACCTGTACGTTGCCCTTTACGGGCGCGCCCGCCGGGAGCTCCGTGCCCGTGATCGCGGATAACCCGCGATCGTCTCATGGTGAGAAAGAACAGGGAGATGCTAATGTAAACAAGCATCTCCCCGTTTTGCTTAATGACACTCTCACTGATCACAGATCCCTGTAATCAGGAGCGGTGATCAGTGTAGTGTCACACATAGCCCCTCCCCCTCACAGTTAGAATCACTCCCTAGGACACACTTTACCCCTACAGCGCCACCCAGTGGTCAACCCCTTCACTGCCAGTCACATTTACACAGTAATCAATGCATTTGTAATCGCACTGATCGCTGTATAAATGTGAATGGACCCAAAATTGCGCCAAAATTGTCCGATGTGTCCGCATTCCACAGTCACGATAAAAATCGCTGATCGCCGCCGTTACTAGTAAAAAAAAAAAATTATCAATAAAAATGCCATAAAACTATCCCCTATTCTGTAGACACTATAACAGTTGCGCAAACCAATCAATAAACGCTTATTACGATTTTTTTTAACCAAAAATATATAGAAGAATATGTATCGGCCTAAACTGAGGAAGAAAAACTTTTTTTATATATTTTTTGGGGATATTTATTATAGCAAAAAGTAAAAAAAGAATGCGTTTTTTTTTTCAAAATTGTCGCTTTTTTTGTTTATAGCGCAAAAAATAAAAACCGCAGAGGTGATCAAATACCACCAAAAGAAAGCTCTATTTGTGGGAAAAAAAAGGACGTCAATTTTGTTTGGGAGCCACGTCGCATGACCGTGCAATTGTCTTTCCATATATTCATGCACACTGGACCTTTTCTGCAGCTGCTTCTAGGGGCATTTGCCATTTGTTTTTCTGCCTCTAAGCGCCCCTCCATGTACACATAGTCTTTTAGCAGTGTTTAGTGGCAGGGGCTATTAAAGTAAGGTGACCTGATTTTTAACATGAAATCCGGGGACAATTTTTTTTTTTATTGGCAAATAGTAAACTATTTTATAAGCAGTGGCATCATTGGGGTGGATATTGAGGCTAGAGCCCCAAATCTGGGGCCCATAGCCCCGAGTCCAGGGCCGGCTCTACCGTGAGAGTGTTGCGGGCTGCCTGACACTGCACTTCCCGTCCAGCAGCTCAGCCTTTTCAGTGCCCATCAGCTCAGCCTGTTCAGTGCCCATAAGCTCAGCCTGTTCAGTGCCCATCAGCTCAGCCTGTTCAGTGCCCATCAGCTCAGCCTGTTCAGTGCCCATCAGCTTAGCCTGTTCAGTGCCCATAAGCTCAGCCTGTTCAGTGCACAGCAGCTCAGCCTGTTCAGTGCCCATCAGCTCAGCCTGTTCAGTGCCCATAAGCTCAGCCTGTTCAGTGCACAGCAGCTCAGCCTGTTCAGTGCCCATCAGCTCAGCCTGTTCAGTGCCCATAAGCTCAGCCTGTTCAGTGCACAGCAGCTCAGCCTGTTCAGTGCCCATCAGCTCAGCCTGTTCAGTGCCCATAAGCTCAGCCTGTTCAGTGCACAGCAGCTCAGCCTGTTCAGTGCCCATCAGCTCAGCCTGTTCAGCGCCCATCAGCTTAGCCTGTTCAGTGCCCATAAGCTCAGCCTGTTCAGTGCCCAGCAGCTCAGCCTGTTCAGTGCCCATCAGCTCAGCCTGTTCAGTGCCCATAAGCTCAGCCTATTCAGTGCACAGCAGCTCAGCCTGTTTAGTGCCCATCAATGCAGTCTGTTCAGTGCCCAGCAGCTCAGCCTGTGTAGTGCCCAGCAGCTCAGCCTTACCCATGGTTAGTGTATAGCTAGCGAGGAGAGGGGACAGATTTTACAAAGTGGAGATTTCCTGTTTACCCCACGTGGCCGCTGTCCTCAGAAAAAATCCGTCACCAGTGTGCTGCCTATCATAGAAGCTGGCCCAGGAGGCAAGACTTCATCTGTTAACCGGGTAAGCGGCAGGGGCGTACCTAGAGCATTTGGCACCCGGGGCAGATCCTATATCTGGCACTCTGCCCCCCTACTTTAAAATGTAAAAACACCCACAAAAAAATTGTAATGTTTTTAAGAATATTTATTGCACAAATTTCACAGTGCTCCTTGCAGTCTGCCTCCCCCCCCCCCCATCTCTCTAATCACAGTGTCATTGTAAAAATATGAACTTGGCCTACCTTAAAAGTGGGCTGCAGGGCTGGTGCAAGGATTTTTCTCTACACGGGTAAAAGTGCAATTTGCATTACAGTTGCTCCACAAATATTACAGTATGCTCCACAAATAGCACATCATGCCTTAATACCCACCAGCACACTTCTGTGTCCCCCAGCACATTTCTGCACCTCTAAAACACCCCGTATCCCCCAGAACACCTCCAGAACCCCTCAGCACATCTTTGTATCCCCAGAACACCACTGTACTCCCCAACACATCTCTGTACCCCAAGTATGCTTTTGTACCTCTTTGTACCTCTCTGCACCCCCAGAATGCCTCTGAACCCCTTAGCATGCCTCTGTGCCCCCAGCACATTTACATATCCACATGTTATCCTTGTACCTTTGCAGCACACCTCTGTACCCCCTTGCTTATCTATGCACCCCCCACACACATATTTGCACCACCTTGCACATCTCCACAGCCCCCAGCACACTTTCATACCCCCTACAATCCTCTTCCCCTCATATGTATCCCCAAATACACCTCCATAACCCCAGCAAACCTTTGTACCCCAGCACACCTCTGCACCCTCCTACCCACCTCTGCACCCCCAGATGCCTTTGTACTCTCACGCATGGCTTCGTTACCCCCAGGAGGCCTCTGCACCCCCAGCCTGCATCTGTATCTCCTTGTACACCTCTGCACCCCAGAATCCTCTGTATCTTTCAGTAAGTCTCCATACCCTCAGCTCATATACTCCACTGCACATCTCTGCAAACACGCACACACACACCTGCATTGCTGCACTGCCAATTGGCAGCTCTGTGTTGCCTACTATACAACAGCCGAGCAACTCACTGTATACAAGCCAGTACCTGTCTTTGTCAGATGCCCCTCCCCCTCTACTGTAAAGTGTGCACTGCTGGCCAGAGGTGTAAAGGAGATGCCAGGCACCACAGAGCTGCTCCTACACCACTGTATAGGAGACTCGAGTCCTCTCCCACTTCTCTGCCTTTGTCTGCCTCCCCCCCTACACATCGCTCAGCCATGAAAGAAGGAGCAGGGCTGCCAGCCCGCTCCATGGGGGAATACTAATGCCCAGTGGGACCCCTGATAGGGCCGATCCTGGGCACCCCCCCCCCCCGCTGCACAAGCTCGCGGTGCACCCGCCCAGGATTGGCCCTGCAATCCAGGGACAAAACCGGGGACAGACATCCTCCAGGGACAGTCTCCGCAATCTGGGGACTGTCCCCGGAAACCAGGGATGTCTGATCACCTTATATTAAAGGCAGAAAAAATCACTGCCAGTGCATCCAGGGGCAGGAGAGTTTTGACAGAAAAAACGCTTGATGCTTGTAAATGCATGTAAACGTGTGTTAATGCTAGGCGCGTTTAATGCTTGAGTGTTAATCCATTTCAATGGCCAGAATAAATTATTATTGTGGCCAATGAAATTAATTAACACTCAAGCGCTTGACAACTGTAAATGTGCCTCGCTTGTAAAAGTGTTAGACACTTTTATAAGCGTCAGGTGTTTTTTTTTTTTCTGCCAAAAGACTGCTACCAGGAGAAAGGCTTCTAGGAGAGTTTGCAAAACGTCCACTGTACATGAGGCTTAGGATTCAGAAAATTCTTAGATGTATTATTTCCCATTCACATAGAGATAGAACAATTTGGCATGCACAGACATGCCATAAATTATATATTTTATTTTAAATAACTTTGAGATCTCTTTTTATGCTCACAGTAGTACTTTACGCATGAATTCAATCTAATGTAAATACTTGTCTTTTTTGTGAAATGGCTTGACAAAAGTCACCAACTGTGTAGGCACTGTATTTAGAAATCAAAATCTATAGCCCATTGTTTAACGGTTCATAACAAAGGTCCCCTTGTGTGCATGAACACATAAGTATGAAAGAATGCATTAAAACTTGGTAAACGTTCTGCAGCAAAAGTAACCTCTGTGCTTTGACATTCTGTAGGACTGTCCAAAGCGAAAGCTGAAAATGTCAATTCTTTGCGGAGAAGCTGCATATCTTGCAGTATTTATTTCTACCATAGCTGGGAATATTCCATTTAAAGTGATCCTAAGATTACTGAACATAAGCACCTTTACAGTTACATCCCATTCATACTTTGCGTTGAGTTTTTGGGGCTTTTTTTGGCATATTCTTTGAGCATTCATTTGAATGGACCTCCTTCTACTCCAAAAATGTGCTAAAGGAGCTCAAGTACCACATTTTGGACAGCATATTTTGTTGTGCAGAAAACGTGCTGCAAAATGCACGACTGCCGCCAGCATTTAGGATGCCGTCAAGAAAGGCACCAAAAGTATGTTGCACATTTTAGCGTGTTTTTTACCTGTTCCAATAGACTTTAAAAACTATTGAAATGTTTTTTTTTAAATAATCACACATCCCTAAATGAGAATTGTCAGCAACCGTTCATGGTTATTATATTAGGCTGAAAATTTGCTCAAAATAGAATGGTATAAGGCTTATGCTGCTCTGATGGCCCATAAATTGCAACAGTTATTTGGTCACTGTCTGGAAGTTGGGTGGCTACCAGATAGCATGCATCAGGTACATATCATGTTAGTGCCAAAACCGGGAAGAGATTTGACTTATTGTTCCTCATATAGGCCTATTTCCTTGTTGAACTAAGATCTTAAGATTTTTTCCAAAGTCTTAACTAATAGAATAATGAAGGTGTTGCCATCCCTTCATTAATTAATAAAATATTAATTAATGAATATTGATCAAACTGGATTTATGCCTGGCAAATCCACAAATATCAATATTCAAAGAATTTTCACACATCTTCAACTTCTACCTGATGAAACTGTAGCCCTCGATATAGAGAAGGCTTTCGATTCCTAAATGCCTTGCAGGACAAATTCATGGTTCAGATGGTAGACACACCAACTAGAAATAAAGCGTTATTGGATCTACTGATTACCAACAATGCAGACCTGATCACGGATGTGGAAACATGGGGCAATTTAGGAAACAGTGATCACAGGTCAATTGGCTTCAGTATAAATCACACAAATAGGAAACATAAGGGGAATACAAAGACACTGAATTTCAAAAGAGCCAACTTCCCTAAACTACAAACCTTACTAGAAGGCATGAATTGGGATAAAATCTTAGGAACAAAGAACACGGAGGAGAGATGGGTTTGCTTTAAGAGCATATTAAATAAGGGCATTAGCCAATACATCCCATTGGGTAATACATTTAAAAGCGCAAACAAAAGTCCTGGATGGCTTAACTCCAATGTAAAAATGCATATAAAAGCAAAGGAGAAGGCCTTCAAAAAATACAGGGTTGAGGGATCATCATCAGCATTCAGACTTTATAAAGAATGCAACAAGAAATGTAAGGGTGCAATTAGGGCGGCTAAGATAGGACATGAAAGACACATAGCAGAGGAGAGCAAAAAAAATCCCAAGAAATGTTTTACGTATGTAAACAGTAAAAAAGGGAGGACAGACAAATCTTGGCCCCATAAAGAATGAGGAAGGACATCTGGTTACAAAGGATGGGGAGATGGCAAAGGTATTGAATTTATTCTTCTCCTCAGTCTTCACAAGGGAATTGGGGGCTTCAGTAACCAAAACTGCAGTGTTTATCTTTATGACACATCACAGGAAGCACCTCCATGGTTAACAGAGGACAGAATTAAAGTTAGACTTGGGAAACTTAACATTAATAAATCACCAGATGGCTTGCATCCGAGGGTACTTAGGGAACTCAGTCAAGTAATTGCCAGAGCATTGTTCCTAATGTTTACTGACAGTCTACTAAAAGGAATGGTACCAGCTGATTGGAGAAAAGCCAATGTAGCAGCAATATTTAAAAAGGGCCCAAGATACATGCCTGGGAATTACAGACCAGTTAGCCTAACATCAATAGTATGCAAGCTCTTGGAGGGGATGATAAGGGACTATATACAAGATTTTAGTAATGAGAATGGTATCAGGTAGACAGGGTGTATCTGGATTTTGAAAAAGCATTTGACACAGTTCCCCATAAAGGTTTACTGTACAAAATAAGGTCCGTTAGCATGGACCATAGGGTGAGTACATGGTTTGAAAACTGGCTACAAGGGCGAGTTCAGAGGGTGGTGATAAATGGGGAGTACTCGGAATGGTCAGGGGTTGGTAGTGGGGTCTCCCAGGGTTCTGTGCTGGGACAAATCCTATTTATTTTGTTCATAAACGACCTGGAGGATGGGGTAAACAGTTCAATCTCTGTATTTGTGGACTATACTAAGCTAAGCAGGGCAGAGCATGGCTTCTCTGCAGGATGTGGAACCTTGCAAAAAGATCTGAACAAATAAATGGAGAGGGCAACTACATAGCAAATGAGGTTTAATGTAAAAAAATTTAAAATAATGCATTTGGGTGGCAAAAATATGAATACAATCTATACACTGGGGGGAGAATCTCTGGGGGAATCTAGGATGGAAAAGTACCTGGGGGTCCTAGTAGATGATAGGCTCAGCAATGGCATGCGATGCCAAGCTGCTGCTAACAAAGAAAACAGAATATTGGCATGTATTAAAAAGGGGATCAACTCCAGAGATAAAGCGATAATTCTCCCGCTCTACAAGACTCTGGTCCGGCCGCACATAGAGTATGCTGTCCAGTTCTGGGCACCAGTCCTCAGGAAGGATGTACTGGAAATGGAGCGAGTACAAAGAAGGGCAACAAAGCTAATAAAGGGTCTGGAGGATATTAGTTATGAGGAAAGGTTGCTATCACTGAACTTATTCTCTCTGGATAAGAGACACTTGAGAGGGGATATGATTTAAATTTATAAATACCATACTGGTGACCCCACAATAGGGATAAAACTTTTTTGCGGAAGGGAGTTTAATAAGACACGTGGCCACTCACTAAAATTAGAAGAAAAGAGGTTTAACCTTAAACTATGTAGGGTTTTTTTTACTGTAAGAGCTGCAAGGATGTGGAATTCCCTACCTACACGCAGCGGTCTCAGCGGTGAGCATCGATAGTTTCAAAAAACTATTAGATGAGCACCAATGAATGAATGACCACAATATACAATGTAATACTGACATATAATCACACACATAGGTTGGACTTGATGGACTTGTGTCTTTTTTCAACCTCACCTACTATGTAACTATGTAACTACATGATACAGTCCGATGGAGCTATATGATGCAGGTCTTGGAACGCTTTGGCTTTGGTCCCATATTTAGGAAGTGAATTGACTTATCATTCCCATGGCACATATCAAGTTAAATGGTAGAAGAAATACTGAGTAGGGAGGGACATAAATATATCAAATGTAGAAAAGTTTATTTGTACATACAGTTTTAAAATGATCTAAGGATAAAAGAACATGCACACAAAATATACATGTTACATACGAACGACAAAAAATTACAAAGAATTCCATTCCTCAAAAGAGCATTGCAATCCAAAGGGATCCCTACGCATTTCAACAGTCATTTCTGATAGGTTCACTTACAAGTTGAATGGTAAATTATCATCTCCTTTCCCGATCTGGAGGTGGACAATGCAGGGATGTCCTCTCTCCCCTGCATTGTTCTCACTGGTTATGGAGCCATTGGCTGAGGCACTGCGAGCGTCAATGTCACGAGAGCCACGTACCTGATGTGAGACCGAAGTAGTTGGGAGGCCTCCCATGCACCTCGGGCCCTTGAAGCCTCTGGAGATGGAGACAGGGACTTGGTGGACACCGAGTGGCACAGGTGCCAGGGGTGTGGAGCACTGTACAAGCCTTAGTCTGAGATCTGAGCTGAGGTCAGTTCCAGTTGGGCAACAAAGTATAAAAGGTTTAAGAAGAATAGTCGAGACCCAAGCCGGGGTGGGTTCTAATCTGGCAGCTGAGTACAAAAGGGGCAAAGAGGATGAATGGTTAAGGTACAAATCCAAGGTCAATGGCAAGCAGCAATCAAGAGTAGTCAAATAGGTTTCCAGGTCACAACAAGTTCAGACAGATCACACACTAGCACAGGAACAAGGGGGGACTGAAGATAATCCAGCAATTTGGCAGTGTCTGGGCTGGGCTTATATAGGGAAGTTTGAGGTCACTTCCTGTGCCCCTCCAGGGCATTTTCCCGCCTTTTTCCATCCGGTTCAAGTCACTTCCTGTGCGCTTCCTGGGCATTTTCCTGCCTTTTTCCATCAAGTCTTCTGCGCAGGTGTGGGTTAGCGCACTAAGGCGTCTTTGGTGCATGCTCAGTTGGCACAGATTTCCTCTTGTGGCAACGCGCCATTGGTGCATGCATAGTAAGCCCTGGACTCTTATGCCCCGTACACACGGTCGGATTTTCTGATGGAAAATGTCCGATCGGAGCGTGTTGTCGGAAATTCTGACCATGTGTGGGCTCCATCGGACATTTTCCATTGGATTTTCCGACACACAAAGTTTGAGAGCAGGCCATAAAATTTTCCGACAACAAAATCCAATGAGGTCAATTCCGACCGTGTGTGGCCTGTTCCGACGCACAAAGTGCCACGCATGCTCAGAAGAAATTCTGAGACAGAACAGCTCGGTCTGGTAAACTTAGCGTTGGCAATGGATACAGCACTTTCGTCACGCTGCAATGTTAAAAATGGTTTAATACAGCGCACTGTCTTCTTCTTTATAATGTGAGAAGAATGAAGTAGTTTTGCTGCTCATATTCACACAGACTTCTCACAAGAGGAAGAGGATTCCAACCTGGAAAAACAAATATAAGGAATGAGTGAGTGTATATGAAAAGTGTGAGTGGTGAAATTAGTGAGGATTGTGTTGGATGTCACCACTCACACTTTTCATATACACTCACTCATTCCTTATATTTGTTTTTCCAGGGTGGAATCCTCTTCACCTCTCCCCTTTTTTTAAAGGTCACCTCTACTTTTTCTCCACTCTGCTTCCCATACACTGACCCAATCTGGGGGGTTCTCTGTGTTGTTGTAGCCGCCGCGATATACCCCCTCAGCTTCGGGCCATGGCAATACTGGCGGGCTTGGCATCCAGGGCTGCGTTGCCTCTGCACATACATACTGTAAGTCCATGGTTCAAATGATATATTGTGGGATTCATACTTTACATTTACCCACTTATCTTTCAAACATTTCAATACTGCTATCTCCCCCATTTTATAGGTTGTCACTACGGTTATGCTCCTGATGAGTGGCTATAAGGTCCCGAAACGGCGTAGAGCTTACAACTACCTTTATGTGTACACATTATCAACCATATATGTATGAACGTTCCTATTTTATTATATTCAATTGTTTATTATTGAAGTCCTTGCCGGAATGCGTTTCTCAATGATTACAGATTATCATTATAGAGCTATGTGCCAACATATGTAGAGCCTTTGTGCCTAAATATGTAAATATATGAAATTTTGTATCATGTTGTGTACTATTTTTATTAATAAACCGCATTCTTATTTAACTTACACTACTGCTCCCATGTGCCTCATTCAAAGTCCCGCCCTTGTTCTCCCTTTATTTATCATTTCTTTATTGACCAGAATTCTGTAGAGGAATGCTATACCTGACTCCAGCTGGGCTCCTCCACTTCTTCCTGGCTGGAAGGCCCAGTTTGGACATCGGAAGCCTCAGCTGGGGTGGAAGGAAGAGTGGAAGGAAGAGCAGAGAGGGATTCCCTGACTTCAGTGTGGTCTGACAGAAATCGCAGTCTCTCATAGTACCACAGCCTGGGGACATAAATGTCATCTGCTCCAGCTCCGGACCTCTGGGAATCTGTGACCTTCTTGCGCTCCCTAAGATAAGTGCTCCTCAGGCCACCAATTTTGTTTTTTAAATAAGGGATGGTTGCTGTGGGGACCACCGGCTTCACCAACTCCAGCAGTTTCTCCAGCGCTGCCTGCCTCTTTTGTTTATTATTATAATGGGGATGTCTCACCTGCCACAGACAGGGCAGCTCCCTGTACTTGTCTATGAACAGGGGGAGGAAATTGTGCTCATTGAAGCCATCCATTTTCTCTGCAAGACACAACACAAGACAAACCCTAAGGTCAGGCCAAACTCTCCTAATCTTGTTACAATATAGGCTTCAATTTCAAAGCAGTATAGGCCCAAGTTTAGATCTTACCTTCGTTATCACGATCGGCACCTTCCTTCGCTCACAGATTGTACGTAATACGCACGCGTGTTACGCTTTATACACACTGTGCATGCGTGTAACTCCGCCCGCACCTGACGTTCTTTCTAGTCTATTCTCCGCTCCTTTTCGTTCTGCGCAGTGGGGGAAGAGCACATGGCGGAGACACAACAGGTGCGTGCTAATTACAGCAACGAGGAGGAGGAAAGCCCGGATCCGGAGACATCCCGATCCAGAAGGAGACAATTTAAGGCCTCAAATATGTCCTTTGTGGAGATGTTGGAGATGGTGGACATCCTGAAGAAGGCCGACTATGATGGGAAGTATGGACCTTACCCCAACCCCAATGTCAGAAAGGCCAAGATCATGGCGAAAGTGGTCAAAAGTCTGCACCGGAATTTCGGGTTACGTCGATCGAAAGATCAGCTCAGGAAATGGTGGTCGGACCTCAAATTACAAGAACATGAGCAGTACAGAAAGATCCGGAGAGTGCTGCAAAAAAGTAAGTAGTTGTGCTGTGTGTTCCAATTCTTTTTGTCTTTATTACGTTCGTGCTGCTCAATGTGCTTTTCTTAAAAGTGTACATTTTAAAATGGCAACTTTCATGTTCATGGGCACATTATTCGTTCGTATCAAACATTTTTCTTTCGGCCTATAAAACACCATTGTTTTGGCCATATGCATTTGGCCACATTTTTGACGCCCTACTTGTATGAAACTAATTTGGTTCTGTAGATGGCTTTGTTACTAGAATGAAATGTTAACTAGATTCTGTGTAAGGAGAGGACACTGAGCAGCTGTTTTCACATCTGGACACTGGAGCACTAGTGTGGGACACCAGAACACCATTTTTATTAGGGGGGCCACACAGGTGCTCCAGATAATACTATAGGGGGGTCTCCTATAGTACCAAACCAAAAAAAGCTTGTACCAAACAGGTAAAGTATTGAAGCTTGACAAACAACACTGAAAATTCGACATCTTGGAACTCTGCCAAAACAGACAATTGTACCCCACTTCCAAGCAATGTTTCCTATTTATAGTTCTGCCATCAAATATCTGTGTGCTAAGTATACCATTTTTTTTTTACATAGGGGAGAAAAGACTCGGAGGACACCCCTCATTTGAGGAGACCAGAGTCCCCCCACCTCTGGAAGAAGGGGAAATACCCCCAACACAAGAAGAGCAGGAGGAGGAAGACGTGGTGGAACTAGTCACCACAACAGGTGAGTGTCTGCGACCACAGGCTCAGGTAAGAGATGGATGCCGGCATATTTTTTATACCTGTTTTTGTTTGGTTTCTCTCTTTTTAGGTGATCGTGATGTTGTGGATCCAGATCCTTTCACCTCGGAAAGTGCCCAGATCCTGATCGGGGAAATCATGGGGTGTAATTTAGCATTGGAAAACCTCAAGAAAAACATCAATGATGTTATTCAAAAAAATAAGAACATAATTGATGTTTTGGGTAGAGTTTAAAACCCCTCCAAATCCCTTTCTTTTTTGTGTGCTACAATGTTCTAAATTTTTTATGGATTTTTAGAAAAGCCAAATTTGGAGGATGCACACAGTGTGCCAACATGTGCTATCTGCCATCACGGGAGATCAATGGATGCGTTTTGGGGGTGCAACCCCTTCCTCAATAATAAAGTAGCTGAGAGGAAGGGGTTTCTCCCCCAAAACACATCCCTTGATCCCCCGTGATGGCAGGTCGCACATGTTGACATTCGGAAATTTGTGTGCATCTTCCAAATTTGGCTTTTCCTGGGGTGACTTCACCCCATCTGAACGCAATATCAAACACAGTTCCTAAATACTCATGTCTGATATTGCCTTCAAGTTCTACCAAATGTGAACTTTGTAAGTTCAAAGATTTGTGTGTTTCTTGTTGGTTTTACACATGCCTGTTTTATCTTAAATGGACATTTCTATTTGTGATAATGCCACCCCAAAAATTGTTATACAACAAACATGTTGGTTTGTTTTAAAAACCATTTCTAAATGCACATGTGATTGTGCAGGTATTAAAAAGATTGTTAATCAAGAATGTGTTGATTATTGTCTGAACGCTACAACACTTTTGTGGTGATGTAATTGCTGTTTTCTGTGACAATGGGGGTTATTTCCTAAAGGCAAATCCTCTTTGCACTACCAGTGCAGTTTCAGTGCAGTTTCAAGTGCACTTGTAGTGCAAAGTGTCTTTGCCTTTAGTAAATAACACCCAACAGTGCTTTGTAAGGTTACACAATCACGCCATTTTCTGGACTCAACACATTTCGGTCAGGGTCAGCTAAAACAAACACAAGCAGTAAATGTCACCAAAGATTTGCGAATTTTTTTTTTATTGGATCAAGGTTTCACAAATTGTCTGGCATATTGATGGCCCCCCTACCCGCAAAGAACTCAAGGTATCTTAACCGGATATCAAGGGCACTCAGGGAGGGCAAGCCAGGACGGCCACTTTCAAGCGCCGTCAGGGTTGTTTCATTTATAATTCTGGCCTCAGGCCCAACTGAGCCAGCATAGTTGGCAGAATGTTGCCGTAAAAAGTTATGTAGAACACAGCACGCCAGGATTATATGATTCAGTTTATACTCCGCCATGTGTATGGGTGTAAGAAATAGGCGGAACCGGCTGGCCATGATTCCAAATGTGTTCTCCACCACTCTTCTGGCTTTGGCCAGCCGGTAATTAAAAACCCTCTGTTCCGGGGTGAGGGTCCTCATCGGGAATGGTTGCATAAGATGGTCCCCCAGCGCAAATGCTTCATCCGCAACGAAGACGAATGGGAGTCCTTCCACATTCTCTTCTGGAGGTGGCAAGTCCAAGCTGCCATTCTGGAGACGCCTGTAAAACTCCGTCTGGGCGATGATTCCACCATCGGACATCCGGCCATTCTTCCCCACGTCCACATACAGGAACTCGTAATTAGCTGACACCACCGCCAACATCACAATACTATTGAACCCCTTGTAATTATAATAGTACGACCCCGAGTTGGGTGGTGGGATGATGTGGACGTGTTTCCCATCAATTGCCCCTCCGCAGTTAGGAAAGTCCCACCGCTGAGCAAAGTGGGAGGCCACAGTCTGCCATTCCTGTGGCGTGGAAGGAAACTGTTGAGGAAAACCAAAAAAAAATTTGTATTTTTGCACATAAACATGGAAAGCAGATTAAACACAAACATTCTTGGCCAACATCCAGATAACATTTATTAAGGGGAATTTTACAACACCAAAGTATAAGGTACACCTATCATATTCCCCCCCCCCCCCATCGGCCATTTCTAACATTATGGGGGGGGGGGGAATCATGGACAGGTAACCCTCTCCACTTCATTGAGAGATGAATGCCTAAATAATGGGTATTACTTGGAACAGCCCCTCCTTAGTTACACTTTTGGCAGCCCACTGGACAGGTAAGAAGTGTCATAATACAAAGATATAAATACACATTGTACACATTTGAGCACATTTGGAAATTCTACTATTACCCATCAAGATAATAATAGGATACAAAAACTTTAAACAGTACCATTTGAAAGTATACAGGCAGGCCCTTGCACTACATGCTTTGGGGAATTCATCCATAAATCTGACCACAAAAGAGGTGGGTATAGTGTGTATGGGTTTGGCAAAGTCAGCAGATAGATGATTGAGGATAGATAGAGAATTGGGATCAGCTGACTTAGCAGTTGGGGGAGGGAGGGTTAATAAAAATGATTTGGGGACACTACAAAAAAAAAGCCTCTGGCACTCTGCCTGAATTTAAAGCACAAATCACATTTCTAATCATTTTAGGGGTGTTTGGGGTAAAGCACTACTATGGAGCTGATAAAATACATTGTTAAGTGACTACATGAGGTGAATATAGGGCCAGAAAAGCATGCTGGGGAGGTAAGTGAAGGCAAATATGTATGAAGGACTAAAAAAAACCCATAAAATTCCAGCATGCATGAGGACAAAGGGGACATTCACAGCATATTCCAATCATGGTAATTAGGGAATGAGGAAAGAAATACAATATATTAGCAAACATTCAATACAATAAAATGTGATATTAAATGATAAAAATCTTACCTTCATATACTCCTTCTGCAGGACCTGTATGATGGCAGAACAGGTCTCTGGGATAATGATCCCCAGAGCCTGGAGGGAGATGCCTGTCGAGAACTTCAAGTCCTGCAGGCTTCTCCCTGTTGCCAAGTACCGCAGGGTAGCGACGAGCCTCTGCTCTGGAGTGATGGCTTGCCTCATGCAGGTATCCTGCCTGCTGATATAGGGGGTCAGCGAAGCCAACAAACGGTGAAATACAGGGTCCGTCATCCTGAGAAAGTTCCTGAAATCGTCAGGATTATTCTCACAGATCTCACGGAGCAAAGGCATATGACAGAACTGGTCACACTGAAGCAACCAATTCTTCGTCCATGAACTCCTCCCCACCCTGTTCATGGACTGGACATGTGTCAAGATCAGGACCCCAACACCAAGCCCCTGCACAGCACGAACTCTACGAGGAGTACGTATACGCAACATGGCTAGAAAACGGTCGGCTGCTCAGAACGGAGTAACAGAACGCACTGAAGAACAGCAAGGCCTGTGAAGAGCGACCTGAAAAACAGCAACGAGCGGACAAGATCGCACAAAAAACTTGATACGAACTGACTGCACGCACTGAAGAGCAGATACATACCCACAAGCACAAACTGAACCACAGAAAACGATCTGAAAGCCACGAGTCTGAAAAAGCGCGAATCGTCTCTCACCAAACTTTTACTAACACGAGATTAGCAAAAGGAGCCCAAAGGGTGCCACGCTTGGTTCTGAAATGGCCTTTTCTAGTCTCGTCGTATGTGGTTGACGTCACCGTGTTCTTGGCGATCGGAAATACCGACAACTTTGTGCGACCGTGTGTACGCAAAACAAGTTTGAGCCAACATCCGTCGGAAAAAATCCTAGGATTTTGTTGTCGGAATGTCCGATCAATGTCCGACTGTGTGTACGGGGCATTACAGTCGACTTGAGTGACTGGGATCCGTATGGACTTCATTGTGAAAAAAATAGCGCTTTACGCTGACAACCTAATCCTTTTTCTCCGGAATCCCAGTCCCTCATTTTTGAAGGCATATCGGATCCTAGATAGCTTTGCGGCGCTCTCAGGCCTACATACCAATTGGGGTAAATCACTTATCTAACCGATTAACTTGGGGGCAAAGACAATAGTTGATCCTAACTCATCCTTACAGTGGGCAACTACCATTAGAGCTTAACATCTCGCCTAATTTTAAGGATTTCAGCAAACTTAACTTGTTTTCAGCGTTACAGTGGTGTAGACAAAGGTTGAAGGCCTGGCGCCATCTCTCGCTATCTCTCATAGGAAAAATTAATTTACTAAAATTGAAAATCCTCCCAGTCTTACTATATAGTCTATGGCATTCTCCTGTCTGGATACAGAAGGCTTTCAACTCACTCATAGCTTTGTTTTTATGGCAATCCCACCAAGCTAGATTTAGCAAAAAAGTTTTACATAGACCCTGGAAAAAAGGAGGCCTAGCTTGCCCAAATTTCTATACCTACTATTTAGCAGCCATGCTTACTAATGCTCATAATTGGCTCATCTCTGATGACACTAACGCCTCAGTAGTTTTAGAAGCCGCACATTCAGGATCCTTTGAGACTTTCGTAATCTCCTCTACAGAGGATCAAGAGCCTCCTACTGACCTTTAACTCCGGCTATAAAGGTGGTCATCAAAGCCTGGCATATTTCTGCAACTAAACCCAACCTTACGAGTGCTCGCTGGTCCCCAAATACACCATTCTGGTTCAACCCAGCGTTACTAGAATTTCAATCTCTGCCAGAACCTTTTTTAAGGGGTTGCTAAAGGAATTAAATATTTAGCTGATGTCTGTGATTGGAGTGCAATGTTTACGTTTGACAGGCTAAAAAGCAAATTTCAATTACCTAATTCCATTTCCTTCTTATTCCTGCAACTCCGGCACGCATATGAATTGCAATTTAAGTCTCTTACATTTCATCTAGAACAAGATGACTTTGAGGTTCTCTGTCGGGACAATAACCTTAGTAAACCGCTATCCATGATTTATAAGACATTACTTCTCTCTGTTCATGTTGGCTTGGTTAATTTGCGCAATTTGTGGCATGTGGAGGAGCAGGAGCTGGACAGTGAAAATCGGGATAAGGATAAATTCATTGAATTCAAAATACTGCATAGAATGTATTATTTGCCTCAGCGGATTCTCTGTATTTATCCCAATTCTCCCACCAGCTGTTGGAGATGTTCTGGTGACCCTGCAGGATTTGCCCATATCTTTTGGGAATATCCACAGATTCAAAATTATTGGCAGGAGGTGATTCAATTTAAATCCGCTTTGACTACCATACCTGTTCCCTTGAAAGTTAGTATTTGTCTCCTGGGGTTGGTCGATTTTTTAGCTTTTGCCAGAGTGATGCGTACCATCTTATTATTCTATGCTAGGAAGTCGATTGTGCTCAAATGGAAGTCGGACAGGGCCCCTACTTTGTCCTTTTGGAAACAATTAGTCAATTCAGTAGTTCCCCTCTACAAAGCTACTTATCTATCCCAGGAAAAGAAAAGCAGGGTTAAATGGAAGAGCAATGACCAGGTTTAAGTAGCAAAAAGTAACGGTTTATTAGCATGAACATATATAACAGGTAGCAGGGTGATGACCCAGTGCAGTACTGTAACTATAAAAATGACGCCGACCACCTGTGAGGGTGAGTCTGCCGCGTCCACAAACAGGGGGAACAGAATGACATAAAACAAAGACATATAACAAAACAAAAACAGTGTCCGGACGCACAGTGATTTGATGTCAGTCCTGCTGTCCAGTGGAAAGTGGGAGAGCAATTGCTCAGTAGGGCTACAGTACTGTTACAGGATATGCTGTGATTGGTTTTAGCATTCTTGCTCGTATTTTCCGTGTCTTTGCCCCTAGCATGGCCTTTGTTTTAGGGGAAGACATAGACCAGGAAATTAATCAGGCTTTCAAAAAAGACTCAGTATCTATATCATCACAGGAAGAGGAGATAAAATCTCGCTTCAAAGACCACAAGAAACTGCTCATTAAACACTTAAATAGGAAATGGGATATTTGCTTTCTAGAAACATACATCACTAACAAAATAGTCCCGAGAGGGTTAAGAGATAAAACAATACCCGCTGAACACCTTCACAGTCCTGGATTCCTCGAAAAATGGAAAGAACTATGTATCAACCATGGAATCTCAGTGATGAAACTCATAGTAGAGGAGGAAAAGATCCAGCTTGGGGAGCTGGCGGCAGCCATTGCTGAAAGCTCCACAGGCCTGGATCCGTTTAAAGGTCACAAGGAATTTCAGAAACTAAATGACACATTAAAGAAAGAGATTGAGAAAACACAACAGACATTGAAGGCCACGAAACAATCAAAATTTAGGCGAGATCTGGGCGACTGGGAAAAAGGGGAGATCTTTGATCTTACACCACGTCGCAGTCGAAGCAGATCTAGACGTAGGTCATCCTCAAGGGGCCACAAACCCCATAGTCACACTGACATGGAAAACATAACCAAGAGTGTGACTTTTTTAGAAAACGAGGGGGCAGTGGGCGAAGACGAGGAGGACAGACAGGACGAGACGTCACACACACAGACACCAGGCCCCCAAAACAAAGAAAACCAACAGGGAACGACATCCATACAGAGGGGGGACTCGTACCAGGAGTCAACAAAGTCAACAGGACTAACCAGTGGAGGGGGACAGACTGATATGAAAATTATCAACCTTTCCAACTTCAAGCTTGAACAAAGACATATAGATCTCTTACAGCGCGGCATGGCCTTTTCACCCACAAACCATATGGATGAGTTCACTGTTTTTAAGGATATCTCCCTGTTTCTCCGGAAGGTCTTTTTCCGCTCCCTATACACACATAAACCTGTACCTGGTGAAGAAAAAGAGCTTTTAAATAGTAAAGACAAGGAGACCCTGGAGATCCTCAATTCCCTCTTGGAGGAGAGTGAAGAGGTGGGGAGGAGGATCTTGGTCACTGTAAGAGACCATCCAAACTTAACATACGATCCAACAAGATGCCCCCCCTAAGTAAAAACAAATGGCTGACCCTCTTCCTTGACCTTATACAAATTGATCTGGCTAAAGTCGACTGGGACTCTAAGATCACAGATAACCTTACACCCGAAGAACGAAGAGCTATTAGGGAGCTTACTGAAGTACAGCAACTGATAATAAAAAACAGTGACAAAGGGGGTAACGTGGTTCTCCTCAATGAAAGAGACTATGAGAGAGAGGGGTTTCGCCTCCTAGGAGACACTAATACTTACAGGAAAATGCCCACAGATCCCTTTCCCAATTTAATTCTTAACCTCAATACTATGCTGCGCTTTGCAAGTGAGGAGGGCCTCCTGAGTAAATGCGAGTTAAATTACCTTCTAGTGGAGGAAAATAATACACCCACTTTTTATGCCATCCCCAAGGTTCACAAGTCCCTTGTTAATCCCCCAGGGAGACCCATTGTCTCGGCCATCAAAGGACCCCTAGAGCGGGTGGGTAAGTACCTTGATAACCTCCTCAAAGACATGGTTACTGACCTCAGATCTTATGTCAGGGACACAGGTGATGTCCTTGGTCACATAGCTGAGATCGATTTACCCGGGGCACCCCTACTCGTGGGGATCGACGTGGAATCACTCTACACCTCGATCCCCCACGAGTGGGGCATAAAAGCTGTGGAGATGGAGAAACACTTCCCGAACAGTGGACCACAAAACGAGTTCTTGGTGGACCTCCTTACTTTCGCCCTTCATAACAACTATTTTCAATTCTTAACTAATTTCTATCAACAAATTAAGGGCACCTCTATGGGTGCACTGTGGGCTCCAGCATATGCCTGTTTGCACCTGGGACTGTGGGAGGAGGATTTGGTCTATACCTCTCCAATGTACCTGAGCCATGTGCATACGTGGCTCAGGTACATTGATAACGTGTTTGTTATATGGATGGGTGATGAGGTTTCCCTTAGGGAATTCATTGATGTCCTTAACTGCAATGATCGCAATATTAAATTAACCTTTATATGTGATCAACCTGGGCGACTGCCTCATTCAATCAGAACACGTCAGGAGCCAGGATACTACCTGGCTTTCCCAGTTCCCCAGGACCAAGGGGATGTTCCCCTGCGGGCACTGCCAAGTATGCCCATTTGTCCATAGAACTGCAGTTTTTAGCGACTCCCAAAATAGAACAAAGTTCCATATAAAAAATCTAAATAATTAAGCCACCAAGAGGGTTATCTACATGATTACCTGTCCATGCAACAAAATGTACATAGGCAAAACAAAACAACAATTTAGAATCCGTCTTGGTGAACATATGAGAGAAATTGAGGAAAAGAATCCGGAGAAACCAGTGGCTAGGCACTTCGCCCAATTCCACCAGGGCAAAGTCTCTGGTATGAGGGTGAAGGGTATCTATGTCCTCAACCTCTCCTCTAGAAGGGGTGATTTTGACCAGATACTTCAGCAACAGGAAAAACGATGGATTTTCCGGTTGGGCTCCCTTGTGCCCATGGGCCTCAACACAGAATTAAATCTACAACCTTTCCTGGTGTCTTAGGTTTCTACACCCCCCGGGACTCTTACTGTGGACCTCACATAACTCTATGCCGGAGTCCCCAGTGATCTATGTGGCATATTTTACTGCTGCCGTACACGCACAGGTGGGTGAATGGGCTTTCTAGGCTCTTCCGGTCCGCCCCCCCACACCCACACTGCACTATGGCCTGTCCCCTGTCTATGTATTGTCCGAGTATGTTGTTTGGGTTTCCATGTTTTGTTTTGTTTTTTAGATGTGAATCGCGTTACGTCATTTTCGCCCGGACGCCACGCTTAGGCATTATTCCCTATTGGTGCTCAGGGGCACATGACTCTACAGGAGGATTCCGATCACGTGATCGCAGGGCACTGAGGAGGAACGGAGGAGGAGACGGTAGAGACCGTATACCGAGATGGCCATCCTAGACTCTCAGGAATGTACATGTACCCTGCACTCAGCGCAAGGACTTTGAATACCGCATAGCGGTGCAGCGACCCAGCTGGGAAGACGCCAGCTCCGGCAAATGCACGACGGCACCTGTCTGAGATGGTAAGGTAGTCTGGTCTTTCTACCGCCCTGTTCATACAGCTTGATGTATTGCAACTCCTACAGGTTGATGTCTGCTTACAGCCTTTGAGATTTCTCCCAGCCCAGGGTATTCTACTTTATCAGTTACTTGCTGTAACTGTGATGCACTTCCACACAGCACAATACCTAGGTATCACCTGCCCCTTTACTGTAGACTATCCGGATATATTGCCTTGTGGACATCAGCAAGATAATTCTTGACACAACCATCAGCCTTCAGATGCTCCATGGACTTCCCATGATCCCCTCCATAGCCTCCTGCCCCTCTCTCCTCCCCGTAGCCCCTCCACCTTTGGGATTGATGTCAGCCCTGTAGCCCTACTGAGCAATTGCTCTCCCACTTTCCACTGGACAGCAGGACTGACATCAACTCACTGTGCATCCGGACGCTGTTTTTGTTTTGTTATATGTCTTCGTTTTATGTCATTCTGTTCCCCCTGTTTGTGGACGTGGCAGACTCACCCTCACAGGTGGTCGGCATCATTTTTATAGTTACAGTACTGCACTGGGTCATCACCCTGCTACCTGTTATATATGTTCATGCTAATAAACCATTACTTTTTGCTACTTAAACCTGGTCATTGCTCTTCCATTTAACCCTGCTTTTCTTTTCCCCACCTGTTTGGGATACTTTTTTACTGTCACGTTTTGGGGTTGGAGCGCAATCACTGTAAATTTATATCCTTCAGGCATTGAACTTTAACATAGGAGTCAAGCCTCTCCTCTCATACTTATTTTCATATTTATCTATCCCGGGGTTGCCCCAAGAAATGTGAGAAGGTTTGGAACCTGTGGACAGATTCAGATACCACGGTAGATGATCAGGAGTCAGTAGGTTAACTTTATCCACCTCTGGTACCATCTGACTCACTTTAAGCTTGGTTGGGGATTATCCTCAGAGATGAACTATGACATACTAGCATTAATGTGAAACTGGCCAAGAACTAATGTCATCCTGGTAGACTGTCCTGTGTGTAGGAGGGAAAAAAACTTTCCTGGGACTGATCAGTCTTCTGGGATATGCCTTATTGATGTGGACCTGAGCAATGTGTACTTTAAGTTTTGTACATGGTTATGTACACTTGTTAGCCGGGGAATGCCCCAAAGGCTATGTTTTGTATCTTAAAATTAAAATTTCCAATATAGATAAATTACAAAAAAAATTAAAATTTGCTCAAAATGAAAAAACTTCCATTCAGTTTGAAGGCCATCAAATGCCATTACTTGTCAGTGAACACGTATCCTGAAGTATGAAAAGAATAACAGGCCCTGCAGTTAAAGTGACATTTGTCTATCAAATGCCAGAGCGCTTATTGCCCATAGAAATGATGGTATTTGGCAACAAAACAAAAGTAGGTAAAAGCTAAAGCTGACCATACACTAGTAGAATTTTTGTTTTTAGAACATTTATTTGATTTTCTCTTCGTCAGTGGGGTCAAATCAATTTTAATTCTTGACCACAGTGATGAGAAAATGCGAAGGAGCAGAATAAAAATTTTCTCAAGTTATATTTTAAGACTCAGTGTGGATTTCGTTTGGGAAAGTTCATTCAGTCCAAAATTGAATATTTGGAGAAAACAAAATTTTGAAGTACTTCAAACGGCATTTGTCAGTTCATTGAATGTACTGATGAGAATTTTCATACAAATTATTGTATGAATGTTTGAAAATCTACTAATTTATAGTCAGCTTTAGTGTCAGGAGAAAGAAGGGGTTACTCGCGACTTGAACAGACAATAAAGTTCCATTTACAGTACACCTAGACCTGGGATCCAAGGGGGCTCCATCAGGTTCATCAGGGTCATCAGGTTTGATTTGAAGACATGCACAGGTGGTGCCTGAAGTTTAGCTCTGTTGTTATCATGGAAATGGTTTAGGCCAGGTCAGCTTTAATTAAATTATTATGTTTAAGGGCAATGTTAAAACAAACCTTTGACCACTAAAAATAGTCTAATCTGCTAGAACTTCCAACAACCTTACTCCAAGAACCTCCAACCACCTCTTGAGTTCATAATAACTCTTGAAATGAAACCTGCAGCTGGCTTTGGGCTGCATGTTCATGCTTTTTGGGCCTTACTATCGGTTAGTGACCAGCCATCGCAATAATGGACCAACGGTAAGGTACAAGAGAAAATACTGGCAGGCCAGAGCCAGTGATGATAGAAGTTAGTTACTGGTTACAATACAGGAACATCCCTAATTTTGGAGGTACAGGGATAATATGCAGTAAAACAGATCTAGTTTTTGGTTGGCCACAGATTTGATTTAGGGTCTGGGTTGGGTAACAATCCAAAAGTACTTTTTGCCCTCCAATAAGAGAGTTTACTCAATTTCCACATATTTGGTCATCTGATTGCTGGAAAGTAGGAAATTATTGTAGTCAAATATGGATTAAAAGTAACCAGTTTGCCCAAAAATTGCGTAATCTAGTATATAAAGATTACGTTTATGACTAAAGGGAAAGTTGTAAGGTGAATTCATGTTAAATAATTTGTGTAGTACTTTTAATTTGATTCCTTTGAACAGTCATAATTTTATAAAGGGGGATTTACAGTATGTTGATTCTTCGCATACACTGTAATTCACTATATCACTAAAAATCACTATATCTGATTATTTAAATGTATAACAAAATCTTTAAGAAGGGTGAAGGCAGCATACAAAGGACAGCAGAGTAGTGTTACTAGTGAAATCTTCAGGGTATTTTTCAACTGTCTTGTTTAGTTTTAAAAAAAAATCAATTTATAGCTTTAAAAGCTTTGGTAGAACGTTTGTTATATATTACCAAACTGTGTGGCATAACTGTCCCCCATTTTTATATTCATATTCTATATATTAAGCTTCTCATTCCCAAGGACCAGAATATAGAACAGCCTCCATCTCTGAGGTTTCCCCACTTTCCTCCCATCAGTGAAGCCTAGAATGCCCTAAAAAAGAGCTTTGTTTGTAAGACAATATGCTATTCTTCTCTTTTCCTACAATGTGGAATTTATATTTTTTCTATGTAAATGAGATCTATATTTAGTCACAGACCTGTGCCCTGCATTCTATTCCCATTCTATATACAGTAAGTCTTTTTAGCTAATGCTGACAATATGCTACCCAAACTTTCACTATAGCAGCAGTTTTTCAGTTGTGGTTATTTTATTACAGTTGTGATCATTTTATTCTCCCTGAGAAAATGGAAGAATTGTACACATACAGTAAATACATTGTTTTCAGAAACTGGAAAGAAACGTGCTGATTGGCAGTATCTGCATACAACAGGTAGTTCTTGAAACATTGTGAGATAATGCTTTGTTTTTTCTTTTGCTCTCCCTGAAATAAGGACCCCTGGACCCCTTTGTTAACCTTGATCGCCCCTCTGATGACTAACTAAAGAGTTTCAAGAGCAAATGGAGTAAAGCAGGATAAATGTTGGATACACACAGACGCAATTTGTCTTTTAGGAGGATATGAATTGCCAGATATAGCAGTGCGGATCACCTGTACAGTCACTGAAGGTGCTGAAGGCTTATAGGTTTGCATAACTGCAGGTTGTTTCTTAGACTGCTACAGCAGAACACTATACATGTACAGTATGTAGGTAGGCACATTCTATTTTTTCCACTACAGGTGGCCCTCAACTGCAGCAGCAGTGCAGAGGGAGAGGAAGTCAAGAGGAACATGGTTCCTCTATGGTTTTCTGGGTCACTGGGGCAGCGATCCGGTTGGATGTTGACAGCCCATGAGACTCTGGTGGCCATCTTGGGTCACACAGAGTCTATTTAAGACCCTGGCTCCTGAGTTTGGCATGCATTTAGCATGTGGATAATGTAGGGACAGGTCATACATCTGTGAGGGACAGTAATAGCGGTAGAGAAAGGTTCCAGATGAGTAGGAAAAGCCTAGGAAAAGCCTTCCTTAAAACCTCAAGCCCCTGAAGCTCTTCAAGACAAATGCTGTCAGGTCGGCTGAGATCTGCTCTGCTACATTCTTTTTTTTTAACAGCAAGGTTGGTCTTTATTTAAAAAAAATGGGTCATAATACATTGCAAGACATGAAATTATTGCAGTGGATACATAAATGAAAGAACAACATAGATGTAATACTCAGTATACAGTATAGCAATAGGACATCGTAGGTATACATTACACAGGGCGGGAACAGGAGGAGTTACCAGTCAGCTAGTGGCACAAGGGGGGGGGGGACGATGCACAGAGCCCATTCATATACAATGCATTGCGTGCAGATAAGGCAAAGACATCAAGAGAAAGCATTACAAATTTTCACATGGGATCACTCCATGGCTGCCAGACCTTCAAAAATTTCTGAGGACAACCTTTACTCATATAAGTCAGTTTATACATTGGCAGAATGGCATAAATCGAGTTCTCCCATGACCTCAGTGTAGGTGGCGGGGGAAGTCCATTTGAGTAGGAACTCCTTCTTGGCATAAAAGAGCAGCATAAAAGAGCAGCAAAGAAATCAGTAGTTTAGTGTACCGAGGTCTTTGGTCATCATCTTGTATACCTAGCAGAGCCAACTCTACCGTCAAGGGCACCTCCAATTGGAGACGGATATTAATAAACTCAAAAATAGCGGACCAATAGCGGGAGAGTCTAGGACAGGACCAGAACATGTGTATATAGGTGCTATCCGGGATATCAGCCCTCCATTTGTCCCACAGTGCATCCATCTTGGATGAGTCTGTCCGAAGCAATGTCAGATATAGTACAGAAAGGGGTTTATCCAGGGACTCCTGTGCCAATAATTCCTCGGCCACACCCATCCCAAGGTCAGGTGGTGCCGGGAACGGAGCACGGAACTCGTGTCGCAGCTAAAAGTAGCAAAACAGCATCCCCGCAGGAAGGCCGCGCCTCCCCACTAGGTCCTGAAAAGGAAACAATGGCCCCGGGGGAGACAATATTCTTCAGAAGTTTGATTCCATACCGGGCCCATAATTGTGGGTCGGGATTGTCCTAAAATGTGGGAGAGCAGGATTCCCCCATAACGGGCAGTAGGGGGACCACCGATTGGAAGAGAGAAACTGTCTTCTAGCCACCCCCCATATTCGCAAAGTAACCCTAGTGGGGCCCAGGAGGGCAGGGCTGGAGGAGGCCCCACGATACACCAGATTGCCTAGCTCCCTAAGGGAACCCACAATAGCCGGCTCCAAACAGATCGCTGCATTGGCCCTAGACCCCACAGCTAACAGGGACCTGAAGAGTCGACCTGGCTATTCAAGGGGAAGACCCCCGCCACAAAAAAGAGCCAATGCAGCCATCTATGTCTCTAAAGAAGGCCTGGGGTTTCCATGTAGGGCAGTTCCAAAAGATATAATTAAACTTAGGTAGATAAATCATTTTCAACACATTTATTCGCCCTAGCAAATTAAGGGGAAGATTAGCCCACTTGGAGCAATGATCTTTAAGGCGTGCGACTATAGGCTGTAGGTTAAAGCGCTGGAAGGACCGAGGGTCCCGCAATATTCTGATCCCCAGATATGTGACTTCCTCCACCCACTTCAATACAGGTTGGGTCGCCAGGTCCCTGGCCCGTGCATCTAAGGAAAAAAGTACAGACTTAGTCCAATTGATACGGATCCCTGAGAATCACCCAAACTCATCAAAAACTTCCAGTGCCGCCTGCAGCGAAGAATCCGCATCATATAAGTATAGTAGGGTGTCGTCTGTGTATAGGGATATCTTCTCCTCCAGAGGGCCAACCTGGAGACCCACAATATGGCTAGAGTCATGAACCAGTGTCGCCAAGGGTTCTAAGGCCAGGGCAAACAAGCTGGGGGATAGTGGGCATCCTTGCCGGGTCCCCCTCCGGAGGAGAAAAACATCTGAAAGGAATCATTTACCCTAATCCTTGCCCTGGGGGCCCTATATAACAAACCCAGCCAATGAAGGAACCTAGGTCCCACACCAAATTTCCGCAGTACCGCCCATAAGTATTTCCATTCAATGGAGTCAAAAGCCTTCTCCGCGTCGAGAGAGGCTATGACTCTTGTTCCCCCGTTATCATGGGTGGCAGCCAGGTTCAGGAACAGACGGCGTATGTTGATATCGGTGCCCTTCCCCGGCATAAACCCAGTTTGATCTACATGCACAAGGTCCTCTATCACTTTTCTAACCCTCTTGCCAATATTTTGGCCAGTAGCTTGGCATCTACATTAATAAGGGAAAAATGGGTAGGTAAGAGGCACATTCTTCAGGGTCCTTACCGGGTTTGGGCACCAACACCACAATCGCGTCAGAGAATGATTCCAGGAGAGAGTCCAAAGTGAGAAATTGCTGTAGTAGTGAAGTGAATCTAGGTGCTAAGAGTTCCTGGTAGACAGAGTAAAATTCGATGGGTATTCCATCTAGTCCTGGGGCTTTCTCCAGCTACATGGACCCAAGTGCCTCCTGAACCTCTTCTAGGGAAATATCCCTGTCCAGCTCCGCACATATTCCGGCTTCTAAGGAGGGGAGCGTGACCTGGTCTAGATACTGTATCAACTGTGAGGTTTTGAAGTCAGCCCTTGATGAATATAGAGTCTTGTAGAATTCAAGAAATTTCGCACTAATATCCGCTGGAGCTGTCAGCAAACTGCCGTCCAGATCTTGCTGCCCCCTGGCAAGCCAGGCCAACAGCCTACCGTTCTTATCCCCAAATTCGAATACCCTTTGGGAGCTATCTAGCATGGATTTCCTAGTGAGCTCAACACTACACAGAGACAATTCTCGCAGGACGTCCTGCCAGGGCACAAAGTGAGCCTGCTCAGGAGACCGCACATATTCCGCCTCCTTCAGCCTAGCCTGTTCCTCCAGTAGCCTCAGAGACTGCACAGATCACCTTTTTTTCGCTGCTATGCAAGTCGTGTATTCACCTCTAAGCCAGGCCTTAAAGGCGTCCCACTGCACCAGAGGTCCAGCAGAGTCTGCATTATTTATCCAAAAACTGCACAAACCTCCGGCAGCACCTCTTGGATCTCCGGATCCATGATCCAATACTTGGATAATCTCCACACTCTCTCGCCCACCACCGGAGAAAGTCGGATGGTAACAGACACCGGAGCATGATCCGAGATTCCTCGTGAGAGGATCTCCGCAGAGACCACCCTCTGCATAAGGTCAGGGGAGGCAAAGGCCAGGTCAATGCGAGACATGGTTCGGTGTGTGGTGGCTGCTCTGCTACATTCTTGTCATAGTTATGCAGTAATGTTTGTCTGCCAGCTTACCTCTCCTCCATGTGTTCACCTTTAGAGGCCTGCCACTCTCACCTGGCTGCTTAAATAATCTTCCCTCAGCATAGCTCCACCCCAGCCTCTAATTAGGAACACTATATTAACCTGTGCATTGCAAGCCAACCTCGCTGATCAATATTGTGATTTGGCTTCCATGTGCTCATTGCTCTGGGTCCTACGTCTGATACTGTTTACCGCTCTTGGCTTGTTCTTGACTATTCCTGCTTGCTTGTGACCCTGACCTTTTGGTGTGTTCTCTGTCTATTCCTGTCTGCTAGTCGCCCTGACCTTTGGCTTATCTCCTTACTATCCCTTGTTGTCCTGGACTGCTGCTTCCTCTCTGTCCTCCTGTAGCCTACTGTGAGTGTGAGCTGGGAGACCCTGGGGGCCGCGACCTGGAGCCAGTTGCAGCGCAGTCCATCCTCACCACTAGAGGCTCTGGTGAACACCTACTGGCTCTTAGACACCATGCCCTGGGGAATCTTATGCTCTAGCTCTCAGTGGAATCTGTGTTGTTGCTCTAGTGGACCTGCCTTCCTGAACCACCCAGTGTTCCATCCGCAGCAGTCAGCCGTAGGGTCCACTACCTTGCTGAGCACTCCAGACCCCAACGGGGTGCATCTGTCACCTGGACTCAGGTGACCTGGCAATTCTGCTGTTCATCCGTGAGTGTTCCCAGTCGGGCTACCCTTCCCCAAGGCTTGATGTGAACTGTTATACTCCACTACAATACAAGTTCTTTAGATTGCATCTGGACTATGTGTGTGTTACTGCACCCATCTGCTATAAACTCATCCATATGAACCCTTATTTATGGACCATTTACCATTGCAAAAAAATGAACATCTTTTAGCTAATCAAAGATATTTTAAACTGGAGGGATTATCCAGTGCAAGACAAAATATAGGCACATTGAATTGACTGATTTAAATAGGTTGATTTATTAAAGGCAAATAGGCTGTTCACTTTGCAAGAGAATCTTCCCATATTTAAGTTACATAGTTATATAGTTACATAGTAGGTGAGGTCGAAACAAGACACAAGTCCATCAAGTCCAACCTATGTGTGTGATTATATGTCAGTATTACCTTGTATATCCCTGTATGTTGTGGTTGTTTAGGTGCTTATCTAATAGTTTCCTGAAACTATGGATGCCCCCCGCTGAGACCACCACCCGTGGAAGGGAATTCCACATCCTTGCCGCTCTTACAGTAAAGAACCCTCTATGTATTTTAAGGTCAAACCTCTTTTCTTCTAATTTTAATGAGTGGCCACGTGTCTTACTAAACTCCCTTCTGCAAAAAAGTTTTATCCCAATTGTGGGGTCACCAGTATGGTATTTGTAAATTGAAATCCTATCCCCTCTCAAGCGTCTCTTCTCCAGAGAGAATAAGTTCAGTGCTCGCAACCTTTCCTCATAATTAATATCCTCCAGACCCTTTGTTGCCCTTCTTTTTACTCCATTGACAGTACATCCTTCCTGAGGACTGATGCCCAGAACTGGACAGCATACTCTAGGTGCGGCCGGACCAGAGTCTTGTAGAGCGGGAGAATTATTGTATTATCTCTGGAATTAATCCCCGTTTTAATGCATGCCAATATTCTGTTTTCTTTGTTAGCAGCAGCTTGGCATCGCATGCCATTGCTGACCCTATCATATACTACCAGGTCCTTTTCCATCCTAGATTCCCCCAGAGGTTCTCCCCTCAGTGTATAGATTGCTTTCATATTTTTGCCACCCAAATGCATTATTAAACATTTTTCTACATTGAACCTCATTTGCCATGTAGTTGCCCACCCCATTAATTTGTTCAGATTTTTGCAAGGTTTCCACATCCTGCGGAGAAGTTATTGCCCTGCTTAGCTTAGTATCGTCCGCAAATACAGAGATTAAACTGTTTACCCCATCCTCCAGGTCGTTTATGAACAAATTAAACAGGATTGGTCCAGGGAAGGAACCATAAACCTGGGGGACCCCACTACCCACCCCTGACCATTCCGAATACTCCCCATTGATCATCACCCTCTGAACTCGCCCTTGTAGCCAGTTTTCAATCCATGTACTCACCCTATGGTCCATGCCAATGGACCTTATTTTGTACAGTAAATGTTTATGGGGAACTGTGTCAAATGCTTTTTCAAAATACAGATACACCACGTCTACGGGCCTTCCTTTATCTAGATGGACTCACCTCCTAATAGAAGGTTAATAGATTGGTTTGACAACAACGATTCTTCATGAATTCATGCTGATTACTGCTAATAATACCGTTTTCATTACTAAAATCTTGTATATAGTCCTTTATCATCCCTTCCAAGAGTTTACATACTATTGATGTTAGGCTAACTGGTCTGTAATTCCCAGAGATGTATTTTGGGCCCTTTTTAAATATTGGTGCTACATTGGCTTTTCTCCAATCAGCTGCTACCATTCCAGTCAGTAGACTGTCAGTAACAATTAGGAACAATGGTCTGACAATTACTTGACTGAGTTCCCTAAGTGCCCTCGGGTGCAAGCCATCTGGTCCCAGTGATTTTCTAATGTTAAGTTTCCCAAGTCTAATTTTAATTCTGTCCTCTGTTAACCATGGAGGTGCTTCCTGTGGTGTGTCATGGGGATTAACACTGCCGTTTTGGTTACTGAAGCCCCCCGATTCCCTAATGAAGACTGAAGAGAAAAATAAATTCAATACCTTCGCCATCTGCCCATCCTTTGTAACCAGATATCCTTCCTCATTCTTTATGGGGCCAATATGGTCTGTCCTCCTTTTTTACTGTTTACATACGTAAAAAATTTCTTGGGATTTTTTTTGCTCTCCTCTGCTATGTGTCTTTCATGTTCTATCTTAGCCGTCCTTATTGCACCCTTACATTTCTTGTTGCATTCTTTATAAAGTCTGAATGCTGATGATGATCCCTCAACCTTGTATTTTTTGAAGGCCTTCTCCTTTGCTTTTATATGCATTTTTACATTGGAGTTAAGCCATTCAGGACTTTTGCTCGGTCTTTTACATTTATTACACAATGGGATGCATTGGGTAATGATCTCATTTAATATGCTCTTAAAGCAAATCCATCTCTCTTCCGTGTTCTTTGTTCCTAAGATTTTATCCCAATTCATGCCTTCTAGCAAGGTTCGTAGTTTAGGGAAGTTGGCTTTTTTGAAATTCAGTGTCTTTGTATTCCCCTTATGTTTCCTAATTGTGTGATTTATACTGAAGCCTACTGACCTGTGATCGATGTTACCTAAATTGCCCCATATTTCCACATCCGTCATCAAGTCTGTATTGTTGCTAATCAGTAGATCCAGTAAAGCTTTATTTCTAGTTGGTGAGTCTACCATCTGACCCTTAAAATTGTCCTGCAAGACATTTAGGAACTGGCGAGCCTTAGATTAATGCGTGGTTCCCTCTGCCCAGTCTATGTCTGGATAATTAAAATCCCCCATTATGATAACACTTCCCATCCTTGCTGCTAATCCAAATTGTGATAGGAAATCTGCCTCCCCTTCCTCCCTCAGGTTAGGGGGCCTCTAGCATACTCCCAGTATTATTTTCCCTTTAGCTTTATTCCTTTGGAGCTCTACCCATAAGGATTCCACCTCCTCCCTAGCTCCCTTAGTGAAGTCATCTCTCACATTCACTTGTACATTATTATTGATATATAGACATACCCCTCCCCCTTTTTTACCCTCTCTATCCTTGCGATAAAGGGTATACCCTTGAATGGTTGTCAGCCAATCATGAGAACTGTTGAATCAGGTCTCTGAAATTCCCACAAAATCCAAATCCTCCTCGTACAACAGTATCTCTAGTTCACCCATCTTGTCCACCAGGCTTTTGGCATTGGTGAACATGCCACATAGTTTAGACCGGTCGCATTTTATCCTCTTATTGGGTGTTCCGAGATTGCAACCAAGATTTGCTACTATACTTACCTTGGGTTTATGTGCATTGGTCAACCTACCACTAATGCCCCCAATACTACCCTCTGGAATATGTTCCGCGCTGACTATCTCTACCTCTGGACCCTCCCCCCCCGTCGCCTAGTTTAAAAACCCCTCTAACTTTTTGGCCATCTTCATTCCCAGCTTATCTGCACCCTCCTCATTTAGGTGCAGTCCATCCTTTCTATAGTACTGGTTATCGACTGAGAAGTCAGCCCAGTCCTCCAGGAACCCAAACCCCTCCTTACTACACCAGCTCCTCAGCCACTTGTTTACTTCCCTAATCTCTCACTGCCTTTCTGGTGTGGCTCGATGTACCGGTAGTATTCCTGAGAATACTACCTTGGAGGTCCTCTTCCTCAATTTAGCTCCTAAGTCCCTAAAACCGTTCTTTAGGACACTCCATCTGCCTCTGACTTTGTCATTGGTGCCGATGTGCACTATGACAGCCGGGTCTTCCCCAGTCCCTCCGAGTAATCTGTCCACCAGATCCGTGAACCCGAGTGATCGGTAGACAACATACAGTTCGGTGCTTCAGGTCTTTGTTACAGATTGCCGTTTCTGTCCTTCTAAGAATTAAGTCCCCTACCACCAGAATCTCTTTCCTTTCCTTTTGCTCCCCCCCCACTCTTACTGGAGGAGTTCTTCCCCCGGCAGCTAGGAGAGTCCCTCAGCTCCAGCAGTGCTGGTCCCTGACTGGTTTCACCAATGTCACTCAATGGAGTGTACTTATTGGGATGCTCCAGCCCTGGATTGGCCTCCCTGGCACTTCCCCCTCTACCCTTCCTGTCTGTCACCCATCTACTCTTTCCTAGTGCCTGTACCTCTTTGTCTCCACCCGCCTCTGAGCTGGCCCCTGCCGGCATCTGTTGTGTACGTTCCTGGCTCTCATTTAGTATGGAGGGACTTCTCAGTGCTGACAGTTGCTTCCCCAGATTCAGAACCTGGGCTTCCTGGGAAACAATGTGCTTACATTTTGCACATCAGTATTCGCCCTCAATCGGGAGATCAAGGAACGCATACATGCCGCAAGATGTACACCGAGTCTACTCTACACACCCGCCGGGCATCGTACCTATTAATTTAATGAGGATTGGAGATTATACCCTGTCCAAATGACCTAACAACTAGCTTCCTGACACTAATACTCAACAAGACAATACACAGGTACTCAACAAGACAATACACAGTTAGTCAACAAGACAATACACAGGTACTCAACAAGACAATACACAGGCGCTCGCAGACCTACGTGTACTCGCAGTCCCACGTGCACTCGCAGACCTATGTGCACCCGCAGACCTACGTGCATTCACAATACACAAGTACACAGTATACAATACACAAGTACTAACGATCCACACACACTACTCAGACAACACTCAGGTACTCACACTACACAGGTACTATGACCCCTGTTATAACCTCCCGTTTTAAACTCTTTTTTTTAACTCACCACTTAGTCCAGTTTCACTTGGACAGAGTTCCAGCAAGCTCAAAGATGAGCAGGCTCAAAATTAGTTCTACCAAAATTTATATAGGCCTCAAGCACCTGTGACCAATTAACCACTCCCCTTAATTAGTAGGCTGAAGAAAAAAAAGAAAAAAAAGACTGTTTAAAAAGTGCCAGAAAAAGATGTTAAAAAGCTGCAAGGAAAAACCCCAAAAAAGAACCTAAAATGCAACATAGCAATCACCAGCAGTCAAAAGCAAAACTTGTCCCCACTGTCTAGCCTGCAACCAACAAGTCTGGCTTGTGAATGAGGTTAAGCCCTGCATCAATCATGTGTAAGCAAAAATGCAGTTTTTTTATTTTATTTGCACGTCATTGGGTATTCTTTGCAAAGTGAAATTTCACCACATTCACTAAGCTCTGGAAAAAATTCCCTTGTAAAGTGAACGGCCTGTGAGCAGAGGGTTAGTACCCCTTTATGGGAAGCCTCACTCCTGGGAGTAGTTTAGGGTTGGGTCACTTTCTCCATACAAATGTCGCTGCAAGGCAGGGTGGAGAGAGGTTAATGGGAAGTACTGACCTGATGCAAGTTAAAATGCGAGTTAAAGGGGACCTGGGAATCACCCTTTGGGGTAAGCCCTGAGTAAGGACGGGAGAGGTGTATCTGCACTAGAGCTGCATGATTAATCGTTAAAAAATCGTAATCTCGATTCAACCCCCCACACGGTCTTAATCCAGCATTTCCGTGATTTATGTAAAAAGTGCAGAGCAGTTCCCTGCTCACAGCTGTAAAAAAAAAAAAAAAAAGCAGCCACCAATATTTATCAATAACATTGCTCAGCCTGAAAGAAAGATAGAAAAGAAACATTGTATCTTTCTGTTCATTTAGCAGATCAAAGGGATGAACTTTGGTCTACAAATGAGGTCTGTTTAACCACTTAAAGACTAAGCCTTTTTCTTTCATTTCTTGCTTACAAGTTACAATTTTTGCTAGAAAATTACTTAAAACCCCCAAACATTATATATATATTTTTTAGCAAAGAACCTAGATAATAAAATGGTGTTTGTTGCAATATTTTATGCCACACTGCATTTGCGCAGCGGTCTTTCAAACTCAATTTTTTGGGAAAAAATACACTTCAATGACTAAACAGTAAATTTAGCCCAATTTTTTTGCATAATGTGAAAGATGATGTTACTCTGAGAATTGTGATCTTTATTCTAAGCAAAAAAATTGTGATTCTCATTTTATTCAGAATCATGTAGCTCTATTCTGCACTGAAGAAATCTTATGAGAGCTAGAACAAGGAAGAGCTGGTTGGCACCCCCTTATTTGGTACAAGAACTGGCAAGTATTTCTGGAGAGAGGCTGAATGTAAACTTGATGGAACTTGATGGAAACAAGGTCCAAAATATCCTGTGACAGAGGGCCTATGTTAGTAACCAAAATGGCAGAGTTTTGGCAGAAACCATGAACCAGACCGAGACAGAAGTACAGTAAAATCACACTTGTTTATTAATTAAAAAAAAAAAGGTAAATAGAGTAAGCGTAGTCAAAGCATAGCCAGAGTCCAGTAACCGGATCGGGTAGTCAGCCAAGCCAGAGTTCAGTAACCAGATCGGGTAATCAGCCAGGCCAGAAGTCAGGGATCCAAGTAGAGGAACAGCAAGCAGGATAAGGAGCCAGAAGGGATGTCAGCAAAGCCAGTCTTTAAACAGGAATGCAGGAGATGGTTTCTTGTGATGTGACCAAGGCAAAGGCAGGAATGAAGTGAGCTGGAGATCTTTAAGTAGGCGGCACTGACGAGCAGATCCACAACAGCTGGTTAACTGTGGAGAGAGATGAGAGCTGGCAATTAGCCGACAGCTGAGCAGCCAGCTCAGAGAAGGAAGGGCTGAGCCAGCCCTGACAAGTTTCTCTTGAGAAAGAGGTGTTAGAAATCCCAAACTATTCATGTTACATGAAGACGAAGGGAGGAGATGCCCTGGACCAGCTAGGTCTTTGCTGGTGGTTAGTCAGGATCCTACTTTCAAGCCTAGTGGCCTTTAGTAAATCAATCCAAAATAGTCTAGATAAAAATTAATTATAAATCATCTCTCATCTCCTTCTAGACACATGTATGTGGTAAAATTGGAGGAGAACCCGAGAGCCCTCAAAACAGAAAACTAATGGCTGAAAATCTGAAATACCATTGCCACTTGTAATATCAATGTTATGTATCTTGAGTCAAAATACAATGTCTTACCTAGGTGGTATATGGTGCCATTTAGACTTGTCCATATAGTCCCTGGGCATATGGGTGTAGCACCCTCCAAGTTAGGCTACTAGATAAATTTAATTTTTGGCTCCACTCTATAGAGGAGAGTGGTTGTTGATCGGTTCAGTCTGATCAGGATTGCTGAGCTGAGAGTTTGATTGGTTCCCCCTGCCTCTGGAAGAAGCATCCAGTGCACAGGGAGGGAGATTCAAATGATCAGCTGAATATTTATCATTCCCTGGCCAATCCCTAGAAGGTGGCTGGGGAGGTGATAAATGTGCTTGAACCCTAAGCAGATTGTTCTTTCTTCATCAGGGAGGGTTCCAGTCTCCATGGGGCTGTTGCCCCTGGTATATAACCACAGAGACAAGAGATTGCTGCTTGGGCCTCAGTGGTTGTTGGACTGAGATCCTAAAAAGAATTGTCAGAGAAGAACCCTTACTGAAGGGCACTGTCTCTGAGTCCTGAACTGAAAGAGGGATCCTTATTTCCTAATCAGAGGATGCTGAGTGGTGAACAACTCCTGGGACACTGTGAGTAAAGACTTCACTGGGACTAATAGTTGAACAACTGCCAAAGGGAAAGTTCATCCTTCTACTGCGAATACTGATCATTTTGGAGTATCCCGTCACCCTAAACCACTCTCCTGTTAAAGTTCTTCAGCAAAAAACCCTAAAAGACATCCCCTAGACTGGGTCTTAATTGTTGGTGTGGGTGGCACTGTGTTTGGGCAACCAGCGACCTCTGTGTTGTTCAGGAGAACCTGTCTAACTTTAACAGCCCCTTCAGGGGTGAGCTTTACATGGGTTTTTGCTGTAGAGGTTGCCAAATTGCAGGTGATGTCTTCCACATGCAAGGTAGCGAGATCAAAAGGCATTGTCTGTACTTGCTAGAAATGTTCTGAAAATGTAAAACTAATAAAGCCACCACATCTAAAGACTGGTAAACTGTAGTGTATTACATTTTTGTTCTTAGGTTTCTATATCCTTCAAATTGCTTAGAAACTTAATATGCAGAGCTTTCAGTTCTGGGTGAAGTTGCCATCAAAAAAAATATTAAACAAAAAGTGCAGAATTAAAAAAATATGTTTTTATGGAAAAAAAAAATGCAATCAAGTCTGCCACTAGAGAATGATGCTTCACGTTTCCATCTTTGTTTACGAAAATCAGGGAAATTCCTCAGTCCAGATGGTGCTGAATTACAGGTTTTTCCTTCCATTGTTGAGGAACAAAGTTTAAAGAGTCATTGCAATAGATCACTCTAATTCTAATCTTTTTATCGAAATTATATAACAATAAACCTCTAAAAAGGGGAACAACAGATAGGCATTTAGGTACAGTATCAATAATCAATGCATTTAACTAAGGTACAAGGAAGGTTATGGTCATAGTATGACATTTGGTGGATAATAAAAGAGTAAAGGATATTAAAAAAATTGAGTTACCCAACCAGTTTTTTCAACTGCTGTCATTTCATTCTTGCGCCCAGTGTCATGTGCAAACAAGCCTTGTGAGGTCGCCACCAAAAAAAAAAAAAATGGGAAAAAAAAAAGGGAAAAAAAGGGGGGCGTTAAGGAATAGAAGAAAATGAATTCAAGTTAGAAGCAGAAGACAAGACAGACAAAGTCGCAGAGTCACACTATTCCCCCAACAGGTATTGTAGCCATGGCTTTTATATTTTGTTGAATTTAAAATGGGTGTTGTTAAGGGTACAGAAGAGTTTATGGTCAATAATTATCCAATTTAATTTCTATTTAATAAAGTAAAAAGATGCCACCAACTGATTCCAACTCCTAGCGATAACGAATCTAGCTGCCAGACTATAGGATAATAATTTTTGTAAGTATTTGCGGCCATCAGTATCCAATTTTTGAAAAAAGAGCTATTTCTGGTGTTTTAGGGATGGCTAAAATCTGATTCAGAATTTGGTGACATTAGAACATTGCCACCAAATGTGGTACATTGTTCTCATGTGACCATAGCGAGAAGGGGATGCTCATGGACACGTTTTGGCTACCCTGGTAGGAACCATGTACCACTGTAGCAGTGTTTTATAGTTAGATTCCACCAGAGTTCGTAGCTAGATAATTTTGCCATTCCTCTAGCTCAAATGTAGATCCCAAGTCTCGCTCCCATTGGGTCATTGTCAGGGCTGGGCTCTCAGCCCTTCCTTCTCAGTGCTCAGGTTGCTCAGCTGTCAGTTAATTGCCAGTACTCATTGTTCCACAGTGGCTCACCTGGTAATCATTTCCTGCTCCTCAGTCCAGCCTACAACCAGCCCTTCTGGCTATTTGAACTGCCTGGTTCATTTTTTCCGTGCCTTCGCCTTGGTCAAACATATCTGGAGACTCTCTGTTTTGTTCCTGTTGAAGAATTGCCTGGCTGATGTCCCTTCTGGTTCCTGATCCTGTCTGCTGCCTCTGACTACTCTGATCTCTGGCTTCCTTATTTACTGGCTTGTTCTGACTACGCGCTCTGACTACCATACCCTGGCTATGTTTTGACTACGTTTACTGTTTGTACCATTTTTACCATTATATTAAAAGGTGTGATTTTTACTGCATTTTCTGTCTCCATCTGATTCATGGTTCCTGAGAGTAGGCGAAGGCCATGAATTCAGAAGATGCAGGCAATCCACCGACTGGTAATATTTTTTCGAGATTTAATGAGCAGGACCAGCACATGGATCAGTTTGCCATAGCATTACAGACGCTCCTGATTCGCACTCCTCACCTGGATCCTCCCACTGTGGCTGTTCAGGTACAACCTGTGTTGCAGGCCATCCCTGCTACTGCTCCAATTTCTGTGCAGGCACCAACCTCAAATATTACCTCTATAAGATATAGATCTGGTTCTGCTCTGCTTCCCCAGCGATCTGGGGACGATCCAGTTCAATGCAGAGGGTTTGTGAACCAGGTTGGCATATACTTTGAGATGCTACCCCAGGCATTGCCCATGGACAGAAGCAAAGTAGGCTTCATTATTTCTTTTCTTTCTGAAAGAGCCTTTGTCCGGGCAAACCCTCTATGGGAGATGCAAAAACCCATTGTCCCTTTAAAAGGTTATTTGACATTCCCGCACGCGCCACTTCTGCTGCCAGGAGCCTCATGTTGCCGATTACGCCATTGAATTCCGTACTCTGGCAGCAGAGGTCGCTTGGAACAATGAGGCCCTCGTGGCTGCTTTTTCTCATGGTCTCTCGGATAACATCCAAGATGAGATAGCAGCCCGAGACATACCTACGGATCTGGAAAGGTTGATGACGTTTGCCATTCTCATTGACTCCAAACTCCAAGAGAGACCTTCCTTTAAGGAGCGCTTGCCGAAGCCTTCTCTACATTTGGCTCCGAGCTTTGCAGTCCCACCCTTGCCTCCCTCACCTCCCATGCCCCCTGGTACCAAGTACACCAGTGATGTAGAACCCATGCAGTTGGGCTTCACACGTCTCTGTGCGGATGAGAGGGCTTTTAGAAGGAGGGAGAGATTGTGCCTTTATTGTGGCCAGGCGGGTCACTTTTTGAAGTCTTGTCCTACCCGTCCGGGAAACGCATTGCACCTGAGGTCCTGTAGGGGACAGACCTTGGGTGGCATTGTTACGTCCCCTATTATTCTGAAGGATAAGCCTTTAGTTCTGGTTACCCTTTCTTGGTCGTCCATTGAGACACAGGCTCTAATCGACTCTGGGGTTGCAGGCCTGTTCATAGATAGTGCCTTTGTATCTAAGAACTCAATTCTGCTGCAGTTTTGTGCCACTCCACTTGCTATTGAGGCTATTGATGGGAGACCTCTGCAGCCTGCCTATGTTACTCATGAGACTGCTTCATTGACCATGGCCATACGGGCTCTTCACCATGAGATGATCCAATTTCAAGTAAGTTCCTCACCTCATTTCCCAGGGGTTATTGATACCCTTGGTTACAGAGGCACAACCCCTCTTTTGATTGGCTTCGTGCTGAGGTTTTTTCCCGGTTGCCACAATGCAGTAAAACATATTTATTCCTTACTCTCCTCCTTGCCAGAGGAGTACAGAGAGTTTAGCAATGTCTTTGACAAAGGTTAATTCGGTAGTTTGCCTCCAAAACGTTCGTATGATTGCGCAATTGACCTTCAACCTGCTGCCATGCCCCCTCTTTGCCTGGTTTACCCTTTGTCTGTCTCGGAGGATAAAGCCATGGAGAAGTATGTTGCCGACGCACTTTCTCGAGGGTTCATCCACGAATCCTCGTCTCCTGCAGGTGCTGGCTTCTTCTTTGTGAAAAGAAGAGTGGTGAACTGAGACTTTGTATCGATTATAGGGGTCTCAATTGTTTCGTCATTAAGAATGCGTCTCCAATTCCATTGATTACGGAATTATTTGACTGCCTCAAGGGAGCAACAGTATTCACAAAGCTCGATCTGAGAGGGGATCAAAGGGGATAAAATCTTGTGGGGATCAAGGGGGGCGACGAATGGAAAACTGCGTTTAATACAGGACAGGACATTATGAACACCTTGTAATGTCGTTTGGTCTTTGCAACGCTCCTGCAGTTTTTTAGGAACTCATTAATGATGTCCTCCGAGATATGTTGCAGCAATGTGTGGTGGTTTATCTTGACAATATCCTCATATATTTTAATTCCCTAGAGAGCCACCACACAGATGTCTCCCATGTTCTACAGAGGCTGACAGATAATAACCTGAATTTTAAGTTGGAGAAGTGCGAGTTCAATCGTGAACAGGTTACATTTCTGGGTTTTGTCATTTCTACTGCCGGTTTTTCGATGGACCCAGAGAAACTATCTGCAGTTCTACAATGGCCTCGACCCATAGGTCTACGTCCGCTACAACGTTTTCTTGGCTTTGCCATTTATTATCGGAAATTTATTCGGAACGTCTCTTGTCTGGTCAAACCCCTGACTGATATGGCCAGAAAGGACTGTAAACCACAGAATTGGTCTCAGAATTGGTCTCCGGATTCCATTAAAGCCTTTGAGTCAGCTCCTATGCTGGCACATCCTGATCCTACATTACCCTTCATTCTTGAGGTTTATGCATCTGAGACTGGAGTAGGTGCCCTTCTGTCTCAACATCCCACCTCTGAGAGCGCTATGCATCCTTGTGGTTACTTTTCTAATAAATTGTCTCCTGCAGAGTGCAATTACAGAGAATTGTTAGCTATCATTTTAAAGAAAGAATGGAGGCATCTCCTCGAAGGTATACGTGCAGGAAAAGATCTGGACAGCCGCACTCCGGAATTAGCTAATTCTGGAGTGCAGCTGTCCAGATCTTTTCCTGCACTTATACAATTGTATCAGCAATTGCCAGCACCTGAAGCTCTCTCCTTTTCACACAGTGGAGGACAGGAGATTTGAGCCTGAATAGCCTGGAGCGGTGGTAACTATCTTTGTTCATCTCCTCGAAGGTACCACTATGCCAGTCCTCTTTTTGACTGACTATAAGAATCTCACATTTTTGTCTGAGACAAAACGCTTATCTCTCAGAAGGGTGCAATAGGCTTTTTTTCTGTCAAGCTTAAATTACATAGTCTCATTTTTACCGGTACTAAGAATGTAAGGGCTGACGCATTGTCGCAACAGTTTTCCTCCGCTTCTGAGGTGGAGTCGGTTCCTGTACCTGTGATACCTCCCGATTGTATTCTGGCCCACTGTTCGTACTAGTCTCACATCATCTTTGAGTGGCAGAATTTTTGCCGCTTAGATCCATTTTCTTCCAGAGAAACCTGGTGACTGCTGCTTTGTCCCTGAGAATTTCTGTACTGCTTTGCTCCAGACTTACCATTCTCCCAAGGCAGCTGGCCACTCAGGGAAGAATCAACTAATTTGGGCTATTTCCTAACAGTTCTGGTGGCCTAGTCTCTGTGCTGATGTGACAGCCTTCGCAGCTGCTTGTTCCGTGTGTGCTCAGTGTAAAACACCATGACACCTTCCAGTGGGCCTCCTACAACCCATACCCAATGGAGAGAGGCCTTGGACCTATTTGTCTATGGATTTTATTGTGGAGTCACCCAACTTCCAGGGCAACACAGTTATTCTTATGGTGGTTGACCGGTTCTCAAAAATGTCTCATTGTATTCCACTGGAGAAGTTGCTCACATCCAAAGACCTGGCATCCATTTTTGCTCGGGAAATCTTTTGGTTACATGGGCTACCAAAGGTTATTATCTCAGACAGGGGTAGTCAGTTTGTCTCCTGATTTTGACTAGCCTTTTGTGCACAGTTAGGAATTCAGCTTTCCTTCTCCTCTGTGTATCACCCGCATTCCAATGGGGCCGCAGAACGAGCCAACCAAGGCTTGGAGCAGTTTCTACGTTGCTATATTTCTGACCACCATAACAACTGGTCAGACCTCTTACCTTGGGGGGAGTTTGCTCACAATAGTGCCATCAATACTGCTTCCTGATTGTCTCTGTTTATGGCGAATTATGGTTTCCAACCATCTATGTTGCCTGACTCTTTTGTTCCTCTTGGGTGCAGGTCCAAGAGTCCTTGTGATGTGCCAGTGAGAAGTACCGCAGATGCCTACCTGCGCCTTCCTACCAGGTTGGGCTGTCATCTCGTAACCCCTGACTTCGTGTTCCCTCACTGAAACTGGCACCACTGTATATTGGGCCTTTACGTATTCTCTGTAGGATTAACCCAGTGGCTTATGCATTAGACCTTCCTTCTAACATGCATATTTCAAATGTGTTCCATGTCTATTCAATAAACCATTTTACCACCTCGGACAATCAATCATTGACTCCCATAGGTTCCGTGGGAGCATACAGTACCTGGTTCATTTGAAAGGGTACTGTCCGGAGGAACGCTCTTGGGTCTCATCCTCGGATGTACATGCTCCTCCGTGCTTTCCATAGATGTTTTTCCTTCAAACCTGGTGGCCTCCTGATGGGGAGGGGTCATTGAGGAGGGGGTACTGTCAGGGCTGGGCTCTCAGCCCTCCCTTCTCAGTGCTCAGGTTGCTCAGTTGTCAGTTAATTGTCAGTACTCATCATGTTCCCTGGCTATGTTTTGACTATGTTTACTATTTGTACCATTTTTACCATTATATTAAAAGCTGTGATTTTTACTGCATTTTCTGTCTCTGTTCATGGTTCCTGACAGTCATATAAGAAAGTTTATGCATTGGAGTTATTAAGAGCTCCCAGAGAGTAGAGAGTGAAGCGTTTTCTAGGTGTGATAGTTCTACAAGATCAAAGACTTTAGAGTAAGTGGCCTAATAGCATGTTTTGATTTTGTTGTCAAGAATGACATAACTTGACAATAACAAAGCATTTCGTTAGGAGGTAATTGCAATTTATTTTTATTATACTCAAGTGGATATTACTAATTTCCATGAAAAAAATCCACTATCTGCAGCAACCCTTTATTTTCCCAATATACAGTATGTATATAAATAGCACTTACAGTGTTAATACAAACAAATAAAATGATAAACACAGTCTCTTGCGATGTGATAAGGTGCTCCAAATGAAATACATTGCTAAAGTGCTTCAAATATATTGCTGTGCCATGTGCCACACTCCCCTCTTTTGACCCCACACACCAAAATAAATAGACCCTCAGCTTTGCAGTCTGTGGGTCAAACACACTGTGGTCTGGTGATCTGGTATTGTAGAGTAAACTTTGGGACGCTTCAGACAGCTCTCCACCCTTAAAAAGGTCTTGATGATGACCAAATAGATCCACCATGCGTCATAAAACAGAAAAATAGGCTGATAGTGAAGTACTGTTAGATACAGATTGATTGTGCACTCAGAGTGCCACTTACGAAATTGCTGGTAAAAACAGGCATCAGTACAGAGAGCGTGCGTTACACGGAGGGCAGAAGTAACGTCAATGGTTGGAAAACCAGAAATGCGCCAATGCCTTTCGCCCCTCCTCCAGGGCGTCATCAAGGACATCCCAGTTCCCAGTTCCCCCCATTTGAATAAACTCAGTTGGAGCCCCTGGAGAAATTCCAGATTATTTAGCAGAGGAGAAAGAGGAGTGTGAGGAGACTGGAGCTTTTTCCTAATTCTGCGTCTATCCCAGACAGCAAGCATATAGGAAAGTGTTGGACATTTAATTTAAAGTAGAAATTTGCTAGGGAAACAACATCACTGCATGGGTTAACTGCAACACTGCATGGGTTAACTGCTCGTTTTGTCTAAGGGATTGGAGTAGAAAGATATACTTTTTTTTTTTTTCAAAAACGTTTTATTGAGCATATCCAAAATTATACGTACAAGACATTGGGTAGGTAGTACATCATGTATAGGCATCAATAAATTCCACAGTGATCCAGATAATAGTGTAACCATCAGCAGTCTATGACCACAATGTCCTGAATCCCCAGCCCTACCCCATAACTCAGTATGGTCGCTTTTTGTTTTCCTTTTGTTTTGTTTTTATGTTTTTACAGTAGAAAACAAACAGTTAAAAAAAAAAACAAAAAAAAACATGTCCTTTAGGAGAAGGAGGTTACTGATCCCCCTATTCCATTAAGGGCAGAACCCTCCCCCCCCCACCCCAGGGGTTCCAACATTTATTTTAGAAACCATGGGCAATGGGATATAGCTTTAAATACCCTACAACTTTCTAACTTCAACATTTATTGTCAGTGCATTGTGCCCATACTCCCACCCTCTGGTGAAACTCTGCCATTTGGATTATACTCCTAGTCATAGCGCTACTCTAGGCTCCCTCTTCATCCAGTGTACTCTTGGAGTCTACTCATCTAAACCATACCTTCCTGAATTTTTTGGGGGCACCCCTGGCCTCATACGTCACCCTATACAAAAGTACATCCGCATTCACTACCTTTACCCACATCCCTACTGTCAGCTGTTCTCCATATATCCTGCAACGGGCTATACGTTTTCTTACTCCAAAGTATAAAATCCTAAGGAACAGTTTAGTATAAACATTGACTTCACGTGACTTCATCAAAGGGTGACTCTTGGAGGTCGATTGATTGTGGGGATCCTACTTCTACTTCATATTAAAGCTCGATTTGACCCGTAGGGGTCTTCATTAGAGGTGAGAGGCTGGGGGAAACGTGTGGCGTACTTCGGATGGTGATAGTGATTGGATGAAGTGGACACCGATCGATTTTTCTTGCACATGCACTTTTCATATATATGAACTGTTATATGGAAATTTGTTTTTCGTTTCATTGGAGTTGGATTGCACTTTTTTAGACATTGCACTTTATCTTGTTTTATGCACTTTATGAGATATTTGGACATTAATAGAATTTACTATCACATTTGTGTCATTCATTTGCACTTATGAAATTTATTGCACTTTATATTGCTAAGTATTGTTAAGCACTTTATATTGTCAGCACCCCCCCTTTTTTCCACTAAAGATTTGCAAGATACAGTGAGTCCACTTTCATTGCTGCAACGCATTTCTTGTAGTTGCTGACAGTTTCAAGAGATCTGTTTGCATTTTTCTCCATTGAACTTTATATTGTCAAACACTGTTTATTGTTAGTATTTATACTTTATTGAAGTTTTGTCACATTTAGCGAGTTTACTTTCACTGTTGCTACACATTCCAGTCAGTTGCTGACAGCTTGTGTGCCGTTTATCCTTCTTTGTTTATTTAATTCTAGTTAGTTCTACATACCATTTTATTTTCAATACTTTTTTCTGTGTGGAAACACTCATATATGTTGGCGGCTTCCTACACTCGTTGTATTCGTTATTTGTAGTATATTTTGGTTTTGCGCATTAAGTTCACCCCACTCCTCTACATATTAGTGTAAACATCCTTCTCCTTCTGGTCAAATACCCCAAGGAGGCAGCGTAGGGTTGAACATATATTAGGTAGGTCAAAGTTATCAGATATAAATTCAGTCACTTGAGACCATAAAGGTCTTATTCTAGGGCATTCCCATACCATATGGAGGAAAGTCCCTTCCGCCCCCATACATTTATGACACACTGCAGAGTCTCTCTTATGCATTCGGTATAATCTAGGTGGCGTGTTCAATTAGAACCTTCTCCAGAGCCATATTTTGTACCTGAAGCTCCCTGCTCCCAAACTGTGCCACTGCTGCATGATGCAGCTGAGCATAGCGGAAATGCCACGTCCAGGGTTGTTCCCGCAATTGTGTAAAAGTGGACAGTTTGTTGTCCTGGCATGTATGATGTAGATACTTTATACCACACTTTGCCCATACTTGTCCGTCTGTCAATTTAAAAACTCCTCCAAGGATTTATTACACCACAAAGGGCTATTTGGGGATAGCCTTAAGGGCTCATCCTTCATCCGCTGGGAACAGAGATGGAATGTTTTACCAGGAAGCGTCATGACCGATCCCACCTTCCTCCCCGGGATACCCTTCCTGTATACCATATTTTGTAGGGTTTCTTGCGAGGTAGCCACCGCCGCTTCCAGTAAAGTAGTGGCATTAGGTGTATGGGGAAAAAATCGCCAATGTAAAAAGGACAATTGGGATGCGAAAAAATAGGAGCACAAGTCCGGAAGTGCTAGCCCCCCCATCGTAACTGGTAATTTTAGAACAGCTAGAGAGACTCTGGGGGCTCGTGATCCCCACAGAAATCCCATTACAATGGAGTCAATGGGTCTCCATGATGAAAATCTGCAGTGTCACAAAGACCGGAGAATTTGAGAGGATATAGAGAAATTTAGGGAGAAAAATCATCTTAAACAAATTTATTTGTCTCAGCAATGTGATTGGCAAATTCTGCCATTTCTGTACCTTCTCTCTAAAGGCTTCAATAATCGGTGACAGATTAGCTTTACCACAACCCCTAAATATTTGAAAGAAGTAGACAAGGGAATGGGACAAGCAGATGGAAGTACTACTGCATCATCTATGGGAAAAAGGGCTGACTTTGTCCAACTAATTCGAAATCCGGAGTAATCTCCAAACTCCTGAATCAGCCTGAAGGCCCCCAAAAGCAAGTGTCCTGCAGATACAAAAGCATGTCATCTGCATATAGAGACACCCGCTCTTCAAACTCCCCAATTCGCAGACCAGACATATTAGTAGTAGATCTCAGCTTAGCCGCCAGGGACTCTATGGCCAGGGCAAACAGGAGGGGCGATAGCGGTCACCCTTGCCTAGTCCCCCAGGATATAGGGAAGGGATCCCATATACTACCATTAACCCTTAATCTGTATCAGATCTGTGTACAGCAGCCTCACCCAGAAGATAAAGTCAAGAAGGTAAAGACAGGTCCAAAGCAGGGGCGGATCCAGGGGGGGGGGGCAACAGGGCAATTGCCCCCCCGAAATATTAGCACTGTCTGAAATGTCATTGTCTCTTGCTGCTGCTGGCCCGAGTCTCTCTCTCACATTTGCCGATCAGCGGCGCCGAGAGAGAGACCCGCGTCTATATGTGTGGTATGGGTGGCGGCGGTCACTCACACTGAAGGAAGGATACCAGGAGGAGGTGGGTGGAGCCTCTTCCCTGCACTCGTTGCTAGACACCAGGCGGCCCAGGCGTTAGCAACAAGTGACGTCAGTCACAGTGAGTGAGTCACCGTCACGTCGGAGCGGACTTGTGTCTCAGCCTCCGCCGCGGCTGACAGTGCGGGCAGCCCTGCAGGTGACAGTGCGGGCGGCTCCACAGTGCGGGCGGGCACGGGAGCCGGCAGGCACGGGAGCAGAGAGATGACATCTCTCACCACCCTGCGCCCGCCCTGCATCCCTGCAGTTCCGCCCTCACTGTGAAGGCAGCTGTGGGCAGCAGAGAGATGACATCATCTCTCTGCTGCCTGACTCTGGGACATAGCAAGAGACCACCTTAGCAGGAAAGTGTGACACGGCAGGTGACAATCCGCATCTGGTGACAGGTGACGTGGCAAGTGACAATCCGCAACGTGTGGCAGGTGACATGGCAAGTGACAATCCACAGCGTGTGGCAGGTGACGTGGCAAGTGACAATCCACAACGTGTGGCAGGTGACGTGGTAAGTGACAATCCACAACGTGTGGCAGGTGACGTGGCAAGTGACAATCCACAATGTGTGGCAGGTGACGTGGCAAGTGACAATCCACAACGTGTGGCAGGAGACGTGGCAAGTGACAATTCACAACGTGTGGCAGGTGATGTGGCAAGTGACAATCCGCATCTGGTGACAGGTGATGTTGGAAGTGACAATCCGCATTTGGTGGCAGGCGATGTGGAAAGTGACACACTCAGGGCTCCCACTGATTCTGCATTATGGTGAGTTGAACTATTTAATTGTATATTACAATGTAAGAATAGAAATAATGCGCTTCAATCATCCTGACACCATAATAACCATGGTGCCGTGATGATTGAAGCACCAACACCGATAAATTTCCCGCAAAAAAAAGGTATTTTCTGGCAGTGCCCCTCCCGAGATTAGACTCTGGATCCGCCCCTGGTCCAAAGCCATAGGATTCTAAAAGGCAAAACAAGTATGTCCACTCTACTGAGTCGAAAGCCTTTTTAGTATCAAAAGAGACTACTACTCTTGTCCCAGAGTTGTCATGTACAGTTTGGAGGTTCACAAAGAGTCTCCTAATATTCATCTGTGCACACCTCCCCTGAATAAATCCCGTCTGACCAATCAACCAATTTTAGTATAACTGTAGTTTCCCTAAAAAAATTTTAGCCAGAATTTTGGTATCAACATTCATTAGTGAGATTGGACGATAGGAGTCACACTCCCAAGGATCCTTTCCCCTTTTAGGGATCAGAACGACCAACGCTTCCCTCATAGAGGGTGGCAATCTACCATCCGACCTAGCCATATTGAACAGTCACAGCAAAGGACGACTTTTTTCCCACAAATAGAGCTTTCTTTTGGTGGTATTTGATCACCTCTGCGGTTTTTATTTTTTGCGCTATAAACAAACAAAGAGTGACAATTTTGAAAAAAAGCATTATTTTTTACTTTTTGCTATAATAAATATCCCTCAAAAATGTATTAAAAAACCCGAATTTTTCTCATTCATGAAGCATGATATACAAAAACTCAGGAAAAAGGCTCAGGCTGCAGACCATCACATTGCCTCCCTGAAAGATACTGTCAGATACTTTTGCGATACGGCACTGCGTCGCTTTAACTGACAATTGCGCGGTTGTGCGACGCTGTATCCAAACAAAATTGGCGTCCTTTTTTCTCACAAATAGCGCTTTCTTTTGGTGGTATTTGATCATCTCTGCGGTTTTTATTTTTTGCGCTATAAACAAAAAAAGAGCGACAATTCTGAAAAAAACACAATATTTTGTACATTTTGCTGTAATAAAAAGCCCCAATTTTTTTAACCACTTCCCGCCCGGCCCATAGCAGATGACGGCCGGGCGGTGGTTCAGTTATCCTGACTCATATCCAGCAGGATAACATGCCGCCGTGCGCCCGCGGGGGCGCGCATCGCGGCGATCGGTGGATCGGAGTGTCAGTCTGACACACCACTACACCGATCTTGGTAAAGAGCCTCCGGCGGTGGCTCTTTACCACGTGATCAGCCGTGTCCAATCACAGCTGATCACAATGTCAATAGGAAGAGCCGTTGATCGGCTCTTCCTCACTCGCGTCTGACAGATGCGAGTAGAGGAGAGCTGATCGGCGGCTCTCCTGGCAGGGGGGGTCTGCGCTGATTGTTTATCAGCGCAGCCCCCCCTCAGATCACCACACTGGACCACCAGGGATCGCCACTAGGACCACCAGGGAGGGGGCAACATGTGGATGGCCAGGTATGTACCCCATGGCCATCCACATGTGCCCAGTGTGCCCAGTCAGTGCCCAATCTGTGCCAATCAGTGCCCACAAATGGGCACTGATTGGCACCATTATGTTGCAGTGATGCCCAGCAATGCCACCCTTAGGGGCATCAGTGCAAACAATCAGTGTCATCAGTGCCACCCATCAGTGTCCATTGGTGCCACCTGTCAGTGCCCATCCGTGCCCATCAGTGCCCACCTATCAGTGCCCATCCATGCCCATCTGTGCCAACTATCACTGGCACCCATAACTACCCATCAATGCCACCTACGAGTGCCCATCAATGCCACCTACGAGTGCCCATCAGTGCCGCCTATGAGTGCCCATCGGTGCCACCTATGAGTGCCCATCAGTGCCGCATACCAGTGCCACCTATCAGTGCTCATCAGTGCCACCTATCAGTACCCATCAGTGCCGCCTATCAGTGCCCATCATCAGTGCCCGTCAGTGCCACCTCATCAGTGCCACCTCATTGGTGCCACCTCATTGGTGCCCATTAGTGCCGCCGTATCAGTGCCCGTCAGTGCAGCCATATCAGTGCCCGTCATTGAAGAAGAAAACGTACTTATTTACAAAAATTTTTAACAGAAACAGAAGAAAAATTTTTGGTCTTTTTTTATTTGTTGCGCAAAAAATAAAAACCGCAGAGGTGATCAAATACCACCAAAAGAAAGCTCTATTTGTGGGAACAAAATTATAAAAAATTTGTTTGGGTACAGTGTTGCATGGCCGCGCAATTGTCATTCAAATTGCGACAGCGCTGAAAGCTGAAAATTGGCCTGGGCGGGAAGGTGTCTAAGTGCCCGGTATTGAAGTGGTTAAAAAAGGCACAATTTTTCCTCAGTTTAGGCTGATATGTATTCTTCTACATATTTTTGGTAAAAAAAATCGCAATAAGCGTATATTGACTGGTTTGCGCAAAAGTTTTTTATTGTTAATTTTTTTTAGTAGTAATGGCGGTGATCTGCAATTTTTATCATGACTGCGACATTATGGCGGACACATCAGACACTTTTGACACTATTTTGGGACCATTGTCATTTATACAGCAATCAGTGCTATAAAAATGCACTGATTACTGTGTAAATGACACTGGCAGGGAAGGGGTTAACCACTACCGGGCGATGAAGGGGTTACGTGTGTCCTAGGGAGTGATTCTAACTGTGGGGGGGGGGGACTACCTAGGACATGACAGCGATCACTGCTCCCGATCACAGGGAGCAGTGGATCTCTGTCATGACACAAGGCAGAACAGGGAATTGCCTTGTTTACATAGGCATCTCCCCACTCTACCTCTCCACACCACAATCGCCGGAGAACATCGATTTCCCGGGACCCGCGGGCATGCTCCCGGGGGCAAATTTAAAGGGACATACCTGTACGCCCATTTGCCTGCCTGTGCCATTCTGCTAACGTACATTTGTGTGCGGCGGTCGGTAAGCGGTTAAAGGCCTCCCACTGGAGAAGATGAGACCCAGTATTTCCATTTGCAGCCCAGAAGTGATTGATAGCCTCAGTACATTTATTCCTCTTGCAGCCAACTAGTTTCCATGCGCCAGTGACGGATCCTCGGCTTTGGCCCCAGATTGAGTTCCAGCAGCATGGGAGAATGGTCAGACAGAGCTCTAGGTAGATAGGATACCTCCCTGGTCAGCTCCCCCTGTCCCCCCCTCAGCAAGGATAGTGTCTATTCTGGAGAGTGTCTTGTGCATTTCAGAATAACAGGAGTACTCCTTAGTGTCAGGATGGTGAAAGCGCCAAACATCCCTGGACCCGCTACTGCATTGAAATCCCTCAAAATGAAGATCTTCCCTTCTGCTATTTCATACGTGACCCGTAGCATGTCAACCAGATGGGACAGAGAGAAGGGAGGAGGCACATATAAATTCACAAACGTCAGGTACCTGTTCAGCACCTGCACCACTAGTATGACATATCTTCCTTTAACATTAGTCTTAACTGCATGTATGGAGATGGGTATAGCTTTTGTGACCAGTGTAGAATCCCCCCCTGGGATATGAAGAAAAACTAGCATGGTAAGCTCCAGCAATATGGGCCCTTTTTAGAAAAAGAACCCTCTAAATGAGTCTCCTGCAATAGGATTAAGTGCGGTTTATACTTTTTTATATAATCAAAAATCAAGGAATGTTTGAATTTGGAATTAAGGCCTCTGACGTTCCACGCCACAACCCTAAGACTCATTTCAATTGTAAGTGATAATAGAGCAAGTAGACTCCCCATTGGAATGTGGGGAGCCAAAAGATCAGGGCCCCAGAGTTCCCCTTCACACATAAAGAGGAGGGCCCATCAAAAAAAAAAAAAAAAATTAAAAGTCAGCAGCTACAAATACTGCAGCTGCTGACTTTTAATTGGACACTTACCTGTCCCAGGGTCCAGCGATGCAGGGGATCGAAGCCCCGCTTGTCTCCCCCTCCGTTCCCCCAGCACCGGTCCTTGAGTTCAGTCTAAGAAAAGCATCTCAGTCAAAAAAATAAAACAGCAAAACCTTTGCAGTATATAGAGAACAGTCTGCAGGCTTCCAACATGGAATAGTATGACAAGCAGCAAGTACTATATGGGATTTATAGTGTCTCAATCAGGTTGCTGGGCTGCCAAAAAAACAGAACAATAGTTGTGAATCCCAGGCAGAGTATTACCCAGGGGAAAAAATTCAAAAAGAGAAAAACATATATATCCAAGGGGGAGAAAAGGAAACCGCAGGAAATTTCCACACCACCTCCCTCCGGTCTACAGATTCCTCATAGGTTGTTAGGGGGGACGGGAAGATGTTGCACCCCGTGGGCGACCGCGGACATCCAGCCATTCTGAAGCTTCAGTAGGAGTTGTGAAAAAATAGACCTTCCCCTTATCCACAATGCGCAGTTTATCAGGATATAGCATACTCAGATCCCTAAGACGCTTCTTTACTGGTTGAAAAGAGGTCCTCTTTTTCTGAGTGGCAGCTGAGAAGTCAGGATAAATGGATAATCGATAGCCATTAAACTACAGCTCAGGACACATCCTAGCCCCCTTCAGAATGTTCTCCCGATCACAAAAATGTAATACTTTTGCTATCATAAATCGGGGAGGTGCTCCCTTTGGCAGAGCTCGGCCCGGAACAAGATTCACCCTTTCCCTTATCAGGAGCCATGTGCTCTGCAACCCAGCTCTCCAAAAATTCTTGTGTCTCCCCTCCACTCCCTCAGGGAGCCCCAGGAGCCGCAGGGAGGGGTGCAGCGGGGAGCATTGAAGGATTAGGTAAGTATATCTTCCTGCTCCAATCCCTTTTTTTTTGCCCAGAATTTGGCTTTAACTGAGCCTCTAGAGTAGGCTAGCTCTTATATTTCTACCCATTGAGGTGGTTATAAATCACTCTTTAAACAGTAATTAAAAACAAAACTTTTTTTAGTTTTGTATAAAGCGATGAGGTGTTGAAATTCTTTTTTTTTTTCAAAAAATGTTTTTTAAAATAACAAACAGGTATATGCTTACCTGCTCTGTGCAATAGAATTGCACAGAGCAGCCCCAATCCTCCTCTTATCAGGTCCCCCACCAATGCTCCTGGCTCCCCCTCTTTGGCGAGTGCCCCCATAGGAAGCCAATTCCTATAGGGGCACTCGTGTGGGCTTGATCCCGAGCTGCGCTGCTTGCGCCCATAGACACAGTCTCAGTTCCACCCCCTGTTTTCTTGTAACAGGATTTGACTGACAGCAGCAGTAGCCAATGGCTCCTATTGTTCTCGATCTGTCCTGTGAGAGTGGGGAAAGAAGACAGAGCCATTGCAGAAGGGCACAGCAATGGATCGAATGAGGACTCAGGTAATAAGGGGGTGAGGGGGAATAGATTACGGTAAAAACTTTTCAGTTTAACATTTTCTCATTTTACAAGAAAACGTTAAATTATTTCAAACTTCGTGAACAACACCAAACATTTCTGGAGCCTTGAAGCATACCTTCCAACCAGTGGCGGCTGGTGGGTTCTTCTTTGGGGGGGGCGGCAAACAAACACCCCCAATGGCGTGGCACAACACCCCCCCTGCGAGCGGTCCGGCCCAGCACTTACCCGCTCGTGTGGTGTGGTTGTGGTGTCCTCTCCTGGAGTACGGGCAGCGGCCACAGCGGCTCCGGTGTCCGCTCCTCTAGCTTCTTCTGCCGTGTGTCTTCATCCAAAGCGCTAGGCATCCAATAAGATGACCTGGCACTTTGGCCAATCGGGAACAGGTCTCAAAGACTTGCCTCCTGATTGGCGGGGAGGAACTTTAGTGTGCTAATAGCAAAAATTAATTTGCTATGGTCACACAACTGGGTGGGTTCGGAGCACAATGCTCTGCGCTCCACGCTCACCCTTTTTTGAAGCATATTAGAGCCTCTGGCTCTAATCGGGTGCTTCAAAAAAACACCTCACCGCATTGGAATCCATGGTCCGGTGCCACTGATATGTAGATCAGGGGGCCGGATGCATGGATAGGGGAGGCAGCGCCCGTGCGCCCTCTATGGAGAGGCTGCCACTGCTTTCAGCTGTCCTGGGTTCTGCAGGACTGCCTTGAGATTTCTACAAAATCCCAGCATCTCTCACATTCGTTTTGCCTCTCAGCTCAATACCAATGCATATACTGCCAGATACAGTGATCTCCTGCCCGATAGTATGGGAGCATAGTTCCGGCTGTGATGTCACAATGGTGCGGGACGCAGTGTATGGGGGAGAAATAAGTACCATAGTTACATAGTATATAAGGTTGAAAAAAAGACACAGGTCCATCCAGTTCAACCTATGCGTGTGTGTGAAAGTGTGCTCCTCTGCAGTGCCTGGACCATCAATTCAGAGTAAAGTGTAAGGCTGTAGAAAAAGGGAGGCCAGAATTCATTGATGGATGTATGAGGGAATTGTATCATCTGCAGCTTGTGCTCACACCTGACAATAGTGGCAAGGGTAGTGGTGTAACTTTTCTTGATAATTAAGAAGTGGTCATCAGGCTGTCTGCTGCTTAGGCAACTCTTTGAATCCCATCCCAGACTCCTATAATAAAACCCTTTTTAATTAACCCCTTTATATAATTGTCTATCTATTTTTTTTAATGGGCAATTGAAAAACAGCACAGGAAAGTTATTTTGCATTTGGGTTGTCTCAACAATGATCACCAAAACAGCAGATATTTTAGGATGATAACCAGATTGAAAGGTTCTTCTAGAGGTTGCCACCTAACTCTTACCTTGCCTTGTGGCATAAATGGCTCTCCTGACCCTCCATTATATTGATGATATGTTTTACACTACAATTACAGTTTCTTCCAGAAATCTAGTGAACTGATAACTTTCTATGCTTTCTGTCTATGCCACACTCTTGATCAGTTCCTAGTTTGATTGCTGATGCCATGGTATATTTGCTGATTACTGACCAGCAGGTGGGAATAATTACATACTCCTGACATTTGCACTCTGCATCTTATGCTGTGTGTTCAACACTTGATCCATGCCTTCTATAAGATACCGTATGTTGTACATTGCATACTACTGAATGCTGTGTTGTATATGCCGCTTGATTTATATAGATATATATATATAGATATCTATATATAGATATCTATATATATATTTTTTTTTTTCTACTGAACACTGCACTCTGTGCTGTACATTACATACATGGTGTTTATTGTCCTAACAGTTGTTGGTTGCTATGTAGTCCCAGATCTTCCTTGGGGAAGGGCAAAGTTTTAGCTGCCTACCTATATTCTATGCACAGAAAAGACATGTGTAATAAAAGAGTTTCAATTTTAAAAATAATTATCCTTTGTGCTGAGGCATATGTGTGTCTGTAAAATTGTAATGTGTCCACTGTAATTAAGGAGTATTTTGTGAGTACCAGTATTGTGGCATACATGTGTGGTGTACAAATAGACTCAGATTCTATTCTTTTCTAGTTTTTTTTCTAAAACTAACACTAACCATGCCTATTTTTTTGCCAGGATGCTGTATGCATACTTCAGGCTCTCATCTATCTAAAATGTTCTTCTTTCTCAAACTCTAAAGTTGGATGATATCTTGAAGGTTATTTAAGATAACACTGAATATTATCAATAAAATAATATGGATGCCTGAGCAGTCTACTTTTTTTTTGTTGTTCTAATAGCTAATAACAGATAAAACGTACCTTTACAGAAAAAAAAAATATGCATAATGCAAAAGATATTCCATAAAGGCAATCCGATATCTTCAAACTATAGCAATGTAGATAATGGTTGTTTTTTTTTGTTTTACTCATTACCTAATGTTAAAATACTGTGAGTTAAACATTTAGTTATTTTATTTTATTTTACAACAGGGCTCAAAAGTCCTGAGCTACTAGCCAGGTCTTAGGAGTTACTCACCACCAGTTTCCCCACCCAACCTCGCCCCTGCCACTAATTCCACCCCTAAACACGCACTCCTAAATTATCTCATGAAATAACACTGCTAATGTTTTATGCAGAATTTAGTTACAAAAATAAATATTAACAACAACTTTAACAATATTAACATAGCATATCAGTACCCATTAGTGCAGCCTCATCAGTGCAGCCCCATCAGTGCCCATCAGCGAGGTTTATCAGTGCCCATCATAGCCACCTCATCATTGGCCATCAGTGCCGCCTTATCAGTGGTCATCAGTACAGCTTCATCAGAGGCCGTAAGTGCCCATCATTGCAGCATGCCAGTGCTCATCAGTGCAGCATATCAGTTCTGCCTTATCAGTTCAGCCCCATCAGTGCTGCCTCATCAGTGGCCATCAATGCAGCCTCATCAGTGGCCATCAATGCAGCCTCATCAGTGGCCATCAATGCAGTCTCATCAGTGGCTATCAATGCAGCCTCATCAGTGTCCATTAGTGCAGCCTCATCAGTGCCCATCAGTGCATCCTCATCAGTGCCCATCAATGCAGCCTCATCAGTGTCCATTAGTGCAGCCTCATCAGTGTCCATTAGTGCAGCCTCATCAGTGCAGCCTTATCAGTGCAGCCTTATCAGTGGTCATCAGTACAGCCTCATCAGTGGCCATCAGTGCAGCCTATTAGTGCCCATCAGTGCAGCATATCAGTGCCACCTCATCAGTGGCCATCAGTGCAGCCTCATCAGTGCCCATCAATGCAGCCCATCATTGCAGCCTGATCAGTGCCCATCAGTGCAGATCAGTGCCCATCAGTGCAGCCTATCAGTACCCATCAGTGCAGTGATTAGTGCCCATCAATGCAGCCTATCAGTGCCCATCGGTGCAGCCTCATCAGTGTTCATCAATGCAGTCAATGATCACAGGGGGGAATCAGGAGGATTGCCGGCCTGATTACACAGAGCGGGGATCTAACACTGTACCACAGCTTAGAGATGAAACACCAGTCGCTGACAAACAAAGTCCCGCCTCCTGGACCAGCATTGAACCAGTGTGCTGTCTATCATAGGAGCCGGTCCAGGAGGTGGGACCTTGTTTGACAGCGGCCAGCATTTCATATCCAAGCTGTGTCACAGAGGGAGATTTCTGGCAGAAGCGGTGCAGCCTTGTTTACAGGGCATTAGAACAGCCCGGGGGGCAGAGAGGCAATTGCCCCCCCCCCGGCTACTCTGATGCCCTGTAAAAAAGGCAGCACCACTTCTGGAAGTGATCAGCCAGCAAACTGTCGGCCCAGTCCGCCCCTGCTCCACACTCTAATTTTTGTGTTTTTAAGATATTTTAACATCTCCACATACAGAACTACATTTCCCTAGAGCGGGAGAAATCTTTCAGATCCATTTCTTGGCTATCAGTTTTCAGATATGAAATAAGTCTTCATTGGTGTCTGCTTCCCACTGACATCATTAAGGCCCGGTTCACACATGTGCGGTGTGAATAGAAGCTCCGGTTTCCCTGCAAAAATAAAAAAATCAGTTGTTGAGTGTTTCACGTCAGTTTTTAATCAGGATCAGGTCAGGATTGCATCAGTATCAGGTCAGGTTTACATCAGGATTTTATCCTGTTCACAACGGAATGCATCTGCGAATCAGATGCGTTCCCATAGAAGATAATGTGCTTGCAATTCGCACCGCAATGCCCAGAAAACGCACACGTTTTTTGGGCAATGCAGAGTGCGAATGCAACGCACATATGTGAACCAGCCTCATTCAAATGAACGTGTTTTAAAATGTCATGCGAAATGAATGCGGTGTAAGCCGCATCCAATTTGCATAGGTGTGAACCATGCCTAAAGTATATCTAAAGTTTCATTTAAAAAACAAACAAAAAAACAAACATGTAAAAATTGGTGCTCCGCTGTTCTTAAAAAAAAAAACAAAACAAAAAAAAAACCTATGCTGCTAGAGGTAGTAGTACAAAGGTAAATGAACACGTAAAATGGTATAAACATATAAAAAAACAGAAACACTATAAGAATAAGTACAATCAATATAGAGCACTTCTATACCCAATAGGTGCAGTGTGATATTCCACAATAATCGGTGGTAATAGCAAAGTGCAAAGTGCAAGAAAATCTTTCAATAAAGACTTAAGGCCAGATGTGATAAGTATCTTACTGGAAACACTAAAATCAATATACAATCACTGAAAACCTCAATGGACCGTGCAAGTAGGCAAAAAACATTGTGCAAAAAACAGCAATTAATAAATTAAATGTGCAACATGCGATCAATATGTGCAAAAATCGCAAAAATCGCAAATGCAGTGTATAATAAACATATAACCAAAATAAGTCCACTGTAGAACTTGTGAAAATTCAAAAAAAGGCAAACGTGCAAAATATATAATGGGACTGGGAATATAGTTCAATGCGATTTAAATCCTCTTAATGTGGCTAATCAGAAAATGTGCAAAAAAGTGCAATAAGGTGCTGATAGCATGGGGGTGATCTTCTCTTCGTGCACAGACAAACGTACATCTTCGCCAGCACACCATGGATCAGCAAGAAAAGTTGTTTCTTTTAACCAGTTGCCGACCGCCGCACGGCGATGTACGTCGGCAGAATGGCAAGGGCAGGCAAAAGGACTTGCAGGTACGTCCTCGCCTGCCCACGGGTGGGGGGTCCGATCGGACCCCCCCCCCCCCGGTGCCTGCGGCGGTCGGATTCAGGTTAGGGGCGATCAAAGGTGAGGGGGAGGCCACTCATTCGTGGCTCCCCCTTGCGATTGCTCCTGGCCAATGACGGGCTTCCTCGGCTTCTGTGAATGTAAACAGAAGCGGAGGAAGTGATGTCACTCTCCTCGAGCCGGTCTTTTCGTTCTGGCGCCGAGAAGACATCCAAGTAAGTGCACCAACACTACACTAACAGTAGAACACGCAGGCACACTTGTCACCCCCCTGTCACCCCCCAGTCACCCCCTGATCACCCCCCTGTACCCCCTGTCACACTGACACCAAAAGCATTTTTTTTTCTCTGATTATTGCATTGGTGTCAGTTTGTGACAGTTATAAGTGTTAGGGCAGTTAGGATAGCTCCCTTTAGATCTGGGGTACCCCCCTTTAGGTCTAGGGTACCCCCCTAACCCCCCCTAATAAAGTTTTAACCCCGTGATCACCCCCCGTCGCCAGTGTCACTAAGCGATCGTTTTTCTGATCGCTGTATTAGTGACACAGGTGACGCTAGTTAGGGAGGTAAGTATTTAGGTTCGCCGTCAGTGTTTTATAGCGGCAGGGAACCCTATATACTACCTTCTAAAGGTTTTAACCCCTTGATTGCCCCCTAGTTAACCCTTTCACCAGTGATCACCATATAATTGTTACGGGTGACGCTGGTTAGTTGGTTTGTTTATTATAGTTTATTATAGCTTATTATAGTTTTAGGGCACCCGCCGTTTATTACCTTACAAAGGTTTAACCCCCTGATCGCCCGGCGGTGATATAAGTTACGTTTTTAGGGTCAGATAAGGTCTGCATTGCCCCAGGCAGCGTCAGGTTAGCGCCAGTACCGCTAACACCCACGCACGCAGCATACACCTCCCTTAGTGCTATAGTATCTGAACGGATCGATATCTGATCCGATCAGATCTATACTCCCCAGCAGTTTAGGGTCCCCCAAAAAAACGTAGTGTTAGCGGGATCAGCCCAGATACCTGCTAGCACCTGCGTTTTGCCCAGCCCAGCCAGCCCAGCCCACCCAAGTGCAGTATCGATTGATAACTGTCACTTACAAAACACTAAGCACACATAACTGCAGCGTTCGCAGAGTCAGGCCTGATCCCTGCTATCGCTAACAGTTTTTTGGTAGCGTTTTGAATCAGTCGCTGACAGTCAGGAGCTTTTTTGCCTGTGAGTCTCACTAGTGTACCCCTAAATTTAGAGCCCAAAATGGCAAATCGAGGTACACTAGTGAAGAGGCCTACACATTTCTGAGCATGACAGATAGTGAAGAGGAAGTCACTCATCTGTCAGATTCAGGCTCAGAATACGATCCTGTAGAGGACAGCGGCTCCATGACAGATAGCTCTGATGACGGAGTTGTGGTCCCTGCTAAGGTCAGGCGTACCAGACCCCGAACTTCTTCTGTCCTTGAAGTGCAAGAACCGCAGGTCCCTCGTATGGAGCAGAGAAGTACTAGCGCCGCTATTCCTTCTGGTGAACTGGCAAGCACCAGCGGCCTAGTACACCCTGGTCGTACATCCAGCACTGCAGTAACACTTGGGGACATGGCGAGTCCCATAAGTGCAGTTCAAGCTGGTGAGGTGACAAGCACGAGTAGTGTTCCGCTGCCACCAAGAAGACGAACACAGGCCCATCGTGCCCATAGTGCCCTTCCTGCTGCATTCGCCAATCCGAATTGGGTACCCACCACTTCTGCAGCACCCGTACTGCCCCCATTCACTGGCCAACCCGGAATTCAGGTGGAAACAGTTGATTTTATGCCACTGGATTTTTATTCACTGTTTTTCACCGAAGATCTCTATAGATCTATTGTGGACCAAAGCAATTTCTATGCTGGTCAACACATCGCCGCTAATCCCCAGTCCTCCCTTGCCAGAGATTGGAAACCAATTATGGTTTCCGAATTTAAGCTCTTTCTGGGCCCTTCCCTCAACATGGGCATAAATAAAAAGAGTGAGTTGCGGTCATATTGGTCCACTGACCCAATTTACCATATGCCTGTGTTCTCTGCTTCCATGACCAGGGCACGATACGAGCAGATTTTGCGGTTCATGCACTTCAACGACAATGAACTCTGTCGTCCTCGTGGAGACCCTGAATACGATCAGCTCTACAAAATTCGGCCCCTCGTAAACCACTTCAACCAACGTTTTACAGACTTGTTTACTCCCCATCAAGTTGTCTGCGTTGATGAGTCCCTGATTACATTTTCTGGCCGCTTGTCATTCAAACAGTACCTTCCCAGCAAGCGTGCCAGATACGGGGTCAAGATGTATAAGCTCTGTGACAGGGCCACAGGCTATACATGTAGTTTTATGGTTTACGAGGGCAAAGATAGTCACGTAGAGCTGATAAACTGCCCTGACTACATAGGAAGCGCTGGCAAGATAGTGTGGGACTTGGTGTCACCCTTATTCGGAAAGGGGTACCATTTATATGTGGACAATTATTACACGAGCGTGCCACTTTTTAGTCACCTTTTTGATCATCAAATTGGAGCATGTGGCACCGTGCGACCTAATCGCCGGGGCTTTCTCCAGCGGCTTATAGATTCCTGTCTTAGGCTGGGGGAGAGAGCCTGCTTGCAGTGTAATAATTTGCTCGCTATGAAGTGGAGGGACAATAAGAATGTTTTCGTTCTTACCTCCCTTCATGCAGACACGACGGTCCAAATTACTACGGCGACTGGTGTTGTGGAGAAACCCCTCTGTGTCCACGAATATAACCAAAATATGGGAGGGGTGGACCTCAACGACAAGTTGTTGGCGCCGTACCTAATTGCCCGTAAGGCCAGACGCTGGTACAAAAAAGTGTCTGTATACTTATTTCAATTGTCTTTGCTGAACGCTCATGTGCTATACAGAGTTTCAGGACGGACTGGATCCTTCCTTAAATTCCAGGAAGAGATCGTCAGAGCCCTTCTGTATCCACCTCAGCTTCCCCAACCAAATGCAGTAAGCCGGCTGCATGTGAGGCATTTTCCGTATGTCCTCCAGAGTACCCCTACCCAACGAGCCCCCCAAAGAAAATGTCGTGTCTGCAGAAAGCGCAGATTTAGGCATGACACCCGGTATTATTCTCCCTCCTGTCCTAGCAATCCTGGTCTTTGCATTGGTGAATGTTTTGAGCGCTACCATACACTAGTTGAGTTTTAGCGTAGGGTACAGCATTGCACAGACTAGGACACACTTTCACAGGGTCTCCCAAGATGCCATCGCATTTTGAGAGACCCAAACCGTTACAGTTTTAAAAGTTACAGTTATAAAAAAAAATGTAAAAAAAAAAAAAGTAAAAAAAAAAAAAAAAATACACAAAAAAATATAAAATAAAAAAAACAAAAATAGTTGTCGTTTTATTGTTCTCTCTCTCTCAATTTACTCTCTATTGTTCTGCTCTTTTTTACTGTATTCTATTCTGCAATGTTTTATTGTTATGTTTTATCATGTTTGCTTTTCAGGTATGTAATTTTTTTATAGTTTACTGTGTTTTAACCATTTTTTTGTTTTCAGGTACACAATTCAGCTGCAGCGCAGATTTATTTATCTTGACAGCAACAGCGTTTGCTCCCACGGTACATAAAGCCGTGACTCCAGTGCTGTTGGAGGTGATTTCACCACCACAGTTACATACTTCAGCATATATGCCAAACCGTGGGGGCAAGCAGTGGGTGGAGTAGCGATTTGCTCCTGCCTTTTGTGGGAGGACGCCCCCATGCTTCGGCATATATATGTTTTAGGTAGGCACAGGTTGCGTTAAATGTTTTATTTTTTACTATGTTTTTTTTGTATTTGCTTTGCAGGTATAGTAAGTATTACTGTTACACTGTAATGTTACTTTGTTTTTTGTTAACCATCATTTGCTTAGCAGGTACGCCATTCAGTTGCAGCACGGATTTATTTATCTTGACAGCAACAGCGTTTGCTCCCACGATACATAAAGCCGTGGCTCCAGCGCTGTCGGAGGTGATTTCACCACCACAGTTACATACTTCAGCATATATGCCGAAGCGTGGGGGCAGCAGTGGGTGGAGGAGTGATTTGCTCCTGCCTTTTGCGGGAGGATGCCCCCATGCTTCGGCATATATAAACGGTGCATGTGTGCCCATCATTAGAAGTGGGTGGATGAAGGGAGGTATTCTAATGGTGGGCATACCCACCGATCAATATCTTTTTTTCATTCAGCCCACAGGCTGCATGAAAAAAAAGTTTACAATATATGCCCAACAAGGACCAGCAACGTACTGGTATGTTGCTGGATTTTGAGTGGTTATACCAGAATGATGCCTGCAGGTTTAGGTATCATCTTGGTATCATTCTTTTCCGCCAGCGGTCGGCTTTCATGTAAAAGAAATCCTAGCGGCTAATTAGCCTCTGGACTTTTACAAGCAGTGGGAGGGAATGACCCCCCCCACCGTCTTCCATGTTTTTCTCTTGCTCTCCTGTCCCAACAGGGAACCTGAGAATGCAGCCGGTGATTCAGCCAGCTGACCATAGAGCTGATCAGAGACCAGAATGGCTCCAAACATCTCTATGGCCTAAGAAACCGGAAGCTACGAGCATTTCATGACTTAGATTTTGCCGGATGTAAACAGCGCCATTGGAAAATTGGGAAAGCATTTTATCACACCGATCTTGGTGTGGTCAGATGCTTTGAGGGCAGAGGCGAAATCTAGGGCCTAATAGACTCCATTTTTTTCAAAAAAGAGTACCTGTCACTACCTATTGCTATCATAGGGGATATTTACATTCCCTGAGATAACAATAAAAATGATTTAAAAAAATAAAAATGAAAGGAACAGTTTAAAAATAAGATAAAAAAGCAAAAAAATAATAAAGAAAAAAAAAAAGCACCCCTGTCCCCCCCTGCTCTCGTGCAAAGGCGAACGCAAGCGTCGGTCTGGCGTCAAATGTAAACAGCAATTGCACCATGCATGTGAGGTATCACCGCGAAGGTCAGATCGAGGGCAGTAATTTTAGCAGTAGACCTCCTCTTTAAATCTAAAGTGGTAACCTATAAAGGCTTTTAAAGGCTTTTAAAAATGTATTTAGTTTGTCGCCACTGCACGTTTGTGCGCAATTTTAAAGCATGTCATGTTTGGTATCCATGTACTCGGCCTAAGATCATCTTTTTTATTTCATCAAACATTTGGGTGTTTTAGTGCATTAAAATTTAAAAAAGTGTGTTTTTTCCCAAAAAAATGCGTTTGAAAAATAGCTGCGCAAATACTGTGTGAAAAAAAAAGAAACACCCACCATTTTAACCTGTAGGGCATTTGCTTAAAAAAAAATATAATGTTTGGGGGTTCAAAGTAATTTTCTTGCAAAAAAAAATAATTTTTTCATGTAAACAAAAAGTGTCAGAAAGGGCTTTGTCTTCAAGTGGTTAGAAGAGTGGGTGATGTGTGACATAAGCTTCTAAATGTTGTGCATAAAATGCCAGGACAGTTCAAAACCCCCCCAAATGACCCCATTTTGGAAAGTAGACACCCCAAGCTATTTGCTGAGAGGCATGTCAAGTCCATGGAATATTTAATATTGTGACACAAGTTGCGGGAAAAAGACAAATTTTTTTTTTTTGCACAAAGTTGTCACTAAATGATATATTGCTTAAACATGCCATGGGAATATGTGAAATTACACCCCAAAATACATTCTGTTGCTTCTCCTGAGTACGGGGATACCACATGTTTAGGACTTTTTGGGAGCCTAGCCACGTACGGGACCCCGAAAACCAAGCACCGCCTTCAGGCTTTCTAAGGGCGTAAATTTTTTATTTCACTCTTCACTGCCTATCACAGTTTCGGAGGCCATGGAATGCCCAGATGGCAACACCCCCCCAAATGACCCCATTTTGGAAAATAGACACCCCAAGCTATTTGCTGAGAGGTATAGTGAGTATTTTGCAGACCTCACTTTTTGTCACAAACTTTTGAAAATTGAAAAAAGAAAAAAAATACATTTTTCTTGTCTTTCTTCATTTTCAAAAACAAATGAGACCTGCAAAATACTCACCATGCCTCTCAGCAAATAGCTTGGGGTGTCTACTTTCCAAAATGGGGTAATTTTGGGGGGTTTTGTGCTATCTTGGCATTTTATGGCCTTCGAAACTGTGATAGGTAGTGAGGAGTAAAATCAAAAATTTACGCCCTTAGAAATCCTGAAGGCGGTGATTGGATTTCGGGGCCCCGTATGAAGCTAGGCTCCCAAAAAGTCCCACACATGTGGTATCCCAGTACTCAGGAGAAGCAACAGAATGTATTTTGGGGTGTAATTCCACATATGCCCATGGCATGTTTGAGCAATATATCATTTAGTGACAACTTTGTGCAAAAAAAAAAAAAAAAAAAAATTGTCACTTTCCCGCAACTTGTGTCAAAATATAAAATATTCCATGGACTCAACATGCCTCTCAGCAAATAGCTTGGGGTGTCTACTTTCCAAAATGGGGTCATTTGGGGGGTTTTGTGCCACCTGGGCATTTTATGGCCTTCGAAACTGTGATTGGTAGTGAGGAGTAAAATCAAAAATTTACGCCCTTAGAAATCCTGAAGGCGGTGATTGGATTTCGGGGCCCCGTATGAAGCTAGGCTCCCAAAAAGTCCCACACATGTGGTATCCCCGTACTCAGGAGAAGCAGCAGAATGTATTTTGGGGTGTAATTCCACATATGCCCATGGCATGTTTGAGCAATATATCATTTAGTGACAACTTTGTGCAAAAAAAAAAAAAAAATTGTCACTTTCCTGCAACTTGTGTCAAAATATAAAATATTCCATGGACTCAAAATGCCTCTCAGCAAATAGCTTGGGGTGTCTACTTTCCAAAATGGGGTCATTTGGGGGGTTTTGTGCCACCTGGGCATTTTATGGCCTTCAAAACTGTGATAGGTAGTGAGGAGTGAAATCAAAACTTTACTCCCTTAGAAATCCTGAAGGCGGTGCTTGGTTTTTGGGGCCCCGTACGCGGCTAGGCTCCCAAAAAGTCCCACACATGTGGTATCCCTGTACTCAGGAGAATCAGAAGAATGTATTTTGGGTTGCAATTCCACATATGCCCATGGCCTGTGTGAGCAATATATCATTTAGTGACACCTTTGTGCAAAAAAATTAAAGTTTGTCATTTTCCTGCAACTTGTGGCAAAATATAAAATATTCCATGGACTCAACATGCCTCTCAGCAAATAGCTTGGGGTGTCTACTTTCCAAAATGGGGTCATTTGGGGGGGTTTTGTGCCATCTTGGCATTTTATGGCCTTCAAAACTGTGATAGGTAGTGAGGAGTGAAATCAAAAATTTACGCCCTTAGAAATCCTGAAGGCGGTGCTGGGTTTTCAGGGCCCCGTACGCGGCTAGGCTCCCAAAAAGTCCTAAACATGTGGTATCCCTGTACTCAGGAGAAGCAGCAGAATGTATTTTGGGGTGTAATTCCACATATGCCCATGGCATGTTTGAGCAATATATAATTTAGTGACGCCCTTAGAAATCCTGAAGGCAGTGATTTTTTTTTTTGTTTGTCATTATTCAATCACTTGGGACAAAAAAATAAATATTCAATGGGCTCAACATGCCTCTCAGCAATTTCCTTGGGGTGTCTACTTTCCAAAATGGGGTCATTTGTGGGGGTTTGTACTGCCCTGCCATTTTAGCACCTCAAGAAATGACATAGGCAGTCATAAACTAAAAGCTGTGTAAATTCCAGAAAATGTACCCTAGTTTGTAGACGCTATAACTTTTGCGCAAACCAATAAATATACGCTTATTGACATTTTTTTTACCAAAGACATGTGGCCGAATACATTTTGGCCTAAATGTATGACTAAAATTGAGTTTATTGGATTTTTTTATAACAAAAAGTAGAAAATATCATTTTTTTTCAAAATTTTCGGTCTTTTTCCGTTTATAGCGCAAAAAATAAAAGCGGCAGAGGTGATCAAATACCATCAAAAGAAAGCTCTATTTATGGGAAGAAAAGAACGCAAATTTCGTTTGGGTACAGCATTGCATGACCGTGCAATTAGCAGTTAAAGCGACGCAGTGCCAAATTGTAAAAAGTGCTCTGGTCAGGAAGGGGGTAAATCCTTCCGGGGCTGAAGTGGTTAATGAAAAAAGTTACATCACAAGAAAGGTGCAACGTTTCGGGGCCGCGCAGGACCCCTTCGTCAGGCAAGTGATGGGGTGCATAGTGCAAAACACAATATATATACAGTGGCCACCAATTAAGAAAAAACCAAGTGCAGAATGAGAGAATGAAAAAATAGTATACTCCCCCTCCCTCTGACGTCAGATTGACATCAGAATCCCGTCTAAATCATTAAAAAACCTTTTTATATAAAGACAATATGCAGGGTTGACAAGAGTGACAAACAAATAGTTATGGAGTGCGGATTACCATTCACAAAGGCGTCTAATAGTATCCGATCGGCTAAGATTGCTGAGTTCGCCCGCTCAGGGCACAATGTTAGCTAGGACCCAGCGACTGCCTGTCAGCTGGAGGTCCAGGGAGCCAATCGCCGGGCGCCACGTACGTTGCGCACGCACCCAACTCTGTAGTGACAGATAGATGTCAAGGACGCCTGGCAGCGGGGCTGCCGTCGTCACGGCAACCTGTGACGTATGGCCGGCGCTGCGTCAGGTAACTAAGGAGGGGTGGGAGTACACGGGGAGAGGAGCGAGCCTGTTCACCCTTTTTGGTCTTGGCCAGGGTGACCCTACTGTCACTTCTATGTTTCTGGAATAGTTTTTTAAACGGGCCGACGGTCTAACCCACATATGTTAATGTACAGGGGCATTTCAACACATATACAAAGAAATCAGTGTTGAAATTATAGTACTCATGTATCGGGTAACGTATACCCATACGTGGGTGTGTAAAATATGTGCCACAAATAAGTGAGTTACATATGTTGCAGTTATAGCATCTGTAGCAGCCTGTTTTTAGTGATATTTTGGGTAACGCTTTTATGTACTTGTGTCTGGGATCAGCTTGTAATAGATGGTCACATAACGTTCCAGAACCCAACTGGTAATCGCTACAGCACCCATTAATTTTTGCGCCATTCTTACGGGAACGTGTGCGATTGGAATATCAAATTGACTCTTCGTGCACAGGACACACAGTAGTGTGAAGTGGCCTCTTGTAGAATAATAATACAGTGCAGCGCTAAACCTACATACATAAATATGATGTGGTGTGCTCATGTGAAACAAAGTAACATATAGTGATAAGCATCCAAAATATGTGTAAGCAGTGAGCTGCTAAGAATGGACAAAGTAATGTCTATGCCAAATATGACAAACACAAAAGTCCATCAATCGTGGGGTGAGTGACAGTCTTCTCCAGAAAGGATGAGGGTACCATGTATCCTGGTGGAACTATGGGCACTCAGATGTAAAAGCGGCCACAAATGACATAAAACTTCAAAAAGAAAAAGATGGGTACCCTTACCGGATCAGCAGGACGCATCTACCGTATGGCAGTGCTTCTTATCAGGCATAAAAGAGGTGTTGTGTCCAGGAAATCCAACCAGGTGGCGTCCTGTGTCTCACTCACCAATGGGGGGTGGTTGTCTCAGGCAGGCGTTAGACCTCTGGTGCACAAGATCTCCGGTTCCAGAACAGGTAAATCAGGAAAAAATGATTCTCAATGGGTCCATGGAGGAAGAAAAAGGGGAACTCCACATAGTGTAAATCAAATGGGGTTTTTAATGTCCAAAAAAAACATACAAAATACAGGTGATCACAAAACAGATAAAAAGTATAAAAAATGGTAATGTGGGAAGCTGAGGGCAAGCCCAAAATGGCAATGTGGGAAGCTGAGGGCAAGCCCTATGCGTTTCAACTACACAGTCATCAACAGGGGCATGACCTTGCGGTAAAGAGGTAACCGAATAAAGTTGCTGGTAATGGCTGCTTCTCCCTTGTACTCCTAACTGCCTCTCACTTGGATTCCTGGGATGGATGGAGCTGTTAGTGGGTCTTTGTCTCTCAGTGGAGCAGGAGGGGGATTAAAGGAAAGAAGGGGCCAGATAGTGCAGTATTTCAATCAGAGGTTGGTTTTTATTAAAACAATGGTGAGGGTACTCACTTCACTTACAAGAAAAAAACACACAGAAAACTTATCTCCTACGAGCGACGAGCTCGTTTGCATATATCAGTCTTGGATGCCTATCCCATCCCGTTTACATACCTTATTTCTATTGCTGTATGGGCTAAGCTTGACCTATATTCGGTGCTTGCAGCAGTTCAACGTTCATTGCCCTTCGTTTACATGGTAGCGCAGGAATAACTATACATTTCAAAAAAACAAACATCTCATACTTACCTCCTCTGTTTAGTTGGTTTTGCACTGAGTGGCCCTGATCCTCCTCTTCTGGGGTCCCTCAGCGGCGCTCCTGGGTCCTCCTCTTCTCCAGTGCCCCGCCGGGGAAAGTGCACTCCCTTTGGGGAACTCGTGCGGGTGCGCTCCCATGTCCTGCTGCTGCGTCCATTGACACAGAGAGCAGGACTTGGTTCCATCCCCGGCTCCCGCGTCATTGGATTTGAATGACAGCAGCGGGAGCCAGCGGGAGCCAGCGGCTGCGCTGCTATCAATCTATCCAATCAGGACCCGAGACACCGGCTGTTGCGGGTGTGCTCGTCCCCTGCACAGGAACGATCGGGCTCAGGTAAGTAAAAGGGGGGCTTTGGTGCACTACAAGAGTGCATAAAATGCATTGAGGTGAAAAATCGCGAGGGTTTACAACCCCTTTAAATACATATTTAGGGCTTTCTCACACCTCAACTGTGGGCTGTTATGTTATTCATTAAAGCAAAAATCTAAATAAAGACATGAGAAAATACATTGCTTTCAACAACAGTTCCTGTTGACACCAATGTACTGCGTTTGTGTGTGTTGTCAAAAAAAAAAAATTTAGTGTCCGTTTACACCACAAAAATGTCCTCCAGCAGGAGAGGGATGTACATGATGGCCAGGACAGAAAGAAAGACCTGGCTCCTAAATAGCGGGGCAGCGGCAGCCCGGATGGGACTGGCAACCTGTCCAGATCCAGACCATGGTCTGCCATTTAGTGATGTCTGGTCTAGAGCAACCTTTTTACCCAAGAGGAACCCTTGAAATAATTTTTAGATCTCAGGAAACCCCTGTAAATTATCAGGAGGAAGTGGGAAAATGCTACATTGCTGGTTGAAATGACACCTTACAGACACATAAAAACAACACTAATGTCATGCCACTGGCTCTGCCAAGTGGCATTGGCTCTGGAACTACGCAGGCTCCATCAAAAGTGAGGTCAATCAGCCACACCTCAAGGAACCCCTACCAACCAGGGCCAGACTGGGAATAAAAACCAGCCCTGGAAAAAATGTCATACCAGCCCCGTAGCATTATTATACCAGCCCAGCATCAAAACCATCATAACGTCATTATTTCCTTGTTCGTGAAAGGGAAAACCATGCATTTTAAAGCACATTTGAAGAGTGTATTTTATATATATATAATATATATATATATATATTTCCTGGACCTCCCCATGTCAGCCTACTATGGGTCAGCCTCGCCCCCTCTGACCCCTCTACCCCTAACCACCTCTTTTCTAGCCCATAAAAGGGCGGCTGTCTGCCCATACCAATATTCTTTTTTCGTCCTCGCTCCGGATGCCTTTTAAAGTTTATTTTTATTTATTTTTTTATATTTTTTTTCCCCTCTCTTCTCCATCCATCCATCCATCCTGTCGGGTTCAGCCTCTCCCGATTCAGAAGACTCCCCCATATAGGCTGTAAATCTCCTGAGGAGGTGGGTTCCTGTGGTGCTGGGATTGTATGGTACAGTATAAATGACTGTGTATTACTGGCAAAGGTCACTGGCAGTATAAATGACTGTATATACCTTTGTTAGGCAGGTGTTGGCACTATCTCCTTCCATGTTTCTTGGGCTGGGTTCGCACCTGTGCGTTTTTTGGAACAAAGCTACTGGGGCTGTTTTTCCACTGCTGCGTCCCCAGAGTCGCGCGATTTACACTGCGACTTTGCTGTGCGATTTGTGATGCAATGTCATTCGACCTGTGAAAATCATGTGAGAACAAATCGCACAGAAGTAGTGCAAAAACTTTTTTTTGGAATCGCTGCTACTTAAGTCACACCAATTAGAACGGGGACCATTGAAATACATGGGTTTTGACTTGTCATGCAACTTCGCATGTGTCAGGTCGCACAACAACTCGCAGTAGTGGAGACAGAGCCTAAGGCTTCAAATAAGTCCTTCTGAAGCTGTCTCCGCTTAACCCTCTCAAGTAGGAGCAAGACTAGCCCAATTCAGGGGGGGTTTGGGCAGACAAATTACATGATGCCTGGATTGTAACCGTCATTCGATCACGTTATCGTCTCGAGTTCAGAACAGGGCCCCCTCAGACCTTGTTCATAGAAACTGGACTTCCTATGGATTTGGAAAGGAGGCAATGTTTGCAAGGATATATAGGGGAGCTGTTGGCAGCAAGGGCCATCCTTCCGGTTCCAAGGCACAAATTGGGTCAAAGAGTATGTTCGCCCTCTGTTTTTGGTCCCAGAGGCTTCAGGGGGTTTCGGACCAGTTTTTGACCTAAAAGTCCTAAATTCTTTCATGAAGGTTCCACCATTCAAAATGGAGTCATTGGAAACGATCGTTTCGGTTGTGGAGTCAGGAGACTGGATGGTTTCCATCGATTTTGTGGATGCGTATCTTCATGTCTCCATAGACGCATCTCACCATCGCTTTCTCAAGCCTTCCATGGAAGGCTCTCATTTTAATTTTTAATCTCTCCCATTCGGTCTCTGCATGACTCCGAAAACGTTTTTAAAGCTACTATCTGCTGTCGTTGCGACTCTCAGGGTCAAGGAAGTGCAAATATTTCATTATCTAGATGAGATGCTACTTCTGGGTCCGTCAAATGAGCTCCTTCTAGTTTATGTGAATGCACCTGCAAAACACTAACTCGTTTCGGTTGGTTGATCAACTTTTGGAAGAGCCAGATGCATCTGACCCAAATGTTGGAGTATTTAGGAGTACAATTCAAAACGGATCGGGGTCGTGTTTCTCTTCCTCAGAGGAAGGTCCAGGAGATCCAGTCTCAGACAAAGCAGTGATGGCCAGGCCTTCTATGATGCTGAAGGAATCCATAGCTGGGGTTTTTTCAGCCACAGTTCCAGTAGTCCCATGGGTCATGTGGCGCAGAAGGAGGTCAATGCAATTTTCTACTTCAGTGGGATCATCTGCCAATTCCGATAATCTGGTCCCTGGTTGGTGGTCAGTAGCTCGCAATCTTTCCCGTGGAGTTCCGTTGAAGGCCTCAGAACCAATAGTAGTGTCGACCAATGCCAGTCAGGCAGGCTGCAGGGCACACTGCCTGGGACAGCAGGTTCAAGGCCAATGGTACCTTTGTGGGGCGAAGAGTTCAAATTTCCTGGGATTGGATGCTGTCAGATGCGCTCTTAGCGTTCCAACCTATGTTGCGAGGTCGAGCTGTTAAGATTCTTTTGGACAACAAAACTACGGTGGCTTATGTGTCTCATCAAGGGGGCACAAGAAGTCACCCTCTCCTTCAGGTGGCATGTCAATCTTCCTCTGCACAGAGAAGAATCTCGGCTCTCTTACAGCATCTTAACTCCCAGGGGCTGGCAATGTTTTAGCAGACCGCTTGAGTCGAGGCTTTGGGGATCACAACAAGTGGGGCCTCAACCCCAAGTACCTATGCAAGATCTTCAGGGTCTGGAGGACGCCTTTGATAGATCTTATGGCATTGGAGAATTGTCAACTGCCTTGCTTCCTCTCCCAGACCTAGCATCCACAGGCATTGGGTCAGGGTGCTCTGTCCTTGTCTTGGAACTTCTCCTTGGTGTATGTGTTTTCCCGCCGCTTCCATTGGCTCTCAAAATCCTGCTGAAGATTCAGCGAGAAAGGGTCACAGCAATAGTAGTCCTACCTTACTGGCTCAGAGAGCTGTGGTTCCCTCTGGCTTGGAGGATAAAGTTGGGCAAACCAATCCCTCTGCCTCCTTGTCAAAATCTCCTTCTGCAGAGTGGGGCCTGACACCTGAACCGCAGGAGGATAAAGTTAATGACATTATTACAGGATCGTCAGAACAAATGTAACCTATCACCGGATCTGGAATACTACGGAAAGGGGTTGGGACCTTGGATCTCCTTCGGTATCTAACATTTTGGAGTTTCTGCAGAGTAGTCTCCAAGGGTTAGCTTATAATTCCCTGAAGGGTCAAATCCCTGCCTTGTCGGCTATGTCGTGTACAAGATATGCTCTACATCCCTTGGTGATCTGATTTTTTAGGGGCAGCCATAGAAATCAGACCTCCATTGAAATTGTTTTTTCCAAAAGAGGACTTAACACTAGTCCTGGGAACATTGCTGGTTCCTCCGTTTGATCAAGCTTTCTCTTGTTCATTATTTCTTTTAACAGTTTTTTTGTTTTTGTTTTATACTAGCCGTGGCCTCGGCCAGAAGAGACTCCGAGTTGTGTGCCTTCTCATCTAAAGAACCATATTGTTTGGTGCTCCCAGACAAGATAGTCCTTAGGCCGAGACCGAGCTTTCTACCTAAGGTGGCCACATAATTTTGTATGAACTGGGAGGTCATTCTCCCAGCCTTTCAGCCGGATACAGCTGATGATGAGTGGAGTAGGTTAGACCTGGTCTCTGCGGTTTCAACCTACCTGAAATGGACTAAAAGCTTTGGCAAACAAGATCAGCTGTAGGTTTTCTCAATGGAGCCTAAAAAGGGTATGCCAGCAACATCCAGAGTTGTGTCTTCCTGGTTTGTCAAGATGCATATTGTATACAAAACGCTGGGCCTTCCTCCTCCTTCAGAGATCAAAGCACATTCGACGAGGGGTATGGCAGCATCCTGGGAATACACGAAGGTCACCTCCTGAGGTAGTTTTCAGAGCAGCAAGCTGGGGCGTGCCCAACACCTTTTATTAGGTATTATAAGCTTAATATGGCTTGTCCACCTGAGGAAACATTTGGCTCTACAGTTATTAAGGCAGCTGTTGCCCCTTAAAAATTTTGAGTAGCATTGCATTGAGGGTTTGGCTTATTTTTTATTTTTTTGTCTTCCCTCCCTTCTTAATATTGCTTGGTACATGCCATAATAGGCTGACATGGGGAGGTCCAGGAATAAGGAAAATTGTTATCCATACTTAACTGTAATTTTCCTTTCCTGGATCCTCCCCATGTCAGCCGGAGGATTCCCACCCAGTTTTTCGGTCGCGAGGCGGGGTTTTTTGAACACTGGTGTGGGCAGACAGCCGCCCTTTTATGGGCTAGAAAAGAGGTGGTCCTGGAGGGGTCAGAGGGGGCGGAGCTGACCCATAGTAGGCTGACATGGGTAGGATCCAGGAAAGGAAAATTACGGTAAGTAAGGATAACAATTTTCCTTAATATATATATATAAATATATATATATATATATATATATAGATCATAGTTGCCAACAGTCCCGATTTTCCCGGGACAATCCCGATTTTGGGACCCTCGTCCCGATTGGAGAGTGTCCCGAATCGGGATTTTCCATAAGGAAAATCGGGAATGTTGGTTTTTTTTTTTTTTTTTTTTTTTTTTTTTTTTTGGAGCAGCGGGCTCCAGCAAAATGGCGGCCGGCGCTGCCGCTCTAGCTGCCTCTAGTGGAGAGGGGAAGGGGGCTCGATCCGTGCAGCCAATGAAGCGGCTTCTTTGGCTGCACGGCCCCTCCCCTCTCCACTGAAGCGAGCAGAAGACACGGCGCCGGCGCCGTGTCTTCCTGAAAGTTCCCCAGCCCCGTACTGCGCAAGCGCTGCGCCTGCGCAGTACAGGGGGTCCGCCATTGCCGAGGGGAACTTTCTCGGCAGAACACCGGCCGCTCCTCCACTGAGCGGGGGCCGGGCTGCATTGAGGGGGGGAGGCTGCACTAACTGAGGGGGGGCTGCACTAACTGAGGGGGGGCTGCACTAACTGAGGGGGGGGCTGCAGTGAGGGGGGCTGCAGTGAGTGGGGCTGCACTAACTGAGGGGGGGCTGCAATAACTGAGGGGGGGCTGCACTAACTGAGGGGGGGGCTGCACTGAGGGGAGGCTGCACTGAGGGGGGCTGCACTGAGGGGGGAGGCTGTACTAACTGGGGGGGGCTGCACTGAGGGGAGGCTGCACTAACTGGGGGGGCTGCACTAAGGGGGGGAGGCTGCACTAACTGAGTGGGGCTGCACTGAGGGTGGGCTGCACTAACTGAAGGGGGGCTGCACTGAGGGGGGGCTGCATTAACTGAGGGGGGGGCTGCATTAACTGAGGGGGGGCTTCACTGAGGGGGGGCTGCACTGAGGGGGGGCTGCACTAACTGAGGGGGGGCTGCACTGGCGGGGGCACCTGATGCAAGGACAGACTCTGGCGGGGGCACCTGATGCAAGGACAGACTCTGCTGGTGGCAGGCGACGTGGCTAGTGACACGCTCAGGGATCCCACTGATTCTGCATTATGGTGAGTTGAATGATTTAATTTTATATTACAATGTAATAATAGAAATAATGCGCTTCAATCATCCTGACACCATAACAACCATGGTGCCGGGATGATTGAAGCGTTAACACCAGGTGTTTGGAGTATCTTTATCTGCTGATTGTTAAACTTTCTAGAATACACATATTTCTATTGTTGTGTAGGACCTGGGGCTGCTGTCCCGTCATTCCTCTCTCCCCCTTTCCCTCTCCCCCTTTCCCTCTCCCCCTTTCCCTCTCCCCCTTTTCCTCTCCCCCTTTCCCTCCCCCATTCATCTCAGACTCTAACCATACCCTCTTGAGCCACGCCCACTTTCCGCGTAAGCCACGCCCACTTTCCGCGTAAGCCACGCCCATTTTTCGCCGCAACTATTATTTTTTACTAGGCCACGCCTACAAACGAATGCCCCGCCTCCTAATTATTGATTGGCTCCGCCTACAGCAAAAAAAAGTGTCCCACATATTTTTTTTTCAATGTTGGCAACTATGATAGATAGATATAGAAGGCAGATATAAAAGCACATAGGGCTTTATATTTATATATATATATATATATATATATACATATAAAAGCAAATTCCAGTTAAAAGTAGTAAAATAGGTCCATCGTCAAGGGGCAACCCAGGAACGTGGGGGGGCTTTGGTTTCCAGAGACTACGTTCAACAGAAAGAATGGAGGGGGGTTACTGATGTAAGGGGGAAACCTTTATATCAGTGCCCCCTTATATTATTGTATTCACTCCCCCCTCAGACTTGCCTGGCGGCGCTGTCACTGACCTCCTCTCAGGTACACCGTGCAGGGCTCAGTTAGACGGCTCCAGGTTGGCGACTCTGGTTTTATCTTACAGTCTCCTCTCCACAGTCCACACGTTTTACTTCTCCCATGACCCCCCATTCTGGCGGCACTCCCACTCTTGACTCCTCTCCAGACTCCCCCTCAGAGACTGCAGACATGATATAAGACAAGAGATGGTCAGAGGTTGCGAACATGGTACAAGAGATGGTTAGAGACTAAGGACATGATACAAGAGATGGTTAGAGACTGAGGACATGATACAAGAGATCGCTAGAGACTGAGGACAAGATACAAGAGATGGTCATAGGTTGCGGACATGATACAAGAGATGGTCAGATGTTGCGGACATGATACAAGAGATGGTCAGAGGCTGCAAGCATGATTTAGTAGATGTCAGAGGCTGCAGTCATGATACAGTAGGTGTCAGAGGCTGCGGGCATGGTACAGGAGATGGTTAGAGACTGAGGACATCATACTAAAGATGGTCAGAGACTGCAGACATAGTACAAGAGATGGGCAGAGACTGCAGACATGGTACAAGAGATGGCCATAGACATGGTACAAGAGATCAATGCAGCCTCATCAGTGCCCATCAATTGCAGCCTCACTGTGCCCATCACACAGCCTCTGTGTGCCCACCATTGCAGCCTCTGTGTGCCAGCCATTGTGGACTCTGTGTGCCAGCCATTGGAGCCTCTGTGTGCCAGCCATTGCAGCCTCTGTGTGCCAGTCATTGTGGACTCTGTGTGCCAGCCATTGCTGCCTCTGTGCCTACCAATTGCAGCTTCACCAGTGAGGCTGCATTGTTGGGCACAGTGAGGCTGCATTGATGGGCACAGCGAGGCTGCAATTATGGGCACAGTGAGGCTGCATTGATGGGCACCATAAAGCTGCATTTGATGGGCACAGTGTGCCCACCATTACAGCCTCTGTGTTCCAGCCATTGCTGCCTCTGTGCCTACCAATTGCAGCCTCACCATTTCCTGGATCACACACAGCGGCCGATGTATGGCACGGACAGAGCTGGGTCTGTGTGTGTAAGGCGGCACTGTAACAAGGTCCCGCCCCTCTAGACTAGCTCGTGTGATAGGCAGAACACTGATTCAATCAGTTTTCCATCTAGAAGACTATCACACGAGCCAGTCTAGGGGGGCGGGACCTTGTTACAGTGCCACCTTACACACAGACCCAGCTCTGTGCCATACAAGAGGAGGAGCCGGAGGACAGAGGGAGGGAGGGGAGCACTGCAGCCGCCGCTCAAAGCGGACCCAGGGCAGCCGGCCTACTGGGAAATTTCCTGGTATGCCTGTCCGGCCCTGCTACCAACCCTAGGTTCCACTGAACCCTGGTTGAGCATGGCTGGGCTAGATAATAGTTCATAAATCACAAAACACATTTCAATTCGATGAAGTATGTAGTATCGGTTTCATAGTGTTTATGGTCATTTGAAGACAAAAGGGTCTTAAAATGCATTTCCATATTTACAGTAATGACTGTTCAGCAATGTAGCCATGAATAGGACCCCACTGCCACTACATCTTCTAGGCATCAGCAGTTTTCATAAAGAAGAATATAAGTGACTTAAAGCTGCTCACGGCAGATGACGCAGAGAATCAATGTTCCACATTTAAAGAGGATTGCCTATAATCCCTTTACCTCCTAAAGAAGGATTCTTGTAAAGCTCTGCTCTGCTACATAGCATATCTAAATGAAAAGGATAATGGCTTCCTCCTATGAAATTACACTTTGAATTTATGGTACAGTACCTTACTATTTTATTTTATATTTTCAGAACATCAGGAGTCATCGAGTTCTACAACTATTTATGCAAGACCTAGTAGGTTAAGTACCAAGGTATTTCCTAAAAGCCACAAGCCTTAGAGCCCTTTTACACTGCCAGCACCCTGGCGTTGGCAGTAAAGTGAAGCTAGTTTTAGCAACGCTTTACCGTTATTTTTGTGGCGCTTTTTGGGCGCTAGCAACCCCCGCTAGCGGCCGAATAAAGGGATAAAAGCGGAGCAAAGCACCACTGCCAGGGCGCTGCCCATTGATTTGAATGGGCAGGGGTGCTTTAGGAGCGGTGTATACACCACTCCTAAAGCGCCTCATAGAAGCTGCTTGCAGGACTTTTTTTGACGTCCTGCCAGCGCAGCGCCCCAGTGTGAAAGCGATTGCAGATGAGGCTTTTTTCAGGCACTATTTTTAGTGCTAAAACGCCTCCAGTGTGAAAGGGGTCTTAGGGCTTGTTTACTCTTGTAGTCGGGGGACAGTAAAAATAAGTGGTACCTATCCCCTGCTTAAAATAACAAGGCGACCAATTTAAGTTGCACACATAGTGTGGCTACTGCAAAAATTATACCCCTCCCCCGTCACATTTGGTGGGCAGTTACGCTGTTGACCGTGAGTGAGCCAGACCACAACTGTTAGGCTCGTGGCTGCGGCACAATATTCCTGTACAAAAACCCTGTTCAGCTGTAAAAAAAAAAAAAAACAAAAAAAAAAAAAACAAAAAAAAAACAAAACACAACAGGCATTCAAGAGGCAGCAATATTGCCTATAAGCCATTCCTGTACTGCTCTGTGAAAAGCAACCCATTGCTAATCGGAAGACCAATGGAAGCGTAAACAAGCCTCTAAGAACGTGTGCTTTGCCCAGCACTCTGTAAGCTCCGAATTGAAGTCTGACTTGATCTTATACAAGGGCCTTTTTCTCCTCCTCCTGTAGCTGAATGGAGTGGAGAAGGAGTGAAAAAAGCATGGTAAGTATATGCTGCTGTTGATGAAAATCTGTTGCTTTTCCCTGTATAGGAAAAAACACAGGTTCATTTAAAACAGTCAGGCATACAAACCGTAGCACAGTTGAGAAAAAAATCTACATTGTTATGTTGGTGACATCACCTTGCTTTGCTTATTTCCTGCCCTGGGGACCAGGCAATTTTCCCTGCTCGTTATCTTCTTAGATCACCTCACCACCCTCATGACTTCTTCTGCCACTGGAGCCTACAAGTACCCAGATGCTGCAAGTGTCTCCTTGACCAATAGCAAACTGTCCACATTATGTAAGCAGTGATGTGGGCACATGAAGAAGGACCCCCAGGAAGTAATGAGAAGAGAGATGGATTGTCATGTGACCGTGGCTTCAGGTAAGTAAAATTTGGCATTTGGATATTTTTTTTTTTCATATCAAGCCTGGTATGTTACAGAAAGCCACAGGTTTTTCTAGTGCAGCATTACAACCTTGGTCACTGTGTGGGTAACCACTGGCATCCTAACAACTGATAACGTCATCGATTGATAAGGGGGACACTGAGCGCATGCACAGCCATCATGTTTGCCCCTCCCCTGCCTTTTTCCTTCAACAATGGTGTCACCTTAGCTGAGAAGGAAGAAAAGTACTGGAATACGAGCCGTTACTAAGCGCGTAAAAGTGTATTTGCTTTGCAAGAATAAATCACCTTAGTGCTGGGTGTCCTACGTGTATGAATGGTGCTGTGTTATGTAAGACTATTATTTTAGTTTTATATATTTTGGAATAGGGGTGTATTGGGATTGTGCATAACTTTAAAGGGTGCCTTGACTTTGGGAAACACGGTTGCAAAGGTTTAATAAACATTAGCATTCCTTATCTCTAGATTTGTTTTAGGTCAGTGACTTGGCACTGAAGCCAAAACATCAGCTTTACAGCCAGAAAACAAAGGAGAAGGATGAATAATCGCAGCCTTCATACTTTCCTGGATGAAAAAGCTTAATAAAAGCATTGCAAATGTTTGCTATACACATTGCTTTTCAGATTAGAGTTTACAAACAGAATTTTGTGTGAACAAGGCCTGAACTGGAAAAAAAAACCTCACTATTTAAATGGTATACATTATTATAATATGTATAAACTATAATATATATATAATATAAACTAATAGAAGAGTATTAGCATCAATAATTTAATGATGGTCTTGGCTAAATGGTTAGCACTTCTCCCTGGCAGCACTGGGGTCACCGGTTTGAACCCCAACTACAGCACTACCTTCTTGGAGTTTGCATGTTCTACCTTTGTGGGTTTCCTCCGGGTACTCCGGTTTCCTTCCATATTTCAAAGACATGCTGGTAGGTTAATTGGCTCCTGTCTCAACTGGGCCTAGTATGTGTATATATGAATGTGAGTGAGGGACCTTCTGTGTAAATTGACAGCTCTATATAAGTACCTGTAATAAATAAACATACTAGTCCCAGACCAGGGGCCGACTGACCATTCGGGCACTGCCCGAGGGCTCCATGCCACTAAGGGGCCCCATCAGGGTGTCCAGTTTCAATAAAACCAGGGACAGTATGTAAAAATCTGTTATTTTTAAAAAAATCCCAAGATTATAACTGCCCCGCCTCTCCAGTGCCTTTTTAGTGTGTGTTTCTGTGTGTGTATATTGGGTGTCTGTGTGTGTATACTGTGTGGCCCCATAATCGATTGCCTTTGGGCCCCATAATCTTCTCCTATTGCCCGGGGGCCCCATGAGTTGTCAGTCTGCCCCTGTCCCAGACTACTTACAGGACTACGATTCCCCTAAAACTGAGATTATGCCTCTCTTCCTTGGTATTCAACTGTCAGAGAACAATAGAGATTCTCCCATTTGACAGTTAAAGGACACAGATGGTGCAAAACTCCTACTTGCAGAAGAATTGGGGACTTGTATGCAGCCTTGTTTTGGAAGCAATGTACTCCACAAAGCTCAAATAAACTTATTGTAAGACAAGGACAGGTATTTGCAAGCAAAATAATGCACATGCATCTCACTAGTAATATTAGTAGGTGCAATTTGGATTACAGGTCAGGTTAACTTTTGTGATCTTGGAGTGTTCCAGATATTTCACGACAGTTACAAATGGAAATGTACACTGTACTACAAGACCTGATAATAAGATAACTGTTGAAAGGGCTGAAGTGACATCAGAGGTTATGTGATGCTGCTGTGGCTTAGACCCACCCTGACCCATTCAGAGATAGGAGGATTAGTCAGTAAGCTGAGAGCAGATGCACCTTACTGAGTAGAAGTTGGGGAGCATGCACTCGATGGTAGCAATGCTGCCTGAGCCCGCAGATTGTGACAATCATCCTTCCTTAGCATTGGTGGCAGCAATCAAGAGGTAATTAATGCATAAGGGAAGTTTGGATACAGAAGTAAAAGGGCACACGATTTATTAAGGTTGCGGGGCTGTTGTACTGCAGCCCCATAGCATTGTATTGTATTGTATTAGTCGTGTTCAGCAGCTGCGACGCCTGCCAAAAGCAATATGTGGTTTAACTTCTGCAGTAGCTGTGAAGAGCATTGAGCCATTTTTACAGCCGTGAGCAGCTGCATGTCAGTGTTCAAGCGGAAAGTCAAGGGACGGTAAAAACCACACCTCAACCACCTGGCTGCACATGTGAATGAAGCTTTAAATAAAATGGTTGATTAGTTTTATTACCGATGAATTGACTAATAACAATCCAAAAAGCACACATTTCTAATCAATAAGCTTTCATATTTGTTTGAACTCCACCAATAACTTGATTTAAATTAAAACCATCATCTGAATACCATATGTAAACTTACAACAGATATAAAAGTGTCATTCTGCAGATAATCATTTAAATGTCAAACCTCAATGGGCTGTAGACTGGTAATTAACAGCTTGATTAACGTGGCTTAATCTGAACTTGGAGAAACTTTAGGTTCTCTATACAGCCCAAGTTTAGGGCTGCAGGACCTACACAGGGCCACAATAATCTAAAGCAGTGGTCTCCAAACTGCAGCCCTTTGCACACCTTTATCCGGCCCTTGGGGCACTATTCCTCCCACTGACACCAATGATGGGGCACTATTCCTCTCACTGACGCCAATGATGGGGCACTATTCCTCTCACTGACGCCAATGATGGGGCACTATTCCTCTCACTGACGCCAATGATGGGGCACTATTCCTCTCACTGACGCCAATGATGGGGCACTATTCCTCCCACTGACAATGATGGGGTACTAGTCCTCTCACTGACGCCAATGATGGGGTACTATTCCTCTCACTGACGCCAATGATGGGGCACTATTCCTCTCACTGACGCCAATGATGGGGCACTATTCCTCTCACTGACGCCAATGATGGGGCACTATTCCTCTCACTGACGCCAATGATGGGGCACTATTCCTATCACTGACGCCAATGATGGGGCACTATTCCTATCACTGACGCCAATGATGGGGCACTATTCCTATCACTGACGCCAATGATGGGGCACTATTCCTATCACTGACGCCAATGATGGGGCACTATTCCTATTACTGACGCCAATGATGGGGCGCTATTCCTATCACTGACGCCAATGATGGGGTACTATTCCTCCAACTGACAATGATGGGGTACTAGTCCTCTCAGTGATGCCAATGATGGGGCACTATTCCTCTCACCGATGCCAATGATGGGGTACTATTCCTCCAACTGACAATGATGGGGTACTAGTCCTCTCAGTGACGCCAATGATGGGGCACTATTCCTCTCACCGATGCCAATGATGGGGTACTATTCCTCCCACTGACAATGATGGGGTACTAGTTCTCTCACTGACGCCAATGACGGGGTACTATTCCTCCCACTGACACCAATGATGGGGCACTATTCCTCTCACTGACGCCAATGATGGGGCACTATTCCTCTCACTGACGCCAAGGACGGGGCACTATTCCTCTCACTGACGCCAATGATGGGGTACTATTCCTCCCACTGACGCCAATGATGGGGCACTATTCCTCTCACCGATGCCAATGATGGGGTACTATTCCTCTCACCGATATCAATGATGGGGTACTATTCCTCTCACCGATGCCAATGATGGGGTACTATCCCTCTCGCTGACGCCAATGATGGGGTACTATTCCTCCCACTGACATCAACGATGGCAAACTATTCCTCTAACTGACACCCAACAATGGGGCACCATTTCTCCCACTCGTACCAATATTCGACCACCCTAAAATCTGAAGGACAATAAACTGGCCCTTGATCTAAAGACTAATACAGGACCCGCCCACACCACAACTCTGTTGTTACCTTAGGCCAGTGGTGGCCAAAATAGGGACTTTAGTGTGTCCCCTCACATGTCAAGATGCATAAAAGCTTAGGATTTATAAATTTGACAATAATAATAATAATAAATGTTTTTATTTTATTGCAATGCACCCAGGAAAGGAAAATAAATGTTTGTGCAAAATGTTAATCTAACACTAAGATAAGATCTAGTTTGGTTTGTGTGGACAAAAATGAGGACATTTCCAGACCTGAGATCGTTACAGATCTGTAGGACATCGTGCTCACTTCTGCAAGTCTTTGATGCTCACACAGTAAAAGCAAAATGTCATCAAGAGTGCCCAACATTTGTTGGGACCTGGGAGGTTAATCTTAAGGGGATTTTTTTAAACCAATGTACCTTTATTAAGTTTTTTTTTTTTTTTTTTTTTTCTTACCAACATGACCAAACTTTCCCCCCCATACAAGTATGCATCAGTAGATCACTTTTTAGGGCCTCTTCACTCTTTCACATTAGAAAACTCATATGCAATTTGTTAAAAGCACAAGTGTTCTTTAATACGGTTTGTTATCTTTAATACGGTTTGTTAAAATAAATGCAATGCAAGATGAGTGAATTCATGCTTTTTACATCCTTCATTTTTTTTCACGTGTGAACATGTGAAATCATGGGTTTGTGACTCAAAGTGAACTGATTGAATTGAATATTGCACTTTTAGTGTGTTTTACAATGTACTACCTTTAATACATGTACAAGGTAATGTGCATTTTTCAAGACCTGCATAAAAAAGTTGGATTTAAAAAAAAAAACAAAAAAAAACAAAAACAATGCACTGTACACCAATGTGAAGAGCTTCACAGATGAGAATTGAGATGAATTTTCCCTGCGTTTTTTTTTAGGTGCTGTGAACACGTGTTATAGTGCAGTTAGAATTTGATGGTTAGTGGCTGTAATAAGCTAGCAGAGAATAAGCTAGATAGATCTACTGATGCGAGGGGGAAGCAGGACTTCGTTGCATCAGCATTTGCAGAAAGTGCAAAGGATACATTGAGGTTGATTCACTAAAACTGGAGAGTGCAAAATCGGGTACAGCTGTGCATGGAAGCCAATCAGCTTCTAACTTCAGCTTGTTCAATCAAGTTTTGACAAAAAAACAAAAAACAAAAAAAAAAAAACCTAGACGCGAATTGGTGCACCAGATTTTACACTTTTCAGTTTTAGCAAATCAACCACAATGTGTTTACAGGGCTCTGAGAAAGAGGCTTCAACTTTGGGGCTTTGTGCTGAACTGCAGCAGTCATGGAATTGATGGTTCCCCGAGATACAGCCCTCAGGAGCCACTATCACTGTAATCCAGACTAGGATTACACCTGGGCCTTAGGCACTTTTAAGGCCAGATCCTGTTCACTTTAAAACTCCAGGAAGACAACTAAATAAACAGCCTTGCTCCTCATAAAAGCAAAAGAAATAAAGGTCCAGTTTTTTTTCATCGATTTCCTTTGGCAGTCCATTCTATACAAATCGGCTGCCTTAAAGAAAAACTCTTTAAATAGCTTGTTTGGACCAAGATGGCCAGAATGAACGATTTCTTTCACTAACATGCAGGGCTGTCAGCTCTCTATGAACTGTATGTAGCATACAGCACTGTGTTCTGACAGTGGGATGGGGACTTCCTGTCCCGCTTTTGGAACTTGAGTTGGGCTAAGCGCTGTGCTTAGCTATTCACATGAAGCTTTGTATTTTATGAATAAATACATGGCTTCCTCTGATTGCCTGAGGCAGAAAGGTGGGCAGATGATGTCACAATCTCACTTCCTGCCAATCAGAGGAAGCCCTGTATTCATTCATAAAATTCAAAGCTTCATGTGAATGGCTGAGCAGATTTTGTTCTGGAAGTGGGTCAGGAAGTCCCCGTCCCGCTGCCAGAACACAGAGCTGTGTACCGTATGTAGTTGAGGCTGTATACAATTCATAGAGAACTGACAGCTGCTGCATGTTAGTGAAGGTATAGTTCATTTGGACCAGCTTGGTCCAAATGGACTATTTAAAGTTCACTAAAGCATGGAGTCAGGCTTCAATACAACACACGTTAACACATGAAATACTGCATAGTGGTGTGAGTGCAGTAACTCACCACAATGGAGCAGCATAGTGTGAAGGGGGCCTAAAGAAGGTGATTAAATGTGCACGGACAACCATCTAAAACAGTAACTCTGTTCAGATAGACTTTCCCTTTCAAAGGAAATACATTCCACCACAATAAATTTCACTTCCCAATCATGTCACATATCAGGAGGAGCAGAACTCTGATAGCCAGGGTACCTGTGCCAACACCTTTCTCCACGTTCGCTCTGATGAATATTACAATTTTTATTAATGGTAACGTATTTAGGAACGGAAGGAAATATATTCACTTGCTGGCATGGTCAACTCATTGTCAGTATAATAAACATTATAACATACCAAATCTATACTGGTTTTGGACAATCAGCACGACTAAGAACAAACCATTAAGAAGTGAAGAGCGTCAATTAACTGTAAAGAAAACCTGTTGTGTGACCTTTGAGCTCCTTGTTGGCTTTACCGAACAATACAAGAAACACACAGAAAGATATAATTCTGAGCTGAGCTGTTTATTTTGCTGCTTGAAACCTAAGTGACATTATGCCACTGTAATTATAGGGTGCCCTCTAAATATGTACTATACTGCAGGTCAAATTTCACTATATATATATATATATATATATATATATATATATATATGAGACAGATTAGCAAAATGCAGCAAACAGATCAGTTTATACAAGGAAGTGTTGGGAAGGATACGCATTCAAGTTATTGCAGGTATTTTGTGAGCCATTTTTCTTTCTCTGTAGGTAAAATGTTTAAATTGAACCAACAGTAATGTGTCAGTGTATATTTAAAATCGTGACAAAATCTTCTCTCTGGTCTTGATTTGCCTATGGCAAACTTTACTAAGGTGTTGCGTTTTACAGGACAAGATGACAACAATACAGCATAGTTCCCGCACATTTTGGTTATCTTCTGGAGGTTAAAGCTGTTTTTCTTTATTCTCTTGGGACAAATGCAGCAGTGAAACACATACCAGCTGATCAGAAAGCGCTTCGGTCAAAAATTCCTTTTTTTTTTTTTCAGGGCACACAGCAACCAACAGTATATCTTTGCCATTCCACAGTTCTTTTTAAGGGTTATATGACTGCACTGTTGCCTTTAAGTACTTTTTTTTTTTTTATCTACTGAGTAACAACAACTTCTTTGTTAAGCAAGCTTGCTGACAACAGCCTGGTTGAGAGAATTTAGTTGGTTGGTCCATTTATCTAAAGCAGTGTATCGTGCTCCTCCTCTCTTCTGGTGGTCCAGTTCCAGGAGTTGGTTTACTTGATCAATTCGCCCATGGATAGTGCTTGAAAACAAAAATGGATGACATTAATTTTAAAGAAATCAGGCATCTAAATCTCAAACCATAATGGACACCTAAAGGGGAACTAAACCCTCCTATCTATTACAGGGAAGGAAGGTGCCACCTTGGTTTTTGTTTGGTCTGCAGTTGCCATGGTGCTGTATGTGTGATCAGTTATGACAACAGCCATTTAATGGTTTGACAATTCAGTTGAGAGCACAAGCAAATGCAACATTTATCATTCACAGCATTCCTTGAATGTAACCATTTTTCCCTAAACCTTGTGAACAGCCTTTACAGAAGAGTTGAAGCTGTTATAGCTGCAAAAAGTGGGCCAACTCAATAGTGAACCCAACAGACTAAGACGTCATTAAAGTTCATGTGCGTGTAAAGGCAGGCGTTCCAATACTTTTGGTAATATAGTGTATGCCTATGGCACCTGACTGCAACAAAGACCTCAGTTCTCACATTGGATACAGGTTACAAAGATCCTTTGCGGACTAGTGGGCAACATGGTAATTTTGTGCATCAACATCTTTTCCTCCTAGCATTAGTCATGTTCTACCCCGTTCCATTCAACAACTGTGCATTCTTATTATTATACATGACTGTCGAAGAGAATGCATAAAGCATTAAAGAAAGTGTGCATAGTTAAGTCTGGGAGTAACCCGATTGGAAATCTATAGCAAATACGTGTTCATATGTCACATGGACCAAATTATACACTTAAGGATACTTGAAAAAACATTAATGCTTTATGTAATGTCATGTGTTGATGTTCACATTAACGTTTAGTTTACTTCTCTTTAAATTAAACTCCAATGTGAAACTTTTTGCTTGAGTTTGTGTAGCATGATTAAGCTCCCAGAGGCCCAGAAGCAAGGTATTTTTATACAGGCTTGGGAGTGGTGACAATTCTTTACATGTCTACTGAAACTCTTATAGGAATTGGAAAGCAGGCGTCTACAGGTGTTTGCATAACTGAGATTCCTTGGGTTTGGGGCTCCTGGGAGCATATGAAGTTATGTGAGGTTATCTGCAAGAGCTTCCTGCTTTACAGTCCTAGTAGTAGTTTATTCTCAGCATGTGTTTATTATAAGAATAAAGAGACATATTGCATAATCTTTGTTATATTTAACAAAGAATCTGTTTTACTAAAGAATAAGTAGAAAGGAAAGATCAGGTGTTAAAGTGGTTCTAAAAGGTTCAAAGTACAGCGTTCCCTACCAATACTTACTAGAGCCCCATCGCGATCCAGAGATATGCATGAGAGCCTCTGCTCTCCGAAGACTCTCTCCCTTGCCATTGGCTCCTGCTGCTATCAATCACAGCCAGTGAACCAATGAGAAGAGAGGGTCGGGGCCAAGACACAGCTGTGTGTGTGAATGGACACACAGAGCAGTGTGCCTGCTTTTGGTGCCCCAGAGCAAGCACTTGGCAGGAGAGAGGGTCCAGCACGCCAGCAGAGGACCCAAGAAGAAGAGGATCGGGGCTTCTCTGTGCAATACCATTGCACAGAGCAGGTATTTATTTTTTTTAAACACCTTTAATATCACTTTAAAGTATCCAGATTCAAGCTGTTGTTCCTCTAAATGTAAGAAAAAAAAAAAATTGTGACAATGATTTAAAGGGGTTTTGAACTTTTGATAAAATTATGGAATACCTCTGTGGATGGGAGGGCTTTGTGTCAATTAGTTTGAGGTCAGCAACTCACACTCTGACTAAGCCGTTATGAGGCCACATGAGAGCAGCCCCAAGGCTACCAGTTGATCAAGGGGCAAAAATTGCATGTTTTTTTGACACCAAAGCAAAACTACTCTTTAAAATGTTGGGAGTCAATTTAGGTCTCGTATGCACAGGTGCATAGACCCATACCCCTGTGCAGAGGGTTGTGTTTATTCGCACGGTAATGACCGGTGTTCCTTGCATCCAGCCTGTCAAAATCAGAGATAGCTGGAGAGACTCAGTAGCTGTAGGAGTCTTCCTGCACATGCCAGTGCTTACATCTGTATAGGGACAAATTCACAACTCTGGAGGCATATAATCTGCCTCCAGAGGTGTGCGTCTCTCCTGTACAGATGTAAACACTGGAATGGGTGGGAAGATTCCTACAGTAGCTGCAACCCGCAGGCGGTTACTGATTTTGATACAATAGCTGCATGGAACTTCTGTTGTTCCCTAGGTGAAAAAATGTGACCCTCTGCACGCAAGTACAAGTTTCTATGCACCTGTGTGAATGAAGCCTTCATGTCACTTTTTTTTACACAGAGCTGCTTTTTCGATGTCATGTTAAAATAGCTGGCAGGTTTGGGTTGGTACAAAGTGCTGGGTGTCCAGTGCGCCCCTGTGCCGTGGAGGGGGGGGGGGGGTTCCCTCCAGTTTTACCTGCCCTTTATCTATCCATTATTATGCATGTGCTTCCACTGTGGAGGCTCTCAAAAATGTAGAGTTAGGACTGCAGGTATTACTGGGGTGCCGTGAAGTGGCTCTGCAGCTTACGCATGTATAATGTGTAATGTAATTTGGTTGTTTGCAGGTTGGTTGGCGAGTTGAGCTGGGAATTTTCTTTCGTTTTGTTTGACTTGGGTTGGGTTGGTAGAAAACACACCGGATTAGCAATAACAGTTTTGATTCTAGATAAGCAAAAACAACCAGCAACATTTCCATGCAGTGAAACAGAGTACTATTTTTTTGTTAAAGCAAAATACTTATTTAGTGCCCATGTGTACCTAGACATGGTTTGTAATGCTACAACACAGTCTGTGCTAGTAAACACCTGGATCAATACATGGCAGGTATCAGAAGCCATTGATAGTCATATCAGGCAGAGACACCAATGACAATTACAGAGGAATAATACATTTAATCTATAGTTAGTGAAAAAAAAGAAAAGAAAAATGACTTACTTATCCAGTATGCACTGAACAAGCAGACTCTCAACATCTGCTACATCTATGTTAAGCTCCTAGAAACAGAAAAAAGGCAGAGATTACTTAGATAATTTCAACAGGTTCATTTTAATGACAAACTATTTATAGACATAGTACCTGTAATACGGAAGTAAAAAAAAAAAAAAAAAATTAGAGTGAACTTTGGACTAAAAAGGAGTGAAAATAATTTACTGACATTTCCTTTGTAGCTTTGCATGTTCATCACTTGATTTAGCTTAAAGTGTTTGTATACCTTGGATTAACCACTTACCAACCCGGCCAATTCTGACACTTTGCTCCTACATGTAAAAATCATCATTTTTTTGCTAGAAAATTACATAGAACCCCCAAACATTATATATTTTTTTTTAGCAGAGACCCTAGAGAATACAATGGCGGTCATTGCAACTTTTTATCTCGCACGGTATTTGCGCAGCAATTTTTCAAACACTTTTTTTTGGGAAAAAAACAGTTTCATGCTTTAAAAAAAAAAAAAACAAAACAGTAAAGTTAGCCCAATTTTTTTGCATAATGTTAAAGATGAAGTTGCGCCGAGTAAATAGAAACCTAACATGTCACGCTTCAAAATTGCACACGCTCGTGGAATGGCGCCAAACTTCGATACTTAAAAATCCCCATAGGCGATGCTTTAAAAATTTTTACTGCTTACATGTTTTGAGTTACAGAAGAGGTCTAGGGCTAGATTTATTGCTCTCACTCTAACGTTCGCGGCGACACCTCACATCTGTGGTTTCAACACCGCTTTCATATGTGGGCGGGACTTACGTATGCGTTCGCTTCTGCGTGCGAGCACACGGGGACAGGAGCACTTTAAAAATTTTGGTCCGTCGGAAATCTCTATGATCAACATCCGGGGCTGGTGGATCCGCTCTCCGATTCACCGATCGCAGAGGTGAGTCGGAAGAAGCACCGGAGGGCGGCGCGGGGGGGGGGACACGTCCCCTCTCGCTGCCCGTAAGAACGATCAAGCGGCTGACCCCCGCTATGATCGTTCTTATGGTGTAGGGAATCGCCGGCTGAAAACGGCAATATCTGAATGATGTCTTTAGCTGCAGGCATCATTCAGATATACACACCCACAAACCCAGGACGTCCATGGACGTCATACGGTCGGCAAGTGGTTAAAAACAAACATGCCTATACTTTCCTGCTCTGTGCAATCCTTTTGCATGGAGCAGCCTCAATCCTCTTCTTCTGGGGTCCCCTGCCAGCGCTCCAGTCTCCTCCTCTTCATTGGGTGCCCTAGGAAAAGCCGCTTTCCCTGGGGGCAACCGTGCAGGCTCGCTCCTGAGTCCCACTGCTGCGTCCATGGAGCCCCTTGCTCTCGAGTCACAGGATTTGATTGATAGCAGCAGGTGCCAATGGTATCAATCTGTCCAATGAGGAGAGAGAGAGCGACTGAATCCACTGAGCTTGTGCACATCGCTAGATCAGATCGGGCTCAGGTAAGAAAAAGAAGGGGGCTGGGGGGAGCTGCAGCACAGAAGGTTTTTCACCTTAATGCATAGAATGCATTAAGGTGAAAAACCTTAAGGGTTTAGAATCACTTCTGAGAAAAAAAAAAAAAAACACAATGAGATGACTTGCAGCAGAGATCAGGACCACGTACATTTAAAGGGGGAGTTTGAGGTGTATTAAAAATCAAACATCTATACTCACCTCCCTGCTGCAACACTGGTCTGATAATGCAGCTGTCCCTCCACCAGATCTAAGCCTCAGAACTGAGCGTTCACATGACCGCTGATCACTCCATTCTCGGGTCTGTTCTGGAGTAAAAGAGAAGGGACTCAGTCCCTACTCTCTGCTCTGCCCCTCCACTGGAGGGCCAGGCTGGGCAGGGGGCAGAAGTGGTTGCCACAGGCATGTGGGCGGATCACTACATTATGGTCAGGATCCTTCCAGAGCCTGGAGGGGCTCCGTGATGTCAGCCGACAGTGGGCTTTAGTAAGTTTACTCCTGTGACCCACAGGAGAATTATAGCCCAAAAAGCTTTGGCCATACTACTCTTAACTAGCTGGTAATCTAATCTGAAAGGTCGAGAGCACAGGAATCAAGTGACTTTGATGTCACTGGTTATTTATTTAGGAGACTTAACATTTTGTAAGCTATAATGGAGCAGCCCGTCTGAGACACACCCACCAGTGACCATGCACTACAGGTGAAAACACCTAGATAAGATAAATGTCAAGCACTTGACTGCATAAACGAAATGCGAACAAAGCCTCATATCTCAGCTGAAATAATGAAACCCATATCTTACTTAATGCAGAACGTAGACACCTTGTCATTCTTTTATTTGATGGTTTAATAAGTAACTCTAAGCAGTATGACGCATAGCCATTGCATTCCTAAATACAGTACAAGGAAGCTGTCAAATATATTAACAGGTATTGTTTATTTCCTCTTAACGGCATAACTGTTGGCATTCTTTACAATGGAATAAGCAGATAAACAGAGGAAAGCCTGAAGCTAGGGTAAGATCGCTATATATAGGTGATGCATCTTTTAAAGGGGATATCTACTTGAAATAAAAAAAAAATTTAAGAGGAACTCACATGTAGAAACACGAAAAGACTCTCCCAAGCCAACTAAAAAGTAACTAAGGGACTATCCTTTTTATGCTGGCGAGTGTCCTCGTAGTATATTGTACTTCCTACTTTCAAGTAACTGCATGCTGTACCATATCAGAGGTATAGACAGACAGCTATCCTTAGAGTCTGCAGGAGCCAGACATTGCACCCATCATCTGCTGATCGTGGGTGCGATGCTCTGCAGGCTACTTAGAAGACACAAGACTGTTGTTCTCTGGCCTAAACAGCAAACAATGGCATGTCTACTGGTACTCTGCAGCAGCTACAGACATCCCTTGGATGAGTGGTCTCCAAACTGCAGCCTAAGGGCCAAATGTGGCCCTTTGCCTCTCTTTATCTTGCCCTTGGGGCACTATTCCTGTTGTGGCTACGAGGCATTATTCCTTTTACTGACACCAACAATGAGGCACCACTCTTTCCATTGACACTGGTACGATGAGGTACCATTCCTTCCACTGACACCAATGATTGGGGCACTATTCCTTCCACTGACACAAATTATAGGGGCACTATTCCTCCTCCTATTGCCCACAAGCACTGTAATTTTGTATGACCTTTATAGACTGCCAATCCCGAGGCATTTTCTACTCCCACTGGCCACAGTCCAGTCCTCCTATAGTCTGAAGGAAAATAAACTGGCCCTTTCTTTAGAAAGTTTGGAGGAAAAAAAAATCTGATCACTTTTATTGCTGTCACAAGGAATGTAAACATCCCTTGTGACAGTAAGAGGCGGTGACAGGTGAGGCCTAGAAGTGACCTGAAGTCTGACAGTTGCTGTTGTACATATCAGTGATTAAGAGGAATAAGCTCCATGTTTGACAATGTAACGGTTACAAATAATAAACCTTATTCAGGAGTTCGAATTGGCAGGACCAATCTGAATCTACTTTGCTAGTGTCAGACCAGTAAATGATGAATTTTGATTAGTCGATATGTGTTTCTACACTTAAAACGACACTAAAAACGTATAAAAGTAAAAATTGCTATCATAAAAGTGATAGGACAACCATATCCTAAAGCTGGAAAAATATTAAATATACTGGGAGGTCTATCACCCTATATTTTCCACTGAACACTACAGTACAAAGCCCAGCTTTTTTTCCAGGGTTTGAAGAACCTATGTAAGCAAAGTGGCCCTAAATTAAAAAAAAAGAGGACTTCCTCTCCCGACAGTAATTGATTTTTTTTTACACCTTACGGAAAAAAAACAAGTTACTGTCATCTCTGGTCTCTACCAATAGATTAAAAATGATCCACTTTAAACCCTCCTTTTCTCTAGACACTTAATCCTTTTGAACAACTTTGTTCTCAAGACCCCCACTTATTTTTTCTTAAAATTGTACATGATCTCAGTTTAAACACTTAATATGTTTTCTATTTTCTATTGTGAAAAAATATTAGTTTGTGAGATTTGCAAATCTTTGGGATGCTATGTGAAATCTACATGAATGCAAATTGTTTGGAATTGGGATTGCATTCTGACAGTGGGGAGCCTTCCCTGTCATTAGAATACAATGAGCAAAAAACCTGACAGGTTGGTTGTACACAAGTCAATCTATACATATCCTTTAAGCTTTAAAAACTGCAAGTTTTTTTTTTTTTTTTTTAAAGACACCAACCATAAAGCATACCCATGCTTTATATATGCAGGGCAGAGCAATGGGTAAGGCTGGGTTCACACCTATGCGAACTGGATGAGGGTTTCTCCGCATCCAATTCGCATGATAGGAGATTGCGACTGGCTCTCTATGGAGCCAGTTCACATAACTCCGTTGTGGCTGCAAAGCAGCTTGCACAGGAGTGCTGTGCGTCTTTGGCTCCATTTCAGGGCCGAATTCAGGCAAAAATTCAGCCCTGATTCATCCCTGAAATGGAGAACAGGGACGCACCGGACCCCTGCTGCGAGCCGTCGGGGGTGTGAACCCAGCCTTAATGTAAATGCCTGCCCACCAAGCTACTTATGTTTACCTATCTATTGTTTGCCCCCTTTTCCTGCTCTTCTATTCACTTGCAGCAGAAAGGACAAGAAGCCATGTCTAAACTCTAAGGCTGGCCATAGACGTTTTGAAACTCGTCCAGTTAAGCAGGAATCGTCCGAGAACCATGTATGAGCAGGCAGAATGTACCCAAGTTGATCGATTGATCGATCGATCAACTTGGCACAGCCAGTCAGTGGAATTTTACACACGATTATCGCTAGCGGCTGCTAGAATACAATGGCTCAGCGGGAGAGATTGCCCTTGTCAACCCTGTCCGTGGTTGCAGGAAAGAAATTAGCTCCATGTATGGCCTGCCTAAGCCGTTCTGGCCAGAACTTACACAGGACTAATCGAACTCTCCCTGTCCTCACGTTTCAATGCTAATGTTTAGTGGAAGAAGATCACATGTTCCCCACACCCAGGTATCAGGTTTTCCTTTTTACTCTGGGGGCTGGGTGAACAGCACAGATTCACGTTTAAAAATATTTGCTGAATTCATCCATACCCTCTGTCTCCTCAGGCATTACAAACTTACTAGCAGACATATCAGCCTGGATGTCACATCACTTCCTTAAACTCAACCTATCCAAAACCGAGCTCATTATATTTCCTCCCTCAGGTGCCACTTCCCCTGATTTCTCTGTCAATATCAACGGCTCAACTATCAACCCATCTCCCCACGCCAATGTCCTAGGTGTAATCCTGGACTCTGAACTAACCTTTCGACCCCACATTCTATCACTATCCAAAATTTGCCGCCTCAATCTCCGCAACATCTCCATGATACGCCCCTTCCTAACCAATGTCACCACAAAGCTTCTAATCCACTCCCTGGTCATCTCCCTCCTCAACTACTGCAACTCCCTCCTCATTGGTTTACCTCTAAATAGGCTATCCCCACTTCAGTCCATCATGAACGCTGCTGCCAGGCTCATCCACCTCACAAACCGCTCAGCGTCTGCTATACCCCTCTGCCAATCCCTCCATTGACTGCCACTCAGTCACTGAATTAAATTCAAGATACTAACTATAACTTACAAAGCCATCCACAACCTGGCCCCCAGCTACATCTCTAACCTAGTCTCAAAATACCAACCTAATCGTTCTCTTTGCTCCTCCCAAGACCTCCTGCTCTCAAACTCCCTTGTCACCTCATCCCATGCTCGCCTTCAGGACTTCTTCAGAGACTCTCCCATCCTCTGGAATGCTCTACCCCAATCCATCTGATTTTCTCCTACTTTATCCACTTTCAGACGATCCCTGAAAACTCATCTCTTCAGAGAAACCTATCTGGCCCCCACCTAACAACTGTACATTTATCTTCTCAATCAGCACATCACCCACAGTTATTACCTCTTGTGTCTCTTGACCTTCCCTCTTAGAATATAAGTTCTAAGGAGCAGGGCCCTCTGATTCCTACTGTATTAAAGTGTATTGTATTTGTACTGTCTACCCTCAAGTTGTAAAGTGCTACGTAAACTGTTGGCACTATATAAATCCTGTATAATAATAATAATAATACCCTAAATTTGTACTTATTCTCCAGTGTTTTAATTTAATAAAGTTGGTAATGTCCATGAGTTTGAAAAAAAAAAAAAAAAAAAAAAAAAAAAAAAAAAAAAAGGTTCCTTTCCATTTCTACTCTTTAAAATGGTCTTGCTACTTCAATAATAAATCATACAAATGATCTGAAGCTAAGCCACATCAACCATTCTATTTCTTTATTCCAACTCAAACCTGCTGACCAAAAGGAAGAGAATAAAATGGGGACAAGAAAAGAGATAATAAAAGGGTATGTAATGCTGAGATTTTCAAGCCAATGTAATATCACCTGCACACCTGAGCACCTCTAACACAAACGTTTGTGTAATAAAGCTAAGTAAATGAAAGCACTTACCTTCGAAATAAAAGGAATATGTATTCTGGTGTAAGGCTTAATTAATTTTATAAGCACTTGTGTTCTGATGTTCCTTAAAAGCTCTGCAAAACAACAAAAAAAAAATTACGCATTGACGAAGAACACCAATGTAAAGCTTTGTAAACAAAGATGGTACTTGGCAGAAAAAATTCTTATGATGAAAGTTAATGGAATCTGTGGAGAACCATTATTCAGTAAAGAGGTACATTTAGTAATATACAATAATACATTCACAATTCAAATAATTACAGATACCAGAGGATCATACTATTAATTACAACAGACACATTTTACAGTAAAACCAGGTAGAATATGATGGAATCTACCATAGTTGTGATACATAAGGAAGGCAAGGATCCACTTAATTAGAAAAAGGGGGAAGCGTGAAATGTCATGGATCCATAGGTTGAGGTGTTATGCCCCTTTTGGCCTTAACGTCGATGTGGATGTCAATTCCTTTATAGACAACTCTTAAATGAATCAATCAGGTGCTTGTGGATTTTGTCATTATTATTTTCACAATTTTATTTTTATATATTTTTTTTCTATACTAATCATTCATTTTAGTCATATTGTTTATGTAAACTTGATGTGAGTTGAGGATTGGGACACTTCCACCTAATGGTCCCTCCCACAACTTTTTGATACATCAGGTACCATTTAGACTACTCCATTTCCCTTACCTCTACCTATTTCTATCTGTTTATTCATATTTATACACAGCCCTTAGAACTTGTAGAATACTATTCATACATATGTTTATGCAACCTTAGAATCTGTTTTAGGATTCAGGATGAGTCATGGATTTTCCTGTTTATTTACTCCCCTCACGACCAGAATCAGCATCTGGTAACTTATTTACATCAATGTCCCAGTTTAGTATTTTGCTGATTATGTTCATTATTCATTTTATTAAATATTTTTATCCTTGCAGTGTTTTTTTTTTTTTGTTTTTTTTTTTTTTTTTTTAGGTATTGTTACCTTTTATTATATTCAACCTTTTTTGCTCTCGCCTCTCTTGCCTTTATTTTTGCCATTATGCACTATGGCAGACATCGCTAGTCCGCCATGATGAGTCTAATTGTGTCTCCACCCTCACCTTGGGAAGCTCCCTTTTTTCTATTTCTGGGTGACATCTGGCATATATCTGAGAGTCTCCACAACATCTTTATAGTGGTTTATTGGCCGCATTGAGTCCTGGTTTGATGCCCTCTGAGTTGTATATCCCGGATCCCCTAAGATAAGACCCTGGCTGGGTGTTTAGCCGCAAGCTGTCTTTTGCTTGCCTTCTGGTAAGTGTGCACTCCTCATAGTGATCAGTACTCAATGGTGAAGGAAGATTGCACACTTATATCACATTATCTTAGTGGATGATTTGGACTTTGTTTTTTTTATAAAGTTCCACATTCACTTTTTGATATTCTGACATCACATTCTTTTGGATCTATATATATTTAAACATTTTGTTTTGTTGTCACTTCTATTTTTATTATTTTTACATTCATGTACACTTATATTTTTATTCGCTTAGCACTGGTTCATTACTAGTGGTTTCACTGTCTAGCGCAGCTAATTCTTCTTTATTTAAAGGATCCACTTAATACATCCTCATATAGACCCATTTCCTTATTGAATACAGATATAAAAATCCTGGTGAAGGTCATGGTGGCTAGGTTAAAAAGGGGCATCCAGAAACTTGTCCACCCCGATCAGTCGGGATTTATCCCTGGAAGATCTACTAGTATAAATATAAGATGTGTGTACTTGAATCTTTAGATCCCGGCAGACGGGGATGGATCTAGGGCTATTTTGTCTTTAGATGCCCCCAAGGCCTTCAACAGCCTTGAATGGCGATATCTGTGGAGGGTCCTGGTTGAGTTCCAATTTGGTCCGGGCTTTATAAACTAGATAAAATTGCTATACAAAGTGCCATAAGCAAAAGTGAGAATGAACAGTGAATACTCTGACAAATTTTGATTGCTGAGGGGGACGAGACAGGGGTGCCCTATGTCCCCACTGCTCTTCGCCCTCGCAATCGAACCTCTGGCAGTGGCCCTCAGGTCCTCCCCGGAGGTTAGGGTGAATTAGCAGGGGAGTAGAAGAAAAGGTGGCATTATACGTGGATGACCTTCTACTATTTCTGGGTGACATGCCGACCTCCCTGTTGATGGCAATGAAAATGATCACAAATTTTGACCAATTTTCTGGACTTGCCATAAACTGGGAAAAATCTGCATTGTTACCAGTAGACCCCCTGGAGGATCCCTTGCCTGGGGAGGTTGCTCAGATTCAAACAGTGGACAAAATGAAATATTTGGGAACATTACAAGAGACCCCAAACAGTATATTACAAATAATATTGTCCCACTTCTGGACAAATTCAGGGGAAAAAGCAAAATATGGAAACGTCTCCTATTATCAGGAGCAGGACGATGTAACTTGATTAAAATGCTATGGATGCCAAACCTTTGTATGCATTACATAACTCGCCAGTGTGGGTATACAAAAAGTGGTTCCAAAAGTTAGATGTTATCTTTAGAGAATTAATTTGGAAAGGTGGTCCGGCAAGAATCCGCTTAAGCACCCTACAATTACAAAGACAGGAAGGAGGGGTTGACTTCTACACCCTCAGAGTTACTTCCTTGTGGCACAGTTACAGCATATGGGAGAGTGTAATGGGTCGGAATAGGGATATATAGAGAGGGAAATGTTGCTACAAAACACTCCGCATGGATCAATGGTGGAAGCCATGGAGGCGGGCTCTTTCCCTTCTGGGCTCCCCACACTAAGCTTAATGGTAAGAGTATGGGATACAGTGAAGACATTGCTGGGGTATAAGGGATTCACAGAGTATACCCCCTATGGGAGAATAGAAATCTGAGAGAAATACAGAAGATGGGGACAATTAAGGAATGGGAACATTGTGGAATAAAGTCTATTAGCCAGCTATATAAAGATGACATTCTGAAATATTTTCAGGAGCTGAGGGAACAATACACAATACCGAATAAATCCTTTTTTTTTAGATACCTACAGGTTAGGCATGCTCTGGGAGATCAATTTAAAGAGGGGGCACCGGAATGGAACAAGATTCCTTTGCTCCAGAAGGTAATTAAAGCAACAACCCTACAAGGCCTTATTTCAAGCTTATATACACACATACAAGGGGAGCCTGGAGGGAATAGGCGCCCCACCAGGTAGAAGGAGGTGGGAACAAGACGTAGGAACTATAATGGAAGAACAGTGGAGTAGAGTACTCGAATTGAGTCCCTTGGTCTCACTTTCCCCCTCCCAAAGGATTTCACATCTGTTTTTGCTTTATAGAGCTTATTATACCCCTCAAAGGCTTTTTTGTTTGGCCGCAGATTGGACGCAAGTTGTCCAAAGTGCGGGGAAAGGGAAGGTGATTTAATCCACATCTTTTGGAGGCGTCCGAAGTTATTCTGGTATTGGAGAGAGGTAGCTGGAGTTATAAGTCAGGTATTCGGAGGACCACCAAACCCAGATGTTAGGCTCTGTGTTGTGGGGCTTGTAGAGGGGGATGGGAAACCCCGGATGTACCCAGATTGCAATCCTTAGGTGTCTATTTCAAGCAAGGAAGTTGATAGCACAAAGGTGGCAATCGGTCTTCCATCCATCTTGTACAGAATGGGCGCGAGGCATGAATTAGACAATTTGGAAGGAAAAATCTGTATATGTCAGGCAAGGTTGCATAAAGAAATATGAAGAGATCTGGAAACCCTGGTGGGAGGTAAAGGGGTATCCCCCTAGAATGAGGTGGAAGATATTTTTAGCCGGAAACCATCTGTACAGAGGGAGGAGGATAAGAAGGGCTGAAGAGAGGATAGGGATAAATGATATCCATGTCAAAGCGAAAATAAAAGTGATAGAGAACAAGCGTAACAAAGATAAGAGGTGATATATTACAATGAGAGAGAGATGGGTGACTGAGGGTGAAAGATGTGAAATTAGGAAAGTAGGATGGTTGAGAGTGGTACTGGAATTGTGTGGGAGGAGATGGAAGGGAAGGGGACTGAATGGCTCAAGAGGGGGGTTATGGGAGGGCAGGTGAGGAGGAACCGAATGGAATGTGAATGGGAGGTAGATGGATATGCTATAGAATAAACAACAGAGAAACTTATTGCGAATATGCTCTGCAATTATTATTCTGTATTTTTGTATGTAAAATGGTACTGAGAGGGGGAAGGGGATAATGGTCCTATGTATGATCATATGTTTAATGGGAAAAAAAGTTAAATAAAAGATTATAAAAAAACATAGGTAGAAATAAAAAATCAACTTTGTATATCTCATCCTTTAAAAAGTTGTATGTCCAGCCATTAGCCATGTTTTTGTTGGACATACATACACTTTAATGTGCTTGAAAATGCTAAAGGTTTTTTTTCCCCTTAAAAGTGATTGTAAAGTCACTATGAGTAAAAACAAACATGTTATACTTACCTGCTCTAGGCAGTTGGTTTTGCACAGAGCAACACAGATCCTCCTCTTCTTGGGTCCCTCTCCTGGCTCCTCCCTCCTGTCGAGTGCCCCCACAGCAAGCAGCTTGCTATTGGGGCATTCGAGCCGAGCTGCAGCTCGGTGTGTCCATTCAGACACGGAGCTGTGGTTCGGCCCCACCCCCTCTCTCCCCTGATTGACAGCCGTGTGAACCAATGACGCCGCTGCTGTGTCTCAGCCAATCAGGAGGGAGAGTGCGCGATGGTCGAGAAACTTGTGGAAATTGGATAGAGATGGGGCTCAAATAAAGTATTAGAGGGTGCTGGGGCGGCTGCTGCACACAGAATGCTTTTTATTTTAATGCATAGAATGCATTAAGATAAAAAGATCTTCTGACTTTACAACTCCTTTAATACAATCTCTTCATTAAAGTAAAAAACCTTTTTTTGTGAAGCTACCCCCTGCCCCCCTTAAATACTTATCTGAGACTGAGTTTGATCCAGCACTGTGCACCAGGAGCAGTTTAGGGTTACTTAAAAGAAAACATACATACTCACCTCTATGCTCTAGCAGCCATGTAATGCTGCAGTTGTCCCCAACCGGCTGTAAGACTGAGAAATTAGTAATCACATGATCACTGGTTGCTCAGTACTCAGTCTTGTTGGAGCGGAGAGCAGTGACTGTCAGTCACCGCTCTGCGCTTTGACCTTCCAGCGCTCACTAGAGACTTGGGCTGGAGGGGGAGCTTAGGCTCTCTGTCATACACGAAGAGCCGGAGCCAACTGTCAATCTGGCAGCTGAGTGGATCCCAACAATATGGTCAGAATCCATCCTGGACCGGCTCTGTAACATGAACTGACAGCAGGCTTTAGCTGGCTGATGGCTGATTCTGGGTCACAGAAGATCACAAGCAAATGCACTTCTTTGAATCCAACAGGAAAAAGTATTGCCAAAATATCTTTGGCCATACCTCGCTTTTAAAGTGAACGTTAAGAGGTTAACTTTAAAGTTGGACGCACTACCAACACATGCTCATCTTCTGTCACACTCCACTTGGCTACGTGGAGCGTAGAAAATTTGATTCAAGTTATAGGGAATAATTTGGTGCACAGTGACAGCACTGGTAATAAGTAATTGGCTAACTGGCAACTCAGACATCCAGCTATGTCACATGGGGAGAGACTGATCAGCCTTGTGCAAACTCCTGGTAGCGGTTAAATCTCCCTCTCCAACATGCAGAGGCTAATATGTGAATATACAGTAGGGTTAGCATAAATTGTTCATGAATGGTCAATATACAGGTTTACTGTAACACTCAGCTCTCCTCTTCCACCTCCAGAGCTCTTTTTTCCCCCACTGGAATTTCTCCCCAGTATGCATTTTTCTTTTATATACACTTATCTTTTCTAGAGGTCTTCAGGCTGGTCATATGATGCACACAGCTCAATTCTCTAGCACTGTGTGGTCCTCAGTTATGCAGAGAGTAGTGCTGACTTCATGTCAGAGCCGTTATTCAAATCATTATATCAGCGCAAATCCTTTGGCGAGGCGTCCTCTGGAGACCCACAACACATTTACAGGAAGGGAGTTGAATAATGCTGGGCAGCACTCAACCAAGAAGAGAATAGGCAGATGAATTTGTGGGAGACAGTGCTGTATAAGAGGTGAGTATTGAAATCATCAACGGTTTACTTGTTTTTAAGTTGGATGGGGCACCAATTTATTTGTAAATTGTTTAAAGCGGAGCTGGGTTTAGAAAAGCTTCGCATTCAGCAGTTACGAGGAAAAAACTCAAAGAATGCAGCAATCCTTTTGTTTTTACTGCACAACAGATATAGACCAGATCTCCCTCTACTGGGCATACTTATTTACAACACAACATACAGATTCACAGTTACAAAACACACACTTCATTGCATTGTAAGGTTTAGGTACCTTCAATGTGTTCCCTTATGAAGGGATCATCCATGATGTTGCTGTGATTTGTTTTCAGAATCTTCTCAAACTCAGTGATGTCATTATTCTGATAGGCACTTTATTAAAAGACAGAACAGACAGATTTGTTAAATAAGAATAAATTATCGGATTACTATTAGGAAAGGTTCTTCAGAGTCATTTTATGGCTCTGGCTTAAAGCGGAGCTCCACCCAAAAGGGGAAGTTCCACTTTAAGGCCTCCTCCACCCCCCTCTTCACTAGATTGAACTTTTTTTGAGCAGAGGGGCAGCGGGTACCATGTTTGCACAGGAAGTTCTCCTCTCCCCCTCCTTTCCACAGTCTTCCAGGACACGTTACAGGTCCCAGAAGACTGCGGGACCATTCACAATGTGCAGCACGGCTCAAAGCCACAAGCTGTCTCAGCCAGGTGCCTACAGTTGGGATGCCGGCACTGGGGACAGAAGATCGAGTAAAGGAACAACTTGGGTGGGCACATCGCTGGATCGTGGGACAGGTGAATGTGTTTATTTCAGTTTTTGTAACTGCTGACTTTAAGACCCTTTTCATACTGGGGTGCTTTGCAGGCAGTTTAGCGCTAAAATCAGCACCTGTAAGCCTCTCAAGCCACCCCAGTGTGAAAGCCCGAGTGCTTTCATACTGGGGTGGTACGCTTGCAGGACGGGAAAAAAAAAAGTCCTGCAAGTAGCATCTTTTGGGACGGTGTATACACCGCTCCTAAAATGCCCCGCCCATTGAAATTGGCAGCGCTGCCAAAGCATCTGCAAAGCACTTCGGCAGCGCCGCAACACGGGCGCTATTAACTCTTTCTTCGGCGGCTAGCGGGGGTTAGAAGCACCCTGCTAGCGGCCGAAACGCTGCAGGACCAATGTAACTTTGTAAAAATATACTAAATTACTATATGTCAAACAAATGTATACTTTAGGCTTTCTTCACACCTGTGGATGAGGGGGTAGTAACAACAGGCGGGCGAGTTACTGTTTTATCACCCCATGAGTCACGTCAAGTTAAGGTAACATGGCCGGCAGCCATGAATGTGCATATTGATGGGCAGTGAAATGTATACGACCTATTGCGTTTGCCAGACAGTACCACAAACACAACCCATTCAAGTGAATAGTACTGTGCCACAACTGTGTGTAAAACACAGCGCTGCATTCAGGAGGCAACATTTTGCCTCCAAGCAGCATGTCAGAAAGTTTTTGAAAAGCGATCCAAAATCGCCATACTTTAAAAACGAGCTCTTAAGAAGGATTCATCTCCTTAAGCTGACAGATTGATAGATGAATAGCACTTCATGACACTTTTACATCATTACAGATACTAGGTGTTTATCTGAAAAGGAATCTGCTTTAAACCTTGATGTGTGAAATGTTAAGAATGGTGGCTTTTCCTAGTACTTTATAATCAAAAAAACAGATTTAATTATGACTTACCTTACTAAATTTGTCATTGCTAGAATTTCTGGATCATTTTTGTAAGGTTTAGCCTAGAAGGTAAAATAATATTTTAATAAAACTGAACAGATAACGTCAGTAAATCCACAAAATCTACAGAGGCATCCATACCTCCTGAGAGTCGAATGGGTTTATTCCAGACTTCATGAGCATGTTAGCTAGGACCAGGTATTTCAAACACGTTGTTCTCCTCGGGCTCCCAGATTCATCATAGTTTTTAAATGCTTCGAAGAAATCTGTGTGAGCTTTTTCAAACTCTCCTTCTCTTAAGTGCATCTTTCCTCCACATTCTGAAACAGTAAAACAAAAAAAAAAAAAAAACATGAAATAAGTGGTTATTACTGCCATGTCCACGTTTCACTACAGAGATGGTTGTTCTTTTTGGTCTGTGAAATGCAGGATCAATAGTTATTACCAACTTGATGACCACAATGACCAGTTACTGGTCTGAAAAAAATGGGTAGGCTCCACAGAAATGTGATGGATGGATGTCACACTTTTTATCAAATGAGGTGAAATAGGAGTTCTTGGATACCTGGTTAGGACACTGAGCAGTCTATTAAACATACACATTCCCAAGTAGGTGGCCACATCATGGTGAAAAACCATGTGCAGATCCACAGGAGTATACCCATTCAAGAGTCTGTCTCAGCCTTGTCCTTTGATTTTGTCCTTTTTTGCAGTCTCAATCCTACCCTAATTAAATCCACAATGTTATATATTTTTACTTTGTCTATATATGCTTAAAGTAATTTTTTGTGTTCCTTCACTGTTCTCACAGTGTATCAACTGGGAATTGCCCTACTCATAATTTTTCATGTTGACTATTCTCAACACCTTATTTTGTGTGCCTTATAATTAGAGGTCGACCGATATATCGGCCAGCCGATATATCGGCCGATATTTGGTGTTTTTTACTTAATCGGCATCGGCCGATTGTGCTGATAAAAAAGCCGATATAGCTTCAGCGCGACTTGCAAAAGACTTCTGTAATAGAAGTCAGTGTTTAGTTGCCTGTGTGAAGCGACTTCTCCCTCTCTCTGGGCAGCCTGCCAAATCTGATAAAAAGAACCTGAAGGATACAATGTTTACACTTCTGAATGAACTAAATTCCGTGTGTAGAAGTTCTCAGTTTAACCATTTAAAGACTAAATCTTTTCTGACATTTGTTGCTTACAAGTAAAAATCCAGTATTTTCTGCTAGAAAATCACTTGGAACCCCCAAACATTATATATATTTTTTTTAGCAGAGACCCTAGGGAATAAAATAGCGGTTGTTGCAATATTTTATGTCACACGGTATTTGCGCAGCGGTCTTTCAAATGTAATTTAAAAAAAAAAATACACTAATAAATTTAAAAAAAAAAACTAAGCAGTAAAGTTAGCCCATTTTTTTTCCATCCAGAAGTTTTGATTACCTGTTTTTGTGTATTTAATATTTAAGAGAGGTTTTTTTTATATTTTTTTAATCTAAATTCTACATACAAGTGAACTGATTGGAGGTTTGTTTTGTTTAATAAATGTTTAAATGTAAAAAAATTTCCGTATCACTGAAGGTTGCTTTCACACTGGAGCGGGCATGCATTGACGGTAAAAGACTGCTAGTTTTAGCAGCTCTTTACCGTCATTTTAGCGGCGCTATTCGGCTGCTAGCAGGTCGCTTATAACCCAGCTAGCGGCCGAGGAAGGGGTTAAATGCACCCCTGAAGCGCTGCTGCCGAAATGCTTTGCAGGCGATTCGACAGTGGTGCGCATTCATTTCAATGGGCAGGAGTGGTGGTATACACTGCTCCAAAGATGCTGCTTGCAGGACTTTTTTTAATATCCTGCCAGCACATCGCCTCAGTGTGAAAGCACTCGGGCTTTCACACTGAGACTGCAGGGGAGCCGTTTGACAGGCACTTTACAGGTGCTATTTTTAGCCCAAAAGCGCCTGAAAAACGCCCCATTGTGAAAGGGGTCTAACTGTTAGATTTTATGAGATGAAGGTAAAAAAAAAAAAAAAAAATCGGCCTAATATATCGGCCCAAAAAAATCGGCATCACATATCGGCCATCGGCCACCGCGATTTGTAAATATCGGCATCGGCATCGGCCAGAGAAAAACCCATATCGGTCGACCTCTACTTATAATGTATTACAGTCGTAATATTATTAAAAATGGGAAGAGATTGCCAGACAGTACCGCCAGATTGCCAGACAGTAAATATGCAGCTTTTCGGCACTGGTCCTTAGCGCAGAGAGGCCGCATATTTGCGTAAATTGCTGCCAATACTGTACCTGTGCAGAGAGCGCACTCCTGGCACAGTCACTGTCCCCTATCCAAACGCTCCCGATCGCAGGGAATTTTCGGATTACGTGACCACCGTGACAGCTATTCATGGCGGTCATGCGATCTTAAGCCCCGCCCTGCCTCCTGGCGGCATAAACCTCTTAAAGTGCCTGGAGGCGCCGGCGCTAAGAGGTTAATCATGGAGATAAGGGTCTGCTGGTGGCAGGTTATTATTATACAAGATTTATTTATGCAGCACTTTACAACATGAGGGCAGACAGTACAATTACAGTACAATGCAACAGAGTAGGAATCAGAGGGCTCTGCTCATTAGAGCTTACAATCTAAGTGACTACAGTACCAAAACCATGTGCAGTACAATCCTTAAAGAAAAAAAACAAAAAAAAAAAACACTTTCATATGCAAACCAAGTCTGCCTTAGTTTTTCCTTCATATGCTCTCACTTCCGGACACTGCAGCTCACAGTGCGAGGATTTCAGGAGATTACATGGGAGTGGCAACTCTGCTCTAAATTCAGGTGCAGTGCAGCATCATTGCCACACCATCACGGGACGCTGCAGTAGGCAGACTTTACTGGCAAGATCAACCAGTATTTGTAGGAATTTGCAGGACGACTAATAAAACTAAGTATAAATGCGCTTATAATGAAGTGCTGCAGCAAGTTTTTCAGTGTTGGCTACAGGTCTACTTTAACAATTTGGTGACATGCAGTAGGTTGTAATTAAGGTCATTTTAGTACAAGGGCTTGGGCTTGTAATTGCACCAACACAATTTTAGATTGTTTACCATGATGACTGCAGACCAGTGCATGCATAATGAAACATTTAAAGGAAACCTAATCTGAGATAAATCAGTGGTGTTATATTGATGACCTCTTTCTAAAGTTCTGGCTGCCATTGTCAGGCTTAATTTTTTGGCCTCTGAACTTTCTAAATTACAACAGAAGATCTGATGCCACTCAGTGTTCCTGCATATTTGTCCCAGGTCAGGGACAAAAAGTATTGAAGCCGAAGGCAACCAGGCATACACTTTTTTAGAAGGAGGTCATGCAAATTTCTCTCAGTTAGACCTTTCTCTAACACTATTAAGAGCCCTTGCACACTGGGGCGGGGGGCGTCGGCGGTAAAACGCCGCTATTATTAGCGGCGTTTTACCGTCGGTATGCGGCCGCTAGCGGGGCGGTTTTACCCCCCCCCGCTAGCGGCCGACAAAGGGTTAAATACCACCGCAAAGCGCCTCTGCAGAGGCACTTTGCCGGCGGTATAGCCGCGCCGTCCCATTGATTTCAATGGGCAGGAGCGGTAAGGGAGCAGTATACACACCGCTCCTTCACCGCTCCAAAGATGCTGCTGGCAGGACTTTTTTTACCGTCCTGCCAGCGCATCGCTCCAGTGTGCAAGCCCTCGGGGCTTTCACACTGGAATGAAAGCAGCGGCACTTTCGGGGCGGTTTGCAGGCGCTATTAGCGCAATAGCGCCTGCAAACCGCCCCAGTGTGCAAGGGCTCTAAGAGAACATACTTGATAACTAAAATCAACTTCAATAATAAGACTGAATTGTGCATAAAAACATACGAGTTATATCTACAATCTATTTGAAACAAATACAGGGTAATTATGGAATGCAAATGAATTTGCAAACCAAAGTTCAGTTATCCAACACAGCAGGTGTTATTCATTGACTGTTACGTTGGAAAATGTGATATACAAAATACGTGTAGGCAATGCATTTTCCCAGAATAGCCTTATACCACAATAAAAAGCTGAGTCACTTCCTTCAGTAGGTAGAAGATGCACAGAAAACATGACATTTACGTCATAGACAATGTGCTGTTCCACATGATATTTTACAACACAGAAAAGGTTATTGTGCGCACACATTTAATATGGAGGCTCAATGGCACAAGAGGAAGGCAAAGGAATGAATGCTACAGAAATCCCCTGTAAGGCTCCATGCACACTAGCTTTTTTTTTTTTTTTTTTTTAAGCTAAAAGAATGCCAGAAAAAATGCCGTAATAAATTTTTGTAGTAGTGTTTTAGCAGTGTTTTAGGAGCGTTTTAGCAGCGTTTGTGCAGTGAAAGGGTTAAAAAAAAAAAAAAAAAAAAAAAGCTCAAAACCGCTGTTAGCAGCGTTTCTGCTGGAAAAACGCTCCAAGAAAGTACAAAAATAGGATTTTTATTACAGCTTACCTGTAAAATCCTTTTCTTGGAGTACATCATGGGACACAGAGCCTTAAGTAATTACTTAATGGGTTATAGGCCACCTACAGGTGTTGACACTGGTAAGCCCAATCAAAGGACGTTTACTCCCTATATAACCCCTCTTCCTTCCAGGAGCACATCAGTTTTTGTAGCAAAGCAACATACTTAAATCCCAAAAAAGAGGGGAGGGACCTCTGTGTCCCATGATGTACTTCAAGAAAAGGATTTTACAGGTAAGCTGTAATAAAAATCCTATTTTCTTTATCGTACATCATGGTACACAGAGCCTTAAGTAATTACTTAATGGGACGTCCCATAGAAATGCCACTTGAGGGATGGGAGACACAACCTGCAGGGTACACCCAGACTTGAGGATCTATACTGCTGCTTGCAGCAAACTGCGCCCGAAGGCGATAGCCTCATACCTCCTTAAATCCACCTGATAACATTTTGTGAATGTATGCACTGAAGACCAAGTTGCGGCCTTACAGATCTGAGCCATGGAGGCCTGATGACGCACTGCCCAAGGAGCATTAACCGACCTGGTAGAACGCGCCTTAACTTGAAACAGGGGAATCTTACCCCTTAAATCATAAGTTTGAATTATCACTTGTCGAATCCACTTAGCGACAGTGGATTTTGACGCTGCCTGTCCTTTCTTAGGACCCTCTGGCAGAATAAATAAGACATCAGTCTTACGAATCTAAGCAGTTTTCTTTAAATAGATTTTCACTGCTCTCACCACATCAAGACAATGTAGTGACTTTTCTTCCCTGGAACATGGTTTTGGAAAAAACAATGGCAGGTCAATATCTTGGTTCAGGTGAAAACCTGAAATTACTTTTGGCAAAAAGCCTGGACGAGGGCGTAACACCACTGTGTCCTAATGAAAAATCAAATATGGCTCTTTACAAGAAAGAGCAGCCAATTCTGAAACTCTCTGTGTTGATTATATAGCAACCAAAAATACCAACTTCCTTGTCAGAAGGCCGTAGTGGGAGGGACCATGGGCCCTCCACTACCATCTTTATGATTTCTGCGTACCATGACCTTCTGGGCCATGCTGGTACCACCAGAATTATCAGCTTTCTTTCCAGCTTGATCCTGCAAAGAAGTCGAGGCAGCAACTGAATAGGGGGAATGCACAGATCAGCAAGAACTGATCCCATGGGGTCACTAACGCATCCGTTCTGCATGCGAATGGATCCTTTGTTCTGGCCACAAAGTTGACTAACTTCGTGTTGAACCTGGATGCTAGAAGATCTATGTCCGGAGTCCTACATCTTTGGCAAACAGCCCGAAATATATCGGGGTGAAGATACCATTCCCCTGGGAATAAATTCTGCCGACTTAAGTAGTCCGCCTGTCAATTCTCTACTCCCAGAATGAAGACTACCGAAAGGCATGTAACATGCCTTTCTGCCCAAGTTAGAATATGGTTCACCTCTCTCTGCTCAGAGACTAGAGATTTCTCTAGGTTGAGAATCCAACCCAACTTTTTCAGATAGTTGGTTGTAGTGTGTACGCTTTGCTCCAAACAAGGCACCGATTGATCTATAAGCAATAGATCGTTTAGGTACGCTATGACTGTTATGCCCTGTGCCTTTAACCTGGCTAGAGGTGGGTCCAGCACTTTGGTGAACACCCGGGGTGCTGTAGTTAGCTGGAAGGGTAGAGCTATAAACTGTAGATGCTGCTGTTCTAACCCGAACCGCAGAAAGTTTTGATGAGCGGGAAATATAGGGACCTGCAGATATGCATCCCTGATGTCGATTGACGCCAGAAGTTCTCCTCCTAGAAGGACAGAAACTGACCTGATTGTCTCCATGTGAAAGGAATGGATCTTCAGAAACTGATTTAGCTTTCTAGATCTAGAATGGGTCTGACGTTTCCATTTGGTTTTGGTACCATGAAAAGATTTGAATAAAACCCCAGACCTTGCTCTTTTGTGGGGATCTGTCTGATCACCCTTTGAGATATTAATCGGTCTAGTGCCTGAAACAGAGATTGTCCTTTCTCTGGATCTTTGGGAATGCTTGACCTCAGGAAACGAGACGGTGGATTCCAGTTTGTACACCAGCGTTACCGTGGAGATGAAACATCTGTCCTGAATTTCCCTTTTTCCAGATTTCTGAAAATTACAGAAGTCTTCCCCCTACCTGGTGCGGGGGGTTGCCTCTTCATGATGAGGCTTTAGGATTCTGTTTTGCAGATTTCCTACCTCAGGGCTTCCTTTGAGCCTGGATCTGACTCTGAGATCTTCCTCTAGAGTCTGACGGTGGAGGCGCAGGGGGAAGAGCCTGTTTAAATGAAGGGCGTTTATATTTTTTTTGACTGGTAAAAGAGTACTTTTCCCACTAGAAATTGTCTTGATATATTTATTCAAGTCTTCTCCAAATAGTCGCTCCCCATGAAAGAGGAACCCAGTTAGGAGGTTTTTACATGGTGCTTCAGCTGACTAATTTTTTAACCACAGGATTCTACGCATATGCACAAGCATAAGCATAAGGCGGGATGCCTGGTGAACAGAATCTTTAATGGCATCTATGGCAAAACATAATGCCTTAGGTAGTTCAGCAAGCTTTCTAAGGGCCTGTTTAAATTGGTCCTTTAGGGATTGACAGATGCCTATTGCGGCGACTGCGGGCTGAGTGACGGCACCTGCTATGGAAAAATAGGATTTTTTTATAACAGCTTACCTGTAAAATCCTTTTCTTTTGAGGTACATCACGGGACACAGAGCCTCAGTAATTACTGATGGTTATGGGTATTACAAGGTGATTGGACACTGGTCACACCCTAGACAGGAAGTTCAACCCCCTAGGTAAGCGGTTATAAAAAATCCTATTTTCTTTCTCGTACATCATGGGACACAGAGCCTCAGTAATTACTGATGGGATGTCCCAGAGCAATGCTATTTGAGGGGAGGGGACCACAAAACGTAGGTTGTAATCAGACCTGAGGACCTCCTACCGCTGCCTGCAGCACACTACGCCCAAAGGCGATATCCTCATGCCTTCCCACATCCACCTGATAAAATCTGGTAAATGTATGGACTGAAGACTAGGTTGCGGCCTTGCAGATTTGAGCCATAGAGGCCCGGTGATGCACCGCCCAAGAAGCACTAATCGCCCTTGTGGAGTGTGCCTTGATTTGAAAATCAAAGGTGGAATTTTTTGTTTCACACCGTAAGCTTGAATAATCATTTGTCGAATCCATTTCGAAATGGCAGACTTTGACGCTGCCTGTCCTCTATTGGGACCTTCTGGCAGTACGAACAAAACATCCGTTTTGCGAATTTGAGCAGTTGCTTCCAGATAGGCCTTGACTGCCCTTACTATATTCAAAGAATGTAGTGACCTTTCTTCCGTAGAACAGGGATCTGGAAAAAAGGAAGGCAGAACAATATCTTGGTTTAGATGGAAATCTGAAACCACTTTCGGTAGAAAGCTAGGATGAGGGCGCAATACCACTCTATCCTTATGCATGATTAAATAAGGCTCTTTACAGGAAAGGGCTGCTAATTCTGATACTCTTCTAGCAGAAGAAATGGCTACCAGAAAAATTAACTTTCTTGTCAACAAGACCAAGGGAATCTGACGTATTGGTTTAAAAGGCTGTTTCTGTAAAACTGACAGAACCAAATTCAAGTCCCAGGGGTTTAGGGGCGCCTTAACCGGAGGATTAAGACGCGTCACCCCTGCATAAACTTTCGGACCAAAGAATGTGAAGTGGCCGTTGAAATAATACTGATAAGGCCGAGACCTGGCCCTTGATGGTACTCAAGGCCAGCTTCATTTCTAATCCTATTTGTAGAAAGTAAAGAATTCTACCTATGACATATTTTCTGGGATGCCAACCCCTGGCTTCACACCAGGATACATAAGTCTTCCAAACTCTATGATAAATCACTCTGGAAGCTGGTTTACTTGCATTGATTAAGGTAGAGATCACAGGACCTGAAAGCCTTCTTCAGAACGTGGGTTTCAATAGCCAAACCGTCAAATTTAGCGTTTGTAAGGCAGGATGGAACACTGGACCTTGAGATAACAGCTCTGGACGTGACAGTAGGGTCCACGGGGAACCCACTGTCATCCTTACTATTTCTGCATACCAAGCTCTCCTGGGCCAGGCTGGGGCTACCAGAAGTACCAACTTCTTCTCCTGCCGGATCCTGCGAAGGAGCCATGGCAGTAGCAGAATAGGAGAGAATGCATAAATCAGTGAGAACCGATGCCACGGAATCACCAACGCATCTGTCCCGCATGCAAGAGGATCCTTTGTTCTTGCCACAAACTTGTTGATGTTTTTGTTGAACATGGATGCAAAGAGATGGAACTCCCCATCTTTGGCATATGGCCCAAAAGACGTCGGGGTGAAGAGACCATTCCCCCGGGACTAACCGCTGGCGACTCAAATAGTCCGCCTGCCAGTTCTCTATCCCTGGAATGAAAACTGCCGATATGCATGGCACATGCTTTTCTGCCCAGACTAAAATCTGGTTCACTTCTCTCTGAGCTGCACGACTCCTGGTGCCTCCTTGATGATTGATATAAGCCACTGCTGTGGCATTGTCAGACTGGATCCTGACAGGGCAACCCTGTAGCCCGAGAGTCCAGGCCTTTAGGGCTAGATACGCTGCACGGATCTCCAGAATGTTGATGGGTAAGGTCCTCTTGATTTCGGACCATTTTTTTTTTTATCAGTTGGATCCCTAAGCATCTGAGCATTGTCGACAGGACAAGTCAGACTTTTATTTACGGAGGAAATGGCGGCGTTAACTGCCGGTATACCCCACATTTTTCTAAATTTTTCCTCCATAGGATAAAGCGTTGAAAACTTTTTAGGCGGAAAAAAATGTTTATCTGGGTGATCCCACTCAGAATAAATGAGCTTTTCTAGTAAACTATGAACAGGAAAAGCATGTGTTGTTTGAGGAGGTTTCAGTGAACCCAAAGAAGAGGAGGGTTCTTTAACTGACTCAGACACGGGTAACTTAAATGTGGAATGGACCAATCCAGCAAGAATCTGCACTAACACCTTCTCATCCTGAGAAGCTGAAGAGGGTCCCTCTCTACTTGATTACTCAGAAGAGGAATCATCAGTCCCATCCCGATCCTCAGAGGGATTCCTCTCCTTTTTCCCCCAGAGTTCCTCAGCTTGAGGGTCCTGGGTAACAGAGGGAAACCTGGTGCATTTTCTTCCACTGAGTGAAGATGCGATTAAGGCCATTAATCTTTCCTCTAATCCATTAATGGTTGAGGGAAAAAACCTCCTGCGTAATGTTTACAGGGGCTGAAGTGCCAGAGGCAGATGCAGCCCCTGACCCAGACGGCTCTCCCTGGCCAGCCATCCCAGGTCCTTCAGGGGGGGGAAGGTGCTGCAGAAGGGGGGTTCTCAGAGCCTGAGGGAGATCCCCTAGAGCCTCTGGTTTTCGGGGTATTTGTACCTCTTCTACCCATAGTGCAAAGCAACAAAAGGTGGAGGTACCACAAAAAAACACTGACTGCTGAGCGATGTAGTTCAGAAACTGCCGCTGCTACCAATGCCCAGTCTAGTGTTTTAAGTAAATGCTCCCTGGGAGAATGCCTGTGTCCCACCTCACATGCGCCCATCAGCTCTGTGTCCCTCCATATGCTGTGTGCACCTGAAAAAAGTGTGCACTTTATAGCCTGTGTAGCCAGCGATGTGGGCGTCTAAACACGCCGGACGTCGCGTTAATGCTCCGCCCCCCCCTCCTCTGACCACCCCTCCCGCCCCCCCCCCCTCGGTTTTTACAAAAACATGTGCTTTTTACCGCCGCCGCCGCTTCTGCTCGGCAGGTTCCCTATCCACCGGCCCTTCTCTCTCCTCCACCCCAGCCTCCCCTCCATGCTTGTCCCGATTTAAAAAGAGCAAGAGTAAAACACAGGTGATTGATAATAAATGGCTTCAGCCAAACACTAACCAGGAGTGAAAGAAAAGTTGTGTTATCATTCCTCTGAAAAATGGCCAAGAAATTATAAATTCTGCCAGGGTATGTAAACTTATGAGCACAACTGTATATATATGTGTGTGTGTGTGTGTGTGTATGCAAGCTGGACCAATGTAACCATGTAGAAAATACCATGCCTGGAATTCATCTTTAAATTTGTATGGTCAATAACACTTATTTAAATTGGATTTACAGCATTAAGCATAGTATAGGAACTGTGTAGGGCAGGATAAAAACTCTTCAAAAGGTAGGTACAGTATTGTATGTAGAGAATGTTAGTTTTGCATGGATTAAAAAAAAAAAAAAGAAAAAAAAACGCTAAATAACCGAATAGCATGTTGAAGAGTTACATTTTGTAACATTACATTACATTACATTACTTTACCAAAACATAAAAAGTACATAAAGAATCGATCCAGTAATGTGCATGAGAATGGCTGCTCTACCGGGTCTCTACCTTCTGATTGGCTAAATGACAGCAACGGGAGCCAATGTCAATAACAGCCAGTAAGGAGGGAGTGGGGGTGGGGCCGAGCCTCGTTCTGTGCGTCTTATGGATACACAGAGTGGGGGCTCAGGAGCAAGCATGAATGAGTGCCCCCATAGCAAGCGGCTTGCCAAGGTGGGACTTGTTGAGGAGGAGCCAGGAGCGCTGGCGGGGTAACCAAGAAGAGGAGGATAGGGGTTGCTCTGTGCACCACTATTGATGTTTGTTATTTAACATTAAATAAAAAATTAACCTTTAACCACTTCAATACCAGGCACTTAGACACCTTCCCGCCCAGCCCAATTTTCACCTTTCAGCGCTGTTGCAATTTGAATGACAACTGCGCGGCCATGCTACACTGTACCCAAACAATTTTTTTATCATTTTGTTCCCACAAATAGAGCTTTCTTTGGTGGTATTTGATCACCTCTGCGGTTTTTATTTTTTGCGCAACAAATAAAAAAAGACCGAAAATTTCGAAAAAAAAACAAGTTTTTCTTTGTTTCTGTTAAATTTTTTTGTAAATAAGTACGCTTTCTCCTTCAATAATGGGCATTGATATAGCTGCACTGATGGGCACTGATACGGTGGCACCAATGAGGTGGCACTGATGAGGTGGCACTAACGGGCACTGATGATGGGCACTGATAGGCGGCACTGATAGGTGGCACTGATAGGTGGCACTGATGGGCACTCATAGGTGGCACCGATGGGCACACATAGGCGGCACTGATGGGCACTCGTAGGTGGCATTGATTGGCATATATGGGTGGCACTGATGGGTACTTATGTGTGGCACTGATAGGTGGGCACTGATTAGGGCTGAAACAACTAATCGATTAATCGACAACTAATCGATTATGTAATTAATCGATTACTATTTTCATAATCGATTAATCGGCCAGTAACATAAAAAAACTAAAATTAGCCCTTTATAGTACAAAAAGAGTAAATCGCTACTGTAAAATATGAACCCCTTACAGTAGTGATTATCTGCTTTTTTTGTACTATATAGGGCTAATTTTTCGTTTTTTTAACCCCATTATGTTACTAAACGTAAAAGCAAACTGCATAGGTGAGTACCGAGCCTTATGCTGGCCACACGGATCAATTTTCAGGCGAGAATATTCAGATGAAAAATCTTTGTATATTCACTGAATGAAAGAATGTTTGAAATTTTCACTTGTTTTTAACATTCTGTTTTTAAAATGAATTTCTGAACGAAAACCACATACACTGTCTGAAAATTCCTTTGACCAAGACGTTTTCTATTTTCCTGTCACTGTAGTTGAAAACGAACGTCGATTTGACCCCACTAACGATTAGAAAATCGAATGAACGTTCTTAAAATTACATTTTTTTTGAAGGAAGGCATTGTTTTTTAATAAAAAAATGTGATCTCTGAGTCTGATGATATTTACCAGATTCACCCTCTAATAGTATATACAGTATACCTCCTCTAATAGTTTATACAGTATATCTCCTCTAATAGTATATACAGTATATCTCTTCTAATAGTATATACAGTATATCTTCTCTAATAGTATATACAGTATATCTTCTCTAATAGTATATACAGTATATCTCCTCTAATAGTATATACAGTATATCTCTCCTCTAATAGTATATCTCCTCTAATAGTATATACAGTATATATCTCCTCTAATAGTATATACAGTATATCTCCTCTAATAGTATATACAGTATATCTCTTCTGTCTGTTAATCTCAGAGTGGATTCGATATTTTGCTCCCTAACCATATAGTTGGTTATTTATATTTACTACTGCATAGAGATATTTGAGAATGAATTGCCTTTTTTTAAAACTTTACATATTAACTAAATTATACACCATACTTTTTTTTAAGGTTATTAACCGATTAATCGACACAATAATCGGCCAACTAATCGATTATGAAAATAATCGTTAGTTGCAGCCCTAGCACTGATGGGCACAGATGGGCACTGACAGGTGGCACCGATGGGCAATGACAGGTGGCACCGATGGGCAATGACAGGTGGCACCGATGGGCAATGACAGGTGGCACTGATATAGCATTGCTGGGCAGATCTGGTCATTGCTGGGCAGATCTTTGGCATGATAGTGCCAATCAGTGCCCATTTGTGGGCACTGATTGGCACAGATTGGGCACATGTGGATGGCCATGGGGTACATACCTGGCCATCCACGTTGCCCCTTCCCTGGTGGTCCTAGTGGCATCCCTGGTAGTCCAGTGGGGTGATCTGCGGGGGGGCTGCGCTGATAAACAATCAGCGCAGACCCCCCCTGCCAGGAGAGCCGCCGATCAGCTCTCCTCTACTTGCGTCTGTCAGACGCAAGTGAGGAAGAGCCGATCAACGGCTCTTCCTATTGACAGCGTGATCAGCCGTGATTGGACACGGCTGATCACGTGGTAAAGAGCCTCCGCCGGAGGCTTTTTACCAAGATCAGTGTAGCGGTGTGTCAGACTGACACACCGCTCCACCGATCGCCGCGATGCGCGCCCCCGGGGGCGCGCTGCGGCATGTTATCCTGCTGGACGTCATATGACGTCCAGTCAGGATAACACAACCTCTTCCCGGACGTCAATCCGCTATAGGGCGGGCGGGAAGTGGTTAATATTACTTTAAGAATAAAACAAGCTTAATCTTCCACAGTACAATCTTGTGTCAAACAGACCAATACTGGATAATTAGATATCTCTTCTTTTTTTTCCCCATTCACATAACACCAGATCTGTAAAATAAAGAGTAATGCAAGTTTCTCACCTCTGATGACTCCCATAATAAGAGGATGTGGGATTGCAGACTTGATGTGCAAGGACTGTTCATATAGTGCTTTCAATTTCTTATTGTTTTTCTGTGCTGTATACATCTGAATTTCCAAAGCATAAATTTCCAGGAGTTGAGTTCCTTTCTTGAGATCATCCTCTCCATCATCGGTCTAAACACATGTAACACTTGTCTTAATGATGGAAAAATAAATCCACAAATACGTTACAGATAAGTATTTCATCCTCCAAATACCACAGCTACAGGATTAAAGTCCCTGTAAAAGTCCTGTGCCGATCTCATGCACTCTCCCAAGAAAAAAACAAAAAAAACCCCTCTCTCGCAAAACACCAAACTGAGCATGTGCAGAGTGCCTCCTAGGGCTCTGTACTATCAGGAGATGGATTGGGGACTGTGGAAGAAGGGGAGGATCAGAGAAGACAGGATCAAACAGCCTTTTTGCACAATCTGCAGGATTAACCCCTTAGGTTTCACAGCAAGTATAACAAGCATGCTTTACTGCATATACAGACTGATTTTACTCTTATGGGATTAGTAACACTAAGGTTAGGTTTACACTAGCCTGCACAATAAAAGCATTTTGCTGTGGGGGCTGATGTCAGTGTCAGAACCGGTAGGGAGCGGTGTGACACACATTTCAGTGCATATCACTTGTTTTTTACTTTTTTTCAACTTTCTCACTCTATATGTACTCACCCAGTAGTGCAATGCATTGCTATGTGCGGTGGCATGCACCACCATCCAGACATGTTGCTATTTTTTGCACTGCGCCATAGATCAAAACCAGTGTTGCAGTGTGAACAGGGCACATAAAAACAATTGATTTTTATGTCCCCTAGTGGTGACCCCTGTTTATCCAGTGTGGAAAAACGCAATTTTATTTTAGTTGATCTCTTTATTGACCTTACCCTTTTATTAACTTTGTGATAACTGAATTTTACTTTGTTATGTAGTTTAACCGCTTCCCATCCTCTGTATAGTAAAATGACAATGGAGCGGGGCGCTTCTCATTCTGGGCTGATGCCATATGATGTCGTCTCGCTGTGACACGGGCGGCGCAACCCCCATCTTGGTAAAGAGCTGCGTCCCTTTACCCATGTGATCAGCTGTGTCCAATCACAGCTGATCACATGTAAAACAAGGAGATGCCATTTATCGGCTCTCCTGGCCTCACACTGACAGAGTGTGAGGACAGGAGAGCCGATCAGCGGCATCTCCTCACAGGGGAGACATGTATAGGTAATCAGGGCACTGATCATGTTGCCTTTCAGTGCTGCCTATCCATGCCACCTATCATTGCCCATAAGTGACATTGTAAGCAAGTAAAGGCGCAAAAAGGCTGGGCATTCCTATGTTCCCATTATGTAGATGGCAAGAGGTAATTATGACTAATAAAGTCCATAAGAAGTCTATGTGGGCAAACAGACTCAATAAAAAATTCAAAGTCCACACAGATGGCTGCCTTCCTGGAAGAGCTGAACCTAAGCCCCAAAAATCTGCAGAAAAAACACAAGGAGAGGAGGCGCCTCTAAGTGCAGTATTTAAAACCAGATTTAATAAAAAACTCTGTGCAGAACACTCACATTTAGTAGAATAATACATGCTTTATGTTATTCTACTAAATGTGAGTGTTCTGCACAGAGTTTTTTATTAAATCTGGTTTTAAATACTGCACTTAGAGGCGCCTCCTCTCCTTGTGTTTTTTCTGCCCATAAGTGACGCCTATCAGTGCTGCATATCAGTGCCTCATCAGAGCCCATGAGTAAAGCCTCATCAGTGAAGGAGAAAAATGACCGTATTTATCGGTGTATAAACACGCACATTTATTTTAAGAGGGAAGTTTTAGGGAAAAAAACCTTAAAATTTTAAATAAGGAACTTTGAAGCAAAATAAGGGTCAGCGCCCATCTGCAGCCTCACCATTGCCATCAGTGCAGCAGCCTCACCATTGCCATCGGTGCAGCAGCCTCACCATTGCCATCAGTGCAGCCTGGTTGATGCCCATCTGCAGCCTAGAGGGAACAGGGAGGGGGGTGGGACAAGCGCCGACAGATTACACACAGTGAGAATCTCCCATGATAGACAGAACAGTGGTCCAATGGCGGCCCAGGAGACGGGACTTCCTATTACAGAGGCCGTCAAGTAAACAGGAGATTCTCACTGTAATGTAATGTAATCTGACGGCGCTCGTCCCGCCCCTCTCCCTGTCCCCTCCGAGGCAGCTAAAATTGAGTTATTGGCGTATAACACGCACACACTATTTGCACTCGAAAAGGTGCGTGTTATACGCCAATAAATACAGTGTTCTTTTACAAAATTTTCTGACAGAAAGAAAAACATTTTATATTTTACAAAATTTTCGGTCTATTCTCGTTTTCTTTTATCAAAAAATAAAAAGCCCAGCAGTGATTTAATATCACCAAAAGAAAGCTCTAGTTGTGGGAAGAAAAATTATAAAAAATTTAAAAATTGGATACAGCATTGCATGACCGCGCAATTGTCATTCAAAGTGTGAGCGCTGAAAGCTGAAAATCAGCCTGGGCAGGAAGGAGGTGAAAGTGCCCTGTATTGGTTAAAGTGGTTGTAAACCGCAGAAATGAAAACTGAACAAAGCACATATTTGCACGAAGTCCTGTTTCTCTCTGCTGTCTCGTTTCTATGTCATTAGCATGAGTCACGTCTGACAAATTTTCCTTACACCAAAAAAAGGTGACAGAGGATGGAGCTCCAGCACACAGCCTGTAATTGACAGCCTCAGCTCTGTTACTGTGTGCTGTGTGAAGTGGGTGTATCCCTTACCTCCTATCAGCTCTTGTACAGTGTGTAACTGCAGCTCCCCGTCACCTGCTTTGTGAGTCTGCGAAAAAACCTTTTACGAGGAAGTACTGAACAGGACAAATAGCTGCAGATAAACCAGTACAACTTATGTAGGAGGATTGGTTTAATCTCTGTAACTCCGATGACAGTCACTTCACTGGGTTTACAACAACATTTAAGCTGATTGTTAAGATGTCACATTTATATACAAATTACAGTTTGATGCGTGGTTTAAAATCAGTGCATTTGGTAGAGCGTGTGTGAATTAAAAAAATGGATGAATAAAATTACAAATCCTTTAGCAAGTAACACAGTCCAGATATACTTTTTTCAACTATGCAATCAGTTGTTTGCCTCACAGGAGGGAGTGCCAACAATAAAGAAGGCCTATGGGTGACATCGCCACTCCAGGCTTTCCCAGCTGTGGTCAAGCCCTCTCTCCTCTCCCCTGCAGCTGACACAAGGGATCATGGGACCGGACCAGAGTGGGCTGAAAATAGGGAAGTATATACATCCTTCTTACACAGGTTAGTCAGCATAGGTTTTAGGAGGGGGGGAGGGGCCACTTTTAAGACTGGTTAGGTGTATTCGGGAATTCTACTTTAAGGATTTCTTTTAGGGAGGACAAAACTGGATATTTTTTTTTTTTTTTTTTTTTTGTGATTTCTTCCCAAAGTTCACCTATACCACAGATTTACAAAGGCAGACAAATACTGAGAATTATAATAAAGACAGAGATGTTACCTGACAAGATTGGTGTAGCTGGCGTAAAATCTTCTGTAATTTTCCATATTCTTCTCTTTCTAAATACAACTTTCCGAGCTGGAAAAAAGAATCCACTGGTGTTATTTTATTTTCTAAACTTTAACCCCTTCCTGCCACATGTACATACATACATATATACAAAGAGCCCCGGGTCCCGTACTACCAATTGGGATCCAGAAAGCCTGATTCACGATCAAGTGATCGTTGTGATAGCCTCTGTTTAGGTAGCATTGAAAAGCCTGTCACTGTGTATGCTCTTTTTAATGGGAGAAAAAGATGCATTGTATCTTTCTCTCCTTGCTAGAGGAAAAACAAACCCCAAAAACAAATAAAAAAAAAAAAAAAAGCAGCAAGATCAAGGTTTGATCCAGGTCAGTGACAGGGTTATGCCCTGTACACACGGTCGGATTTTCCAATGGAAAATGTGTGATAGGACCTTGTTGTCGGAAATTCCGACCGTGTGTAGGCTCCATCACACATTTTCCATAGGAATTTCCGACACACAAAGTTTGAGAGCTTGCTATAAAATTTTCTGGCAACAAAATCCGTTGTCGGAAATTCCGATCGTGTGTATACAAATCCGACACACAAAGTGCCACGCATGCTCAGAATAAATTAAGAGAGGAAAGCTATTGGCTACTGCCCCATTTATAGTCCCAACGTACGTGTTTTACGTCACCGCGTTCAGAACGATCGGATTTTCCGACAACTTTGTGTGACCGTGTGTATGCAAGACAAGTTTAAGCCAACATCCGTCGGAAAAAATCCATGGATTTTGTTGTCGGAATGTCCGATCAATGTCCGACCGTGTGTACGGGGCATTAGAGTTAGGGTCAAAGTCAGTATATTTTATGTAAGATTTAAAAAATGAACACACATTTAAAAATGTTTGTATACAAAAACAAAAAACAAAACAAAAAACAAAAAACAAAAACGCAAAATGTGCACCATTGTTTCTGGGCTGCACTGCAGGTACAAAAAAAACCCCAAAATATACACATATGTGGCATCACTGCGATTAACAGGAGTAGAATTTATTTTATTTTGAGCTGTTCTTTGGTGGCAAGTTATAGTAGTAGCAAAAAAGATACAGCTAAATTTATACTGCCACTCAACTGCTACCCGCTTTAGCTGCAGAAGCAGTGGCCGTATGTGTACACGCCGCAGCTGCGATGCTTTGCAACTGTAAAAGGGAGTGCATCTCCTGTACGCCCATTGATCGTGACCTATTCAACTGAATGGGGAAGCTTGTGCAGAGTCCAAGGGACTAAAAGAGGTGGTGAGGAGGAGATACAATGCCTCCTCACTGCCTATTAAATGCTCTCTAAGGAGCGATCTGAACATGGATGGCTCTTCAGAGAGCACGACACATGTGAACAAGTTTTTATGGTGATACTGGTGTGGCGGTGATCAGGGACAGTATTGACTGGCATGCGTTCATGATGCCATTGTGATTGTGGTGATTGGCCACAGCTATCACATGGCCGATATGATTGGCCCTGTACCACGTGATCATTGTGACCAGTCACAGTAGTAAACCATAGGGTCAAGAACAGCCGCAATGGTTTACTACTCTTCACATGTTTGCTGTGATTGGTTACCATGATCACACTGTACCAGGACCAGGGCCAATCACAGCACGGTCACAGATCATGCTGCTGCATGGCCCTAAAGCTGTGCATGAGCGCCAAAAGAACGATAATAGTCCTCCCTGCCCACATATGTGCAGTGGCCAGCGGGAAGTGGTTAAACTTTGTTTTTATTAAGTATAAAGCCTTACAGACATATTGAACAGTAGTAGTCATACAGCATGCCCAAAACAAAAATGTCATACAGAAACAAAGGATGTGGTATTGACAAGCGGTCAGAATACACACAAATGATCAGCAAGCAATAGAATGGCACCTTTAGGGGGGAGCGGGTACCCGATTTTGACCCCGGAAGTTTGCCCTCCCCCTCCGGGACACTTCACAGGTCCCAGAAGGCTGTCGCTCATTCACAAAGCACAGCAAGCTTCACTCGTGCGCAGTAGGAAACCGGCTGTGAAGCCGCAAGGATGGCAGCACCAGCACCCGATAGCCAATTGAAAAATTGGCTCGGGCGAGTACACCGCTGGATGCCTGGACAGGTAAGTGCCCTAATATTAAAAGTAAGCAGCTACAGTATTTGTAGCTTCTTTTTTTGGGAGGGGGAGCCGGGAGCTCCTCTTTAATTTGCACTGTGCCACTGAACTTGTTAGTAAATTTTGACCATTTCCCTAGAACAGCCCCTTCCCTCCTTTCACATCATAGCCCTCCTCTCTTCTGGGAGCATCTATTTACTGTCAATGCTGGCCCGGCTTCTCCAACCCTACATACCCTTTTCTGTAGCAGCTGATGGTGGGAATAAATTGAATACTATAGAGTGCCACTTTGTTTTGGGACTGCTGACATCTCATCTAAGAAGTTGGCACCTAGCAGAAGTCTTTGGGTTTTTTTGAGGTCTACACAAGGGGGACTTTTTCAGGTAAATGATGTGCCTAAAATATATTAAATGCACATATAATATATGATTTGTCTTTAGGAAGGCCATGCTGTACACTTTATTTAAAAACTCTGTAACAAATGCACAATTTACCTTTGTGTTTGTTTTAAACCATAACCGATCATTCTTTGCATCCTTGAGGGCTTCAAGTGTTGTTTCATAAAACTCTTGCAGAAGGTCCATCTGACAATATTAAAAAAAGGAACAGTTTTTTATGTTACTTGTAGAGAGAGATGTTTCTAAGCAAATAAGTCTATTTCTCATATAATTTACCTTACAAAACCTGCAAACAAACAGGCAGGCTATTTATTGCAAAAGAGACATGCAATGTGTCTTCTGCAATAAAATAAACCTGCCTGCCTGCGCACAGTCTTCTGTGCCAAGTAAACTGAGCAGCACTTATGCAGCTCAGTTTACATTGCTGGTATGGTTCCTGCGTAGTGGGATGACTGACATCATCCTGGGTCGGCCAATCAAGATGCCCAAAGACCAGCATCTTGTAGAAGCCGGGGAGAAAATGCCTGTACCTAGGTTGGATCATTGGAGAGGAGGTACAGTAAGTGTTGCCACTTTGAAGTCAGATTCTTTGTAAGATAATACAGTGCTGTGAAAAAAATATTTTCCCCTTTCCTGATTTTTTTTTGCATATTTGTCACACTTAAATGATTTAGATCACCAAACAAATTTAAATTTTGCACAAAGATAACTCGAGTTAATACAAAATGCATTTTTTAAATGATTTTATTTATTAAATGGAAAAAAGGATGTCCAAACCTGCCTGGCACTATACGAAAAGGTAAATCATGAATGAACTGTGATTAACCACATTTTGTTTGGAAAGCAGAGTTAAATTTAACTTGCCACACCAAGGTCTGATGACTGCCAAACCTGTTGAATCAAGAAATCACTTAAATAGAAGCTATCTGACAAAGTGAAGTACACTAAAAAAATCTAAAAAAAAGCAACACATCATGATGAAAAACAAAGTAATTGACATGTATCAGTCTGGAAAGGGTTATTCAGGCTTTGGGACCCCAGCGAACCTTAATCCACAAATGGAGAAAACTTGAAACAGTGTTGAACCTTCCCAGGAGTGGCCAGCCTACCAAAAGAGCACAAATTCGACTCACCCAGGAGGTCATAAAAGAACCCTGAACAACATCTAAAAGAACTCCAAGCCTCACTCGCCTCAGTTAAGGTCAGTGTTCAGGATTCAGCAATTAGAAAAAGACTGGGCAAAAATGGCATCCATGGGAGAGTTCCAAAGCGAAAGCCACTGCTGACCAAAGAGAACACATAGGCTCACATTTGCCAAAAAACATCTTAATTTGCCCAAAGACTTTTGGGCAAATATTCGGTGGACTGATGAGACAAAAGTTGAATTTTTTGGCAGGTGTGCGTCCCACTACATCTGGTGTAACACAGCATTTCATAAAAAGAACATCATACCAACAGTCACACATGGTGGTGGTAGTGTAGTGGTCTGTGGCTGCTTTGCAGCTTTAGGACCTGGGCGACTTGCCATAATTAACGGAACCATGAATTCTGCGCTCTACAAAAATATCCTGTAGGAGAATGTCTGGCCGTCAGTTTCTGACCTCAAGCTCAGCCGCACTTTATACGGTTATGCAACAGGACAATGATCTGAAACACCAGCAAGTCCACCCCTGATTCGCTAAAAAAAACAAATTAAGGTTTTGGAGTGGCCAAGTTATAGTCTGGAATATGATTGAGATGCTGTGGCATGACCTTAAACAGGCCGTTCATGCTCTAAAACCCTCCAATGTGGTTGAATACAAACAATTCTGCAAGAAGAGCGGGCCAAAATTCCTCCACAGCAATGTGAAAGACTCATTGCCAGTTACAGAAAGGCTTGATTGCAGTTTATAAAGAACTGGAAAGGGGGATTTTATTGGTGCCACTGGTATAGACAAAGGATATATTTTTCAATAAAATATTTTATTAATATCAAAAAAAGTTTACCTCTCAAGAATATAGGAATACATATAAGTTTATCACAACATAATATGGAACAATAATGTGCGTAGAAAGTAGCTGTATAAATGCCTGTTGGGCTCTACATGTTTCGCTATGGTTCTTCTTCAGGAGCTGTAAGGCATATATCGGCCATCATATGTATAAGAAGTAGATTAGAGTCCAGTTGTTAAAATGAGAACAGCAGATAGGGGAGCAATCAAAATCCAGCAATGGGAATCGCAGGGTGAGGACCGGAAAATTATTAAGATAATTCCTAAAATCAATAACTGTAAAGATGCCCAAAAAGGAAAATGTAGCATAACATTACAGGTATGTAGTAAGGAAAAAAGAAGTTCGAAGCGTTTGACTTCCAAAACTGGAGAGGACATCTACTTTCAGACAGTGTGGCCCAGAGTACATTCAGGCTGAAGATGAAGATGAACAGCCCAATCAGGCAACCCACAGAAGAGATCTAGACAGAGTCCCCCTGCTCTCAACAGGAGCTTCTTGATATCTTGAGAGATAATCTTGTTAACTTTTTAATATTTTGATAAAATATATTTTATTGAAAAATATATCCTTGGTCTATACATGTGGCACCATTAAAATCCCCCTTTCCAGTTCTTTATACATTTTCCAATTTGGGCTGTGCGTGCCTTGATCCCTTGAATTAGTGTAGTAATTTCAAGCTTGATGGCAGTTGTTGCCGCCAAAAGGTGGCAGGACCAGATATCAGGTTTAAGGGGCAATTACTTTTTCACACAGGGCCAGGCAGGTTTGGACAGCTTTGTTCCCTTAAAGAAATCATCATTTAAAAACTGCATACTTTATTTTTCTCAGGTTATCTTTATGTAATATTAAAATTTGTTTGACAATCATTGAAGTATGACAAATATGAAAAAAAAAAAAAAAAAAAAAAAACACAGGAAGGGGGCAATCACTTTTTCACAGTACTGTAGATGTTTAGGGGGGTTCTACTTTATATAATAGGTGTGCCCCTGCTTGTCCATATGGATAAAATGTTGCTGTCAGGGAGCTTTGCAGAAAAACAAGAATAAAAAAAGCCATGCTGCCTAAAAGAAACAAATCATCTTCCAGCTGTCATTTCTGTAGTCTAGGGTTGAAAAAAAAAAAAAAAGCTAAAGCAATTTGTTGTAAAGGGCAACAGGAAATTTCACGTGATCACACTCTTCACCCATCGGCCTATTTAAGCTTTGTCAGCTGTTGGGTAATGGTCAAAAATTAGGCAAGGCGGGCTGATAACATCACAATCTCTGACATGGCCATTCAGAGGAAGCTTTGTATTTATTGATAGAATACAAAGCTGCCTATGAACGGCCATGTACCACTCAGCCCGATGCTATTTTGTCCCAGGTGTGTGGTAGGAAGGTCACTCTTCACACCTGGAGCACAGTGCTTTATACTGTATGTAGCGGAGGCTACATACAATTTATACAGTGCACACGTTAGTGAAGGAATAAATTATTCTTGCCCTATTTAAAGTGAAAGGAAACCTGAACATCAGCTCTAAATACTTGAAACTCTATTTGCCTTCCTCTGGATCAACTGTTGGTATTGGAAGGTGTATCCAATTAAGAGGGTTTTCTATTTGTATGTGTGTTTTTTTTTCCTCTGATGGACTTCTTTCAACCAGATTAACCACCCTATAGCAGTTTCACTGCTACAGGGGAGCAGCTCTGTGCCAGATCATATATATATATATATATATATATTATACACACACGTGATCTGCGCTCCCTGTGTTACCAGGTGGGCTGGACTTGATCATCGGTTCTGGTGAATCACGGAACAGTATGTGCCTGTGTTTACAAAACACAGGCACAGGAAATTATGTCATCTTCTCTTGTGAAGCCCTTTTCGGTTCCAGTGAGAAAAGAGAGATCATCATACTGTGAGCAAAAGCATTACGCTGACACACAATCAAAGTTAGGCACTTTTAACCCGCTGATTGTCACCCCCGTTCCGTCCCCAGTAACCCTTTCACTGCCCTGTCAGAGTTTCATTAGTATAGTGTACAGATTTTTTTTACTGATCACTGTATTAGTGTCACAGGTGACACCAGATAGGGTTAGCATCAGTTAGCATCAATCCCTGATAGCATCAGTTTGCCCGCCACATGTTCACTATCACATTTTAACCCTTTGATTGCCTGTAACACTATTACAGACACTATAAACCTCCATTACTAGTATAGTGTCTGAACCGATAAATATCTTTGATCAGATCTATACCAGTGTCCCCAAAAACAAAGCGCTAGCAGGATCAGCCTTGACACCTGCCAGCACCTGCATTTAGCCCCCCCGCCCCTCAGCAAGTGCAGCGTCAGTGGATCTCTGTCACTTCTGATACATATAAAACCGCAGCGTTAGCAAGTTCAGGCCTGATCTCTGCTAGTGCTAGCAGGTCAATATTTTTGTAGCAGTTCAAGCAGTCCCTGACAGCCAGGGGCTCTTTTAGCTGTTAGTCGCACTAGGTACCTGTAAATTTAGTGGCCAAAATTTCCAACAAAAGGCACACTAGTGAAGAGGCCTACACGATTCTGAGCGCATCAGATGAGAGTGGGGGGGTCCTCACTGAGAATCAGGATCAGAATATGAACCTGTAGGGAGCAGCGGCACCCTGACAGATGGCTCTGATGATGGAGTAGAGGTCCCTGCTAAAGGTCAGGCATACCCGACCCCATGCCCAGGTTGCTGAGGTGCTACAATCACATGATGATTCTCGTATGCAGCAGACTGCTAGTACTAGTGTCACACTAAACTGCCGAGCACCAACGACATAGTACATCCTGGTCCTTTACACACCAGCACTGCAGTATCACCTGGTGAGGTGGCGAGTCCAATAAGTGCAGTCTGGAGTGGTGGCTAGTAAAAGTAGCGTCCCGCAGCCACCAAGAATTAGAATACAGGCCTGTAGAGCCCATAGTGTCCTTCCTGATTTCCTTGCAAATCCTGATTGGCAGCTCACAGATTTAGGCATCGGTTAACTAAAAATATGACATCTGGATTTAATCCTGACTGGTCTAATTTTTGGATAGGCCAAAATATTACTGACGTCCTGTCAGAACACAACAGTTCAGCGGGGGAGATTGCTGTACTAACTTCGGATAGTTAGTGCAGCGGCTCGGACCGGAGCTGTCAGGTTTTTTTTCCTTCAACCAGAAAAAAAACAAAACCTTGTAGTGTGTACCAGGCATTATTGTCTCCAAATAGGATCTGTTTGAAAATCCTTGGACCTAGTAAATACAGGCCAACATCTGAAGGCAAGATACACAGAGCATCAAAACAGAAAGGAAATAAAACACCTGATCTATGTTTACGAGACTTAAGAACTCACACAGATGCCTATTTGCCCAGGTGAAGAAAAGTCAATATTCTTGGACAGTTCAGACAACGCCAGTATCTATAATTTCACCAAATAAAAGGACAGCAGAAAAAAAAAAAAAAAAAAAGGTTTTATCTATCCTCCAATGTGATGAGAAAAGAATAATAAAAAAAAAAAAGTCAAGACATCAAGGAAATTAATACAACTGCTAACTCTAAATATATGTGGACACATTACAATGCATATTGTTACACAGAACTCAATTATGAATAATAGTATGTTTATATATTTATGTGTGCAACCTCTACATTTTATCATATGCTAAAATTGAACTATTGACAACATTGCAGTTTATTTTGAATGATGAAAATATACCAAAAGGAACTTCAAAAATGTACTCCGCTGTTTCCGTACACATAATAGTATATGAAAAGACATGATTATGACCTATAATATCATCATCTAAAACGGGTTCAGTCACAATATTATCGTATGCTTGTTTATCGATAATCCCATTATATACTTAGGGTGTTGATTCATTATTATTAGAAATATTGTATGTATGTAAATAGTTAAAGTGGTTGTAAACCCTTACACTCCACTTTTTGCTACAGGTAAGCCTATAATTAGGCTTACCTGTAGCAACACCGGATATTTCCTAAACCTAAACGGTTTAGGAGATATCCCCTGTATCTGCATGTGCCAACGTCATCGCCACTTGCGCACTAAAGCAATGACACATACGTGCCGCTTGCTTCAGCGAGTGTGCCGTTACCGGCGGCTCCTGCGCGCATGCGCGGGAGTGACGTCATCGTGGCTCCAGCCAATCACAGCGTCGGAGTCGCGATACCCAGAACTAACTCCGGGGAGAAATGTCATCGGCCAGTGCTGTGTATGGGCACCACAGCGGGGGCTTCGATCCCAGGTGAGCATTACATAATGAGCTAGTATGCTATGCATACTAGCTCATTATGCCTTTGTCTTGCAGGTCTTTTTTTTTCCCTTATGTGGGTTTACAACCACTTTAAGTATGGAAATTATTAAAAATTATTTTCTTTCTTCCATGTGTATAATTAATATTGATCGTTGTATACCTACACCTCTTTATAGTTAAGATGTTACATTTAAAATATCACTACACCAGAAAGGTAATGCTCATATATTGACAGTTACCAGATCATCTAAACATCCTATATAGATAATATCACAGTCACACTTGTTAAAGTGGGAAATGAATCGATCCTATAACAGATAATTTTAAAAGTATCATTTAGAATAGTCATGCATTATCTGAGAGTGACAAACAGTGGCCAAAGGAGGTAATGCATAAGCAAATACAGATTGATGATTAAGCACATTCACCAATCACAAATAAGGAATAAGATAACACCTCCTGGGTAAACTAAGCACTCCCCCCATGAGAACATAACCATTCAAACTAATATTTTTATTTTTAGGTCTAGTGGCGTACCATTTTGCGTAGTTCATCGCTTATTCCGTCTGCAGGGGAATAACCCTTGAACTAAGCAAAACTTATTGCCTGATAAGTGGTTATTTTGTCAACGGGGAGAGATTAGATATTGAAATACATATATATTCCATTGTTAGACAATTTTTATGCAGAATTGTAGTATCTGTGTCCACCTACTAATCAATATTTTTGTGTATATAGGACATTGAATAAATATTAACTTATTGTCTGTAGCCCTGTCCGTATTCACATTGACCAGTTGTGTTACAGCAAAGGTTTCTGTACTGGCTAAAATTAACCCTTCAGGCATTCCCTGACAACACCAAACAGCAACACCCGTCCTTCCCCCATTTACTGCACAAAATAACTCCCTTTAATTTTTTGAGCTGTTTTTCATAGAAAATCTGTATCAAAACGATTGTGGACAAAAGCAATTTATATATTGCAAGCAATTTATCGGCGCCAACCCTAATTCTTTCCTTGCCAGACAATTTGCATGGAAATGTATCTTCGTTTTCGAATTTAAGACTTTTTTGGGCCTAACTAAAAAGAATGAGTCGCGCTCATATTGGTCCACAGACCCAATTCATCATATGCCCGTGTTCTCTGCTGCCATAGTCAGGGGTAGATATGAGAATTTAAATGCGATTTATGCATTTCAACGACAATACACTGTGGTCCTCAAGGTGACCCTGAATATGATCGGCTCCAAAAAATTCGGCCCCTCGTAAACCACTTTAACCAGAAATTTGCAGACGTGTATGCACCCCAACAAAGCATCTGGGTAGACGATTCCCTCACTCGTTTTTCTGGCCGTCTTGCATTCAAGCAGTTGCTTCCCAGCAAACGTGACAGACCTGGGTCAAAATTTATAAGCTCTGTGAAAGGGCAACAGGCTATACATATAATTTTTGGATTTACGAGGGAAGAGATAGTCACGTGGAGCCCCCCCAGATGCCCAGACTACACAGGGAGCATTAGAAAAATAGTTTGGGACTTGCTGTCTCCCTTGTTCCGTAAAGGGTACCTCTTGTACATGGACAACTTTTATACAAGCGTGCCACTTTAGAGACACCCTTCTGATCTTGGAAGTGGCTCACGTTGCACCACGTGACCTAATCGCCAGAGGTTCCCCCAATGGCTTGTAAATACCCGACTTAGAAAGGGGGAGAAAGCCTGCTTGAGAAAATATTATTTGCTTGCAGTGAGGTCTTCCATTCACGCAGATAGGACAGTCCACATCAACACGGCGTCTGGTGTTGTTGAGAAGCCCACGGTTACAACCCTAACATAGGAGTGGTGGACTTCAGCGACCAGATGATGGCACCGTGCTTAGTTTTCCATAAAACCAGATGCTGGTACAAAAAAAGTGTCTGTATATTTATTTCAAATGGCTCTGTTTAATGCTTTTGTATTTTACAAAGCGTCAGGAAGGAGTGGATCCTTCCTAAAAAATTTTGTATCCAGAAGGTGCTGTGGCCCAATTTCCCAATCCAGATGCAGTGAACCGGCTGCATGAGAGGCATTTTCTGGATGTCCTTTCTGGTATTCTCACCCAAAAGTTACCCCCCCAAAAAAGATGCGTCTGTAGAAGACAGACACGAAATAAGAAGAGACACCCACTTTTTCTGTCCCTCCCGTCCTGGCCAACCTGGTCTCTGCCTCAAGGACTGCTTCCGTCGTTACCACACACTAGTGCAGTATTAGTTTAGGTTGCAGCAAGGCACAGTCTAGGGCACACAGGGTCTGAAAGAGGTTAGTCAGAAAACTGGCTATTGCATTTTGAGAGAACTAAGTTACAAAAAAAGGTTAAAAAAATAAAAAATTTGAGGGCCTCCGCAACTGATAGGTAGTGAGGAAGTGAAAAGCAATTTATGCCCTTTGAAATTCTGAAGGTGGTGATTAGTTTTTAGCACCCATATGTGGCTAGACTCCCAAACAGTCTTACACGAGTGGTATCCCCGTACTCAGGAGAAGAAGCTGAATGTATTTTGGGGTGTTCTTCCACATATACTGATGGCATGTGTGAGCAATATATCATTTAAGTGAAAACTTTTGACAAAAGATAAACTCTTCCATTGGCTCAATATTTCTCTCAGCAACTTCCTTGATGTCTCTACTTTCCAAAAAGGGGTAATTCGGGGGTGGGTGGGTTGTACTGCCCTGCCATTTTATCGTCTCAAGAAATGTGATTGGCAGCCAGAAAATAAAAGCTGCATAAATTCTAGTATATAGTATACACACACACACACACACACACACACACACACACTATAGTTTGTAGACGCTGTAAAAACTTTCACACACACCAATTAACATATGCTTATTGGGATATTTTTTTACCAAAAGACATGTAGCAGAATACATTTTGGCCTAAATTTCTGACAAAAATTTGAGTTTATTGCTTATTTTTTATAACAAAAATTAGAAAAGATCTTTTTTTTTTTTTCAAAATTTTCAGTCTTTTTTCCGTTTATAATCACAAAAAATAAAAAACCCAGCGGTAATCAAATACCACTAAAAGAAAGCTCCATTTGTGTGAAAAAAAGGATATAAGTTTTGCTTGGGTACAGCGTTGCATGACCGCACAATTACCAGTTAAAGTAGCACATTGCCGAATAGCAGAAAATGGTTTGGTCATGAAGGGGGTAAAACATTCCAGAGCTAAGTGGTTAAAGTGGTTGTTAAGCCATTCGAACATCTTTATACTATCAGCACTGTCTCTTAATCCTGTGTCCCCCCTGTGTGTGATTTATAACAAAAATGCAGTATATACCTCATTTCAGAGCACCGCTCACGTGACTGGCCGGCTCTCCTCTCTCCCCGTCTGACAGCTGCAGCGGGCGGAGCCGAGGTTCCCCACTGACGTCAGTCGGGAGGGGAGGAAGAGAGAGTCGGCCGGTCACTTGAGCGGCGCTCTGAAAACAGGTATAGCCGTCATTTTTTTAAAAATAAAATCACACGCACAGGGGGACACAGGATTAGGAGGCAGTGCGGATAGTATAAAGGATGAAGGAGGGAGAAAAGCACAGAAGGGCTGCAGATGATAGGAGGCACGTAAACTGACCACGGTGTGAGGACTCAGCTGCCGTGATAAACCGTGGTCAGTTTACAGGGGGGGGGGGGGGGGGGGGTGTGCATAGCCAGGCAGGATCAGCCAGGTATTTCTGGTGCTACAGGGGGCCAAATTACACAGCACAAGCACTGTGCTGTGTAACATGCTTTAAAAAGGGACAGGATCCATTTTTTTTTTTTAGGTTAACAAATGCTTTTAACTAGTTAACGATTTAAGGATTTGAATTTGACTTGATCTCAGGCTCTCATACAGTCAGATCAGGAGAGAAAGGAGCAACACATAGGGCCATATCTAGTGTGCTGCATCAACATGCGCTGACAAGGAATATTGTGAGCAGAAAGATTACCTATTATAGTCCGTTACTGCTCATTCACTGTCCAATCACAGGCTAGAAACAAGTAAGGGACCTAGCACTAATGCTTAATAGCAATAGAGAAAAGTCAGCTCACCACCTTGGCTGTACATTCTGGCAGGGCCATTTAAAGTGGGAGTAAACTCCCATGGTTGATATTTACCCTATAGGTAAGCCTATAATAGGAAGGTTTACCTATAGGTACACGGTATGGCCAATCAGATGGTCGGAGGACGTAAACCCAGAAGGAAGACCGGGTGAAGATGGAAGCCCCATCAGCTGTGGCAACACGTTGCTGGAGGGCTTTGTTTTAAGGCAAGTTTTGCATAATGTGTTAGTATGTGATGCACTCTAGCACATTAGAACTTTACCTTGCAGGTTTAAAAAAAAAAAAAAATAAATAAAAAAAGCAAGGCGGTCTACTACCGCTTTAAATCTTGGGATTGAAGAGACAGAATTACAAACCATTTAGCTAAATGCCTTCATAAAATTTACTTAAGCGGTGTATTTAGCGATTTGCCTGGAGTTCAGCTTTAATCTAAAAATCCCACTATGAGAATCCTTTTAGCCTAAGACTGTTACTGCAAAATTCTCTCACTGGTATCCAGACCTGCTTCGATGTGGAGATGTAATCGAGAATCGAGTTGATAGATTTCTCAGAGTAATTCCGGGTGACAGCACTGCGGATGTAGGTTAACAACTGTTTATATCTGTTCATCATTTCAGGATAATTACCCTGTAAAAAAAACACACACACATAATAAAAGTGTACAGTTCCTCCACTGAAGTACACATGTACCTGTCACAAAACTGGGGTTTTTCATCAAAAAATGAATACAATGGATGTGCTAAAAAATTTATTACCAGTTTGAAATTTATTTTGATCATCTGTTTCAATGCTTTGAATCCCCATTCTCCCTTTTCACCTTCCAGTTCTAAAACCTAAAAATAGAGATAAAAAGAAGGACAAAGTTTAACACAACATCAACTCTAAGCAAGCTATGGAATGATGGAGAAAACCATACAAAAAAGGACATTTCGTTTTCTAATGGCCCTTTCACACGGGCTGTCAGTTTTTCAGGCGAACCTGATCAAACTCTCCATTCACCCCTATGGAGTGGCGGATGTCAACAGTGACATGTCCGCTGACATCCGCCGCTATCCGATCGGATCCTGTCTGCAAAATCCAGATAGGATGGTGGTCCTATTTTCCATCCGTCTGGGGGATCGGATCAGAAATGATCGGGTAAAAAACAGACAGGCGGACCGTTTTCACCAGATCTCCCCATAGAGGAGAGCAGGACTGGGCCCATCACCGTTCTCCACAGTAAGCGGAGATGGACCTGTCAGGCGCTCGTGTAAAAGGGACTAAGGCTGCCCATAGATAGGTTGATTTTTCCGATTAGATGGAGGAATGAATAGATTCCCCCATCCACACAAGTGAGGAGGATGAAGAAATCCTCCCCTGCTGTGCTATTGTATTCTGACAGTGAGGACTCCTCCGCTGTCAGTATACACTCATCAGAGCTGCTGTCAATTAGCTGAAGCCACCGATCGAATGAAAATGTTCCAATATTCCTGTTCAAAAAAAGTCAATCGTTGACTTCCGTCCAGCAGGTTGAACCTGCCAATTTATGATCCATCTATGGTCTGCTTTGGACTACTAAGTTGACGTATGGGTTAAGCCTGGCACACACAATCAGAATATTGGGTGAATGATTGTCCGTTTTTTTTTTTAATGCCATTCTCCATATTGAAAATGAAGAGGTTACTAAAGTTATGAAAATTCTTGTACGACAGAATAAAAATTCGGAACTGATGTATTGTATTTTCGGACGAAAACTGAACCGATTAATCGAAGATCGTGAGATTTAGTATTGTATGAGAACAATGTCTCTGCTGGTCCCATTGGATAATTTCGCACAAGCTGTCCTGATCAGCTCTCAAGAGCTGTGTACTATCAGATTATCGTGCGATCACTTTGAAAAGCGGTATTTTTCATACGAATTTTCTGATCAAGTGTACTAGGCTTCACCTGCTAATAGACTGCATTATACATCAGGAAGCCACAGAATGCTTGCTCACCCTGCAGAGCCTATAGACCAAAACCCAGACAGATGGATTTCGAAGATAAAGCACCATTCTTTGCCAGGTTCACACTGTTAAACGATAGTATTCAGTGGCTAGGGTAGATGTGTTCAGCAAACATCACATCCACTGTTTGTTATTAATAGCCTATTCACGCCAATTATACATTGTGTGCTTAAGAACACATTCCTTTGACTGCATGCATTTGCTCTTCATATACAGTGCCTTGCAAAAGTATTCACCCCCCTTGGCAAAATAACATCCTTTTAAAAAGGGATAAACAATGGTTATGCCTCCCTGTTACCCTGTGCAGTCTACAAAGCTATCAATTAATATTATTTATATAAATAAATTTAAAATTAACCAATACAAATAGTTTTCTCTTCCCTCCGTTATACAGTGCCACAAACACTGTGTGCCCTAGAATAATGAATACCTAAGGGGAAGATATACTCTTCTTTTTCCCCCTCAAATTTCCAATGTAGGAAGTGAGGGGAAACTTCTTTTAAGGCTCATTTACATGTGCAGAGCCCTCTAAAGAGCAATCCATGTATAATTATTATGTCCAACCTCTTTGCTGGAATGACCTTGATAATTTTATTTTGGACATCTCTTGGATCTATGTTGTATGACATCTATTGCCTTTGTGCATATAGCACTTTACTTTTTTGGATGTCTAGTCCTGCTGTACTCTGCCATTGTATGTGCTTCTCTTTTCTGCTTTTCTTTTTAAATTTTAAATTATTAAAGGAATTTTTTTTTTTTAAACGAGAAGGAGCATTTGACAGCCGTTGAGGAGGCGTCCAATTTAACCCCGTAAATGCCACACCACTGCGCCCCAAAGGTGTGCATTTCATGCAGCCATGCCGTGGCCCCATAGACCTGCATTGGTCACATACAGTGGCCATAATGCTCACTGAATGCGACATGCCACTTCATTTTTGCTGCAGCCACGATGCACAGTATTAAAGTGGTTGTAAACCCCATTAAATTTGACCTAAGCACATATATCTGTAGCGTTACTTATCTCTCTCCAAAACTAAGTGCTGACAAGTTCTCCAGACACATCCGATAACAGTAGCTGCTGAAAACTTGTGTCGGGGAGGGAGCTTAGGAGGTAGATAAGCAGAAAGCCGGTCTATTCACAGCACAGCTCTGCAAGTTTCTTCATTCCTCTGCCTATGTGGAAAAGGGGGGGGGGGTGTGCACCTTTCCTCCAATCAGCTTTCACGCACTTTCCAAAGAGTGTAGAAAGCTGAAGACAGTAGATATACATGTAAAACTTATGTAGGGAGATTTGTTTCATCTCTGTGAATCATCTGAGGTTATTCACTTCACTGGGTATATGTGAGGGATTACATCCACATTAAGGATGCTGCATGCCCAGGCGGAGTGTAAAACTACAGCTCAACCACCTGGTTTTACCCCCCCCCCCCCCTTGCAGCACACGTGAATGAAGTCTTACAGAGTCATAGACAGGAAAATAATTTTTATTTTTTTATTAGTCTCTGAAAAACAATTTGCTAATATTCAGTAATGAAGAGAAGACGACATCTCCTACCTTCTGGAAACTGCTGAGAGCTGCTTTGGGGTCATCTTCCTTCAATGCTTTGGAGTTGTAGTACTGATTTTCCAGATCAACGTTGGGTTCAGAGTTACTATCTTCTGAGTATTCCTGTGTACAGAAGACGACAAAAGTTGAACATTTAAACAAATATGCATATAAATTGTGTGACATGTTAGAGCACTATGCAGAATAACTACAATGTATAATGTACATGACTTAAAGGAGTCCCACATAAGCCTGAGACCTGAGTGATCACATGACCACTCCTCAGAGGGGAGAGCAGTGACTCATTCACTGCTCTCTGCTCCTCCAGTGCTCACTAGAGTGCTGGGCTGTGGAAGGGGCGGGTACAACTGGCTCTGGCTTCCAGCTGCGAGGTGGAGTCAGCCGTCAACCAGGCCACTGGGTGGAATCTGACAATATTGTTGGGATCCTTCCAGAGCCTGGAGCGGCTCTGCCATGCAAGGGATAGCAGGAAATAGAACAGCTGCACTCAAAACCTTTTCCTTAAAGTGGTTGTTAAGCCACTGTACTACTCTGTTAGCTATCATTATCTATCCAAGTGTCTCTGCTGCTGCAAAAAAAAAATGCAGATTATACCCTATATCAGAGCATCTCCTGAGGATCATGTGAGTCCTTGGGTCTCTTCTCTGGGGAAGAGGAGAGGAGAGAGAACCGAGGGTCACGTGAGCCTCAGGAGATGCTCTGCTATAAAGATATAATCTGCATTTTTTTTTTCAGCAGCAGCACAGACACTGGGATAGATAATATTAGCTAACAGAGAGGAAGGGCTGTTTGTAGTACAGTTATAATAGCAGCAGGAAGGGAAGGGGTGTGGAGGATAGTGGCACATACTAGCTGACAGGCGGGGGGGGGAGAGCTGCAGATGACGGAGGCACGTAAGGGACTTTAAAATTTAATAAGACATGCAGCCATTCACTGAAATTAGAAGAGAAGCGGTTTAACCTTAAACTGTGCAGAGGGTTCTTTACTGCAAGAGCTGTTAGGATGTGGAATTCCCTTCCACAGGTGGTGGTCTCAGCGGGAAGCATCGATAATTTCAAAAAACTAGTAGATAAGCATCTAAACAACCACAACATACAGGGATATACAATGTAACACTGACATAAAATCACACACATAGATTGGACTTGGGTCTTTTTTCAGCCTCGCCCACTATGTAACTGACCACAGTATCAGGGCTCAGCAGCCATGATGATAAACCGTGGTCAGTTTACAGGGGGGGGAAGGTACAGCCAGGTTTTTTATGGGTTAGAAAGGGCCACATTACACAGCACAAGCACTGTGCGGATATGCATGCTTTAAGAGGACAGGATCAGATTTTTTTTTTTGGGGGGTTACAAACACTTTAATCTTAAAGAGATAGAAAAGGTTTAATAGGTTAAGTAACTGACCCAGTATGATGTGCTTTTTTTAATGCCTGTGCCTCAGACACCATAGATGCCAGATACTTAGAAAGACGCAAAAAATGGCAATTTATATATTTGATCAGTACAGGTTTCCTTTAGCGCGTAGCTACCTCACCCAAAAGAAAAAAATAGAAAATAGAAAAGAGAAAATTGCAATTTATACTGCAGCTTACCAGTCATTAGATGAGGTGGCTAAATTTGTTTTATTTTTTGGGCTTTTTTTTCCTTTATTGTTATCTGGTGATCCTGCATTCCACAATTCCTGTTCTGGGCTGACAAAGCTCACTCGCTGCATCTGTGGAGCAGCGTTGTCACTCTAGAACCCGCAGGCTGAGCCATTTCAAGTGGCCATTGCACCTCTCACTAAGCTGCGGCACCCCCCCCCCCATCTCCGCCCCCCACCTTGTCTCAGCAGACGGTAGCAGAGGGGAGGACAGAATTCCTCCTAGCATCCCCTTATCTCCACCTCCGCTGGTGTTAGCATTCAGCTCACTCCAGCCCTCCTCTGGTCCTCCTCCAGACCCTGCACTTTCTGCTTTCCAGCTCCACCCCAACTGCAACACAAGGTAAGGGGAGAGAGAGCACTGTGATGTAAGGAGGGGGGAGGGAAGCTTTGGACATCTGGTCTTACAGATACAACAAGCTCTTTGAGGACAACAATAATGCTGATGCAGCCCGCAATGAAATAGAGTTTGACACACGTGCTCTAGAACAAGACAACTCCTCCTCCTCACCTCTTCTCCATAAGTTAGGGCAGGGATGAAACCTTTTGAAGAGCGAGTTGGTAACCACTCACGGGCCACAATGAGCAGAGTGAATGACAGATCCATGTCCACTCTGCATATGCAGAGCGGACAAGGACACTGCCACTCTATTCTATGGTCCCGCCGATCCGATCAGCGGATCGTATTGGAGGTAGGTGGGCACAAACGGACACAAGTCTGTTTACATCTGCCACTCCAAAAGGAGGTGAATGGAGGGACTGAAACGGACAGACGGACCTGATCGGACCAATTGTGTGAAAGGGACTCAAGGCTGCTTTCACACCTGCGAGTTAACTGCACTTTGCTGACTTCTTATATCCTGCAGGTGTGGTGCACTTTCTGAAAGCACACCAAACCCGCAGATAATAACAGAAGTCTATGGCTCAGTGCAGGACACCTGTAGATCTGTTTAAAAGAAGCCCAGTAACCACTGCAGAAGAGATATGCCCATATATACACTGCGAGTTTATAATATAAAGTGACCTTTGATAATATTCTTCCATTCAGGAATGCTACAGGTATTGCTGACTGTTGCTGTCCCAGGTGGAGTGCAATTGGTATCAATCACTCCTCTTGTGAGAGGAGCTGGCGCTTTACAGGAAGCATTGACTTATGTGGCTCTGCTCCCTCCGCAGCCGTGCTTCCTCTGTCGCCGGCTCCATTCAGGAGACTGATTCTTTGGGATGGTGGGTCGGGAACCCGCGATCTGGGCTTGCCAACCCTCCATCCCATTTTCCTATCCAAAACAGGAAGTGAGGGGAAATCCCTCCAAAGTGAGGGAATCCCTGGTTGTTACCAGAAATGGGGTCTCCATTGGAAGATTTTCCCTCTTTTACTCTTCTGGGGCCAACCCAAAATTTGGGATTTTCTTTGACTTTTAATAACAGTAAACAGGACAAATAGAGAGGAGTAAATCTCCCCAACAGGTTTCTCTATCTAAAACCAGAGAAAAAAAGTTTTGCCCTTAGTTCACGGGTCAAATCCGGCTGTCCAAGCCATTTCATGTGGCCCTCGCATCACTCCAGCAGCTGCGGCACTCCCCTGGTCTCCTCCCCCACCTTGTCTCAGCAGAGAGGATGACAGAACTCCTCCGCCAGATCCTACCTCTCTCCGTGCAGCTGCGGAAAGGCTCGTCTCTGACCCCCTTCCCCCCTGTCTGCGCAGTCGGCAGAGAGGACAGTACTCCTCCTACAGATCCCGTGCCCTGCTGTGCAGCCGCAGCAACCCCTTGTCTCCACTTCCACAGCTGAATCCAGCCCTCCTCTGGTCCTCCTCCAGACCCTGTACTTTCTTCCCGGCAGCAGCATAAGATAAGGGGGGTGCACTGAGATGTAAGGGAGGGTGGGGATGCTCTAAACATCTGCTTATAATTATTCTATGGATTTGTCACCTACAGTCATAGGCACCTTCATCCCCAAGAATTGAATTTCTAAAACAAATAGGAGAAGGGATTTGTATGGTGCCCTAAATACACAAATATTTTATAAAAATATCTTTATTAAGGTTCAAATTAAAAAAAAAAAAAAAAAAAAAAAAAACACGAGGGGACAGCAGCTGTTGCCCACATTTCATAAAACAGCTATATACACATACAATACACAGAGAATAGCTACTATATCAATCGTAATGCTTGTTGCGCGACAGGTTTCGCTTTTCAGCTTCTTCAGGAGCTATGAAGCATATAAATAAGAAACAATTCAAAAATTCATGAACATTTGTTAGTAAATATACATTGTTTTAAATGAACATGTGTGACCAGAACCAGATATATGTCAAACAAATCCATCAACGTGAATGGTATATTTCAATAGCATAAATGAAGGTCTGAACATTATACAGAGGGGCACATACAGTGCCTTGAAAAAGTATTCATAGCCCTTGAAATTTTCCACATTTTGTCATGTTACAACCAAAAACGTAAATTTTATTGGGATTTTATGTGATAGACCAACACAAAGTGGCACATAATTGTGAAGTGGAAGGAAAATGATAAATCGTTTTTAAAATTGTTTACAAATAAATATCTGAAAAGTGTGGCGTGCATTTGTATTCAGCCCCTTTCACTCTGATACCCCCAACTAGATTCTAGTGGAGCCAATTGCCCTCAAAAGTCACCTAAGAAAATAGTCCACCTGTGTGTAATTAAATCTCAGTATGAATACAGATGTTCTGTGAAGCCCTCAGAGGTTTTTAGAGAACCTTAGTGAATAAACAGCATCATGAAGGCCAAGTAACACACCAGACAGGTCAGGGATAAAGTTGTGAAAAAGTTTAAAGCAGAGTTAGGTTATAAAAAAAAATATCCCAAGCTTTGAACATCTCAGGGAGCAATGAAAAGAGTATGGCTGCAAACCTACCAAGACATGGCCGTCCAGCTAAACAGACAGGCCAGGCAAGGAGAGCATTCATCAGAGAAGCAGCCAAGAGGCCCATGGTAACTCTGGAGGAGCTGCAGAGATCCACAGCTCAGGAGGAAGAATCTGTCCACAGAACAACTATTAGTCGTGTACTCCACAAATCTGACCTTTATGGAAGAGTGTCAAGAAGAAAGTATTTGTTGAAAGAAAGCCATAAGAAGTCCTATTTGCGCTTTGCGAGAAGCCATGTGGGGGACACAGCAAACATGTGGAAGAAGGTGCTCTGGTCAGATGAGACCAAAATGTAACCTTTTGACCTAAAAGTAAATCGCTATGTGTGGTAGAAAACTAACACCACACATCACCCTGAACACACCATCCCCACTGTGAAACATGGTGGTGGCAGCATCATGCTGTGGGGATGCTTTTCTTCTGCAGGGACAGGCAGGCTGGTCAGAGTTGAGGGAAGGTGGATGGAGCCAAATACAGGGCAATCTTATGCCGCGTACACACGGTCGGACTTTCCGGCATACTTGGTCCGGCGGACCAGAGTGTGCCGGACAATCCGCCCGTGTGTGGGCGGCGGCGGACTTTTCCGGCGGACTTCTTCCCAAAAGCCCGCCGGACCTAGATTTTAAACATGTTTGAAATCTTTCCGTCGGACTCAGTTTCGGGCGGAAAGTCCGCTCGTGTGTGTGCTGGTCCGACGGAAAGCCCGCTCGTGTGTAGGCTGGTCCGACAGACCAAATGCGACACGAGGGGATGGTATTGCATCTTGCGCTCGCTGCAATAGGAAAAACAAATCTTCCTATTGCGGCGAGCGCGGGGCATACCAGGCCCTTAGGTCTGGTATGGATTATAAAGGGGAACCCCGCTACGCCGAAAAAACGGCGTGGGGTCCCCCTAAAATCCATACCAGACCCCGATCCGAGCACGCAGCCTGGCCGGTCAGGAAAGGGGGTGGGGACGAGCGAGCGCCCCCCCCCCTCCTGAACCGTACCAGGCCGCATGCCCTCAACATGGGGGGTGGGTGCTTTGGGGGAGGGGGGCGCCCTGCGCCCCCCCCCCAAAGCACCTTGTCCCCATGTTGATGAGGACAAGGGCCTCTTCCCGACAACCCTGGCCGTTGGTTGTCGGGGTCTGCGGGCGGGGGCTTATCGGAATCTGGGAGCCCCCTTTAATAAGGGGGCCCCCAGATCCCGGCCCCCCACCCTATGTAAATGAGTATGGGGTACATGGTACCCCTACCCATTTACCTAGGAAAAAAGTGTAAGTAATAAAACACACTACACAGGTTTTTAAAATATTTTATTAAACAGCTCCGGGGGGGGGATCTTCCTCCGGCTTCGGGGGTCTTCTTCCGGCTTCGGGGGTCCCTCCGCTTCATCTTCTCCCGGCGTCCGGTTGGTTCTTCTCCGCTCTCCGGCCTCTTCTCCCGGTGTCGCAGGTCTTCGGCCGGCCCCTCCGCTCTCTTCATGTAGCTCTATTGCGAGCGGAGGTCCGGACTTCTGGGCTTCTTGGCTTCTCTTCTCTTCTCTTCCCCCAGATGTTGACACGACGCTCTCTCCGGCTGGACTGGTCTCTGAGGGCTGCGTTGTGACTTATATAGGCGGAGACCCCGCCCCCATATGATGTCACAGTCCCTGGGCATGCTGGGACTGTGACGTTTTAGGGGGCGTGGTCGACCACGCCCCCTAAAACGTCACAGTCCCAGCATGCCCAAGGACTGTGACATCATATGGGGGCGGGGTCTCCGCCTATATAAGTCACAACGCAGCCCTCAGAGACCAGTCCAGCCGGAGAGAGCGTCGTGTCAACATCTGGGGGAAGAGAAGAGAAGAGAAGCCAAGAAGCCAAGAAGCCCAGAAGTCCGGACCTCCGCTCGCAATAGAGCTACATGAAGAGAGCGGAGGGGCCGGCCGAAGACCTGCGACACCGGGAGAAGAGGCCGGAGAGCGGAGAAGAACCAACCGGACGCCGGGAGAAGATGAAGCGGAGGGACCCCCGAAGCCGGAAGAAGACCCCCGAAGCCGGAGGAAGATCCCCCCCCCGGAGCTGTTTAATAAAATATTTTAAAAACCTGTGTAGTGTGTTTTATTACTTACACTTTTTTCCTAGGTAAATGGGTAGGGGTACCATGTACCCCATACTCATTTACATAGGGTGGGGGGCCGGGATCTGGGGGCCCCCTTATTAAAGGGGGCTCCCAGATTCCGATAAGCCCCCGCCCGCAGACCCCGACAACCAACGGCCAGGGTTGTCGGGAAGAGGCCCTTGTCCTCATCAACATGGGGACAAGGTGCTTTGGAGGGGGGGGGCGCAGGGCGCCCCCCTCCCCCAAAGCACCCACCCCCCATGTTGAGGGCATGCGGCCTGGTACGGTTCAGGAGGGGGGGGGGCGCTCGCTCGTCCCCACCCCCTTTCCTGACCGGCCAGGCTGCGTGCTCGGATCGGGGTCTGGTATGGATTTTAGGGGGACCCCACGCCGTTTTTTCGGCGTAGCGGGGTTCCCCTTTATAATCCATACCAGACCTAAGGGCCTGGTATGCCCCGCGACGGGGCTAGCAAGGTGTCAATCTCGCCGATAAAAGCGGCAAGATTGACATCCTTCTCTAGTCCCGTCGCACCTGAGTCACGTTCAAAATGAACGGACTTGTCCGTGTGTGGGCAAGTCCGTTCATTCTGAAAGTCCGCCGGAACTCCGGCGAAAGTCCGTCGGAAAGACGGGCGGACTTAGCCCGCCGGAAAGTCCCGGCGTGTGTGGGCAAGTCCGTCCGTTTTAAAGTCCGGCGCACCTGGCGGACAAAGTCCGTCGGAAAGTGTGCCGGACCAAGTAGGATAGAAAGTCCGCTCGTGTGTACGCGGCATTAGAAGAAAACCTGTTAAAGTCTGCAAAAGACTTGAGACTGTTGCAGAGGCTCACCTTGCAGCAGGACATCGATCCTAAACATACAGGCAGAGCTACAATGGAATGGTTTAGAGCAAAGCATATTCATGTGTTAGAATGGCCCAGTCAAAGTCCAACTGAGAATCTGTGGCAAGACTTGCTGCTGAAAATTGCTGTTCACAGATGCTCTCCAATCTGACAGAGCTTAAGCTATTTTGCTAAGAAAAATGGGCAAAAATTTCACTCTAGATGTGCAAAGCTGGTAGAGACATCCCCAAAAAGACTTGTGTAGACTTCCAGGTGTAATTGCAGTGAAAGGTGGTTCTACAAAGTATTGACTCAGGCGGGGGCTGAATACAAATGCACCCCACACTTTTCACATATTTGTAAAAAAATGTTGAACCATTTATCATTTTCCTTCCACTTCACAATTATGTGCCACTTTGTGTTGGTCTATCACATAAAATCCCAATAAAATACATTTACGTTTTTGGTTTTAACATGAGAAAATGTTGGAAATGCCAAGGGGTATGAATACTTTTTCAAGGCACTGTACCAGAGAGTGCGTGTGATGTATGTGTATAGAATAGTTTTGTGAAATGTGGGCAACAGCTGCTGTCACCTCCTTTCTTTTAAAAAAAATTTGGACTTTAAAAGGGGTTGTAAACCCTTGAGGTTTGCATTCTATGCATTAAGGTGAAAAACCTCTTGTGATGCAGCCACCCCCCAGAGCCCCCCTTTTACTTACTTGAACCCGGTCTTTCCAGCGATGGGGACGAGCACATCAGCTCCAGCCGGTGTCTTGGATCCTGATTGGATAGATTGATAGCAGTGCAGCCATTGGCTCCCACTGCTGTCAGTCAATCAAATCCAATGACGCGGGAGCCGGGGGGCGGGGTTGAGTCCTGCTGTCTGTGTCAATAGATGGGAGCGCGCCCGCACGAGTTCCCCCGAGGGAGAACGGCGTTCCAACAGGGCACTCGGAAAGAGGAGGAGCCAGGAAAGTCGCTGAGGGACCCCAGAAGAGGAGGATCGGGGCCACTTTGTGCAAAACCAACTGCATAGAAGACATGACATGTTTTTTTTTTTTTTTAAACCAACTAACTTTTACATATACTTTAATAAAGGTTTTTATAAAATATTTGTGGCACCATAAAAATCCCTTCTCCTTTATTATGAGAATAATACAATTCTATGCCCGTTAAAGAGGAGGGTCGCACACCACTGGTATATCAACAAGAAACTTTATTGGAGACTGCAGACAGAACATGGTGTCCTGTCTTTTCAGACTTGCATTTACTGCCGTGCCTGCCCTTCACAGCTTTAAAGTCATTGTAAAGGTTTGCTTTTCTGGGGTCCCCCCGGTGGCGCTCCTCATCGATTGCCCCCACAGAGAGCTGCTTTTCATGGTGGGCACTTGTACGAGTGCGCTCCTGAGTCCTGCCGCTGCGTCCATTAACACAGACAGCAGGACTCACCCTAACTGCCGCAGACCAATAACAAGCCTCAACACCATCTCCAAGATTATAGAGAAAGCAGTAGTACAGCAGCTACAACACCACCTGGAGACACACCACATCCTGGACCCTCTGCAATCAGGCTTCCGCCCAGGCCATGGCACAGAAACAGCACTTCTCAAAATATGGGACGACGCCCTTGAAGCAGCAGATGACGGGGAACCGAGTCTCCTGGTACTGTTAGACCTCAGCGCAGCATTCGATACAGTGGACCACAATACTTTACTTGTCCGCCTCGCAGAAGTTGCAGGAGCCACAGATTCTGCCCTAAAATGGTTTACATCCTTCTTAGAGAATCGCTCTCAGACAGTGAAACTGGGAACATTCACCTCGGAATCTCGGGCAGTCTCCTGTGGAGTCCCTCAGGGCTCACCCTTGTCACCAGTGCTATTTAACATCTACATCCGCCCGCTTCTCAATATCATCAGGAAAACGGACCTCTGCTTCCACTCATATGCAGACGACACCCAACTCTACTTTCGCATTAATGGACAGAAAGATCATCATTAGCAACTACAGAAATGCCTCACTTTAATCAATGACTGGATGACCGCTAGCTCCCTCAAACTTAACGAATCAAAAACAGAACTTCTTCTCCTGCAAGCCAACAAAAATTCCAAAATTGAGACTCCGTGGACACCACCCTCCATCCTCGGACAGACCATCTCCCCCAGCACCAAAGTCAAGAGTCTCGGAGTCATCTTTGACTCAGGAATGACAATGGATGCACAAATAGGATCGGTGGTGAGCGGATCTCACCACCTCCTCCGCCTGCTTCGCAGACTCATCCCCTTCATCCCAGAAGAGGACAAAGCGGCAGTTGTGGGAACGATCATCAATTCCCGACTCGACTACGCAAATTCCCTCTACGTAGGTCTACCCCAATACCAGCTTGCGCGCTTGCAACTCATGCAGAACACGGCGGCAAGGCTGTTAACAGGGAAAAAGCCCTGGGAATCCATCTCCCCATCCCTAAAAAGCCTACATTGGCTAACGGTGAAGAATCGGATCACATTCAAGACCCTCTGCCTCACCCATAAATGCATACAAGGAAACGCTCCGCAATATCTCCGGGAAAAAATAAAACACTACACACCGAATCGCAGTCTTCGATCAGCTAACCAAAACCTCCTCCTCATTCCCAAATACCGCTACAAAGCAAAGGGAGAACGTAGATTTGCAGTCCAAGGACCTCGACTATGGAATGCTCTCCCAACCAACCTCCGCATGGAAGAAAACCACCAGGCCTTCAGGAAAAAACTAAAGACCTTCCTTTTCTAGAAGCTGGCTACAGAGAATACATCTAGCGCCTTGAGGCGATTCAGTTCGCAATTTGTAGCGCTTTACAAATTATTCATTCATTCATTCATTCATCCCCACCCCCCGCTCGTGTCACTGGATTTTTTTGACAGCAGTGGGAGCCAATGGCTCCCGCTGCTATCAATCTATCAAATGAGGACCTGAGACAGCGGCTGGAGCTGCTGGGCTCGTGCACGTCGCTGGAAGGATTGGGTTCAGGTAACAAAAAGGGGGGCTCTGGGGGGCAGCTGCAGCGCAGAAGGTTTCACCTTAATGCATAGAATGCATTAAAGGTGAAAAGCCACAAGACTTTACAACTCCTTTAAGCCTCGTACACACTACTGACAGCTCAGGAGCCGCTGTATTATCAAATGTTAGTACAGCGATATCCTCTACTGTGCTATTGTGTTCTGACAGGGGGAAGGTCCCGCCCAGCAGAACACTCCGGTCAGCGCTCTCAACCATTGCCTGAGAGTGCTGATCAGGAGCCGATCGGGCGGCTGCAGTGCACACAGGCTGAATGTTGGCCGGTTTCTTACTGAGCCCGGCCGATGCTGCCCGACATTCGGCCCGTGTGTATGGGGTTTATGTCTTAAAGTGATTGTAAAGTCTCGTTTTTTTTTCTATAAAAATAACAAACATGTCATACTAAGGCCCCGTTCACACTTGTGCTACTTGTCCTGCAACTTGGGACTGCAAAGTCACACAAGTCGTACCCCCATGATTTCCAAGGAGTACCATTCATATCTGTGCGACTTCAAAGTAGTCCCTGTACTAATTTGGTCTGACTTTGATGCCCTTGAAGTCCATAGACCTCAAGATTACACAGGCATTGCTTCAAGTCACGTGACTTTCAGTTCGCACAAGTGTGAAAGGGACCTTACCTGCTCTGTTGCAGTGAATTTGCACAGAGCAGCCCAGATCTTCCTTCTCTTGGGTCCCTCTTCTGCTCTACTGGCCCTACCTTCCTAATGAGTGCCCCCACAGCAAGCAGCTTGCTATGGGGCACACGAGCCAAGTCACAGCTCCCTGTGTCCATTCAGGCACAGAGCACCGCCCCCTCTCTCTCCTGGTTGGCTGGCTGACTGAGTGACAGCAGCAGGAGCCAATGGTGCCGCTGCTGTGTCTCAGGCAACCAGGTGGGAGAAAACAGAGAGGTGATAAGGGCGCTCTGGTGGAGGTGGGTAGCTGGTCAGAGGGATGATAGTGATGAGATGGCACTTCTGGCAGCACTTTGGTTAGAGGAGAAGCAACTCTGAAGATATAAAAAAGGAAAAGAAAGGCGCCTCTAAGTGCAGTATGTAAAATTTAATAGAGTGCACAAAGGGTTAAAAGCACTTACAAGATTGTTGAGTGTTAAAAGACATGATAAAATCAGGAGTCCTCATCTGTGGCATGTGTCCATCCTCAGCACGGTGGTAGAGAGCCGTGTAGAGCCGTCCAGCAGCTGTAAAGCGTTCTCATGCGTGTTGAAAAGAGGAGGCAGCAGGGAAGCCTGTATTCACTGCGGGACACACAAGGCTGATGGTGTCAGTGTAGAGAAGGGGGTGGTGTGACTCCAGGTGGGAGACTCTGGGATGGCTGAGACACTCGTGGACATCACTGAACAGAGAGGGACCTCAGGTAAGTGTTAGGGGGGCTGCTGCAAACAGAAGGCTTTTTATCTTAAAGGAGAAGTCCAGCCTGAGCTTGTTTGGCTGGACTTCTCCTCTGGGTCACAGGAGTGCAACCCATTTTTTTACTCCTGTGACCCGTTTTCAGCAGAGAGCGGTCTGAATTCCGCTCTCTGCTGGCATCACCAGGATCAGTCCAGGCACCACGTCATCCCGACTTCAGAAGTCTGAATCCGTCCAACTGCCTGGACTGATTGCTGTCTCAGCCTCTCAGCGAGCCGCATCCCGCCCCTCCATAGCTCAGCGCTCCAATGAGCATGGAGGAGCAGAGCAGGTGAGCTGCCAATTGACAGGCAGCAGCTTTCTGCTCGGGGAGGTGAGAGAACTGAACCATCGGTGGTATTTGGTGGCTCAGTTCTCAGTGAAGAGGCAGCGGGGGGCAGATGCTGCATCCACCTAGGCAAGAATAAATATGAAATAAAAAAAAAAATCCCATACTTCTATTTTAATACATAGAAGGTATTAAGATAAAAAAAAAAAACTTTCTGACTTTACAATCACTTTAAGCTATTACTAATGCCAGGAATAAACATAAAATCTGATAAAATAAACTCCATGTTAGCAGCTAAATGAACTATTGGAAGCAGGATTACACATGAGGTCATCTTTCTGCTCTCTCCTCCTGCAAGCATATGTACATCTAGCATATTCTCAGTGTCTCCTCATGCCCGTCCTCCGTCTGCTCTCTGAGGACTGCAGAAGGTTAATATGAAAACAAATAAAACCACGTCTTTACACTCAGCGCAGGAGAAAACAGATGACTGCATTAATTGGTAGGTTTATAGCAGCCTTCCTGACTTTAGCAAAGCTGCAAGATTTCCGGTAAAGTATTCAATCATAATTCAGTTTCACGTAAAAAGACAGAAAATGGTCCAGGCAGATGAGAGGAGCAGCGATTGTCTTGGGAAGAGAGGAGCAGAAGAGACGCGAGGGACTCTGGGCAATGGGATAAGTTCCTGAGGATTAATCTGCCTGGTGTGTGTCAAGTTTGTGGCATCAATCATACCATCTAAAAATAAAAGACACATGGCTGACTGTTCACATGTGCCAGTAAGTGTCCTCACCACAAGGAATGTGCTGCACCACTAACAATGTTACCAAGGCATACACCGATTCATGAAAGCTGAAGGCTAAATCTATTATATTTTTCACTGGTTCCTTTCTCCCCCCTCATCCACATTCTAATGACATTTTCAAATACAACATTCCTGTTTTTATTACATAGCTCATTTTAGATCCAGCGATATCATCACTGGGTCTCTGTGCTTCCCATATGAAACGCAGGCAGATAGTGGCTGCTGGGGGGGGATTGGCCGGGCGCTTCCTGAAAACATCACAGAACTCCGCTTCAGTTCTTCTTTCTCTCAAGAGTCCTCAGCCCTGATGCAAGTGGTGAGCTGGCCCTTGGAAGGGGTTATATATATTATATATATTTTTTTTAACAGAGGCCCTAGAGAATAAATTGTTGGGCGTTGCAATTTTTTATGTTACACGGTATTTGCGCAGCAGTTTTTCAAATGCAATTTTTGGGAAAAAATACACAAAATAATGCCAAATTGTTTGGTAAAATATAAAAGATGGTGTTATGCTGAGTCAGGGTGGATAAAAAAAAAAAAAAAAAAATCTGATTTTTTTTAATTTAAAGTGGATTTAAACCCAATGTCATCCTTTCTAAACTACTGCCATAGGGGTTATCTATAAGGATATCCATGCCTCCTGCATGTATCTTTACCTGTCAAATGTCTCCCCTGTTTACCTGTCAAATGTCTGTTACGAGACCCGAAAAACTGCACATTCTGTGGGTGGGTCTGTTGTCTGGAGCTCGGTGGGTGGAGTCATGTCAGACTCCACGCCCACCTCTACACTCCCCACCCACATGCATTTTCTCCTGTGTATTTCTTACACTGAACTTCTGCTATGATCTCCAACATCCAGTGAAAAGACAGGAAAGTAACCACATGACTTCAGCATGCCAAATCATTCTGAGGTGTGGAACAGCCAATCCTTGCAGAGCTGCTGAAGAAAGGAGTGGGGGGAGGGAATTAAAAAATAATGCCTGTGTCTTAGGCTGGTGCACAAGATGTAAATCACCTGTCACTCACAGCAAGGGGGAGGATTTGACAAAGTTTTTCTCAGTTTGTCAAGATTTTTCTCACTGAACAATAAAAGAGGATTGCTCAGAGATGGATTAACTCTGTGTGACAAGACTGGGCTCAAAATGATAGGCAATCTTATACTGTACAGTATATCACAAAAAAAAAAAAAAAAATTCGGGTTTACATCCACTTTAACCACTTGCCTACACCAGGCCAATTCTGAAATTTCTCTCCTACATGTAAAAATCATCCTTTTTTTGCTAGAAAATTACATAGAACCCCCAAACATTATATATGTTTTTTTTAGCAAAGACCCTAGAGAATACAATGGCGGTTGTTTGCGCAGGAATTTTTCCAACGCGTTTTTTTGGGGAAAAAAACAGTTTTGTGTTTTAAAAAAAAAAAACAAAACAGTAAAGTTAGCCCAATGTTTTTGCATATTGTGAAAGATGAAGTTACGCCGAGTAAATAGATACCTAACATGTCACCCTTCAAAATTGCACACGCTCGTGGAATGGCGCCAATGTTCTGTACTTAAAAATCCCCATAGGCGACGCTTGAAATTTTTTTACTGGTTACATGTTTTGAGTTACAGAGGAGGTCTAGGGACAAAATTATTGCTCTCGCTCCAACGTTCGCGGCAATACCTCACATGTATGGTTTGAACACCGTTTTTATATGTGGGCGGGACTTATGTATGCTTTCGCTTCTGCGTGCGAGCACACGGGGACAGCGGCGCTTTAAAAAAATTTTTTTTTTGTTTTTTATTGTTAATTATATTTTCTTTTTTTTATTTTGACACTTTTTTGAAAAAAAAAAATATGATCACTTTTATTCCTATTACAAGGAATGTAAACATCCCTTGCAATAGGAATATGACATGACAGGTCCTCTTAATAGTGAGATATGGGGTCAATAAGACCCCACATCTCACCACTAGGCTGGGAAGCCTGAAATAAAAAAAAAAAAAAATAACACGATCACCGCTTCCCAGCCGAAGCGGCGCCGTTTTTTTGAATGGAGAGGCCAGGCGTGACGTTATAACATCGCGCCCGGCCTCCGACGATCATAGAGACTACGGCGACCATCTGGTCCGCCGGAAATCTCTATGATCTACATCCGGCGTCGGCGGATCCGCTCTCCGCCTCACCGATCGTAACGGTGAGTCGGAACAAGCACCGGAGGGCGCTATGATCGTTCCTATGGTGTAGAGATTCGTCGGCTGAAACCGCCAATATCTGAATGATGTCTGTAACTACAGGCATCATTCAGATATACCCACTCAAAGTCCACGACGTCATATGACGTGGGCGGGCAGGAAGTGGTTAAATCTGATTTTTATCAAATTTAAGAAAATACTTTTGGAGTAAAAAAAAATCCATCTAAAGATAGTTTTCTATTTAAGATACATTAATAGTTTAGTTTATTCATCATGAAATGGAGCTCAGTTATGTAGCATGAGGCTGTATATTCTGCATTATTTTTTTTTTAATAAACTCATTCAATCAATCCAAGCTCTGCAAGCTGAGATAACATGCACTGCATTGATGTACTCACACAATTTCGCAGTAACCATGAGATAAAACAAAGTTCAGGAATATTCCTTTATCCCATTGTTTTGCAAATCTTTGTACACTACAAACTGTATAATTGTTTGAAGAGAAATGCATCTGTACCAGGCTCTAAATGTGAGGAGGAAGGGCAAGCAGTAAAAATGAATGTGAAACCTTCAGCTTATAAACCTGGTGATCTTTCTGCACATGGCTTGAAGTGCTTTTTATTCCTTCCTTGAGGAGCAAAATGGCAGCAGGCCGTAAAATAGACCCAGTTCGGGAATATTTACTAATCTGACAGCTTATTAGTCTAAATAGGAAACCTTTATTTTATTTGCAAATATTAAAGATTCTAACTACCAGCAAGAATAAGTCCTTACATTTAAAGGAGCACCTGTCATTTCAGATCCATGATGGCAGCGCCTATTAGCGGGCATCCACTCACCTGCTACCGCCACGTCCCTCGCCTTGTTGTGTCACTGCCACATCACCGGCCATCCCATTAAAGTGAATGGGGCTAGGGCTGAAACAACTAATCGATTACTAATCGATTATGAAAATAATAATCGAATAATTTCTCAATCGATTAATCGGCCAATAACATAATGGGGTTAAAAATAATAAAATTAGCCCTTTATAGTACAAAAAGAGCAAATAATCGCTACTGTAAATATTACTTTCAGTTCTACAGTAAAAAAAATGAACCCCTTACAGTAGCGATTATTTGCTTTTTTTGTACTATGAAGGGCTCATTTTAGTTTTTTTTAACCCCATTATGTTACTAAATGTCTTAGACCTGGTTCACATCTTTGTGTTTTTTTGGTGTTTTTTGCAGAAACACGCTAGTTCATTTAACATGGTTTCCTATGGGACACGTTCACATCTATGCTTTTTTTCAGCCGCTGCATATTTGGAAAGGGTCAAGGACTTTTTTTTTTTTTTTTTAAATGCAAAACGGTGCTTTTTTGGTTCAATATACTTCAATGGAGAAGCTGCAGAAAAGCATGTAATGCGTTTTTGCAGCAATTTGTATTTTTTTAATCTGCCCAACAACAAATTGGCCAAAAAACTGTATTTCTCTTCTAATAGTGTATATATAGTATATCTCTTTTGTCTGTTATTCTCAGAGTGGATTCAATATTTTGCTCCCCAACTATATAGTTGGTTGTTTATATTTACCACTGCATAGAGATATTTAAGAATAAATTGCTTTTTTTTTTTTTTTTTTTAACTTTACATATTAACTAAATTATACACACTTCTTTTTTAAGGCTATTAACCGATTAATCGAAACAATAATCGACCAACTAATCGATTATGAAAATAATCGTTAGTTGCAGCCCTAAATGGGGCTGTCGGTGAGTCAACAGCGGGTCAGAGGAGGAGTCGCTCTTTAAAAATTATGATTTAAATCAAGCCTTTTTACTAGTGATTTAAATCAAATCCACCCTGTGCTGAGTAAATAGATACCTAACATTAAATGCACATATTCGCCAGCACACCATAGATCTTCAATTACTGGTACGTCCAAACAACGTAACTGACGACCCGTGGCGTTCTGGCGAATATGTGCATTTGATCTGTGATGTTTCCAGTTCCAGCTGGTAATTTCTGCAGCACCCGCTTCTCCTAAAGCCTTATCCAGGAAAGTGTGCGATGGGAATATCGATACTACAGCCGCGGCCAAAAGTTTTGAGAATGACACAAATATTAATTTTCACAAAGTCTGCTGCCTCCGTTTTTATGATGACAATTTGCATGTACTCCAGAATGTTATGAAGAGTGATCAGATGAATTGCAAAGACCCTCTTTGCCATGAAAATGAACTTAAACCCACAAAAACCATTTCCACTGCAATTGTGAAGAATGCTTCAGGGTGCCCCAGAAAGTTCAGCAAGCACCAGGACCGTCTCCTACAGTTGATTCAGCGATGGGATTGGGGCATCACCAGTGCAGAGCTTCCTCAGAAATGGCAGCAGACAGGTGTGAGTTCATCTACACGCACAGTGAGGAGAAGACTTTTGGAGGATGGCCTGGTGCCAAGAAGGGCAGAAAAGAAGCCACTTCTCTTCAGGAAAAACATCAGGGACTGATATTCTGCAAAAGGTACAAGGATTGCACTGCTGAGGACTGGGGTGAAGTCATTTTTTCTGATGAATCTCCTTTCCAATTGTTTGGGGCATTCAGAAAAAACCTTGTCTGGAGAAGAAAAAGGTGAGTACTACCATCAGTCCTGTGTCATCCCAACAGTAAAGGATCCTGAGACCATTCATGTGTTTTGTTGCTTCTCAGCCAAGGGAGTGGGCTCACTCACAATTTTGCCTAAGAACACAACCATGATTAAAGAATGGAGCAAAAACATCCTCCGAGAGCAACTTCTACCAACCATCCAAGAACAGTTTGGTGAAGAACAACGCCTTTTCCAACATGATGGAGCACCTTGCCATAAGGCAAAAGTGATAACTAAATGGCTTGGGGAACAAAACATGGGTATTTTGGGTCAATGGCCAGGAAACTCCCCAGACCTTAATCCCATTGAGAACCTGTGGCCACCAATTCTCAAGAGGCGGGTGAAAAAAAAAAACAAAACAAAACACAAACTGACAAACTCCAAGCACTGATTATGCAAGAATGGGCTGCCATCAGTCAGGATGTGGCCCAGAAGTTGATTTACAGCATGACGGGGGAACTGCAGAGGTCTTGAAAAAGAAGGGTCAACACTGTAAATATTGATTCTTTGCATAAACTTCATGCAATTGTCAATAAAAGCCTTTGACACTCATGAAATGTGTGTAATTATACTTTACTATACTAACATCTGAGAAAAAGATCTAAACGCTGAAGCAGCAGACTTTGTGAAAATTAATATTGGTGTCATTCTCCAAACTTTTGGCCACGGCTGTAGTTGGATAACAAACACGTCACGCTTTAAAATTGCCCAAACCCGTGTAACGGCGACAAACAACATACATTTTATTCTCCATAGGCAACATTTTAAAAGCCTTTACAGGTTACCACTTTAGATTTACCACCAATGAATTGACGTTCATAGTGAATCCTCATATGTGTGGGGCAATCGATGTTTGCGCGTGTGCAGGGCCGACGTGTGTGTTCCCCTTTGCACGTGAGCATGGGGCAATTTAAAAAAAATATTTTTTTTTAATTGATTTTTACATTGTCGCTTTAATTTTTTTTTTTTTTTGAATTACCTATTGTTAGCACAGGGAATATAAATATCCTCTGTCATAGCAATAGGTAGTGACGGGTACTCTTTATTGGAGAGATCTGGGGTCTATTAGACTCCTGATGTCTCCTCTGCCCTTAAAAGCATTTGACCACACCGAGTTAGGCATGATCAAATGCTTTCCCTATTTAAAAATGGTGCTGTTTACATCCGGGGAATCTGGAAGCGATGAGCATTTCATGAGTTTCCTATACCATAGAGGCCATCAGAGCCTCTCCAGTCTCTGATTACCTCTACAGTAAGCCGGCTGGTCGTTCAGGTCTCCTGGTGGCACGTCCCCTCCTGCTGCTTATAAAATCAATCCAGGGGCTAATTAGCCCCTGGATTGATTTTACAAGAAAGCCGACCGCCAACTCTATAAAACAATACCAGGATGATGTCATCATGCCGGTATAACCACTCGAAGTGCAGTGATGTATGGATACAGTCTAGTGGATTATGCACTTTTATGGAAGACCTCATTTGCATGCAGACCATCCTAGGTAATGCCCACATTTGATGCTGGGCCTCCGTTGTTGAAAGAACTGAAATTTAACCACTTTGGACCCGGGCCATTTCTGACACTTCGTTCCCCAAAACGTATATTTTTTATAGCAGAGAACCTATAGAACAAAATGATGGGTGTTGCAATTTATGTCACATGGCATTTGCGCAGCAGTTTATCAAAACACAATTTCTTGGGAAAAAAAAACACTTTCATAAATTTAAAGCAAAAAACATTAAAGTTAACCCAGTTTTTTTTGTATAATGTGAAAGATGGCGCCTTAAACTTTTTTTTATTATTTATTTTATACACAATTTTTTATTTTTATTTTTTTACACTAACTTTATTGCTATTACAAGGGATGAACAACATCCCTCATGACAGCATGGGCTGTGACAGGTCCGCTTTATGGAGAGATTTGAGGTCTATTAGATCCCAAATCTCTCCTCTGGCCCGCCATGCAGCCAATCAGACAGAGATCGGCTGCTTTCCTGGCCCCTGGAAGCCAGGTCAACAAAGGGGCGGAACCAGGAGTGACAAACTACTCGTCACTCCCGGTTTCCAGGGTTTCAGAGAGAGAGGATAATGTCAGTTCCTCTCTCTCTGTACAGGGCAACCATCTCTGCCAGCCACATCACTCCTGGACCCCCTTCCACCACCCGAGGATGATGCCTGTAGGTGCAGGCATCATGCCGGTATAACCACTGAAACCCAAGGACGTCCAGGTATGTACCTTGGGTAGGAAGTGGTTAATGAAAGGGGCGGGCCCAGGACAGTTGACATGTTCGATTGCTTATGGCGCCTCTTAAAATAGGAGGGGAAAGCATATCCCTGTGTCCCTGAACATGGGGTGCAGGCTTATCCTAATACCAATCCAGAGGGATAGTGAATATAAAGAGGGAAAGGATCCCCGCTACTCCTGACCAACCCAAGTGAATAAACGATAAAGAGGGGCCTCAGCCAAACCCCACACCCTGATGCATTTCACTTTGTAATAAATAACCAAATCATATGCAAGGAAAACGTTTGCTTGCATGTGATTGGATGATGGAATTCAGCAGAGCATCCCCTCATTTACTAAGCACTGGAGCAACTGCACTTGCATAGTGCACAGTCTGCCTTTAATAAATCCCCCCTGTGTGTGATAAGTGCACCCACAGCTCCATGGAGGAAAGTAGGAGTGCTCTTCCTGAAGCCTATGCTTTCACCTTCCTCTTGTTTTCTGCATCACCAACAACAGCAAGGAGGGTGTTCCAGCATCAGTAGTCATACATGCCGCCATGGAATGTATGGAGGAGCTATAAGCCATCTTCTCTGCCCATTTGTACAGAATAACTACGTAACTCCTAAGGGATCAGATACACAGCATCAAGAAGCCAGAATTTACTGAGCAAAGCTGTAGGAGTGCGGAATTCAAGCCATACTCCAGGCAATATCAAATATGGCTGCCTAAACAGCCCTGACCCGTGGAGGCATGGACTCCACTAGACCTCTGAAGGTACGCTGTGGTATCTGGTACCAAGCTGTCAGTAGCAGATCCTCTAAGTTACAAGGGGAGGCCTCCATGGATGGGATTTTTTTTTCAGCACTTTCCACAGATGCTCAATTGGAGTGAGATCTGTAGAATTTAGAGGCCAAGTCAACACCGCAAACTTGTTTTTGTGTTCCTCAAAACCATTTTTTTGCAGTGTTGCAGGCTCATTATCCTGCTGAAAGAGACCACTGCTATCCGAGAATATGTTTTCTATGAAGGGGTGTACTTAGTCAGCAGCAATGTTTTGATAGGTGGTACGTAACAAAGTAACATCCACATGAATGGCAGGACCCAAGGTTTCCCAGCAGAGGATTGCCCAAAGCATCAAACTGCCCCTCCCCCCCAGCTGGCCTTCTTCCCATAATGCACCCAGGTAAGTGACGCACCTAGCCATCCACATGATGTAAAAGAAAACGTGATTCATCAGACCAGGCCACCTTCTTCCATTGTTCTGTGCTCCAGTTCTGATGCTCAAGTGCCTATTGTAAGCCCTTATGGCTGTGGACACGGATCAGCACGGGCACCCTGAATAGTGTGCAGATACACAGCTCCATACACAACATGCAACTCGCTGTGGTGCCAGTTGAAAAAAAATAAATAAATAAAAGAGAAAAAAAAAAAAAAATAGTCAGCGGCTTCTTTCCCTGTGCAGTCCAATGAAATGAATTGGTTGCCTACCTGCAGACTGCAGGTTACACAAGTGTGAACCAATCATAACTGCTACAACCACAGGACAGCTTGTTCTTACTGGCCAGGAAGGAAAGGAAACAAAGGAAAGCAAACAAATGCAGCCATTACATCCAATTATTGATAAGCTGTAATATAATAAAGGTTTACTGTTGGGTTTAAAGAAGAAGTATGGCCAAAGCTATTTTGGCTGTATTTCTCCTATAGATCACAGGAGCGCGATTCTATCTGCACTCCTGTGATCCCTTTTCAGGTGAGAGTGGACTAAAGCCTGCTGTTGGCTGACATCACAGAGCGGTCCAGGCGGGGGAAGATTGTGATCATATGGTCGAGATCCGCCCACAAGCCTGGACCGGCAGCTGGCTCAACCTCTCAGCATGCCGCCAAGAGCCCGAGCCGACCGTTCCCGCCACTCCACAGCTCAGCGCTCCAGTTAGCACTGGAAGGGACAGAAGATAGACAGGGACTGACAGTCACAGCTCTCTGCTCAGAGTGGAGGGGGAGAACTGAGCGATCAGCGGTGTTTGATCGTTCAGTTCTCACTGCAGAGCCAGTGGGGGACACATACATTGGATCAATGCTGCATCCACCTAGGTTAGTATAAATGTAACTAAAGGCAAAACTTTATTTTTTATTTTGGATAGAGGGGGTCACCCGGGATTCCCTCCCTTCAGAGGGGGTCGCCCGGGATTCCCTTCCTAGAGAGGGGGTCGCCCGGGATTCCCTTCCTAGAGAGGGGGTCGCCCGGGATTCCCTTCCTAGAGAGGGGGTCGCCCGGGATTCCCTTCCTAGAGAGGGGGTCGCCCGGGATTCCCTTCCTAGAGAGGGGGTCGCCCGGGATTCCCTTCCTAGAGAGGGGGTCGCCCGGGATTCCCTTCCTAGAGAGGGGGTCGCCCGGGATTCCCTTCCTAGAGAGGGGGTCGCCCGGGATTCCCTTCCTAGAGAGGGGGTCGCCCGGGATTCCCTTCCTAGAGAGGGGGGGGGTCGCCTGGGAGTCAGTGTGCAGAGGGGAAGATTGTGCAATCATTGTAGTAGCACCAACTACTACATTGACTGTCCCCCAGGTATGGGACATCCATACTTGTATGGTGCAGGCTGGATCAGTGTACAATACACATCATTCCTGGGGGGGAGGAGAGGGGTCTGCCCAGTGTATGACATGTGGAGGAGGGGCACACCTCACACAAAGTAAACAAACTCCGGGCAGGCTCTCCTGACAGGAAGGCCTCGGGGACAGATCAGGGGGTTCCCTCCTCCCTCTGTACTGCCCCCCGGGGGGAGGGGATCGGACAGTGGCAGACTCCCGCCGTCTCTCATGTCATCACCGGTGTGAGAGGAACCAACCGGAGGAAGGCGACAGGTCAGTGTCCCGCCAACACAGTTCCCCTTCCTCCCCTACAGCTACGCACACAGCAAATCCACCACCCGCCCAACAAAAACCCCCAACACAGCCCGCATCCTACCCCTACCAGGTCATAATCTTCCTCATCGTCGCACATGAAGTCATCCTCCATGTCAGACATCTTGGCTAGAGAACTAGAGCCTGTGGACTCCCAGGATCCTTTGCGTCGGACGCATTAATTCCTCCCCCGGAACGGATGGCTGTCTGGATGTTGCGGGGGAAGACAATTGCCGAAGCACCACAGGGTGGCGGAAGTACTCTGGCAAGAATGATGTGTGCCAACACCTAGCAACCAAAAAGGCGTAGGGCATTCTGGGAGGTGTAGTTCCAGGACAACTGGGGAGCCTCAGAGTGGGAGTGCTGTGTGCTGGGCATCATTGTTATTAGATGAAATGTTTGTGTAGTTTACTAGCAAGCTGCACAATTAGAAATAAACTTGTCATGGGAAAAATATACATACTCACTTTTAAAACTGAACTCCAGGAAGCATTTGTATTGCATTTCTTATTTTATTTTGATTTATTATTTTTATTATTGTATTTTTCATTTACTATTTTTATTATTTTATTAATATTGTTATTTTTATGTATTATTTTTATTACTGTTATTTCTTATTTTTATTTTACTTTTGTTATTGATTTTTATTATTATTATTATTATTACTGTTATTTTTATTTTCACTAATTTTAGTATTTTTATTATTTTACTTTACGAATGTTATTGATTATTTTTATTATTTATTATTTTTATCTTATTATTTTATTACTGTTATTTATTATTATTTATATTTTACTGTTTTTATTTATCATTTCTGTTATTTTACTTTTGATTTACAATTTTTATTTATTATTTTTATTATGTTATTTTTTCTTTATTTAAAGGGTAACTCTACTTTCATGGGAAAAAAATTCCAAATAAAAAAAATAAAATAAAAATAAAGCACATACAGTACAATTGCTACACAAGTTATATTGTATTTGAATGTTATTAAAAATTAAGTTTCATTTTATTATGTTATTATTTTACTATTGTAATTTTTATTTTACCGATTTTATTGATTTTTGTAGTTTTTATTTTACTATTTTTTATTTATTTATAGTACTGTTATTTATTGTTTATATTTTACCAATTTTATTTATAATTTTGGTTATTTTACTTTTAATTTACTAATTTTTCTTTCTTTAAAGGGTACCTCCACTCTTGTGGGGAAAAAAAATAAATAAAGCACATGCAGTACAATTGCAAGTAATTCTGTAAAGTAATGTTATTAAAAAATTACCTTTCATTTTTAATCTGCAGCTCTGTAATTTTATGTAAAGTGCAATATGGCAACCTGGAGGCGTACAGATGGTGTACAGAATGCCCCCCCCCCCCCCCCCGATATGTAATTTCTAATCAGTTTTTGGCTTACTGATTTTCCCAGAAGTCTACACTAAGATACAAGCCTGATTTTGGGCACCCCCTGCAACAAAAATGTAATCTACTCCCAAAGGGATATCACATCTAAAGGGGAATGCAGACCGTGCCACTTTCCTTATTAGAACCCTACAAGTGCAGTAGCTGATTAATAATTATAAAATCACTCCCATTAGATTCACTTGGCACATGGACACAGACAAATAAACAGCTATTTCTTCAGCATAACAAAAGGTAGGAATCTGCAACAAAGTTTGGTAAAATCCATGCAATGTACATAGATCACCCAGAGGGGAATGTTTTTTTTTTCTCAACAAAAGTGGAGTTACTCTTTATTTAGTGTTCTTATTATTATAATTGTATTTATTTTTGTATTATTTTATTTGTATTTTTTATTTATTTATGCTTCAGAACTCATTGGACGGCGCTTCACAGTGCAGATGGACAATGATCCCAAGCATACTGCGAAAGCAACCAAAGAGGTTTTTTTAAGGGAAAGAAGTAGAATGTTATGCAATGGCCAAGTCAATCACCTGACCTGAATCCGATTGAGCATGTATTTCACTTGCTGAAGACAAAATTGAAGGGAAAATGCCCCAAAAACAAGCAGGAATTGAAGATAGTTGCAGTAGAGGCCTGCCAGAGCATCACCAGGGATGAAACCCAGTGTCTTGTGATGTCTATGCATTCCAGACTTCAGGCTGTAATTGACTGCAAAAGATTTGCAACCAAGTATTAAAAAGTGAAAGTTTGATGGATGATTGTTAATCTGTCCCATTACTTTTGGTCCCTTAAAAAGTGGGAGGCACATATCCAAACTGTTGTAATTCCTACACCATTCACCTGATTTGGATGCAAATACCCTCAAATTAAAGCTGAATGTTTGCAGTTAAAGCGCATCTTGTTCATTTAATTTTAAATCCATTGTGGTGGTTTATAGAACCAAAAAGATAAGAATTGTGTCGATGTCCCAATATTTATGGACCTGACTGTATGTAACGAGTCCCTTGCTTGCTCGGTTCCACTCTCCCGACATTCCTCTGCTGCTATAGAATCAGATTGCAGATCGCAACATCTGATGGTTCTGTCATCCGATGCTCTTGGACTAGAACTACAGCTATGTGCCGTTCTAATCCAGTTGTGTAGCTCAGAACAAACACCAGGCAGGCTGTATGTAAGTTCAAACAGGAATCTCCTTTATTGACAGGAATACAGGCTCTTTTATGCAGTAAAAGAGGAGGTGTATACCTCCTGCTCATATTACTCTAACAATACACCTGTAACCTAATTAACCTAATTAACATGAGCTAGTTTACTAACATGACCTTTTGCCCAGACTTGTGGTCACCAAGCTTCACACAGTACATTATACATTGTCATAAGTACAACCACAGGACATTTTCACAATAGCAGGAGCTAATTACAATTAACAATACAAACAGTGTTCTTCCCCCTCCTCAGCCTAGTCATCAACACTTATAGTAAGAGTAGACTGTTCGTCTCCTAGCCAGTCCTGGAGGCTAATGTGATCAGCTCACTCAATTAACATGTTGAGTTCAGAATCAAACAAACCAATAATAGTCTTTACATATATATCCTAGGAGATATTGGGGATAAATATTACTGTCCCATTTTAAGCAATCCAAGACATACCCTCCAAGTCACCATTTCCCATATGGTATACACAGGGTCCCCAGGGTCTGTGTGTCCTGGGGGACCAGGACCCAAATCCACAGTAATACCACCTCAAGGGTCCCCAGGCATACAGCTCACAAAGAGCACCGTTCCCCCAAATGCCAGGGCCCACAATCGATCGGCAAGAGGCTAGCATTCAGTCCCCTCCAAAAGTCTCTCTCCGGGCTAGGTCTGTCACAGCATACTTACAATTACATACCAAAACACATTCCGCTACTCCAGTTGAATATGGAGATACCACATGTATCTTTTTTTACTGCCCAGACACATAAAGGGGCCTAAAATCCAAGCAGCACCTTCATAGCTGCCAACATTGTAAAAAAAATTTTAGGCACACTTTTTTGGCTGTAGGCGGGCTCTTGTTATAATTAGGGGCGGGGCATGCATTTGTAGGCGTGGCACAGGGGGAAAGTAAAAATGCGGCGCTCAAACTCACCATAATGCCGAATCAGTGTGATCCCTGAGCGTGTCACCTGCCACGTCGCCTGCCACCAACCATCCGTCCTTGCATCAGGTGCCCCCAGTAGAGTCCGTTCTTGCATCAGGTGTCCCAGCAGAGTCCGTCCTTGCATCAGGTGCCCCCAGCAGAGTCTGTCCTTGCATCAGGTGCCCCCAACGGAGCCCCCCTCACATCAGATGTCCCCAGCGGAGCCCCCCCTTACATCAGATGTCCCCAGCGGAGCCCCCCATTACATCAGATGTCCCCAGCGGAGCCCCCCTTACATCAGGTGTTCCCAGCGGAGCCCCCCTTACATCAGATGTCCCCAGCGGTGCCCCCCTTACATCAGGTGTCCCCAGCGGAGCCCCCCCCTTACATCAGGTGTCCCCAGCTGTGCCCTCCTTACATCAGGTGTCCCCAGCGGAGCCCCCCCTTACATCAGGTGTCCCCAACAGAGCCCCCCTTACATGAGGTGTTCCCAGTGGAGCCCCCCTTACATCAGATGTCCCCAGCAGAGCCACCCCTTACATCAGGTGTCCCCAGCGGAGCCCCCCTTACATCAGATGTCCCCAGCGGAGCCCCCTCTTACATCAGGTGTCTCCAGCGGAGCCCCCCTTTACATCAGGTGTCCCCAGCAGTGCCCCCCCCTTACCTCAGGTGTCCTAGTAGGTCTCCGCCGCCATTGCAGAACAGAGGGGGTATACAAAATAGTGTCTCCCTCCCTTGGCCGCATGGTTACAATAGAACCCCTGCCCATTTCCATAACAGACCGGCAGTGGGGCGGGGGGTAGTTGGAGCGGGGCGGAGGGTGGGCGGCGATGCAGGAGCTACATCTAGCCCCCAGCCATGTTCCTGGTCTTCTTAAAGATGGCGGCTGTAGCAGAGTATGGGGATACCACATGTGTGAGACTTTTTTGTAGCTTAGCCATATAATGGGGCCTCAAATCCAAAGAGCACCTTCAAGCTTTCAAGAAGCATAAATTACGCATCTAATTTTCTAACTACCTGTTACATGTTTGGAGCCCCTGGAGTGCCAATACAATACAAACACCCATAAAATTACCACATTTTCGAGAGTAAACACACCCCATGATATTTTTAGGAGGTACGGTGAGTCTTTTGAAGATTTCATTTTTCTGCCATAAGTTTTTGGCAAAATGCAGAAAGAAAATGATTTTTTTTCCACACAAAGTTGTAAATGAATATGATATTTTTAACACACAGCATAGGCATACTATAATAGCAAATAGCAATAGCAAAATGTGTTGTGCAATGTAGTTCTAAGTATGGCGATACCACATATGTGAGGCTTTTACATAGCCTGGATGCATAGGGAGGCCCAGAATCCAAGGAGCACCTTCAGGCTCGCAAGGGGCATAAATTACACATCTCATTTTCTAACTACCTATCTATGACCTTTTATAGGTCCTGGACCACATTTTGGAAAGCAAACACCCAAAGGTATTTTTAAAGATGCATGGTGAGTATTTGAAAAGTTCACTTATTGCCACACATTCTTCTGAAAATAAAGAAATAAAACTAATAAGGTATTCCTAGCATGCAGTATGAGCATACCTAGAATTTCACCCCAATACGCATTCTGCTACTCCTCACAAGTATGGAGATACCACATATGTGCAATGGTTTGCAGCTTAGCCATATAGAGGAGCCCAAAATCCAAGGGGCAACTTCAGGCTTTTAGAGGAATAAATTAGGCATATAAATTCCTTATTGCCTTTCACATTGTTGGAGGCCCTGGAGCACCACGACAGTAGAAACACCCACAAGATGGCCATATTTTTGAGAGTAAACACCACATTACATTTTTAAGAGGCCTGGTAGGTCTTTTGATGTCTTAATTTTTTGCCACAAGTTTTTTGGAAAATATGAAAAGAAAATGAAAATTTTTTTTTTTTTTTACACAAAGTTGTCAAGTTAAAAAGATATATTTCACACACACATGGACATACTTAGAATTACAACCCAAAACATGTTCTGTTCCTCCTCCAGCGTATAAGTAGTCTTTTTTCAATGTTTGAGCTGATTATGTACAGGACATTGTGTACCACAAAAATCAACCAATTGTCTCAAAAACTGTATACTATATAACGGTCACCTCTGTACGAATGGTCAGGAAATATACTTTGTTGTAGCATCACCTATAGCAGTCCCTATTCCTATAAGCCAGGCAAGCCTAGCCCACTAGTACATGGCTGCTCACAGGAATGCCATGTTCACTTGCCAGGAAGTGCAGGAGTCTGATCAAAGAGTTCATGAGGTTGTAGGCAGGGCTTTTTTTCTCAAACAATAGGTGCTAGAACTCAACCACGACCACCCAAAACCCCTCCACCCACACACACCCTCCAAATTACATCAAATAGTGGGTGTGGTCAGTCAAATTTCACAAACAGTAGGAGGGTCTCAAAGGGGCATTAAATACCAGGATTGCATTACACACAGAGTGCAGAATGTAAACACAGAAACTTCTTTGTTTACAAGTGATTTTGGTGAGCAGCCCCCCCACGGGTCTGAGCCAGAGGTAGTGGAACTGAGTTCCACCAAGTTCCCCCTGAAAAAAAGCCCTGGTTGTAGGAATGCACTTGTCCACAGGGGATGGCTGGGACTGGTGTCTCCCAGGAACTTCTCCCAGGAATGTAGTCAGTGGGATGTGCAGAATGCAGATGAGTCAGTTCAGGCAGCAGGCAGAGACATCGTCAGCAAATAGGCAAAGGACCAGTCCTGGTTTAAGGCAGCAACATGGTCAATAAACAAGCCAGATTGAGTACAGGTGTCAAGGCACAGGCAACGCTGCATTGGTGTGGTAGTGACCAAGAACACTGTTGCTGGCTGCACTGGCTCTGGTGACACTGTACTGATGTTGCAGTGATCAGGGACACTGTTGATAGCTGCACTGTTGGCACTGACATTTGTGTGGCTAGCAACAGGGAACATTGTTGCTGGGTATACTGATCTGGTGACATTGTCACTGGTGTGGCAGTGATTAAGAACACTATTGGGGACTTATACTGGCCTGGTAACACTGGAACTGGTGTGGCAGCAATTAGGAACACTGTTGCTGGCTTACACTGGTCTGGTAAAACTGGGACTGATGTGGCGGTGATCAGGAACACTGTCACTGGCTGCACTTGTCTGGTGACATTGTGCTGCTATGGCTACTGAACAGAGACAATGGCTGGCTGCCCTGGCACAAAGGGGTAGATTTAGACCCCTTTCACACTGAGGCAGTTTTCAGGCATTTTAGCGCTAAAAATAGCGTCTGTAAAGCACCTGAAAACTGCCTCTCAAGCCACCCCAGTGTGAAAGCCCGAGTGCTTTCACACTGGGGCGGTGCGCTTACAGGATGGGAAAAAAAGTCCTGCAAGCAGCTTCTTTGGGGCGGTGTGGGAGCGGTGTATACACTACTTCCACACTGCCCCTGGCCATTGGAATGAATGGGCACCGCTTCCAATGCGCTTGAAAAGTACTTCGGAAGCATCACGGGCACTTTTAACCCCTCTTTAACCCCTTCTTGGGGGTTAAAAGCACCCCGCTACTGCCTGAAAAGCAGCACCAAAGCACCGCTATAACAGCAGTAAAGCACCGCTAAAACGAGCAGCGCTTTACCGCTAACACCGGCACCGCCCCAGTGTGAAAGTAGCCTTACTAAAACTGGAGGACTCAGAATCTGGTGCAGCTGTGCATAGTAACCAATTAGCTTCTGGCTTTAGCTTGTTCAATTAAGCATTGACAATAAGGCCGGGTTCACATTGGTGCGACACGACAGCCGTCCTACTTTGGATCCGACTTTGCCCCATGACTTAAAGCCGACATACGTCCGACTTTCAATGAATGGGGATCCGACTTGTATTCCCGCCAATACCAGGCACTGTCTTTGGTATGAATCTTGAGGGGGAACTCCACGCCAAATTTTAAATAAAAAACCGGCATGGGTTCCCCCTCCAAGAGCATACCAGGCCCTTGGGTCTAGTATGGATCTTAAGGGGAACCCCCTACGCCGAAAAAACGGCGTGGGGGACCCCCCCAAATCCATACCAGACCCTTATCCGAGCACGCAGCCGGCCGGTCAGGAAAGGGGGTGGGGACAAGCGAGCGCCCCCCCTCCTAAACCGTACCAGGCCGCATGCCCTCAACATTGGGGGTGGGTGCTTTGAGGCAGGGGAGTGCCCTGTGGCCCCCCCACCCCAAAGCACCTTGTCCCCATGTTGATGAGGACAAGGGCCTCTTCCCGACAACCCTGGCCATTGGTTGTCAGGATCTGCGGGCGGGGGGGATTATCGGAATCCAGGAGCCCCGTTTAATAAGGGGGCCCCCCAGATCCCGACCCCCCACCCTATGTGAATGAGTATGGGGTACATCGTACCCCTACCCATTCACCTAGGAAAAAAAGTGTCAATAAAAAAAACACACTAGACAGGTTTTTAAAGTAATTTATTAGGCAGCTCCGGGTGTCTTCTTCCGACTCCGGGGGTCTTCTTCCGACTCCTGGGGTCTTCTTGCAACTTCGGGGGTCTTCTTCCTTCTTCTCCGCGCTCTCCGGTTCTTCTCCCGCTTTCCGGTATCTTCTGCCGGGCTCCTCCGCTATCTTCTGCTCTTTTGCTAGCAGTGGCCCGGTCTTCGCTGTCTTCCTCCCACTTCTCTTCTTCCAATGTTGACACAACGCTCTCTCCCACTGTAATGCCGTATGCGCGGTCCGCAATGACTTATATAGGGATGGGGCGTGGTCACTGGGTGATGTCACCCGGTGACCCCGCCCCTTATTACGTCACAGTCCCAGGGCATGATGGGACTGTGACGTAATAAGGGGCGGGGTCACCTGGGCCACTGCTAGCAAAAGAGTCGGCAAAAGAGCAGAAGATACCGGAGAGCGGGAGAAGAACCGGAGAGCGCTGAGAAGAAGGAAGAGCCCCCGAAGTCGGAAGAAGACCCCAGGAGTCGGAAGAAGACCCCCGGAGTCGAAAGAAGACCCCTGGAGCTGCCTAATAAATTACTTTAAAAATCTGTCTAGTGTGTTTTTTTATTGACACTTTTTTCCTAGGTGAATGGGTAGGGGTACGATGTACCCCATACTCATTCACATAAGGTGGGGGGCCGGGATCGGGGGGCCCCCTTATTAAAGGGGACTCCCGGATTCCGATAAGCCCCCTGCCCGCAGACCCCGACAACCAATGACCGGGGTTTTTTGGGAAGAGGCCCTTGTCCTCATCAACAAGGCCCAGGGTTCCCCCCTGCCCAAAAGCACCCACCCCCCCATTTTGAGGGCATGCGGCCTGGTACGGTTCAGCAGGGGGGGGGCGCTCACTCGTCCCCACCCCATTCCTGACCGGCCGGGCTGCGTGCTCGGATAAGGGTCTGGTATGGATTCGGGGGGGGGACCCTCACGCCGTTTTTTCGGTTTACATGGTACAGGGCCAGTTTCATTGGCCATGTACCCCTATCTGCAATCTGTCTAAAGGACATGGTGATCACAGCATGCGCCACAGAGGGCACACACAAGCAGCAGGAGTTCATGGCCGATGTCCCTGAAAATCAGTGAGGTAGACACCACTACTTCAGTCATCTCCACTTGCATCCGGGCCTGAGCCCTGCTTACTGAACACAGGAGGTCGGCTGCTCGGCACGGGTGTCCTTCAGAGAACGCTTTACATTTTTTGAATGAATGCAAAGTGTCCTCTGATTGGATGAGATGAAGAGGTGGGGCAGTAATGTCTTTCAAAACCTCATCCAATCAGAGAATACTTTGCATTCATTGAGAAAATGTAAAGCGTTCTCTGAATGGCACCCATATAACTACATAAAAAACATCCACACCTGGAATTATCCAATAACTGCTTCACGACCGCCCACCGCACATATATTGTGGCAGCTCTGTGCCAGATCATGTACCTAGTATGTGATCTGACACTTCCGGGTCTGGGCTGAGTGCCGCAAGCTACCCGCTCCTGCTGTGATCACACACAGCGGGAGCCCAGCAGGGGGTACCACGGACTCAATGTTGGCTGGCACCCGCTGATGGTTTAGTACACAGGCAGAATGGCGTTCTGTCAGTAGGGAAGACATGGATCCTGTGTTTCTGCAAAGCAGGGACATGGATCTTTGCCTTCCCTTAGTAAAAGCACCTCCCCCACAGTAGTAAAACACTAGCTAGGCACACAGTTAGCCCTTTAATCGCCCCTGCAGTTAACCCTTTCCCAGCCAGTGTCATTAGTACAGTGACAGTGCATATTTTTTAGCACTAATAACTATATTAGTGTCACTGGTTCCTAAAAAGTGTCAGTGTCTGATCTGTCCACTGCAATATCGCTGTCCTGCTATAAGTTGCTGATCGCTGCCATTACTAGTAAAAAAATAAATAAACAAAAATATCCCATAGTTTGTAGACGCTATAACTTTTGCAAAAATCGATCAATATACTCATATTGGGTATGTTTTTTTTACTAAAAATATGTACCAGAATACATATTGGTCTAAATTAGGTTTTTTTCATTTTTTTTATTGGATATGTTTTATAGCAGAAAGTAAAAAATATTGTTTTGTTTTTTTTTCAAAATTGTCTGTCTTTTTTGTTTGTTGTCTGTATGTTGTCTACCGGGCGCTCAGGTTCGGCACATCACGGATCTGGTGTACAGATGACTGGGAGGGGCTGGGGAAGACCCGGCTGTCATGGTGCACGTTGGCACTAATGACAAAGTCAGAGGAAGATGGAGTGTCCTAAAAAACAATATTAGGGACTTAGGAGGTAAATTGAGGAAAAGGACCTCCAAGGTAGTATTCTCAGAAATACAACCAGTACCTCGAGCCATATCAGAAAGGCAGAGGGAGATTAGGGAAGTCAAGAAGTGGCTGGTGTAGTAAGGAGGGTTTTGGGTTACTGGAGAACTTACCTACTTCTCAGTCGGTCACATCGGTCACCAGCTCTATAGAAGGGACGGACTGCACCTAAATGAGGAGGATGCAGATCTGAAAGGAGTTAAGATTGTCGAAAAGTTAGAGGGGCTTTTAAACTAGGCGACGGGGGGAGGGTCCAGAGGTAGAGTTAGTCAGTGTGGAATAAATTCCACAGGGTAGTATTGGGAGCAATAGTGGTAGGTTGACTAAAGCACCTCAACCCGAGGTAAGTACAGTAACAAGTCCTATTTGCAACCTCAGAACACCCAATAAGGAGATAGTATGTGACCGGTCTAAACTACGTGGCATGTTAACCAATGCCAGGAGTCTGGTGGACAAGATGGGAGAACTAGAGCTACTGTTGTATAAGGAGGATTTCGATTTTGTAGAAATTTGAGAGACTTGGTTCAACAGCTCTAATGATTGGCTGGCTGGTAACCATTGAAGGGCTGGCAACCATTCAAGGGTATTCCCTATATTGCAGGGATAGAGAGGGTAAAAAAGGGGGAGGGGTATGCCTGTATATCAAAAATGATGTACAAGTGAATGTGAGAGACGACATCTCTCACTAGCTAGGGAGGAGGTGGAATTCTTATGGGTAGAGCTACAAAGGGAGGAAACTAAGAAACTAACTAAACTAAGTAATACTGGGAGTATGCTATAGGCCCACTAACCAGAGGGAGGAGGTGGAGGCGGACCTCCTATCACAATTTGTATTATCGGCAAGGATGGGAAGTGTCATCATAATGGGGGATTTTATATATCCAGACATAGACTGTGTGGAAGGAAACGGGCATTCATCTAAGGCTCGCCAGTTCCTAAATGTCTTGCAGGACTAGTCGCACCAACTAGAAACAAAGCGTTACTAGACCTACTGATTACCAACAATACAGACCTGATCACGGATGTGGAAATACGGAGAAATTTAGGAAACAGCGATCACAGGTCAATTAGTTTCAGTATAAATCACACAAATAGGAAACGAAAGGGGAATACAAAGACACTGAATTTCAAAAGAGCCAACCTCCCTAAACAAACTATGATCCTTGCTATAAGATACTAAATGGGATAAAATCTTAGGAACAAAGAACATGGAGGAAAAATGGGTATGCTTTAAGAGCATATTAAATAAGAGTATTAGCCAGTGCATCCCAATGGGAAATAAATTTAAAAGAGCTAATAAAAATCCTGGGTGGCTTAACTGCAACATAAGAATGCATATGAAAGCAAAGGAGAAGGCCTTCAAAAAATACAAGGCTGAGGGATCATCATCAGCATTACAACTTTACAAAGAATCCAACAAGAAATTTAATGCTGCGTACACACGATCAGGATTTCCTTCAGAAAAAACTTGGATGGTTTTTCTGACTGAATTCTACTCAAGCTTGCCTTGCATACACACGGTCACACAAAAGTTCTCTGAACTTTCGACCGTCAAGAACGTGGTGATGTACAACACTACAACGAGCCGAGAAAATGAAGTTCAATGCTTCTGAGCATGCGCCGAATTGTTTCCGAGCATGCGTGATTTTTTGCGCATCCGAATTGCATACAGACGAATGCATTTTCGGATAGGAACTTTTCCCAACCGAAAAATAGAGAACATGCTCACAATCTTTTGCTGGCTGGAATTCCACCAGCAAAAGACCGATGGAGCATACACACGGTCGCATTTTCCGACAAAAATCTCTCATCAGAGTTTTGTTGGCGGCATTTCCGATCGTGTGTACACGGCATTAGGGTGCAATCAGGGCGGCTAAGATAGGACACTAAAGACACATAGGGGAGGAGAGTAAAAAAAATCCCAAGAAATTCTTTAAGTACATAAATAGTAAGAAAGGGAGGTCAGATCATATTGGTCCCATAAAGAATGATGAAGGGAATCTGGTTACAAAGGATGGAGAGATGGCGAAGGTATTGAATTTATTCTTCTCCTCTGTCTTCACAAGGGAATCAGGGGGCTTCAGTAACCAAAACTACAAAGTTTATCCTCATGACACGTCACAGGAAGCCCCCTCATAACTAACAGAGGCCAGAATTAGAAATAGACTTGAAAAACGTAACATTGGTAACATCAGTTGTAAGAGAACGATGTTACCAATTGGTCTCTTATTAATGTTTAATATGTTAATCCTGCGTAATTATTGTAAAATATGAAATTAAGGATGTTTAATTGTGAATTGTGAAAAGTATAACAGAAAATAAAAAAAATTTTGATTATAAAAAAAAAGAAAAACGTAACATTAAAAAGTCACCGGGACCAGATGGCTTGCATCTGAGGGTCCTTAAGGAACTCAGTCAAGTAATTGCCAGACCATTATTCCTAATTTTTACCAACAGTCTACTGACTGGAATGGTACAAGCTGATTGCAGAAAAGCCAATGTAGCACCAATATTTAAAAAAGGGCCGAGATACATCCCTGGGAATTACAGACCAGTTAGCCTAACATCAATAGTATGTAAACTCTTGGAGGGGATGATAAGGGACTATATACAAGATTTTAGTAAGAACAACGGTATCATTAGCAGTAATGAGCATGGATTCATGAAGAATCGTTCTTGCCAAACCAAACCAAACCAGATAAAGGAAGGCTCGTAGACGTAGTGTATCTGGATTTTGCAAAAGCATTTGACACAGTTTGACACAGTTCCCCATAAACGTTTACTGCACAATGTAAGATCCGTTGGTATGGACCATAGGGTGAGTACATGGATTGAAAACTGGCTACAAGGGCGAGTTCAGAGGGTGGTGATAAATGGGAAGTAATCTGAATGGTCAGGAGTGGGTAGTTGGGTCCCCCAGGGTTCTGTGCTGGGACCAATCCTATTTATTTTGTTCATAAACAACCTGGAGGATGGGGTAAACAGTTCAATCTCTGTAATTGTGGACGATACTAAGCTAAGCAGGGCAATAACTTCTCCACAGGACGTGGAAACCTCACAAGAAGATCTGAACAAATTAAAGCGGGGGTCCACCCACACCGCCAAAAAAAAAAAATATTAAAAGCCAGCAGCTACAAATACTGCAGCTGCTGACTTTTAATACATGGCCACTTACCTGTCCCAGGGTCCAGCAATGTTGGCAGGCGACACCGAGAACCCGCTCGGTTCTCGGCAGCTGCCGCCGCCATCCTAGGTGAGGGAATCAGGAAGTGAAGCGTTGCGGCTTCACTTCCCGATTCACTACTGCGCATGCGCGAGTTGCACTGCGCATCGTAAGTGGTCCCCGCTCTCTCCTGGGAGCTGTGTGTTTCCCAGGAGACAGCGCAGAGGGACAGGAAGAGGCTTAGACTCCCATGGGAGTCTATGCCGGAAGTGGGTGCAAATACCTGTCTTAGACAGGTATCTGCACCCCCCTCCCCCCTGAAAGGTGCCAAATGTGACACCGGAGGGGGGGAGGGTTCCGAAAAGCGGAAGTTCCATTTTTGTGTGGAACTCCGCTTTAATGGGGTGGGCAACTACATGGCAAATGATCTGGAAAAATGTAAAATAATGCATTTGGGTGGCAAAAATATGAATGCAATCTATACACTGGGGGGAGAACCCCTGGGGGAATCTAGGATGGAAAAGGACCTGGGGGTTCTAGTAGATGATAGGCTCAGCAATGACATGCAATGCCAAGCTCCAGCAAGCAAAGTCAATTGAATATTGGCATGCATTAAAAAGGAGATTAATTCCAGAGCTAAAACGATAATTCTCCCGCTCTACAAGACTCTGGTCCGGCCGCACCTGGAGTATGCTGTCCAGTTCTGGGCACCAGTCCTCAGGAAGGATGTACTGGAAATGGAGCGAGTACAAAGAAGGGCAACAAAGCTAATAAAGGGTCTGGAGGATATTAGTTATGAGGAAAGATTACAAGCACTGAATTTGTTCTCTCTGGAGAAGAGACGCTTGAGAGGGGATATGATTTCAATGTACAAATACCGTACTGGTGACCCCACAATAGGGATAAAACTTTTCTGCGAAAGGGAATTTAATAAGACACGTGGCCATTCGCTAAAATTAGAAGAAAAGAGGTTTAACCTTAAACTACGTAGAGGGTTCTTTACTGTAAGAGCGACAAGGATGTGGAATTCCCTTCCACAGGCGGTGGTCTCAGCGGGGGGCATCGATAGTTTCAAAAAACTATTACATAAGCACCTGAACGACCACAACATACAGGGATATACAATATAATACTGACATATAATCACACACATAGGTTGGACTTGATGGACTTGTGTCTTTTTTCAACCTCACCTACTAGGTAAGTATGTTTATAGCACAAAAGATAAAAACTGCAGAGGTGAACAAATACCACCAAAAGAAAGCTCTATTTGTGGGGAAAAAGAACATAAACTTTTATTTGGGTACACTGTCGCAATTTTCAGTTAAAGTAACGCAGTGTTGTATCGCAAAAAATGGCCGGGTCATAAAGGGTGGTAAATCTTCTGGAGGGCAAGTGGTTGAAGGCACATCTAATGGTGACTGTACACGGTATAATGTATGAATGGGAGACCTTAGATTGTAAGCTCCTTGAGGGCAGGGACTTATTTGAATGTACTGTATATGTAAGGTGCTGTGGGAATTGACTGCGCTATATAGATACCTGCAATAATTAAATAATAACACGGAAGGATCGATGTCGGTGTTGATAAAACTGATGTATCAACTGAGCAAGACAAAAATGTCATGTGGATGAGCACCAGACACTGATGGTTTCCATTCACCCAAGTACACATGTCGTGGTGGAAGACGATTGATCAGACAAGGTGGGGAAATGTTGGGGTTGTTGTACCCCCCTTACATATAAATTGATTGCAAGCAATTCACAAGGGTTTGAAAAATGCATCAGTCTACTCCGTACAATCGATTATTTGTTGTCAAAATCGATCAATTTGGGTCGTTCAAAAACATCATTATTTGTTGCTCAATGCTAGTCATGCTCGATCGGTGTCTAATTCAGTCGTTTTGTCCAATCAGGCATGGATCGTTCAGTTTTATCACACTCCGGGGGTTATTTATTAAAGCTGGAGAATGTAAAATCAGGTGCAACTTTGCATAGAAACCAATCAGCTTCCAGGTTTTATTGCCAAAGCTTCATTGAACAAGCTGCAGTTAGAAGCTGATTGGCTACCATGCACAGCTGCACCAGAGTCTGAGTGCTCCAGTTGTAGTAAATCTCCCCCTGTGTATGACTAGCATCAGATTCCATAATGTATGGTCAGCTAATAGAATTCGGCTCATTTCCTGCACAGGGTGACAGGGACAGGTGACAGGGACAGTCCTCCTGGTCCTCATCTCACTGATCGCTCATAGAAGATCGTGCTGTGTGTACAGGACATACACGACCGATCAGGTGATCTCAGCCCAGGAGGTGTGTGCTCTGCTCGGTCACTCGTCTCCTTCCACGTCTCTCCTCTGTCAGGATATCCGCGGATGTACCCGGAAGAGGAGAGCACCGAGCAGACATGGCGGACAGCGACCCTCCCCCCTCCATCCCGGTCCCCGCACAGGACAGGTCAGTCCACACCGACACATCATTGTCCGTCTATGGAGAGCGCTGTGTGTATTGTATGTACGGGGGAGGACCCGCACACTACACCACTGTCTGCCTGGGGCTGGGACTTGTAGTTCTTCAATGACTCTAAGTCTGGGGCTGGACTCTATGGTGTGATGGCTCTGCTGGTGATAACATGCGAGTTCAAGTTTAAAAGTCACATGACCAGTATGGGGGGGGGGGGGGGGGTCCCTGTCACATGACCAGTATGGGGGGGGTCCCTGTCACATGACCAGTATGGGGGGGGGTCCCTGTCACATGACCAGTATGGGGGAGGGGTCCCTGTCACATGACCAGTATGGGGGGGAGGGGTCCCTGTCACATGACCAGTATGGGGGGGGTCCCTGTCACATGACCAGTATGGGGGGGGTCCCTGTCACATGACCAGTATGGGGGGGTCCCTGTCACATGACCAGTATGGGGGGGTCCCTGTCACATGACCAGTATGGGGGGGTCCCTGTCACATGACCAGTATGAGGGGTCCCTGTCACATGACCAGTATGGGGGGGAGGGGTCCCTGTCACATGACCAGTATGGGGGGGTCCCTGTCACATGACCAGTATGGGGGGGTCCCTGTCACATGACCAGTATGGGGGGGGTCCCTGTCACATGACCAGTATGGGGGGGTCCCTGTCACATGACCAGTATGGGGGGGTCCCTGTCACATGACCAGTATGGGGGGGTCCCTGTCACATGACCAGTATGAGGGGTCCCTGTCACATGACCAGTATGGGGGGGGTCCCTGTCACATCACTAGTATGAGGGGACCTTTGTCACATGACCAGTATGGGGGGGTCCCTGTCACATCACTAGTATGAGGGGACCTTTGTCACATGACCAGTATGGGGGGGTCCCTGTCACATCACTAGTATGAGGGGACCTTTGTCACATGACCAGTATGGGGGGGTCCCTGTCACATCACTAGTATGAGGGGACCTTTGTCACATGACCAGTATGGGGGGGTCCCTGTCACATCACTAGTATGAGGGGACCTTTGTCACATGACCAGTATGGGGGGGTCCCTGTCACATTACTAGTATGAGGGGTCCCTGTCACATGACCAGTATGAAGGGTCCCTGTCATATGACCAGTATGGGGGGGGTCCCTGGCGCACTATGAGGGGTCCCGGTCATATGACTAGTATGAGGGGACCTTTGTCACATGACCAGTATGGGGGGGTCCCTGTCACATCACTAGTATGAGGGGACCTTTGTCACATGACCAGTATGGGGGGGTCCCTGTCACATTACTAGTATGAGGGGTCCCTGTCACATGACCAGTATGAAGGGTCCCTGTCATATGACCAGTATGGGGGGGGTCCCTGGCGCACTATGAGGGGTCCCGGTCATATGACTAGTATGAGGGGACCTTTGTCACATGACCAGTATGGGGGAATCCCTGTCACATGACTAGTATGAGGGGACAAATAAAACTGGCCACCACCCTAATTTTTATCAAACCTTTAACCCTTTTTCTGCCAGGGATAATCTTGCAATTCTTGCACAGTTAAAAATAAGTTTTAGGCCTGAAAATTGCTTAAAACCCTCCAAACATTATATATTTACTGAAAGCAGACACCCTGGAGAATAAAATAGTTCCAATTTTTTATGTCACATGGTATTCGCACAACGGTTTATCGAGTGCAGATTTTCAGTAAAAAAAATACACCAAGGTTAATTTTGGGTCACACAATATATAACCGTCAGCTGTGCCAAGTAGATACCAAATTAACTGCATGTGTCTGAAATGTCAACAAATTTCGGCACCCTAAATTATCTTTACAGGTCATCAATGTAGAGGTAACCATGAGTAATGTTTATTGTCGCTGCATAATCAATGTTTTCATGTTTAGGCACCCCCACGTGTGTATTTACATTCACATGTATGCGGGTGTATATGGATGGGGGGGGGGGTTAAGTGCTTGGATGTAGTAATTTTTTTACGCTTTTTTTTTTTTCACTTAATGTTATTTTTTATGTGGTATGCCTGCAGGCAGCCTATTCCATATGTAGGCTAAGTTTAGACGCAAAGTGCGTTTGTCGGCGAAAACCCCTGCTTTTGATGCTAATTGTTAGACTGGGCATTTTCCTCAGGCTAGCTGGTAAGTGTCCTCGGAAAACTTTTCTGTTCCTTGTAGGAGAGGGCCCTGTCACGTGACTGGTAGGAGAGGGCCCTGTCACGTGACTGGTAGGAGAGGGCCCTGTCACGTGACTGGTAGGAGAGGGCCCTGTCACGTGACTGGTAGGAGAGGGCCCTGTCACGTGACTGGTAGGAGAGGGCCCTGTCACATGACTAGGAGGAGAGGGCCCTGTCACATGACTAGGAGGAGAGGGCCCTGTCACATGACTAGGAGGAGAGGGCCCTGTCACGTGACAAGTTTTAGATGCTCCTGTGTTCCAGGAGATATTACACAAGAGTTTTCTTCAGCTTGGTTGGTTATGATGAATCTCTGCAGCCTGGAGCGCTCTTCTTCTTCTCTATGAAAAGTAACTGTAAGCCCAAACCCCAGCCAAAAACTTTTTTTTTTTTTTTTTTACATTTTAGACAAATGAGGAATGGATAGAACTTGTGTCAGAATTTTATTTGCAGTATGTGACCCCATTGAGATGTCTTTGTACTGGGGAAACAGACTGCAACAAAGTCCAAACATAGAGATCTCACTGACACTCTATTACAGCCCAACTCTGGGCAAATAAAGTACCCCTCGCAGTGGAGCTGTGCCTCAGTGCAAGGGTTAAAGTGATTGTAAAGGTAGTTTTGCACAGAGCAGTCCCAATCCTCCTCTTTAAGGGGTCCCCCTGCTGGCCCTCCTGGCTCCTCCCCAAGTGCCCCCATAGCAAGCTGCTTGCTTTTAATTTAAGGACACTTCCCTGTCCAGCGATGTCCTCACCCGAGCTGATTCTTCAATTGCCTTCAGGTGCAGGCGGTGGCATCTCTAGTAAGGGAAAAAGGAAGTGAAGCCTTGCAGCTTCACAGCCAGTTTCCTACTGCTGCGCTGTGGCTTGTAAATGGTACAATAGTCTTCTGGGATCTGAAGACTGCGGCTGAAGAGGGGGGGAGCTTCCGGCTCAGATCGCTACGGTGACCTGAGCTGGAAGTGGCAGCGGGTACCTGTCAAAACTAGGTACCTGTTCCACCCCAAAAAGTGCCAAATTTTTGCTTGTACATGATTAGATGATAAAATCAGCAGAGCTTCCCCTGATTTCAGCTCTTCCCCTCAGAATTACAGCAACTGCACTTCCAAGAGTACTTTCATATAGCGCCTGTAAAGAGCCTCTCCTCTCACTCCAGTGTGAAAGCCCGAGTGCTTTTACACTGGAGCGGTGTGCTGGCAGGACAGTAAAAAAAAGCCGAATAGCGCCGCTAAAACGACGGTAAAGCGCCGCTAAAAAATAGCGGCGCTTTACCGCCGACGCCCCCAAGCACACTTACCTGAGATCCATCAAGATCCAGCGATATGCATGAGAACCTCAGCTCTTTGGGGACTCTCCCTCCTCATTAGCTAAGACAGCAGCAGGATGTTAGGGCTGGGCTCAGCCCTTCCTTTGAGCTGGCCGCTCAGCTGTCGGCTAATTGCCAGCTCCTATCTCTCCACAGTGACTTACCTGTTGATGATATCCTGCCCGTCAGTCCTGCCTACTTAAAGTGGTGTTCCACCCAAAAAAAAAAAAAATACTTAAATGTGCCTGAAAAAAAAATAAAAAAAAACATTTGGAAATGTTTTTTTTTACTTACCTCTAAATGCCTGTTGCTAGGGGGTCCCTCGTAGTCTGCCTCTTTCAGTGCCTGGGCTGGTGACATCACTTCCCCTCGGCACAGGAAGGGCTCATCTCTGCTCCCTCCCTCTTGTCAATCATCTGGGACCCATTACAGGTCCCAGATGACTGAGTGGCCAATTACGGCGCGCATGTGCAGTGGGTGCCCGGCTGTGAAGCCACAGCCCGGCGCCCATAGTTGCAATGCCGGCGCCGCCGAACGGAGGGGGAGACGAGCGGGGCTTCGATCCCCTGCATCGCTGGACCCTGGGACAGGTAAGTGTCCCATTAAAAGTCAGCAGCTGCAGTATTTGTAGCTGTTGACTTTTTATTTTTTTTATTTTTTTTAATGGGAACTCCTCTTTAAGCTGTCCAGTCCAGATGATCTCTGCTTTTGTCTTGGTCACATCTCTAGAGATGCTCTCCTGTGTTCCTGTTAAAGACTTGCTTGGCTGACATTCCTTCTGGCTCCAGATCCTGCTTGCTATTCTAGTACGCTCCTCTCTGGCTCCCTGACGTTTTGGCTTGTCTGACTATCTGTTCCTGAACTCTGGCTATGTTTTGACCACGTTTACTCTGTTTACCTTTTTTTATTAAACAAGTAAGATTTAAAGTGGATGTAAACCCGAAAAAAAAAAAAAAAAAAAAAATTATATCATACTGTAGAGCAGGGGTGTCAAACTCAATTTCATTGTGGGCCGCATTAGCATTATGATTGTCCTCAAAAGGGCTGGTTGTATCTGTAAGATTATATGTCAAGCGCATCCCCTCCCCTTACATTAGATGTCAAGAGCCATCCCACCATCAGAAGTTGAGTCCCCTACTCTCCCTAACATCACAGTGCACCCCCTTTCCTTATGCTGCTGCTGGGAAGAAGCTGGATGTATTGCTTGAAAGCCGAAAGTAGGGGTCTGGAGGAGGACCAGAGGAGGGCTGGAGCTCTCCTGCAGTTGCAGGAGAGGTGTGAGGGCCACATGAAATGGCATGGAGGGCCGGATTTGGCCCGCGGGCCTTGTGTTTGACACCTGTGCTGTAGAGTACAAGATTTGCTATCATTTGAGCCCAGTCTTGCCACACAGAGTTAATCCATCTCCAATCCTCTTTTATTGTTTAGTGAGACAATTCTTGACAAACTGAGAAAAACTTTGTCAAATCCTCCCCCTTGCTGTGAGTGACAGGTGATTTACATCTTGTGCATTAGCCTAAGAGACATGCAGTATTTTTAAATTCCCTCCCCCACTCCTTTCTTCAGCAGCTCTGCAAGGATTGGCTGTTCCACACCTCACCATGATTTGGCATGCTGAAGTCATGTGGTTACTTTCCTGTCTTTTCACTGGATGTTAGAGATCATAGCAGAAGTTCAGTGTAAGAAATACACAGGAGAAAATGCATATTGACAAGGGGAGTGTAGAGGTGGGCGGGGAGTCTACTGACATCACGACTCCACCCACCGAGCTCCAGACAACAGACCCACCCACAGAATCTGCTGTTTTTCGGGTCTAATAACAGACAGAGGGGAGACATTTTACAGGTAAAGATACATGCAGGAGGCATGTATATCCTTATAGATAACCCCTATGACAGTAGTTTAGAAAGGATGACATTGGGTTTACATCCACTTTAACTGTACTTCTGTCTCAGTCTGATTCATGGTTTCTGACACAGGAGCCATTGGTTTCTGCTGCTGTCAATCACAGCCAGTGAGCCAACAAGGAGAGAGGGGGGCAGGGAAGAGTCACGGCTCTGTCTGTGAAAGGACATGCAGAGCTGCAGCTCGGGAGCCCCAATTGCAAGCTGCTTGCTCTGGCGGCACTTGGCAGTAGGGAGGGGCCAGAGAAGAGGAAGATCTGGGCTGCCCTGTGCAAAACCACTGCACGGAGCTGGTAAGTATGGCATGTTTGTTATTAAAAAAAAATAATAATAATTGACTTTACTATTACTTTAATGTTTGACCTCTATCTGTAGTCTAAGGCCCCTTTCACATGGGCTTTCCGATCAGGTCCGCCGCTATCGGATCCGATCCTATCTGTGAAATCCAGACGGATGGTGACCCTATTTTCCATCCGGCTGGCGAGTCGGATTGGATGAAAACGGACAGGCGTTCCTTTTTTATCCAAACTCCCCATAGAGGAGAACGGGACTCTGACAGGTTGGATTGCATGGGTGTGAACATTGGTGTGATCCAATTCCTGTCCGAATTGACAGTTCGCACTGTGATAGGCGAACGGATCTGGGGGTGTCATTAACCTTTTATTGACACTCCCAGTGGTTTGCATAAGGCAGTGTGAACTGCCTGCGAATCAGGTGCAATACGGGAACTGGCAGTGGATTCGCTGGGTTTCTCGCATCGCACCAATGTGAACCGAGCCTTACACCCACCTACCTCTGGGTCCGATCAGGCCCACTAAAAAAAATGGAGGAGGACTGCATCTTCTTTCATTTTTGGTGGACCAGATCAGAGGTAGCTGGGTATAAACAGATATAAGAGTCTGTTTACTCCCACCTGCCCAACTCCAATTAGCATACAGATCCGCTGCTGGTGGGAATGGAAGGTGCCCATGTGAGAGGTCCCTGAACTCACAATGCCTGCGTTTGGAGACATGCACCTGCTCCCACCCAGATATCAAATTGGTTGGCAAAACACGGCCCTCATACAGATGTATGCTAAAAATGTGGGACTCGGTTAAGTATTTTGGAAAATTACTGTTCTACAATTCCTATTTTGGCCCGGACCAGGAGGAACCAAGGCAATTTCAGTGGTGGACAGCTTTGAGGTTTCACTGGATAGCTGTTAACTTTGCAAGCTTTGCAAGGAAATTCTCTCCTCTGAACTTCTTAATTACTTTAAATATGCAATTTCATTAAGCAGACTGAAATACAAAAACTCACTGTTCATTCCTACCTCTTTTGCGCATGTCGCATCCTGTAGTGACCCTCTGATTAATGGCAGTTCCTGTCGAGAGATCACGATGGATGGACTTGGGTATAGTCAGCCTGCCCATGGGATGCCTGAGGACGTCACGTGGTTAGTGACGTAATGCGTAGGATGGAAGCCTGGGTGACGTAATTGCCGGTAGAGGTGCATTGAATGCAAATTTTGGTGCCGAAAACCGCGTGGGCTTGCTCCCGAGTCCCGATACAGTGTACGTTGAAACAGAAAGCGGGACTCGGCCCCGCTCCTGTGTCACTGGCTCCTGCTGCTATCAATCTGTTCAATGAGGACAGAGACAGTGGCTGGAGCTGCTGGGCTTGTGCACATTGCTGGATCAGATAGGCACAGGTAAGAAAAAGGGGGGGGCTCTGGGGGCAGCTACAGCAAAGAAGGTTTTTTTACCTTCATGCATAGAATGCATTAAAGCAGTTGTATACTTTGCTTTCACATTTTTACCTACAGGTAAGCCTATAATAAGGCTTACCTGTAGGTAAAATGAATATCTCCTAAACCTGTACGGTTTAGGAGATATTCACCTCGCATGCAGCCGCTGATGTCAGTGGTGCATGCGCTCTGAAGTTCCGGCAGATGCTGCCAGAAAATCAGAGCTCCTTGCAGGAAAGAGGGCTCATGCACAGAAGTGACTTCATCGCGGCTTCGGCCACTCACAGCGCCAGAGCCGCGAACATGGAAGAAACGCAGAGGGAACATGTCAGCTCCCTCATCGGTGACCAGGAGGAGATGCCGGGGCTTCGTTCTAAGGTAAGTACTTCATACTAGCTCATTATGCCTTTGCCTTACAGGTTTTTTTTTATTTCTTTTTTTTTTTCTTGCAGGTATACAACCGCTTTAAGGTGAAAAACCTTGAGACTTTACAATCACTTTAAATCCTTTTTGGACTTCACCTAACACTTATATGAATAAATTAATGTTGATATATATTTGATTTGTTATTTATAGGTAGCAGCGCAGCACTGTTATTACATTTATTCTATGTTGATTGATAATTGTACTAGGGCTGCAACTAATGATTATTTTCATAATCGATTAGTTGGCCGATTGTTTCGATTAATTGATTAATCGGAGAATAACCTTAAAGTGTGGTGTAAAGTTTAAAAAAAGGCAATTTTATTCTCTTTTTTTTTTTAATTTTGTTTATTGTGTTTTCGGTACAAACAGACACATACAACACAAGTGCTATGATACAACCGTATTACAGTTCAATCGATTATAGTACATTTCTGTGGGCGTTAGGTGTGTATTACATCAGAAGTCATCAAAGTGGTGCGTGCACCCCATTCCCGGCTCGTAGCCTCAAAGGTGTTGAAACCCTCTCCAGTTCAATCGACAGGACCCCAACTCATATCATCACAAAAAAAATTTTACTCAGGCTTAATTAGGCCGTTTCTGGCTCAGCTAACCAGTTGTGCCAGACCTTTTCATATTTCATTGGGCATCCCCTATTCATGTATGTATCCTTGTATAGGGGGAGATTATCATTGACCAAACGTTTCCATTGCCTCAGAGGGTTGGGTTTCTTCCATTGCATTGCAATTTTCTTTCGGGCGTAAAAAAGTAACACTACCACTAGTGTACGTTTTGCTAAAAAAAAAAAAAAAAAAGGCAATTTATTCTTAAATATCTCTATGCAGTGGTAAATAGAAATAACCAACTATATGGTTAGGGAGCAAAATCTCTAATCCACTCTGAGAATAACAGACAGAAGAGATGTACTGTATATACTATTAGAGGAAATATATACTGTATATACTATTAGAGGATGAATCTGGTAAATATTATCAGACTCAGAGATCAAATTTTTTAATTAAAGGAAAAAAATGAAAGACTGTTTTGCCGATTTTCAGACAGAACTGTAATATATAATGTATACTTTATAACATGAGGGCAGACAGTACAGCTACAATACAAGAGGAATCAGAGGGCCCTGATTGTTAGAGCTTACAATCTAGGAGACATTATACATTGAATGGATTGTTTAGGGAGGCTCTTGTTCAACACTTGGGAAATCTAAAAGAATCTGTACTGTGTGTGATCTGCTAACATGTACAAATAATACTTTTTTGAGGATGTGATCTGATGCGCCTGCATTTCCAGTACCTAAATTCTCTCTCGACTTGGGCACATCAACACATTAGTTTGAATTAGGAGTGCCATCTAGTGGGACAATATTTAAGCATACAGTTTTATGTACAGGTTACATTTAGATGGAGAACTTTTTAAGCCCCTTGCACACAGTGCTGTTTAAGAGCAGTGTGTCTCTCCCGGCATTTTAGTGCCCCCAGGAGGCATTCAGCCCCGCTATCAAAGTCTATGGCAGGCTGTGGCTAGATGGGTCTGAGGCTGAGCGATGTACCATGTATTACCTGCATTCAGGGACAAAGGTCCAGAAACCAGGTCCTTTAGACTCTGGGCCTTTGTCCCTGATTGCACAGGGGCCTAAATGTGAGTACTTCTTAGTACGACATTACTTTAGTGTAGAACCTTGAAACTAGGCTAACCTCATTACAGGACACTCTAACCAGGATGCCTAAGAGACCTGTCTGGGCATGGAATATGTCAAGACTTCAGTTTCATGATAACAATCGCTGTATGTGTTGCTGTTACTCTTGCAGGGGAAACATTCCTGTTCTTCCATTTTTCTTGAAAACGAAAGTGAAAAGATTGCAATAGAAAAAAGGTTTTGGCTTGGCATACACTTTAATGGCAGCCTATAAAAATGCAGGCTTGTTAATAAAAGATGTGAAAGGATAATGCACATGTAGAGGTGTAAATCTAGTCTTAAATTATAAGCAATATATAAACTACAGCCTGTCAATAGTATGTACAGAGCAGATTTTGTTTTCCAAGTCCCTCCATAACATAATTTTATTACCTGTTGGTCCTGCCTGGTGATACATAATTTTTCCATGTCTTTCTGACGTGTGAAAAAGGTGAACTTTGCTCAATCTGTTTCACGCAACACTGGCTGGCAATACAGTCATGAACACCTTGGTACCCAACATTAGCCAGCAAGCCACATGCAGTTTTCCGGCCTTCAGTGTGTGGCCGGCTCATTGCAGGTATAGAACACAGTAATTATGCGAGGATTTTAGCGGTGGCAAAAAGAGTCCCAAAGGAATACGATTACTTAAAAATATTTTGTAATATGTTTTATTTTAACAAAGTTAAAAAATCCAGAGAAACAAACATTCACAGTTATGACAATAATATAGTGGTCACAAGGATTTAGTAGGTTCCAGCAAACCAATACATTGCACATTAGCCCGACATGTTTCGCTGATTGCTTCTTCAGGGGATGTGCAAATCAGGACAAAATTAGCGTAAAGAACTAAATAAAACAGATGTAAAGACAGAAAATTATCCTGAGTTACAGAAAGGTGAGACTATGGAACAAGAACATTTTCTTTTATTAATTTTGTCATTAATAAAGGAAACTTTATTACTTTTCCTTAATGACAAAATTAATAAAAAAACATTTCTTGTTCCTTAGTCTCGCCTTTCTGTCCTCTATGACTGCAATTTGACCATCTCCCTTGTGTATGGGTGGTCTTACGGGATTGTTGAGCCCGGCTTTCGTTTGTCTTTAGTGGGAACTTGCTGTAGGGTGAGCGCTTTTGTCCATGATGTTTGTTTCAACACTACGCTCTCATTAAAAATAACTATATATGTATTCTTTGGTAACTCATGGTAATTTTCTGTCTTTACATCTGTTTTATTTAGTTCTTTACGCTACTTTTGTCCTGATTTGCACATCCCCTGAAGAAGCAATCAGCGAAACATGTCGGGCTAATGTGCAATGTATTGGTTTAGTGGAACCTACTAAGTCCTTGTGACCACTATATTATTGTCATAACTGTGAATGTTTGTTTCTCTGGATTTTTTAACTTAAAATAAAATTAAAATAAAATATATTACAAAATATTTTTAAGTAATTGTATTCCTTTGGGACTCTTTTTGGCACCGCTAAAATCCTTGCATCTTCCTTGTTCTAATTATCTATATTTGGGATGAGGTGCCTTTTTGAGTGGGTGTTTTACCATTAATCAGACCAGCCTCTTGCTCTTTGTATAGAACACAGTGTTGTCCCAACCATCTCCTCCCCCAACGTGAGGGTGCAGGTCCCTGAATGTACTTGCCTATGTTCAAAGACCTGAACAAACACGGATGTCATATTGGGTGCAGCAACTCTGTAAACCTTATGCCCTGAATTTCCTTAAAGTGGTTGTAAAGGCACAAGTTTTTTTTTCTTTTTTTTGTTATCTTCATGAATTTTATGCATGAAGATAAAAAAAACCTTCTGTGTGCAGCTCCCCCCCAGCTCCCCTAATACTTACCCGAGCCCCATGTCTATCCAGCGATGTTGCAGGAGAGACTCGGGTGCCCGGGGCTCTCCCTCCTGATTGGCTGAGACCGCAGCAGAGCACCATTGGCTCCCGCTGCTGTCAGTCAAAGTCAGTGAGCCAATGAGAGGGGACGGTGCCTAGCCGCGGCTCCGTGTCTGAATGGAAACACAGAGCAGCGGTTTGGCTCAGATGCCCCCATAGCAGGCCGCTTGCTGTGGGGGCAGGAGGGAGGGGCCAGGAGTGCCAAAGTGGGACCTGAGAAGAGGATGATCTGGGCTGCTCTTTGCAAAATCACTGCACAGAGCAGGTAAGTATAACATGTTTGTTATTTTTAGCTTTTTTGTGTGTTTTTTTTGTGGCGCGTTTTTGCAGTTGCACCATTCATTTGAATGGGCCTCTCTCCGCTCCAAAAAAACTCATGTACAAAATTTTGGCACAGAGTCAGGAGCATTTAGTGGTGTGATTTTAGTTGCGATTTTAGTGCGTTGTGTTGCTCGACAAGGGGCCTGCCCTTATTCAAGAGATTTGAAGCTAGATTGGGTGACCACAAGGAGTACGTCAGAGCCACGATAGGACACCCAGGGTAGCCACATTTTAGGAAGTTTATTGTGAGAGTTACAGTATCTCACAGAAGTGAGTACACCCTTCACATTTTTGTAAATATTTTATATCTTTTCATATGACAAAACTGAAGAAATGACACTTTTCTACAATGTAATGAGTGTACAGCAGTGTAAGTTTGCTATCCACTCAAAATAATTCAACACACAGCCATTTAATGTCTAAATCGCTGGCAACAAAAGTGAGTACACCCCTAAGTGAAAATGTCTAAATTGTGCCCAAAGTGTCAATATTTTGTGTGGCTACCATTATTTTTCAGCACTGCCTTAACCCTCTTGGGCATGGAGTTCACCAGAACTTCACAGGTTGCCACTGGAATCCTCTTCTACTCCTCCATGATGACATCACGGAGCTGGTGGTTGTTAGAGACCTTGCACTCCACCACCTTCTGTTTGAGGATGCCCCACAGATGCCTAATAGGGTTTAGGTCTGGAGACATGCTTGGCCAGTCCATCACCTTTACCCTCTGCTTCTTTAGCAAGGCAGTGGTCATCTTGGAGGTGTGTTTGGGGTTGTTATGTTGGATTACTGCCCTGCGGCCCAGTCCCCGAAAGGGAGGGGGATCATGCTCTGCTTCGGTATTTCACAGTACATGTTGGCATTCATGATTCCCTCAATGAACTGTAGCTCTCCAGTGCTGGCAGCACTCATGCAGCCCCAAACCATGACACTCCCACCACCATGCTTGACTGTAGGTAAGAAACAATTGTCTAGGTATTCCTCACCTGGTTGCCACCACACGCTTGTCACCATCTGAACCAAATAAGTTTATCTTGGTCTCATCAGACCACAGGACATGGTTCCAGTAATCCATGTCCTTAGTCTGCTTGTCTTCAGCAAACTGCGGGCTTTCTTGTGCATCATCTTTAGAAGAGGCTTCCTTCTGAGACGACAGCCATGCAGACCAATTTAATGCAGTGTGCGGCGTATGGTCTGAGCACTGACAGGCTGACCCCTCCACCCCTGCAATCTCTGCAGCAATGCTGGCAGCACTCATAGGTCTATTTCCCAAAGACAATCTCTGGATATGAGGCTGAGCATGTGCACTCAATCTCTTTGATCGACCATGGCGAGGCCTGTTCTGAGTGGAACCTGTCCTGGTAAACTGCTGTATGGTCTTGGCCACCGTGCTTCAGCTCAGTTTCAGGGTCTTGGCAATCTTCTCATAGCCTAGGCCATCTTTATGTAGAGCAACAATTCTTTTTTTCAGATCCTCAGAGAGCTCTTTGCCATGAGATGCCATGTTTTAACTTCCAGTGACCAGTATGATAACACCAAATTTAACACAACCGCTCCTCATTCACACCTGAGACCTTGTAACACTAACGAGTCACATGACACCGGGGAGGGAAAATGGCTAATTGGGCCCAATTTGGACATTTTCACTTAAGGGTGTACTCACTTTTGATACAAAAAGGGTACGCCACTTGCCCCCATCTATAGATGGCTATCACAGTAAGAAGCATTGGAAGGCTAACAACAGTTATAAACAAGGCTAAGGATAGATCCAAGGGAAAAAACAAGCTTAACTTACCGATCAGCCCGCAGACAACCAAGTAAACCTGTCTAACAGTATGCGTTAAAACTCTTTTGTTGCCAGCGGTTTAGACATTAATGGCTGTGTGTTGAGTTATTTTGAGGGGGCAGCAAATTTACACTGTTATACAAGCTGTACACTCACTACTTTACAAAGTCTCATTTCTTCAGTGTTGTCCCATGAAGAGATATAATAAAATATTTACAAAAATGTGAGGGGTGTACTCACTTTTGTGAGATACTGTAATTGTTCATTCACCATCACCCCCACAATCCTGTGCTTCACAATGGTAACATTTGGAAAGTGTGTTTTTCAAGATTTTGTGATTGAATGTTACCCAAAATGTTGCTGATCAGTTTTTGCTGATGTTATATTTGGTATAGGATTATGCAGTAGAGCTTCCCAAAGTTTCCAAACCAGTTCACAGAAAAGTACAGTATCCAGGGTTTTTTTACTTGGGGACAAGACTACCATACGTGTGTCATATTGCCCAAGTGGAGTACAGCCTCTAGCATTTTGGGGGATACAATGGTATGGACTTTTGGCTGTTGCTGACCAGCTATCCATTAAATTTTTTTCTACAGTAACTGTGGAGCCCAGTTCTTCCATCTATATAATTTGGTAATAACAACTTGTAGCCAAACAGACCTCCTACAAATTCAAGCGCTTACAGTTTAGGTGAATCTACCACAATAGTTGTATAAAAACACAGATATCCTATTTAAGGCTGAAGCTTCTTCCACATATGGCAAGTGAATTCAATTTAAAACGGACAAAAACGTTCATCAAGGCAGCGCTACATAAACAAACACATTCCCGCTATTACGGGTGTGCTATCATAAAAGTGCATGTAAGTTTAAAGTCCAAATAAAGGTTGCAACAATGTGATCACTTCACATTAAAGGTTTAGTAGAGTCCAACAAAGAGAGAGTGCTTGATTGTGTTCTAGATATAACCATTTCACCATCACCTCCACACGTAGAGTTGGGGGGTAAAAATCCCCCTATAGATCAGACTCTTACCAGACTGTGCTGGGTAACAGGCACAGAATACCAGATCTTTGTTTCAATCCTCTCCTTCGATAATTGATCACAGATCCTGTTACAGACTCGAGGACAGGTCACCCACTAATGAGCTTATTCACATGGAGAGAAAGGAAACTCCATAGCTGAATCCTGTTTTCAAACTGGTTTATTATATAAACTTCCCCCTTATAGGACATACACTTACACTTACAAGATTGCAAAATCAAACAGGCATATGACATAAGCGATAGCGCCAACGGGGAGCGTGGCAGTGTCTCCTACCGACTACATCGCGACTTTCCAATGTTCCGACTACATCGCGACTTTCCAATGTTAGTGGCATCCCCAAATGGCGTGTTCATGTCATTGTTATCTTATAGCCCCACCCTGATGCATTTCGTCATACCATCATACCACTTCTATACTTAAGCTTATAAGGCGGCTGTTAATTACTATCTACATACACCGGATAAATGGTCTGGCGAGCTTCATACTACCTGCATCAGACATATGTCCGTATCAAGGAGATAACCCGCAACCTCACAGACTCTCCGATGCATGCTGATCGGCCGTCAGCATAGATCGGTCCAGTATTCAATTTATTGAATGCTATAAATATAGCATGATAAGGGCACAGATTGCAAAATGTCACAGTGTAAAAAAATGATAAAACATTAATTAAAATCTCAGCAATAATAAACTCAAAAATCATAATATAAAAAGTGTCAGCTGTCCTCACTCTAACTCTTAAAACAGGTAATTACACAAACTGACTATTCTCATTCAACTATATAATCTGTCCTATAGATCAGAAATATTCACTTCAATGGCTGACTCTATTGAACATAGTCACTCCAACAGGAATGTACTGTATCATCTATAGCTTCTAAATACAATACATATATGAAAAATTAAAATTCATAACATAGATGTATATATTGATAAAATGATAATGTACTCTTATAGTGGAATTATGATTATATACTTCAATAATCACTTGTGAAACAGTTGACATCAAGTTCTATATTCATGCCGCAAGGCATCAACATATTCATAAGAAAAATCCACTTAGTTTCTCGTTTGGCTATTTCACGTACCAAATTGGACCCCCTCCAATTGGGATGAACTCTGTCAACACCCCTAAATTTAAGACCAGACAGATCCTGATTATGATACTTTTTAAAATGCAAAGACACACTATGGTATTTAAAACCAATCTCTATATTATATATGTGCTCAGAAATACGTTTTTAGTACGTCCCACATACATTAAATTTCATGGGCACTGTAAAACGTATACCACATGTGATGAATTCAGAAATTTTAAATGTTCTATTATTACCAGTGGAAATAAATTCGATTTTAGTCTCTAATATGACAATTTACTAGTGAACAGGCTTTGCATCTCCTGCATGAAAAGAAACCAGCACGGTCCCAAATCATGCATGGTCTATTAGGTGGATCTAAAACTTTCTTTACATTCCTATCCCCCAAATTTTCTATAAATAAACGAGGGGCTTTCAGGTAAGGTTTTTTTGAGCACTCTGTCCATACACAATATATGCCAGTGCCGCTTGAAGATATCCCCAATTTCCTTATATTGTACATGGAAATTGGGGATAAATCCCCATTCTTGTCTGTCATTACTTACAACCTCTTTATCTTTTAAACAGGATTCACATGGGGCTTCTGCCACATCATGTATAATTTTATCTAATTGGTATTCATTATAACCTTTTTGAACAAACCTATCCTTAATTATATTAGATTGTGTCAGATTGTGTTCCTCCTCTCGACCTGTTCCCTCCTTGTGTCCCCCCCCCTAACATTATTAGGCTGAGGGGGCTCTATAATGCAGAGAATTGAGGACCACAATACGGGGCATCACAAATACACAACGATCATCAGTATCCTGTGCCCACACAGAATAGGTTTGAACCTTTAGTTCAATACGACGAATGGTGGAACATCAGATAACCTCGTCCTCCTTTTTTATTTTTTATTTTTTTAGGGCGAGGGAGGAGAAGCTTTTGGGGATACCGGGGAAAGCGTCCCTGCAAGAGAGGACCGCTGGGTCCCCTAGCCCCTCCTCCCTATCAGCAAGGGTGGCGGAAACCTCAACACAAGAGAACCTACCAATACCCTCTGGATCCTGGAAGAAAGGAAGGAGAGGGTATAGGGCAGGCAGGAGGACCAAATTTAAACAAAAAAAGGAGGGAGGTGGAATAGAAGGTATTTGCAAACTTAGCAAAGTGGAACTTACACATAGAGAGATGAACATTCTGAATTCAGGACTTAAATGTGCCCCAAAAAAAGCACTAAATAAATTTGATGTATATATGGATATACACACACATATATAAGAAAGATTAACATAAAGAAATATTTTTTGAGTAATGGACTTCTGAATAACAATATGATAAATAGGAATATAATAGGAGTGGACAGTGAATTAAAAAACAGATCATTGTTTAACCCAGCTAATACTGCAAACCAACATTTGGATGTTTTTAAAACTTGGTTGTGAAATATCTTGAACAAATAATCCCCAAAAACAATCTAAATCGAAGATTTATTCAGGAAGGCATTGAACAATTGGAAGATAGGAATTACATTATAATCTGCCCCGTGGATAAAGGGTGGGGTGGTTATATTGGATAAATGTTTTTATGACACTCAACTTGCAAATATGCTATCCGATGAAAATACATGTGAAATTGAGCTCAGACCCCACTTTATCTTACTTTAGGTCATGATAAAAAGGTATTGAAGAGAAAATGCATACCTAGTGCCAAGTTTTTGTAGAATTCCTACTATTTATACTTGAGGTGCACAAAGACCCTATTAATCCTCCAGCACGTCCCATCATGAACAGTATAGGGTCAGTCACAGCAAGAGTGGGACAGTATCTCGATAATTTCTTGCAAACGAGTGTCTTGCATACCCGAGCTTATCTAAAAGATACAAAGAACTTTTTGCAGTTAGTCAGTAGAATTGATCTATCAGGAAAATCTGAGGTTTATTTGGTGACAGCAGACATGTCTTCCTTGTACACCATCATCCAGCATGATGATGCTCTGCTTGCCTTAAACTGGGCCCTCAGCAGTAGAGATGATATACCGTTTAAACAAAGTATTTTTGAGACGGTATTAGACTACTGCCTGTCTCATATCTACTTTTGGTATAACCATCAGTTCTTTTCACAAAAGAGGGGTGTTGCAATGGGGGCTAAGTTTGCCCCTAGCCTAGCAAACCTTTTTATGGGGGAGTGGGAAGACAAGTTTGTGTTTGCAAAAAAAAAAAGAGAGCGCCTACTCTTTTATAAAAGATATATTGATGACCTGTTCTTTATTTGGGAGGGAAACAAAAGTTCCCTACATGAATTCCTATCTGAATTCAATCCTAACAATTATATAAAATTAGATTATGAATATAATAGAGAACAGATCCATTACCTTGATGTGAATGTGTTGAGAATGGGGGACTCACTGTCTACTACAGTATATTTTAAACCTACAGCTAGGAACAGTTACTTACCTGTCAGCAGTGGTCATCACCCCCGCTGGTTAAGAAATATCCCAAAGGGACAGATAATGCGGGTGAGAAGAAACTGCACTTTGGACACAGGTTTTCTGGCACAATCTAATATAATTAAGGATAGGTTTGTTCAAAAAGGTTATAAGGAATGCCAATTGGATAAAATGATGTGGCATAAATCCCACGTGAAGCCTGTTTAAAAGATAAAGAGGTTGTAAGTAATTACAGGCAAGAATGGGGATTTATCTCCAATTTCCATGTACAATATAAGGAAATTGAGGATATCCTCAAGCGGCACTGGCATATATTGTGTATGGACAGAGTGCTCAATCAAGCCTTGCCTGAAAACCCCTCGTTCATTTATAGAAAAGCCCCTAATTTTGGGGATAGGATTGTAAACAAAGTTTTGTGGTATACGTTTTACAGTGCCCATGAAATTTAATGTACAGTGGGGACGGAAAGTATTCAGACCCCCTTAAATTTTTCACTCTTTGTTATATTGCAGCCATTTGCTAAAATCATTTAAGTTCATTTTTTTCCTCATTAATGTACACACAGCACCCCATATTGACAGAAAAACACAGAATTGTTGACATTTTTGCAGATTTATTAAAAAAGAAAAACTGAAATATCACATGGTCCTAAGTATTCAGACCCTTTGCTCAGTATTTAGTAGAAGCACCCTTTTGATCTAATACAGCCATGAGTCTTTTTGGGAAAGATGCAACAAGTTTTTCACACCTGGATTTGGGGATCCTCTGCCACTCCTCCTTGCAGATCCTCTCCACTTCTGTCAGGTTGGATGGTAAACGTTGGTGGACAGCCATTTTTAGGTCTCTCCAGAGATGCTCAATTGGGTTTAAGTCAGGGCTCTGGCTGGGCCATTCAAGAACAGTCACAGAGTTGTTGTGAAGCCACTCCTTCGTTATTTTAGCTGTGTGTTTAGGGTCATTGTCTTGTTGAAAGGGAAACCTTCGGCCCAGTCTGAGGTCCTGAGCACTCTGGAGAAGTTTTAGTCCAGGATATCCCTGTACTTGGCCGCTTTCATCTTTCCCTCTATTGCAACCAGTCGTCCTGTCCCTACAGCTGAAAAACACCCCCACAGCATGATGCTGCCACCACCATGCTTCACTGTTGGGACTGTATTGGACAGGTGATGAGCAGTGCCTGTTTTTCTCCACACATACCACTTAGAATTAAGGCCAAAAAGTGCTATCTTGGTCTCATCAGACCAGAGAATCTTATTTCTCACCATCTTGGATTCCTTCAGGTGTTTTTTAGCAAACTCCATGCGGGCTTTCATGTGTCTTGCACTGAGGAGAGGCTTTTGTCGGGCCACTCTGCCATAAAGCCCTGACTGGTGGAGGGCTGCAGTGATGGTTGACTTTCTACAACTTTCTCCCATCTCCTGACTGCATCTCTGGAGCTCAGCCACAGTGATCTTTGGGTTCTTCTTTACCTCTCTCACCAAGGCTCTTCTCCCCCGATAGCTCAGTTTGGCCAGACGGCCAGCTCTAGGAAGGGTTCTGGTCGTCCCAAACGTCTTCCATTTAAGGATTATGGAGGCCACTGTGCTCTTAGGAACCTTAAGTGCAGCAGACATTTTTTTGTAACCTTGGCCAGATCTGTGCCTTGCCACAATTCTGTCTCTAAGCTCTATAGGCAGTTCCTTTTGACCTCGTGATTCTCATTTGCTCTGACATGCACTGTGAGCTGTAAGGTCTTATATAGACAGGTGTGTGGCTTCCCTAATCAAGTCCAATCAGTATATTCAAACACAGCTGGACTCAAATGAAGGTGTAGAACCATCTCAAGGATGATCAGAAGAAATGAACAGCACCTGAGTTAAATATATGAGTGTCACAGCAAAGGGTCTGAATACTTAGGACCATGTGATATCAATATGGGGTGCTGTGTGTACATTAATGAGGAAAAAAATGAACTTAAATGATTTTAGCAAATGGCTGCAATATAACAAAGAGTGAAAAATTTAAGGGGGTCTGAATACTTTCCGTCCCCACTGTATGTGGGACGTACTAAAAGGACTCTAAAAAAACGTATTTCTGAGCACATATATAGAGATTTATTTTAAATACCATAGAGTGTCTTTGCATTTTAAAAAGTATCATAATCAGGATCCGTCTGGTCTTAAATTTTGGGGTGTCGACAGAGTTCATCCCAGTTGGAGGGGGTCCAATTTGGTACGTGAAATATCCAAACGAGAAATTAAGTGGATTTTTCTTAAGAGTATGTTGATGCCCTGCGGCATGAATATAGAACTTGATGTCAACTGTTTCATAAGTGATTATTAAAGTATGTAATCATAATTCCACTATAAGAGTACATTATCATTTTATTTTATTTAGAAGTTATAGATGATATAGTACATTGCTGTTGGAGTGACTGTGTTCAACAGAGTCCGCCATTGAAGTGAATATTTCTGATCTATAGGACAGATTATATAGTGAAATGAGAATAGTCAGTTTGTGTAATTAACTGTTTAAAGAGTTAATGTGAGGACAGCTGACACTTTTTATATTTTATATCATAATTTTTGAGTTTATTATTGCTGAGATTTTAATTAGTTAATGGTTTTGTAGTCAAGTTATTTACTATATTTTATCATTTTTTTTTTTTTTTTTTACATTGTTATTTATTTATTTTTTTTTCATATAACATTTTGCAATCTGTGCCCTTATTCTATATGTATAGCGTTCAATAAATTGAATACTGGACCGATCTATGCTGACGGCCGATCAGCGTGCATTGGAGTGTATGTGAGGTTGCGGGTTATCTGCTTAATACGGACATATGTCTGATGCGGGTAGTATGAAGCTCGTCAGACCATTTACCCAGTGTATGTAGATAGTAATTAACAGCCGCCTTATAAGCTCAAGTATAGAAGTGGTATGACGGAAGGGGTTAACAGAATGCAAAGTGGGGAGTCTATATAATGGTACGTCGTGTCATGTAGCCACACCCTCAGATGATGTCGCAGATGACAAAACGCATCAGGGTGGGGCTATACGATGACCAACAATGACGTGAACAATTGAATTGGAAAGTTGCAATGTAGTCAGTAGGAGACACCGCCACGCTCCCCGTTGACGCTATCGCTTATGTCATATGCCTGTTTGATTTTACAATCTTGTAAGTGTATGTCCTGTAAGGGGGGCATTTTATCTAATTAGTTTGAAACGGGATTCCGCTATGGAGTTTCCTTTCTCCCCATGTGAATGAGCTCGTTAGTGGGTGACCCGTCCTCCCGGCTGCAACAGGATCTGTGATCAATTATCCAGGGAGCGGATTGAAACCAAGATCTGGTGTTTTGTGCCTGTTAGCCAGCACAGTCTGGTAAGAGTCTTATCTATAGGGGGATTTTGTACCCCCCAACTCTACACGTGTGGAGGTGATGGTGAAATGGTTATATCTAGGATGTAATCAAGCACTTTCTCTTTGTTGGACTCTACTAAACCTTTAATGTGAAGTGATCACATTGTTGCAACGTTTATTTGAACTTTAAATTTACAGGCACTTTTATGATAGCACACCCGTAATAGCGGGAATGTGTTTATGTAGCGCTGCCTTCATGAATGTTTTTGTCTGTTTTATATATAATCTGGTACAGGGTGTCATTCAATTATAGAACTCATTGTGGGTCACTTGAGTAAAAGATATCAACCGTTTTCAAAAGGAGTGAGAGAGAATGGAGGCATGATTGTCGTTTTTTTCATGGAGTAGTTTCAATGTAACTGGAGAAGAAAAAAAACTTTAAGTTTTTTTATTTGGAATTTGTGGTAGTCTTGGTGTTGGGAGAAAGTGCTAATGCCATGATGTAAATAAAGAGTACACATCCTAAAAAGCATTAGAATGCCACCAAAGAAATGAATGACAGCTTTCCTGACCTGGGGGCATAAATATAATAGAGAAAGATAGGGCAAAATTAAAATATATGGTATGGCACGATGGATAAGTATATTCCTGTAGTTTTCAGCATTGAGGACACCAATGATCATGACCAGATATCCAGCTCTATTTGCAAAAATGAAGCCCCAAAATGCAAGGAACCTCCACCATGCTTCACTGTTGCCTGCAGACACATTATTGTAGCGCTCTCCAGCCCTTCACCAACAAACTGCATCCTACTACAGTCAAATATTTCAAATTTTGACTCATCAGTCCAGAGTGCCTGCTACCATTTTTCTGCACCCCTGTTGCTATGTTTTTATGCATAGTTGAGTTGCTTAACCTTGTTTCCACGTCAGAGGTATGGCTTTTTGGCCACAATTTGTCCTTGAAGACCACTTCTGGCCAGACATTTCTGGACAGTGGATGGGTGTAACTGGGTCCCACTGGTTTCTGCCAGTTCTGTGCTGATGGCACTGCTGGACATCTGATGTCAAAGGAAAGTAAGCATGATGTGTCATTCATCAACTGCACTAAGTTTCCTTATGCTTCTTCAAAAGAGCTTGAACAACAAAACTTGAAACCCACGTCTGCTTCGAGAGACCTTGCCAGTGCAGTATAACTATCTTATGTCTTGGCTGTGCTCAGTCTTGCGATGGTGTCAGGAAACTGTCTTCCACAACCTCACTTTGGTAGCAAATTTTACCTGTTCCTTGCCCAGTTTTAAGCCTCCTACACAGCTACAGACACTGCGGCGGTGTTATTCATTGTTAATTGCACCTTCACAAATTTTGCAAATGTGTTTAGCGTGGCACAATTTTTAAAATAGTGCAGGCACCTTTTTGTGAGGTTTTTTTTTCCTGCATAGGGCAGCCCATTGAAGTTAAAGCAGAATTCCAGGCTAAGCTTAACTAGTCTTAAAAATGTCTCCTCCACCTCTGAACAACTATTCTGCTCAACCTGTGTTAAGCCCTGTACACACGTCGGGGGACATCGTCCGGTTCAATAAAAACCAGCCGACATTCAGTCCACGTGTTTGCCAGCCAGTCCAGCAGAAGCCGGCTGTTTTGCTGGCTTCCGTCAGATGATCATGCTGGAAAACCAGCATCCGACCGGCTCCTGATCAGTGCTGACTGGAGTGTTCTGGTCGGGGGGAACACAACAGCTCAGCAGTGGGAGTTTGCTGTACTAACGTTGGATCGTTAGTACAGCGGCTCCAACTGGAGCTGACAGTTTTTTTTTACATTCACCCTGCTGGGTTGAACAAAAAAAAAACTCAGAGGTGTGTACCAGGCTTAAGAAAGCTGTATATACTCTGTGTGATCCCTATGTCAGCCAGTTAAGGTTGCATGGGAGAGGTGAGACCATTTAATAACGGCTGGAAATGCATTGGAGTGGTGATGTCACCTATAGCCTATCCGTTGTCGGCACTCCCTCCTCTCCCTGCAGCCTCTGCTGACTGACATAGGGGAGCCAGATTCTGGTGACCAGACCAGAGCGAGCTGAAAATGGGTAAATATATACATCTTTCTTACACAGGTTAGTCAGCATAGATGTTGGGAGGGAGCATGTTTAAGTCTAGTTAATACAGAGGCAGAATGGGGATCTGCCTTTGTAAACAAGGCGGATCCCCATTCTGTTCCCAGTGATCGGGAACCGTGATCTCTGTCATGTCCCAGGCAGCCCATCCCCCCCTACAATTAGAACACACATAGGGAACACCGTTAACCCCTTGATCGCCCCCCTAGTGTTAACCCCTTCCCTGCCAGTGTAATTTTTACATTGATTAGAGTATTTTTATAGCACTGAACAATGTAATAATGCCACTGGTCCCCAAAAAGTGTCATTTGGCATCAGATTTGTCTGCTGCAATGTCGCTAAACATTGCAGATCACTGCCATTATTATTAAAATCAATAAAAAATAATAAAAGTCCCTTTTGCGCAAACCAATCAATATACGCCTATTGTGATATATTTTTTTTTTTTTTTACCAAAAATATGTAGAAGAATATATATCGGCCTAAACTGATGTATACATTTCGGGTTTTTTATATATATATATATATATATTTTTTTTTTTTTTTTGGATATGTATTATAGCAAAGAGTTAAATTTTTGTTTTGTCGCTCTTTGTTTGTTTATAGCTCAAAAAATAAAAACCACAGAGGTGATCAAATACCACCAAAAGAAAGCTCTATTTGTGAGGAAAAAAACACATCAATTTTGTTTGGGTAAAGCGTCGCACGACCACGCAATTGTCAGTTAAAGTGACGCAGTGCCGTATCGCAAAAAATGGCCTACTCATTAAGGGGGCAAATCCTTCCAGTCCTTAAGTAGTTAAGCTGTATAGAGGTTGATTTACTAAACCTGGAGAGTGCAAAATCTGGTGCAGCTCTGCATAGGGACCAATCGGCTTCCATTTTTTTTTGTTTTTTTTTTGTCAACGCTTAACTAAACAAGCTGCAGTTAGAAGCTGATTGACTACCATGCACAGCTACACCAGATTTTGCACTGTCCAGTTTTGATAAATCAACCCCATAATGTCTGTAGAAGAGACTGCTTGCAATGGCTGTATCCTGAAAGTTTACTTCTGCATTTTAGCAGAGTATGGGGCTGATTTACTAAAAGCAAATAGACTGTGCACTTAGCAAAGTTGCCCTCTGCAAGGGCAGTTGCTCCAGAACTTAGTAAAGAAGCAGAAGCTTTGCTGTCTTCCATCATCCAATCATGTGCAAGCAAAAATGCTGTTTTTTTATTTTTTTTATTTTCCTTGCACGTGATTGGGTGTTCTTTGCAAAGTGAAGCCTTACCTCATTTACTAGACTCTGGAGCAACTGCACTTTGCAAAGTGCAGTCTATTTGCCTTTAGTAAATCAAACCCTATGACTCGTGATTTGTTTACTAATGTAACAAATTGCACAATAAGCCTGGGTTCACACCTATGTGAACACATACATCGCATGTGATTTGCACCCGCACTGCGGAGTCCATCGCATGCGATGTCTGTGCAATGCAATTTCAGCCAAGAACTCGATTAGGATTCGCAGAAAATTTTTTTCCCCGCACTGGAATCAGATCGCATGGGTGTTCTCACTCAATCTGATTCCTGTGCGAGTTCACAGTTCGCACTGCCATCTGTGAACCCAACTGGGGGTGTCATTAACATTGTATTGACACTGGCAGTGGTTCGCAGAGGGCAGTGTGAACTGCCTGCGGGAGAGATGCGATGCGGGAAACGGCGCTGGAATCGAGCTGGTTCTCACATTGCATATGTGTGAACCTAGGCCAGTGATGGCAAACCCTGGCACCCCAGATTTGGAACTGCATTTCCCATGCTGCTCATGCACTCTGTGTTGTAGGTGAGCATCATGGGAAATGTAGTTCCAAAACATCTGGGGTGCCAAGGTTTGCCATCGCTGACCTAGGCTAATAATTGTGTTTTCTTTTCTTTACACTTTATCTGAGACTCAGTCTGTCCATTTTTATCCCCCCCCCCCCTTTGTCGTAATTAGATTTCCATAACACGAGAGCTGGTAAATCTCCTCTGGCACATAAACCACACAGCCGTGTTGGATGACGTAAATGGTCGATGCTTCTAAAATCATTCCGGGGGAACATTCTGCTCAATAACACTATAATGATATCTTTTGTACCCGACCACAGCATTTTAATTACTGTTTTGCAGTTTGCCCACAGCAGTTGGCAGTCTGATACAGCAGTTAAATAAAGGAAACTGATATTTCAGATTTGCTGTAATTCCCTCCGAGCTATTCCTAGTAACTCAAAAGTATGTATTTGCCAGCCAGACTGGGCCTTGTAAGATGCACTAAAATGAAATATGAGTCTATGGTACTCGTGAAACATCGATTTTGCATTGGGATAAAAATATATCTCATGGAAAGTATATATGACTCAAATCTACACAATGCAATCCGGACTTCTGAGTGCCGGTTCACACCAGAGCGATGTCAGACATCGCATGTGATTCGCACCACACTGCTGTGCAGATCACATGCAATGTCTGTACGATGCGATTTCAGCCATACAGGTTGTATGGCTGAATTTGCATTGCATTCGGACCAAAATCTTGCAGGATCCTTTTTTTTGTCCGCACCAGAACCGGATCACAATGGGGTTTGCCCCCATGCGATCCGATTCCTGTCCGAATTCACAACCAACCTGGGGGTGTTATTAACTTTCTATTGACACCGGCAGCGGTTTGCATAGAGCAGTGTGAACTGCCTGCGAGTTCTATGTGATGCGGGACACAAGTCATATTGTAATTAAATGTTATTAAAAATGACCCTTCCCTTTCAATCTGCAGCTGCTGTAATTTTCTGTAAAATGCAATGCAATATGGCTACTTGGAGGTGTTCTGTACACAGATGGTGTACAGAACACCCCCTGAAAATGTCATTTCCTGCTTGTGTGATTGGCTCACTGAGTTTCTCAGAAGTCAGCACTAAGATACAAGTCAGATTTTTAGCATCCCCTGCAACAAAAATGCCATTTTTTTGTGAGATATTGGCAATAGGAAATCACATCTAAAGAGAAGCAGGCCTTGCCAATTTCCTCATTAGAGCCCTGCAAGTGCAGCAGCTGATTAATAATTTAAAAAAATAACTCCCATATAGATGCACTAAGCGCACAAACATCTATATCTTCAGAATAACAAAAGGAAGGAATCTGAAACCACGTTTGTTAAAATCCTTGTAATGTACATAGGTCACCCACAGGGGAATGTTTTTTTTCTTACCAAAATAGGAGTTACTCTTTAAATTGCTGTAGAGGAGAGAAGACTGCAGATAAACAGGTACAACATACCATTTTATTCTCTAGGGTCTCTGCTAAAAAAAATATATAATGTTTGGGGGTTCTAAGTAATTTTCTAGCAAAAAATACAGATTTTTACTTGTAAACAGATGTCAGAAAAAGGCTTGGTCTTGAAGTGGCATCTCAATATATTCCAAATTCTTACAGTATTTTTAATATGGAATAGATTTGTTATGTTAATAATTTAGTTTGGTTGAATAATTTCGGAATTCGTTAAGTCTAGTTTAGTATAATATAGTTTAGTTTATTAGTTTTCTAATGAATTCCAAATTTTCGGAACCATTTTGAATTGGTCGAAAAATGATCGACCGATTCGAGTTCTGTGTTAAGAATAGCTGGTTGTTAAGAAGCGGGCCAGGAATATGGCAACCAGGACCAGATGGCTTGCACCTGAGGGTACTTAGGGAACTCAGTCAAGTAATTGCCAGACCATTGTTCCTAATTTTTACTGACAGTCTACTGACTGGAATGGTACCAGCTGATTGGAGAAAAGCCAATGTAGCACCAATATTTAAAAAGGGCCCAAAGTACATCCCTGGGAATTACAGACCAGTTATGCCACTTACACACGAGCGGACTTTATGGCAGACTTTGCCCGGCGGACTTTTCGATGGACTTTCTGAATGAACGGACTTGCCTACACACAATCCACCAAAGTCCGTCGAATTCGTACGTGATGACGTACGACCGGACTAAAACAAGGAAGTTCATAGCCAGTAGCCAATAGCTGCCCTAGTGTGGCTTTTTGTCCGTCGAACTAGCATACAGATGAGCGGACTTTTCGACCGGACTCGAGTTTGACGGATTGATTTAAAACATGTTTCAAATCTAAGTCCGTCCAACTTTTGAGAAAACAAAGTCCGCTGGAGCCCACACACGATCGAATTGTCCGACGAAATCCCGTCCGCCGGGCAAAGTCTGCCGTAAAGTCCGCTCGTGTGTACGCGGCATTAGCCTAACATCAATAGTATGTAAACTCTTGGAGGGTATGATAAGGGACTATATACAAGATTTTAGTAATGAAAACGGTATCATTAGCAGTAATCAGCATGGATTCATGAAGAATCGTTCTTGCCAAACCAATCTATTAACCTTCTATGAGGAGGTGAATTGCCATCTAGATAAAGGAAGGCCCGTAGACGTGGTGTAGCTGGATTTTGCAAAAGCATTTGACACCGTTCCCCATAAACGTTTACTGTACAAAATAAGGTGCGTTGTACATGAGTACATGGATTGAAAACTGGCTACAAGGTGGAGTTCAGAGGGTGGTGATAAATCGTGATTACTCAGAATGGTCAGGGGTGGGTAGTTGGGTCCCCCAGGGTTCTGTGCTGGGATCAATCCTATTTAATTTGTTCATAAACGACCTGGAGGATGGGGTAAACATTTCAATCTCTGTATTTATGGGCGATACGAAGCTAAGCAGGGCAATAACTTCTCCGCAGGATGTGGAAACCTTGCAAATATATTTGAATAAATTAATGGGGTGGGCAACTACATGGCAAATGAGGTTCAATGTAGAAAAGTGTAAAATGCATTTGGGTGGCAAAAATATGAATGCAATCTATACACTGGGGGGAGAACCTCTGGGGGAATCTAGGATGGAAAAGGACCTGGGGGTCCTAGTAGATGATAGGCTCAGCAATGGCATGCAATGCCAAGCTGCTGCTAACAAAGCAAACAGAATATTGGCATGCATTAAAAAGGGGATTAATTCCAGAGATAAAACGATAATTCTCCCGCTCCATAAGACTCTGGTCCGGCCGCACCTGGAGTATGCTGTCCGGTTCTTTGCACCAGTCCTCAGGAAGGATGTACTGGAAATGGAGCGAGTACAAAGAAGGGCAACAAAGCTAATAAAGGGTCTGGAGGATATTAGTTATGAGGAAAGGTTGTGAGCACTGAACTTATTCTCTCTGGAAAAGAGACGCTTGAGAGGGGGTATGATTTCGATATGCAAATACCGTACTGGTCACCCCACAATAGGGATAAAACTTTTTCTCTGAAGGGAGATTAACAAGACTCGTGGCCACTCATTAACCACCACGGAGGATTTGGCTGCTCAATGGCCGGAGGACTTTTTACAATTTGGCACTGCGCTGCTTTAACTGGTAATTGCGTGGTCATGCAACGTTGTACCCAAACAAAATTTGCGTCCTTTTTTCCCCACAAATAGAGCTTTGTTTTGGTGGTATTTGATCACCTCTACGTTTTTTATTTTTTGCGCTATAAACAAAAAAAGAGTGACAATTTTGAAAAAAAAAACACAATTTTTTTTACTTTTTGCTATAATAAATATCCCCCAAAAATATATAAAAGAACAGTTTTTTTCCTCAGTTTAGGCTGATATGTATTCTTCTACATATTTTTCGTCAAAAAAAAGCATATATTGATTGGTTTGCGCAAAAGTTATAGCGTCTACAAAATAGGGGATAGTTTTATGGCATTTTTAGTAATATTTTTTTTTTTTTTTTTTTTTTACTAGTAATGGCGGCGATCTACGATTTTTATCAGGACTGCAACATTAGAGACACGTCAGAGAATTTTGACACATTTTTGGGACCATTGGCATTTATACAGCGATCAGTGCTATAAAAATGCACTGATTACTGTAAAAATGTCTCTGGTAGGGAAGGGGTTAACACTAGGGGGCGATCAAGGGGTTAATTGTGTTCCCTAGTGTGTGTTCTAATGGAAGGGGGGAGGGGACTGTGTAGGGGAGATGACAGATTGCTGTTCATACTTTGTATGAACAGATGATCTGTCTCTTCTCCCCTCAGAGAACTGTAAACTGTGTGTTTACACACACACAGATCCCGGTTCTTTGTGTGCCCCAAGCGATCGCGGGAGCCCGGCGGTGATCGCGACCGCCGGGCACACACATCAGCTCCATCGGCAGGGCCAAAATTGGAAGCGACGTAACATGACAGCGTTTCGCCGAGCCATGTTGCCGCAGTACAACTGCGGCGGCTAGTCGGCAATCAGTTAAGGACCAGGCCTATTTTTCAAACTTGTTGTTTGCAAGTTAAAATCTTTTATTTATTTTTTTTTTTTGCTAGAAAATTACTTAGAACCCCCAAACATAATATATATATTTTTTTTTCAGACCCCCTAGAGAATAAAATGGCGGTCGTTGAAATGCTTTGTCACATCGTATTTACGCCAATGCAGTTTTTTGGGAAAATAGTAAAGTTAGCCCAATTTTTTTTTTATATTGTGAAAGATAATGTTACTCTGAGTAAAATGATACCCAACATGTCATGCTTCAAATATGCGCCTGCTCATAATGACGACAAACTTTGACCCTTAAAAATCTCCATAGGCAACGTTTAAAATTTTTTATAGATTACCAGTTTTGAGTTACAGAGCGTTCACTTCTGCGCGCGAGCACGGCCGGACGGGGCACTTTAATTTTTTATTTATTTTTTTTCTTATTTTACTTTTTATTTTTACACTGTCTTTTTAAAAAAAATGTTTGGATCACTTTTATTCCTATTACAAGGAATGTAAACATTCCTTGTAATAGAAAAAAAGCATGACAGGACCTCTTTAATGTGAGATCTGGGGTCAAAAAGACCTCAGATCTCACATTTACACTGAAATGCAATAATTTTTTTTTTTTTTTTTTGTTCAAAAACGTTTTTTTTTCCCCTTTTTAAGGCCATTGGGCAGAAGTGACGTTTTGAAGTCGCTTCTGTCATCCAACGTCATTAAGTCGAGTGGGGCCATTATTCCCTCACTCAACTCACAGCCTCTGAGCGGAAAGCATCGGATCGTCTCCGCCTCTAACGACAGCTCTGGTAAGCGTCAGAGACGACCGGAACGTGGTGGGATGGCACGTGGCAATTGCCCTGTTGCCCACCCCCTGGATCTGCCCCTGGTTTAGAATCCACAGCCCAAACCATTACATTTTTTTAACAAAACATAAAAACCGCAGAGGTGATCAAATACCATCAAAAGAAAGCTCTATTTGTGGGAAAAAAAATGATAAAAATTTAATTTGGGTACAGTGTTATATGACCGCGCAATTGTCATTCAAAGTGCGTCAAGCACTGAAAGCTGAAAATTGGTCTGGACAGGAGGGGGGGTTTAAGTGCCCAGTAAGCAAGTGGTTAAGGCATTGGTGTAAATTTGTAGGTTCTATATGTGAAACAGTATACATCAATATTCTTTACAATTATCATCTGTTCCTCATGATGATTACAGAAGAAAATATATCAGTAAATGTATTTTCCTATATTTTGCAGGTTGCTTAAACTGAAAGAATTGTTCATCTCTAAATATGGCAGTGCGCCATCCTTCTATGCACGTGCACCGGGACGGGTAAACCTGATAGGTAAAACTGATTTTTTAAATAAGTGTTCTATTAATATCAATTTGGTTTATTCTATATAGTTTGTTTCATGTTTTATGCACTGGGAATAATGTTTATTTTTTAGTATTGGTTCATAGTGTTTTGAAAAAACAAAATTCCTCAAAAGTGGGACTTTGAAGGATCATGTGCACTCAAAAAATGAAAATGATATGTGAAACAGTACAAATTTATTACAAAAGGAAAATAACATCATACAACATGAATAAAACTGAAACACATGATAACAAAAACAGTTCAAGAAATGAATGAATGGAAGAGGCCCAAACCAGCTGACAGATAGAATCCAAATTACAAATTTAAAAAATTCTGTCTTCCTGTCAGCTGGTTTGGGCCTTTTCCATTCATTTGAGTGCTCATGGTCCTTCAAAGTCCCACTTTTGAGAAATTTTGTTTTTACATATTGTATTGGGGATGTGGACCTGAACCTCTTCTTTTTTTCAATTAGTTCTCCAAAACACTATGGACAAAAGGTTTTTGACTAACAGATATTCTAAATCATTATGTATAGTGCCTTGAAAAAAGTATTCATACCCCTTGAAATTTTACATATTTTGTCATGTTACAACCAAAAATGTAAATGTATTTTATTGGGATTTTATGTGATAGACCAACACAAAGTAGCATATAATTGTGAAGTGGAAGGAAAATAATAAATGTTTTTTTTATTTTTTATTTTTTTTTACAAATACATATCTGAAAATTGTGGTGTGTATTTGCATTCAGCCCCCTTTACTCTGATCCCCCTAACTAAAATCTAATGCAACCAATTGCCTTCAGAAGTCACCTAATTAGTAAATAGAGTTCACCTGTGTGTAATTTAATCTCAGTATAAATACAGCTGTTATGTGAAACCCTGAGAAGTTTGTTAGAGAACCTTAGTGAACAAACAGCATCATGAAGGCCAAAAAACACACTAGACAGGTCAGGGATAAAGTTGCGAAGAAGTTTAAAGCAGGGTTAGGTTATAAAAAAAATATCCCAAGCTTTGAACATCTCAAGAAGCACTGTTCAATCCATCATCTGAAAATGGAAAGAGTATGGCACAACTGAAAACCTACCAAGACATAGCTGTCCACCTAAACTGACAGGCCGGGCAAGGAGAGCATTAATCAGAGAAGCAGCCAAGAGGTCCACAGCTCAGGTGGGAGAATCTGTCCACAGGACAACTATTAGTCGTGCACTCCACAGATCTGGCCTTTATGGATGGGTGGCAAGAAAAAAGCCATTGCTGAAAGAAAGCCATATGAAGTCTGTTTGCAGTTTGCGAGAAGCCCTGTGGAGGACAAAGCAAACATGTGGAAGAAGGTGCTCTGGTCAGATGAGACCAAAATTTGCCTTTTTGGCCTAAAATATGCTATACAGGTATATGGGGGAAAACTAACACTGCACATCACCCTGAACACACCATCCCCACTGTGAAACATGGTGGTGGCAGCATGCTGGGGGGATGCTTTTCTATTGTAGGGACACGGAAGCTGGTCAGAGTTCATGGGAAGATGGATGGAGCCAAATACAGGGCAATCAATAGAAAACCTGTTAAAGTCTGCAAAAGACTTGAGACTGGCATGCAGGTTCACCTTCCAGCAGGACAACGACCCTAAACATACAGCCAGAGGTACAATGGAATGGTTTCGATCAAAGCATATTCATGTGTTAGAATGGCCCAGTTAAAGTCCAAACCTAAATCCAATTGAGAATCTGTGGCAAGACTTGAAAAATGCTGTTCACAGACGTTCTCCATCCAATCTGACAGAGCTTAAGCTATTTTGCAAAGAAGAATGTGCAAAAGTGTCTCTCTAGATGTTCAAAGCTGGTAGAGACATCCCCAAAAAGACTTTCAGCTGTAATTGCAGTGAAAGGTGGTTCTTCAAAGTATTGACTCAGGGGGGCTGAATACAAATGCACACCACACTTTTCACATATTTATTTGTAAAAACCATTTATCATTTTCCTTTCACTTCACAATTATGTGTCACCTTGTGTTGGTCTATCACATAAAATCCCAATAAAAAACATTTACGTTTTTGGTTGTAACATGACAAAATGTTGACCATTTCAAAGGGTTATGAATACTTTTATAAGGCACTGTATGTGAGAAACTTCTCTCCAGACCTTTCTGATAGCTGAGGTCCCACTACAGAATAAACAGTAGGTTTCCAGACAGGAGTTCCGCTGTTAACATTTTATTAATCACTGTGTTCTCATGGAAAGGTTAGCCTAAAAAGTGTGAAGTCTTTTCCAGAATACACACAAGGGAATTTCTGTTTCATTGATTGGTATAAAGCATGCTGTATTCTATTTAGATTTACTAACCTATGTCTTTATTCGTTAATGCAGGGGAACATATCGACTACTGCGGTTATGCAGTTCTTCCCATGGCTATTGAACAAGATATATTAACGGCTGTTCAATCTGTTGACTCTCAGGTGCTGCACTTGTCTAATACAAACCCAGCTTATTTGTAAGTGATTGGTTTTCATTCTTCCACAGATTGAATCCATTGCTAGTTTTGAAATGCTTTTATTCACATTTGAATGTACCCATTAAAATAATTTTGGTCAGTAGTTTTCTATAATTGGAACTGGTACTTAACTTCGAGCCAACATTTCTGCTAGTTTCCATGACCAGACTGTAAAACGAAACATGTTTTGTGATATGATCCTCTGAGTCAGCATTCCTCGCTTATTTTCCCCGAAGCCTACATTATTTTGTATGAAAATTGTGAGGCAAGATAAAGATACGTATCATATTTATTAAAAAACTGCCTTTAAGGCTCCATAAAACTTCTAACGCTCAAAATATGTAAAACATGTTTTTCTACAACTACCCATGTGGGCCGTACGTGTTTTTCTTTCTGATGTGATCAGACCAGATGGACAGTTAACCTTCACGGATTTGAGGGGAGCTGTAATTCATTATTTGGTTAACTAAGCTGTTGATGGTAGAAGGTATGTTGCAATATTTAAGTCCTCTCTAGAACAAGAACCTTAGTTAGTTTTTACATTTAAACATGTATGCAAATAGGATTTAGAAAACAACAACTCCATAGTCTTCTGGCCCACTAAAGTGGATACATTTTTCATTTTTTCAATTCTCTTGATAGAAATAGCTGTTTGCATTGATTAGCAGTCTGAAGTCAAGTTGTAGAGATACAACAGTCCTAATAGAGTACCACTGTATATTATTACCTGTATTTTCCAGGAAAACACAGATGTACATGGGCAGATATCTTGAGCATATCATAACAATCAAATATGAGATCAAAAGCATGTTACACACTTTAAGCAATGGTTTTATTCAGCAATGTAACTATATTGTTGTTGGTCCAGTGCGATTATACCGCAGCTGCAGGAGTCTCCAGTCCAACCTCCAGTCCAACCTCCAGTGTCTGATACAATAGCTTTTCTAGCATCATGCTAAAATGTAAAGGTTGTCATACATGGAGCAATTTTCAGCCAGTTCAAGATGAATCAAAATTTGATTAGTGAGATGTTGAAAAAATGAAAAATTAATGAAAAATTGAAGGAGCCAGGCGAAAAATTGTCAGCTGAACAGTGCCTGCATCCAATCGGATGCAGACACCATTCAGGTATCTTGACATTACAGCAGTTATAGTGGGAGATTCAAACATCTGCGGTGTATAGCATGGATGAAGGAATCTGTGTATGGCCAGCTTAACCGGTTCCCGACCGGCTCATGCAGATTTACTGCGACACATTGGCTCTCCTTGGCGAAATCCCATGTGTGTGTATATATACAGTGGGGCAAAAAAGTATTTAGTCAGCCACCAATTGTGCAAGTTCTTCCACTTAAAAAGATGAGAGAGGCCTGTAATTGTCATCATAGGTATACTTCAACTATGAGAGACAAAATGTGGAAACAAATCCAGACAATCACATTGTCTGATTTTTGAAAGAATTTATTTGCAAATTATGGTGGAAAATAAGTATTTGGTCACCTACAAACAAGCAAGATTTCTGGCTCTCACAGACCTGTATCTTCTTCTTTAAGAGGCTCCTCTGTCCTCCACTCATTACCTGTATTAATGGCACCTGTTTGAACTTGTTATCAGTATAAAAGACACCTGTCCACAACCTCAAACAGTCACACTCCAAACTCCACTATGGTGAAGACCAAAGAGCTGTTGAAGGACACTAGAAACAAAATTGAAGACATGCACCAGGCTGGGAAGACTGAATCTGCAATAGGCAAGCAGCTTGGTGTGAAGAATTCAACTGTGGGAGCAATAATTAGAAAATGGAAGACATACAAGACCATTGATAATCTCCCTCGATCTGGGGCTCCATGCAAGATCTCACCCCGTGGGGTCAAAATGATCACAAGAACAGTGAGCAAAAATCCCAGAACCACACAGGGGGACCTAGTGAATAACCTGCAGAGAGCTGGGACCAACGTAACAAAGGCTACCATCAGTAACACACTACGCCGCCAGGGACTCAGATCCTGCAGTGCCAGACGTGTCCCCCTGCTTAAGCCAGTACATGTCCAGTCCCGTCTGAGGTTTGCTAGAGAGCATTTGGATGATCCAGAAGAGGACTGGGAGAATGTCATATGGTCAGATGAAACCAAAGTAGAACTTTTTGGTAGAAACACAACTCGTCGTGTTTGGAGGAGAGAGAATACTGAGTTGCAACCAAAGAACACCATACCTACTGTGAAGCATGGGGGTGACAACATCATGCTTTGGGGCTGTTTCTCTGCAAAGGGAACAGGACGACTGATCCGTGTACATAAAAGAATGAATGGGGCCATGTATCGTGAGATTTTGAGTGCAAACCTCCTCCCATCAGCAAGGGCATTGAAGATGAAACGTGGCTGGGTCTTTCAGCATGACAATGATCCCAAACACACCGCCCGGGCAACGAAGGAGTGGCTTCGTAAGAAGCATTTCAAGGTCCTGGAGTGGCCTAGCCAGTCTCCAGATCTCAACCCCATAGAAAACCTTTGGAGGGAGTTGAAAGTCCGTGTTGCCCAGCGACAGCCCCAAAACATCACTGCTCTAGAGGAGATCTGCATGGAGGAATGGGCCAACATACCAGAAACAGTGTGTGACAACCTTGTGAAGACTTACAGAAAACGTTTGACCTCTGTCATTGCCAACAAAGGATATATAACAAAGTATTGAGATGAACTTTTGATATTGACCAAATACTTGTTTTCCACCATAATTTGCAAATAAATTTTTTCAAAAATCAGACAATGTGATTGTCTAGATTTGTTTCCACATTTTGTCTCTCATAGTTGAGGTATACCTACAATTACAATTACAGGCCTCTCTCATCTTTTTAAGTGGGAGAACTTGCACAATTGGTGGCTGATTAAATACTTTTTTGCCCCACTGTGTATATATATATATATACACGCGCCCGTTGCATGGCGGGGGACCCAATGTGCGTGGCCGGCGGTTGCGATTGCGTGCACGAGCGCCAGCACGGGGATTTGTTTGTGTGTGTGTAAACACACAAATCCCTGTCCTGTCAGAGGAGAGGAGATGTTGTTTGTTCCTAGTATGTAGGAACAATGAAATGTCTCTCCTCCTATTCAGTCCTATCCCCATACAGTTAGAACACAGTGAGGGAAAACACAGTTAACCCCTTGATCGTCCCCTAGTGGTAACCCCTTCCCTGCTAGTGACATTTACACTGTAATCAGTGCCTTTTTATAGCACTGATCGCTGTATAAATGTCAATGGTCCCAAAAATGTGTCAAAAGTGTCCGATCTGTCCGTAGCAAAGTTGCTGTACCGCCGCAATTACTAGTAAAAAAAAAAAAAAAAAATAATAAAAATGCCATAAATCTTTCCCATAGTTTGTAGACGCTATATCTTTTGTGCAAACCAATCAATTCACGCTTATTGGGATTTTTCTTTTAACAAAAATATGTAGCAGAATACATATTGGCCTAAATTGATGAAGAAATTAGATTTTTTTTTTTTGGGTAGGTTTTGTAGCATAAAGTAAAAAATAATATAGTTTGTTTGCTCTTTTTTTGTTTCTAGTGCAAAAAATAAAAAACGCAGAGGTGATCAAATACCACCAAAAGAGAGCTCTATTTGTGGGAAAAAATGACATAAATTTTATTTGAGTACAGCGTTGCACGACTGCGCAATTGTCAGTTAAAGTAAAGTAGTGCCTTATCGCAAAAAAAATGGCCTGGTCATGAAGTAGGGTAAATCTTCCAGAGCTGAACTGGTTAAATAAAACAGAACTCAGTAGAAATCCTTGTGGTACATTACTAGTGACGGGTCTCTTACAATTGAACCCCATTCTACTTTATAAAGTGTGTGTGTATGTATCTGTATATTTATATTTATATCCATAGACAACAGAATTGTTGCTATGCTTGCAGTGTAGGTCATGCCCCCAGGGCCACATCAATAAAAACTTGACAGAGGCTCTAATCCTCTTCTGCTCTATCCAAAACGAAAACAAATGTTTTTGGCAACACATAGACTATACTTTCTCAGCATAAAAGGCTTTGTGATAGGAAGACATCATTATGAAATGTGTTGGTGAGGTTTACCAGTGCTCCTTTACCTGGAATTCATCACATGGCTCTGAGAATGATTTTCACATTTTCTCTGATAGTTATGGTTCATCCACTTTATGTTGCCTGTACATTATTAAGCGTATTCTGACTTAAACAGTAAATTGTATGTAATTGTCTGATTGCAATGAGTCCAATGCTTTTCCTTCATTATTTTGGTAATAGTTGTCTTATTGCATTAGTGTTAGCATTTTACAGTGCATGTCCTGCAGATGGTGGATGAGCCAGTTTATTGCCAATATTATCCTAATCCACAAAGTGCATAACTTACAGTAATGTTCTAATTTATACTCATGTTTTTTTTTTTCCCTGAGAAAGTTTTATTAGAAAGCATTTGATACAATAGGATGAGATAAATGGAATTCTTCAGTTAAAGTAATCCAGATTTCCAGACGTCTTAAAATCCAGAATTAACCACATCTTTATTCTGTTGCGACTGTGCCCTGGGTTTAAATATTTTCCCCAATGAAAAGTAAACATTTAAATCAATATCTGGCATATCGAAAATTATGTCTAGAAGAACAGATGGAGAGAGGCGAAAGACTTTTTTGTTTATCTAGTTACTTTATGTGATGATGTGTTTTCTATAGTGCTTTTCTTTTTTTTTCATCTGGTATTAATAGATTAAGACTATAAAACAGCCATTTTTACCCAGGATCCATGGAACCCTAGAGTTCCTCTAGTGCGGAGGTCGGCCATTTGTCGATCCCAATATAGCTGTTGATAGCGAGCGGGTGACGGGTAGATCGAGCCCCCACAGTTACGACCCGCAGTCAGACTCAAAACGTCCCCTCCAAACACTATCTACACCAGCTCCTGCGATCCTTCCCTTACATCCATCCGGACCATTTTCTAGGGTCACATACAGATGCTCAAGAAGAACAGACAAGTACGCTACTACAAGGGCTTGTATTAGGGAAAGGAAAAGGGATGATTAAAAAAAAAAAAAGATGCATTATACTGCAGGAGCAGATGAAAGGGGGACACTGAACTCTGCACTGTGTACTCCTGACCTGTGAACTCTGCACTGTGTACTCCTGACCTGTGACCTCTCCACTGTGTACTCCTGACCTGTGAACTCTGCTCTTTGTACTCCTGTCCTGTGAACTCTACACTGTGTACTCCTGTCCTGTGAACTCTACACTGTGTACTCCTGACCTGTGAACTCTGCACTGTGTACTCCTGACCTGTGAACTCTGCACTGTGTACTCCTGACCTGTGACCTCTCCACTGTGTACTCCTGACCTGTGAACTCTGCTCTTTGTACTCCTGTCCTGTGAACTCTACACTGTGTACTCCTGTCCTGTGAACTCTACACTGTGTACTCCTGACCTGTGAACTCTGCACTGTGTACTCCTGACCTGTGAACTCTGCACTGTGTACTCCTGACCTGTGAACTCTGCACTGTGTACTCCTGTCCTGTGAACTCTACACTGTGTACTCCTGTCCTGTGAACTCTACACTGTGTACTCCTGTCCTGTGAACTCTACACTGTGTACTCCTGACCTGTGAACTCTGCACTGTGTACTCCTGACCTGTGAACTCTGCACTGTGTACTCCTGACCTGTGAACTCTGCACTGTGTACTTCTCCCCTGTGAACTCTGCACTGTGTACTTCTGCCCTATGAACTCTGCACTGTGTACTTCTGCCCTATGAACTCTGCACTGTGTACTTCTGCCCTGTGAACTCTGCTCTTTGTACTTCTGCCCTGTGAACTCTGCACTGTGTACTCTTGCCCTGTGAACTCTGCACTGTGTACTCTTGCCCTGTGAACTCTGCACTGTGTACTCCTGCCCCGTGAACTCTGCTCTGTGTACTCTTGTCCTGTGAACTCTGCCCTATGTTTGGCCTTGCTATGTTAGCTCCGTTAAGGACCCCATTCATACTTGAATGACGCTACTGTGTCACTTTTTTTTGCACATTTTTTAGCATTTATTTTCGAGCAGCACCATTCACTTGAGTGGGCCTCTCTCTGCTCCAAAACCCACTAAAAGAAACTCATGTACCAAATTTTGGACACAAGCCAAGAGCATTTTGTGTTGCATATCCTGTCACATGGAAAGTGCAAAAAACGCATGGCTGCTACCTACATTTGGGATGCCATTAAGAAATAATGGTATCGCAAGTGATTTGTGCTTTTTTATCAGGTTTTGCACGCGTTTGCAGTAAATCCTTGTACCCACGATCGGATTGTTGGTCAACAAAACCGTGGAATCTTGTCCGAAGGGCGTTGGCCCAAACTTGTCTTGCATACACACGGCCACACAATTGTTGGCCAACAAATACGAACGTAGTACTTAAAGTGCACAATAAAAATAGTGGAGAATAATACATGACTATGTGTTTTACTTCAAATGACAGTTTGGGAGTAGGCGGTTGTATTTTTTAAAATGTAATGTAAAATTGACAAGGGACACCAACATAGTTGTATCTTTGACCTACAGGATAATGGTGTTGTGGTAACAAAACAAAAAAAAAGCATAATAATATTATTCTTGATATCACTAGAAAAAAAAAGCCTTTGAAAATTTGTTTGCTATACAGGTGGCACAGTGGTGTAGTGGTTAGCACTCTCGTCTAGCAGTAAAAAGGGTCGCTGGTTCGATTCCCAACCACGACACTACCTGCCTGGAGTTTGCATGTTCTCCCTGTGCCTGCGTGGGTTTCCTTCGGGTACTCCGGTTTCCTCCCACACTCCAAAGACATGCTGGTAGGTAATTGGTTAACAATGCAGGGCGAAAGCAACGTCAAAACGTCGCTTCCATCCACAGCTCTTTAAAGGGCCATTTTTTTTTTTTTTTAATGATTTTTTTAAATGACAATTTGTTTTTGTTTTTTAATTGCATTTTGGTGTAAATATGAGATCTGAAGTCTTTTTGACCCCAGAACTCATATTTAAGAGGTCCTGTCATGCTTTTTTTCTATTTCAAGGGATGTTTACATTCCTTGCAATAGGGATAAAAGTGATATTTTTTTTTTTTTAAAGTGTAAAAATAAAAGGTAAAATAAATAAAAAAACGTTTTTTTTTCAAACACGCCCCGTCCCGACGAGCTCACGTGCAGAAGCAAACTCATACTTGAGTAGCACCCGCATATGAAAATGGTGTTCAAACCACACATGTGAGGTATCACCGCGATCGGTAGAGCAGGAGCAATAATTCTAGCCCTAGACCTCCTCTGTAACTCAAGACATGCAACCTGTAGAATTTTGTAAACGTCGCCTATGGAGATTTTTAAGGGTAAAAGTTTGTCGCCATTCCACGAGCGGGCGCAATTTTGAAGCGTGACATGTTGGGTATCGATTTACTCGGCGTAACATTATCTTTCACAATGTAAAAAAAAATTGGGCTAACTTTTCTTTTGTCTTATTTTTTAATTGAAGAAAGTGTATTTTTTCCAAAAAAAGGGAGCATGTAAGACCGCTGCGCAAATACGGTGTGACAGAAAGTATTGCAACGACTGCCATTTTATTCTTTAGGGTGTTAGAAAAAAAATGTATAATGTTTGGGGGTTCTAAGTCATTTCCTAGCAAAAAAAAACAGTTTTTACCTTGTAAATAACAACGGTCCTTAAGTGGTTAAAACCACATTTTCTCTACTCATTTTGGCCTTTGGTGTTTGTGGTCCCCTTTTTTGAATCTAATTGTTCTTCTTTGTCTTGTTGTTGTAGGTTATACCCTGTACTAATTTCTTGATGGGATTTGTTTCACCTGTCCTCAATGTGGGAAGGAATATGAGAATAAAGAATAGATTGTTTAGTAAAATGTTATTATATGACTGCTTTGTATGCAGTCTGTACAGCCATATTGTAAAAAATGCTGATAATTAGAGAAGGGGTGGCGGGGTTGTTGGTTTTATTGCATAATCATGGGGTCATATCAAAAGAAAAAGGATATGATAGGAAGAGATTTTTTTACTTGGCCTCATATGTCATTAAAGTGGAACTTAACTGTATCTGAGAAGCACAAAATGAGCAGCACACTATTTTTTCGTTTTTAATATTGACAGCAAACTCCCCCATCCATTCATGTCTCCATGCTTTATTTTTTTTGACTAATCATTTTGAACCCCCCCACCCTCTCGTATATCTAACTGCGGCCATCTTAAGTAAGGGCAAATGATTCATGTAGCATTTACTTCTTGGAATGCATCTACCCTTAGCTCAGGTATACAGGTAGGAGGGTGTGCTTAGCTGAGAAAGCCCCTCCCTCCCCTTCTAGATGAAGGAAAAAATGTCCACGAAGACTCCTGGGATGTATGAACCATAACCAGGAATCAGCTGAAGAAATGTAAAAAAAAAGTTTATAACGAATAAATAAACCTTCCTTCTTTTTTCCGAGGCTAGTAGAATAGGGGTTCAAAATAGTTAAATTGGTTTTAAGCTAAAACATTTCCTGTATTAAGGTAAAAAACGTTTTAGGACATTCTGTGCCCCCCTGCCCTTCCAAATACTTACCTCACTTTAGGATCGATCCAGCGCTGTGCCCAGCTGCAATCTTCTCTCCTCTTTCCCTCTTCACACAGGGACTGACATTGGCCATTGGCTCCTGCTGCTGTCAGTCAAATTTAGTGAGAAGGGAGCAAGGGACGGGGCCACGCCGCCCTGTGTGTGTCAGTAGATGCACACTGCCTGGCTCGGGATTAAATCTGCATGTCTGCCCCATAGCAAGCAGCTTGCTATGGTGGTAGACACAGAAGAAAAGGAGCCAAGTGTACCATAAAAATCTGTTACACAACATTAGAAATTACTCTTCACAACATGCAAAGATTCCAATTACAGTTTACCTGTGGACTCGACACGTTTCAGGAATCCTTCAGGAGCAAATGTGACAGAATCAGTACACTGGAACCCACCTAATCCTAATCTTTAATAGAGTAATATCAGCCAGTAGGGTAGACTGGAATTCAAAGCATTTGTATGTTGCCGATAGAGGTGCAAATGAGTAAGCCAAGGTGAAGCCACTGCCTCTCGGATGGAAAATTCAGGTGCATTCAGTAAATAGCCAATGGTCTTGTACACATCTTATCAAATCTTAAAATAAAAGGACCGAATTCCCAATGGGGAATCATCCAGACCCAATGTGAGTTAGTCGCCATAAAGACCGCATGGTACTCACATTGTGAAGGCACATATATTCCAAAGAGGGGGCTCTTGATAAGTATCTTAGAAACAAACTCGGTTCACAGGAATTTTTCTCATCGAATGTGAACTGTAATCAGAATATTTGCATGTTGTGAACCCCCATATGGAGAGTAATTTTTTAACCACTTAAGGACCAGAAGGATTTGCCCCCTTAATGACCAGGCCATTTTTTGCGATACGGCACTGCGTATTTTTTTCACACACATAGAGCTTTCTTTTGGTGGTATTTGATCACCTCTGCGTTTTTTATTTTTTGCGCTATAAACAAAAAAAGAGCTATAATATCCAAAAAACAGACACATTTCTTCATCAGTTTAGGCCAATATGTATTCTTCTACATATTTTTGGTAAAACAAATCACAATAAGCGTATATTGATTGGTTTGCGCAAAAGTTATAGTGTCTACAAAATACAGGATAGATTTATTGCATTTTTATTATTTATTTATTTTTTACTAGTAATGGCGGTGATCAGCGATTTTTTTTTTTTTTTTTTTTTTTTTGCGGGACTGTGACATTTCAGCGGACACATCGGACACCTTTGACACTTTTTTGGGACTAGTGACACTTATACAGCGATCAGAGCTAAAAATAGCCACTGATTGATTACTGTATAAATGTCACTGGCAGGGAAGGGGTTAACACTAGGGGCGATCAAGGGGTTAAGTGTTCCCTAGGGAGGTGTTTCTAACTGTGGGGGCAGTGTACTGACCAGAGGAGGAGAGAGATCGCTGTTTCTGATCACTCGGAACAGCAGATCTCTCTTTCTCTGTCTACTCCCCTGTCAGAACGGGGATCAGTCTGTTTACATTGACAGATCCCTGTTCTGGCTCTCTGAGGAGTGATTGCGGGGTTGCTGGTGGAAATCGTGGCCGCCGGACACGCGCATCGGCTCCGGCGTCACACCCCTTATCGCTCTTAAAGCGGCCGACGTAAACCTACGGTGATTCGCGCAGCCACACCAACCTGCCGCAGTATAATGACGGCGACTGGTCAGCAAGCGGTTAAAGCGATAATATCTTTTTTTATTTCTGTTTTAAAATAACAAACATGTTATACTTACCTGCTCTGTGCAGTAGATTTGCAGAGAGCAGCCCAGATCCCCCTTCTCTTGGGTCCCCTGCTGGCGCTCCTGGCTAGTCCTCCCCACCGAGTGCCCCCACAGCAAGCAGCTTGCTATGGGGGCACCTGGGCGGAGCCTCTGCTCTGTGTGTCTATTCAGACATGGAGCCGTGGCTCGGCCCAGCCCCCCTCTCTCCTCATTGGCTCACTGACTTTGATTGGCAGCAGTGGGAGCCAATGGCACATCTATCTGTAGTGTTTATTTATCTCTCTCCAAAGTCCTGTGTCTTTCTGCTGTTCCACCCTTCTGTTGTTAGCAAGTTCTCTGACACAGAAAATAAAAGCAGCTAGAAATTTGTGTCGGAGAGGGTGCTATAAATTAGCAGAGAGCTGGTCTATTCACAGCACAGCTCTGCATGTATCTTCTCTCCTCTGCCTATTTGGAGGGGGGGTGTGCCTTTCCTCCAATCAGCTCTCACACAGTGTATGCCCAGACTCCACACCCACTACTGAAACAGTAAGAAAAAAATTCTAACACGATGTGCACTTTCTAAAGAATATATAACGCTGAAGACTGCAAATGTACAGTGGATATAAAAAGTCTACACACCCCTGTTAAAATATCAGGTTTCTGTGAGATAAACAAAAAATGAGACAAAGATAAATCATTTCAGAACTTTTTCCACCTTTTAATGTGACCTATAAACTGTACAACTCAGTTGAAAAACAAACTGAAATCTTTAGGGGATGAGAAGTAAAAATAAAAAACTAAAATAATGTGGTTGCATAAGTGTGCACACCCTCTTATAACTGGGGATGTAGCTGTGTTCAGAATTAAACAATCACATTCAAACTCATGTTAAATATGCCATAATTTTAAAGTGCTTCTGACTAACCCTAAATAAAGTTCAGCTCTTCTAGTAGGTCTTTCCTCACATTTTCTTAGTCGTATCCTACAGCAAAAGCCATGGTCCGCAGAGAGCTTCCAAAGCATCAGAGGGATCTCATTGTTAAAAGGTATCAGTTAGGAGAAGGGTACAAAAGAATTTCCAAGGCATTAGATATACCATGGAACACAGTGAAGACAGTCATCATCTAGTGGAGAAAATATGGCACAACAGTGAAATTACCAAGAACTAGACGTCCCTCCAGAATTGATGAAAAGACGAGAAGAAAACTGGACAGGGAGGCTGCCAAGAGGCCTACAGCAACATTAAAGGAGTTGCAAGAATATCTGGTAAGTACTGGCTGCGTGGTACATGTGATAACAATCTCCCGTATTCTTCATATGTCTGGGCTATGGAGTAGAGTGGCAAGACGGAAGCCTTTTCTTAAGAAGAAAAACATCCAAGCCCAGCTAAATTTTGCAAAAACACATCTGAAGTCTCCCAAAAGCATGTGGGATAATGTGTTATGATCTGATGAAACACAGGTTGAACTTTTTGGCCATAATTCCAAAAGATATGTTTGGCACAAAAACAACACCATACCCACCGTGAAGCATGGTGGTGGAAGCATTATATTTTGGGGCTGTTTTTCTTCAGCTGGAACAGGGACCTTAGTCAAGGTAGAGGGAATTATGAACCGTTCCAAATACCAGTCAATATTGGCACAAAACCTTCAGGCTTCTGCTGGAAAGCTGAACAAGAAGAGGAACTTCATCTTTTAGCATGACAATGACCCAAAGCATACATCCAAATCAACAAAGAAATGGCTTCACCAGAAGAAGATTAACATTTTGGAATGGCCCAGCCAGAGCCCAGACCTGAATCCAATTGAAAATCTGCGAGGAGATGCCCTCTCAATTTGACAGATTTGGAGTGTTTTTGCAAAGAAGGATGAGCAAATCTTGCCAAGTCAAGATGTGCCATGTTGATAGACTCATACCCAAAAAGACAGAGTGCTGTAATAAAATCAAAAGGTGCTTCAACAAAGTATTCGTCTACGGGTGTGCACACTTATGCAACCATATTATTTTAGTTTTTTATTTTTACTTCCCTCCACCTAAAATATTTATTTGTTGTTCAACTAAGTTGTACAGTTTATAGGTCACATTAAAGGTGGAAAAAGTTCTGAAATGATTTTACCTTTTTGTCTCTTTTTTTTACATCACAGAAACCTGACATTTTAACAGGGGTGTGTAGACTTTTTATATCCACTGTGCATGTAAAATTTATGTAGGGTGATTTGTTTCATTTCTGTGTATCATCTGAGACTGTTTACTTCATTGGTTATATGTAAGGGTTTACATCCACTTTAATTTTGTGTAATAGATTTTAATCCTACATAATAAAGTTGTTTTTATGGTACTCAGTTTTTCTTCTATATGTTCACACAAAGTACAAACGACATATTCTGTTTATAAGTGGTCATAAATAGGATGAAAATATTATACATTATATTTGGTAATCTAAAAAGTTTTGCTAAAATCCGTCAGTTTTTCCTTTTTGCATATTTTCCCTCTTCTATCAAATGTATCGTTTGGAAGACTGTAATCTAATTTATTTTGAAATCTCTCCAGATACGTCATATTTCTTTATTGCCTTTCTTAACTTTCATTTTCTCAGACTTTTCACCTCCTTGGAGAGATGATTAAATCTTTTCAGCACTTGTGAACTATAGTCAGATTACTAGTAATGTAAGTTTTTTTTTTTTCAGCCATCTGTGTTGTAAATCTATTGCCTGTAGACTGATTCTGTATTTTACGGTGTAAAAGTTAGCATGGGGAGTAAGAAACAGTGATTATATGACAGCAGAGGAAGCTAAGTGATGAGGAACACATTCTTCATTATTGGTGAGGAGCGGACACACTTTCAGATGAGCATTGTGTTACCGTATATCACACTGCGGTTTTACAATAAATAGTCCATTGTGAATTGTGGTTTGTGTTAAATAATCCATTTGGAAAGGACTGAAGTTCAAAGTGGTCTCAAAAGAATTTGGCAAGGATGTTGGCTCTTTCTGTCATCAGTACTGCCCACAGCTGAGATGTCTATTTTTTGGTTTTTACTTCAAATAACATGGCTGTAAAGTGACACAAAACGATATCCATATTCTGAAAAATAATCTATACACATCCACTACCTTAATGGCCCTGTCATGTTTTTACTTTTTTCCCCTGAAATCATTTCCTAGTGTATTTTTCTGGCTTCTTGTAATGTCTATCACAAGATCTCAAACCTCTTGTTTTCCCCCTCACTTTTGTTTGTTTGGAATGTGTACATTAGTTGTGGTCATGTGCACTACTCTATGCACACTACAAATCCCATAGTCCACAGTCTATAGTCAATCTCTGGAGTGAGTAAGAGAGAGTGGCTATGTTCCTACATACAGCTGAACCATGTAGGGGACGAATGTAGCCACCCTCTAACAGGAAGTCAGATCACAACTACAAAAGAAAGGAATTTGGAGGTGGCTGAGAGCATTAGAAGAGACTTTTTTCAGTTGGTTCAGTGGTTGCAAACCCTTACATATACCCAGTGACTGGCCTTTGGTGATACACAGAGATGAACAAATCCTCCTACATACATACATCAAACCTTTTTATCTGCAGTCTTCTCTTCTCTACGTCCATTCAAAGCCCAGAATTTTTAAAGCTTGTCTGAGCTGTCATAAAAAAAGGAGGAGAGCTAGAGTTACACTTTGCAGAGCTTAGTGAGGAGAGCTCTGAGAGATGATTGGAGGGAAGGAACATACCCCTTCACACAGCACACAGGAACAGAGCCGAGGCTGTTAATCACAGGCTGTGTGCTGGAGCACCCTCCCCCGTCACCATTTTTTTTCTTGGTGTCAGGAAAACTTGTCAGAAGTGATTCATGCTGATAAAGGAACGAAGCAGCAGACATACTGACACTTAGTGCTCAGAACTGAGACAAGTACACACTATAGAGCAATTATGCTTTGTTCATATTTTGTCTGAGGTTTACAACCACTTTAAGAATACATACCTGAAGGTTAGACCAGTATAATAGAATGTTTAACCACTTGACCTTCGAAAGATTTACCTCCCTTTATGACCAGGCCATTTTTTGTGATACAGCACTGCATTACTTCAACTGACAATTGCGTGGTAATGCAACGCTACCCAAATAAAAATAATGTAATTTTTTTCCCACAAATAGAGCTTTCTTTTGGTGGTATTTGATAAACTCTGCGGTTTTAAATTTTTTGCTCTATAAACAAAAAAGAATTTCTTCATACATTTAGGCCAATATGTATTCAGCTATATGTCTTTGGTAAAAAAAAAAATTCCAATAAGCGTATATTGATTGGTTTGCGCACAAGTTATAGTGTCTACAAACTATGGGATATTTGTTATGGAATTTTTTTTTTTTTTATACTAGTAATGGCGACGATGAGCGACTCATATTGCAATATGAGACACAGCTGCCTGGTCAAATCTGATGTAAATCTGACAAATGTACTTTGTCTGCATTCGGGGGCTGCACACCTGTTTACGCACGCCTGTCAGATTTTGACTGGTGGCTGCATCCGTGCAGTCGCTGCATCTGAACTTCCTTCAGTAGATTGCCTGTATGCAGTTCAAGTGTTTGAGCATTTTTTTGAAACCAAATTGCATGCTTTTGTAGCTTTTGTCAGATGGTTTTCAACTAAAAGTTGTGTAGTGCTGCTGAAAAAAAGGGAAACGAGCTGCTGTTTAAGCAGAAAATGAATGACAAAATGCTTGAAAATACGCATGAAATGAGCTCTTTTTAGGCATATCCATGGAAGTCTATAGGGACAAAAACGTTCAATTCTGCCTGCAAAGTAGCTCATGTACTACTTTGAGTGATAAGTGTTTTGCTACAAGTGACAGGGCGCTCAGATGTGAACAAGGACGACTGAAAACAATAAGTTTGTGCTTGTTGAGTGTTTTTTCCAAGCATCTTCCAGGACAGTCATGAGACCTAGGGCTCCTCCTACCAGGACAGGAAACACGTTAATCCCCATCAGATAAAAGGGCGGTCCTCCAGGCTCCATGTCAGTATTATTGTTTCCTCCGGACGGGGGTTACTTGTTTCCTGGAACTGGTTCCCCTAGGTCTCATGAGGGTGGTTTCTGTAGCGTTTTGGGGTGGTATTCCTACCTTCTTCTTGGTCCCAGAGCAGCACATCCACTGGGGGAGTAGGTTTGTGGCTGCTGTCCCTGCTTCTTGGTGCATGGGGAATGCCAGCACTGTGGTGTACGTCTGAGCTTCGGACCGCGAGCCGCATGGCGGCAGTCGGCTTGTCTCTCCCTGTTAAACAGCGGGGCTGGAGTGTGCAGGAGTAAAGAGGAAGCCGTGCACATGGAGGGCAGAGCTTATGCTTGAGCTATGTTTGATGGTTTTAAAAACGGTGAAACCCAGCAGAAGCTGCAGACCACTACAGGGGCAGGATGGACTCCTCTGCGATACCTGCACAGGCAGCGGAAGCAGGCCCTAACACCAGCACCTCACAGGTAAGCCTGAAGTCTGTTTTACTTGCTTGCACATCCTGTGAGTGTTTTCCCCCTTGTAACCAGTAGGGACTAGGTGAAGGGGGCACATTTTTTTCTTTCCTCCTGCACTGGGTGTTATGACGTGTATGTGGCATAAAATTCATTGGGGTAATTTCTTCTCTTGCAAGCCAAGACTCAGGACAAGGCCCAAGCGCAGCCACCAAAAAGGAAATGTGCGGTTTGCGGAAACAAATTGAGCTCCTCATGGAGCAAAGCAGTTTGCCGCATCTGTATAAACAGCCTAGTTAAGGATGACCCGGTAGTCTCCTGTCAGAAAATACTGACTTCTGTTAGAAATGAGCTTGCGTCTACGTTTAGCTTGTTTAAAACTCATTTGACAAGATTCTAGTCGCCTTAGAGGGTCCATCTCCAGTTAGGACTTCAGCTGGTCCTAGTGCTCCATAGCAGAGTGCGGAGAGTGAAGACTCTGAGGCTGAAGCCGGATCTACCCATTCTTCTCCGGAAGAATCTAGGTCAGATACAGGGCCCAGGGATAGAGAATCAGCAAGGGGCTCGAGGTATAAGTTATCATTGTAAGATGAAGATGACTTATTAAAGGCTATCTATACAACACTTGATATAGAAGAGGAGAAGGTACAATTGTCTAAACATGACCTTATGACCGTACAAGGGTTTGCATAAGAAAAAGGCTAGAGTTTTTCCCGTACATAGTTCCCTTCTTGATACTATCAAGCTGGAGTGGGACAATCCAGAGAGAAAACCTTTCTTTTCTGGTAACCTAAAAAGAAGGTTTCCATTTGAAGAGGACACAGCGCAGCCATGGAACAAAAATCCTAAGTTAGACGCAACTCTTAAAAAAGTTTAAAAAAACTCGGACCTAGTGCTTGATGATATGGGCACGCTTAGGGATCCGATGGATAAAAGAGGAGACTGTTCTTCACAGAGCCTGGGACTCAGCCATTGGGAATCTTAAACCAGCTCTTGCCTCCACTTGTGTAGCCAGAAATTTAGAAGTATGGTTGACACAAATACAAACACACTTGTTGGCAGGTACCTCTAGAGAACAGATTCTGAAATCTTTCCCTCTCCTCTCTCTCGTGCAGTGGGGTTTTTGGCTGATTCTTCCGTGGAATCAGTAAGAATGACACCTAGGACCTCGGCCATAGTGACTTCGGCCAGAAGAAGCCTATGGCTTAAAGCCTGGTCAGGCGACACTGCCTCAAAGTTACGCCTATGTGGTCTTCCCTTAACAGGCAATCATCTTTTTGGCCCAGGTATGCAAGAGGCGCTGAAACGCACAGCCGATAGAAAAAAGGCCTTTCCAGAGAATCAGAAAAAGTCAACAGCCAGAAAGTTTTTTTCATGGCCAAAGTAGGCAGTAAGGTCCTAGAGAAAGGGACAATAGGCCCAAAAAGCATTGGACAGGGCACAAGGGCAGAGGTAGAGGGGGCTATCTTGTTTAACCCTCCTCAACAACCCGCCAAGCCACAGTGACTCGTGTCTCCCAGTGGGAGGAAGATTGAGGGTCTTTCTCCCACAGTGGTCAGCAGTCACCTCAAGTCCATTCATCCTGGACCTAGTGACCAATGGGTACAGGCTGGAATTTTCTTGCCAGCCACCAGAGCGATTATTGGTCACCTTTCCTCCCCAAGATTGGGTAAAAGCGAGGGCCCTGGGTCTCCAAAGTGGAGACTTGATAGATCAAAAGGTCCTGGTCCCGGTTTCCAGGTTGGATCAGGGCAAGGGATTTTATTCCCATATATTTGTCATCAGAAAGCTGTCAGGAAGATATTGGCTTATCCTGAACCTCCAGTCTCTAAACCGTTTGATCAGGTACAAGCACTTTCGTATAGAGCATATAAAATAAGGACATTAGCCAATGCATCCCATTGGGTAATAAATTTAAAAGGGAGAACAAAAGTCCTGGATGGCTTAACTCAAATGTAAAAATGCATATAAAAGCAAAGGAGAATGCCTTAAAAAAATACAAGGTCGAGGGATCATCATCAACATTTAGACTTTATAAAGAATGCAATAAGGACGGCTAAGATAGAACATTAAAGACAAATAACGGAGGAGAGCAAGTATGTAAACCGTAAAAAAGGGAGGACAGACCATATTGGCCCCCTAAAGAATGAGGAAGGACATCTGGTTACAAAGGATGGGGAGATGGTGAAGGTATTGAATTTATTCTTCTCCTCAGTCTTCACGAGGGACTCGGGGGGCTTCAGTAACCAAAACTGCAGTATTTATTCTCATGACACATCACAGAAAGCACCTCCATGGTTGACAGAGGACAGAATTAAAATTAGACTTGGGAAACTTAACATTAATAAATCACTGGGACCAGATGGCTTGCACCCGAGGTTACTTAAGGAACTCAGTCAAGTAATTGCCAGACCATTGTTCCTAATTTTTACTGACAGTCTACTGACTGGAATGGTAGTGGCTGATTGGAGAAAAGCCAATGTAGCACAAATATTTTAAAAGGGCCCAAAATACACCCCTGGGAATTACAGACCAGTTAGCCTAACATCAATAGTATGTAAACTTGGAGGGGATGATAAGGGACTATGTAAGATTTTAGTAATGAGAACGGTATCATTAGCAGTAATCAGCATGGATTCATGAAGAATCGTTCTTGCCAAACCAATCTATTAACCTTCTATGAGGAGGTGGGTTGCCATCTAGATAAAGGAAGGCCCGTACATGTGGTGTATCTGGATTTTGCAAAAGCATTTGACACAGTTACCCATAAACGTTTACTGTACAAAATAAGGTCCGTTGGCATGGACCACAGGGTGAGTACATGGATTGAAAACTGGCTACAAGGGCGAGTTCAGAGGGTGGTGATAAATGGGGAGTACGCGGAATGGATAGGGGTGGGTAGTGGGGTCCCCCAGGGTTCTGTGCTGGGACCAATCCTATGTAATTTGTTCATAATAGACGTGGAGGATGGGGTAAACAGTTTAATCTCTCTATTTGTGGATGATGCTAAGCTAAGCAGGGCATTAACTTCTCCACAGGATGTGGAAACCTTGCAAAAAGATCTGAACAAATTAATGGGGTGGGCAACTACATGTCAAATGAGGTTCAATGTAGAAAAATGTAAAATAATGCATTTGGGTGGCAAAAATATGAATGCAATCTATAACCTGGGGGGAGAACCTCTGGGGGAATCTAGGATGGAAAAGGACCTCAGCCCCATGCATCTTTACAAAGGTGTTGGGGGGGGGGGGGGGCACTTGCTCTGCTAAGGTTAAAGGCGATAACTATGATCCCTTACCACCTAGTGGAGGTGGAGTCATACCAAAAGTTATTAGAGTATCTCCAGACTTACAGGACTTCCTTCAATCTCTAGGCTGGTAAATAAACAGTGAGAAGTCTTCCTTAATTCCGGCCCAGAAGGTGACATATCTGGAATACGAATTTTGTCCAGTAGAACAAAAAGTTTTTTTCACCCGCAGGAAAAGGTCTCAAGAATGATGCAAACAATGTCAGCCTTACAGACCAATCAGTCGGTCTCGCTGAGGAATGTTTCAAGGGCAGTGGGTCTGATGACCTCTTGCTTTCCCGCAGTGCCATGGGCAAGATTTCATCAATGCCCATTACAGCTGTTTCTACTAAGGAACTGGGACGGAGATGCAAGTTCCCTGGAGTCAAGGGTCTTGTCACCCTCCAGGGTAAAAAGAAGCTTGTGGTGGTGGACGCACCTTCACCGAACAAGAGGTCTACCATGGTCCATTCCTATATCCCAGAGGATCACAATGGATGCGAGTTCCTGGGGGTGGGGAGCCCATCTCCGCAACACAATGGCACAGGGAGAGTGGTCCTCAAGGGAAGCAAGAGCTTCATTGAATCAGAGAGAGCTTCTAGCGGTTCAGAGAGCCTTTCAGGCATTTCAGATGGAAATCAGGTGTCACAATCTCCAGATTCTCCAGGGTGCTCAGTCTGAAGCTGTGGAGCTTGGTGTAAGTGGAGCTGGAATAAGTGGGAGTTAAAAACCAGAGTTAGAGTATACAAGTCTTGCTGTCTGTTTGCTGTTTGCTGTCTGTTTGCTGTCTGTTTGCTGTTTGCTGTCTGTTTGCTGTTTGCTGTCTGTTTGCTGTTTGCTGTCTGTTTGCTGTCTGTTTGCTGTCTGTTTGCTGTCTGTTTGCTGGGTTGCATTTTTGGGGCTTTTCCTTTTAGTTTTTAATTTGCCTTTTGCTGTCACTTTTTAAATAGCTTTTTTTTTTTTTTTTTCCTGGTTTCATCAGTCTATCAATTAAGGGGTGTGGTTAATTGCTCACAGGTGCCTATTTAACTGGTTGTAGGACTCAGTCTGAGCGTGCTCAGTCTGAAGCTGTGGAGCTTGGTGTAAGTGGAGCTGGAATAAGTGGGAGTTAAAAACCAGAGTTTAAAACAGGAGGTTATAACAGGGGTCATAGTACCTGTGTAGTGTGAGTATCTGAGTGTTGTCTGAGTAGTGTGTGTGGATCGTTAGTACTTGTGTATTGTGTACTTGTGTATTGCGAGTGCACGTAGGTCTGTGAGTACCTGTGTATTGTCTTGTTGTGTACCTGTGTATTGTCGTGTACCTGTGTATTGTCTTGAGTATTAGTGCCAGGAAGCTAGCTGTTAGGTAATTTGGACAGGGTAAAATCCCCAAATCCTCACTAAATTTAATAGGTACGATGCCCGGCGGGTGTGGAGAGGCGACTCTTTGTACATCTTGCCGCATGTATGCGTTCCTTGATCATCCGATCGAGGGCGAATACTGCTGTGCAAAATGTAAGCACATTGTTTCCCTGGAAGCCCAGGTTCTGAATCTGGGGAAGCAACTGTCAGCACTGAGAAGTCTCTCCATACTAAAGGTGAGCCAGGAACGTACACGGCAGGTGCCGGCAGGGGCCAGCACAGAGGCGGGTGGAGACAAAGAGGTGCAGGCACTAGCAAAGAGTAGATGGGTGACAGTCAGGAGGGGTAGAGGGGGAAGTGCCAGAGAGGCCGATCCAGGACTGGAGCATCCCAATAAGTACGCTCCATTGAGTGACATTGGTGAAACCAGTCAGGGACCAGCACTGCTGGAGATGAGGGACTCTCCTAGCTGCCAGGGGAAGAACTCCTCCAGTGAGAGTGGGGGGGCAGCAAAGGGAAAGGAAAGACAGATTCTGGTGGTAGGGGACTCAATTCTTAGAAGGACAGAGAGGGCAATCTGTAACCAAGACCTGAAGCGCCGAACAGTATGTTGTCTACCGGGCGCTCGGGTTCAGCACATCACGGATCTTGTGGACAGATTACTGGGAGGGGCTGGGGAAGACCCGGCTGTCATGGTGCACGTTGGCACCAATGACAAAGTCAGAGGCAGATGGAGTGTCCTAAAGAACGATTTTAGGGACTTAGGAGCTAAATTGAGGAAAAGGACCTCCAAGGTAGTGTTCTCAGGAATACTACCGGTACATCGAGCCACACCAGAAAGGCAGAGGGAGATTAGGGAAGTAAACAAGTGGCTGAAGAGCTGGTGTAGTAAGGAGGGGTTTGGGTTCCTGGAGGACTGGGCCGACTTCTCAGTCGGTAACCGGTACTATAGAAGGGACGGACTGCACCTAAATGAGGAGGGTGCAGATCTGCTGGGAATGAAGATGGCCAAAAAGTTAGAGGGGTTTTTAAACTAGGCGATGGGGGGGAGGGTCCAGAGACAGTGATAGCCAGCGCGGAAGATATTCCAGAGGGTAGTATTGGGGGCATTAGTGGTAGCTTAACCAAAGCACAAAAACACAAGGTGAGTATAGTAGCAAGTCCTAGTTGCAATCTTGAAACACCCAATACGAGGACAATATGCGACCAGTCTAAACTATGTGGCATGCTCACCAATGCCAGGAGCCTGGCGGACAAGATGGGTGAATTAGAGATACTGTTGTACAAGGAGGATTTGGATTTTGTGGGAATTTCAGAGACCTGGTTCAACAGCTCTCATGATTGGCTGGCAAACATTCAAGGGTATACCCTATACCGCAAGGATAGAGAGGGTAAAAAAGGGGGAGGGGTATGCCTATATATCAAGAATAATGTACAAGTGAATGTGAGGGATGACATCACTGAGGGGGCTAGGGAGGAGGTGGAATCTTTATGGGTAGAGCTCCAAAGGGATGAAGCTAAGGGGAAAATAATACTGGGAGTATGCTATAGGCCCCCTAACCTGAGGGAGGAAGTGGAGACGGATCTCCTATCACAAATTGGATTAGCAGCAAGGATGGGAAGTGTTATCATAATGGGGGATTTTAATTATCCAGACATAGACTGGGCGGAGGGAACCGCGCATTCATTTAAGGCTCGCCAGTTCCTTAGTGTCTTGCAGGACAATTTTATGGGTCAGATGGTAGACGCACCAACTAGAAATAAAACATTACTAGATCTACTGATTACCAACAATACAGACCTGATAACAGATGTGGAAATACGGGGCAATTTAGGTAACAGCGATCACAGGTCAATTAGTTTCAGTATAAATCACACAAATAGGAAACATGAAGGGAACACAAAGACACTGAATTTCAAAAGAGCCAACTTCCCTAAACTACAAACCTTGCTAAAAGGCATAAATTGGGATAAAATATTAGGAACAAAGAATACGGAGGAGAGATGGGTTTGCTTTAAGAGCATAATAAATAAGGGCATTAGCCTGGATGGCTTAACTCCAATGTAAAAATGCATATAAAAGCAAAGGAGAAGGCCTTCAAAAAATACAAGGTTGAGGGATCATCCTCAGCATTCAGAATTTATAAAGAATTCAATAAGAAATGTAAGGGTGCAATTAGGATGGCTAAGATAGAACATGAAAGACACATAGCAGAGGAGAGCAAAAAAAATCCCAAGAAATTCTTTAAGTATGTAAACAGTAAAAAAGGGAGGACAGACCATATTGGCCCCATAAAGAATGAGGAAGGACATCTGGTTACAAAGGATGGGGAGATGGCAAAGGTATTGAATTTATTCTTCTCCTCAGTCTTCACGAGTGAATCGGGGGGCTTCAGTAACCAAAACTGCAGTGTTTATCCTCATGACACAACACAGGAAGCACCTACATGGTTAACAGAGGACTGAATTAAAATTAGACTTGAGAAAATTAACATTAATAAATCACCGGGACCAGATGGCTTGCATCCGAGGGTACTTAGGGAACTCAGTCAGGTGATTGCCAGACCGTTGTTCCTAATTTTTACAGTCTATTGACTGGAATGGTACCAGCTGATTGGAGAAAAGCCAATGTAGCACCAATATTTAAAAAGGGCCCAAAAAAGATCCCTGGGAATTACAGACCAGTTAGCCTAACATCAATAGTATGTAAACTCTTGGAGGGGATGATAAGGGACTATATACAAGATTTTAGTAATAAGAATGATATCATTAGCAGTAATCAGCATGGATTCATGAAGAATCGTTCTTGCCAAACCAATCTATTAACCTTCTATGAGGAGGTGAGTTGCCATCTAGATAAAGGAAGGCCCGTAGACGTGGTGTATCTGGATTTTGCAAAAGCATTTGACACAGTTCCCCATAAACGTTTACTGTACAAAATAAGGTGCGTTGGCATGGACCATAGGGTGAGTACATGGATTGAAAACTGGCTACAAGGGCGAGTTCAGAGGGTGGTGATAAATGGGGAGTACTCAGAATGGTCAGGGGTGGGTAGTGGGGTTCCCCAGGGTTCTGTGCTGGGACCAATCCTATTTAATTTGTTCATAAACGACCTGGAGGATGGGATAAACAGTTCAATCTCTGTATTTGCAGACGATACTAAGCTAAGCAGGGCAATAACTTCTCCGCAGGATGTGGAAATCTTGCAAAAAGACCTGAACAAATTAATGGGGTGGGCGACTACATGGCAAATGAGGTTCAATGTAGAAAAATGTAAAATAATGCATTTGGGTGGCAAAAATATGAATGCAATCTATACACTGGGGGGAGAACCTCTGGGGGAATCTAGGATGGAAAAGGACCTGGGGGTCCTAGTAGATGATAGGCTCAGCAATGGCATGCAATGCCAAGCTGCTGCTAATAAAGCAAACAGAATATTGGCATGCATTAAAAGGGGGATCAACTGCAGAGATAAAACGATAATTCTCCCGCTCTACAAGACTCTGGTCCGGCCGCACCTGGAGTATGCTGTCCAGTTCTGGGCACCAGTCCTCAGGAGGGACGTACTGGAAATGGAGCGAGTACAAAGAAGGGCAACAAAGCTAATAAAGGGTCTGGAGGATCTTAGTTATGAGGAAAGGTTGCGAGCACTGAACTTATTCTCTCTGGAGAAGAGACGCTTGAGAGGGGATATGATTTCAATTTACAAATACTGTACTGGTGACCCCACAATAGGGATAAAACTTTTTCGCAGAAGAGAGTTTAATAAGACTCGTGGCCACTCATTACAATTAGAAGAAAAGAGGTTTAACCTTAAACTACGTAGAGGGTTCTTTACTGTAAGAGCGGCAAGGATGTGGAATTCCCTTCCACAGGCGGTGGTCTCAGCGGGGAGCATTGATAACTTCAAGAAACTATTAGATAATCACCTGAATGACCGCAATATACAGGGATATGTAATGTAATACTGACACATAATCACACACATAGGTTGGACTTGTGTCTTTTTTCAACCTCACCTACTATGTAACTATATTCTATCCGACAATATCGCTACTGTTGCGTATCTCAACAAACAGGCAGGTACGAGGAGTCGGATACTTCAATCTATCGCTCAGAAGATTTTATCATGGGCAGAAGGGAATCTAGCCTCAATTTCAGCAGTACACCTAAAGGGGACACAAAATTGTCTGGCAGATTAACTCAGCCACTACCGGGTATGTCGAGACAATTGGTCCCTTCATCCCGAAATCTTTGCGGGTCTCACCGACAGATGGGGAGGTCCCGAAGCGGACTTGTTCGTGTATCAGAACAGTTGCAAGACAGAGAAGTTATTTTCTCTGAACCCAACAGATCAATCATTGAGGATCGATGCCCTGGCAAATCCTTGGCCATTCGGCCTCTGTTTTGCCTTCACGCTGGTCAAGCTAATTCCAGAAGTCCTCTTTAAGTTTCTTATAGAAGAAACCGATTATTACCTTATTCTAATAGTCCCTTTTTGGCCAAGAGCCCATGGTTTTCCCAGTTACAGACTCTGGTCTCAGAGCCTCCACTGAGTCTGCCGAAGAGACCAGACTTATTATCGCAGGGTCCAGCGTTGCACCCACAGGTGGTTTCCTTGAACTTGATGGCCTGGTATCTGAAGAAAAGATACTAAGTGCCCAGGGGTTCTCTGACAAAATAGTCAAGACTCTAAATTGCAGAAAACCAGTCACTAGAGCCGTATATTCCAAGGTCTGGAAGAAATTTAACTCATGGTTATCTGAAAACCATAGAGTAAATTAAGGTGTTCCTTCAATTATGGAATTTTTTTCAAGAGGGTGTCGACAAAGGTCTTTCAGTTAGTACTTTAAAGGTCAGTGTTTTTCTCCAATTTTCTCTCTTGGAAAATCTCACTATATCTAGATTCTTTAAATCAATTTCTAGGTCCAGGCCAGTAGTGGTAAGAAGATGTCCAACCTGGGACCTGTCCCTGGTGCTTCAGACTCTGGTAGAATTCCCTTTTGAGCCCCTAGAGGGTATTCCAGTTAAGTTACTAACCTTAAAAACAATTTTCCTTGTGGCAATTATCTCAGCTTGTAGGGTAAATGAGTTACAGACCCTTTCAGTGAGGATCGGGTTGTTTTGAAAACTGATCCAGGATTTCTGCCTAAAGTGTCCAGTACATTCCACAGATCCCAGGACATCGTACTGCCAACCTTTTGTAGTTCGCCAAAGGGTGACCAAGAAAGAAAATTTAGTTTTTTAGATGTGAGAAGAATTCTTCTCCTATACCTTGAGGTCACCAAGACCTTTATAAAAACAGACGCCTTGTTTGTCCTCTTTTATTGGAGCACACAAGGGAAAGAGTGCATCTAAAGCCACCTTGGCTAGATGGATAAAGCAAGCTATTTCTGAAACTTACAAAATTAGGGAAGTTCCTCCGCTTTTTGTCACTGCACACTCAACAAGAGCCTTGTCTGCTTCTTGGGCTGAGAGAGCTGGAGCCTCACCGGAGCCACATGGTCCAGTTTTTCAGCCTTCATAAAACATTATCGCCTGGATCTCCTATCTGCTCAGGAGCAGGCGTTTGAGCCTGGAGGACCGCCCTTTTATCTTTTGGGGGTTAACTTGTTTCCTGTCCTCCTGGTAGTAGGAGCCCTAGGTCTCATGGCTGTCCTGGAGGACTCTCTTAAAAGGAGTTATCGGTAAGTCTAACTCAGCTTTTTGAGCTTCAAGCTAAAAAACGCTCAAGTGTGAGCGAGGTCTATTTAAATTAGACACTCCCCTTTCCTCTGAGAAGCCATCTCAGACTTATCTATATTTCCATGGTGCTTATCTTTTACTTTGTTTTAGTTTTACCAATAACAATGACCTTAACCTGTAATATTTCTCTACAAAAGTATATTTAATTCTTGTTTTTTAGTTTGGCCAGCATGTGGCAGCAAAGAGCCATCAGCGCACCAATTTCTTATTCTGATGCATTCTTGTGCTTACAGGGAGGTTTCTGTGGCGTTTCATGATATACAGATTGATAAGACTAAGCCTTTGTGGCATAATTACTTTCTTTGTGGACTAAAAGGAATCCAGGTAAATATTATAAGAATTAAGTTATTACATTTCTATCTGAAACAGATTTACTGTACATTCATATTTTTTGGGTATTTGATTTATTTCTCTCTTGTTTCTTCTATTTGCTTTATTTTTGTGTCCACTTACTTTTCTGTGTGGATTGCCATTGGGCACACTCAGCTCTTCCCCTATGTGTTCACTAATGGCTATAGGAGGACATATTTACATTGCAGATTATGCAAAGTATGCAACCCTTAACCCCAAAACGTAAACACTATTGTGAGGCCGTCTATAGACGCTTCGAATCTCGGCCGGTTCAGCCGGCCAAGATTCGAACCTTGTGTGGGCAGGCTGAATGTACCAAGTTGAGCGATCAATCAACTTGGGTACAACCAGCCTGCCAGATTCTGTTGTGATTATTGCTAGCGGCTGCTATAGCTGCTAGCAACAATCACTGTCTTCTCTGTCTGTGTTACTGCAAGCAGTAAAGACGTTCGCACAGTCTATGGGCCCACCCTGTCCTGCTGGTATTCCTTCTACAGGGCCATTGTCACACTGGGGCGGTGCGCTTCCGTGGCGGTGAAAAAAAATCCTGCTTGCAGCAATTTTGGAGCATGTTTGGGGAGCTAAAAAAAGCACCAAAAATGCACCTTTCCATTGAAAGCAATGGAAAACATAGCACCCGCAATATGGTGCGGTTTTTGAGTCACATGTCCTTTAAAAAACGCACAGCAAATGCGGCAAAATTGCCGCATTTTTTTGCAGCTGATCAGTGTGAAAGCAGCCTTAGGGAAGTGTTAAGGGCCCTTTCACACTGAGGAGTTTTTCAAGCCCTTTTGTGTTAAAAAAAAAAAAAAAAAAAAAAAAACACCTGAAAAGCTCAAGAAAAATGCTTCCCTTTAAAATCAATGAATGTGTTCGCACTGGGGCGGTGCACTTCCATTGCGGTGAAAAAAATCCTGCTTGCAGCATCTTTGGAGCATGTTTGGGGAGCTAAAAAAAATGCACCAAAAATGCTACTCCCCATTGAAATGAATGGGGACCGCCTCAAAAACGTCCCCACTAAGCGGTTTTGGTGCATTATTTGCACCACAAACGACGCAAAAGCTCCGCAAAAATGCTCCATTAATGCATAGGCGTTTTACTGGCAGTTTTGAAGCGAACCAGTGTGAAAGTGCTCTAAAGGGAGTATATAGCAGGTTGTGTACATTTTCTGTTTTATTTTGTTGAGAGATAAAAAAAAAAAGTAAATGTTTTATTTTTGTTTGTTGGGTAATGCTGTATATTAATAGTTTGTATTATTGTACCCAGCAGGTGGAGCTCTGTTCATTTAAATTTTTTCCTTTATTTAAAGTCCGCTGAAAAAAAAAAAAAGCTCCTTTCTTTACAGACCTCCAGTAGCTCAAGGTGAAAAGATGACATTCTTGCACAGCTTCATGCTATATCGTTTATCAGTTTGAAGTTTGTCAGTCAAAGCCAGCTGACTGCTACTGCTGTGTATTTAGCTAACCATTGGTGCTCTGGAAAGCCTTCATTATGCATACAAGGTTTATTTGTAAAACAAAGATTTCATGCATGTAGTAAAAAAAAAAAACCCCAAAAAAACAATATCTAATAACGTTATTTAAAAAGTATAAACTTTAGAAAAGCGGGTAAAATCATATTCACCCGACACCATTATAGTTTACCTTTTTAGGCTACTTTTATGTTGGATGCTGCCTGCTACTGCAACATTTGAGAACATCTTTACAAATAGTTGTTTATAGAATGTAAAATTTTGATTTTCAAATGAAGAATGTATGCAAAGGACAGTCAGTGAATTTTAAAAATGCATTGATATCAATTATTTTATAAGCGATATGACTACATTTTACGTTCAGAATAGCGTCTTAAAATTCTGCTGTTCAATCACCAAACTGTGTGCAGTGTGATGTTACATCATGAGGACAAGCCATCCATTCTTTGATTTTGCAGTGATGATTAGATCTGGTGATGGGTAATGTCATAGTCTGATGTTTCAGAAATCAGCCTTAAATTTGTTTAGCTTTGTATATGAGGAAACTATAAGCCTGGCTTATGGAACCACCAACAAGGAACACTGTTTGCACCTGAATAATAATTATTTGTTCTGTTAGTTTGGAGTTTTTTTTTTTTTTTATATATAACATTTCATATCTGGTTTTAGTGAAAGAAACTAAACCAAAAAACACACTTAAAGCCAGTTTGCCATGTCAAGGCCTTCATAACTCAAAACTGAATTCCTCGCTATTAAACATATAGCAGACTGAGAGCAGGCTTACCCAGAGGCAGACCTTTCCTCTTTAACGCTGAGTTCCACCCAAAAGTGTAAGCTCCACTTATTCACCCCCCCCCCCCCGGTGCCACATTTGGCACATTTCGGGGGGGGCAGGTACCTCGCCACGGCGAGATCACTCTGAAGTTAGGCCCCCTCCTCATTCCCCCCCACCGCTGGACCATTCAGCACTTTGCGTACGCGCATTAGGGAAGCGGCTGTGAAACCACAAGGCTTCACGGCTGATTTCCCTTATGCCGCGTACACACGGTCGGACTTTTCGTCTACAAAAGTCCGACAGCCTGTCCGACAGACTTCCGACGTACCTTCGGCGGACTTGCGGCAGACTTTCTTACGAACGGACTTGCCTACACACGACCACACAAAAGTCCGACAGATTCGTACGTGATGACATACACCGGACTAAAATAAGGAAGTTCATAGCCAGTAGCCAATAGCTGCCCTAGCATGGGTTTTTGTCCGTCGGACTAGCACACAGACGAGCGGATTTCGGGGTCCGTCGTACTTACGACGTAAAGATTTGAAGCATGTTTCAAATCTAAAGTCCGTCGGATTTGAGGCTAAAAAAGTCCGTTGAAAGTCCGGAGAAGCCCACACACGATCGGATTACCAGCCAGCTTTAGTCCGTCAGCGTCCGTTGGACTTTTGTAGACGAAAAGTCCGACCGTGTGTACGCGGCATTAGAGTCAATGGCAGCGGCAGCACCTGAGAGCCAATGGAAATATTGGCCGGGGTTCTGACATCATTGGATTCCGAATGCCGGTTTAATTGGAGAAAATGCAAAACTCCAGATACACACCAGTGTGTGTTTGCACCAAACATATGATGTAGCTCAAAGCTTGTGCATTAATAAAACAGAGCAAGATGTCCTATGGACTCATTTAAAATGGTTGCAAAGGTAAAAGTTTTTTTTTTTTTGTATCTTAATACATTCTCTGCATTAGGGTAAAAAACCTTTTACATGCATCTCCCCCTGCAGCCCCCCCCCCCCAGCCCCCTACTCACCTGATCCCGATCTCAGTCCAGCGCTGTGCACATCTGCTGTAGCTATTCTCCCCTCTCACCACTCTCACTAGCTTGGCTGAGAGCAGGGAGGAGGAGCCAGGAGCCCCAGTGGGGGACCTGAAAAGAGGAGGATCTGGGCTGCTCTGTGCAAAACCACTGCACAGAGCAGATAGGTATGACATGTTTGTTACTTTAATGAAAAAAAAAAAAGTAAAGCTTTAGTATCACTTTAAATTCTTAATATTAGAGATATTCCCACGCATGCATACCTCCAAAAACACTTAAAGATACTGACTTTTTCTAAACTATAACCCCTGGTTCACACTATAACGCTGCATGTGAATCCCACAGGAACCACACTGCATTTCTGTGCAATTCACATTTGATTCAGTGCGGTGCAAATCGCAGCAAAGAAGTGCAGGCACCTTTTTGGAGCTTGATTGCTTGGTCTTTTTGTACCATGCGATCTGGTGCAGGTAAACCACGATGCATTTAGAGTGTCATTCACTTTGTATTGGCACCTGCAGCTGATCGCAAACATAATGCGATTGCAATGGGGTACTGGAAACTCGCAGGGATTTGAGTGTATGCCTATGCATATACAGTATGTGTGTAATAAAGATTTGTTATATACAGTGGATTTAAAAAGTCTACACACCCTTGTTAAAATGTCAGGTTTCTGTGATAAAAAGATTCAACAAAAATAAATAATATCAGAACTTTTTCCACCTTTTTAATGTGACCTATAAACTGTACAACTCAGTTGAACAGTAAACTGAAATCTTTTAGGTGAAGGGAAGTAAAAATAAAATAATTTGGTTGCATAACTGTGCACACACTTAAACTAATACTTTGTTGAAACACCTTTTGATTTTATTACAGCACTCAGTCTTTTTGGGTATGAGTCTATCAGCATGGCACATCTTGACTTGGTATTTGCCCAAACACTCCAAATCTGTCAGATTGGGAGGGCATCTCCTTGCACAGCTTTCTTCAGATCACCCCACAGATTTTCAATCGGATTCAGGTCTTGGCTCTGGCTGGGCCATTCCAAAACTTTAATCATCTTCTGGTGAAGCCATTCCTTTGTTGATTTGGATGTACAGTCAGGTCCATAAATATTGGGACATAAACACAATTCTAATCTTTTTGGCTCTATATACCACCACAATGGATTTGAAATGAAACAAACAACTGCAGACTTTCAGCTTTAATTTGAGGGTATTTACATCCAAATCAGGTGAACGGTGTAGAAATTACAACAGTTTGTATATGTGCCTCCCACTTTTTAAGGGACCAAAAGTAATGGGACATTTGGTTGCTCAGCTGTTCCATGCCCAGGTGTGTGTTCCCTCATTATCCCATTTACAAGGAGCAGATAAAAGGTGCAGAGTTCATTTCAAGTGTGTTATTTGCATTTGGAATCTGTTGCTGTCAACTCTCAATAGGAGATCCAAAGAGCTGCCACTATCAGTGAAGCAAGCCATCATTAGGCTGAAAAAACAAAACAAACCCATCAGAGAGAAAACATTAGGCATGGCCAAATCAACTGTTTGGAACATCCTTAAAAAGAAAGAACGCACCAGTGAGCTCAGCAGCAACAAAAGACCCGGAAGACCACGGAAAACAACTGTGGTGGATGACCAAAGAGGTGAACAAAACACCCTTCACAACAGTTGTCCAGATCAAGAGCACTTTCCAGGAGGTAGGTGTATGTGTGTCAAAGTCAACAATCAAGAGAAGACTTCACCAGAGTGAATACAGAGGGTTCACCACAAGATGTAAACCATTCGTGAGCCTCAAAAATAGGAAGGCCAGATTAGAGTTTGCCAAACAACATCTAAAAAAAGCCTTCACAGTTCTGGTACAACATCCTATGGACACATGAGACCAAGATCAACTTGAGTGATGGGAAGAGAAGAGTATGGAGAAGGAAAGGAATTGCTCATTAACCAAAGCATACCACTTCATCAGTGAAGCATGGTGGTGGTAGTGTCATGGCGTGGGCATGTATGGCTGCCAATGGAACTGGTTTTCTTGTATTGATGATGTGACTGCTGACAAAAGCAGCAGGATGAATTCTGAAATTTTTCGGGCAATATTATCTGCTCATATTCAGCAAAATGCTTCAGAACTCTTTGGACGGCGCTTCACAGTACAGATGGACAATGACCCGAAGAACACTGCGAAAGCAGCCAAAGCGTTTTTTTAAGGGAAAGAAGTGGAATGTTATACAATGGCCAAGTCAATCACCCGACCTGAATCCGATTTGAGCATGCATTTCACTTGCTGAAGACAAAACTGAAGGTAAAATGCCCCAAGAACAAGCAGGAACTGAAGACAGTAGAAGCCTGGCAGAGCATCACCAGGGATGAAACCCAGCGTCTGGTGATGTCTATGCGTTCCAGACTTCAGGCTGTAATCGATTACAAAGGATTTGCAACCAAGTATTAAAAAGTGAAAGTTTGATGGATGATTGTTAATCTGTTCCATTACTTTTGGTCCCTTAAATACCCTCAAATTAAAGCTGAAAGTCTGCAGTTAAAGCACATCTTGTTGGTTTAATTTCAAATCCATTGTGGTGGTGTATAGAGCCAAAAAGATTATAATTGTGTAGATGTCCCAATATTTATGGACCTGGCTGTATGCTTTGGGTCGTTGTCATGGTGAAAGATGAAGTTCCTCTTTATGTTCAGCTTTCTAGCAGAAGCCTGAAGCTTTTGTGCCAATATTGAATGGTATTTGGAACTGTTCATAATTCCTTCTACCTTGACTAAGACCCCTGTTCCATCTGAAAAAAAACAGCCCCAAAAGCATGATGCTGCCACCACCATGCTTCACTGTGGGTATGGTGTTCTTTTGGTGATGTGCAGTGTTGTTTTTGTGCCAAAAATATCTTTTGGAATTATGACCAAAAAGTTCAACCTTGGTTTCATCAGACCATAACACATTTTCCCACATGCTTTTAGGAGACTTCAGATGTGTTTTTGAAAAATGTAGCCGGGCTTGGATGTGTTTCTTAAGAAAAGGCTTCCGTCTTGCCACTCTACCCCATAGCCCAGACATACTGTATGAAGAATACGGGAGATTGTTGTCACATGTACCACACAGCCAGTACTTGCAAGATATTCCTGCAGCTTCTTTAATGTTGCTGTAGGCCTCTTGACAGCCTCCCTGACCAGTTTTCTTCTTGTCTTTTCATCAATTTTGGAGGGACATCCAGTTCTTGGTAATTTCACTGTTGTGCTATATTTTCTCCACTTGATGATGACTGTCTTCACTGTGCTCCATCTTATAGCTAATGCCTTCTTTTGTACCCTTCTCCTGACTGATACCTTTTAACCACTTGCCAACAGCCCGCTGTCGTTATACATCGGCTGTTTGAAGTGGAATATCGTTGTTATGGTAGCAGCTAGCTGCCATAACCCCGGTATCCACTTCTTCAGGGGGCGGTCGGCTTTAAGATAAAAGTGGTCTCAGCGGCGGATTCACCGCGAGATCACTTTTATCGGTGGTGGGAGAGGGCCCACCCTCCGCCACTTACTAGGAGTCGCCGGCGGAGGTGATCGAATCCTGTCATCCTCTGTGGTATGGAGCTGAGTGAGGGGAAGATGGCCCCCACCTGGCACCATACCATTGCAGGGCGGAAGCAACGTCAAAACGTCACTTCCGCCCATAGCTCTTAAAGGGACTTTTTTTTTTTTTCAAACTACATTTTTTTTTTATTATTGCATTTTAGTATAAAGATGAGATCTGAGGTCTTTTTCTTTTTTTTAAAAAATTCTTTTTATTGATTTTAAAGACAAACATACAGTCACAAACACACTTCGATTGGCAACATACCAATCGAACCGACCTCGCAGGGCCGATAAGAAACAACTAACCAGACTTAAACTCTCCCCCTCCCCTTACCCCTCCCCCCACCCACTTCCACCCGTACAACAGCCATATAGTAGCAGATAAAAAACTGTGCATCATGAATTTCAGTTTAATCAGAACATCCTCTCTTAGCTCCCCGTGTATATTATTATTATGCATTATAGGACAGAACACACTAGATAGTTTTTATATATATTAGCGACCAACAATCAGCATGGAACGTTATTTAGATCACTTCTTACCTCCTAAACAGTGCATACCCCTCTAACTCACTGTAGCAGTAGAGTCCAGCCACGCCTGCCATACCTTCGAGAATTTCTTAGGACAACCTCTAGCGTGGTAGGTTGCCCTGTATAAAGGGATAACCGAATTTATCAATTTTTTCCAAAATAATAAAGTAGGGCCATTGGATTTTTTCCAGTTCAGTAATATAGCTTTTCTACCATAAAATAACCCAATATTAAGTAGGGTGCGTTGCGCACGGGAAGGGACCACCTCCTCTACCAGTCCTATCAAACATACTCTAGGTGTTAATGGAATCGGTATACTCAATACCTCTGCCAGACACTCTGTTACTTCCGACCAGAATCTTTGAATGTGTGCACAGCCCCAGAAGACATGTTCTGCGTCTGCTGGGGCATGTGAGCATCGCCAGCATTGACTACTCGCTGATGGATAAATACGGGACAACCTAGCTGGGGTGAGGTATATCCTGTGCAGGAACTTGAAATGAATTAAGCGATCCCTGGCTGAAACTAGGTGTTTGAATGGATGGTCCCACATGTCATCCCAGTCTTCCCCCTGAATATCTGCAATCTCTCCTTCCCATCTCTCCCTACATTTAGTAATTCCTGGGGGAGTTTTTTTAAAAAGGGATTTGTACACCGAGGATAACGGTTTGGCCAGGTCCTCCTCTGTTAACATGGACTCCATTGATGAAGGTAGATATTCCACCCTTTGCTCTCTAGTTTGTTCCCTAAAAGCATGCCTCAGTTGTAAATAACAAAAAAGAAGGAGTTCGGAAGATCATGCCTGGCCTTTAACTGATCGAAAGTGCAAAGTTCGCCCTCACAGGTAATGTCCTTCAAAGGCTTAATGCCTTTGCATGCCCAGATCATAGGGTCAGGAAGGGAGAAAAAGTGTGGAAGCCTTGGGTTCATCCATAGGGGAGCTGAGGGCGTAATTCCTGTGTAACTGGGAGACATTAAAGTAGTGGCTACTTCCCAGGCCTTAATTGTCGTTTTCATAGATTCTGTCAGAGGAAGACAGGATTTCGGGCCTCTATACAAAGCCAGCTTTAAACTTTCGTACGACCCCAGATGTGCAGCCTCCACTACTGTGGCAGAATCACCAGAGTCCGCCGTCAACCATCTCCTAGCAAAAACCATCTGCCCGGCAAGAAAATATTTTTGCCAATCAGGCAGAGCCAACCCCCCCTGACCCCATGGTTCCTGTAATACTTTGATACTTATACGTGGAGAGTTTGGGGACCATATAAATGATCCAATGATACTATTTAATGTTTTAAAATATCCCTTGGGAATCCACACCGGGGAGTGCCGTAGAAAATATAGGATCACTGACAGAAATTTCATTTTTATTAGGCTGACCCGCCCAATCAAGGAAAGAGGAAGGGTCTTCCATACCGCGGTTTTTTGTTTAAGTCTATTAATCAAGGGTAGGAGATTCAGAGACAGATAATCGTGGACATTGGCTGTGACTTTAACCCCCAAGTACGTGATTGAGGAGACCCACTGCAACGGCAGTGAATCGTCAGCCAATTTTTTTGCCTCTTTTCCCAATGGTAATATAGATGACTTACTCCAATTTACACGTAACCCCTAAAAAGCGGCGAATCTATCCAAAATCTGCAACGCCGCTCTGAGATACGGACCTGGGTCTCTAAGAAACAGAAGCAGATCATCGGCATATAATGCAATACACTCGCTTATTGATCCCACCCGAATTGCCTGCACCCCTGAACGCCGGAGGGCCCTAGCCAAGGGCTCCATCATCAGGGCGAAAAGGAATGGAGAGAGTGGGCAACCTTGCCTAGTGCCCCTACCTATATAAAAGAAGTCAGAAACCATGGAACCCAGCCTCACCGCCGTCCTCGGCGTACTGTAAAGTAAGCCGACCCAGCGACGAAAGCCAGGACCGAACCCCATGCCCTCCAAAACCTTGTGCATATGTTGCCAATCCACAGAATCAAAGGCTTTTTCGATATCTATGGAGACAACCACTTTTGCCGGGTACTCAGCATTATCTATTTGAGTATGTGTAAATAGCCTTCTTAAATTTGTATCTGTAGACATACCAGGTATAAAACCTGTTTGATCAATGTCCGTGGCCAGCCTTGTGGCTAAAATTTTAGCAAGAATTTTTAGATCCGAGTTGAGTAAAGCTATTGGGCGATAAGACGAGCACAACTGCGGGTCCTTGCCTGGCTTCAGGAGAAGTATCATATAGGCCTCCATCATTGAAGCCGGCAAGGAACCATTTTCCCAACAGTACTTGAACAGTAAAGTTAATATAGTGGCCAGTTGTGACATGTGTACCTTGTAAAAGTCTGCGGGAAAGCCATCTGGGCCCGGGGCTTTATTTGGGGGGAAGGAAAGTATGGCTGCCTCAACCTCCAGCACAGAGATATCTGCCTCTAACTGAGTGGCATCAGTATCAGTTAATTTAGGCATGGAAAGGCTCTGAAGAAGGTCCTCCAGCTCTGCCACATCATATGACTGTATTGGGGAGTATAGGGCCTTGTAAAATCTCACAAATTCCTCCAAAATTTCCCCCGGATCCGACAACAAAGTCCCTGCACTATTTTTTATTACCGGTATACTAACAGGAATCTTTTGGTCCGCCACCAGATTAGCCAGCAACTTGCCATTTTTGTCCCCCTCAGCAAAAATCTTTTCGGCCCTTCTCCTTGCCTCGGTAGGAGCCAATTCTGTGAAATGAACTTCTAATGCTCTTCTACTATGCAGCAAGGAGGCATAGTTAGCCTCCGAAGGGGAGTTCGCCTGAAGCTGTGCACAATCCCTCTCCCTAGCTATAAGTGTTTCCTTTTCCTGATTATGTTCAATCCTTACTGCTTTAATTGCTGATATAAATTCACCCCTTGGGACCGCTTTCAAAGCATCCCATACAATAGGCGGGTCTGCCGTATCCACATTTGTCACCCAAAAGGTTTCCATGGCAGCCTGAACAGGCGTAGTTACCTGCTCCACCTGTAACCAACCCGGTGCCAATCTCCAACCCCCCTTGTGACCTCTGGTGGGATAAGTCAATGTGACCAACAGGGGATTATGGTCCGAGGTCCCTCCAGCTAAGTAATCAGATGCACATATACTATTCAAAAGTTGGGCATTCCCAAATGCTAAGTCTATTCTAGCTGATGATTTGTGAGTGGTAGACAAATGTGAATATGACACGATCCCCGGGTTTTTCCACCTCCATACCTCCGTCAAACCCGCTACCGAAGCCCACGTGCAGAGATCTGCTGAGGCTGTCCTAGCAACATTAGAGGTATCTAGTGTAGAATCCATTATGCTATTAAAGTCACCCATAAATAACGTAGGTAGATGTAAATACGGAGCTAGCATAGTTAACAAATCATATAACATCTGTACTTTAAATGGAGGAGGTATGTAAACATTCACAAGCAGTATTTTTTGATATGCCAGATCTAACACCAATGCCACATATCGCCCTCCCGGATCAGTAAACACCTGATGGATGTTGCATGCAACCGCTTTACTGATCAAAATGGATGTGCCTCTAGCGTATGTTGAGTATGAGGAGCGAAAGGACCTCTGTATCCAGGGTCTGCGCAGTGCAAGCGATTTATTTCCATCCAGATGTGTCTCCTGGAGGAGAACGACATGCGGCTTCACTTGTTTAAGATATTGAAACACAGCCGCTCTTTTAAATTTGCTGTTCAGACCCCTAACATTCCATGAGATGATTTTTATCTTACTCTCCATCAACATTAAAAAACATATCCAAAGTACCACAGTTCCCCCATAATAACACAGTGATAGCTAAGCAAAATACGTCTAGGAATGTAATTAAGTAAGGAACCACTGATGCAATAGTTATGCTACTTATATGACTGTTGTTTAACCTTCCCCCCCCCTGCTGTTACACCAGAAACTAGTTACCTTAGAACAAAACAAAAACTAAAAAAAAACAAAAAAGTCCGGTATGCAGCTTTTACCCTGTAACAAAAAGCTCCAAAAGAGCTCAACCAAATGTGTCGATAGTTCGGCATAAAAAAGAATAAAAAATCCTTTTTTTCTTTGTGCTTCTGGAGACTCCTTGTTACTTCCATGTAGAAGTACAGCCGATTAAATCTGACTTCGCTGTAGATGGTGCAAAATTGATGAAAATCATTTTGGTGTTACACAAACATCTCCAGGTAGGCCTCTCAGCTCCAACTAGTGATTACCGTGTGGCGAATGCAGCCTCACAGGCTGAGAGTAGTACAACAGGAGGATGACCCCCTAAAGCAGCTGCAAGCCTGTGTTACCATTCTCGCCTCTCCACCCTCCAGAGGACCTCCTTCCTTAAATGACCAGGGCAAGCAGATGGAAAGTCCTGCTGTATAACATACGGCAACAAAGGGAAAAAAAAAAAGAAAAATGGAGCAGGCCAGAGCATAGAACCAGGAATTATTTGCTGAAGGAAAACAAAATGAACAAAAAGAAAGACTTCAGTGTAAAATATTCCAGCAAATGACGGTGTCATCACAAATTTTGATCCAACCAATCGTTAGCATCTTGCGGGGTTTCAAAAAATTTCACAGTACCTTTATGTTGTACCCGGAGACGACTGGGGTAAAGCATGCTGTATTTTAACTCTCTCTCCCTGAGCCGCCTCTTGACATCCGTAAAAGAGCGACGTCTTTTCTGGGTTTCTGCCGAGAAGTCTGGGAATATCATAATACGGGCATTCTCAAATTTTAGCTCTTTGTGCTTCCTGGCCTCCGCTAGCAGCATGTCGCGGTCCCTATAATTAAGGAACCGTACCAGAAATGGCCTGGGTGGGGCACCTGAAGGTCTGGCTCCCTTGGGGACTCTGTGAGCCCTTTCAGCCACATAAGTGGGGGGGAGATCACCCAGAGACAGCAATATTTAAAAAAATCCCTCTGCGAACGCTGTTGTGTCTGTGCCCTCAGCTCCTTCCGGTAGGCCAACCACCCGTACATTATTTCGTCGCTGGCGGTCCTCAGAATCATCTGCACGGCGTTGTAGGGCCCCCACCATCTCCTTTAGCTCCCGCAATTGCGATCCATGACTGTGAGAGGCATCCTCCACTTCAGAAATACGGTCCTCCGCAGTGGCTAGTCTGCCCCTAATCTTATCTAAATCATGGCGGATAAGATTACATTCTGAGGCCAGTAGATCAATGCGCCCCATAAGCTCAGATTTAGAGGCCGCTATAGCCTCTATGATTGGGCCAGTTATGGCTGCCGCGTCCAGCTCAATCTCTGCTGATGCGAGGGGATTATCCTCAGATTGCGGTGCAGAGGATACATCATGCTGCGCCATCTTTACCTTGCCTGTCGTGGCGCGCTGTGTTGAATTCACAGGAGCTGCATCGGAGGAGGAGTGGGCGGGGCTATTCGCCATGCTGCCCCTAGAGCGGAGATTTTGCTGTGCTTTCGGCGGCTGAGAACGGGACGTTCTCTGATGTTTTGATGCCGAGGACGGCATAATAAGTCACCCAGACGTCTCCGCTCACCTTGGGGCACCGTCAGCAGGGTTACAGTCCACAAAATCGGCTGCAATCAGGATAAAATGCCGGAGATATGCAGGAGCTCAGAGCACACACGTCCTGCCTCGATCACATCCCGGCCACGCCCTATCTGAGGTCTTTTTCACCTCCTCTGTAACTCAAAACATGCAACCTGTAGAATTTTTTAAACATCGCCTATTGAGATTTTTAAGGATAAAAGTTTGTCGGCATTCCACAAGCAGGCGCAATTTTGAAGCGTGACATGTTGGGTATCAATTTACTCGGCGTAACAGCATCTTTCACAATATATTAAAAAAATTGGGCTAACTGTACTGTTTTTTATTTTTTAATTAAAAAAATGTATGCTTTTAAAAAAAAGTGCGATTGTAAGACCACTGCGCAAATAAGGTGTGACAGAAAGTATTGCAACGACCATCATTTTATTCTCTAGGGTGTTAGAGAAATTATATATATATATATATATATATATATATATATATATATATATATATATATATATATATATATGTATGTTTGGGGGGTTCTAAGTAATTTTCTAGCAAAAAAAACTGATTCTAACCTTTAACCACCAAATCTCAAAACAAGGCTCTGTCCTTAAGTGGTCTAAGAGAAAAGGGTGGGACTTTAAATGAATTGCGTGAATGCTCAGAAACAAAATCAATGAACAACTAGGAAAATTTATTCAATTCATAAAAATATAACATGTACAAAAAAATATATATCAATCATAAATGGAAAGAAATATTAGCAATAATAGCAGCAATTATACATGATTATATGAATGCAAAAATCCTCCATGGTACATCAATTGGATATTATTAACACAACCATATAATAAAGAATGTACACCAAAGGCCTCCAAAGTGTCCTTAAGTGGTTAGCAATGAGATGCTTTGGAAGCTCTCTGCGGACCATGGCTTTTGCTGTAGGATGCGACTAAGCAAATGTCAGGAAAGACTTACTAGAACAGCTGAACTTTTATTTGGGGTTAATCGGAGGCACTTTAAATGATGGCAGGTGAGCACACTTATACAACCACATTATTTTATTTTTTTATTTTTTCTTCCCCTCCCCCCCTAAAAGATTTCAGTTTGTTTTTCAATTGAGTTGTACAGTTTATAGGTCACATTAAAGGTGGAAAAAGTTCTGAAATTATTTATTTGTCAAATTTTTTTTTTACATCACAGAAACCTGACATTTTAACAGGGGTTTGTAGACTTTATATCCACTGTACATTCTTTTGTTTTGGAAACAAACATTTGTACACAACAAATAATTATCCAGAGCACTGTGGATTTTTAGAGATAACACAGCAGTAGTTGTTTTCTTTCAGACACCCTGTCTTTTCCCTTGGAGGGAACTATTTACAGCAGTGGGAGTGAAAAGATGGTTCACTGCTCTGACTCATCCATTTGTGTGTATAAATCTCACCTTAAAGCGTATAATAATAAAATAATCAAAAGCGTTTGGTCAGCCAATCAGAAACCCCAGTTAGTCACTGGTATTAAACTGTATACTGCTGAGTTAGGAGAGTATGATGGAAGGGATAGCCTAATAGAAGGCATAGAAATTCAGACACAGACATGAAAGACACATAGATGTATATTAGTGGAGGTTAATTTGACTAAGATATGAAAAAGAAGAACTGAGTATTTTGAATGGAACTCAAAAAGATGCTGTTATTATTTGTTGTATATCCACTTTAAGACCAGGCCTTTTTCTGTCTTTTTTTTTTTTTACATATAAAAATCTGTATTTTTTGCTAGAAAATTACTTGGAACCACCAACAATTATATATATATTTTTTTAAAGCAGAGGCCCTTGAGCATAAATTAGTGGGTATTGCAATTTTTTATGTCATGCGGTATTTGCTCAGCGGTTTTTCAAATGCTGTTTTTTGGGGAAAAATAAACTTTTTGAATTTTAATGCACAAAAACACAATATAATACTCAATCGTTTGGTAAAATTTAAAAGATGATGTCACACAGAGTGAATAGCTCCCAAACATTTCAAGCTTTTAAAATTGTGCATGCCCATGCAGCGGCGACAAACAATGTCCATTTTACTATCCATACCCACCGCTTTACCACTTTAGATTTACACAGAAGGTCCAGTGCTAGAATTACTGGCCATGATCTGAAGTTCATGGTGGTGCCTCACATGTGTGGGAAGATCGCTGTTTGCGTGCATGCGGGACCGATGCGTGCGTTCATTCTTTTGCGCGTGATCACTTTTATTGTTGTTACAGGGAATATAAATATCCCCTGTTATAGAAATAGGCAGTAATAGGTACTCTTTATGGAGAGATCTGGGGTCTTTTAGACCCCAGATCCCTCCCCTGCCCTTAAGAGCATTTGATCAAACCAAGATCAGTGTGATCAAATGCTTTTCATTTTTAAAAATGGCGCTGTTTACATCCGGGGAAATTGAAAGTGAGGTATGCTTATCGCTTCCAATTTCCTATATCATAGTGGCGAAACAGAGCCGATCTGGTCTCTGTTTGCCTCTATGTTCAGCTGGCAGAAGCACCGGCTGGTCAATCGGGACTCCCGGTGGGACAGAGGATCCCGGGAAATCCGCAAAAGGTGGTGGTGGGGGGGGGGGCATGCTCCCCCTGCTTGTAAAAACAATCAAGCGGCTACTTAGCCACTAGGATTGATTTTACAAGGGAGCCGACCTTTGGCTCTAAAAATCAATACTGAGATGATGCCTGCATATGCAGGCATCATCCTCGTATAACCACTTGAAGTCCAGCGACGTACCCATACGTTGCTGGTTGCCAAGTGGATATACAGGTGATACTCGAAAAATTAGACTATCATGCAAAACTTAATTTATTTCACTAATGCAACTTAAAAGGTGAAACTAATATGAGATAGACTCATTACATGCCAAGCAAGATAGTTCAGGCCGTGATTTGTCATAATTGTGATGATTATGGCTTACAGCTCATGAAAACCCCAAATTCACAATCTCAGAAAATTAGAATATTACATACAATCAATAAAACAAGGATTGTACATAGAACAATATCGGACCTCTGAAAAGTATAAGCATGCATATGTACTCAGTACTTGGCTCGGGCACCTTTTGCAGCAGTTACTGCTTCAATGCGGCGTGGCATGGAAGCTATCAGCCTGTGTCACTGCTGAGGTGTTATGGAAGACCAGGATGCTTCAATAGCAGCCTTCAACTCTTCTGCATTGTTCGGTTTCATGTCTCATCTTTCTCTTGGCAATGTCCCAGAGATTCTCTGTGGGGTTCAGGTCAGGCGAGTTTGCTGGCCAATCAAGCACAGTAATCCCATGGTCATTGAACCAGGTTTTGGTGCTTTTGGCATTGTGGGCAGGTGCCAATTCCTGCTGGAAAATGAAGTCAGCATCCCCATAGAGCTCGTCTGTGGAAGGAAGCGTGAAGTGCTACAAAATTTCCTGGTAGACGGCTGCGTTGACCCTGGACTTAATGAAGCACAGTGAACCAACACCAGCAGATGACATGGCTCCCCAAATCAACACAGACTGTGAAAGCTTCACACTGGACTTCAAGCATCTTGCAATGTGTGCCTCTCCATTCTTCCTCCATACTCTAGGTCCTTGGTTTCCAAATGAGATGCAAAATTTGCTCTCATCAGAAAAGAGGACTTTTGACCACTGAGCAACAGACCAGGTCTGTTTTTCTTTAGCCCAGGTAAGACGCTTCTGACGTCTGTTGTTCAGGAGTGGCTTGACAAGAGGAATACGACATTTGAAGCCAATGTCCAAGATCTGTCTGTGTGTGGTGGCTCTTCCAGACAACTTTCTATTAATGTGCTTTGATACAGCACTTTGGGAACATCCAGCTTCTTTTTCAATTACCTTTTGAGGCTTTCCTTCCTTATGGAGGGTGTCAATGATGGTTTTCTGCACAACTGTCAGGTCAGCAGTCTTTCCCATGATTGTGATTCCTACTGAACCAGACTGAGAGACCATTTAAAGGCTCAGGACCCTTTTCAGGTGTTATGGCTTAATTAGCTTATTAGAGTGGGACACTTTGAGCCTAGGATATTGCACCTTTTCACAATATTCAAATTTTTTGAGCTTGTGGATTTGGGGTTATCATGAGCTGTAAGCCATAATCATCACAATTATGACATATCACGGCTTGAACTATCTTGCTTTGCATGTAATGAGTCTATCTCATATATTAGTTTCACCTTTTAAGTTGCATTAGTGAAATAAATAAACTTTTGCACAATATTCTAATTTTTCGAGTATCACCTGTACTCTGTCAGGCTTGTCGCCTGTTGCTGGGATCCAACAAACGCTACACTCTCTGTAAAAAACAAAGACTGAATGATAATTTGTTTAGAGGAGGTTGCGTTCTACACACACATGCACTCTTCTGTTTCCATGATAAATAGTAATTAAAAAATTATTGTTTATTGTTATTGATTTACAACGATACCCAGTAAGATAGTATTTTAAACTGATTGAATAATTGGAAAAACAACATCAGTCAAGCTATTTAGATCTCAACTCCACATAGAGCTAGGGACTGCATTGTATGCTAGTTATTGCATTGGTTGTAAACGGAGGTTCTATGGGGTATTGCAGAGTGCAGAAAACAGGACCAGTCTAGGTGAACGTAATAGAGGGACTTTTGAGATAAAGTACCCTTTTACGATAAATCAGGTCTTGGAGCTACCACACCATAGCAGCACTATTATTTTATTTCAACACTTTGGTACAAAAATTATCATAGGATAAAATAACAAATGCATATGAAGTAATTCATATGGCCTTATGAATTCATGCTGCTGCGGTATGAAAACACCCTTTTAGCTTCCCCAAACTGGTAGCTTTTATAGGTGAAAGAGATGATTCAACAAAACCTTTTTACATCTTTTCCTTGCTCCAGATTTTAAACTTGCGTGTGCACTTTTGAGTGTTAGGCTGCAATATGAACATTAATTACGTAGTTTTGAGAAATTCACAGTTTGCAGTTTTTGTTAAAATGGGTCTCTGATCCAATTCCTTGGTGAATTTGTAGGCTGAACAAATGTAGTATTTTTAAAAGAGAAGTATTGGTTTGGCTTTTTTTTACCCCATTATACTTACCTAGGTGGATGCAGCATCGGTCCCCCGGCATCTCTGAAGAGCTGCAGAAGTCAATCAGCAGCTCTCCTGCTCTGCTCCTTCACACTCACTGGAGCACTGAGGACTGTGGAGGGGCAGGGAACGACTCGCGACTCCCTGAGAGGCTGAGACAGCCATCAGTCCAGGCACCTGGCGGATCCAGACTTCCGAAGTCGGGATAATGCAGTACCTTGACTGATCTGTGTGACGTTAGCAGAGAGTGGACTTCAGACCGCTCTCTGCTGAAAACGGGTCACAGGAGTGCAAAACGAATTGCACTCTTGTGACCCATAGGAGAAGCCTAGCCAAAGGAGCCAAGGCTGGACTTCTCCTTTAACAAATATTCTGTTAAATGCCCATCTGTTACTTTCAATGAAATTTGACCTGTGACCTCTGTTCTTCTTTGCTGATAAAGTATGTTCATTTTTTACTTTTGACATTTTTTTTAACTAGTGCATTTGAATTAGGCCGTATAATGAAGGTGTGGGAGGAACACAACACACACGGACATCAAGAGGGATTTTAGGGCTCCTGACCATGGAGTTCTATTTTTTGGGGGAGTTGAAACAGGGAGTCAGATAAGTGGAAGGCCACAGGGCAATAATTCCAACACCGTGAGGGACATGCAGAAATATAACAGGGTGGCAGTATAGCACATGAAGGGATAAATCCAGAGACACAGGGCAGCAATTTAGTACAGTAGGGACATAGTCCAGAGTCACAAGGCACAATCCGGGCACAGTGAGTAGCAGGCCACAATCCAGTACAGCAAAGTCCAGGGGAACAGGGCAGCAATTCAGTGAACACAATGTCTTGGTGGGAGAGATTCCCCTGTCAGCACTGTCTGTGTTGATGGGGGAATCGTGCAAATTTCTTTCCTGCAACCCAAAATTTGCAGTGTATATATGGCCTGCATTACATACTGTACTATTTTACCTATTTTGGATTCTTATCTGCCTACTGTTGCTTTGAAAACTATATTAAGAAGCAACAAGACTTACTTTTTAATTTTAATTTTGACCACCCACCATAACCCTGTTGAGGCATGGACTCCACTGGACCTCTTAGGGCATGTTGTGGTATCTGGCACCAAGTTGCCAGTAGCAGATCATTTAAGTCCTGTAAGTTGTTAGGTGGGGCCTCCGTGGATCTGACTTTTTTTTCGAGCACATCCCACAGATACTCAATTGGATTGAGATCTGGAGAAATAGGAGGCCAAATCAACACCTTGAACTCATTGTGGTGTACCTCAAGCCATTCTTGAATTTATCGGACCAGGCCAAATTCTTCCATTGTTCTGTGGTCCAGTTCTGATGGTCATGTGTCCATTGTAGGCACTTTTGACTGTAGACATGTGTCAGCATGGGCACCCTAATTGGTTTGTGGCTATGCAGCTCCATACGCAACAAACTGCAATGCACTGTGTGTTCTGACACCTTTCTATTGGAATCAGCAATAATTGTTTCAGTAATTTGAGGTACAGTACCTGTTCTATTTGATCAGACTACACAGGCCAGCCTTCAGTCCCCACATGCATCAGTGAGCCATGGCCCTGTCACCAGTTCACTGGTTTTCCGTCCTTGGACCACTTTTGGTAGATCCTGACCACTGCAGACCAGGAACACCCCACAAGAGCAACAGTTTGGGAGTTGCTCTGACCCAGTTTTCTAGCCATTACAATTTGGCCCTTGTTAAAGTCGCTAAAATCTTTACACTTGCCCATTTTTTTCTTCTTTCAAAACATCAACTCCGGGGACAACATGTTCACTTGCTCACTAATAAATCCCACCCACTTTCAGATGCCATTGTAATAAGATGGTCAATGTTATTCACATTACCTGTCAATGGTCATAATGTTATAGCTGATCGGTGTATAGTTTCTGTCATCTGCCTGTATAATGGAGAATACTTAACTTTTTAAAGCAGACATACACTGCTAATTGGTGGTCGGCCTTATTATGCCTCAGCTTCTAGCTTCTCTGTTACTTGGTAAATCCTCTGTAGCTGTTTGACTGTAGAATAAATAGGTAATGTTACAATTGTTAGATTTTTTTATTTTTTGGAAATGTTTGATCTTTGTCAGCGTTGCACATTTTGCATATATAGCATGCGGACCAGCAAATGTGAGCTTTGGAAGAGTTAATCATACTGTAGTAAACTCATTTCAAACAGCCATGCTGTTCTAATATACAGCAGACCTTCAGCAAGCCCATCTGTAAGTCCATCTGTGACATGTGCATGGGTAAACTCATTAAAACCAATTGTCAGCCAGCCTTCAATGATTCAACAACACAAATGATGTCATGCCTAGTAAGAAGATGTTTTAAACTGATTGAATAACTGGAAAAACAGCATCAGTGAAGCTATTTAGATCTCAAATTCACATAAAGCTAGGGACTGAATTGTATGATAGTTGCATCTGTTTTCAAAGGAGGTCAGAAACACTATAACATTCCTGTAAGTGGAGATGACATCTCCAAAAGACAAGGGAAGATAAAAAAAACCCACAACATACATCCATCAAAAGAGAAGAGCTTTCAATGTCCTGTGTTGTTTCTGGCTTTGATTTACTGAGATCATATGATTGATAATTACTTACATTAAAAATCAACTTTGAAGAGATTCCACTAATACTCAAAGCCTAAGCTTCGAACTGGTGGTTTATCATAGTGTTAAAATGTAGGGGAAGACTATATCAACCCGTTTTTATTTACTGTTTAGTAACCCAATTTTTTTTGTTTGTTTACAAAAGATTTTATTTGGAAGACAAAGAATAAAACATGTACACAGGTGCCATGAGATTTGTACAGAATAAAGCGTTATCACAGATATTACATAGGTATAGAATATAGTATCGTAATGTACAGTACATTGGTGTGGTAGGTAAGGGAGAAGTCCGGGGGTATAGGCATCTCATGAGAAGTAGAGTAAAAAGGCTTAGTGCATGGACATTAAAGTGTATCATCATGTGAGGACCAAAATAGCCATTTGTCATTATAGATATGCATGCTATCAGAGATCGTATGATGGACTCTCTCTGTGAGTCTGAGATTTTCCATTCTAGATTCAACCTGGGACCAAGAAAGATTGTGTGACTTCCAGTTAAAAGCTATCATCCATTGAACAGAGCTAATTAGAGAGTCGATTAGTCTGTTACCTGGAAGGGGAACATCCGGGACCAAGGCGTAGAGGAGGCAGATTTGTGGTGAGAGGGAAATTTTTTTTTTAAGTGGTTTTTCTAATTTTCTAATAACTGTGTTCCATATTGGCTCCAGATGCTTGCAGCTCCAGAAAATGTGGATGTAGTTGCCTTCTATGGGACAGCCCCTGAAACAGTCAGGGGATGTCGTGGGATAGAAGGAATGAATTTTGACTGGTGTCATATACCATCTAATAAAAAGTTTAAGGGGGGATTCTCTGAATGCAGCAGCACAGTTGCTTTTGTGAAGGTTTTTGGTCATTTTAGACCAAGATTCGATGGGGAACGAGCAACCGATTTCTGTCTCCCATCGAATCATGGGGCCAGATTTTTCAGGTTGGTGAAGGTTATTGAGATAATTATATACTTGAGAGATCAGACCCTTATCTCTAGGAGTAGAGATGCAGACATGATCAAATAACGTGTATGGTGGGTTGAGATAAAGGGAGCAATTAGTGTAGAAGAAGTTTCGGATAAGGTTGTATTGGGGGAGTTCAGTAGAGGGGAGTTTAAATCTAGATTGCAATGAGGCAAAGGAAGAGAAATTCATATTTAGTGTGAGAGACTTTAATGTAGTGAGATTGTTTTTTATCCACAAATTAAAGAGAGAGTTGTCTATAAATGCCTGGGGGAATCTGAGGTCACCCAGGAATGAGGTTAAGGGGGGGGGGGGGTCTGATATAAGTTTGAAGTTATCTTTGATTCTATTCCATAATTGGATAAGGTGGGAAATAATCGTGTTATGTTTAATTAAAGCGTGATTTGATTTTAGATTAGCCCATAGGACACCTTTGAGGTTTAGAGGGAGTATAGAAGAGATCTCAAAGATTAGCCAGGAAATATTAGTAGCAGGAGAGAACCATTGAGCCAGCTGAATCAGTCTGGCTGCTAAATAATATAGCCAGAGGTTGGGGAGTCCCAAACCACCACTGTGTTGAGTTCTATACATTAGGGAGTAGCTGCATCTGGGTTTTTTATTATTCCATATGAATTTATTTATTTCGTGCTGAAGAGATTCAAGTTTTGTTTTGGGTACATTAATAGGAAGGGTCCTAAAATAATATAGTAATTTAGGGAGAATGGTCATCTTAAATGCACAGATCCTTCCGAGGAAGGAAATGTGATAGGACGACCAGGTTTTGATTAATGAGCTTATATGGGAAAAAAGGGGAGGGTAGTTAGTTTTGTATAGTAAGTTATGAGAGGCTGTGATGAAAATACAAAGATATTTGAAGGAGTACTGGGACCATAGGAATTTAAATTTTTTTTCCAGAAGGGGTAGTAAGCTAGAGGGACAATTAACTGGTAGTATAGAACATTTATTAATATTAATGTAAAGACCGGATAGTTTGTAGAATGATTGAAGTTCAGAGAGGAGATTAGGGATCGAAACTAGAGGGTTTGTTAAAAATAGTAGGGCATCATCTGCATATAGACTAAGTTTAAAGTGATGTGATTCTTTTTGATATCCTTTAATGTTGTGGTTATTCCTAATAGCAATTGTAAGGGGTTCTATGGCTAGAGCAAAAAGGAGGGGGGAAAGTGGACAGCCTTGTCTAGTGCCTCTACTGAGGGGGAAGAATTCGGAGTTACTTCCAGGGATTTTAATTCTGGTTTGGGGGAGGTGATATAGTGCATTAAAGCCATGTATAAATTTTTCTGATATGCCAAATTTGGGTAAAAGATGATTTAGATAAGACCAATTGACACTGTCAAAGGCCTTGTGGATGTCAAGGCTGAGTAAATAAAGGGGACGAGAGTGGAGGTTGGCATCTTGGACAATGTTTGTAACTAATCTGATGTTGTCGGTAATTTGTCTGCCTGGGATAAAACCTGTTTGGTCCGTGTGGATCAGGGAAGTGATAACTGTGGCCAGTCTGTTTGCCAACATTCTGCCAAATAATTTGAGGTCATTATTAAGAACCAAGATGGGACGAAAGTTTTGGGGTAAAGTGTGGTCCTTTTGAGGTTTAGGAATTAGACATAAATTAGCCAGCAAATTTTTTATAATAAGTAGTTGTGAAGCCGTCTGGGCCTGGTGCTGTCGAGGTTTTGAGAGATTTTATTATGTCCAGTATCTCAGCCTCCGTGCAAGGTTCACTTAGCGAAGAAGTTTGCTGCTGGTTAAGTTTAGGAAGTTGAAAAGAGTTTAGCCAGCCTAAGTCAGTGTTTTTTTGGGTGAGTTTGAGGGCCAGAGAGGAGGTTTTGGTAGAAGGAGGTGAAGATTTGGAGGACATCTTGGGGATGAGTTACTAAATTTCCTTTTTGATCTTGTAGTTTGTAAACGTGAGCGGGTTTAGTGTCTTGGTTCAATTTTCTGGCAAACATTGCTGAGGAAGAGTTGCCATGTAATAGAAATTTGGCCTTAGAGAATCTTATTGATTTTTCAGTGTCCTCAGACAGTAATGAATTAAGAGCTTTACGTTTGCTTTGAATGAGTTCAGTTAATTCTGGGGATATAGCATTATTGAGTTTGTTATATAGCTCATGAAATTCTTTGGTTAGGCATTTAATCTCAGAGAGTTTAGCCTTGTTCTTAGCTGCAGCTATGCTAATCAAATGACCTCTAAGAACCGCTTTGTGTGCGGCCCAAACAGAGGTAGGGAGGACCTCCTCAGTGGAGTTTGTGTTGAAGTATTCTTCTATATGTGAGGTGATAATTTGAACAGTGGAGGGGTTTGAAAGAAGAGAATCATTGAGGCGCCAATTAAAGGGGGTGGGGGCCATACCAATATGGGAGGTTTCAAAGGCTACTATGTTATGATCTGACCATGGACAGGGAAGGATGTCAGCTATGGAAGAGTTCGCTAGAAGGATAGGAGTGCAAAAAATATAGTCCAGTCTGGCATAACAATCGTGAGGGTGAGAATAGTGAGTGTATGCTCTGATTCCTATATTATGTGCTCTCCAAGAGTCAGTTAATTGTAATTTGCTAAGGGAACGGTTAATGGATTTGCTAAACGCTTTAGAGGAAGGGACTAACCTACTTCTATCCAGAGCAGGATGAGCAGATAAATTGAAATCGCCTCCAATTATCATATGAGGAGAGATGTATTGATCAAGTGTGTTAAAGAAGTTATTAAAGAATGTTGATTGAGGGGCGTATAATGAAACTATTGTGACTGATTTTCTATTAATACTGCCCTTTATTATAATGAATCTGCTTTCATCATCTTTGTGGATGATATGTGGTTCCAAAATTATATTATTTTTAATAAAGATTGCAACACCTCTTGATTTATTGGAGAAGGTAGTATAGTGTATTTGGTTGAATGATTTGTCAAAGTATTGAGGGTGATTAGTGGCGGAGAAGTGGGTTTCTTGCATCAGTATAATGTCTGCCCCCAATCTTATGTTTTGTTTAAAAGCTTTTTTCCTTTTGTTGGGGGAGTTGAAGCCTTGGACGTTATGAGAAAAAATTTTAAGTACCATATTTAAAGAGAGGAAGGGTGCTAGTTGAGAAGGGGGAAGTTAGTTGGGAACATAAATAGGGGTCAGGTAAGAAAAACTTGACAGAGTAGTAATCATCTGTAAAAACATTGATAAGGTGAAAGGAGCATAATAAAGCAATGTCAAAACCCATGTTAAATAAATGTTCCATGTACTGCATAACATGTAAATTAGTGAGAGCAGTTATTCTGAAACAATCAAAGCTGTGCAGTTGTTTGAGTCTTCCAGAACATTTAAAATTAGCATAAATTGCCATAAGGGCAAGAATAACAGTAACTAGAACAAAAAACGTAAGGGGGTTGGAGGACTGTGAGTCGTCCAACCAATTGAAGAACTCAATAGGACATAATCGTCCAGGTTCTGCCGGAGGAGAGCGCCGCAGCACTCCAACGGGAGGTGAAGCCGCGAACTCCACAGGCAGATTGGGGGTCAAACCAGTGACGGCGGATAGGCCAGGCAAAAGTGATAGCATTTAGTATTAATGAAAAAAACAAAAAAACAAATTTGTGCATGGTGATAAAAAAAAAAAAAATTACCGACTATCCATGTCAGGCTACCAAAAGGTAGAAAACAACAGTGTTAAACAGAAACAACCACAATATAGTAGATATTGACATGGTAATATTTGGAGTTAAAGGGGAAGCTAGAGTCAAAATGGTGGAGTGTGTTAGGTATAAAAAGTCTCACAATTATTAGGCGTGATGTCTTCAGGTGAGTGGTTCGGTAGTTTGTGGGACATCTGCTGTCTTCATCCCAGAGAGGGCAGATAGTTTTGGATCAGAAGAACCAAGGGGCTAAAAACCTGTGAGGGGAGAAAATTAAGGGATATACCTGAAAAAAAAAAGATTATTAGTGTAAGGTAGGGATCGGGTTGGGACTCTGCTTCATGCCTCAGATTCAAGGAAGTCTGCAGTTTTTAGCATTTTGGAGAGTGGTAGTGAGACATTTCTTGAGGTGTTATATATGAGAAGGTGTAGGTATGGGTTAACAGAACTCTGTCCGTCTAGATGTAAGATGGGAAATCTCCCATTTGGTCAATTGAAGCAGGTTGAAGTGACTATGCAACACGGTCTTGAGGTGAGAGTTGTCGCCATCTTCTCTGTTCCCTGGAATTACGTCTGGTGGAGGGTGTAGACCAGATGGGAGATGATCTGGGGGTTACAGGGAGACGTTGAGAAGGTCGTGGTTCCAGCGGTCCCAGCTTGATTAATAAATCTTTTCCTTCAATAACATTATAAACCGTGTACGTCGAACCGTTATGCATTATGGACAGCTTAAAAGGGAAGCCCCAGCGATATTTGATTCTGGTGGTTTGAAGGATGTTGGTAACCTCTTTCATCCTGCGTCTGTGGTCCAGAGTCGCAGGGAAGATGTCAGGGTAGATCTTTAGCCTTGTACCGTCTAACTTGATGTTAGGCAAGTTTCTAGCAGCTCTCATTATATCTTCTTTAGTGACAAAGTCTTTCATGCACAATATCACATCTCTAGGAGGCTTGACAGGAGTGGGTTTAGGGCGCAGTTCCCTATGCATTCTGTCACAGGCGAAAGCAGAAATAGGTTTATCTGGGACTAGGTTATGGAAGAGCTTTGTGATAGCATGATTTAAATCAGTGATGGACTCTGGAATACCACGAATTCTAATGTTATTACGTCTGTTTCTGTTATCTAAATCTTCTATGTGGGCTTGTATGAAGGAGAAGCTATCAGCCAGTGTCTCATAATCTTTTCTGAGATCATTGTGTGCGATGGCAAGTTCGTCATGTTTGGCCTCAAGTAAATCAGTGCGCCCTCCTATATTAGCGATCTCCTGGGAGAGTGCATTTGTGGATTTCTTTTTCTAGTTTGTCCACAAAACTGTCATATATGGCGGACAAGCTAGCCTTAGAAAGGGGCAGGTTGTACTCACAGTTTTTAGAAGCAGACTGTGTGGAAGTGCTGGAGGCCGCATGGTGGCCGGCGCCATTTTGGGTCATCTTCTTAGCTGTACTTGATTTCTCCAAGCTCAAGAAAAAATTTGTCAGGTTGTGTGTGGAGCGGCGAGATCGCTTCTTTTTGTACGCTGGCATGCACCGGGGTGTCCCGTGGGGGTGATCGTGTGAATCAGGCGGATTTTTAGTGGAAATAGCCCCGGGGAACTTGCCTGGCCTTCCTTGTCAGACGGAGCTCAGCTCAGCAGTGTTCGTCCCGCATCGCGCCGCGCATGCGCCCCCGTATCCCAATTTTTGAAAACCCTATTTAAGATGCGGTTTTTATTTTGTCCATTCCATCACATAAATCTCACCAACATGCTAACAAAATAGTTTTGTTTTCTCCATAGTGTGCACTGCTTTCATATTTCTTGCAAATAGTTTGCATCTGCATGCACTTAGGATGATGATTCTGTGGTTCATGTTTAGATCCTTTTGTCTACAAGATAATTGTCTGCACAAGCAGAAAGTTTCCCGAGAGGGTATAAAAAGAGGTACCAAACTGAGAAAGAAAATAACTTTTCTAATGTTTCATTCCCATTGTGCTGGACAGTCATCTTCAGTCAGAAATCTTTCCAAATCCTTTTTGTTTTCGTGGCAGATCATCAGAGATCGTATACTAGTTAGCCATTTCCTAGATACACAAAGTTGTAATTTTTGATGCTTTTAAAAATAAACTCCTCCTTTTTATAGAACTTGCAAAATCCATTTTACATTGGTTGGTTTAACAAGTATATATAAAACAGAAACTGGTGACTTTGACTTTATTACACAGACACAGGTTTACCAGATCAGCTGTTGTATACTGGATAGTGTAGGTTTGATACAGTGAGGGGAAAAAGTATTTGATCCCCTGCTGATTTTGTATATTTGCCCACTGACAAAAATGATCAGTCTATCATTTTAATGGTAGGTTTATTTTAACAGTGAGAGACAAAATAACAACAAAAATATCCAGTAAAAAGCATTTAAAAAAAAATATTATATATTGTTATGTTATAAATTGATTTGCATTTTAATGAGAATGAAATAAGTATTTGACTCCTTCGCAAATCATGACTTAGTACTTGGTGGCAAAACCCTTGTTGCCAATCGCAAAGGTCAGACATTTCTTGTAGTTGGCCACCAGGTTTGCACACATCTCAGGAGGGATTTTGTCCCACTCCTCTTTGCAGATCCTCTCCAAGTCATTAAGGTTTCACAGCTGACGTTTGGTAACTTGAACCTTCAGCTCCCTCCACATGTTTTCTGTGGGATTAAGGTCTGGAAACTGGGTAGTAGAGCTGCATGATCGTTAAAAAATTGTGCTCTCGATTCAACCCCCTCACGATATCTATGCAGAATTTCCAGATTCATTCATGTAACAAGTATAGAGCAGGGGTAGGCAACCTTTTGAGCACAGTGTGCCGAAAAATGTTTTCAAAGAAATTGAGCGTGCCGATTTTACAACAAAACATTTTTTACTTCACACTCTCAATCACTCTCAATGTAAACTACTTGAGTAATAGTGACTAATTAACATCCTGCACTCTCATGCCTCTGATCAGCCCCAATTCCTGTACCTCCAGTCCTCAGATCAGCCCCAACTCCTGCACCTTCACACCTCAGATCGATGTCCCCCTGCAAATATGTCCCCCCACTGCTCATCTGTCCCCTCATTGTACTACTATGCACATCTGCCCCACCTCTGTACCCCCTGCTCATCTGCCCCACCACTGTAACCCCCTGCACATCTGCTCCACCTCTGTACCCCCTGCTCATCTGTACCACTGTAACCCCCTGCTCATCTGTCTCACCAATGTACCTCCTTTCTCCTCTATAACCCCTTCTCATCTGGCACAACACTGAACCCCCTGCTCATCTGTCCCACCACTGTAACCCCCTGCTCATCTGCCCTATCACTGTACTGTACTGTGCTCTTCTGTCTCACCGTGGAACCCCCTTCTCATCTTTCCCACCACTGTACCCCCTGCACTTCTGCCAAACCACTGTACCCCCTGAACATCTGCCCCACTGCTGTACCCCGTTCTTCTGTGCCATCGCTGAACCCCCTTCTCATCTGCCCCACCACTGTACCTCCTGCACATCTGTCTCACCTCTGTACCCCCTGCTCTTCTGCCCCACCACTGTAACCCCCTGCTCATCTGTCCCACCAATGTTCCTCCTTTCTCCTCTGCCCTGCCACTGTACCCCCCTGCACAACTGCTCTACCTCTTTACCTCCCTGCTCTTCTGCCCCACCAGTGTAACCCCCTGCTTATCTGTACCACCACTATAACCCTCTTCTCATTCACTGAACCCCCATGCTCATCTGCCTCATCACTGTAACCCACTTGCTCTTCTGTCCCACCGCTGAACCCCCTTCTGATCTCTTCCACCACTGTACCTCCCTGCACATCTGCCCCACCATCGTACCCTCCTGCTCAGCTGCCCCACCGCTGTACCCTCTTCTCATCCATGATATGCGTTATATGCAGAGTGGTGCAAGGAAGCAGAGATGAGACACATCTACCTGTCCTGGCACACTCATCCCCGCTGATCCACCTTTTGGATCCAGCCCACGTGCTTGTATGTGACGTATGTGATGGATCTGGAATGGATGCGCAATGAGGACAGCACAGTGGTGTAGTGGTTAGCAATTTCACCTAGCAGCAATAGGGTCGCTTTGTTCAAATCCTGACCACGACACCATCTGCCTGGAGTTTGCATGTTCTCCCTGTGCCTGCGTGGTTTTCCTCCGGGTACTCCGGTTTCCTCCCACACTTCAAAAGACATGCTGGTAGGTTAAAAAAAATTGGCCAAATATGTGTATGTATATGTGTTTGTAAGCGCGTCGGGACCCCACGGTGCAGAGCAAAATTGGGTGTGATTTTCATTGAATACTGGCTGTGGCTTAAAGGGACACAGAGTGCAGGGGTTCAGTAGTAAGTGACGCAGAGTTCAGGGGTCAGGTGTAAGTGACGCAGAGTTCAGAGGTTGGGAGCAGTTGATGTAGAGGTTGGTAGTAATAGATGATGTAGAACTGAGGGGTCAGTAGTAAGCGACACACACACACATATATATTCAACAAAGTTCCCAGAAACTCAACAGTAATTCCACAACCTGATTGTGGTTTTCTCAATCACAGTGAAATCCCTTCTTTCTGAGATTGGTAGAGGCAATCAAGCGAGTCATCTTCCTCCAGATGGTGGGCAGGGCTAACAGGCCTGTGATTGGCTTTGGCAGTGGCCAATAACAGTCCACCCCCCCTAGCAGAACTGCACCCAATCTCTTTCCCCATCACAAGAGCTTACAATCGCAGCTACAACAAAGTTAGATATTTCCCATTGTTTACAATGTGTAGGGGCGCAGACTTTTCTCACATCGCGGCAAAGTTTTCACACTCAGCTCGGAGACACACAGTGGGAGATGCCCGCAGACTGTGTATGATATATAGTGGAGGAGGAGGGAGCGGAGCGATGCGCTGCAGCCACAGCTTGGCCCAAAGCGGCCCCAAGGCAGGCAGCCTACCGATCAAAAAAAATTTGATCGATCAATAAATTAACAATTAATCAAGGAATTAATCGTTAATTTCCACAGCCCTATATATATATATATATATATATATATATATATATATATATACTGTATATATTAGCAGAGACCCTAGAGAATAAAATGGCGATTGTTGCAATAATTTTTCTGTTATTCTGTCTCTCACTGTTAAAATAAACCTACTATTAAAATTCTAGACTGATCATTTATTTGTCATTTGGGAAATGTACAAAATCAGCAGGGGATCAAATACTTTTTTTCTCACTGTATAATGTGCATGAAGCATGGCAGGTGTGGTCTATCCCAAAGTATAGCAGGGTAGCAGGGACAGCAGCGCTGTACTCACCAGCCAGTGCATACCACAAGCTGTAATATTAGACAGCTCTCTTAATATACCCTAGAACTTCAAATAACATTTTAGCACATGTTGCAAAATATAGGTCTAAGATTGTTCTAGCATAACTAAGAAATTGCTTTATGTCATCATTAGTGCATAAGCCAAGAAAAAATAGCGTTTCCATAACAGACAACTGATGTAAACTTTTTTTTTTCCTTTTACATAAAGGATTATCATGACTACATTTGAACCAGCATGTAGAGTAAAAAATGTATGTAACGCATTCCTTTCTAATTGTGTTCACCTATGTATGCCAGATAGAGTAACCCAAAAAAAGAAGAAAGCCGGGCATGTCATTTGACAAATGTTTGCTACTATGGGAAATCTGAACTACGTAGGATTGTGGTGGACATTCATTGATCACCACAGTGTTTATACCACACTGTAGGGTTGATTTACTAAAATTGGAGAGTGAAAAATCTGGTGCAGATGTGCATAGACACTAGGGTTGCATCAATACCGATACTAAGCATTTGCATGAGTACTTGTATTCGTACAAATGCTCTGATACCTAAAACTGGTAGCTTTACAGTGCCTTTTAAGCCCATGCAAAATGAATGGGCGCAATTCGCACTGCAAAGAATCGCATGTGATTCGAGCAGGAATGTGGTGCAATTCCTGTCTGAATCACGTGCATTTTTTTTTTCACTGCTCCTGTGTGAACCCAGGCTTGTCATAGTGAATTCAGCCTGGGTTCACACTGGAGCTATACGGAAAACCGCATGTGATTTGGACAGGAATCACACCACATTCCTGTTTAAATCACATGTGATTCTTTATATGTGTGGAATACCCAAGCGCTGCTATGTGTAGTGATAAGAAATTAAAACATATTAACATCTCCAGAAGCAACCTCAGATCCCTACTTAATGCTAAGCACGCTAAACGCCTACTTAAAATGCAAGCCAATTTTTACACCCATGGCAACAAAGCGGGCAAACTAATGGCAGCACTAATTAAAAAGCGCAGGACCAGACAAAAATTTCCCGTATATTCTACACCCAACCCAAAGCAACAAAATGTTTCACCCTAGGGACATTGCCAATGCATTTAAAGAGTACTGTGAAGCATTATGCAATCTGAAAAATTACCCTTCAGTGATACAGCCCACAGACGCAATAATTTAAATGATTTCTAGATGACCTCCATCTACCTAAAATCTCCAATTACCGCCTTACTGCTCGCAATGCTCTGATCACCACTAAAAAAATAATACAGGCTATTGCATCACTTCCCAATGGCAAAGCCCCAGGCCTGGATGGCTTCTCAGCCGATTACTACAAAGAATTTTCCGCAACACTAGCCAACCACTTGTGTCAAACATTCAGTGCTGCAGTATCCTCAGGCGAGTTCCCACCAGAGATGTTAACCGCAAACATCACTCCTAAACCAGGGAAGGAGCCGGTATCTCCACAAAACTTTCGCCCCATTTCATTAGTAAATACTGATCTAAAACTTTATGCAAAAATAATGGCCCAAAGATTGACCCCCATAATGCCCCACATCTTACACCAAGACCAAGTAGGCTTTACACTGGGCAGACAGGCACCAGGCGCTACATGCAAAATTATAAACCATCACCATGCAGAACTCAGGAATACCCCAGCAATTTTCGTAGCGCTAGACAAAAAGCGTTCGACAGAATACACTGGGGCTACTTAAAACATCTTACTAAATTTGGCTTTCAAGGTAATATACTGTCAGCCATATTGACTTTATATTCTAAACCCTCAGCCCGTGTATTTACTGATGGAATCCTGTCTGATCCCTTTACCATCTCGAAAGGTACAAGACAAGGGTGCCCTCTATCTCCAAGAATTTTTTACGTTAATGATGGAACCCTTGGCCCAAACGATCCATAATAACACATCGATCCCAGGTATACAAATTGCAGACCAACACCAAAAAATCACCTTTTTTGCCGATGACATCATCATTACGTTATTTGAACCGGCTTCTTCCCTGCCAGCAGTTTGAAGTATTAGGTCATTTCAATGCTTACTACTACAAAGTCAAAGACTCAAAATCGCATATCTTAAATGTGGGTGTATCCAAATCTATAAAAAAAAGCAATACAATCCCAAATTCCATTCAAGCGGGTAACATCATCTAAGACATACCTAGGCATATCACTAACCACCCCATCTAAATGATTGTTCACATGCAATTTCACCCCCTTTCTGAACACTTGCAAACATGACCTCCAGCAGATCAGCAAACAAAACTTGTCATGGGCAGGTACAATAGCAGCATTCAACATGTTTACACTGCCAAAACTACTGTACTTATACAGAGCATTGCTTATAGACATCCCTGACACCTTTTTTAACTCCATGAAACACAATGTGACAATGTCCTCACTCTGTTACTATAAGACTGAAGAAAGCTGGTGGCATGGGTCTCCCAGAAGTAAAAGTCTACTATATAGCAGTATTGATTGACCAAGCTAGACACTGGTTTACCCCTACAATGGGTAAACAGTGGAGACACATAGAACAAACCTTCATCCCAGAAGGGGATCTTGGCTCACTAATCCTAGCAAGTGGGCTGCCCAATGTAAAATACAAAACAAAACACCCCACAATAACGGCAACCCTCAGGGCATGGAAGTATTTTATCGCAAATATTAATATCCGTTCCTTAGACACAAGCATCCCGGTGAAATCCCAGAACTCTTACTGCATCACTGGTCCTCCCTCAAACACCAACCACTGTCCACTGTGCTTGCAGTTGACAAACTAATTCCTTACCAATTGCTACAAACTGAACATAACTTACCCCCACAAAGCCTATTCACATATAGACAAATGGTCTCATACCTAAAGAAAAAACACAAACCGACCATTCTTCTACCGAAAGTGTGGGCATTTTTATCCTCAGATTCATTAAAACTAAAAGGTATCTTGATGATCTATAACTCTCTACCCGACAAGGGCATCCTTATTAAAGGCTCAGCAATAATCAGGAGGGAGAGAGATATGAAAGAGACCTTCTCTGATGCGCAATGGCGTCAAACAATCCACCATAACCAAACAGCATCCAAAAGCGTTAACTACTGGGAGTTGTCTCAAAAACTCCACCTGAGATGGTATCTGACCTCTGTCCAAATGCATAAATTTGCAAATCTAGATGACAATAAATGTTGGCAAGGATGCACCCAAAAAGGCTCATTAACACATATTCTGAGAATGTCCACACATTTTGGAAAAAAGTCTTCACCTGCATTTCTGAGATTACAGGTATACTAACTAAACCCTCTTTACCACTGGCGATCCTCAGCTTAAGCAACACTTCCTTCCCATCCCAGCTCAGGATTATAGTTCTACACATCCTTCTCGCTGCCAGGCTTATGATTATGCGAAAATGAAGACAATCTATAATCCCTAACATAACCGATGTAAAAGCACATCTTAACATGATTAAGGAATATGAACATACCATAGCCTTACAATCTGACTCTCTCAAGAAATGTAATCTTTTATGGGCATCGTGGCTACAAATTCAACAAAACTAAGAACATACACACATTTAAGCCACACACGGATGCATTCATTCCTTCCTTCTTTATAACAATAAATTTCCCTCAATGAATATCTGCTGTAGTGAATAATATTATATATCTTGGAGCACTTTTGTGTCTTTAACCGGTTCCCGACCGGCTCACATCTATTTACAGGGGCAGAATGGCACCCCTGCACGAAGCCCCATACCCGTACGCGTTTTCCTTTTTAAATTATGAGAGGGCACGCATGCTGCAGGGTGGAGGACCTGATGCACGTGGCCGGCAGTTGCGAACGCCACCGGCCACATGTGATTGAGTGCACGAGCGCACAGAGATTTGTGTGTGTAAACACACAAATCCCTGTCCTCTCAGAGGAGAGGAGACCTGTCGTTTGTTCCTAGCAAGTAGGAGCCGCTATATGTCTCCTCTCCTACTCAGTCCTATCCCCATACAATTAGAACACACTGAGGGAACACACATTTAACCCCTTCCCCACCAGTGACATTTACACAGTATTCAGTGCATTTTTTTAGCACTGATCGCTGTATAAATGTCAGAAAGCGTCCGATCTATCTGTCGCAATACCGCTAAAAATTCGCAGATCACTGCCATTACTAGTAAAAAAAATGCCATAAATCTTTCCCATAGTTTGCAGACGCTATAACTTTTGCGCAAACCAATCAATATATGTGTCAAAAGCGTTCGATCTATCCGTTGGAATGTCGATACGAGATGGACAAATAATGCCAACAGGGACCTTACTGGCCCACATAACAGTAATCCCCAAAGAGGGAAAAGATCCATCCCTATGCTCTAACTATCACCCAATATCATTACTAAATGTGGATTTGAAGATCTTTACAAAAATACTGACTAATAGACTGTTGACCCATATTCCTTTTTTAATACCTCCTGATCAAGTGGGATTCACCCCCGATAGAGAAGGTAGAGAAAACACGCAACAGGTTCTAAGTGCCATACATTTTTCTCAAAGACATCAAAAACCTTTGGTGCTCATCTCCGCTGATGCGGAGAAAGCATTTGACATAGTAGATTGGACATATTTAAAAGCTATGCTACAACATATAGGAATGAGAAAGGGGAAGCAGAGTTGGATTACAAACTTATATTCTGCTCCAAAAGCAAAGGTCAAGATAAATGACATCATTTCTGAGCCCTTCTCCATGCGCAATGGAACGCGTCAGGGATGCCCACTCTCGTCCATTATTTTTATACTCACACTGGAGCCCTTTTTAAGAACTCTGCGGGCTAATATAGATATCAGGGGTATTTTAATAAAGGGAGAAGGACATAAACTGGCTGCGTATGCAGATGATTTGATGTTCTTTATAACCTCCCCAGCCATATCTCTCCCATCCTTGCTATTGGAGTTACACACGTATGGGGGTCTGTCCAACTTTAAGGTAAACTATAGCAAATCAGAAGCGATAGGAGTGGAGATGAATGCATCGCTGCAACATCAGTTATCTTCTCATTTCGCTTTTAAGTGGACAGACTCACACATATGCTATATAGGAACCAAAATACCGATTAAATTAAACAGAGTGTTTGAACTCAATTTTCCCCCGTTGGCACAACAGATTAAATTAGATCTACAGCGTTGGGATAAGGAGGCTTTTATGTGGTTTGGCAGAATTGATATCATTAAAAATAAGTGTAATGCCAAGATTATTATATCTGTTTCAGACCCTAGGGTCTGAGGGATCTTAAAGCGATGTTAGTGAGGTTTATATGGACCGGAAAATCAGTAAGAGTGCGTAGAAACATTCTGACGTTGTCATAAGAAAGAGGAGGGGTCAGATTCCCAGATCCGGTTGGCTATCACAAAGCTTCTCATCTTGCACAGGTAGTAGCTCCATAGGTACAAGCCTTGGATCTAGATGGAGCAAGCAAAGATCGCCATATCTTTGGAGGGGCTGGTGTGGCTCTTGGATGCAGATATCCCACAGGCTGTGAGAAGACATCCAACGGTCGGTGCTACTCTTCAAGCTACTAAAAAAAAATTTTTAAAAAACTGAGATATCGCCATTTCCGAGCCCTCTTATCCCAATTTTGGGTACCCTGACATTTCAGGCTGGCATAACAGATCGGGGTTTTAATAATTTAAGGCGACAAGGAGTTAGTAGGCTTATACATTTCTCGATAAACAATCATGTGATGTCTAGGGAGGAGATTGAACGAGAGTTCTCAGCGGACTTGGACGCGGTTAGGCGGATACAGCTTTTCTACGGTCAATGCCATTGACATTGACTGCAGTACGTACACTATCCAAATTTTGAGCAAATATGCGTAAACAGGGAACCACGGAGACACTTACTCTTTTTTTCTATACGCTGTGGTGATTGATTTGGATACCCCACAAGAACTCACCTTTTTACAAGCCTGGGAAAGGGATCTGGGGATTACATTCTCGCAGGTACAAAAGAACAGGATCTTATTGTTTATGCACAAGGCATCATTGTCAACAAGGTATCAAGAAGGTGGATATAAAATTCTGACTAGGTGGTACAGAACACCGGCAGTATTGCACCGAATATTTCCTCAGGTATCAAACATCTGTTGGAGATGTCAGAAGTCGGAGGGCACATTGCTACACATATTTTGGGAATGTACGGGGTTTAAAGAATTCTGGACGATGGTCTCTGAAATGGTTAAAGAAATTACACATGTGTCTCTGGGAGAAAACCCAGCAGCTTTCTTATTACATGACATTCCTATATCCATTGAAATGTATAAAAACTCTCTCTTAAGGCATCTGTTGACTGCAGCGAAAGCTTGTATTCCAGCTTTGTGGAAAATTACTGTATCGCCAAGTAGGGCACATTGCTAGAATAGCAGAAATTCAACAAATGGAAAATCTTACCTTGATGCTGAGAGAGCAAGACGAGAAGTATCGGAAAGTTTGGGCTCTGTATATAATATACAGGGAACAGAACCCCTAAAGTTCATAGCAATAAATAATTTGGGTGTTTTTTGTTTTGTTTTTTTCTTTTTTCTTCTCTCTCTCTTTTTTTTTTTTTTAACTGTCCTATTTCTCTTTCTTCTTGATGATAACCAGAGTGTATCTTGGTTAAGGCAAATATCACAAAGGTTGGGTTCTCTTAAATAAGATTATTATGAAAGTCTGAATAAGTATGATAAGCTTAAAGACTTTGAGTTTGTGTAATAGTAACTGACGGTGGTCATAATGATGCAAGGCTTAAAAAAGGCAGTGTTGTATTGCTGTATCTGTAAAAATGTGTTATTACTTTTGTGAAAAAAATAAAGAATTTATAAAAAAAAAGGAAAGAGATAAAACCTTTCAAGGCTGAAGTGGTTAAACATTTGTAATGTTTTGTCTCCAACTTACTATGTAATTCTTGTTTTTGTAACAGTGAATTTCAATATCTGTTAAATCTAAAAAATTAAAACATTAAAAAAACAAAAAAAAAATATATTAACATCTAACATAGTAAATAAGTGTATATAAAAGGAACAGCTGCAACCATTCAATAGTGACCTTAGAGTATAAAATAAGTAAACAAATAATAGTGCGCTAATCCAATTAACTACAAAAAAATGATAGAATACTTCCCCTTAATATTGCTACTGCTCAGGCAATAGCCACTCAAAAAATGTGTCAATTCCTTACTTAAGTGTTGCGAACACATAGAATTACACAATATGTAAATAAAACCAACAACCATGGAAAAAAAAAACATAATTTGGAATTTCTTAATAATAATGACAGTCCAAACAAAGTCCAAAGAAAAAAATATTATTAATGAAATTGTGATCACTTCTGTGAATAGGAATTCACTCTCACACTCCTTGCACTGACGCATAATATACAGTACATCACTGGCTACCTAAGACAGGCTGTAGCCATGACATATGTAAAGTATTAAACTATTAATAACATTTTGCTATTAATATTTGTATTTTTCTTGGTATTAGTCTCCTATGAATCTGTTAAATTGAAGCACTTAACATGCTGGGAGACAGGATGGCACAGGGATAACCTAAAGTGTTACTAAACCCACAACGGTAAAAATCAGTCTGTATTTGCAGTAAAGCAATGTGTAAAAAGGCTTTTTGATCCTGTCTTCTCTGATCTTCCCCTTCTACTGTCCCCCGTCCATTTTTTTCTTAGGGAGGTGCATGTGATCAGCACAGGGCCAATCAGCACTGTCCATACAGAGGGTCAGGGGCCCTGCAGCCTCAGAGGACAGTCAGTGGAGAATGAAAACTCCTCCTACAAGCTTTAGCCAGATACTGATAGAAGTCACAAGACTGCTATATATTGCTGATGAGAAAAAGTATTTAGCCGTTTATATTTACTAAAATAATTGCTTTTCCGTGTACTGTGGAAGGCCAGATATAGTGAATGCAGGGTCCTGGGTTTAGTAATACTTTAAGTGCTTGCTTTGTAAGCCAGTTTAAAAAGTGTTGTCAAATAAATAATATATAATGAGGCTGCTTGGTGGCTAAGTGGGTAGCAGTTCTCTCTAGCAGCACTTGGGATGTTGGTTCAATTCCCCAACATGCTAATACTTGTGTTGAAGTTTATATGTTCTCCTTGTGTGGGTTTCTCACCACAATCCAAAGACATGCTGGCATTGTATTTGTCTCCTGTTGAAAATGTTCTAATGTAAGAAAAATAAATAATATATGTTCCTCATATTTGTGTATTTTCTTTATATAGCATAAAGTGTACTGATTCCCTCTTTGGACCTGTGTTTTATTATGTGGCTTTTTTCCTAGGACCACTTCAGTCTGAACAGCCCAGCAGGAATGAATTGTTTGGTGGATGGAACAATTCCAGCAAGTTCTGGTTTATCAAGCTCAAGTGCTTTGGTGTGTTGCGCAGGGCTTGCTACTCTTGTTGCAAATGGGAAGACTCTGTCAAAGGTAAGTGGTTCATCTAATGTATTTGGTTTGGAGGACTAAAAGAAATAACTTTTGTAGTATTAGGTCATGTGAACTAAGAGGGACAAACAAACTACTGTTAGTACTTCTATAATGCACCTAATTGTCTTCTTAAAGGTAATGCATTAAAATATCTAACTGGGGGGAGTGGTCTCGGAATGGCGGCATGAAGACGCATCTTTACAGAGCTCCTGGCCGGCGGGCTCCCTTCAGCTAACTACCCTTAACTTACCCCACATTACCAGCGCCCAACAGGTCCCTCAGATGTCCAGGAAGCCTGACTGACATCCCGCTTCCTTAGCCTACACCCTGGATCGCTTTCTGCGGCCGCAACAGCCGGCGACCTCCATGCCGGAAGCTCCCAAGATGGTGCCAGCCCGCTCTGCAGCCTCAATCACAACCGGGTAATCCACAGTGCCTGGTCTCTCACAACAGTGGCCAGACGACCACACAATACCGCCTTTCTCACCCCCCCAGTGATCTTTCGCCCTGCCTATCCAGATTGCTGATGGTCTCTGCGGACATGGAGGAGGAACTGCTCAGCTTGGAGCACACTGCCTCTTCACCAGCTCCTACACCACCCAGCGCTCTGTGCTTCAGCCCAGAGCACACTGCAGAGCAAGGACTGATGCCTCCACACCAGGTCACAGTGAGTACCCTGGGTAGCCCACCTCGGCCCCTTGGTCTCCCTCTCACCCCCAATTCTGAGCACAGGTTGTGGGCATTTCTACAGCAGCTCCCCACTAGAGCAGACTGAGTCCCTTGTCTTGAGAATGGAGATTGCTTTGAAGGGTGAAGAACAGACTCTCAAACAGGAAGTGTTAGAACTTGACACCCAGGTTGCTGCAGTGGAGCAGGAACAGGGTGTAATGTCTGTCTGTGCAAACCTTACAATCTTCTAACTCTGATCTCAGTGACCAGCAAAATATATGGTTAAGGGGGGTTCCAGAATCTGTCCCACAATCAGAACTACGCTCGACAGTGGCCAATATTTTTAATCGCTATCTGGACCACCTGCCAGACTCTGAGGTCATCATTGACAGAATTTATGGAACCCTGGGCCCAAGATCAGATTTATCAGACAGACCCAGGGATGTCCTTTTTGCTGCTTACACTCTTTTATCCTCAAGGAGGACATACTACAGCTGGCTTGGAGGGTGGGAGTCCTGGAGTTTGATGGCAAAGCTGGACACCTTTTGCCGGATGTTTCCAGAAAAACCCTTCTCATGTGGCAGTCCCTCAAACCACTCCTGGATGCTCTAAGCGAAAAGGGTCTTGCCTACAAGTGGGGCCATCCATTCCATCTCATCGTCCGCAAAGGAACAGATGCCTTCCCTTTATGTCAACCTTTAAAACTGCTGGACCTTTTTATCTTTGCTGAGATATATCAGATTCTAATACCTAACTGGCTTACAGTGCCCATCTCTGGAGATCCCCAGTGCCAGGTGCCCCCAGGCAGACCAGACCAGAAAGGGCCCGTTACCATTGCCGTGGTCGGGGAGGCCTTTCACAAGCTAAAGTGACGGGGCACCCCCGATCCTCGCTTCTGAATGAAGAGTCGGCCGGCTGAACTTTCTACTGCAGATTGTCAGTCTAAACACAGCTCTACCTTTTTGCTTTACCTGTTGAACTGACAAGAGCTACTTACCTTTTTACTATATATTTTTTTTATGAGGGATAACCCAGGCCTGTGAGGGGAATGACCAGCGAACCCAGGGTCTTCCTGATATGACCTTTTGATTTGCTTTGGTTCGCTGAAAGGCAGAGACCTCCGTTACACTATAAAGAGTTAATATGGTTCCCCTTTTGACTTTCACGTTGTTTATTTCACTACATTTTATGCTCATTGATATTACATATTACTGTCTGCTCCTTCCCTAGTTATGTACCTTGAGCGTTAGGGTTGGACTGTGAACTTTACAGCCACACTCAAGACTGGCTCTTTCTTGGGACAGGTCCAGTGGCCGGACACCCCTATAATTTTGGGGCTGGTCTGTCAACCTGTCCCAGGCTTAGAGCACTAGACCAGTGCTGATTCCACCCTTCCCTCTGCAGGGAGCTCTATATTTGAAGTTTCAGTGATATGATGGCATGCCTTGGTCTGCTGAAGAGCGAGGGCCTCCCTTGTGCTATAAAGAGTTAATATAGTTCCCCTTTTGACTTTTACATTGCTTGTTACACTGCATTTTATGCCCATTGATATTACATTTTACTTTACATTATCTGCTGCTCTCCTAGTTGTGTACCCTGAGTGTCATGGGTTAGACTGTGAATTTTACAGCCACACTTAGGAGTCATAGCTCTACCTTGGGACAGGTCCGGTGGCTCGATACCCCTATAATTTTGGGGCTGATCTCTCAATCTGTCCTGAGCTTAGAGCACTAGACCAGTGCTAATTCCACCCTTTCCTTTGCAGGGGGTTCTTTACTGCAAGTTTCAGTGGTTGGATAGCATGACTTGGGTTGCTGACCAGAGAAGGCCTCCCTTATGCTATAAATAGTTAAAACGGATCCTTTTTGATTTTTGAGTTGTCTGTTACATTGCATACTATGTTCCTTGATGTTAAATTTCACTGACTAATGCTTTCATAACTGTGCTCCCTGTGTAATTTAAGTTGGACTGTGGCTTTTACGGCCACACTCGGTCCGGGCTGTACCTTGGGACAGGTCCAGCGGCTGTATATCCCCTTATTTGGGGGACTGTCCTGTCGCACTGCCCCAGGCTTGGAGCCCTGGACCAGTGCCGACTTTGCCCTCTTCTTTAAGGGGGATTTTTCAATTTTCAATTTATTACCAATGTATTTAATCTGTGGTTGTCGGTCTACATTTATTACCTCACATTTTAGGCAATGCTGGTGCTCCAACATTGGTCAATGTTGGCTGCAAGGACCCCAATGGTTGGGGCTCTGTGCCTTTCCGTGCCTTACTACTCCCCACACTAGGTATACTCGGTATAGATATACTCTGCCCTGGTGGCAGTAGCTCTTCTCTACTGTGTTTCTATCTCTCACTAGACTCTTCCTTCTCTTTACTTTTTACTTTTTCTCTCATTTTCTAAACCCCCCTCCTTTTTTTTTTTTTTTACTACCCCATGCCCCATGGCAGCAGCAGAAGCGGAATCTTTGGCAATATGTTTGTCAAGATCCTCTCTTGGAATGTAAAGGGGCTGAATTCCCCAGGGAAGCGCACTAGCCTTCTAGCCGAGCTCTGGAGACACAGAGTACACATTGCATTTCATTTCATTTCATGGCAGAAAAGATACCCAGACTATCCAACAAATACTTTCCGACGGCCTACCATTGTCCGTCCTCATCCTCTAAATCTAAAGGGACGAGCATCCTCATATCCAAATCCCTTCCATGGCAACTCCTTGATGAGCACCATGATCAGGAGGGCAGATTCCTGCTTCTGAAGGGAAAAATTGTATTCTCAGACCTTCACTCTTGCGAACATTTATCTCCCAAATTCCAATCCACTCCCAACCCTCGAGACCCCTTTGTCCACCCCGTGACCCTTTTCTCGAGGGAACCCTTGACTTAGGAGGGGACTTCTACTTGACCTTTGATCCACACAGAGATTCTTCTTCAAACTTATCCTCTCTACCCCGGGGAGCCTGACTTCACCTTAAAAACTTTTTGCACTCCCATCAATTGGTCGATATATGGAAAATATTTCATCCACAGGAGAGGGATTATACCTTTTATTCAAATGTACACGGCTCTTATTCCAGATTTTTTATTTTTTTTTCTAAAACATTCGGCGATACCTCATCACCAAGACGAACATCGGCCACATCACACTCTCTGACCATGCTACAATCACTCTGGAGCTTGCTCTCTCCCAAGCGTCCCCCAAGACTTCCATGTGGCGACTCATTGAGGCCCTCTTGAATGACCTCGATATTGCGGCAGATACCTGTACCAGCTTTACTTTCGACGTCTGGTTCTAAAGTTCACTCTTCTCTGGAGCTGGCGGAGAGCTTCCGCGACTTTTACTCTAAACTTTATAACTTAGACCAACCTCCCACTTCTGATTTATCGTCCCGGAGCCCCTCGGACATCTGCAACTATCTTAAGCAATCCAATCTCCCTACACTGACTACGGAAGAGCGTGAGGACATTTCTAAGCCCATTACAGTAGAAGAATTTGCTTCGGCCATAGCTACCACTCAGTCTGGTAAGGCTCCCGGTCCCAACACATTTACCCTCCCTTACTATAAACAGTACCAGGATTCCTAGGCATCTCACTTTATCACGGCTTTTAACGCTGTCTTAGAGGGACACGGATTCCTTGTGAACATGCAACGTGCCTCCATTTCAGTGATCCCTAAACCTGGTAAGGAGCCATTACTATGTGCCAGCTATAGGCCTATTCCCTTCTAAGCTGAAATATGAAACTATTCACCAAAATCCTGGCTTCTAGGATGAATGTCTTGTTAAAATGCTTAATTACAACAGATCAAGTCGGTGTTATTCAAAATAGGGAGGCTAGGGACAACACTATTCGGACAATGAACATCATAGCTTTACCAAAACGCTCCCGTATTCCCCTTTTACTCCTGTCCACAGATGCTGAGAAGGCCTTTGATAGGGTGGACTGGGCCTTTCTCCAAGAGATACTCAAATTTGTGGGAATGCCAGACCCCATCCTGTCATGGATTTCAGCCACTTATAAGAATCCCACCACCACGGTACGGGTAAATGGCTACGATTCCAGCCCTTTCTCCATATCCAACGGAACCAGACAGGGTTGACCCCTGTCCCCCTACTATTCGTTCTCTCTCTGGAACCCTTTTTACAACTTATTAGGGGTAACCCGTCTATCCGAGGCATTAAAACCAGCAACTGCCAACACAAGGTGGCGGCGTACACCGATAACCTCTATTTATATCACTGAGCCTCTTGCCTCCTTACCCTCTTTGTTACAGGAGTTGAAACGCTATAGTAGCTTGTCTAAGTTCAAGGTTAACTTACAAAAATCAGAGGCCTTAAATATCTCCTTAACAGATGATACTAGAGCGAGCTTATGCCCTTATTTTCTGTTCAAATGGGCTGCCCGCTCGATTCAGTATCTGGGAATGAAAATTCCTACGAACCTAAATGACATTCTTCCCCTCAACTACCAGCCTTTCCTGTCAATGCTAACCGCTGACCTTAAAAAGTGGGACTCTGGCCCTTTCTTGGTTTGGCCGTTGCAACGTACTTAAGATAAACGCGATGCCCAGACTCCTGTACTTATTGCAGGCACTGCCAGTTAAAATAACTTTTTTTATGCAAAACGGTCTGTAATTATCAAATTAATTTGGCAAAGTAAACATCCACGCCTTGGTAGAGCGTTACTGTTACGACCTAAGCTGAAGGGCAGAGTTGGTTTCCCGGACCGTGCCATATATTATACTGCACTGCATATGACCAGGGTCGTGGACTGGTGCCGACACAGTGCCTTGAAACTCTGGGTATCGCTGGAACAAGAGGCAGCCCAGGCTCAGCTTACACACTTAACTACTCATCCGTTGATTGGCCCCACATTAACGGAACTGGATAGGTTTTTCTGACTATCTTCACTAAGCAGTTTCCCTTCTCCATTGACTGGTTGTAGGGTACCCTGGGTTTGTACCCGGTCTCACCAATCCAGCTTTTCTATTGCAAAGCTCGCAGAGACTTCTGAGGGCCTCGCAGCTCTTGCGATCGTCCAGTTGGATATCTTCAGAGACTTTGCTCTCTGGACGTGCCCCTCTTAAACTGAATCACTATAGAACTTTTCAGTTATCCCACTTCCTAAGATCGTTGCCTAGCCCGCCTCTCTTTGCTCGTAGGCTCCACGCTTTTGAGGAGCTTTGTCTGGGAGTGGGCCCGATCCGAAGTTCCTTATCAACCTTGTATAAATCTTTGTTGGATCTCCATGCCACTGAAGACCCTACATTCTTAGCAAAATGGGAGAGAGACTTGCAAGTTACCTTTACTGAACCCCAACAAGAGAATACTTTTTTTTTTGTGCAGAAATCCTCCCTATACAATAGGTACCAGGAAACCACGTACAAAATTATGACGCGTTGGTATAGAACCCCATCAGTTCTGGCAAAGATATTCCCTCTTCAGACGGATCGTTGCTGGCCTCGTGGCTACCCTTCTACATATTTTTTGGAAGTGTCCTACGCTTGCCAATTTTTGGCAACCAGTGCTTAAGCTCATGCATAAGTTCACAGACATTTCATTGCTAGATAACCCAGCTACGGTCCTGCTCAACCTCACCCCATTGTCAAGGAAACGTTACCACAAATCCCTTCTCAAACAACTCCTTAATGCTGCACGGGCTTGCATTCTGCCTCTGTGGAAGTAACAGTCTGCCCCAATGGTGGCCCAGTGGTTCACAAGAGTAAAGGACATAGAGCAAATAGAAGATCTGACCTTGGCTTTGCGGGATAAGTCAGAGGAACACAAGTCCAGATTACTTCACTGGGACCTCTTCCCTGAATTCCTCCAATATACCTAATTAAAACGGAGTTCCACCCAAAAGTGGAACTTCCGCTCATCTGATTCCTCCCCCCCTCCAGTGTCACAATTGGCACCTTTCAGGGGGGTGCAGATACCTGTATAATACAGGTATTTGCACCCACTTCCGGCATAGATATCCTCAGAATCTGTGGGTATCTACGCCACTTCTCGTTTCCCCCCGCTGTCTGCTGGCAAACACACGGGTGCCAGAGACAGCAGGGTCCATCCGTATTGTGCTGCGCGACTCGCGCATGCGCAGTAGGGAACCGGGAAGTGAAGGCGCAAGCACCCAAGGACAGAGAGACGGTTCGGCCTTGGGTGCCGATATCGCGGGCGCCCTGGACAGGTAAGTGTCCATGTTTTAAAAGTCAGCAGCTGCAGTATTTGTAGCTGCTAACTTTTAAAAAAAAAATTTCGGCGGAGCTCCGCTTTAAGACTTTTTCCGAGTTTCCCACTGCTTGACTGACGCTGTTAGGTGTCCTTTTATGAAACTGAGATCAGCGGCGATCCCGAGTCTCACCGCTGATCTCAGCGCTTTACCAGTTTATGAAACTGAGATAATCAGCGGAGAACATGTTCTCCGCTGATTATCTCAGCACAGTGAGAATTCACAGAAACGGCCAGTTTATGAAGGTGCGATCTCCACACCTCACTGGCGATCTGTGACAGAATTCTCACTTTCTGATTCACCATTTCAGAAGTGGAGAATCAGAGTGAGAAGCCTGAAACTGGCTGATATTCTGGAGAAAGAAAGAAGTCTTTTGACTTCTTTCTTTCACCAAACAGTCAGAGCACATCTTCCCCACCATTACACACCCCAAAACCAGCAGGATAGGAATTTATAGTGTATATATATATATATATATATATGTATGTATGTATATATATATATATATATATATATATATATATATATATACACATCTATATATATATATATATATATATATATATATATATAGCTATATATAGATACATATATATATATATATATATATATATGTATCTATATATAGCTATATATATATATATATATATATATATTTTTTTTTAGATGTTCACGTCTCTGGCTGGGTTCACACTTGTGCGATGCGTGAACCAGCGTGATTCCTGTGCAGGTTTTCACATCGCACCTACATTGACATCTGCGCACCACTGCGGGTGTCAATGTAAAGTTAATGACACCCCCAGATCATCTCACACATCGCAGTGCGAACTATGTAAGGGTGCAGGAATCGGATCGCATGGGTGTTCACACCCATGCGATCCGATTCCAGTGTGGACCAAATAAAGGGTCCTGTACCATTTTGGTGCAAATGCAATATGATTTAGGGCCAGTTCCCACTGCTGCGGTGTCCGAGATCGGATGTGATTCGCACCGCAGTGCAAAATCACATCCGATCTCTGTGCGATGCGATTTCAGCCATACAGATAGTATTGCTAAATTTGCATTGCCCTCGGACCAAACTCTTACAGGACCCTTTTTTTGGTCCACAGCAGAATCGGATTGCATGTGTGTTCACACCCATGCGATTCGATTACTGTCCGAGTTTGCAGATTGCACTGCGATATGCGAACTGATTTGGGGGTGTTAACTTTTAGGCCCAGTTCACACTTGTGCGATGCCGGACATCGCACAGGCATCGCATGTTATTTGCAGCACACTGCCATTCACATTACATGCGATGTCTGTGCGGTGCGATATCAGCTGTACAGATAGTATGGCTGATATCGCACCGCATTCGGTGCAAACACGCACAGGACCCTTTTTTCTGTTCGGACCAGAATCGGATCGCATGTGTGTTCACACATATGCGATCCGATTCATGTCCGAACTGTCAGTTCGCAGTGCGATATGCAAGCTGATCTGGGGGTGTCCTTAACAATGTATTGACACTCCCCAGCGATTAGCATATGGCAGTGTGAACTGACATGCGAGTCGGTGCGATGCGGGAACCCGCAGTGGATTCGCAGTGTTCTCGCATCGCACCAGTTTATCAATTTTTATGTTTATCTATAATGAAATATATTTTATTTTAATTTATTAATAAATATTTATATTTGTATACTTTATTAAAATTATTTTTTTAATGATTATAAATGTATTTTGCATTTATATGAATGGTGTATAGCTGCAATACATATGTGCATTACATTCATTTACTATACACCATTCACATTTAAATAGGGACATGTATGATCTTTAAATATTGATAAAAACAATGTTTTTTTTATAATTAGGTTAATGTATATTGTGTAGGGGGAATTTATCTTTATTATTTTATTAATATGTTGGGGAATAATGTGTGCTGATTTGTGTTAAACTTTTGTATTTTATGGTTCCTCATACTGTAATCCCGCTATATCACACGAGATTACAGTGAGAGGAGCCATTCTCAGGAGTTCCCGGCGTTTGTAGATCGCTCCTCAACTCAACATGAGAAGCGATCTACACACTTTCATAAACAGGCACTCAGAGGAGAGCGATCTCCTCTGAGAATGCCTGAGAACTGAAAAGCGGTATTTTACCGCACTTTCATAAAAGGACACCTTAATACCTTCTCATGGGAGGTAACCCCTCCATCCCCCCACCACCCTTCATAGTGTTTTTTTTTTTTTATTCCCCTCTTACCTCTCCCCCTCACTTTTCCTTCTCCTGCTTCTTTTCTAGTTCTTTTAAAATAAATAGATGAAAATATGGTGTGTACAGGATAGCGTTCTCTACCCCATTTTAACCACTTGCCGACCGCCTAACGTATATATACGTCGGCAGAATGGCACGGGCAGGCAGAATCACGTACCTGTACGTGATCTGCCTCCCGCGGGCGGGGGGTCCGATCGGACCCCCCCCCGGTGCCAGCGGCGGTCGGCATCTGACTGGGAGCGTCGGGAGGCGAGGGGGAGACCATCCGATCGTGGCCCCCCCCTCGCGATCGCTCCCAGCCAATGGGAATCCTCCTCTGCCTGTGTGTAGTTTCTCACAGGCAGAGGATGTGATGTCATCTCTCCTCGGTCTGGCAGTTTCCGTCCAGCGCCGAGGAGAGAAGACATGTAAGTGCACACAACACAAACACACACAGTAGAACATGCCAGGCATACTTTACACCCCCGATCCCCCCCCGATCGCCCCCCGATCCCCCCCCAATCACCCCCCCCCTGTCACAAACTGACACCAAGCAGTATTTTTTTTTTTTTTTTTCTGATTACTGCATAGTGTCAGTTTGTGACAGTTACAGTGTTAGGGCAGTGAGTATTACCCCCCTTTAGGTATAGGATACCCCCCTAACCCCCCCTAATAAAGTTTTAACCCCTTGATCACCCCCTGTCACCAGTGTCACTAAGCGATCATTTTTCTGATCGCTGTATTAGTGTCGCTGGTGACGCTAGTTAGGGACGTAAATATTTAGGTTCGCCGTCAGCGTTTTATAGCGACAGGGACCCCCATATACTATCTAATAAATGTTTTAACCCCTTGATTGCCCCCTAGTTAACCCTTTCACCACTGATCACCGTATAACCGTTACGGGTGACGCTGGTTAGTTCGTTTATTTTTTATAGTGTCAGGGCACCCGCCGTTTATTACCGAATAAAGGTTTAGCCCCCTGATCGCCCGGCGGTGATATGCGTCGCCCCAGGCAGCGTCAGATTAGCGCCAGTACCGCTAACACCCACGCACGCAGCATACGCCTCCCTTAGTGGTATAGTATCTGTACGGATCAATATCTGATCCAATCAGATCTATACTAGCGTCCCCAGCAGTTTAGGGTTCCCGAAAACGCAGTGTTAGCGGGATCAGCCCAGATACCTGCTAGCATCTGCGTTTTGCCCCTCCGCCCGGCCCCCCCAAGTGCAGTATCAATCGAACACTGTCACTTACAAAACACTAAACGCATAACTGCAGCGTTCGCAGAGTCAGGCCTGATCCCTGCGATCGCTAACAGTTTTTTTGGTAGCGTTTTGGTGAACTGGCAAGCACCAGCCCCAGGCAGCGTCAGGTTAGCGCCAGTACCGCTAACACCCACGCACGTACCATACACCTCCCTTAGTGGTATAGTATCTGATCGGATCAATATCTGATCCGATCAGATCTATACTAGCGTCCCCAGCAGTTTAGGGTTCCCACAAACGCAGTGTTAGCGGGATCAGCCCAGATACCTGCTAGCACCTGCGTTTTGCCCCTCCGCCCGGCCCAGCCCAGCCCACCCAAGTGCAGTATCGATCGATCACTGACACTTACAAAACACTAAACGCATAACTGCAGCTGTGTAAATTCCAGAAAATGTACCCTAGTTTGTAGACGCTATAACTTTTGCGCAAACCAATAAATATACACTTATTGACATTTTTTTTACCAAAGACATGTGGCCGAATACATTTTGGCCTAAATGTATGACTAAAATTGAGTTTATTGGATTTTTTTTAGAACAAAAAGTAGAAAATATCATTTTTTTTCAAAATTTTCGGTCTTTTTCCGTGTATAGCGCAAAAAATAAAAACGGCAGAGGTGATCAAATACTATCAAAAGAAAGCTCTATTTGTGGGAAGAAAAGGACGCAAATTTCGTTTGGGTACAGCATTGCATGACCGCGCAATTAGCAGTTAAAGCGACGCAGTGCCGAATTGTAAAAAGTGCTCTGGTCAGGAAGGGGGTAAAACCTTCCGGGGCTGAAGTGGTTAAATTTCCCTTTATGACATGATGGATTTCCCTGGCAATTTAGGGATGTCCCCACTCGGACAGGCTTGCCTTTGGTACAGCCTGCTTGAGAGGTTTCATATATCTAGTATTTTTTATTGCCTTCAATACTTATTTGGATCTTTCACAATACAGTACAGAATAATGGTTGTACCTCACAAGCTTGACACATTGATTGATTTGTTATGAGAAGTTGTCCTTTTATTGTACCTGTGACGCATCTTTAATTAAACATTAAAAAAATTAACATAAAATATCTTAACTCCCCAAAGAGATTTACGAGAGATGGAGATGTTCTATTTCAGATATCTGTTTAAGACATGCCACTCTTGCCCAGCTGGCCTTTTAGAGGATTACTCTTCGAAAAGAAATTATGCTACTTTTGCCTACAACACTAGTCATTCATGCAGAAGTAAGACTCTAAACTTCAAAAAGATAGGGATCGATGCGGGAGAGATATTGTGGCTCTTGAAGAACAAGATTGGAAAGAATCTTCCATTTCCTACTTCTTCACAGTCATTTCATTTAAAGGCTTATTGAACTGTTTAAAATGGGTAATTGTAACAAGCCTTTCTGTCATAAATGAGGCTGACCTGTTGTACTTGGGTCCTTTCACACACAGGCGACATTAGTTCAGTCACATTCTTTGCTAAGAAAAAACTGATGAATACAGATTCAGGTTACATCAGTTTGCACACCTGTCTTCTGTTCAGTTCAATTTACATCCATTTTTTGGGTCATTGTCATGCTGAAAGACCCATCCATGACCTATCTTCAGTGTTCTGGCTGAGGGAAGAAGGTTCTCATCCAAGATTTTACAATACATGGCCCCATCCATTGGCCCCTCAATGCGGCAAAGTCGGTCTGTACCTTTAACAGAGAAACAGCCCCAAAGCATAATGTTTTCACCTCTTTGCTTGACTGTAGGGATGGTGTTCTTAGGGTCATAGTCAGTCAGTGTGTTTCTTCCTCCAAACACGGCGATTCCCCCTCCTCAATAAGGCACATGTATAGTCATGCCAATGAACATCTAAATGATTCAGAGAAGGATTGGGAGAAAGTGTTGTGGTCAGATGAGACCAAAATTGAGCTGTTTTGACATTACCTCGACTCTCCATGTTTGGAGGAAGAAAAATGCTGACTATGACCCTAACACCATCCCTACAGTCAAGCACGGAGGTGGAAAAACAATGCTTTGGGGCTGTTTCTCTGCTAAAGGTACGGACCATATATTGTAAAATCTTGGATAGGAATCTTCTTCCCTCAGCCAGAACACTGAAGATGGGTTGTGGATGGGTCTTCCAGCATCAACATGCCCCAAAACTACAGCCAAGGCTACAAAAAAGTGGCTCAAGAAGAATCACATTAAGGTCATGGAGTGGCCTAGCCAGTCTCTAGACCTTAATCCTATAGAAAATTTATAGAGGGAGCTGAAACTTCGAGTTGCCAAGAGGCAGCCAAGAAACCTTTAAAGATTTAGAGAGGATCTGTAAAGAAGGGTGGACCAAAATCCCTCCTGAGATGTGTGCAAACCTGGTCACTAAATAGAAGAAACGTCTTACCTCTGTGATTGCCAACAAGGGTTTCTCCACCAAGTACTAAGTCATGTTTTGCTTGGGGATCACCATGCAAACTGCAGCTCAAACAGAGACTAAGGCTGGCCATACACGGTTAGAATCTCGGCCGGTTCAGCAGGAACTGGCCAAGATTTGAATGGTTAATTAACAGGCTGAATGTGCCAAGTTGATCGTTGGAGCAACTTTGGTACAATCAGCCTGCCGGATTCTCTTACAATTATGGCTAGTGGCTAGAGAAAAAGAATTGTGCTAGGTGCTCAAAAAAGTGAAAAAAGAGCACTTCCAGCCGATGCTTCATTCTCTGCCTCCCGGGTTCGGTGAACAAAGGAAGTATCTTTGGGACCACATCTTCCAAATTGGCGCTCTGTTGCTGTTGAGTAGTAGCTTCCTGGGCGACTACTTGGCACAGGACTTGGAAGAACATGGTGATCGCTGGAGTATCACTGACTACTACGATGATTGTCCGCTTTCACAGCAATTCCTTAGCTATGAAATATGCATACTTTGTGACAAACTGGTTCAATGTAGCTAAGCATACCTAGCGTTCAACTTTTAGATTAGACAGACCATGGCCGAATCTTAATTCATGTGGACAAAGGTATAGCATTTATACTACTGAATTAATAAGTGATGGGCTCACAATAATAATAATTTTTAAAACAAAGGTGAAGGTGGTGTATGGAGCCTTTTATTGAAAGTACAATGTTATTAGGTACAGTATATGTCTATTATGCAAGTCATGTCAACATAATTTTAACAAACAGAACGTGGCAAAGCAGTCTAATGCTTTCTATGAAAAGCTAATTTTATTTTCATGAAACACCTGCCTGGATGACATAAGCATTTAGCAGCGAGTGAGGAAATAAGTCTAGTCCTGCAGGGGCTATAATGTTACTTTAACCTAGTTTTTGGGACCGATTGTGTCACTTGATCTTTTTAAAGGTCTCTTTGGAATGAGAGTGCAGCAAATAGATACACTCCTTGTTCCTGTTTTGTGAGAGGGGTGGATCTATTTGCTTTATCTCTGTCTTTGACAACATGTAATAGTGCCCAACAATCAGCACAGAGGAGTTTTATTTTAATGTTGTTGTGTCTCTTGATAATCCTTTAATTGTTTGGTTTCCTTTTGCTACAAGTGAGTATACCCTTTCAGGATCATGTTAGAATGCAGACATTCTGAGCTTCAAAGAACAAGAAGCTGACACACATATTTCCTGTAAATGTCTATGTCAAAACATATGTAATTGCAGTTTTATTTTTTTCTTTTGATTTGTTACTAACTACTTAATTGCTGAAATGTTGCAGTTCTTAACTATATATATAGAACTATAAACGTAAGTTGTTTTAGTCTAAGACCTTTCACAACTGTGAAAATTGAGGAAATGTTAAAGCCTAAGCTTAGCTAAAATAAAAAACATAAAAAAACACAAAGAACATAATTTATAGTCAGTATGATGTTGCCCTTGTGCGGCAGAGTTATTATAACTAAAGGCCTGCCAGGCGCTCACATCAAGACAGCTTGACTATACCTGCCCTTTTCTTCCAGATCCGCCATTCATAGAAGCCGTAGGAGCTATCAGTCATCCACTTTTCCCCATTCATAGAAGCTGTAGTGAATGTATGAATGGGGGATCTAGCAGGTAAGGGTGGGCATAGTCATTCTCTCTTCATGAGAGCTCCTAGTTACATAGTTACATAGTTACATAGTTACATAGTAGGTGAGGTTGAAAAAAGACACAAGTCCATCAAGTCCAACCTATGTGTGTGATTATGTGTCAGTATTACATTACATATCCCTGTATATTGCGGTCATTCAGGTGATTATCTAATAGTTTCTTGAAGCTATTAATGCTCCCCGCTGAGACCACCGCCTGTGGAAGGGAATTCCACATCCTTGCCGCTCTTACAGTAAAGAACCCTCTACGTAGTTTAAGGTTAAACCTCTTTTCTTCTAATTGTAATGAGTGGCCACGAGTCTTATTAAACTCTCTTCTGCGAAAAAGTTTTATCCCTATTGTGGGGTCACCAGTACAGTATTTGTAAATTGAAATCATATCCCCTCTCAAGCGTCTCTTCTCCAGAGAGAATAAGTTCAGTGCTCGCAACCTTTCCTCATAACTAAGATCCTCCAGACCCTTTATTAGCTTTGTTGCCCTTCTTTGTACTCGCTCCATTTCCAGTACGTCCCTCCTGAGGACTGGTGCCCAGAACTGGACAGCATACTCCAGGTGCGGGCGGACCAGAGTCTTGTAGAGCGGGAGAATTATTGTTTTATCTCTGCAGTTGATCCCCCTTTTAATGCATGCCAATATTCTGTTTGCTTTATTAGCAGCAGCTTGGCATTGCATGCCATTGCTGAGCCTATCATCCACTAGGACCCCCAGGTCCTTTTCCATCCTAGATTCCCCCAGAGGTTCTCCCCCCAGTGTATAGATTGCATTCATATTTTTGCCACCCAAATGCATTATTTTACATTTTTCTACATTGAACCTCATTTGCCATGTAGTCGCACACCCCATTAATTTGTTCAGGTCTTTTTGCAAGATTTCCACATCCTGCGGAAAAGTTATTGCCCTGCTTAGCTTAGTATCGTCTGCAAATACAGAGATTGAACTGTTTATCCCATCCTCCAGGTCGTTTATGAACAAATTAAATAGGATTGGTCCCAGCACAGAACCCTGGGGAACCCCACTACCCACCCCTGACCATTCTGAGTACTCCCCATTTATCACCACCCTCTGAACACGCCCTTGTAGCCAGTTTTCAATCCATGTACTCACCCTATGGTCCATGCCAACGCACCTTATTTTGTACAGTAAACGTTTATGGGGAACTGTGTCAAATGCTTTTGCAAAATCCAGATACACCACGTCTACGGGCCTTCCTTTATCTAGATGGCAACTCACCTCCTCATAGAAGGTTAATAGATTGGTTTGGCAAGAACGATTCTTCATGAATCCATGCTGATTACTGCTAATGATATCATTCTTATTACTAAAATCTTGTATATAGTCCCTTATCATCCCCTCCAAGAGTTTACATACTATTGATGTTAGGCTAACTGGTCTGTAATTCCCAGGGATCTTTTTTGGGCCCTTTTTAAATATTGGTGCTACATTGGCTTTTCTCCAATCAGCTGGTACCATTCCAGTCAATAGACTATCTGTAAAAATTAGGAACAACGGTCTGGCAATCACCTGACTGAGTTCCCTAAATACCCTCGAATGCAAGCCATCTGGTCCCGGTGATTTATTAATGTTAAGTTTCTCAAGTCTAATTTTAATTCCGTCCTCTGTTAACCATGTAGGTGCTTCCTGTGTTGTATCATGAGGATAAACACTGCAGTTTTGGTTACTGAAGCCCCCCGATTCACTCGTGAAGACTGAGGAGAAGAATAAATTCAATACCTTTGCCATCTCCCCGTCCATTGTAACCAGATGTCCTTCCTCATTCTTTATGGGGCCAATATGGTCTGTCCTCCCTTTTTTACTGTTTACATACTTAAAGAATTTCTTGGGATTTTTTTTGCTCTCCTCCGCTATGTGTCTTTCATGTTCTATCTTAGCCATCCTAATTGCACCCTTACATTTCTTATTGCATTCTTTATAAATTCTGAATGCTGTGGATGATCCCTCAACCTTATATTTTTTGAAGGCCTTCTCCTTTGCTTTTATATGCATTTTTACATTGGAGTTAAGCCATCCAGGATGTTTGTTCGCTCTTTAAATTTATTACCCAATGGGATACATTGGCTAATGCCCTTATTTAATATGCTCTTAAAGCAAACCCATCTCTCCTCCGTATTCTTTGTTCCTAATATTTTATCCCAATTTATGCCTTTTAGCAAGGTTTGTAGTTTAGGGAAGTTGGCTCTTTTGAAATTCAGTGTCTTTGTGTTCCCTTCATGTCTCCTATTTGTGTGATTTATACTGAAACTAATTGACCTGTGATCGCTGTTACCTAAATTGCCCCGTATTTCCACATCTGTTATCAGGTCTGTATTGTTGGTAATCAGTAGATCTAGTAATGTTTTATTTCTAGTTGGTGCGTCTACCACCTGACCCATAAAATTGTCCTGCAAGACACTAAGGAACTGGCGAGCCTTAAATGAATGCGCGGTTCCCTCCGCCCAGTCTATGTCTGGATAATTAAAATCCCCCATTATGATAACACTTCCCATCCTTGCTGCTAATCCAATTTGTGATAGGAGATCCGTCTCCACTTCCTCCCTCAGGTTAGGGGGCCTATAGCATACTCCCAGTATTATTTTCCCCTTAGCTTCATCCCTTTGGAGCTCTACCCATAAAGATTCCACCTCCTCCCTAGCCCCCTCAGTGATGTCATCTCTCACATTCACTTGTACATTATTCTTGATATATAGGCATACCCCTCCCCCTTTTTTACCCTCTCTATCCTTACGGTATAGGGTATACCCTTGAATGTTTGCCAGCCAATCATGAGAGCTGTTAAACCAGGTCTCTGAAATTCCCACAAAATCCAAATCCTCCTTGTACAACAGTATCTCTAGTTCACCCATCTTGTCCGCCAGGCTCCTGACATTGGTGAACATGCCACATAGTTTAGACCGGTCGCATATTGTCCTCGTATTGGGTGTTTCAAGATTGCAACTTGGACTTGCTACTATACTCACCTTGTGTTTTTGTGCTTTGGTTAACCTACCACTAATGCCCCCAATACTACCCTCTGGAATATCTTCCGCGCTGGCTATCACTGTCTCTGGACCCTCCCCCCCATCGCCTAGTTTAAAAACCCCTCTAACTTTTTGGCCATCTTCATTCCCAGCAGATCTGCACCCTCCTCATTTAGGTGCAGTCCGTCCCTCCTATAGTACCGGTTACCGACTGAGAAGTCGGCCCAGTCCTCCAGGAACCCAAACCCCTCCTTACTACACCAGCTCTTCAGCCACTTGTTTACTTCCCTAATCTCCCTCTGCCTCTCTGGTGTGGCTCGATGTACCGGTAGTATTCCTGAGAACACTACCTTGGAGGTCCTTTTCCTCAATTTAGCTCCTAAGTCCCTAAAATCGTTCTTTAGGACACTCCATCTGCCTCTGACTTTGTCATTGGTGCCAACGTGCACCATGACAGCCGGGTCTTCCCCAGCCCCTCCCAGTAATCTGTCCACAAGATCCGTGATGTGCCGAACCCGAGCGCCCGGTAGACAACATACTGTTCGGCGCTTCAGGTCTTGGTTACAGATTGCCCTCTCTGTCCTTCTAAGAATTGAGTCCCTTACCACCAGAATCTGTCTTTCCTTTCCCTTTGCTGCCCCCCCACTCTCACTGGAGGAGTTCTTCCCCTGGCAGCTAGGAGAGTCCCTCATCTCCAGCAGTGCTGGTCCCTGACTGGTTACACCAATGTCACTCAATGGAGCGTACTTATTGGGATGCTCCAGTCCTGGATCGGCCTCCCTGGCACTTCCCCCTCTACCCCTCCTGACTGTCACCCATCTACTCTTTGCTAGTGCCTGCACCTCTTTGTCTCCACCCGCCTCTGTGCTGGCCCCTGCCGGCACCTGCCGTGTACGTTCCTGGCTCACCTTTAGTATGGAGGGACTTCTCAGGGCTGACAGTTGCTTCCCCAGATTCAGAACCTGGGCTTCCAGGGAAACAATGTGCATACATTTTGCACAGCAGTATTCGCCCTCGATCGGATGATCAAGGAACGCATACATGCGGCAAGATGTACAAAGAGTCGCCTCTCCACACCCGCCGGGCATCGTACCTATTCAATTTAGTGAGGATTTGGGGATTTTACCCTGTCCAAATTACCTAACAACTAGCTTCCTGGCACTAATACTCAAGACAATACACAGGTACACGACAAGACAATACACAGGTACACAATACACAAGTACTAACGATCCAAACACACTACTCAGACAACACTCAGATACTCACACTACACAGGTACTATGACCCCTGTTATAACCTCCTGTTTTAAACTCTTGTTTTTAACTCCCACTTACACCAAGCTCCACAGCTTCAAACTGACGGCCCTTTAGTTGTATTAACCCTCACAGCACCAGAAGATTACAGCAGTGGGGTGGGGATGGTTAGGACGGAGGAAGATTTTACTTTTACTTTTCCCTCTGGTGCTTTTGCAGCATAAGGGGGGTAGGTTGGGGGTTTTACCCTCCCCAAACATAATTGTAAATGAGGCCTTATAGAATTCATACTCAACTCATGATTGAATATGGCTGCATTCACACTGGCGACTAGGGCCAATGCAAAATATACTGGCAATTCCTTTAGCGTTTGTCAGCAGCTCTCAGCAGGTAGGTCACTACGCACTTTGTGTGTGTCACACAGCGATCACCACAGGTAATCAAATAAAACAATGTAGCAGGGCTAATAAACGTGAAAAGATCAAAAATGAATAAGTCAAAAACAATAATTAAATGTGACTAGCATGAATGGTGAAAATCAGTCCAGGGATGGCACATAGATAAGTGCTAACCAAAACCTCTTAACAACAGTGCACCACCACCACATAAATAATGTGCTTACCAGAGGCAAGCTTATAGGGAGCCTGCGGCTTATTATAATAGGTTCCGTTGTGGTACAGTATACACTATGGAGTTCTCTTTAATATTTTCTGTGCAATTTCGTTATTGACGCCCGGTGGCTGATGCTCGAGTATTTTTGAGCAATTTGGAGTGTGTACGAGCTCTTCCCCTTACCAGTTGTGGGATATCACCTTCCTTGTGCATATTATCTTCCATGTGGATAAAGGCCCTGGCTGGGTGTTAGCCGCAGGCTCCCTATAAGCTTGCCTCTGGTAAGCGCATTATTTATGTGGTTGTGGTGCACTGTCGTTAAGAGGTGTTTTGGTTAGCACTTATCTATGTGCCATCCCTGGACTGTGATTTTCACCATTCATGCTAGTCACATTTAATTATTGTTTTGGACTTATTCATTTTTTATCTTTTCACGTTTATTAGCGCTGCTACATTGTTTTGTTGTATCTTTTCTATGTGTATCTCATAGTTCTAGAAGCTGCTTTTTTTAAATATATTATTCACCTATGTGCTTTAGCGCGGTATCTTTTCTCTTTATTATCACAGGTAATTGCTGGCTGCACACAGAGTGGCGAATAGCTGCAGCCGCTGGCGACCTATCATTATAGTATATGGGGCTGGTGGCCACATCTACCTGCTGGGAGCCACAGAAGGAACTGCCACTACAATTTGCACAGCCCTTAATTGCCAATGTGATTGTAGCCTTAGCAATATAAATTCTGCTCCAGGGCAGTAATGTCATTACTTTCTACTAGGAGTTGTGCTTACTTCTCTGTCCTGGTGCTATCATGCATCCTCCAACTGTGGACTAGAAATTGCACTGCAGGTGACCTGACAAAACAGGCACATTGGTGAGGCACTTTCCCTCTGCTGCATGTCAATCCTAGAATTTCATTAAATGCTGGGGTTGCTCATAGTGTAAGGGGTACTGTTTAACTGGCTTTAACAATGCAAAAGAGTCAGGATGGTACAAGTGTTGGCACATAAAGATGACCAGTGCCATTATTTAAGCAGTTGTTAAACAGGTTTGCTTTTAGGCCAGAATCCTAACAATTCAGATTGGCTTTATGGGATGGAATATTCCATGGTAAAATGTGTGATTCCCTTGCACAGATAAAGTAAATCCTAAACTGTTATTGTGATATTAAAGGTTTTATTTTTTATTTTTAAAAAATAACAAAAATATTATACTTACCTGCTCTGTGCAATGGTTTTGCACAGAGCGGTGTTGATCCTCTCCTTCTGGGGTCCCCGCTGGTGCTCCTGGCCCCTCCTCTTCTCCGAGTACCCCCATAGCAAGCTGCTTGCTATGGGGGCGCTCGTGCCCTCTCTGTGTATCCATTAGACACACAGAACGGGTCTCGGCCCCACCCCCTGCTCCATCATCACTGGCTGTGAACGGTGATTGACAGCAGCAAGTGCCAATGGCTGTCAGGTGGCAGAGACCCAGGAGAGCAACTGCTCTCATCCACATCGCTGGATTGCGATCGGAATCGGGTAAGTATTAGGAAGGGGTCTGGGGGGGAAGCTGCATACTGAAGGTTTTTTACCTGTATAGAATGCATAAAGGTAAAAAAACCTTCAGCCTCTAGAACCACTTTAAATACACTACGCATGATAAAATTATATTAAAAGGGAACACCTGAGAGAGGAGCTTTACGTTTTTGGCATACCAAGCATTATACCAAATTGTTCATGTTGGATTTCTTTTATGTACTGTACACGTGTGCCATATGACCCCCATGGTACACCGTTCTGCTTAGCACTCATGATATTGGCATCCTTGCCCTTATGCAGCTTCTGAATCAGACACAGCTGAGAAAGTGGTTAGATTGAAACGCTAGGTATAGTACGCAGCCAAAACCACTGACCTTCAGCTTATTCATCTTTTATATGCTGCGTTCAATAGCCCTTGTGGTCCTGTCATTGTCGCCAACAGGTTAATATTTTAGTTTGAGAAAGATTTATGGTTATTCAAGCCCGAGATCTGATACATGTTTAAACAAAAGTGGGCTGGAAGTCTAAGTTATTTGTATGAGCCTGCCAGGAAACTGATTGATATTCTCCAAGCTCAACTCTTAAAACAACAAAATGTAAAATTAGTAGAGTGCAAACAATGTTGTCATTGCATTAGATATATGTAAAACAAATGATTGAGCAGGACCTGAAGCTTAACTACACACTTCCTCCAGCTGTCTGCAACTGCAACTTGAAAAATCATTGCCATTATGGATGGAATATAGGCTTAGCCCTAAGTTGCTCTCTTAAAACCTGCTAATTTAACTCTTTAAGAATTAAGTGTGGGCACTATAGTCCAGTAAATGGTGCAATAGTAACTAAAAATGTACAATAAATAATGCTAAACAAATAGATGCAGTATGCTTTTAAAAAAAGTGCATACAATTCATAAAGTGCAAAAAAAAAACATATAGGGGATCATTTACCAAGATTCCTGGCAAGTATGGGCGCTCTACATGTTATAGCACCCAATTAAAGTAAATTAAGACTTCCACTGGGCAGAAATGCAAATGGAAAGCACACTGTTGCCGGCGAACATCGGCATATACGGGAATTGTTGAAGTCAATGAGGCTCAAACCTGCAAAATGTCCTCCATTGAAGGCTTGTATGCAAATTATTGACCATAAAAAGTGTATGGGGACCTGGGTACTGCCCTGGGGGACATGTATCATTGCAAAAAAACGTTTTTAAATCGATGAGGACAAGGGCCTCTTCCCGACAACCCTGGCCGGTGGTTGTCAGCGTCTGCGGGTGGGAGGCTTATCGGAATCTGGAAGCCCCCTTTGACAAGGGGGCCCCCTGATCCCACCCCCCCACGTAAATGAGTATGGGGTACATTTTACCCCTGCCCATTCACCAAAAAAAGTAGTGTAGTGTGAAAAAAGACAATAGCCAGTTTTTGACAAGTCCTTTATGAAAAATGTCTTCTCCTTACCCCGCTTTTTCCTCCGGTCTTCCCCTGCTTCTTCCTCCGATTTCTTCCCCCGCTTCGTCCTCCGGTCGTCTTCTTCCTCCGCTTCCCCTGCTGACCCGCTGAAAATCTAAAAAAATAACCTCTTCTGATGCTGCAATGGGGCGGATGATTTCATTCAGAGACCCCACCCCTCATGACTTCACCACCAGGGCATGATGGGTCCGTGATGTCAGAAGGGGGCGGGGTTTCCGGATGATGCCATCCGGTGGCCATGCCTCATAGTTGTATATGAAATGTGTGCCATGGAAGCAGACAGATCGGCGGGCCTTCAGAGGAGGGTCGTTTTTGTATCTTCAGCAGGTCGGTGGCGGCGGTGGAGGAAGAAGACCGAAGGAAGAAGCTGGGGAAGGAGAAGACCGGAGGAAGAAGTGGGGGGAAAAAGAAGCCGGAGGAAGAAGACTGGTGGAAGAAGCGGGGAAAGACGACAACATTTTTTATAAAGGATTTATCAAAAACTGGCTATTGTCTTTTGTCACACTACACTACTTTTTTTGGTGAATGGGCAAGGGTACAATGTACCCCATACTCATTCACATGGGGCGGTGGGATCTGGGGGCACCCTTGTTAAAAGGGCTTTCCATATTCCGATAAGCCCCCCTCGCCCACAGACCCTGATAACCACCGGTCAGGGTTGTCGGGAAGAGGCCCTTGTCCTCCTCAACATGGGACAAGGTGCTTTGGGGTGGGGGCAGAGTCCCCCGCCCAAAGCACCCCACTCTCCATGTTGAGTGCATGTTGCCTGGTATGGTTCAGAAGGGGGGCGCTCGCCCGTCCCCTCCCTTTCCTGACGTGCCAGGCTGCATGCTCGGATAAGGGTCTGGTCTGGGTTTTGGGGGAACCCACGCCATTTTTATAAAAATGTTAAACGTTTTTGGCCTGGATTTTTTAATAGCCAGGTGCCGGCAATTGTAACCACTACACTACGCTATTATGCAGGTCTCAGTGTACTTGGCACAATGGCTTGATGGTGTGCACTGATGTCTACAAAGCACTGAGTTCAAATCCCAGCCAACTTACCACCCACCTATGGTAGCTGTGTTGATTTTTCCATTGCACAAGCGAATGAAACCCAAAAATACAAAAAATAAGTAACACCCTGCACCTTAACTAGTGTGTGAGTTTTGGAATATGCTGCTGAGTACATTGCAAGTTTTCAGTAGGTGATACCATCGGTGGTATTCAAACCCATGGCTTGAACTTTTGAAGGTAGCAGGGCACACCACTACGCTACTGAGCTGACCACAATCATACATAGGAAATGTATGTACTAACGTTTGATTCTTTTAATTCTATGCAATAATGTTTTGCATTTGAGACATTAATAATATCTTAACAACCATGCTCATGTGGCATTGGCTATTAGGCATTCGCCTATTGTCAGCTTATGCTGCTGATTAAGATGTAAGCATTGCGGTTTTTATTTTCACAATATATAGCTGTTTGCTAAGCAAGGGGCCGGTAAGTTGGCCGCTGCATCCTTAACAACCGATGAGTCATCAGCTGACAGCTGAATGTAAAAAAAAAAAAGAAATTGTCAGCAAAAAAAAAAAAAAAAAAAAAGTGAAAAAAAAGGTATAGGAAGTACCTTAGTATAGTGAGTACCTGTATATTGTGGTGTAACCTGTGTATTGTGAGTGATCTGGGTATTGTGGTATAATCTGCGAATTGTATGTACCGAGTATTGTGGTATAACCTGTGTATTGTGAGTACCTGGACATTGTGGTGTAACCTGTGTATATCAATACCTGTGTATTTGGAGTATTGTGATTTCCTGTGTAGTGAGAGTACCTGAGTACTGTGATGTAACCTGTGTATCGTGAGTACCCGTGTGTTCCTTGATCATCTCATTGAGTACGAATACTGCTGTGCATAATGTAAGCACGTTGTTTCCCTGGAAGCCCAGGTTCTGAATCTAGGGAAGCAACTGTCAACACTGAGAAAACTCTCCATACTAAAAGAGTTGAGATTGTACCAGACAGGTGCCAGCAGGGGCCAGCACAGAGGTGGGTGGAAACAAAGAGGTGCAGGCACCGGAGCAGAGTAGATGGGTGACAGTCAGAAAGGGTAGAGGGGAAAGAGTCAGGGAGGCCGATCCCAGGCTGGAACATCCCAATAAGTACGCCCGTTGCGGGACATTGGTGAAGCCAGTCAGGGACCGGCATTGCTGTAGCAGAGTCACGCCCATAGCTGCCAGGGGAATAACTCCTCCAGTGAGGGTGGGGGTGAAGCCAAGGGAAAGGAAAGACAGATTCTGGTGGTAGGGGACTCAATTCTCAGAAGGACAGAGAGGGCATTCGGTCACAAAGACCTGAATCGCTGAACTGTATGTTGTCTACTGGGCGCTCGGGTTCGGCACATCACGGATCTGGTAGACAGATTACTGGAAGGGGCTTGGGAAGACCCGGCTGTCATGGTGCACATTGGCACCAATGACAAAATGAGAGGAAGATGGAGTGTCCTAAAAAAAGATTTTAGGGATTTAGGAGCTAAATTGAAGAATAGGACCTCCAAGGTAGTATTCTCAGAAAGGCAGCGGGAGATTAGGGAAGTAAACAAGTGGCTGAGGAGCTGGTGTAGAAAGGAGGGGTTTGGGTTCCTGGAGAACTGGGACTACTCAGCTCTTTAGCAAGGACGGACTGCACCTAAAAGGAGAAGGTGCGGATCGGCTGGGAGAGAAGATGGCCAATAAGTTAGAGGGGCTTTTAAACTAGGTGACGGGGTGAGGGTCCAGATGTAGAGGTAGCCAGCTTGGAACAAATTCCTGAGGGTAATATTGGGGGCAATTGACTAAAGCACCTAAATCTGTGGTAAGTACTGTAACAAGTCCTATTTGCAACCTCAGAACACCCAATAAGGAGATAGTATGTGACCGTTCAAAACTGCGTGGCTTGTTCACTAATGCCAGGAGTCTGGTGGACAGGATGGGAGAACTAGAGCTGCTATTGTACAAGGAGAATTTAGATTTTGTTGGAATTTCAGAGACTTGATTCAACAGCTCTCATGGTTGGCTGGCAACCGTTTAAGAGTATTTCCTATATTGCAGGGATAGAGAGGGGAAAAAAAGGGGGGAAGGGTATGCCTGTTTATCAGAAATGATGTACAGGTGAATGTGAGGGACGAGATCACAAATGGAGCAAGGGAGGAGGCGAAATCCTTATAGGTAGAGCTTCAAAGGGAGGAAACCATGGGGAAAGTAATACTAGGAGTATGCTATAGCCCCCTTAACCAGAGGGAGGAGGGGGAGGCGGACCTCCTATCACAGTCTGGAATGGCGGCAAGACTGGGAAGTGTCATCATAATAGGGGATTTTAATTATCTAGACATGGGCGGAGGGAACCGCACATTTGTCTTTGGTTCGCCATTTCCTAAATCTCTTACAAGACAATTTCATGGGTCAGATGGTAAATGCACCAACAAGAAACAATGCGTTACTTGACCTACTGATTACTAACAATACAGATGTGGAAATACAGGGCAATTTAGGAAACAGCAACCACAGATCAATTAGTTTCAGTATAAATCACACAAATAGGAAACTTAAGGGGAATATAAAGACACTGAGTTTAAAAAAAAAACTAATTCCATAAACTACGCTCCTTGCTAGAAGATATTGCATGGCATAAAATCCTAGGAAAAAAGACCACAGAGGAAAAATGGATGTACTTTAAGAGCATATTAAATAAGGGTGTTAGCCAGTGCATCTCAATGGCATTTTTGCAGATTTATCAAAAAAGAAAAACTGAAATATCACATGGTCCTAAGTACTCAGACCCTTTGCTCAGTATTTAGTAGAAGCACCCTTTTGATCCAATACAGCCATGAGTCTTTTTGGGTAAGATGCAACAAGTTTTTCACACCTGGATTTGGGGATCCTCTGCCATTCCTCCTTGCAGATCCTCTCCAGTTCTGTCAGGTTGGATGGTAAACGTTGGTGGACAGCCATTTTTAGGTCTTTCCAGAGATGCTCAATTGGATTTAAGTCAGGGCTCTGGCTGGGCCATTCAAGAACAGTCACGGAGTTGTTGTGAAGCCACTCCTTCGTTATTTTAGCTATGTGCTTAGGGTCATTGTCTTGTTGGAAGGCAAACCTTCGGCCCAATCTGAGGTCCTGAACACTCTAGAGAAGGTTTTTGTCCAGGATATCCCTGTACTTGGATGCATTCATCTTTCCCTCTGTTGCAACCAGTCGTCCTGTCCCTGCAGCTGAAAAACACCCCCACAGCATGAAGCTGCCACCACCATGCTTCACTGTTGGGACTGTAATGGACAGGTGATGAGCAGTGCCTGGTTTTCTCCACACATACCGCTTAGAATTAAAAGTTCTATCTTGGTTTTATCAGACCAGAGAATCTTATTTCTCACCATCTTGGAGTCCTTCAGGTGTTTTTTTTTAGCAAACTCCATGTGGGCTTTCATGTGTCTTGCACTGAGGAGAGGCTTCCGTCGGGCCACTCTGCCATAAAGCCCTGACTGGTGGCTCTTCTCCCCCGATAGCTCAGTTTGGCCAGATGGCCAGCTCTAGGAAGGGTTCTGGTCGTCCCAAACATCTTCCATTTAAGGATTATGGAGGCCACTGTGGTCTTAAGAACCTTAAGTGCAGCAGAAATGTTTTGTAACCTTAGCCAGATCTGTACCTTGCCACAATTCTGTCTCTGAGCTCTTCAGGCAGTTCCTTTGACCTCATGATTCTCATTTGCTCTGACATGCACTGTGAGCTGTAAGGTCTTATATAGACAGGTGTGTGGCTTTCCTAATCCAAACAGTATAATCAAACACAGCTGGTCTCAAATGAAGATGTAGAACCATCTCAAGGATGATCAGAAGAAATGGACAGCACCTGAGTTAAATATATGTTACAGCAAAGGGTCTGAATACTTAGAACCATGTGATATTTCAGTTTTTCTTTTTTAATAAATCTGCAAAAATGTCAACAATTCTGTGTTTTTCTGTCAATATGGGGTGCTGTGTATTTCCAGAGCAGTTTGTATTTCTCCTGAGGTTACCTGTGGGTTTTTCTTTTTATCCCAAACAATTCCTGTGGCAGTTGTGGCTGAAATCTTTCTTGTTCTACCTGACCTTGGCTTGGTATTAAGAGATGCCCACATTTTCTACTTCTTAAATGATTGAACAGTATTGACTAGCATATTCAAGGCTTTGGGTATCTTTTTATATCCTTTTCCAGCTTTGCAAAGTTTCATTACTTTGTTATGCAGGTCTTTTGACTGTTCTTTTCTGCTCCCCATTGCTTAGTATCTAGCCTGCTTAGTGCATCCATGTGAGAGCTAACAAACTCAATGATTATTTATACACAGACACTAATTGCAAGTTAAAAAGCCACAAATGTGGGAAATTAACCTTTTAATTGCCATTTTAACCTGTGTGTGCCACCTTTGCTGTCTGTACCAAGGCTATACATTCCAGGGTATGTAAACTTTTTTGATCAGGGACATTTGGGTGATTTCTGTTATCATTATCTGTTATCATTACAAAGGAGCCAAAAAACTATGTGATAATAAATGGCTTCATGTGATCAATATCCTTGAATAAAAGACAGTTTTTTGGCATGAGTAGTCATATTTTCAATATAAATGCCAAAATTTCACAATTTCTGCCAGGGTATGCTAACTTTTGAGCACAACTGTAAATAGTAAAAGAGGGAGGTCTGATCATGTTGGCGCCCCATAAAGAATGATGAAGGGAATCTGGTTACAAAAGACGGAGAGATGGCGAAGGTATTGAATTTATTCTTCTCCTCAGTATTCATGAGGGAAACTGGGTGATTCAGTAACCAAGACTGTAATGTTCATGTTCGTGACACATCACACGAAGCACCCTCATGGCTAACAGAAGATAGAATTAGGAATAGACTTGAAAAACGTAACATTAATATGTCACCGGGACCAGATGGCTTGCACCTGAGGGTCCTTAAGGAACTCATTCAAGTAATTACCAGACCATTGTTCCTTATTTTTAAGAACAGTTTACTGACTGGTATGGTACCAGAAGATTGGAGAAAAGCCAATGTAGCACCATTATTTAACCACTTAAGCCCGGACCATTTTGCACTCTTTTCGATTCGGCACTGCGTCGCTTTAACTGACAATTGCGCGGTCGTGGCGACGTGGCCAAAACAAATCTGACGTCCCTTTTTTCCCACAAATAGAGCTTTCTTTTGGTTGTATTTGATCACCTCTGCGGTTTTTATTTTTTTTCGCTATAAACAAAAATAGAGCGACAATTTAGAAAAAAACACATTATTTTTTACTTTTTGCTATAATAAATGTCCCCAAAAAATATATTAAAAAAACATTTTTTTCCCTCAGTTTAGGCCGATACGTATTCTGCTACATATTTTTGGTAAAAAAAATCACAATAAGCGTTTATTGATTGGTTTGCGCAAAACTTATAGCATCTACAAAATAAGGGATAGTTTTATGGCATTTTTATTAAAAATTTTTTTTTTTACTAGTAATGGCGGCGTCTGCGATTTTTATTGTGACTGCGACATTATGGCGGACACATTGGGCAATTTTGACACATTTTTGGGACCATTGTCATTTTTACAGCGATTAGTGCTATAAAATTGCACTGATTACTGTAAAAATGACAATGGCAGTGAAGGGGTTAACCACTAGGGGGTTAAGTGTGTCCTAGGGATGTGTTCGAACTGTGGGGGGGAGGGGCTGTGTATAACACATCACTGATCATAGCTCCCGATCATAGGGAGCTATGATCAGTGACAGTGTCACTAGGCAGAACGGGGAGATGCTTGTTTACACCTCCCCGTTCTTCCTCTCCGTGAGATGATTGCGGGTATCCCCGCTGACATCGAGTCAGCGGGACCCGCGATCCTACTCATGGAGAGGAAGAACGGGGAGGTGTAAACAAGCATCTCCCCGTTCTGCCTAGTGACACTGTCACTGATCATAGCTCCCTATGATCGGGAGCTATCGGTAATTGTAAGCTCTACGCGTTTCGGGACCTTATAGCCACTCGTCTGGAGCAAACTGCAGTGATCAACTATGGATATGGAAAACAACCATATTTTAAAAGGGTTTAGGAAGAAAAATGGGTAAATGTAGAATATGTACACTTGACCCACAAACTTACATATATATCTGCGCAAAGGCGGTGAGGCCATGAGAGTCAAGCCAGGCAAAGATACCACATCCCGGAGCTGGTGGGGTACATACATGAAAAATTAAGTATCACTTTTCTTCCTAGACCCACCCAGTAAAGTACACACCCTCCAGTAAAAGTGATTCTGTTTCTTCATGTAGGCCTCAAGTTCTCACACCTGTTCATTTGGAATACACAAATGCATCAGCATAGATATCTGTGCATGGTAAACCATAAAATAACAAATGTTCAAGGCTTTGGCCATTATCAGTAATCCCAAAAATCTCCAATTCAAACTTTTATGTTGTTGGGCATGTGGAGGGTCCAAAACAGGAAATGACAACTTTGTGAGGGCTGCTTCACACAAATTGGTGACAAAGCGCATTTGTCATTCATCATAAGCATACAACATTAAAATATGTGTGCAGGATCACACCAGACTTATACATCCATATCTGGGCCAAAACACCCCAGTTCTAGATTTATTACAAAACCACACTTGCTTGATTTATAATGTAATTTCTTGGAGTTCCATTATGTGAAACCCATCAAAAATGTCATCACTGGTGAAAAATAAACTTTTACAGCACAATAGAGGAAGAGCATATAAACCTCTAGCCAGGGAGCAGGATTGGGATTCGAACCAAGAACCTCAGTGCTGCTAGGCAGAAGTGCTAACCTGCTGTCTGTGCCACTGTCACCTGCCACTGTGCTGCCACATGTTTGTAGGCTGCATCTTTGTGGTGTCAAACTGTCTTAAGTCCCAGTTGTGCAAGAAGTTAATCAATGCAGATGTACTGTGGAAGGCCAGAGAGACACCAAGCAACCTGTTTCTGGCATATGCCATCTCTTTTGAAGGCTGGTTATGACTGATTATTGTCAGCATGCTGAGAGATAAACAGCTGTCATTTTGTGGGTTTAGGCTTGGTAAGAGGCTGCAATTAGTGCTGGTGGGGAAATGTTATGGCTGATTATAGTCCTTGCCCATAGAAAACATATGACATGATTTGCAATGGTAGTGGAACCCTCCTACACATACTACATTTAGACATAATTTGTGCAAGGACCTGAGTCAGGAGTTATGTTTAACAACATAGGGAGAACAGACAACTTGTCTACATGAAGTGGCATGTTTGGGATTCGATCCAAGAACCTCGGTGCTGCTAAGCAGAAGTGCTAACATGTTAGCCACTGTGCTGCCACGTGTGAAACCCTCCTACACATAAATACTGCATTTCTTTGGACATATAGGTGGTGGAATTACATTAGTCAGGAGTTATTCATTTATTCTGTGTATTCTGTATATTTGGGGGGTCTTGGTGTGTGAGTGTAGAATAGTGATGTTACCCTCTGATTTTTGTGAATAACATTTTGATTTCTGATGTTGGTACACATAACACATTTTTTGGGCTCAAATTATGATCATTTGGAAATAAGAAAAAACACACAAAATTGTGACTCATTTTAAATTTGCATCAGCAATGGTATTGTTTGTGGTATGTAAAGACACCTGTGTGAGTTTTGGTAAAGATTTTTGTGAGATGGACAGCAACAAGTGAGAGAGACAGAGAAAAAACTAAAATTTTCACTCTCAAATGCTTTTTAACCCAGCGCTCATTTTGGTATTTAATATAACTCTTGGTAAAAAAAAAAAGGCATGGGAGTTAAAACGAGAGTAGTTTGCATGTCTGAGCATGTTCGGTTGTGCTGGCACCTAGTTGTAAAGAGATGGGGAATTTATCTCTTCTCAGACTTTTAAAGATATTTCAGTGTATATATCACTTTTAACACAGTTTTAAAGCAGATTATCTTTAAACAATATACCACATATTTAATGGTGCTCCTGTATGTCAGTCCGTAAAAGCAGGATAGCTCTGGCGGCCTGCGATCACGGCGAGGAGAGGCAGAACAGGGAACTGCCTATGTAAACAAGGCATTTCCCTGTCCTGCTTGGTGACATGACAGGGATCTACTGCTCCCAGTGATCGGGAACAGTGATATCTGTCATGTTTCAGTAAGCCCATCCCCCTACAGTTAGAACACGCTGAGGGAACACACTTAACCCCTTGATCGCCCCCTAGTGTTAACCCCTTCCCTGCCAGTGTCATTTTTATATTGATCAGTGCATTTTTATAACGCTGATCAATGTAAAAATGTCACTGGTCTCCAAAAAGTGTAATTTGGGGTCAAATTTTTCTGCAGCAATGTCGCAGTTTTGCTAAAAATCAATGATTGCCGCCTTTACCAGTAAAAACAATAAAAAAAAATCAAAGTCCCTGTAGTAGATCCTGTAGTTTGTTGACGCGATAACTTTTGCGCAAACCAATCAATATACACCTATTGCGATTTTTTTTTTTATTTTATCCAAAAATATGTAGAAGAAATATATATAGGCCTAAACTGATGAATACATTTTTTTTTTATATTTTGTTTTTTTAGTAGGTGAGGTTGAAAAAAGACACAAGTTCATAAAGTCCAACCTATGTGTGTGATTATACGTCCGTATTACATTGTATATCCCTGTATGTTGCAGTCATTCAGGTGCTTATCTAATAGTTTTTTGAAACTATCGATGCTCCCCGCTGAGACCACCGCCTGTGGAAGGGAATTCCACATCCTTGCCGCTCTTAAGGTAAATAACCTTCTACGTAGTTTAAGGTTAAACCTCTTTTCTTCTAATTTTAATGAGTGGCCAAGTGTCTTGTTAAACTCCCTTCCGCAAAAAGGTTTTATCCCTATTATGTGGTCACCAGTATGGTATTTATAAATTGAAATCCTATCCCATCTCAAGCGTCTCTTCTCCAGAGCGAATAAGTTCAGTGCTTGCAACCTTTCCTCAAAACTAATATACTCCAGACCCTTTATTAGCTTAGTTGCCCTTCTTTGTACTCACTCCATTTCCAGTACATCCTTCCTGAGGACTGGTGCCCAGAACTGGACAGCATACTCTAGGTGCGGCTGGACCAGAGTCTTGTAGAGCGGGAGAATTATCATTTTTGGATATGTATTATAGCAAAAAGTAGTTTTGTTTTCAAAATTGCCGCTCTTTTTGTTTATAGCTCATCATATCATACTCTAAACATTATTTCCATGTGCAATACTCCAGGTTCTAGCAGAGTAAGGGTTTGGGCGCTATCTGTTGTCTGGGAGCTATAGTAAATTCGGTTTTGGGAGTATTGTGAATTCCGTTAGGGTGTTAATTACCAAGATCGTGGTAATTTGAGCACTAATTAGCGTGTGGTGCTATAGTAAATGACCCCCCAATGTGTTTCAAATAAAGTTAATTTATGCTCTTCTTAAACAAAGCTTCTTGATTCTTCCATGTGAATTGTCATTAAAGCATCACCATCATCCTTTGCACCCAATGTGCTCTACTGGAATGTCACTTCCCAGACTGCCATGACCTCTTTAACTAAAAAGGTCAAAAATCGCTTGGATGCTAAGTTTCCTTATAGCTCCTCACATATAACCCACACTTGTCATGGATCCAAAGTAGCACTCTGTCATGCCACAATAAATCAGAAAAAGAACTCTGTAGAATCAAAGTGTGAGTCAAACTGAATTTCATGCCATCCACTTAAAAACATCCTTTGCAACTATCTTACTAATTTCTGATGTCACATCAAAAATCACATTCAAAATAGTAAAATATTCGGCAGTAACTGCCTCTCACATCACTTCCGGTCCGCTGTCTGCTCCGAGATGCACTACACGTTACGTCACACCACGTGACTTCCTCAGTTCCCTGAGGAAGTCACGTGGTGTGAAAAAATGTGTAGGGATTCTTGAAGCTCCCAGATGTCACACAAAACATTAACAACATACACAAGGCTACTAAAAGACAGAGTCATGTCATACAGAGGTAAGTTTATGTATGTGGAACTTCAAAATTATGAAGGTGGAACTTCAAATTTATGGAGGTAGACAATGTAACAAAATGGCTGGTGTACTCATACAGCTATCTTTAAGGTGTTGTGTGCTAACGTGACCATATTGCTGGAGGCATCAGGCATCAGGCAGGCGTGTGATTGGCCCCACATTTATTGTGCAGCAAGGGAACAACTCCAAACATGCAGCTAATGTCATCAAGAACTATCTTCAGCGTAAAGAAGAACAAAGAGTCCTGGAAGCGATGGTTTGGCCATCACAGAGCCCTGACCTATACATCATCGAGTCTGTTTGGGATTACGTGAAGAGACAGAAGGATTTGAGGGAGCCTACATCCACAGAAGATATGTGGTTAGTTCTTCAAGAGGTTTGGAACAACCTACTTGCCGAGTTCCATCAAAAACTGCGTGCATCTTGAAGAATTGATGCTGTTTTGATGTCAAAGGGTAATCACACCAAATATTGATTTGATTTAGATTTTTCTTCTGTTTGTTCACTTTGCATTTTGTAAATTGTTAAAAAAAAAACAATTAAAATATATATTTTTGAAAGCATTCTTACTTTACAGCATTACTTCACACCTGCCTAAATGTTGCAGTCCAGATAGTGCTGTATGTGAGCAAAACATTGGGGGTTATTTACGAAAGGCAAATCCACTTTGCACTACAAGTGCAAACTACAAGTGCAGTCGCTGTAAATCTGAGAGGTAGATCTGAAATTAGAGGAAGCTCTGCTGATTTTATTATCCAATCACGTGCAAGCTAAAATGCTGTTTTTTATTTTTCTTGCATGTTCCCCTCGGATCTACAGCGACTGCACTTTTAAGTGCACTTTCAGTGCAATTTCAAGTGCACTTGTAGTGCAAAGTGGAGTTTAGTAAATAACCCCCATTGTTTGTTATGTCTGTATGGGCACTACAACCTGGGTTATTTGGTGCAGCTATACTTTTCCACAGTCCCCTTCCCCCCTCCTTCATGTTCCAAAGTCTTAGAAAACACATTGTTATCACTGGAATATTATAAAACTCTATACAAGCCACAACGTTAATGGCAGTTACACTTAACACAGCATTTACAATTAACCATTCTCAGAAAGAGCACACTTTGCTTTTTATATATTACATGATATTAAAACTCCTGTTCTCAGTCGATCATTCCGCTACATTTCCTTAGAATCCTTACTGCAGTCCTATGGTCCATGATCAGATAACATTCAGCCTTTTTTATCCCCTGTCTGTGATGAGACCCCGCCTGGTCCATGATAATCTCTTCTATGCCAGCTCTTTATCGCTTACCCATTGTCCTCGATCAGGTCACATCCAGCCTCTTTTACTCCAGGCAAGTTAAAATTCTGCCTCCTCTACCCAACCCCTATGGCGCCTTTCACACGGACGGCTGTTCTGCCGCAGTTAAAAGCATATAATATGTTCTGTGAAATTCAAGACTCCAGGCTCTGCGATCAGCTGCATTTGTACAGTGAGATTACCTGCGTTTATGTGCGTTTACATGCGGCTGCGTTTAGCTGCGTTTGGAACATTCTTGTCATTTCTGATGTGCTTCCTGTTGCTTTTCTTTCCGTGTTGCTGCTGCTATCCGCAGGAGAAATAATACACTGCGATTACCTGAAGTTAGCTGCAAATAGCTGCGCTAAATCGCTCCTGGACGCATTCAGTTCTATTTTTTCTATCCGCACCAAACCGCATGTAACTAAATCGCAGTTAAACGCAGTGTGTGAATGGGGCCATAGGAAAGCATTGTGTGCTTTTAGCTGCGGTAAAAAACTAGAAAATCTGCAGCTAAAAGCACAATTCTATCCGTCCGTGTGAAAGGGGCCTATCTCAGTACACATTCAGCTGCTATTCTGTCTCCTGCACAGCCTCCTCTTCTTGTGATCTATGATCACCTTCTCAACCTCCTATAGCACCCAGCAATACAATTATTTTATAATCTGTGTCAACCCACCCCCCCCACCCCCCATGGACAGCGAAAATTTTGTGATAAGGCATTAAAGGTGTTACTAAGCCCACAACAGTAAAATCAGTTTGTATATGCAATAAAGCATGCTTCTTATACTCACTATGGAACCTAGGGGGTTTATCCTATACATTGTGTAAAAAACGGCTGTTTGATCCTGCCTTCTCTGATCCTCCCCTTCCTCCTCTGTCCCCAATTCATCGGTTGAGAAGACAGAGCCTTGGGAGTCACTCTGCACATGCTCAGTTTGGTGTGTATTCCTAGAGAGTTTTTTTTTTTTTCTTGAGAAAGTGCGTGTGATCAGCACAGGGCCAATCAGCACTATCCAGACAGAGGGTCAGGGGGTCATGCAGTCTCATAGGACAGTCAGGGTAGAATGAAAACTCTTCCTACAAGCTTTAACCAGTGCTCAGCCAGACACTGATAGAAGGCACAAGACTGCTATGTACTGCTGATGAGAAAAGGCATTTAGCAGTTTATATTTAGTAAAATAATTGCATTTCCATGTTTTGTGTACTGTGGGGGACCGGATATAGTGAACGCAGAGTTCTGGGTTTAGTAACACTTTAATATCAGTTTAGTAAATCACTCATAAGCCAAAAACCATTCATCCTAAATTATTTGCTTATGAATGGCCACACATTTGCTAGTTCTCACAAATGTACATTACATTGCTCCATTTTTTAAATTTAAAGTGTTTGACCTAAATTATATGTAAGATATCTTTCCTGTGCTTATACCAGTTATATTTTGCTTTTAAACTCTTTTCTTTTTAGCATTGCAAAAGCAAATATGTGGTGCGCATACATTTGTGCTCATAAGTTTACATACCCTGGCAGAATTTATGATTTCTTGGCCATTTTTCAGAGAATATATATAGAAAAATGTAATTGCTAGGGGGGTACCTCATCCATAAGAGGATTGTTTACAGAACTTTGGACAAACTGAGCAGACTTTACCGGTACCAACCTTTACAGATTAATACTAATTTTTTTATTACAGAGAAATTACTTTACAAAAAAAATTTCATTAATAAAAGATATTTTCACAGGTTAAAAGCAAGAAATATTGAGCTCTCATCAATATAACCACTTGATATACATCATGTTTGGTCTCTGTTATTACTAGGTCAAAAAGGTCAATGTTTCGCTTTATGCTTCCTCAGGACCTGATTCCCTTGACTACAAACAGAGATCCTATATAGGAATGAAAGGAGGAAAATATCACATTTTTATCAGATGAAAAGTGCAGCATAACAGTGTGCCAGTATATCCCCATATACATATAAAGAGATAAGATGTGTCAGGAGTGCCACGTACAAATTAAGAAGAGCTCTCATACAGAATGGTGTGCCATGTCATTCGGAGGAGATCTGAACAGCAGTGTCCTCTCTAAATAAATCAACCAATAAATAAACAGTTTTAACTAAATGACCCCATTATACGAAATACAAAGTATACGCTATCAACCATAGCTATGGTGATGTAATACTTACTAGATCCTGGAACCCAAAATAGGTACAAAGTAGAGGAATCGGCCACCAGTTCGCAATATTTCTAGACTGACTAGTTTATCAAGATAGCCCCTAAGAAAACTAAATACAAAGCATAATCAGTGTCTCAAATGCTGAGTTAATTCTCTTATCATTAACACCAAACAGAATGAAACCAAAACAAAACAATATATACCTTATTGGTATTAAGGTGGCAATCAATAATGGTGTCAAAAAACAGGATATCTGTGTCTCCTTGACAGGTTAATATGCTGAAATTGATCTAAAGATAATCAAAAGATAGTGATATATAATCAGGTAGATCCAATTAGTCAAACATTATACTACTATAGATGAGGAAACAAATCCATTATAAATTATCACAGATTTAAAACTCGCCAACAGAACAGTATTCTGAGGTCCGTATAGGTTACCCTATATTACATGGCCATCAGTCTTCTTCACCTCCAATACCAACTTTTTAGCTAGACATTCTATAAAGTATGCATATAGATACAGATAATAAACTTCACTAAAAACCTCATCAACGATGGAAAGGTCTCAGTAGCCAAGATCAAATCACAGACACTCACCTAGAACCGCTTACACTGACCAACACCATAGCATCCATTGCTGCCCACAGCTCAGACCAGCGTTAACCACTTCAGTCCCAAAAGATTTGGCTGCTCAATGACCAGGCCATTTTTTGCGATACGGCACTGCATCGTTTTAACTGACAATTGCGCGGTCGTGCGACATTGTACCCAAACAAAATTGACGTCCTTTTTTTTCACACAAATAGAGCTTTCTTTTGGTGGTATTTGATCATCTCTGCGGTTTTTATTTTTTACGCTATAAACAAAAAAAAAATATGAAAATTTTGAAAAAAAACACAATATTTTGTACTTTTTGCTATAATAAATATCCCCAATTTTTTTTTAAAAAAGCGAATTTTTTTGTTTAGGCCGATTATGTATTCTTCTACATATTTTTGGTAATAAAAATCGCAATAAGCGTATATTGATTGGTTTGCACAAAAGTTATAGCATCTACAAAATAGGGGAAAGATTTATGTCATATTTATTTATTTATTTTTACTAGTAATGGCGGTGATCAGCAGTTTTTATCATGACTGCGACATTATGGCGGACAGATCGGACACTTTTGACACATTTTTGGGACCATTGGCATTTATACGATTACTGTGTAAATGTCACTGGCAGGGAAGGGGTTAATACTAGGGGGCGATCAAGGGGTTAACTGTTCCCTAGGGAGTGATTCTAACTTGGGGGGGGGGGCGACTGACTGGGTGAGGAGAACAATCGTTGTTCATACTTAGCATAAACAACAGATCGCTCTACTCACCCCTGACAGCACGGAGATCTGTCTGTTTACATTGATTAATGTCGCAGTCCCGCTAACAATCGCTGATCGCCACCATTACTAGTAAAAAAAAAAAATAGAAAGTCCATAATTCTATCCCATAGTTTGTAGAGGTTATAACTTTTGTGCAAACCAATCAATATACACTTATTGGGATTTTTTACCAATATGTGACAAAATACATATTGGCCAAAATTGATGAAGAAATTTGATTTTTTACAGTTTTTTATTGGATATGTTTTATAGCAGAAAGTAGAAAATATATTGTTTTTTTTCATAATTGATGGTTTTTTTGTTTTATAGCGCAATAAATAAAAACCGCAGAGGTGATCAAAAACCACTAAAAGAAAGCTCTATTTGTGGAAAAAAAGGACATCAATTTTATTTGGGTACAGCATCACATGACCGCATAATTGTCAGTTAAAGTGATGCAATGCTGTATCGCAAAGAATGGCCTGGTCAGGAAGGGAGGTGAACCTTCCGTAGCTGAAGTGGTTAAAAAGTCTTTCTCCAGTTTAAGTAAATCTGTTAACAAATGGAGCAATTCTGTCTGAGCATTTGATTAAAAAAAGTTTTCAAGCTGAAGTTACCTTCAGTGAAATCCGGTGTTAATTTTGACATCAAATTTTAATTTAGTTTTAGTCGTATAATGTCATTTTAGTCGTATTTTAGTGACCTGAATTGTTTTAGTTTTAGTCGACTAAAATCTCCAGTAAATTTTAGTCAACTAAAATCTAATGGGTTTAGTTAAATTGTAATGCATTATTTAAGCGTTTCTCTAGAATTTCCGAACTCGTTATATATTTCTAGAGTAAAATTCTAATAACGTAGTGGGGGTATGGAAGTAAATGTGAGTGAGGGAGTGCACAGGGCAGAGAACTGATCTCTACTACTACTACTTGCCCACACTTTGACAATTACTCAGTCATGCAACACCATGCTTATATGAATGGGTGTCTTTTTTTCACACAAATAGAGCTTTCTTTTGGTGGTTTTTAATTTTTTGCAAATTAGTCATTTTTCTTCATACATTTTGCCCAAAAGTTATACTGTTACATATCTTTGGTAAAAATTGCTCAAATCAGTGTATATTATTTGGTCTTTGTGAAAATTATAGAGTCTACAAGCTATGGTGCCAATCATTGAAAATTGATCACACCTGATCACACCTAATGTACTGATGGCCTATCTCATTTATTGAGACACTAACACACCATGAATGTGCAAATACCCCCCAAATTACCTTTTTTTGGAAAGTAGACATTACAATATATTTAGTAAGAGGCATAGTGAGTTTTTTTGATGATGTCAATTTTTTCCCACAATTCTTTGCAAAATGAATGGGTGAATATTTTTTCACATGGCATATGCATACTTGCAACTACACCCCAAAACACATTCTGCTACTCCTCCTGAGTTTGGCAATACCACATGTGAGACTTTTTCACAGTCTAGCCACATAGAGAGGCCCAACATGCAGGAAGCATTGTCAGGTGTTCTAGGGACATAAATTACACATCTAAATTCTTGACTACCTATTACACTTTTGAAGGCCCTGGAGCAACAGGACAATGCAAACAAAATGACCCTATTTTGGAAAGCGAACACCCCAACATATATTCTATGAGGCATAATGAGTCTTTTGAACATGTCATTTTTTTTCCCACAAGTTTTTGGAAAATGTGGAAAAAAAAATGAAAATGCATTTTTTTTTTTTTTTTTTTTACACAAAGTTGTCTATTTGTAAGCTATTCTAACACATAGCATGTAGGTAGCAGAAATGACACCCAAAATACATTCTGCTACTCATCCTCAGTATGGTGATACCACGTGTGAGGCTTTTTCACAGCATGGGCACATACAGAGGCCCAACATTCAAGTAGCACCTTCAGGCAGTCTAGGAGCATAAATTACACATCTAATTTCCTGACAACCTATTACACTTTTGAAGGCCCTGGAGCACCATGACAATGGAAATGCCCACAAAATGACCCCATTTTGGAAAGCAAACACCCCAGTGTATATTCTATGAGGCATAATGAGTCTTTTGAACATGTCATTTTTTTTTTTTTTTGACAAGTTTTTGGAAAATGCGGAAAGACAATGAAAATGCATTTTTTTTTTTACACAAAGTTGTCTATTTATAAGATATTTCTAACATATAACATGTACATAGCAAAAATTACAGAATACATTCTGCTACTCCTGAGTATGGTGATACCAAGTGTGAGACTTTTACACAGCCTGGCCACATAGAGAGGCCCAACATGCAAGGAGCATCATCAGGTGTTCTAGGGACATAAATTACACTGACAACCTATCATTTTTGAAGGCCCTTCATATTTCTAACACATAGCATGTACATACCAAGAAGTACACCCAAAAATACATTCTGCTGAGCAAAGGGTAAACAAAAGATTACCTGTGGTTTTAGTAGTGCAGTTGTCCACAGAGGAGAGCATTGGTCAAAGCAGCAGGCAGGGACGTGCTTGGTGACAACAAAAGTAATTGTCTAGGCAGCAGGCAGAAATATTGTCTATAGTCAGTACAGGGATATTGTCAGCACAGCCGAAGCATTAATCCAGGCAGCAGGCAGAGATGTGGTCAGCAACAGCCAAAATATTGGTCCTGGTATACTGTTGCCTGCAGACACTCATTATCGTAGTGCTCTCCAGCCCTTCATAAACATATTGCCTCTAAGTCAGCAGCAGGCTGAGGGCCATGGTCAGGTACGACCTGGGCACGGGTTGAGGCTTCTTCCAACCAAATCTCTTTGAAGCCTTTGATCTCTAGACCCTAATCTGGAAAGTACAAAACCCGGAGAAAACAAAAAAATTTGTTTTCTCCATCTGGAAAAACAATTCTGGAGCGCCTCACATGTGTGAGACCCCTGTGTACTACAGTAGTGGGGCAACAGATCAGTCCAAGCAGTAGGCAAAAGCATAGTCGGTAAACAGGCCAGGGTCAGTTCACGTGGAAGGCAGAAGCGTGGTGGATCAACAATTCAGATGGTAAGCAGAGGCATAGTTGATAAACAGGCCTGGGTCAGTACACGTGGAAGGCAGTGGCATGGTTATTTGAGGAAGCAGGCAAATGGTCACCACAGATGTTGAAAATAGGGAAATTATTGAAAATATGGCCTAATATTTTAAGGATGTGTGAAAATGTCGGAAGCATTCTCCAATTCATAGACCGGGTTGAGAGGGACACTGGGGATAATGGTAGCTGGTATCTCTAACTCCTCCTTTGCGGCATACGCAACATCTTTTTTGGCGTCTTCGGCCTGCTTCAGGTGGTGGAATGCTCTCTGGAAATGACGCTCATGAAGTCGGCTAACCGCATCAGAGCAAAGGTTTTCTGGGGGGGGGTTTTGCTGGTAGATGAGGGGCGTGCCTATTTCTTTTATGAATTTTAGGAAGGGGGTGGGTCTTTCCGTGGATTTGGTGTAGGTGACATAAGCATTGTAAATGACCAAATGATTAAGATAAATTGCAACTTTCTTATACTAGAAACAGGACCTCCTTGTTGCCAAATGGGGCTATAGCCCCCGTGTAAAGATTATAATCTTGGATGCATGCAGGTTTTTGAACAGGACAGTGTCTTCTGGGACTCTTGACTGAGGTGTCATTATGGATGGTGGACAGCATGTATATATCCCTCTTATCCTTCCACTTCAAGGCCAGCACTTTTTCGTTTCTCAAACTTGCTGATTCCCCCCGTCTTAGCCTTGTGTTCACTAAAGATTGTGGGAAGCCCTTTCTATTCTTTCTGGAGGTACCACTGGCCCTTTTTTTTTTTGCACGGTGTAGGTGTCGAAAAAGGGGTGGACTGGTATAAAAGTTATCGAGGTAGAAGTGATAACCTTTTTGCAAAAGTGGGTAATCCAGGTCCCATACAATTTTTTCCAGTTGTGCCAATGTAGGTCAGGCACTCAGGGGGCTGGAGCTGGGAATCTCTTCCTTCGTATATGCGAACGCATACAGATATCCCGTGACTCTTTCACATAGCTTATAGAATTTGATTCCATATCTGCCCCTTTTGCTTGGAATATATTGTTTTATTCCTAGCCAGCCAGTAAAGTGTACAAGGGACTCATCCACACTTGTATTTTGATCAGGGACATAAAGTTCAGCAAATCTTTGAGGGAAAAAAATTATAAGTGGGTGAGTCTTGTATAATGTGTCATAGTTAGGATGATCTCGGGGAGGGCACTGGGTATGTGGAAGTGAAGGAAGCGCATAATAATCTTATAGGGGGACCTGGGCATTACAGGAGAATAAATGGGCATGGGGTGGGTGGACCAGTAGGCACGTCCTTCATTTTTTTTTTTTAGTAAGCCCCATGTTAAGGGTGAGGCGCATAAACAATTTGAACTCTTAACTCATACGGATGGGCATAGGATGAACCGGGTTTGTTAGCAATATACTGCTGGGCAAATAGATTTGTCTAGTCCACAATAAATTGGAGTAAAGTGTTGGGCAAAAATAAATTTAAAATCTATTTCAGATTTTTTTTTTAGTATTGGCTGCACACCTGGCTGTGCGGTGAAAGGGGAAATGCTTGCTGATCGCGAGTTGGAAGGCAGCCATGTTGGGTTGGCAAGAGCATCTGGGAGGTATGTATTGGCCCTGAGTGTTGGAGGATTTGACACTCCAGTGCTGGTACTTGGGGGATTTCACACTCCATTGCTGGTACTTGGGGGATGTGATACTCCAGCAATGATACTGGGTCTGGGCAATTCTTCCTGGGGTCTATCGCTGGTGGCTGCCTGGTTTTCAGAGCACAATAGGAGGCCTTTTAGGAGAGACCTTTTCTTCCTCCGATTCAGTCGCCGATCCATTGCTTTTGATGGGTTCCAACACCAAATTGGAATCTGACTGTGAGAACTCTCCGCTGTTCTCATCAGTCATGCTTAGGATCTGAAACGCCTCCTCACTGGTATAAACTTTTTTGGACATGGCTGTGACTGCCTGATGGTGGCTGTGTGACGGGTACTCTGGTGATGGAAGGCTGTAGGACAGGTAATCTGGTAATGGTGGCTTTGTGACAGGTACTTTGGTGATGGTGGCTGTGTGATGGGTACTCTGGTGATGGGCGGCTGCGTGACGGCTGTTCTTGTGTTGGTGCACTGCTGACGGTTACTGATGTGCGACAGGTGCACTGTGTGTGAGAAGAGAAGACCTGAGAACAGCCAGTTACAGCTCTGTGTTTACATGTGATCGACTGTGAATGAACGCAGCCGATCAGGTCGTAAACAGCCATGGTCATTGGCTGTTTACCACGATCGGTGACAAGCTGTGTCCTGGTGACATGCCAGCACTGACATTGCCGTGCTGCATGCTCCCAAACACGTGCATGCTCAGTTGAAATTGGGGCGATGTCATATTACGGCATTCTAGAACGAGAGCCGCCCCGCTCCACCGTCATATTACTATGCGGGAGGCAGTTCATGTGTGTTGGTGTGCGTTGCATCCATGTGTTATGGCGGTGTACCCATATATTTCTATTGGGCCCCCAACACACATCAACACAGCAAACAACACACATTCACCATACACCAGTAAACACCTGCAAAGCATTTTGATGTATAGGACAAAAACAGTTTATGTTTAGATGTGAAATGCATGTGCCCCAACTCATGTCAATTCATGAAGAAATGCATATTAATGGACGCTGTAGCACTCGTGCATTGGTGTAAAGGCCCGTAAAAGCATATATTAAAACAAAACTGCAATCTATTGAAGCCTACAGTCCTTAAGCCGGCCATAGACGATTTGAATCTCGGGCAGTTCAGCAGGGATTGGTCACCTGTCATCTCCATTACATAGGGGAGGGGGTAATGGGATTAATAGTTTATGCAAATGAGATAACACTGTTTATGCTTCCAGGTCACCTCACTAGTGTGGCATGAATACTGCATTTCTGGCAAGATCAACAGGTTTTTTCTGTACTTGCTAAAAATGTTTTAATCTAAAAAAAGAAAACCTATACAGCCACCATGTATAAGGACTGGTAAACTGCAATATTTTATGTTTTTTTGTTATTTTTTGTGTTAATTTTATTGCACATGCTCATCTGGAGACACGCAATACCTAAAACTGTAACTGTTGAGTTTACTGTTAATACTGACTTTTTGATTTCATTTAAGTATTTTGAACAGGAGAGTGAGTGCAACCTGGAGATCCCTCGGGGGAGTTGTGAAATTCCGTACTTTTCAGTGTTCTAGCAAGCAATAAGGCTTTGACAACTGTGCTGTAGGTGACAGTTCAAACTATTGTTCAGTAAAGATAAAACGTACCACAGAGTAAATTATTTATTTTTTATAAACTCATGCAACAGCATATATATTTTGCAAAGACAGAATTTCCCTTTTTTTCAATATGTCCATTGTGCAGTCTTAACGCCGTCCTGTTACGTTATGCCATGTTATGTGCCAAAGGACAAACATTTCAGAAATACTATTTTTTTTTTTTTTTTTAAGAAAGCAGTACGGCTTCATACGCTTTGCTAAAGAGGAACTGAGAAAAATAAATCTCTTTTTTTTTATTAGGAAAAACCTTTTTTTATGGCCAGTACATTTAAAATCTAAGCATCTTGACTTTTTTAATCCATAACCACTTCAGCTCTGGAAGATTTACTATCCTTCACGACCAGGCCATTTTTTGCGATCCGGCACTGCGTTACTTTAACTGACAATTGCGCAGTCTTGTGACGCTGTACCCAAATAGAATTAATGTTCTTTTTCCCAAAAATAGAGCTTTCTTTTGGTGGTATTTGATCACCTCTGTGGTTTTTATTTTTTGCGCTATAAGCAAAAAAAGACCGACAATTTTGGAAAAAAAAACAATATTTTTTACTTTCTGCTATAAAACACACACCTAGTAAAAAAATCTAATTTTTTCATCAGTTTAGACCAGGGGTCTCAAACCAGCGTCCCTCCAGCTTTTGCAAAACTACAAGTCCCATCACGCCTCTGCCTGTGGGAGTCATGCTTGTAACTGCCTCATGGGACTTCTAGTATTACAACAGCTGGAGGGCGACCAGTTTGAGACCCCTGGTTTAGACCAATATGTATTTTACTACGTGTTTTTGGTAAAAAAAAAAAATCCCAATAAGCATATATTGATTGGTTTGCGATGGGATATTTTTATGGAATTTTTATTTATTTTTAAAATGTTTTACTAGTAATGACAGCAATCAGCGACTTATAGCGGGACTGTGATATTGCAGCGGACAAATCGGACACTAAGTGACACTTGTGACACTTTATTTGGGGGCCAATGACACCAATACAGTGATCAGTGCTCAAAAATATGCACGGTCGCTGTACTAATGACACTGGCAGGGAAGGGGTTAACATCAGGGGTGATCAGAGGGTTAAATGTGTCCCTAGTTGTACTGTGGGAAGACAGAGATCTGTGTTCCTGCTTAGCAGAAACACAGGATCTCTGTCTTCCCTTGTCACGGAAAGGCGATTTGCCTAGTTTACAAAGGCAGAACGCCGTTCTGCCTCTCTCAGGAACGATCGGTGAGTCCCGGCGGACAGGTCCGCTGGACCTGCTGATTGGCTCCCGCTGTGTCCAATCACAGCGGGAGTTGGTCATCATGGTGCACCTCCACAGACCCGGAAGTGCATAATCATGTACCTGTAGGTGCTGTTGCCCCGCAGTACATATACGTGGGGTGGTAAGCAAGTGGTTAAAAAAAAAATACAGCATTTTCTAATCCTCTATTTGTTCCCTTTGTAGACACTGCTCCACTTTTTGACTCGTGCCTGAATTCTGTGTCTCTTAGGCTGGCCATACATTATACAGTTTTCTTATTCAGTTTGCTTTAGAAGTAATGTAGGGTCTGCCTGGTTGCATATAAATTGAAAGTGTTTAGATTTGACTTCATATTATATGGTTTTGGTAAATCTAAAGAAAATTGTACAGGACAATTATATAATGTATGGCCAGCCTAAGTTTTCTTTCTTTTCAGTAGCATGCACTCCCATAATGTGGAAAGGGAGTTTAATAAAAAGAATGTTTGGCTATGAATTTAAGGTTTGTTCATGTCAGATGCAGTCCAGTGCATTTTTATTCTGCATCACAAATGCATGGACAGAGTTTAACATGGATTCCAATGGCCCTAGTTCACACAGTGCTTTCCAGTGTAGTCAACAAAAGTAGAACATGATGTATTCCTTCTGTATGGAATGCATCTGAGATTAAGAAAAAAAAGAAAACGCATCAAAATTGCACTGGAACACATAAAAAATGTGCATGCAGAAACACATCCAGAAAGTAGAAATTGTGGTGTAAACTGGCCTTTAATGTAAGAAAAATTTAAAAGACATGTAAGTCTCTCTCTTATTTTAAAACATGTTTACTGAAAGCTTACATATCATATAGTTACATAGGCTGAAAAAAGACACAAGTCCACCTAGTTCAACTAACAGAAAAAAAAACAGCTAATAGAAAACATCCATAGCCACAATCCTCTACCCGCAGTTGATCCAGAGGAAGTTAAAAAAAAGAAATGACCCAGTTTGCTCCAGCTGGGGGAAAAAAACTCCTTCCTGATCCCCCAGGAGGCAATTGGATATTCCCTGGATCAACTACCCCTGGTGTTATTACCTATAAATGTTAGTATTCAGTTATACAGTATTTTATGCATTTATGCGTGCATCCGACTTTTTTTTTCTTAAACAATATACTGAGCTGGCCAGAACCAGCTCTTGAGGGAGTCTTTCACATTTTCACAGCACTTACTGTGAAGCAGCCTTTCCATATGTGGAAGTTAAATAAATCTCTTTTCCTCCAGATGTTAAGAGTGCCCCCTTGTAATGACCTGAAAGTGAATAACTCAATACAAAGTTCACTATATGGATTTGTACATGTTGATCGTATCCCCCCTAATCTCCTCTTCTCTTTCCCCATAGCTGAGCTCCTCCATGCTTCTTATCAGTTTGCCTTCTCTGCACCTTCTCCAGTTCCCCCATGTCCATTTTGTGAACAGATGCCAAAAACTGAACTGCATATTCCCAATATTCCAACACAAAGATTAACAAAGATCTAAAGGAGGGTACACTTAGGGCTCTTTTACACTTGCTCTTGGGGCTGGGGTAAAATTCTGGTGGATGAGCTGCATTTTTACCACCTCCCCAAAGGTGGGGGGGACAGCCAAATTATCAAAAGTCTCTGAAAAGCAATCTGCTTTGGATTTCCTGCGACCTGGGACATATCATATGTTGGGTTAAGCTCAGCTGCTGCAGTGGTAGGGGGACAGAGAGCTTTTTGCCTGCAGAGATCTTGAAAAAGGGACAGTGCTTATTTCTGTGATGTTGGGAGCACACCCAAAGTACAATGCATCCCATTCTAAGTGCTACTGCATTAAAGGTCACTTCTAACACAACAATGCTTACTGCGTTGTACATTTTAATAGACTTTATCTCAGGAGGGGAGAAAGGAGAGGATGCAGATTTTCAGACAATTTTTTTTGGCCCTAGTCAATGAGGACGCTTGACGTTGTTGAGTGAGCATGTGTACTGTGTGGCCATCGCATTCAAAATAACTGAGCGAGTAGAGCAAAAAATCTGCATCAAATTTTACATTACGCTTGAACATTCCTCAGTGGAAACTATTCAGATGATTGAGAAGGCTTTTGGAGATGATTACAGTGAGTGCAGCGCAAATAAAGGTGTGGCACAAATGCTTTAAAGATGGTTGAGAATCTTTTAAAAGTGATCCACATTCTGGAAGGCGTGCAACAAGCAGAACACCGGAGAATGTTGAACGTGTAGTGGCTATAGTCAACAGAGCTTGGAGACTGACAGTGCCAAAACTAGAAGGTGATCTGGGGATTCCAAAAACAACCGAGATGGTGACGCAAGATCCTGTGGAAGAGGCACTAGGGGAACTGTGTGAGGTCCCAAGGTGCCCTTTTTTGAAGAGGACTAAGGTGTCATTGTACAATGTATCTTGTATCTTCTTCAATAGATTACTCTATTTTTCATATTACATGGCTGGATACATTTTGGATAGACCTAATATATACCACTGTGACAGTGCTGGAAAAGTTACGTGAAAAGAGGTAACCATATAGCAGCCATTATAAATCTCTGGAAGAAATATAATAAAGTTTGCTTCTCCCTTAGTTCCAGTCTAGATAGAGTATGAAGATAGAGTTTTCAAGTAGTTTTCAAAATAGCGATGTATGTGGGTTATAAAATGTTCCCCTAAGGCTGGGTTCACACTGTCGCATGGAGCGTCTCATAGCAGGGGTCCGGTGCGTCCCCATTCTTGGTTTCTGGTCCGATTTCAGTCTGAATTTTTGGCTGTATTTGGACCTGAAAGAACCAGAAGACTCACTGGACTTCTATGTAATTTGCTCCAGAGCCGCTCCAGAGATGTGTAAACCGGCTCCCTAGATAGCCGGTCACAATCTCCTGACATGCAAATTCTTGAACCCACATCCAATTCGCAATAGTGTGAATCCAACCTAAAAGTGCAGCATACAATTTCTGAGCTGGGATGAGGCAGGAATGTGTCATAGGAATATATTTAACCACTTGCCAACCGTCTCACGCCAATTTACGACTGCAGAATGGCACGGGCAGGCAATAGGGCATACCCGTACGTCCCTTTGAATTTGCCGCTTAGTGGGCGTGCGGGTCCCGCAAACTCGATGTTCGCTGGTGGCCTACGATTGCGGCGAGGAGAGGCAGAACGGGGAGATGCCTATGTAAACAAGGCATTTCCCTGTTCTGCCTAGCAACATGACAGGGATCTACTGCTCCCTGTCATCGGGAGCAGTGATCTCTGTCATGTTGTAGTGAGCCCATCCCCCTACAGTTAGAACACATCCAGGGAACACACTTAACCCCTTGATCGCCCCCTAGTGTTTAACGCCTTCCCTGCCAGTGCCATTTATACAGTAATCAGTGGCTATTTGTAGCTCTGATCGCTGTATAAATGTCAGTGGTCCTAAAATAGTGTCAAAAGTGTCTGATCTGTCCGCCATAATGTTGCAGTCCCGACAAAAATTGCAGATCGCCGCCATTACTAGTAAAAAAAATAATAATAATAATAAAAATGCCATAAATTTATCCCCTATTTTGTAGACGCTATAACTTTTTCGCAAACCAATCTACACATTTTTTTACCAAAATTATGTAGAAGAATAAATATCGGCCTAAACTGTGGAAGAAATTTTTTTATGTATTTTTTGGGGATTTTTATTATAGCAAAACGTAAACAATATTGCTTTTTTTCCAAAATTGTCGCTCTTTTTTTGTTTATAGCGCAAAAAATAAAAACCGCAGAGTTGATCAAATACCACCAAAAGAAAGCTCTATTTGTGTGAAAAAAAAGGACGTCAATTTTGTTTGGGTACAATGTCGCACGACCGCGCAATTGTCAGTTAAAACGATGCAGTGCCGTATCGCAAAAAATGGCCTGGTCATTGAGCAGCCAAATCTTTTGGGGCTGAAGTGGTTAACGCTGGTCTGAGCTGTGGGCAGCAATGGATGCTATGGTGTTGGTCAGTGTAAGCGGTTCTAGGTGAGTGTCTGTGATTTGATCTTGGCTACTGAGACCTTTTCATCGTTGATGAGGTTTTTAGTGAAGTTTATTATCTGTATCTATATGCATACTTTATAGAATGTCTAGCTAAAAAGTTGGTATTGGAGGTGAAGAAGACTGATGGCCATGTAATATAGGGTAACCTATACGGACCTCAGAATACTGTTCTGTTGGTGAGTTTTAAATCTGTGATAATTTATAATGGATTTGTTTCCTCATCTATAGTAGTATAATGTTTGACTAATTGGATCTACCTGATTATATATCACTATCTTTTGATTAACTTTAGATCAGTTTCAGCATATTAACCTGTCAAGGAGACACAGATATCCTGTTTTTTGACACCATTATTGATTGCCACCTTAATACCAATAAGGTATATATTGTTTTGTTTTGGTTTCATTCTGTTTGGTGTTAATGATAAGAGAATGAACTCAGCATTTGAGATACTGATTATGCTTTGTATTTAGTTTTCTTAGGGGCTATCTTGATAAACTAGTCAGTCTAGAAATATTGCGAACTGGTGGCCGATTCCTCTACTTTGTACCTATTTTGAGTTCCAGGATCTAGTAAGTATTACATCACCATAGCTATGGTTGATAGCGTATACTTTGTATTTCGTATAATGGGGTCATTTAGTTAAAACTGTTTATTTATTGGTTGATTTATTTAGAGAGGACACTGCTGTTCAGATCTCCTCCGAATGACATGGCACACCATTCTGTATGAGAGCTCTTCTTAATTTGTACGTGGCACTCCTGACACATTTTATCTCTTTATATGTATATGGGGATATACTGGCACACTGTTATGCTGCACTTTTCATCTGATAAAAACGTGATAGTTTCCTCTTTTCATTCCTATATAGGATCTCTGTTTGTAGTCAAGGGAATCAGGTCCTGAGGAAGCATAAAGCGAAACATTGACCTTAATTTTGTTTGGGTACAACGTCGCACGACCACGCAATTGTCAGCTTAAGCGCCGCAGTGCCGAATCGCAAAAAATGCTCTGGTCAGGAAGGGGGTGAAATGGTACCTGAACATTTGCCGTTGTGGCAAGTAGCAAGGTTATTAGAATTTAAGAGAGCTTCCCCAAAATGGTGATATTGCCGTGCGTGCATAGATGCGTGCTAGTGACATAACTTATGGCAAGTAGGATGGTTGCATTGATGATCTATGCTTAATTAAGAAAGATTTACCACTGAACAATTTTGGTTCAACTCAAAATGGCGCCGCTACTTCGTGCACGATTGGTGATGATACACAGTCAGTGACTGCCAGATTACCTGGCATAGCAGAATGATAAGAACATGTGCAAGTGGAATTGAGGGAGTGATTCCTAGCAGAGCCTCCCGCTCACTCTCACTATCATGCCAAACCCACCTCCCACCCATTTTTTACATTCTCCTCCATTCCAACCCAACCTTAAGTGTTCTGAAATGGGCACACCTTTGGTAGTATACAGTATATTATATTCTTATATACAGTTATTTAACTCTTGGTTTGTAATAAGTTATAAAAAAAGAATTTTTTTTTAATATACTGCTGTTTAGAAAATTACTAAAGGTAGAAATACAAGCCATATAATAAAAAAAAAATCTTCACTCTAACTTACTAGATTTTTTGTTTGCATCGAAGATGTCAATTTATTTTGTGCCTGTTTCTTGATCTGACTCATTTTGTATTACATCTTAGAAACCGTTAAGTACGTCAGTGCTGCTTGGATATAATTTGTGTTGATTTGAGTGGGTGTTATTGACCAGTTCTCGTACATATTGCAAGGCATGTTGATTAATCATGTAATATATGGTTGTGACATAGTTAACCCTTTCAATTTTTTGTAATCTGAGTGCCCCATGGAAAATTGTAACATCTGGCCTGGAAAAATAGTTGCACAGCACTAATTTAAAGCCCTAAATTTTTTCTTCAATTTACAGTAATATTTTGCAACAATGCTGTTTCTCAGTAATTTTAACTAATTTTTGCACAGTTTGTTTTGTTTTCCGAACCATGGAAAGGTATACCAATATATTGGTAACTATTTTTAGAGATCTAGACTCACTGTTCTTTGCTTTTTATAGGCTGTATAAAGTGTATAAGTGTATAAAGTGTTTTTAAGTTTCTAGGCATCCATCCCAGAGTTTAGCTTTTCTCTTTTTGAGTTCAGTTGTTAGCAAACTTCTCTGGTAATGTATATAACCTAATCTCACTCCCTAATCTAATATGAATCAGGCTGAAAAACTCCCATCTCAAATAAGGAGTAATAAAATAAGGTCAGAATTCATGTGGTACTAGACTCATATTTTATGTGGGTGTAATGACAACGCGCGAGTAATTTATGACAAGTCTACCCTACACATTACAACCCCCCCTCTTTTTTTTTTCTTTGATGAAACTTGCCACCATATTACAGAACATATGTACAACTGGCTAATTAGGATTTAGCATGCAAACTAAAAACAGATGGAGATTATCATTCATCTTCATTGTAATATGCAGTTTACATAGAATAAATCTACATATGTTGTTGGTTGAGTAGACGCAAACCTAATCAAATAAAGAGGGTTATATACTAAAGGAGGTATTTGCATGTTTTATAATCTGGCGACTACCCATACAGGGGCCAATAATTGGGCAGATACAACTATGTTGGACCCACTGTGCCAACGCTTACCCTGTACATGGATTAATGATAACTTCCATGATACTCACTGGTTGAAACATCCTAGTGTACATAATCATTGTTAGTTTGCATCTGTTTTCTCCCACATGAAAATAAGGTTTAGATTGGACTTTGATAGTTTTTTTAGTCTCAAACAGTGATGAGTGATAAACTGCAGCTTCATATTACCAAAGAAGGTAGGAAGTGAGGACCCGATTTTTTTCTAATTTACACTTTTTTAAGACACAGGTTACAGATAGGCTGCAAGAAAAAGTGGTTCTAGCTATTTATGTATGCACAGCTGCGCTTCCTCAGGGCAGGAAGGGCTGCATACTTCAGCACACCATGTTTACCCACTTCAATCCAGGGCACTTTCGCACCTTCCTGCCCAGGCCAATTTTCAGCTTTCAGTGCTGTCACTTTTTAAATGACAATTGCGCGGTCATGCTACACTGTACCCAAGCTAAATTTTTATCATTTTGTTCCCACAAATAGATATTTCTTTTGGTGGTATTTGATCACATCTGCGTTTTTTTTTTTTTGATAAACGAATAAAAAAAAGACCGAAAATTTTGAAAAACAAAAGTTTTTCTTTGTTTTTGTTATAAAATTTTGTAAATAAGTAAGTTTTCTCCTTCACTGATGGGCACTGATAAACTGCACTGATGGGCACTGATATGGCTGCACCGATGAGGTGGCACTGATGGGCACTGACAATGGGTACTTATAGGCGGCACTGATATGGCGGCACCGATGAGGTGGCACTGATATGCGGCACTGATGGGCATTGATAGGCCGCACTGATAGGTGGCCCTGATATGCGGCACTGATGGGCATTGATAGGCGGCACTGGGCACTCATAAGTGGCACTGATGGGCACTGAAAGGCTGCACTGATGGTTACTTATGGGTGGCACTGATAGACGGCACTGAAAGGCGGCACTGATGGGCACTGATGGGCATTGATGGGCACTGATGGCTGGCACTGATAGATTTAACTGATAGGCATCACTGGTGGCACTGGCAGGCATTTTACTTTGGCACTGATTGGCAGCTGCTTGGGCACTGATTGGCATTTCCCTGGTGGTCTAGGGTGACATACCTAGTGATCCAGTGTGGTGGCCATCCCTGGTGGTCCTGGCGGCATCCTGGTGGTCCTGGGGGGGCATCCGAGGGATAAACAATCAGCACAGACCCCCCCTGTCAGGAGAGCAGCCGATCAGCTCTCCTCTACTCGCGTCTGTCAGACGCGAGTAAGGAAAAGCCGATCAACGTCTCTTCCTGTTTACATCATGATCAGCCATGATTGGACACGGCTGATCACTTGGTAAAGAGTCTCGGTCAGAGACTGTTTACCTAGATCATAGTTGCGCTGCTGGGGGTGCACTGCGGCTTGATATCCTGAAAGACGTCATATGATATGAAGATGTTAGGATATTGCAACCACTTTGTCAGCGTCATTTTGTTATATGGCAGGCGGCAAGTGGTTAAAAATCCTTTTATCTGCTGGATCCTGATTTGAACAGGCTTCACCCTCTTCAGTCAGAACCCAGATGTGTTATTAAAGTGGTTGTTAAGCCACTTTATGTACTTTATACCATCCTCTGTGTTTAATAATTCTATGTGCCCCTGTGACTGGGTTTTATAAAAATAAGCTGTTCTTTACCTGTTTTCAGAGTGCCGATCGGCACTCACGTGACCCGCCGCCTCTCTGCTTTCCTGGTCTGACAGCTTCAGCGGACGGGGCCGACAAACCCCCACTGATGTAAGTCGGGAGGGGAGGAGGAGAGAAAACAGGTAAAGAACGTCTTATTTTTTAAAAGGCACATACACAGGGGCATACAGGATTATTAAACACAGAGGATGGTATAAAACTTTTAATGAAACTTCAGCAGCAGGAGGGGAGGGGGTGGGCCCTGACACACGAGCTGACAGGCAGGGAGGGAGGGGGTGAGGGGGTAGAGGAGAGACAGAAGACAGCGGATGACAGAGGCACGTAAACTGACCACGGTGTCAGGGCTCAGCAGCTATGATAAAACGTGGTCAGTTTACAGGGAGGAGGGCATAGCCAGGCAGTATCAGCCAGGTTTTTTAGGTGATAGAAGGGGCCATATTACACAGCACATGCACTGTGCAGTATAACATGTTTTAAGGGAACAGGATCAATATATATATATATATATATATATATATATATATATATATATATATATATATATATATATAATATTTTAAGGGTAAAAAATGCTTTAATTGGTGTAGGGCTTATGGCTATATTGATATATGGCGGTAGAAATGTTATACCCCAAGAGAATACTCCTGCCAATTGAAAACTTACAGAGCTTTATCTCAATTGGATTGTGCTCTGGCCACCCCTGATCTGTTACCATATGCCACATAAATTGTTTTTTGTTCCGCATACTTTCAGATCACTCCCCCCCTCTGTCCTTGGAACTTTTCCATAAGCCTTCCTTCCGCATGTGGAGACTAAGCTCTCTTTGATTATGTAATGATGCAGAGCAGGAGAGAGTGCACAAGGATATGTCAACTTTTTTTGGGACCTCAATGCAGATTTTCCTAAACTACCCACTACCTGGGGCGCTTTCAAGGCAGTAACTAGGGGTGCCTTCTTCAATCGTATTGCCTCTCACGGTCCTTTAATAAAATGCAGGACGACACACTCCTAAATGAATTTCCAGCTAAACGGCAATACATTGCTGATCCCTCTCCCTGCCACCAAGCAATATTAGCCACCTTACACTTGATCTTTCAGTTGCAGGAGGCTAAATTGACTCAAAAAATCTTTTATATCATTCTGCCAGAATAGCTAAGCATGGTGAGAAGAATGGAAAAGCCTTGACATTTCCCCTATTTCTGATATTTTTAGTCCAGTGGAAGCGCTGGTTTCTGGTCCTCTAGAGATCAGTGCTGCTTTTGTCTATTTTTATAAGCATTTGTACCAAGACAAAACCCCCCTTTTGACCTTCCCATTGTCAACACCCTTATTTCTCCCCTATCCCTACCTTCCCTTACCCCAATTCAATGACAGATGTTAGACAACCCTATTATGTTGGATGAGATATCTGCTTGTATGAGCAATCTCCCTTTCAATACGAGCCCTGGACTAGATGGGTTACCAGTGAAATGAAGCAGGGTCAACACTGGCTATTTGACCCCTTCTCTGCTGCCCTTGACATGGAATAAAACATCTGCCTTTCAAATTGGTCCCTCTTTCCAATATGACCATGTCCAGCTCTCTAATTTGAAAGTTACAGACCATCTGAAATACATGGGTAGTAATGTGCATAATGGCTTTACTAAATTCTCACCACTTAATGCTAATCTTATATTTGCATAAATGGAAATGGATCTTATCCTCACTGGCAGCATTAACCTGAATAAAATTTTATTTCTCCCAAAAATTTTGTACGTTCTTCATTCTGCACCAATTTTTCTTCCACTTACGTTTTTTTTTGGCGTATTGACTGTCATTTTCTCCTTTATCTGGAAAAACACTTGCTACAGCATCCAAATAAAATAGTAAAAAAATACCTAGATCAAGGTTTGATCTAGGTCAGTGCCAGGGTTAGTGTTTGGGTCAAAATTGAGGGTCAGTATACGAGTGCACGTGGTCTGCGAGTGCTTGTAGGCCGTGAGTGCATGTGGTCTGCGAGTGCACATGGGCGGCGAGTACCTGTGTATTGTATTGTTGAGTATTAGTATGAGGAAGCTAGTTGTTAGGTCATTTGGACAGGGTATAATCCCCAATCCTCATTAAATTAGTAGGTACGGTGCCCGGCGGGTGTGGAGATGCGACTCAGCGTACATCTTGCAGCATGTATGTGTTCCTTGATCATCTGATCGAGGGCGAATACTACTGCGCAAAATGTAAGCACATTGTTTCCCTTGAAGCCCAGGTTCTGAATCTAGGGAAGCAACTGTCAGCACTGAGAAGACCCTCCATGCTAAAGGAGAGCCAGGAATGTACTCGACAGGTGCCGGCAGGGGCCAGCACAGAGGAGGGTGGAGACAAAGAGGTGCAGGCAGTAATAACGAGTAGATGGGTGACAGTCAGGAAGTATAGAGGGGGAATTGCCAGAGAGGCCAATCCTGGGCTGGAGCATCCCAATAAGTACACTCCATTGAGTGACATTGGTGAAAGCGGTCAGGGACCAACACTGCTGGAGCTGAGGGACTCTCCTAGCTGCCAGGGGGATGAACTCCTCCAGTGAGAGTGGGGGGGAAGCGAAGGGAAAGGATAGACAGATTCTGGTGGTAGGAGACTCAGTTCTTAGAAGGACAGAGAGGGCAATCTGTCACAAAGACCTGAAGCGCCGTACTGTATGCTGTCTACCAGGCGCTCGGGTTCTGCACATCACGGGTCTGGTGGACAGATTACTGGGAGGGACTGGGGAAGACCCGGCTGTCATGGTGCACGTTGGCACCAATGACAAAGTCAGAGGCAGATGGAGTGTCCTAAAGAACGACTTAGGAGCTAAACAAAAGGACCTCCAAGGTAGTAGTCTCAGGAATATTACCAGTACATCGAGCCACACCAGAAAGGCAGAGTTAGATTAGGGAAGTAAAAAAGTGGCTGACGAGCTGGTGTAGTAAGGAGTGGTTTGGGTTCCTGGAGAACTGGGCCGACTTCTCAGTCGGTCCCCAGTTCTATAGAAGGGATGGACTGCACCTAAATGAGGAGGGTGCAGATCTGCTGGGAGTAAAGATGGCCGAAAAAGTTAGAGGGGTTTTTAAACTAGGCGACGGGGGGAGGGTTCAGAGGTAGAGATAGTCAGCGCAGAATATATTCCACAGGGTAGTATTGGGGGCATTATTGATAGGTTGACTAAAGCACACATTTAAAGTGCAGAGAAGGCCAACCAAACTGATAAGAGACATGGAGGAGCTCAGCTATGAGGAAAGATTAGAGGAACTGTATTTATTCACTCTTGAGAAGAGGAGATTAAGGGGGGGATATGATCACCATGTATAAATATATAAGGGGTCCATATAGTAAACTTGGTGTTGAGTTGTTCACTGTACGGTCAACACTGAGGACAAGGGGGCACTCTTTACATCTAGAGGAAAAGAGATTTCATCTCCAAATAAGGAAAGGTTTCTTCACAGTAGGAGCTGTGAAAATGTTGAATAGACTCCCTCCAGAGGTGGTTCTGGCCAGCTCAGTAGATTGCTTTAAGAAAGACCTGGATTCATTCCTAAATGTACATAATATAACTGGGTGCTAACATTTATAGGTAAAGTTGATCCAGGGAAAATCCGATTGCCTCTGTGGGATCAGGAAGGAATTTTTTTCCCCTGCTGTAGCAAATTGGATCCTGCTTTTCTGGGGGGGGTTCACCTTCCTCTGGATCAACTGTGGGTATAGGCTTGGGTATATGGGATTGTATGATATTTTTTATTTTTTTTATTTTTTTTTTATGGTTGAACTAGATGGACTTGTGTCTTTCTTCAACCTGACTAACTATGTAACTATGTAACCCGAGGTAGGTATAGTAAAAAGTCCTATTTGCAACCTCGGAACACCCAATAAGAAGACAGTATGCGACTGGTCTAAACTATGTGGCATATTCACCAATGCCAGGAGCATGGTGGACAAGATAGGTGAACTAGAGATACTGTTGAACGAGGAGGATTTAGGTTTTGTGGGAATTTCAGAAACTTGGTTCAACAGCTCTCATGATTGGCTGGCAACCATTCAAGGGTAATCCCTTTATCGCAGGGATGGGGAGGGGGAAGGGTGTGCCTATATATCAAGAATAATGTACAAGTGAATGTGAGAGATTACATCAATAAGGGAGCTAGGGAGGAGGTGGAATCTGTATGGGTAGAGCTCAAAAGGGATGAAGCTAAGGGGAAAACTATACTGGGAGTATGCTGTAGGCCACATAACCTGAGGGAGGAGGGGGAGAAGGACCTCCTATCACAATTTGGATTAGCAGCAAACATGGGAAGTGTTATCATAATGGGGGATTTTGATTATCCAGACATAGACTGGGCAGAGGGAACCACACATTCGTCTAAGGCTCGCCAGTTCCTAAATGTCTTGCAGGACAATTCCATGGGTCAGATGGTAGACGCACAAACTAGAAACAAGGTGTTATTAGGTATACTGATTACCAACAATACAGACCTGATCACGGATGTGGAAATACGGGGCAATTTAGGAAACCGTGATCACAGGTTAATTGGCTTCAGTATAAATCACACAAATATCACAGAAAATCACAAAATATTTGACTCCTATTTGCTGCTAAAAAGCCCCGTGGGGAACTTTCCACTTTTTTCCTTTCAAAGATTATAATTGGGGTGTGCAGCCCTCTCAGACTCTCATATATGTGTCGCTCTATGATATAGTTCTCCTTTAACTTTTCCTAGATGTCACAAGATATGCAAATAGCATACGCTGGGGAAATGGATATACTCCAACAATTTTGGAATAATTATGCCTGTTACTTCTTGCATATTGGTATTGATCCCAATTTGGATTACTTATATAGGTTATAAAAAATAATTATTGCCATTCCAAATTATTATAGTTTAACATCGCCCATTTCACGCAGCCTGTTACAATCTTAGCCAGCACAACTACAATGGAGTTTGACAAATATTAATAAAATGTTTACTTTGAAAATTTGTAAAATACGTATGGTACATTAGGTGGTGGAACACGTTATTTAAGTGGAGCACTGAAAATGTGAAAAAGCATGCAGCGCTTTAAACACTGGATTGGAAGATTTTTTTTCTTCAATTTAAATTATTATTTTTTTAATATATATTCACAATCATAATGACTTTTTGCATATAAACATTTGTTTTTGTTTATGGTATTAACAATGAATGTTATGGATCTGCTAATGGATTCACATATGCATTGATAATGATTATTTGCACTCATATATTTGCAATTTAGCTAGCACCTCAACATAAAGTCAACATATATATTTTGGGCATAAACCTAAAATTGATGGCAGCAGCTGACTGGAAAGCACTAAAATGAATTTTATATTAAGGGGCGCCATTTTCTTCTCCTTTTTTTGATTTTTTTTTTCCAAGCTTGACCAATGTAACCAAGTATAAAATATAAAAGTATTAAATAAAGTATAAAATATCCACACCTGAAATTATTCTATCTTTTAAGAAATTTAACATGCCAAATCACATTGAAAATGTCTGTTTATCACTCTGAAAAAAAGAGGATCTAAATGGACTTTTAAGACAAACTCCAGCCAAAACTTGCTTTGTCTTTGGACACAGAGGGGAATGATTGGATATTCTGTGGGTCCTTTGTAATTTGTAAACCCCATTGTAGGGATGTACTCTTATTTATTGAGTTCATTTTGGTAAAATTTTTGATTGCTTCCTGTCTCTGACACCCCATTTAAAAAAAGCTTTAGACATAAGGATGAGGTTCACATGAATCCTGTAGTCTGAAACAGTGGACGACTGGCTGTACAAATTCTTTTTTGCAGCAGTCAGTAAGATTGTACATTCATAATCTTTATTGTGCAGAGTCATTTGAAAATTTTTATTGTGCAGTAGCCAAGAGATTGGTTGGATAGGACTGCTTTCTTTATGTATTTAACTATCAAACTAGAGCTCTGATTTACCAAATCCTGAGTTTCCCTCATATTTGTATTACATTGTTCACTGTGAAAGCTGGTCTCTGTATGTTCTGGGTTTTGCTAATGTGTAATTGATGTAAGAAATACAGTTGTATGCCTTGTTTTATTTATTTGTTATGGTACACATGGAATAAAGCAAAATGGTCAATAATAGTGTAACTTTATTCCTGCCCGGGTTCATGATATTTGACTTGCTGTCACTTATAATTTGCCAGCATACAGGATTAAATTTCAGAATAAAGCACTTTTTCAGTTTGCTTCCCTTTTTTTAAATTGACTTTCTTCTTTGATTCCTTTGAAACAAACCTAATTTGTTTAGATTATTCCACAAATATGTGTTTACTAATTGCTAATTGTTTTTACTCTGTTAATAGTTGAAACCTGAATTAAAATTCTAATTCGGATCTAGTGATCATTTTCTGTATACACCTTACAACAGTTAACATTTTCATTCATTCCATGTTGCGCCAATTTAAATTCTGAAAAAGTATAGTCATCCCTTAAACCCGTGTATTCTATGCACAAAGGTATTCAAAAATTACATTAGTGGTATTTTACATACAAAAAATGTATGTATATCAGCATGTATAACAGTTTGTGACTTTTTTTTGCTTCTTCTCATGTAGATTAAATGTAGATTTTCTCATAGTAGATTAAAATAAAGGACTGATGTCTGTTAAGTTTATTGTCTCACAGCTCCTAAAGTTTTGATCCAGAGGAAGGTAGAACAAAACTCTGTGAGCAAAAGTGACTAATTTTGTCACATGTTCTGTTTCTTGGTATTTTGAACTTTTCTTATTCAGCCATATAAGGTTCCTTTTATTCCTGTTCTTCACATAGGGGATGTACCCACTACAGTACCTTTAAATAATTTTGAATACTTTTTGCTTTGGTGGCTTACTATGTATCTTCTCAATCTATAGACCTATGATCTATTTAAACTTTGCTCTCCCTTGTCCAATACTTTATTGAATTCCAAGTCAAGTTGTTACAAAGTGGCTAAATTTGAAGCCCTCTGGACTGCTTGGGTACCCATTATCTCCCGTGACTAGCAACTCCTTTAAGCCATATCGGAGATGCATCTTAGGCCTTCTCTATGTGTACCTGGGGTCCCCCCCCCCCTTTTCTACCCTTTCTCCTCTCCATCTTTTTCTCCTTCTCTATTCTCTTCCACTTCTCTCTTAACTCTCTTTTCCCTCTCTTTCTGACTTAATTTCCTTTCTTCTGGTAGCCGTCTGATAATGGATGCTAGTGTTGCCCATTTGAGCGACAGCCAATTGGCACCACTATTGATTCCCTCTTTTTACATACAAATTTGCACTATCCTCGGGTGGATGGGTTAAGCCCATCCTCCTCTTCCCCTCCCTCCCTTTTCCTTTTTTTACTGAACCCCTTACATTTCGAAGTTTTAAGTATTTAAGTATTACGACTTATTAGCACTAGCTCCACTGTTGCCTTATTGCCTGAAACCTTTCCCCCATTATAACCTGTCGAATCCTGTTCTGTTCTCCATAAAGGTTTAGGTATGGACTACACATTCTAAGCTTGTACTCCTGTTTTACTTGTGCAACATTGAGCCCCCGTTCACACCTATGCGAATTAGATGCGGCTTACAACACATCCAATTCGCAGGACATTTTAAACTAGGTTAATTTAAATGAGGCTTGTTCACATATGTGCATTGCATTCGCACTGCGCATTGCACAAAAAACGTGTGCGTTTTCTGGTCATTGCGGTGCGAATTACGAGCCCCTTATCTTCTATGGGAACGCAACTGCTTCGCAGATGCATTGCGTTCTGAACATGGATTTTCTCCTTCTCCTCCCTACACCTCCCCCTCGCCCCCCCTCTCCCTCCCCCTCTCCCTGCTCACTGATCCTGAGCTAAAACGCAGATGAGCCTGAGAACAGGAGATTTTTATCTTCCCAGTGAAACCTGAGCTTCAATTCGCACCGCACATGTGTGAACCCAGGCTAAGGCATTCCTACTTATGTTTTATGTTTCATTTCTGTTTTCTTGGACCTTTTTATTGTGACCTTGTGTAGCTGCCATTGTACTACTTCTTTGTCTCTAGTCTATTTATGGGCCCATGTTTGTATCACCTATACCTCTTTTCAATAAAACATTTGATCAAGAATTCCAAGTCAAATATTTCCATATTTGTTAACCTGCACATTAGGTATGGTATCTGTTTTATTAGAAATGTCTTAAATTAGCCAAGCCTCCCAACCTAGTTGATTAGGCTACAACTTGTGTAAGATAATTTTTCCATCAAGTTATTCAGAAAAATATTACTACTTTACTACTAACATGCTTCAATATTCCAGATGATAACATTTTCAATGGAGTTTTTCTATTCATCTATTTTTCTTTAATGGCTGAACTAGATAGACTTGTCTATGATGTCTCAATAGTTGAACATAATATAGACTGGATTTCTTCTTACTGTCTTTTTAATTTGTAGCAGCAGTAAATGCTCAGCAATAAATACATTACAATTATGACCTTCATCTGTAGACTCTACTTTTGTCACAGATATCTTCATTCATAGCTTGAATAGAACAACTAACATGACCTCCCCTTGTCTTTCTAAATAAAAGCTTCCAAATTAATTATTCAGTCACAACTAATACTTAACCAGGTTTCTCTTATTTCTGCTAAATGGTAATCCTGTTCAATCATAAGAAATTTCAGCTCACTCATTTGGTTTGAAAGCTTCCAAATGTCTTCTCCTAATGGGGATTGGAAGACACAAGACTCTATTTTGTGATGAATGGGTATAGTTTTTGCCTCCTAGGCCAGGGTTCCTCCAGAGGTTGCTAAAGATTCCGTGATTTCTGTGTCTCAGATAAGTTCCCACTGACACTGTTGATCTATTTAGTAGGGATGCACCGAATGGGTTTTTTGGTGCCGAAACCGATACCAAAAATAAATCCTCCTTGATCCCGAAAACCCGAAACCGATACCGAAACAGCACCGAAACCGAAATAGGCTTTTTTTTTTTTTAATATATTACACAAAAAAATTATTGGATATACAAAATTGTGTTACATTCATGTTCGTTATATTATTTATATTCAACTTAATCATTAATTTTATAAAGAAAAGCATACATAAAATTGGACAGTGGACACAGAAGATAAAAAATAAAATAAGACTGCAGTCAGTGCACATTGCACCACCATGCCAAATAAAACAGGCATAAGAAAAATTAAATAAATACTATTAATAATAATAATTATTAATATAGTAATAATATAAAAATACCAAAGACTGACTTTTTTTTATATTTTATTAATTTCCAACTTACATCAGAACTAGTAATTCAGTTCTCTCTCCCTAAGGTGTCAGCGGCTGGATGTGCGATAAGTGTATGTATGTAGTTGCATGTTACATACATAGTTATACAGTAGACCGCACTGTGTTCCGGCCCCGGGTATGGGCGGAGACATCCTGGAACACAGACTAGTCTTACAGCAGTGGTGCTCAGCCAATCACAGCAAGCAATGTAGACTAGTCTGTGTTTATGGAAGTCACTTTCCATACCCGGAACACAGTGCGGTACTGTAGTATGTAGACAGCCACAGATACAGAACATACAGTTTTGCACATGCAGTGGGCTGACAGCTTAGGGAGAGACAATGAGACTGTGTTCCGGCCCCGGGTATGGGCGGAGACATAGTTTGGCCCAACAACAGAACAAACTATGTATAAATAGTAAGTACTGTACTACTTTAAAGAACAACTCTCTCAACCATAACAGAAATATGGCAGAAGGCCGTTATTCTGTTTCACAGTTTCTGTAAATATAACATAGTACAGTGCTATCTGCTATGCTATAATAACATTTTTATTTATTATTTTCTTTCAACTTAAATGAGAACTAGTAGTTTTTTTTCCCCAAGTTCTCTCCCTAAGGTGTCAGCGGCTGGATTTGCCATATAAAAGTGTATGTATGTAACTGCGGGTTAGATACATACTAGTCATACAGTAGACCGCACTGTGTTACGGCCTCGGGTATGGGCGGACACATCCTGGAAGTGGAACACAGACTAGTCTACAGCAGCGGTGCTCAGCCAATCACAGCAAGCAATGTAGACTAGTCTAGTCTGTGTTTATGGAAGTCACCGCCCATACCCGGAACACAGTATGGTATAGTACTGTAGTATGTAGACAGCCACAGATACAGAACATACAGTTTTGCATTTGCACATGCAGCAGGCTGACAGCTTAGGGAGAGCCATAGTTTAGCCCAACAGCAACAAACTATGGTACAGTAGTTCAAAAGCTGGAGTTCTCTCTTAAATTGAAGTGCAAAAAACTGTAGAAGAACTACAATGAACAACCAACAAATGGCACAACTAGACAATTGGAAGATACTAGGTAGTCAGTCATACTATGTTGTATGTTCCAATTGTCCAATAGCACAGTCCAATACCAATTCATTTACTATGTTCAACATGGTAAATGAATTGGTCTATGCTACGGATTTTTAAATCTATTTCAGTAAAAGTGGCAGATTTCGCTTTAAGAACAAAAGCTGTTCAGGTTTCTCTTCTCATCAAGAATATGAGATGCTAGACTGAATAGCCTCTCACTCTCTGTACTGGTGCTTGGGGCAAATAAATATCTGTGTGCAATCTGTGCAAGCAAGGGAAAACGTTCTTTGTTGATGCACCAGTACTCAAGGGGATTGTCGCTTCTGGCAATAGGCTGTTCAGCTAAATAAATGTCCAGCTGTTGGGTAGCTGCACTTGTTGTGGCACCGCTATGGATTGGGGTGCATTAGTGTAAAATTTCTTCAGACATATCAGATATGGAGGGAGTGTGTTCCTCTTCACTTGTATGTGATCCAGCAAACTCACGTGCGTTAAGTAGGATGTTTTGCAATTGAATTTTGTCATCTATCCACTGCGCTCTCAGGCTAAGCATGCTCGTTGGACTGACGTCTGAGCTCCAAATGTCGGTAGTAAAACTGATTGCTATGATGTCGGTAGTCATGAGCTCATGAACGTGTTTTCTAACACTGCAAAACAATTCAGATAGACAGGTATCTGCAAAGTAGCGTCTGCTTGGTAGTGAGTAAAGCGGCTCAATATGTTGCATGAGCCTATGGAATCCAACGTCCTCCACAACAGAGAATGGCTGGTCGTCTAATGCAATAAATTCCATAATTTTATCTGTAATGGCATGAGCTTTGGGACTGTCACTTGTAAATTTTTTAACCTTTTCAAAGACTGTGGCCACAGATGGTATTAAGCCTGAGGCACTTTTTGAAAGTGGCGCTGTTTTCTTATAATCTGCATGCTGAACTGGATGACGTGTTTTCAGGTGGTGTATCAAACCTATTGTTGAAAAATGCCTTGGCACTGTACCCCCTCTTGAATTTTCTGCTGAGCAAAGACTACAGATTGCAAATTTTGGGTCTATATCAGAAACTTTCAAATATTTCCACACTACAGACATGGTCCAACTTTGCTGGTAACGCAGAATAATAGCATAGAATGATTTTTTATAGTGGGAGTGAAATCTGAGGGGGGAAAAAAAGGACGAAATCAATTTAAAAGCTAAACCCCAGAAGGTGGCTTTAAAAAATAAATAACCAATCTTTTTTTTTTTTTTTTTTTACAGTGCAGCTCTTGCCATGCAAGGTAGTTATGTCTGCACTGCAGTACATCTGACTTGTACCAAAAAGATAATTGAACTGATTAAATTTGATTTGAAATGGAATGGATTGCTTGCAGTTTGCAACTGCATGCTATTTTATTTTTTTGAGCTATTCTGTAGTATACTATAAACTTGTGCTTGTTGTCATTGAATTTGACACTTTGTCAGTGTAGTATACTAGTATTATAGTTATACTAAATAACTATATTATATTTATTGCATACTGTCATGTCATGTTTAAAAAGTTCATGTGCTTGCTGTCATGTGTAGTATAACTATACTCAATGACAACCACAAGCGCATACATTTTATAGCTACAGAATAGCTCAAAAAATAAATAGCATTGCATACTGTCATGTCATGTTTAAAAAGTTCATGTGCTTGCTGTCATGTGTAGTATAACTATACTCAATGACAACCACAAGCGCATACATTTTATAGCTACAGAATAGCTCAAAAAATAAATAGCATGCAATTGCAATCCATTCCATTCCATTTCAAATCATATTTAATCAGTTCAATTATATAAAATCTTTTTGCTACAAGTCAGATCTACTGCAGTGCAGACAGACAGAAATTTTAAATACTAGTATTGCATGGCAAGAGTGCTGGCTTGTTGTTTAACAAAGGCCAAGTAGTAAGTACCGTATTTATCGGCGTATAACACGCACTTTTTTCCCCTTAAACTCAGGGGAAAATCGCAGGTGCGTGTTATACGCCGATCCCCTGCGATCCTGAGCTGCCATATTTAAAAAATCGCCGACCGCGATTTGAAAATGGCGGCGCCGAAATACACAGAGCCGGTCCGCGGCTCTTCTCGGCCACTTTCAGCTTCACTCGAGCGCCGCCCGAACCTAGCCGAGTTCGGATAGCTCCGCTCACAGTCACGCCCATCCCGGGCAGGACTACGAGTGGAGCTGAAAGTGAACGAGAGCCGCCGAGAAGAGCCGAGGACCGGCTCTGTGTATTTTGGCGCCGGCGGCGCCATTTTGAAATCGCGGTCGGCGATTTTGAAGCCCAGTATGGCAGGGGATTGAAGGCTGCACTGGGGCAAGGCTGCACTGACAAGGCTGCACTGGGGCAAGGCTGCACTGGGGAAGGCTGCACTGACAAGGCTGCACTGACAAGGCTGCACTGGGGAAGGCTGCACTGGGGAAGGCTGCACTGACAAGGCTGCACTGGGGAAGGCTGCACTGACAAGGCTGCACTGACACGGCTGCACTGACATGGCTGCACTGGGGCAAGGCTGCACTGAGAAGGCTGCAATGATGGGCATTTAAATGTAAGTTTTTTTCCCTTCAACTTCCCTCCTAAAAGTTTTTTTTCCTTAAAATTCCCTCCTAAACTTGGGGTGCGTGTTATACGCCGATAAATACGGTAATACATGTTGTTTGACTGCTATAGACAGAAAGATCATCATTTCAGTTTCAGTACTGTAATAAAATAAAATAATACTACTAGTTGAATTGTTTCTGTCAGTTTAAATAAGGCAAAATGCTCACCGGCAAATAGTAGTAATGGTAGCCATGCAGGAGGGACAGTGCCCACTCTTGTACTTGAATATGCTATGTGCAGCCCTCTATGAAGCCATCTCTCAGGTCCCAGCAGCGTCTCTCGGGTCCCAGCAGCGTTTCTCGGGTCCCAGCAATGTCTCTCGGGTCCCAGCAGCGTTTCTGGGGTCCCAGCAGTGTCTCTCGGGTCCCAGCAACGTCTCTCAGGTCCCAGCAGCGTCTCTCGAGTCCCAGCAGCGTCTCTTGTGTCCCAGCAGCGTCTCTCAAGCACGAGGAGCGTCCGCGGGAAGGTGCCAGCGTCTCAGCAGGGAACGTGTTTACGAGTGCGGCGTCTTAACCGCGAGGAACATGCACGCCACCCAGCGCTACTGCGCATGCGCGACTTTCGGGCCATTATCGGCAATAATTCTCTTTCGGCATTTTGCCGAAAAGGCCATTTTCGGCTGATATGTTTCGGCGGCCAAAATTTCGGTGCATCCCTACTTTTTAACTATCTGTAAGATGGTAATTCATCCCAATGACCATCACAATAATGAATCATGGGTTGTAGATATAGTAATTTTTAGCTGGGGAACCCCTTTTCAAGGGTTCCTCTGTGTTGAAAGGGTTGAGAAAGGCTGCTCTAGACAAAGCAAAGGGCACAGCCCTATATATTCAATATTCACTGCATCTGGATCAGTGCCATGCCATACCCCCAGATTGTATGCTGGCTTCTGTTGTGTCCCTTGGGGGAGCAAAAATTGCTGAAGCATTTTCTCCACCGCTTCAGCATTGTTTTGCTACTGTTGCCGCTGCTCCTCTAGGGCTATCAGCACTTTTCACTGTAGGAACTTTTCTTTTTGCAGTATTTCCTGCGGGTGCCCCTTCAGGTGATCTCTTGCACAAGTTGGTCAGGGCTTGTCAGGCACCTTGGGTAGCAGCATTATTGGGCTCTGTACATATATTCTCTGCATCAGGGATTAGGTTAGCTGTGTGCAATCTCAGGGTGTGTTCAGGGTCAGTAACTCTGATATTTGTTGGTCCTCCTGTGAGCTTCCCCAATGTCTCAACCAAAAGTGCAGCCACTATTCTGGGCTTCCAAAGCCTGAAATACACTGCTAATGTTTTCCCTAATCATGAGCAGCATGGCAAGCTGTTCTTTACCTCCATTTGGTTATACATCTTTTTTGTAATTCCTGGAGCAATCGACTGAGAACTGGTTAACTCCTTCCTCAGTACACATGCCAGTATCTCACCTTACTAAGGCAACTGTGATTCCTGTTATATATTACTTGTCTTTTTCTCTGCTGCTGGCAAGGCCCGCATGTCAGTTTATCCTTGTGCCTGTGTTTTTCAGGTCATTGCTGAATAAACAATAGTTCTACCAGGCATCTAAGAGGTCACTGTATCAGCCCCCTTTCTAAGGGGGGGGGGGTTCTGCTCAGGGTTTCTCTAGGCAATACCATCTAGAACAAAACTAATGGGAGGTGTGGAAGAGTTTTTTCTTCCTTTCATCCTTTCGAGGGCCCCTTTCATTTCCAGGAGATGCATATTATGTCCTTCTGTTTTAATATATACAGGCCTAGGCAGTCCAGAAATTCCAGGTCCCCTGCAAGTCTTCCTCAACATGAAGGCCTGCCCCCACCTGTGGACAACAAGGTGGGGGTATGCTTGCTGATGGTTGCAGATTTGTGGCTCCTTTACATTTCTTAGCTTGATTACAGGAGTAGAATCAACAGGATACAAGCTAGGGCTTCTGTCTTTGTCCCTGCACTGTCCTAGGTAATACTGGGGCTTGTTGCTCAGAGATGAGGTAGTCCCCATGCTTTCCTCAGAAATTCTGAGCAGAGTCTATTCATTTGGTGGTCCTCAACAAGAATTACTTCTTCGCTTCTATGAACATTCAAGATGCCCATCACTACATCCCTATTTTTCTCAGACACTGATGCTGTGCTTTGCCATGGGTAGTCAGCAATTCAGTTTATGCCAGTAACCTTTAGATTGTACATGGTTCCCGGAAAAGTAATGAGCACAAATGTGATGGCTCTAGCAGAGCTGAGAACCAGGGGTACAGCTTGAAATCTGATAACCAAAGTAGCATTGGCTTGTGACTTACAGACCAGTTTTGCAGATGATGCTCAGTTCCTTTACAAATCTTTGGGTACACCTCCATAAGTTTCTCCTGGTCTTAACAAATCACCCATGTAAATAGTAGTACTGTTTACACTGGGGAGCCCACCCTTCCACTCCCAACAGACGAAGGGGTGGGAGGAGGATTTAATTCATCCATTATCAAATTCTCCAAGCTGTAGCAGTGAGAGAGGCTACAATTCAAGGCAGGGAAGGGGGAATTAAAGGGCCACTGACCACCAATGATTATGGGACCATTTTTGGGATGCAACTTCAGTGCAATGTAATGTCAGCCTCCAGAGAACTTTTTTCCACTAATAACTAAAGTCTCGCATTTGGCATCAGTGGATGACTTTTAAAGGCTAAGTGCACATTCCTTTTTTTTAAAGTGTTTCTTTGAGTATCTTCAAAAACTGCAAATTTTGCTGCTGTGTTAAAAGGCAAAGGCTAGTAACACCAAATATCAGTTTACTTTTATTTTATATTTACTGTACTGTCCAGGTAACTTTTTTTCTGCCTGTTAATGTGTTTAGAAGTACTACTGCACACAATCTTGTCATTCATTTTAAAATCATACTAGTTAGAAAAATGAGAAGAGAAGAATTCCATTATATGTGGTCTGTAATGCTGATGACACTGTATATATGAGGTTATAATTTTTCCTGTTCTTTATAAAAAAAATAGCTTTCTTGCTGGTTCAATTCAGGCTTTCAAACCCTAAGTAGTTTAAAATAAGGGTAACAAAAGCAACCTGACTGAGGATGTCTTTTAAGGATGCAGAAAACTCTGCAAATGTGGCTTTCATTTCATATATGATAATGACAATAAATGGGGGGAAATCTCGGAAATCGGAGCCCCAGATAGCAGTAAAAACTCAACAAGGGTTCTAATCCTTCCTCACTGTGTCCAAATCTAATTGATAACGTTATGAAAAGCTGTTTTATAAGGGATCACGCTTTGGCTCTGAAAGCAGGGTCCGCTCTAATTTTAAAGTCATTTTCTGCTTTAAATAAAAACAGGACCTGTAATCATATGCATGCTTAGTAAAATTACCTCACTGGCCTACCCCTCAAAGAATTCTTTTTAGAATTTGCTAATAAATACAGTTACAGTGTATGTTATTGTTTTACATATGCTTGTCAGTAATTCTATAAATATATTGGTCTATAAGTTCTATAATCCAGACGTGAGCTGTTTTTTCCATGTTTTTGTTATACCTGGAAAATTGTATTTACAGCTCATTGGCAAAATCTCTATGATTTTTTTAAAACTCTTATTTGTTGTAAATATCTTTTGCGATCAAAGGTTCTTCCTGAGCTGCACATGTGAGCTTTTTTTCTTCTGCCTTATACATGACTGATTACTCATGACTCAGGAGAATACATGCATCTTAGCACATGAAAGTGTTCTTAATGTTCACTTTATTTATATTCCCAATTACACCACATATTTGTATATTTCCAAAGCATATATACAAAAGGTATTATGGATGTTGTAATCCAAAATCCGTTTTTATGCTCCTACCCTTAATGTTATGGTAAACAAGAGAGTTTGACTTGTTTTTAGTCTGTGATAGATTTGCTAGAGATACTGATTCCACCTACAAGATTTCTAGAATTTTTTTTTTCTGCTTTTAGGTTTAAGTCTTGACTGTAGGCAAGACACATTTGTCTTTGTACTCCTCACCTGGTTGCCGCCACAAACCTTTGACACCATCTGAACCAAAAAAATTTCTTGGTCTCATCGGACCACAGGACATGGTTCCAGTAATCCATGTCCTTAGTCTGCTTGTCTTTAGCAAACTGTTTGCGGGCTTCCTTGTGCATCATCTTTGGAAGATGCTTCCTTCTGGGATGACAGCCATGCAGACCAACTTGATGCAGTGTGCGGCAGCACTCATACGTCTATTTTTCCAAAGAGGACCTCTAGATTTGACGCTTAGCACGTGCACTCAACTTCTTTGGCAAGGCCTGTTCTGAGTGGAACCTGTCCTGTTAAACCGCTGTATGGTCTTGGCCACCGTGGTGCAGCTCAGTTTCAGGGTCTTTGCAATCTTCTTATAGCATAGGCCATCTTTATGTAGAGCAACAATTTTTTTTTCAGATCCTCAGAGACACCTGCTCCCCATTCACACCTGAGACCTTGTAACACTAACAAGTCACATGACACTGGGGAGGGAAAATAGCTAATTGGGCCCAATTTGGACATTTTCACTTAGGGGTGTATTCACTTTTGTTGCCAGCAGTTTAGACATTAAAGTGATTGTAAGGCTGGGCTTGGGCCGGCGGGGGACACCCCCCCCCGCACCTGTTCCGAATCTGGGTGCCGGGCGGCAGCTGGAGTCTGGAGAGGAGGGCAGCTTCACAGCGTGCAGCCGCTGCGCCGCCCGGGTGGAGATACTAGTAGTGTGTGTAGTGACGTCATCATCATGTCTGCAGTGCAGTGTGAGATGTGACAGGCTGAGGCTCGCTGGCTCAGTAGGGTAGGGAGGAGGAAGAAGAAGGAGGACACACTCACACAGTGACACACCAGTCGCAGCCGCGGAGTTGGAGGTGTGTTGTTCCAGCCCAGCAGGCTGCGGGGTGAACGGGTCAGCTGAGAAAAAAAAAAAACGGGGCTTTCCTCACCGTCGGGAGGGTGTCACCCCTCTAGCGGGTGTCACCCTGGTGCGGACCGCACCCCCCTAGCAACACCTCTGGGCATGCTCCCAAGTCCAGCATTTGCGTTCATAGACACAGAATGCCGGACTCGGCCCCACCCCCCGGCGCCCACATCATTGGATTTGATTGAAAGCAGCGGGAGCCAATGGCATAAATATTTGACTTTAGTATTCATCCACATTGAACATAGGGCTACTGTTGCTTCAGTTATTTTACACAGCATCATTAGCAATTTGCATAGTCGCAGTTAGCAATTTTGCACATCATTTATCGCTTATTGTAAAAAATTATATATATATATATCATCAAGCTGCGCTGATCATTATTTACTTTATAATCTACTGAGCTGGCCAGAACCAGCTCTTGAGGGGGTCTATTCCACATTTTCACAGCTCATACTGTGAAGAAACCTTTCTGTATTTAGAGATGAAATCTCTTTTCCTCAAGACATAAAGAGAGCCCCCTTGTCCCCTGTGATGACCTTAAAGTGAATAACTCCACACCAAGTTCATTATATGGACCACTTAGGTATTTATACATGTTGATCATATCCCCCTTAAGCTCCTCTTCTCAAGAGAGAATAAATTCAGTTCCTCTAATCTATCCTCATAGCTGAGCTCCTCCATGCCTCTTCTCAGTTTGGTTGCCCTTCTCTGCACTTTCTCTAGTTGCCCCATATCCTTTTTGAGAACTGGGGCCCAAAACTGAACTGCATATTCCAGATGTGGTCTTACTAATGATTTGTACAGGGGCAAAATTATATTTTTCTCTGTGGAGTCCATACCTCTCTTAATACAAGAAAGGACTTTGCTAGCTTTGGAAACCTCAGCTTGGCATTGCATGCTATTATTGAGCTTATGATCTACCAAAACACCCAGATTCTTCTCCACCGTTGATTCCCCCAGTTGCACCCCCCCCCTAGTATGTATGATGCATGCATATTCTTAGCCCCCAAGTTCATTACTTTACATTTATCAACATTAAACCTCATCTGCCACATAGTTGTCCAATTAGACAGTGCATTGAGGTTGGCTTGTAAATTGGAGACATCCTGTAAGGGTGTTATTCCACTCCATAGCTTGGTGTCATCTGCAAAGACTGAAATGGTACTTTTAATCCCAGACCCTATATCACGTATAGATATATTAAAAAGTAATGGTCCCAACACTGAACCTTGGGGTACACTACTGATAACCTTAGATCATTGAGAATAAGAATCAATAACCCCTACTCTCTGAATTTGGTCTTTTAACCAGTTTTCTATCCATTTAGAAACTGATCTTTCCAGCCCTGTAGACTTTACCTTGCACATTAGCCGTGTGTGGGGAACTCTGTCAAACACTTTTGCAAAATCTAAGTATGCCACGTCCACAGCCACCCCTCTGTCTAAGCTTTTACTTACCTTCTCATAAAAATAAATCAGGTTTGTTTGACAGCTTCTGTCAGTTTCATGAATCCATGCTGTCTATTGCTTAAAATATTTTTTCCAACAAGAACTTATCTATGTGGTCTTTTTTTAAACTCTCCAGTATCTTCCCAACTATAGTTTAGTTAAACTAACAGGTCTATAGTTACTTGGTAAAGACTTTGATCCCTTTTTTAATATAGGCACCACATTGGCTTTACGCCAATCCAGTAGTACTATTCCAGTCATTAAAGAGTCCCTAAAAAGTAGAAGCAATGGCTTTGAAATGACAGAGCTCAATTCTTTTACGATCCATGGGTGGAGGCCATCTGGTCCTGGTGCTTTATCCACTTTTCTTCTGTCTGTCAGTGAGCCATTGTAGATCATTTAGGATTATGTCAATACCATCTCCACTATGAACATGTGCTTCCCCATGTTCCTTAGAATACATAGTGGTGAAGAAATTATTTAATAAATATGCCTTCTCTTTGTCCCCAGTCACCGACTCTGGATTACTTTGTAAAGGGCCTTCATGTTCAGACCTGACCGTTTTACTATTAATATATTTGAAGAATTTTTGGGGGTTTGTCCTACTATGTTTTGCAATCTGTAGCTCGTTTTGAATTTTTGCGTCCTTGATTTCCTTTTTACACATTCTGTTATTTTCTTTGTAACATTTAAACGATGATAGTGTTCATTCATTTTTATATTTTTAAAAGCTCTTTTCTTATTATTTATATTTTCTTTAACTTTGGCCGTGAGCCACATAGGTTTTAATTTCAGTCTTCTAAACTTCTTGCCCATGGGAATATACTTTGGAAAGGAAGGTACATTGAAGGTACTTCATTATGCCTAGAAGTGGATTCACCCTTTGGAATTGATTTGCTAAAGGTATATAGACTGTGCACTTTGTAAGTACAGTTGCACTCATTTTCCCTAGTGAAGGTGCAAGCCCTGTCAGCAGGTAACAGCGCGCCACTTAAGGGATCCGTGTTACAGGTAAGTCTGTCATAATGTGCTAGTATGTGGGACTAGCATATTATGACATTAACCTACAGGGAAAAAAAAAATTTTTAGTCAACTACAGCTTTTAAGGTGTGTACATGAATGCACTTTATAAATATTCAATGGTTCTAAAGGCTCAAGGTTTTTTTTGTCTTCATGCATAGAATGCATGAAGGTAAAAAAACCTTCTCTGTGCAGCAGCCCCCCCCCGCCCCCATACTTGAGCCTGATCTTTTTCCAGCACTGTGCACAGTAGCCTCAGCTCTGCTGGGTCTCTCCCTCCTCATTGGCTTAGACAACAGCCATTGGCTCCTTCTGCTGTCGATCACAACTATTAAACCAACAAGGAGAGAGAGGGAGTGGGGATGAGGCGTGGTGCGGCTCTGTGCTTGAATGGACACACAGAGCAGCGCCTCGGGAGCGCGCCCAGCTGCTTGGGTACCTCCATTGCAAGCTGCTTGCTTTGGGGCCACTTGGCAGGAGAGAGGGGCCAGGAGTACTGGTGGAGGACCCAAGAAAAGGATCAGGATTGCTCTGTGCAAAACCACTGCACAGAGCAGGAAAGTATGACCTGTTTGTTATTTAAAAAAAAAAATACCTTTGTCAGAAACCGTGAAATCAGACCGAGACAGAAGTACAGTTAAATCACACTTGTTTAATAATAAAAGTAAATGAACAAAACAGTCAAAGCATAGCCAGGAATGTAGGAGAGCATCTCTGTGATGTTGACTAAGGCGAAGGCAGAGATCCTCTGGGCTGGACGGCTTAAGTAGGCAGGACTGACGAGCAGGATATCATCAACAGCCGAGTAACTGTGGAGAGATGGGAGCTGGAAGTTAGCCGCCAGCACAGAGAAGGATGGGCTGAGACCTTTATTATCACTTTAAGCAAATATAAAAAATATAATATTAAGATATGACCAGTAATGGGTTGCTTTAGACAATACTTTTACCAATCCTGAATTTCTTGTGTACCTTTGATATGCGTTACACAAGGTACACTGTAAATAATTGAGCCTGACACCAATTTCACACAATTTCTGACTCCTGTTGCAGCCATACTCTCTGATTTGCTCTAATCTTGGTATGTAAATAGGCCCTCAAAGCCCTCCCATACAACATAGGACCCGGGCTCCTGCATTGTATGTGTTGGTGTTGGAGATGGCGCAACTGATGGCAAAGAAGAATGGTTTCATGGGACCAGTCGTATGGTAAGGAGTAAGCCTGCAGGATTGAGAAAAAGGTTAAGTAATTCTATACTCTAAACACCCCCTAGGCTAAATGAGCTGTTAACCTTTACTATACTAGGGGGTGACATTAAACTGAAATGTATTGCTGACTAGAGTTCAGCTTTAGAGTAGTAGATAAATTTAACTCACTGTGGCCTTACTTCCTTCAGTTATTACATCACAACTGGGGTGTGTTCTGTGTTTATAATATTTAGAGCAAAGCGTCCCTGGCCTAACCATGCTTCTGGCCCCAGTTGGTTGTCAACCAAGTTGGCCATTGATGGTATCACCTATGTCCACAGAAACAAAGAAAACGAGGCTGATATGTTTACAGAAGCAATCATGTTAGTGGCAACTTTTTATGATATGGTCTCTTTAATTCATTTTTTGTTATGGAAGTTCTAGTGCTGCTATCTTACCTTTGTCTTTGTACATGGTAGCTCTTAAGGTGCCCAAATAGGAATGTACTTGCTAGGTATTGTGCTTTCTTTTGCAAAGACGTGTTGCTTTATACCAGCATACTAATAAGTTTAAACGTACTTTAAAACAAACTTGCATACCTAAACTAGTAAAAGTACAGTGTACAAAAGTAAATATATTCTGTTACCTTTTGTGCCAATAACTTCTGCATACATGGCACTGTATGACCTTCTGCAGTGCTTACATTTTTGTCTCTGTTACTCATCAGTAGGACAGATGCTTACACGGGGAGAAAGAGTTGAGTTAGGGTCTTCATCAAGCTAGAACATAGAAAATGATTATCCCAACACATATCACACATCCTGTTAAATAGGCTAACCACCCCAGCTGGTAAGATACCTACCTGATATCGATGTTGGGGGGGCTATGCTGAAACATGGTGATGTAGAGCATTTATAGGCAAAGAACATCGGAATAACAAGATCCATAGACTGGTTCAGGTGAGTAACTTGTTAAATAAAAAAACAGTTTAACATTGTTTAAAAGTATTATTTTTACGGGAGAGTTTGTATCTCATGCACATATTTTAAGTGGAATTTTATGACATTTTGGATTGCAGACCTCATACTCTATAACTAGAATCTTTCAAATTCAAAACATAGCTGAATGCTTAGTCTATGCACTCTACAGTGTGGGGTAACCACATTAACCAGCTGTTAACCACCGGGGGTTTTTACCTAAAAAGCTCAATGGACCATATGTCTTGTCAGACAAATAATATTGAGTTTGCATAATGGTTTCAGAATCCCCGATTATATATCTTGGCAGAGGAGAGTATAATTATTTTCTTTGTCAAGCTCTGTGCTGAATTGTAGCAGCTTCTTGCACATCACTTGGCATGTAAACTGGGAAGAAACCACAAAGTGTGGGTGGAGGTTCCGGACTAAGTGTCTTTTATTTCCACTCTTCTAATGTATTGTACAAGCAATATTAGTGGTTCTTGACAACATCTTCCTGTGAGTAAGGCTGTGTTAATGCTCCATATTTTAGGAATGCATTTGAGTTGTTACTCACTGTTCTTTCTCGTCATTGTTTATTATGACTTGAGTTTTTGTCACTGAGACTATTTAAGGAGCGCATTGTTTTTGTGCAGTTAAAACGGACACCCTCCATTGCTCTAAATGGATGAGCCGAACAGCGCTCCCTTTTCATTTAAAGGAAAAATTAGGCAAAGTTTCTGATTGGTCACAATGTACAATAACACTACTTTTATTCACATTTTCTTTTTAAAGAATCAGCACCTATGGGTAATAATTTGATCAGATTATGATAGTTCTCATTCTTTTTTAGTAGCCAGTTGACAAGATGCTTACACAGTTCATGTGCTTTATGATGACAAAGAATGCATTTGTCCAGTGGAACATAACCTATTTTACAGTTGTGTTAAATGTAATTGCTAACTGTACCCCACTGAGAATAGTGGCTTGGACACTGTAATTCAGTAGCTGATGATTGTACAACGTTGGGTAACTTTTGTGTGAACCATGTGTCAATTTGATCCACAGGTGGAGCTCGCCGAAACCTGTGCAAAATGTGAACGTTACATTGGAACAGAAGGTGGAGGAATGGACCAGTCAATCTCGTTTTTGGCAGAAGAGGGAACTGTAGGTAACTTATGTAAACAAGATGGCACCTGCTAACCAAGACCTGCATTAATAGCTGCTAAACCATATCACTGTTACTTGTTTAGTGCTTCTTAAACTAGTGCTTCTTTGTAAAAGGCTAACTACCTTTTACCTTTATCTTACTTTTGCCTAGTGTGTATTCTGTTTAAAATGTACCTTTGCCCACTATAGGTCTATACACTAAAGTATTTATATTTTAATAATCCGTAAGGGAACTCTGTAGTCAAAAGCACTGTGGAGCAGCTCATTTTTAAATTTTACAACAGAGGCATTGAAATCGACGGTTATTTCCCTTTATTTTCTCTGGCAGCAGGAACTTGGCAGCATGCCAGACTTCTCATGTAAAACAAACAGCAAGTACCTTAAAGGCTAAGTTCACTTTTTTTTTTTTCTAAATTCCAGCTCCGCTACTAATATAGCATTGATGTACTTATTTTGCAAAAATAAAACAACTTTCCATTTATTCTACCCACGCATTCCTCACTGTCTTTATGGATGTTTAAAAACCCTGCTCCATTACTTCTGCCTTACTTCCTGAACAGATTTTAGGTCATGACACAGGAAGGAGTTGACCAGCTTAGGGTAGATGATATAGGGTGTGTGCTACTGAGATCAGCTGGTCAACTCCTTCCTGTGTCATGACCTAAAGTATGTTCAGGAAGTAAGGCAGAAGTAATGGAACAGGGTTTTTAAACATCCATGAAGAGAGAGCAGTAAGCGTGGGTAGGATTAATAGCTGTTTTATTTTTGCAAAAGAAGTACATTAATGCTGTATTGGTACATGGGGAGCTGGAATTTAGAAAAAAAAAAGGTGAACAGCCTTTAAGCTGTTGGAAACGGAAAACAGACTTCAAAATCTTTTAGATCTGGTTCACTCAGGCTTCCGCTAAGAGCAGTGTGAACAGCAAGCTTTGATAAAGCCTTTGCAGAGCTTTCAGCAAGCTTTGTTGAAACTTTCAAAGTACCATTCAACTCCATCTTAATGGGAGTGCTGATTGCCACTTTAGGCAAGCTGCTAGCAGGCTTTGGCACTTCTTGAAGCTTGTTGAAAGCCTGCTAGCAGCTTTCTCAAAGTGGCAATCAACACTTCCATTAGGATCTGTGTTCAACATTCAAAAACTGGAGTTGAATGGTGCTTCAAATGTTTCAACAAAGCTTGCTGAAAGCTCTTCAAATGTTTTGTCAATTGTTGCTGTTCACACTGCTCAGGAATATATACTGTAAGTATTTTAATGTGCATTTCCTTCACATAGGTGCATTTTAATCTGGGAATTGTTACACTACCCATATATATGATTCAGCAGTCTCCTGAGAAATTTGCCAATAGTCTGGGTCCTTCCAAATTTCATGCAAATGGTTGCTCAAAGAAATAACAAATGATATTTGATAGCGTTTTCTGTAGCATTCACTAGAATTTGTGCACTGAGGAGATTTGACTGTGATTGCCATGTAAAGTGTATATGTGCTCAAAGGTTTGAATACCCGTGGATAATTGGTAAAATATAGTATGTTTTTAAAGAAAACATGAGTGAGCAGGAAAAACACATTCCTTTTATTTCTTATGAGATTCATATTCAACTGTAGGTCATAACAGAATGGCTGTCAGAAACCATGAACCAGACCAAGACAGAAGTACAGTAAAATCACAGCTGTTTATTAATAAAAATAAAAAGGTAAATAGAGTAAGCGTAGTCAAAGCATAGCCAGAGTCCAGTAACCGGATCGGGTAGTCAGCCAAGCCAGAGTTCAGTAACCAGATCGGGTAATCAGCCAGGCCGGAAGTCAGGGATCCAAGTAGAGGAACAGCAAACAGGATAAGGAGCCAGAAGAGATGTCAGCAAAGCCAGTCTTTAGACAGGAACGCTGGAGATGGTTTCTTGAGATGTGACCAAGGCGAAGGCAGGAATGAAGTGAGCTTGGAGATCTTTAAGTAGGCGTGACTGACGAGCAGATCCACAACAGCTTGTTAACTGTGGAGAGAGATGAGAGCTGGCAATTTGCCAACAGGGCTTGAGGGGAAAACATCTATGGAAATCATGGAGGAGGGCAGCAGTGTGTACGTCCGAGGATGAGACCCAGGAGCGTTCCTCCGGACTGTACCCCTTCCAATGCATCAGGTATTGTATGAGCCCACGGAACCTACGGGAGTCAACAATGGATTGTACCTCAAACTCCTCATGGCTCTCAACCTGTATAGGGTGAAGACGTGGCACCGAGGTGGTAAAGCGGTTGCAGACCAACGGTTTCAATAAGGAGACATGAAACACATTTGAAATGCACATACTAAGAGGAAGGTTCAAACACGTAAGCCACTGGGTTAATACTGCGAAGGATACGGAAAGGCCCAATAAACCAAGGTGCGAACTTCTGTGAGGGAACATGAAGTCGGAGGTTGTGAGATGACAGCCAGACCCTGTCCCCAACCTGGTAAGAAGGCGCAGGCAGGCGTCTGCGGTCAGCATGGAGTCTGTAACTATCATTAGCATTACGCAAAGCCTCCTGGACTTGTGCGCAAGTGGAACGAAGACCACAGAGATGCTCCTCTAGCAGAGGAATACTCTGCGGAACAAACGAGTCAGGCAACATGGAAGGCTGGAAACCATTATTCGCCATAAACGGAGACAATTGGGAAGCAGAATTCAAGGCACTGTTGTGAGCAAACTCTGCCCATGATAATAGGTCTAACCAGTTGTTGTGATTGTCAGAAATATAGCAACGTAGGAATTGCTCCAAGGACTGATTGGCTCGTTCTGCGGCCCCATTAGACTGCGGGTGATACGCAGAGGAGAAAGCAAGCTGAATTCCCAGCTGTGCACAGAAGGCTCACCAGAACCGGGACACAAACTGACTACCCCTGTCCGAGACAATCACCTTGGGTAGCCCATGTAAGCAAAAGATTTCCTGAGCAAAAAATGGAAGCCAGTACCTTAGAAGTGGGCATATCTTTGAGAACCAGTCAACCACCATATAGATAAAGTGAATAATTAATTGGCACGGCGCCAAAAAATATAAACGTGCACTCTACCAACCTGATGCTGGTCCTAAATGAGTAAATTACTAATAAACAATTAGACAATATAGGGCGCATAAATAGTGCAATATATTAAGTGTGAACCTGTTAATTTTAGCATATATTAAAGTGCTCCAGTGCATAAGCAATAAATATCCTGTTTAACAATAAAGTGAATATAGTGCAACAAATCAAATGTCCTCAAATGATTATGAAGAAAACGCACACAATCTTCTTTAGTAGATCCAATCACCACATAATAAAGTGCACATGCTTTGTTATTCACGCTTCACCCGAAGTGGTATATCAAAGCGCTCACCAGACAGTAGTGGCCACAGAGTGACCCTCAGGCATGAAAAACTATATATCATCAAAGGTAACTTTTCTGGATATCCTGGCAGAAGGACTCCAATCACCAGTCAGCAGGAATGTATTGTATATAACTTCTATATCTGAGCCTCGGTGCATCAGTGCATCAGTGCATCAACCAAATCTGCAAAGAGTGGTTCCCCATGAAAGCCACAAAGCTTGGATAGTGTAAAAACGTCTTTATTCCAAATAGAATTAAGCATCCAAACAAATGTGCAGGAACAGGACGAAAACCAGACTGGGCTACAGCTGAGGAGGAGAAGAGACCGAGCGGTACCTTGTATTCTGTGTGTACTTGAATAGCGTCTCGGCATGCGTTCCAGCTGATCCAGGAACGGCGGACTTGTAAGTGTGTATCGAGCCTCCCTTTCAATATATTTCACGCTGTGCGCTGAGCCGCTCTTTGCAGATTTGGTTGATGCATTGATGCACCGAGGCTCAGATATAGAAGTTATATACAATACATTCCTGCTGACTGGTGATTGGAGTCCTTCTGCCAGGATATCCGGAAAAGTTACCTTTGATGATATATAGTTTTTCATGCCTGAGGGTCACTATGTGGCCACTGCTGTCTGGTGATATACCACTTTGGGTGAAGCATGAATAAGAAAGCATGTATTATAAGAAAACACATTTATTATGTGGTGATTGGATCTACTAAAGAAGATTGTGTGTGTTTTCTTCATAATCATTTGAGGACATTTGATTTGTTGCACTAAATTCACTTTATTGTTAAACACAGGATATTTATTGCTTATGCACTGGAGCACTTTAATATATGCTAAAATTAACAGGTTCACATGTAATATATTGCACCATATAGATAACTGTGTTGCCTTGGGAGTTGGGCAAATGCACAATGAAATCCATAGACAGGTGGGTCCAGGGTCTCTCTCCATTGGGTATGGGTTGTAGGAGGCCCACTGGAAGGTGTCGTGGAGTCTTACTCTGAGCACACACGGAACAGGCAGCTAAGAAGGCAGTTACACCAGCACGTAGACTAGGCCACCAGAATTGTTGGGAAATGGCCCAAACGAGTTGATTCTTACCAGGGTGGCCAGCTGCTTTGGGAGAATGGTAAGTCTGGAGCATGGCAGTACGGAGACACTCTGGGACAAAGCAGCGGTCACAGGGTTTCTCAGGAGGAGCATCGACCTGAGCAGCAATAATTTTGTCACCCAAAGGAGAAATAAGACTGGTGCGAACCGTAGCCAGAATACGATCAGGAGGAATCATAGGAACCGGAACCGACTCCAACTTGGAGGTGGAGGAAAATTGTCATGACAAGGCGTCAGCCCTTACATTCTTAGTACCGGGTAAGAATGAGACAATGTAATTGAAACTTGACAAGAAAAAAGCCCATCGCGCCCTTCTGGGAGAGAGGCGTTTAGCCTCAGACAAGAATGTGAGATTCTTATGGTCAGTAAGAATGAGAACCGGCACAGTGGTACCTTTGAGGAGATGTCTCTATTCTTTCAGGGCTAAAATGATTGCCAACAGCTCTCTGTCACCATTCTCGTAATTGCACTCGGCAGGTGACAATTTCTTGGAAAAGTAGCCACAAGGCTGCATAGCACTCTCAGAGGTAGGACGTTGATACAGAAGGGCGCCAACACCAGTCTCAGAAGCATCAACCTCAAGAATAAAGGGTAACATAGGATCAGGATGTGCCAACACAGGAGCAGAAACAAAGGCAGCCTTGAGACTTTCAAAGGCCTTAATGGACTCCGGAGACCAACTCTGTGGGTTACCGTTCTTTCTGGTCATATCGGTCACGGGCTTGACCAGAGACGAGAAGTTACGAATAAACTTCTGATAATAGTTGGCAAAACCCAGGAAACGCTGCAGAGGATGTAACCCCATGGGTCAAGGTCACTGTAGGACTGTTGAAAGTTTCTCTGGGTCCATTGAAAAACTAGCAGTGGAAATGACATAGTGAAAACTGTTGCTCCATTGAGGCAATCAAATAACTCTGTAATCAACGGGATCGGGTAGGCATTCTCAATCGTGAAACGATGAGACCCCTATAATAAATACAAGGTCTCAGTTCACCGCTCCTCTTCGTCACAAAGAAGAAACCAGCACCAGCAGGAGACGAGGGTTTGCGGATGAAACCCCGAGAAAGTGCATCTGCAACATACTCCTCCATGGCTTTACCCTCCAAGACCGACAAAGGGTAAACCCGGCCACGTGGGGGAGTGGCACCAGGTTGAAGGTCGATTGCACAATCATACAGCCGGTGTGGAGGCAAACTACTGGCTTGACCTTTGTCAAAGACATTGCTAAAATCATGGTACTCCTCTGGCAGGGAGGAGAGTGAAGAGATACACAGGACCTTGGCTTCCTTCCGGAAGCATGTTTCACTGCATTGTGGTGACCAGGAGAGAACTTCAGCAAAGAGGGGTTGTGCCTCTGTAACCAAGGATAACCAATAACCAGCGGAAACTTAGGAGAGGAAATCACTTGGAATTGGATTATCTCATGGTGAAGAACCCCTACAGCCATGGACAACGGAACCGTCTCATGAGTCACATGGGCAGGCTGTAGAGGTCTCCCATCAAGAGCCTCAATGGCAAGTGGAGTGTCACACAGCTGCAGTGGAATTGAGTGCTTTGATACAAAGGCAGCATCAATGAACAGGCCTGCAGCCCTAGGGTCGATTAGAGCCTGTATCTCGATAGACGACTCAGCCCAAGAAAGGGTGACCGAAACCAGGGGCTTATCCTTCTGGATAACTGGGGACAACACAACACCACCTAAGGTCTGTCCATGAAAGGACCTCAAGGTTCGGGTGTTCCCTGGACGGGTAGGACAAGACTTCAAAAAGTGACCTGCCTGGCCACAATAAAGGCACAATCTCTCCCTCCTCCTAAAGGCTCTCTCATCCACAGAGAGACCTGTGAAGCCCAAGTGCATGGGTTCATCTTCACTTACCGACTCGGTACCAGGAGGCATGGGAGGTGAGGGAGGCACGGGTGAGACTGCAAAGCTCGGAGGCAAACGTACAGGAGGCTTCCGCAAGTGCTCCTTAAAATAATGTCTTTCTCTGAGTCTGGAGTCAATGAGGATGGCAAACGAGATCAAGCTCTCCAGCTCAGTGGGTATATCTCGGGCTGCTATCTTATTCTTGATGGAATCCGAGAGACCATGAGAAAAAGCAGCCACAAGGGCCTCATTGTTCCAAGCAACCTCTGCTGCCAGAGTACGGCAAAAGTTCTCGTACTCTGTTTGATGGACATGAGGCACTTGGCAGCAGAAGCGGAGCGTGCGGGAACGTCAAATTCCTTTTAAAGGAGGCTACAAACTCAGGGTAACTCAAGACAACAGGTTTTTGCGTCTCCCATAGAGGGTTAGCCCAGGCCAAGGCTCTCTCAGAAAGCAAAGATATCACAAACCCTACTTTGCTTCTGTCCGTGGGAAATGCCTGGGGCAGCATCTCAAAGTATATCTCAACTTGGTTGAGAAACCCTCTGCATTGAACTGGATCGCCACCATATCGCTGGGGAAGTGGGGTGGAACCAGACATACCTCTTATAGAGGTAATACTCAAGGCGGGTGTCTGCACAGAGACTGGTGCAGCAGCAGGGACGGCCTGCAACTTAGGTTGTACTGGAGCAGCCACAGTGGGAGTTTCCAGGTGAACCGTGCGACTCAGGAGAGTTTGTAATGCTATGGCAAACTGATCCATGCAGTGATCTTGCTCATCCAATCTGGAAAAAATATTACCAACAAGTGGATTGACTGCATCTTCTAAATTCATGGCCTTCGCCTACTCTCAGAAACCATGAACCAGACCGAGACAGAAGTACAGTAAAATCGCACTTGTTTATTAATAAAAATAAAAAGGTAAATAGAGCAAGCGTAGTCAAAGCATAGCCAGAGTCCAGTAACCGGATCGGGTAGTCAGCCAAGCTAGAGTTCAGTAACCAGATCGGGTAATCAGCCAAGCCAGAGTTCAGTAAGCAGATCGGGTAATCAGCCAGGCCAGAAGTCAGGGATCCAAGTAGAGGAACAGCAAGCAGGATAAGGAGCCAGAAGGGATGTCAGCAAAGCCAGTCTTTAAACAGGAACGCAGGAGATGGTTTCCTGAGATGTGACCAAGGCGAAGGCAGGAATGAAGTGAGCTGGAGATCTTTAAGTAGGGGGGACTGACGAGCAGATCCACAACAGCTGGTTAACTGTGGAGAGAGATGAGAGCTGGCAATTAGCCGACAGGTGAGCGGCCAGCTCAGAGAAGGAAGGACTGAGCCAGCCCTGACAATGGCACAATCATAAAACATGTCAATAACTAAACAAAAAAGAAATGACCCCTGTTCAAAAGTCTACATCCCCCTAGTTCTTAATATTGTGCGTTGCTCCCTTTAGTATCAATGACAGCATGCAGTCTATTGTATTAGTTGTCTATGAGGCACCAAATTCTTGCAGGTGGTATAGCTGCTCATTTGTCTTGGAATAAATGCCTCCAAGTCATGCAAAGTCTTTAGTTGTCTTGCATGAACCACACGTTTGAGATCTCACTGGAGTGGCTCGAATATATTAAGATCACGAGACTGTGATGGCCACTCCAGAACCTTACACCTTTTACTGCTGTAACCACTGGAGGGTCAACTTGGCCTTGTGCTTAGGGTCATTGTCATGCTGCAAAGTCCACAAGCGTCCATTGCGCTGCTTTCCTGCAGAAGAATGCAAATTGTCTGCCAATATTTACTGATAACATGCTGCATTCATCTTGCCATCAATTTTCACAATATTCCCTGTGTCCTTAGAGTTCACACACCTCAAAAACCTCAGTGAGCCACCACTATGCTTCACAGAGTGGATAGTATTCTTGTCGCTATAAGCTTTGTTGACTCCTCTCTAACAAATCTCTCTATACTTGGAATTGCACAGAGCGGCCATAAACCTTCACTTCTCGGGTCCCCATCGGTGCTCCAGGCTCCTTCTCTCTGTCCAGTGAGGGCACTCATGAAAGTTTGCTCCCGAGCTCTGCTGCTGCGTCCATTGGCACAGACAGCGTGACTCGGCCCTGCCCCCTGGTCCCTCATCACTGGCTTTGATTGACAGCACTGGGAACCAATGGCTCCCGTTGCACCAGCAAAGCCAGTGAGACACAGAAGCGAGGGGAGAGAAAAGCTGCAGACGTGTACAATGCTAGATAGAATGGGGGGGTTAAGGTAAGTGTGATGCCCCGTACACACGGTCGGACTTTGTTCGGACATTCCGACAACAAAATCCTAGGATTTTTTCCGATGGATGTTGGCTCAAACTTGTCTTGCATACACACGGTCACACAAAGTTGTCGGAAAATCCGATCGTTCTAAACACAGTGACGTAAAACACGTACATCGGAACTATAAACGGGGCAGTGGCCAATAGCTTTCATCTCTTTATTTATTCTGAGCATGCGTGGCACTTTGTCCGTCGGATTTGTATACACACGATTGGAATTTCCGACAACGGATTTTGTTGTCGGAAAATTTTATATCCTGCTCTCAAACTTTGTGTGTCGGAAAATCCGATGGAAAATGTGTGATGGAGCCTACACACGGTCGGAATTTCCGACAACAAGGTCCTATCACACATTTTCCGTCGGAAAATCCGACCGTGTGTACGGGGCATAAGTGTAAGGGGGTAGGGTGAGGGGATAAAATCAACGCCTAAACATTTTTTACCTTAATGCAAGGAATGCATTAAATGTAAAAAATGTTTAGGCTTCAGAACCACTTAAAGCTGTATTTTGTTCTCGTCACTCCAGATACAGTGTGCCAGAAACCATGCTAGACAATATCAAACAATATCATAAAGCAGCTGACACAATAACCCAATACATGGTATCCATAAATCAAAAAATATACAGTGCAGTGCATAAATTATCATATGTATATAACATGCAAATGTTAAAGTATACTGTGAGGAAGTAAAAGTCCATTTAAAGAACCAACAAAAAGTCCACAGGTGTATTTGTGAGTTGAAAAACTGTGCAATTGTGGATCTCAACAGAAATCTCCAAGCTTTTCAGCAGAAAGACCCCACCACAGTGAATGAGTGGGGGTTTACCAGATTCTAGTGACCCTCACAAAGAGAGATTTTATTATGGCAATCCACGCACAGCTTCACAGCCACTCAGGGGGTCCTGATAGGTCACTTCAGCATCAGTCGAATACAGTGAAGCTCCACACAGGCAATGTTTTTATATAAGGAGACAAAGAACACCTTCCATAGTGTAAAACCGTATGTACGATGATATTTATTAACAATGAGTGCACTTACATATTCCAAAGTTAATACAAGCCATAGAATTCCACGTGGAATCCTTTTCCCAAAACAAAGATGGCCGTGGCTTGGTCGTGCATGCGCGGTGGTGTGTGTGTTGCGGCTCCTCTCTACGCCTTTCATCATACGTAACATCATCAGGGAGAAAAAAATATGGATTTTTTTGTTACAAGTATACATTGACATTTGCATGTTTTATACATATGATAATTTATGCGCTGCACTGTATATTTTTTAATTTATGTATACCATGTATCGTGTCAAGGTGTTATCGGGTATATTGTAACTAGGCTTTTTTTGCGGCATTGGCACAGTAAAGGCTTCTTTCTGGCAACCTGACCATGTAGCTAATTTTTATTCAAGTATCATTGTATTGCGCACCTTGAAATAACCACACTGTCTTTTTCCAGAGCAGCGTGTATTTCTCTTGAGGTTACCTGTGGGTTTTTCTTTGTATCCCGAACAATTCTTCTGGCAGTTGTGACTGTAATCGTTCTTGGTCTACCTGGTCTTGGCTTGGTATCAAAATATCTTCTTAATAGGTGGTCGAATAGTACTGACTGGCATAATCAAGGCTTTGGATATCTTTTTATATCCTTTTACATCTTTATAAAGTTCCATTACCTTGTTACGCTTGTCTTTTGACAGTTCTTTTCTGCTCCCCATGGCTCAGCATCTAGCCTGCTCAGTGCATCCACGCAAGAGCTAACAAACTCATTTACTATTTATACACAGACACTAATTGCACTTTAAAAAATGTGGAAAATTAACCTATAATTGCCATTTTAACCTGTGTGTGTCAACTTGGGTGCCTGTACCAAGACCAAACATTCCAGGGAATGTAAACTTTTGATTAGGGGCATTTGGGTGATTTCTGTTATCATTATGATTTAAATAGGAGCCAAGCAACACGCGATAAGAAAATGGCTTCATATGATCACTATCCTTAACCAAGTCGCGCCCGCTATATAGACAAATGACGGCAGTGGGGTGGGTCTCTCGTTCTGGGACAATGTCATATGACATCGTCCCACTCTCGCCGCACTTGTACGCCCTTGGGGGCACGCTATGTCCCTGGGACACTGTGCATCCCCCATCTCGGTAAAGAGCCGGTGACAAGGGTCTTTACCCATGTGATCATCTTTGTCCAATCACAGCTGATCACATGTAAATAAGGAAATGCCGGTTATCAGCTTTCCTTTCCTCACACTGATCGGTGGGATTTTTTCACGGGGAGACCTGCACAGATAATCAAGGCACTGATCATCAGTGCCCTGATTATTATTGCAGCCTCAACAGTGCCCAGCAGTGATGCCAGTCAGTGCTGCCTTTCAGTGCCTGCTCATCAGTGCCTATCCATGCCGTCTATCAGTGCCCATCAGTGTTGCCTATCAGTGCTCACCTGTGCTGCTTACCAGTGCCGCCTATCAGTGCCCATCAATGCTGCATTTTAGTACCTCCTAATTAGTGCCACCTCATCAGTGCCATTAATACCATCTCATCAGTGCCGCCTATCAGTGCTGCATATTAGTACCTCCTCATCAGTGCCCATCAGTGCTGCCTATTAGTGCCCATCAGTGCAGCCTCATCAGCGCACATCAGTGAAGGAGAAAAATGACTTATTTACAACATTTTCTAACAGAAATTACGATTTTTTTTTCCCCCCAAAATTTTCGGTCTTTTTTTCCCAAATGTTTTATTTGGGTACAGGGTTGCATGAGCGCACAATTGTCATTCAAAGTGCAACACTGCTGAAAGCTAAAAATTGGCATTGGTAGGAAGGGGGTGAAAGTGCCCAGCAGGGATGAGCTGAACACCCCCCCCGTTCGGTTCGCACCAGAACATGCGAACAGGTAAAAAATTTGTTCGAAGATGCGAACACCGTTAAAGTCTATGGGACTCGAACATGAATAATCAAAAGTGCTAATTTTAAAGGCTTATATGCAAGTTATTGTCATAAAAAGTGTTTGGGGACCCGGGTCCTGCCCCAGGGGACATGGATCAATGCAAAAAAAAGTTTTAAAAACGGCCGTTTTTTCAGGAGCAGTGATTTTAATAATGCTTAAAGTGAAACAATAAAAGTGTAATATTCCTTTAAATTTCGTACCTGGGGGGTGTCTATAGTATGCCTCTAAAGGGGCGCATGTTTCCCGTGTTTAGAACAGTCTGACAGCAAAATGACATTTCAAAGGAAAAAAAGTCATTTAAAAGTACTCGCGGCTATATGAATTGTCGGTCCGACAATACACATAAAAGTTCATTGATAAAAACGGCATGGGATTTCCCCACAGGGGAACCCCGAACCAAAATTAAAAAAAAAAAATGGCGTGGGGGTCCCCCTAAATTCCATACCAGGCCATTCGGGTCTGGTATGAATATTAAGGGGAACCCCGTGCCAAAATTTAAAAAAAAAAAGGTGTGGGGGTCCCCCTCAAAATCCATACCAGACCCTTATCCAAGCACGCAACCTGGCAGGCCGCAGGAAAAGAGGGGGGGACGAGAGAGCGCCCCCCCCCTCCTGAACCGTACCAGGCCACATGCCCTCAACATTGGGAGGGTGCTTTGGGGTCCTCCCCAAAGCACCTTGTCCCCTTGTTGATGAGGACAAGGGCCTCATCCCCACAACTCTTGCCCGGTGGTTGTGGGGGTCTGCAGGCGGGGGGCTTATCGGAATCTGGAAGCCCCTACCATTTCACAAAAAAAGTGTCAAAAATTTTAAAAATGACAAGAGACAGTTTTTGACAATTCCTTTATTTAAATGCTTCTTCTTTCCATCTTCTTTCTTCTTTCTTCTATTTCCTATCTTCCTTCGGTTTCTTCTTCAATCTTCTTCTTCTTCCGCTGATCCTCTGCTTCTTGCTCCGGTGTTCTCGTCTGGCATCTTCCTCCGCAGCGTCTTCTTCCCTTCTTTATTCTTGGGCCGCTCCGCATCCATGATGGGAGGCTCCCACTGTGTGACGCTTCTCATCTTCTGATGGTTCTTAGATAATGGAGGGTGGGGCCACCCGGTGACCCCACCCCCTCTGACACACAGGGACTTCCGCCGATGCTTTCCCTCGTGACATCAGAGGGGGTGGACAGGGAAGTCCCCGTCAAGTCCCCGTGCGTCAGAGGGGGCGGGGTCACCGGGTGGCCCCGCCCTCCGTTATTTAAGAACCGTCAGAAGACGAGAAGCGTCACACAGTGGGAGTCTCCCATCATGGATGCTGAGCGACCAGAGAACGAAGAAGGGAAGAAGACGCCGCAGAGAAAGATGCGAACACCGGAGCAAGAAGCAGAGGATCAGAGGAAGAAGAAGGAGAAGATGGAGGAAGAAACCAAAGGAAGAAAGAAGATAGAAGAAAGAAGACAGAAGAAAGAAGACAGATGAAAGAAGACAGAAGAAAGAAGACAGAAGAAAGAAGATAGAAGAAAGAAGATGGAAAGAGGAAGCATTTAAATAAAGGAATTGTCAAAAACTGTCTCTTGCCATTTTTAACATTTTTTACTTTTTTTGTGAAATGGTAGGGGTACTTTTGTACCACCTTACCATTTCACACGGGGGGGTGGGATCTGGGGGTCCCCCTGTTAAAGGGGGTTCCAGATTCCGATAAGCCCCCCCCCGCAGACCCCCACAACCACCGGGCAAGGGTTGTGGGGATGAGGCCATTGTCCTCATCAACATGGGGGCAAGGTGCTTTGGGGGGGGACCCCAAAGCACCCTCCCAATGTTGAGGGCATGTGGCCTGGTACGGTTGAGGAGGGGGGGCACTCTCTCGTCCCCCCCTCTTTTCCTGCGGCCTGCCAGGTTGCCTGCTCGGATAAGGGTCTGGTATGGAGTTTTGGGGATACCCCACACCATTTTTTTTTTTATTTTGGCGCGGGGTTCCCCTTAAAATCCATACCAGACCTGAAGGGTCTGGTATGGATTTTGAGGGGGACCCCCACACCTTTTTTTTTTTTTTTTTTTTTTTTTTTAATCTTGGTGCGGGGTTCCCCTTAATATCCATACAAGACCTGAAGGGCCTGGTATGGAATTTAGGGGGACCCCCACAACATTTTTTTTTTTTTTTTAATTTTGGTTCGGGGTTCCCCTGTGGGGAAATCCCATGCCGTTTTTATCAATGAACTTTTATGTGTGTAGCGGGCACCTACTTTTAGGTAGGAGACCTTTCTTGTTAGCTTTCTATGACAGGTAAATTTAGACAGGCTGATGCTATTACAGCAGGCCTGTTTGGTTAATTTCCATATTTGAGCGACAGGTAGTTTATGTGTTGGTCTCGGCCAGTCATTAATTTGCTTGGTAATCCCGGGACTCTCATATAAAAGTGGGGTCACATGGTGCCCGCGAGAGTTAGAGTTCGAGTCCAGTCCTGTTCTGAGGAGCGAGAGAGCCAGCCTGGTTCCCGGAGGGGAAGTTGAAGGGTTTCCCCTCCGGGGAGCCAACAGAGCTTCACCTTAGCAAGAAGGGTGGAGATCCAATCCTCATGGAGGAACAGACCACATCTTACAGCGTGTGGTCGTGGATGTCGTAGGCCGCCCCTGCGGGGAGGGGAGCGGGCCACAAAGAGTGAGAGAAACTGAGAATCATTGCGGATGAAGTAGCAACAAAGCGGAAGGACACTGGGCGATTGATCGTTTATGAGTGGCACATGGACTATTGATCACGTGAGTGAAAGCCCAAGGGAAAGGTACTGCCAGAGACATAGCCCGGGTTCACACCTATGCGAATTAGAGGTGCGTTTCCGCACCTCTAATTCGCATAGCAGGAAAATGTGACTGGCTATGGAGCCAGTTCACATATCTCCGGGGCGGCTGCGGTGCGCACTGCACAAAAACGCTGTGCGTCTTTGGCTGCGTTTCAGGGCCGAATTCAGGCATAGAATCGGCCCTGATTCGTCCCTGAAACGGTGAACAGGGACGCACAGCGCTCCTGTGCGATCCGCAGCCCGTTGTGGTGTGAACCCGGGCTGAGGGTTAGGGTTGTTGGTGCACAAGTCAGTGAGATGGGTAGTAATGGCCTATGACTTTGAGTTCAGCATTGCCCCGGGATTCCAATCATTCAAGCGGGAGAAGTTGTGCAAAGTGGCTCTCCTTTAGCTTAATTTGGAAGTACCATGCTGGTGGGAAGTAGTGGTAAAGAGGTAGCGGTGAAGCTGCAAGCACACATATAGAGATATGGATTGTTCCTTTTAAAGTTATCCAGATGAAGAAGTTATTCAGAGTGACTCTTTATCAACTAATTCTCTATTAAATCTACTTCCATCGTCCCTGAGTGAAGAGATCGTTTAAAATGATCTCCTTATTATCCGCAATTGTTCATAGATTTTTCTGTAAGAATCATTGAAAGATGACAATGTAACAAAAGAGCATCTCAAAGGAAGTCCTTCTCCCATCCCAGTTTATGTTGATAAATAAAGCATTAAGAAAAAGCATTAAGGACTGTGACTTTTAAATCTATAGGCTGCGAGGGTTGAGTAGTAAACATGAATTACGGATATAGCAAATATTCAGCCGCTCCTTCGGGGGTAAGCGCTACATGTGTATTGTCGAACCGACAATTCATATAGCCGCGAGTACTTTTAAATGACTTTTTTTCCTTTGAAATGTCATTTTGCTGTCAGACTGTTCTAAACACGAGAAACATGCGCCCCTTTAGAGGCATACTATAGACACCCCCCAGGTACGAAATTTAAAGGAATATTACACTTTTATTGTTTCACTTTAAGCATTATTAAAATCACTGCTCCCTAAAAAACGGCCGTTTTTAAAACTTTTTTTTCATTGATCCATGTCCCCTGGGGCAGGACCCAGGTCCCCAAACACTTTTTATGACAATACCATGCATATAAGCCTTTAAAATTAGCACTTTTGATTTCTCCCATAGACTTTTAAAGGGTGTTCCGCGGCTTTCGAATTTGCCGCGAACACCCCAAATTGTTCGCTGTTTGGCGAACTTGCGAACAGCTGATGTTCGAGTCGAACATGAGTTCGACTCAAACTCGAAACTTATCCCTAGTGCCCAATATTGAAGTTGATAAATAAAGGACAGTTTTTTGGTACGATCAGTCATATTTTCAATATCAATGCCAAAATGTCATAATTTCTGCCAGGGTATGCAAACTTTTGAGCACAACTGTAATGTCTTCAGTGGCCTTTCATGGCTTTTACTTAGACACTCTACATCTCTTCTAAATTTTCCAAGCATTTTACATATTAAGTGACAGCGATTGTGTTGTCTGCAATAATTAAAATCTTTATATTCATATTTATTTTTGAACATTTAAATACTGTATTTGTTTTCAAGGTCATTCATTATGCCATATCTGCCCACTTGCAATCACAGAATGCAGAATGTCATACTCTATAGCAAGTTCTGTAGGTTTGTTTTCTATTGTGTGCCTGCTTTACTGACTGTATAATGTCAACCCACTGAGCAATGTCAGTTATGGGTGGATATGGGAGGTTGAATCTTTCATGCTGTTTCACGTATCTCTTTGGGACTTCAGCAGCAAGAGTTCTTTAGCTGAATATCCCCACCCCCTATTTGCTTATGACAGGAGGCATCAGTCTACCAGTTTAATGTAGTATGTATTTTGACTCCCCTTACAGTTGGGGACTCTACAGCCCTGGCCAAAAGCTTAGAGAATGACAGAATTATTAAATTTTCACAAAGTCTGCTGCCTCAGTTTTTATGATGGCAATCTGCATATACTACAGAATGTTATGAAGAGTGATTAGATCAATTGCAATGAATTGCAAAGTCCCTCTTTGCCATGAATATGGACTTAATCCCCCAAACATTTCCACTGCATTACAGCCCTGCCACAAAAGGACCAGCTGACATCATGTCAGTGATTCTCTTGTTGATACAGGTGTCAGTGTTGACAAGGACAAGACTGGAAATCACTCTGTAATGCTGATTGAGTTAGACTAACAGACTGGAAGCTTTAAAAGAAGAATGGTGCTTGAAATAATTGTTCTTCCTCTGTTAACCATGGTTAACTGCAAGCAAACATGTGCAGTCGTCATTGCTTTGCACAAAAAAGGATTCACAGGCAAAGGATATTGCTGCTACTAAGATTGCACCTAAATCAACCATTTATCGGATCATCAAGAACTTCAAGGTGAGAGGTTTATTTGTTGTGAAGAAGGCTTCAGGGTGCCCAAGAAAGTACAGCAAGCACCAGGACTCTGACTCCGATTCAGCTGCGGGGTCAGGGCACCATCAGTGCAGAGCTTGCTCAGGAATGGCAGCAGGCAGGTGTGAATGCATCTGCATGCAAAGGGAGGCAAAGACTTTTGGAGGATGGCCTGGTGTCAAGAAGGCTAACAAAGAAGCCACTTCCTTTCATTAAAAACATCAGGGACAGACTGATATTCAGCCAAAGATACAGGGATTGGACTGCGGACTGGGATAAAGTCATTTTCTCTGATGGATACCCTTTCCAATTGTTTGGGGCATCTGGAAAAAACCTTGTCCTGAAAAGAAAAGGTGAGCGCTACCATCAGTCCTGTGTCATGCCAACAGTAAAGCATCCGGAGATCATTCATGTGTGGGGTTGCTTCTCAGCCAAGGGAGTGGGCTCACACACAATTTTGCCTAAGAACACAGCCATGAATAAAGAATGGTACAAAAACATCCTCTGAGAGCAACGTCTTCCAACCATCCAAGAACAGTTTGGTGAGGAAAAATGCCTTTTCCAGCATGATGGAGCACCTTGCCATAAAGCAAAAGTGATAACTAAGTGGCTTGGGGAACAAAATATCAAAATTTTGGGTCCATGGCCAGGAAACTCCCCAGACCTTAATCCCATTAAGAACTTGTGGTCAGTCCTCAAGAGGCAGGTGAACAAAAAACCCACAAATTCTGACAAACACCAAGCATTGATTATGCAAGAATAGGCTGCCATCATTCAGGATGTGGCCCAAAAGTTGACTGGCAGCTTGAAATAGAAGGGTTAGCAATGCAAATATTGACTCCTTGCATAAACTTAATGTAATTGTCAATGAAAGCCTTTGACACTTATGAAATGCTTGTAATTATACTTCAGCACACCATAGTAACATTTGACAAAAAGGCCTAAAAACACTGAAGCAGCAGACTTTGTAAAAATGTATATTTGTCATTCTCAAATCTTTTTGGCCACGGCTGTACAACGCTAGTCAAAAGGTGCAGCACTAAAAAAGATGTAGTCACAAGGAGTAAAAGAAACCAGTAGGTTTCAGCCCACCATAGTCCACTCATAGCTGACACATTTTTCTTAAACAATTCTGATATATAAGAAGGCTATCTAACTGTTATCTTGTTATCATTATAGGCCAAGCTGATAGAGTTTAACCCTATAAGAGCTACTGATGTGAAACTTCCCTCTGGAGCTGTGTTTGTTATTGCGAATAGCTGTGTTGAAATGAATAAAGCTGCAACAGCTCATTTCAATATAAGAGTTGTGGAGTGTCGTCTGGCCACCAAGGTATGGTAACTATTACAATACATTGTAAACGTACACAATTTGCAGGACAATAAGTAACTCTGAAACTGCAGAATTTGCAATAAAGTCCAACTCTAGTCAACATGATTTTAATTTTGTGTAGGTTAAGAAAGGATAAGAACCATTGTCTGGTTATAAATGCAGTGTGTATGACCAGTGATGAAGTTTTCCCTCGCTTCGTGATCTGTCTGACAGGCAAGGAGCAGAAAGTGTAGCAATCCTGGTATGTTTGTACTTTTCCTTGCAATGGCCGTTTTACACATCTCTGCTGCAGTGGTCTAAATGACTTTGTTGATGGGTGAATGGTGCGTGGTAATATACTCACTCGTTTGTTCATAGAAAAAAAAAAGTACAAGTTTAAAAATTTTGCGTGCAATAGTAAGTGCTTCCAAGAGGCATTAGCATCCATCATCATCATTATCCCTTAGGAAGCCATGCAGTAACAAAATAAGAAATAAGTACATGCAGTGTTATAAAATTGACAGTGTTTTTTATTTTTTTAAAACAACAAACATGTCATACTTACCTGCTCTGTGCAATGGTTGTAATTTTTCGTATTCTTTTTTGGTAACTTCCAATAGGAAGGTTTTTCTCTTTTTTTTAAATTCCCTATAGTCTTACTTGATACCTTGACACCTCCCACAAGCATAGAAACCATTTTGAACAAAGAATGGTCCGTTATGCACAGGGGAGTCGAACACTGATCTAACTACTTTATCACTGTAAGGGTCTTTGAACCACCATTCTGAAAACCCTGATGCAGCGTACACATGAGCGGACTTTTCGACCGGACTGGTCCGACGGACAATCTGATCGTGTGTGGGCTTCAGTGGACCTTCAGCTGACTTTTCCAGTCGAAAATCTGACGGACTTTAGATTTGGAACATGCTTCAAATCTTTACGTCGTAACTCCGCCAGACCCAGAAATCCGCTCGTCTGTATGCTAGTCCGATGGACAAAAACCGACGCTAGGGCAGCTATTGGCTGTCAACTTCCTTATTTTAGTCCGATGTACGTCATCACGTACAAATCCGTCGGACTTTGGTGTGATCGTGTGTAGGCAAGTCCATTCATTAAAAAGTCAGTCGAAAGTCCGTTAAAAGTCAGCCGGAAAGTCTGTCAAATCAGTCCGGTCGAAAAGTCCGCCTTATGCTGCGTACACACGGTCGGACTTTTCGGCTACAAAAGTCCGACAGCCTGTCCAACAGACTTTCGACGGACTTTTGTCAGACTTTTGGCGGACTTGCGGCAGACTTTCTTACGAACGGACTTGCCTACATACGATCACACAAAAGTCCGACGGATTCGTACGTGATGACGTACACCGAACTAAAATAAGGAAGTTGATAGCCAGTAGCCAATAGCTGCCCTAGCGTGGGTTTTTGTCCGTCGGACTAGCACACAGACGAGCAGATTTCTGGGTTCGGCGTAGTTACGACGTAAAGATTTGAAGCATGTTTCAAATCTAAAGTCCGTCAGATTTGCGGCTGGAAAAGTCCGGGGAAGCCCACACACGATCGGATTGTCAGCCAGCTTTAGTCCATCGGCGTCTGTCGTACTTTTGTAGACGAAAAGTCCGACCGTGTGTACGCGGCATTAGAAGTCAACTTTTAATTCATACTGGAAAATCCCTTAGACTATTGTAAAGAAAAAAATGTTGGCACTCAGTACACAACAGCATATGTTATATATATGGGCACTATAGGGTGCCACAGTGCACTTGTATATTTTTTTACCTTTAAAGTTGATGCATTCATTTTGTTCTCACAGCTGTTTGTTTTGGGGCACAGTAAATACAATTTTTATTGTTTAGAGCCAAGTGTGCTTTTCTGACTAAGACAGGAAACCAAAATGTATACGACAAACACACCATGCAATGTTTCTAAGACATGGCACAAACAGGTAATTGGTCTGTATAAACATTATATTTTTTCTGGGGATAACTGGTGCAAAATGATGAATTCTTCATGAGTCTTGATGTCCTGAATGTGTATCACTCACATAAATAAGGCAAAAGTGATATTTTAAAAGTTTACATAAAGATGACTCTGTTTAATTACTATTTTATTGGATCCAAGAAAACCACAAATAAGGCTGGGGAGGGGGAACAAACACATTTTTTTTTTAGTTAAGGATAGTGAAAATAATTGTGCCATGTCTGTCTGTTTGTTTCCTCTATAGCACATACAGTTTTCTCATTTAGTACCCTAACCTTTCATTCAGATCATTATCATTTGTTCACAGGCCATTATAGAGACATCATTCTATTACATACAGTGTTTATTTTTAGTTGGACTGATGTATATATACAGTTCAGGAGAGCTCAAATAGGATGAAAAAAAACATTTGGGGCCTCTTTAGCCCCTTAAAAACATAAGGGATTCCGTTTCTGACCTATTTTGAAAATGCTAGTTGTCTAAGCTTCATAACTCATGTTGACTTTTTTTTTTTTTTTTTTTTAATCTTCAATGTATATGAAATGAATATCAAATAAGAGAAGTCAGCAAATGTACATTGTTTCATGCTAGACAAGGAACCTATATACATTTAGTTATAATTACAAAACTATTAAGTGAAAGACCGAAATTACTTTGCAATATTTCTTGGTTCTGTCGCTTATGGTGTTAGGTACTTGTGATGGGAGGGCCCGTGGAACTCAGAATCCCTTGGAAAGTAGGGGATGCCCTTGTTTCAGCTCCCCATATACCTCTTATGTCTAAGTCACCCTGTGCTATCCTGGCACAGGGTGAGTGAGAAAATATATCTTGGACTACTTAAAATGGGACAGTAATATTTGTCCACAATATCTCCCAGGATGTATGTAGGGACTATTATTGGTTTGTTTGATTCTGAACTCAACCTGTTAATTGAGTGAGCTGATCACATTAGCCTCCAGGACTGGCTAGGAGACGAACAGTCTAGCTTACCACAGGTTCTAATGCTGGCCATACACTATATGAAAAATCGGCCGAAAAATCGTTCGTATAGACACTTCGTTCGTTTTTCGGCAAGTTAATGGGCACAAATCGATAATCGTTTGTTACGTTTTTGTGGGAAAAAAACGAATGGGAAGTTTGGAAAATTTCTGCCGAACGTACGATAAATTGCAAGGTTAATGTGTTTCCCGTCCGAACTGTCTGCACTAGGTATATGTAAAAAAACGAACAAAAAATTATTTATTTATGTCCACTGAACAATTTATCGGTCATTATATGATGGCACGATCGTTTGCGGTCACGGTCGAACGTTCGTTTTTCGAAAATGGGTTCGGCCGATTTTCTGTATAGTGTATGGCCAGCATAAGGGTATTCCACACATTGTTGTTTGTCCTAATTAACCCTGTGTTGATGTTTATGGTAATGTGTATTGAATAGTCACCTAGTCTGGGTAAATGATTTAGTAAACTAGCTCATGTTAATTAGGTTACAGTTGTATTGTTAGAGGAGGTTCCAACGGCATATAAAGTCTTGTAATTTTGATTCTAAATAAAAATAGTCCATGTTAGCAGTGAAGCAAGTCTTGCCTTGTTTTATGCTTGAGAGCGGTTGGAATATCTGATATCTGAGTCCAGGCTACAAGGAAGTGGTATACTGACGGAAGCACTCAAGTGGAGTGTGGTACGTTCCGTGACAGTACTGGTCTCATAAGAGACCTTGGGTTTATTTTAATAAAACAGTAGGAAGGATAGGAAAAAGGGTGGGTGGAAAGAGCACTGAGTTTTGAGAATGGAAAGTGGGGCAGGTAGGGTTGTGGTGGGGGTAGAGGATTAGGATGGGTCATGTGGGGGTAAGACAACAATACATAAAAAAAAGGGGGAGGAAGGGGTTCCTGTGGGAACAAGTTGGCTAAAGGCATGGCAGGGCTCCATATTGTGCTAGTAGAATTTATCCTGCTGTAAGGAATTTACAGTAGAATCAAGAGGGAATTGGAAGTCATGCCAGTAGAAATATGTTCTTCTAAATTTCTCTCCTTGGCGCTGGAGGGATGTAGTAAGGACTTCCATCCTTTGAATTTCATTGCTTGTGGAAATCCATATACTTTTATGGGGCTCAGCCAGGAGGCAAAGGTAAACAAGGCCCATAGAAGTCTATGCTCCATCGCCCTTAACTCCACAAGGGACGCTCTAGTGATGCCATGGGATCAGTTCAACTTGATCTTCACCTTACTGTCCTTCCAGTTTCTACCTCAGGTGTTATGCAGAATGAGGATGGAGGGAATTCTGGTAATTCTCATTGCACTAAATTGGCCTAGGAGGAAATGGTACTCAGATATACTCAGACTCCTGGCATTCCTGAATCATCAGGCTCTACTGTCCCAAGGGCCAGTGCATTCTGCTTTTCGGTTGCTGGCTATAATGGCTTGGTTAAGCTATGGTCCTAAGAGTCAGGGGCCTATCAGACTCGGTCACCTCTACTCAATTGAAGGCTAGGAAATCAACTTCTTGCAAAGTCAACTTCATCACACCTGGAAAGCCTATTTTGCTTAGTTCAAGTCAAGGAAATTTCACCCTGGGAAATACATCATAGAATGTATCCTGCCCTTCCTCCAGTTTGATCTAGATCAGAATTTGGCTTTGCATACCAAATTTTGGCCTTGGCCTTTTTGTTTTCAGAGATCTTTGACCTTTCACTGCCTAGTTAAGGCCTTTGTCCATGATGTTGCAAAATTTTGGTGGGCACCAAAACATCAACCCCTACTCCGCGCTAAGGTTACCCAAAGAAAATATGTTAAAAAGAAAATTAACTTGGAAATGTGTTAAAGTAAGATTATTTATAACACCACTGCCGTCACTTGAAATCCCTAATACAAAAAATCAAAAAGTAACCAAT